>NC_140583.1:245709457-247015707 GCF_964204655.1 Triturus cristatus
TTAGTAGGTGAAAAACGGGGTATTCAGGCTGACCAAGGAATCGTGCACGCTCGTGCGTGTGCGATTCCTTTTGTCGTACGTGATTGGCCTTCGCGTGCGTCTTTTTAGAAAAGACTGCACGCAATTGGCCAAAGGCGGGCGCATTGCTCCGCCCATGGCCTATTGGTGTCTATTACGCGCTTATTACGCGCTTGGTGCGCGTAATAGACACCAATAGGCCATGGCTCGCTGTGGCGCACGCAGGCTTGTTTTATTTTACTTTGATTTTTGTAATATTCTGCACAGCACACTACGGTAGCCTCGGCTCTTCCAACCCCCCTACCCCTACCAAAACACTTACTGTTACAAGCTCGGACATGCTTCACCAAGGACACAAGGTCAGATAACAAGTTGCTGGAAAGTAGCAGTTCGCTTCCAGGCTTTTCTGGATGGCTCAATGTGTGTTCCTGGGCACATCCTAAAACATGTCCATTTTCGGCTTCATTGATGGGCACAGCGCAGGCTCGATGTCATTACAAAGCGCTCCTTCTTCGAGTGGACAGTTACTTACATGAGTCATGGGTGTTGCCCCCTCCCCCACCCACCGACTCACGGTGGGGTACCAGCGCAGTCCAGTTGCCATGTACCTCACTGTTGAGTGCTTGATATTTCACCTCTAGAACAAGTCTACTTACCATAGGGGGGAAACTAAAAAACAGTGCTGAAGAAACACTATGTATGCATTTGTTTTTTTTGGTGTTAAACTGCAGATTTCTCTCAAAGCAAACACCGCCGCCAACAATGAATTTTCGTATTTATTTACAGACCATTTTGTGTCAGGAACTGGCACCAGCGGAGTCCCCCCGCCACCCGGGCCCTGCGGGACATCCCCTGGCAAGCAAGGTGTACGTGCGCCATGGAAATGAAGGGTCCCTGCTTCCCCGCGCATGCGTCAATTTACAGAAGCTGCGATGGGGGAGCGCATCCCCAGGTGTGTGTGTTTGTGGTTTTTTAGGTCGAGGACTACCGGTCTGCCGAAAGGCAGAACCGGAAGTCGGAGATTTAATGACTTGGAGAAGAGGGGCTTGATCCAGCCCCTCTTCTCCCCTGTTCTCCATTGGCTGGCCTCGTAAATGCTGGCCAGCCACTGGAGAAGAGGTTAGTCACTCCGATCAGGCCCCGTCCTTTTCGGATCGGGGGGCGTGGTTTTTGCGAAAAGTCTCAGGGAGGAGACAACAGCAAAACACGCCCCCGAATCCGAAAACGACGCTGCCTTTCTCCGAGGCATTTCTGCTCTGCCTCGGAGAAAGGCGGTGGTGTGTGCTTGCTCTTGTTTCTGCTCTCCTCGCTGCTCCCCCTTACATACCCCCACTTCCCATTGTCCCTTTCCTTCTCCCACGAGGGCTCCACTTCGTTTTCTGCCAGCTGTCCCTGTGCGACTGCCCCCCCCCACCTACCTCGTGACTCCCCTTCTCTGAACCCGTAATTCATGGTATACCCGCTGTGCACTGATGCCGCCCCCCACCAAAAGAACCCACGTTCTGAGGCTGCCACATATGCCTCCCCTTTGTTCTGTTCGAATCCTCCTCGCTTCCTGGTGCGCCTCTGTGCCCTCCCCCTCACTCCTGGGCTCGGGCTTCTTTGTTTACGAGTCAGACGCTGGATGGTTTGTGGGGATCAGACCTGCTCTAGAGCTTCTAAGAATTTTGACGGCAGTTTCTTATTTGAGTAACACCTTCCTCCCTCCCGATCACCCCTACCCCTCTACAGCCTCATACTCATATCACTTCTCAGTTTCTCTTTCTCTTAATTGCTTTCTACTGCTCTTTGTGCCTCGCTCTTTTGTTTAGCCACCGAGTCTCACTGCGTTTCTCCCTCCTTTGTTCTTTTTCGCTGTCGCACTTTACTTTGTCTCTCTTATTTTTTCTATCACGTGCTCCTTCTTTATCCATCTTTCTCTTTTCATCCATGCTCCTTTGTCTCTATTTTGCTCTATCTATTTCACTTTTACTTGCTCTCGCTTGCTCTCTCTCACCTTGCTGTATCTTGTTTATCTCTTTCTCTGCATATTTCTCCCTTTTTCATTCTTTCTCACTCTATCGCAGTATCACACAGCTTTAGGAGCCATAGCTATGTGGCACCCACCCTCTGCACTGAAACGTGCCGCTGGTGAGCGCAGCCTAATTTTTAAATTGCCAGTGCCAGGAAGCAAACTATGATGGAAGTTTGTTCAGATACAGCGGATCGGGTGCCAAAAAGCATTATGAGCCACAGTGAACGAGTCCTGTGCAGAGTGCTGCTGCAGCGCACTACACACGCTGTTTCTTCTTCCCTGTCCTGTCTGTCTCTGAGGCGCATGCCTGCACACTATGCTGGGGGCTGGCGAACTTGTGGAGGAGACTTAGGTCAGACGCAGGTTGGTCCAATACGGGACACGTGAGGAGGCTTCTGCATGATAGGAAGAGACCGGCTATGTACTCGCACTGTCACTGGTAGCGCTCAACTACCAATAACAGTAGTAGCTGCTTGTCGCCAGGACTAATCCCCCCACCCATGACCTGGACTATTTTTAGCACAGTACTAGTAGTGCAGCATAACACTACGCAGCACTTTCTAAATTCACCAGGCAGGCAGTGAGTGACCCTGCAGCGTGTGATGCTTTTTCCTGCACAATGGAAACAAGGGGTGAACCAACAGCGAGGCCTCATTAACATGCAAATGGTCTTTTTAAAGACCTGTGGAGTGCTCAGGCGCGGCTTTGTGTCTGGCCAGGGAGTGGTCTCATCCCGGGCTGCCACACACGACGGGGGGGGGGGGGCTGAAGCGCTTTGAGTTCAATGGGTGTTGCGCGCCTGATCACAGGTAAATGCGGGAGAGAACGGGTTGTTGAGCAGGGCCGGGCTGGCTTGCCCGGGCATCGGGCGTTTCCTGTAGCAAAAGTGCTTCACAGTTAACCTCCCCCATGACCCTCCAGCTGGTCCGACATAATTGCCAGGCCTACTTTGGGGTTCCAGTTCGGCCCTGTTGTTGAGTATCCTACCCAGGGCTTTAAGTGGGATAAAAAAAAATGGGTGGGGGTGGGGGGCGGTGTTGCGCGGGGTCTATCGACTTGTATTTTGCTGTTTCTTTTGTCATTGCATCCAGGCATAATGATACAACAAGTAACATGATACCTACAACAAGGTAGGACTATTGGCTTTGTCAATCGTTGTTAGTTGCATAAGATAAATTAGCAGTAACTGTGGCTTGTATATAATATTGAAAAAGCATCCACTTGAAGCCCTAGTGACACCACGACAATGTTACTGCTCCTGAGTTTCATAAAGAGACAACAATATAATCATGCAGTGGCTGAACTCGACAGATTAAGAAATATATCCCAAATTATATATAACAGTCGGTAGACGCATGCCTCTACAGTGTTCTCTTATATTTTGAAACCAGAATTGGTCAAGTTCGTATCCTTTCAAAGTTCCCTTTTCAAACAATCATTATCAACGCCAAGTCTGGCCCTGGCACGGTAGTGCGATTTTTGTTTAGTATTAATAAAATGTGACACTTCAGACAGCAGTTTCAGCAGAGAGGACAAAGAAGGAATGGGCATGGGATCCAAATACTCATCATGCATATTAGTCTGGGCCACTGGCATTTTGCGATGCTGCAGCGTTTTCCTCATAATTATGGATTTGCCAAACTTCCCAAATAATGCTCGCATAATAAATCTCGCTTTTGAGAGTGATTAAGCTATTGACATTGTAAATAACAATGCCGTTTCTTTAAATGTTTTAAAAACATAAACAAAAAAAAGCATTTACAATGCAACGGTCTCGGCATTGTTAAAGTTAGAGCTATTGGCATTGCTCATGACAATGCCGTTTCTTTAAATGTTTTAAAAACAAACACATAAACAAAAATAATGTCATGAGCAATGCCAATAGCTCTAACTTTACCAATGCCGAGACCATTGCATTGTAAATGCTTGTCTTGGGAGGGCAGGGGGCGGGGGCTGGGGCCAGAATTTGAGTATGCAAGGTTTGTCCCTTCTGCCTCTACAACATGTGCTGAGAGGAGGGCTCTGTCACGCTGTACCCCAGTGGGACGTTTGACACGGCGCAAGTGCGCTCACACCCTGGAAGCGTGCCCGTGCGCCCCGCGAGGTAACACATTGTGTAAATTAAGTAGTAATCCACTTGGGTATTTATGCTGCGCCTGGCACACACACAACCTCGAACTGGACAGTAAGCAGCCTGGACCCCAGGTACAGCACAGGGTGGGTTCCAGCAGGCCCGCATCCCTTGTGCTCCTGTGCAGAGACCAGTCTTTGGAGATAGAGGCTTGGAGATTTTTTTTGCTTGCCAAAGTAATTTCTCAAATTCGCTTCATGTCACCGACTGTATTTCGGCCCCTTCCTACCGACAAGCCCCATACAGGGCCAGTCATGTCTCTGATTGCTGCAGGTCGTTCAGAGATCTCCGTCTTTGGTTGAGGATGTCATGGTTTCCGTGACTACATGCACAGGCTTTACTTTCGCTCTATCTGTGACGCGTAAATGGCGGTACCATACTTTTGACTTCTGCATGCGACCCTGTTCTGAGCTGGGCACCCCCAATAAACAGGTATCTGAGGGTGCAGATTTCTTGTGCAGTGGGGGCCTTCTCTACTGCACCCTGAACCAATGAACACATGTGAACAGAGGTTCCTCCAGTGAACACTGGCACTGCAGCAGGCGCAGATGAGTACAGGGCAGGGGGAGCTGTGGCACAACAATTGCATCCACGCTGGCACTGGAAAGTCACAGATGTGTACAGGGCAGGGGGAGCCGTGGCAGTCACAGATGTGTACAGGGCAGGGGGTGGGCACAACAACATCCACACTGCCACTGTGGCCGACATGGGTGAGTCCAGGGCTGAGGGAGGGGGGCACAACAGCCTCCACACTGCCACCGTGCCAGGAGATAAATACAGGACAGAGGGAGGGGTCACACAGCAGAAGATATACTGGCATAGTGCGGGCACAGATGAGAACAGGGCAGAAGGGGGTGGCACAGTAGCATACGCACTGGCACCATGGCAGGCATAGATAAGTACAGGACAGAGTGGGCACACCCTCATCCACACTGGCACAGTGGCAGGCACAAATGAAGACGAGTACAAGTTAATGGGTGGTGGAGGGGTGGCATAACTGCATGCAAAGTGGCAGTCGCAGATGCTTGCATGGCAGTGAGAGGTGGTGCACAGCACCCACACTGTCACAGTGGTAGTCACAGGTGAGTACATGTAGACAGAAACTGGCACAACAGTATGTGCAGTGACAATGTGGTCGTCATAGATGGGGGCATATAAAAGAAAGCAGCAGCACAATCACCCACAGTGGCACCGGGCACTAAGATATGGGAACAAGAGGTGGCACAACAACATCGACACTGGCACTGTAGCAGTCCCAGGTGAGTCCGGAGCACAGGGAGAGACTGCACAAGAGCATTCATGCCGGCACTGTGGCAGTCACAGGTGGGTACCTGGCAAAGGGAAAGATGGCACAACAGAATCCACACTGACACTGTGGCAGGTGCAGAGGAGTGCAGGGCAAGGGGGAGCAGTGGCAGAACAACGTCCACACAGGCACATCTGCACTGGCACATCCACACTGGGAGAGGGAGAGGTGCCAAAAGAACATCTACATTGGTACTGTGGCAGTCAGAAAGGTGCACAGAGAAGAGGGAGGGATGGTACAATAGCTTCCACCCTGGTAGTGTGGCAGGAACAAATGAGTAGAGAGTAAGGGGACACCATACACTCCCCTAAACAAGCATTTGCAATGCAATAGGTCTTGCATTATTAAAGTTTGAGCTATAGGCATTGCTAAATAATGCAACACCAATAGCTCAAACTTTAATAATGCGAGACCTATTGCATTGCAAATGCTTGTATTGTATAGCTGCAGGACAGCCAGACAGGCCTCTTGGGGCTAAACAGTGTTCTCCTGTTCCTGCTCTCTCAATTTTGTTTATGAAGTGGAATCGTCATCCCAGACCTTCACTTCATAGGCAAAATAGACAAAGTAGTATGCCTCTAGTGCATATACGGTGACCAACTGGCATGGGTGCGAATTCAGGACGATCAGTTTAAAAATTCAGGACAAAGGGTCAAAATTCAGGATAAACATTCAGTACAGAAGGTCAAAATTCAGGACAAAAATTTGGGACAAAACATACTTTTTACATACATATCAGAGGAGGTCGCACAATAATATATAAGTAAGTAAATAGACAACTAAAATAAATACAACTCAAAATAAGTTTATATAAGGTTAAGACAATCGTGCACTTAACAGTTTTTCAGTATGCGCGCAGCTTTGCAAAGCGACATCAGGCCCTTTCTGCAATCAAGATTTGTGCTAATGTAACAATAAACATTAAATAGTATTTTTTTATTTGTATGTTGAAATCTGATGTTTAAATGTACAGGGAAAACGCTGTTAGTTATTTTTTTTAAGTTCTCCAGCATGGCGCCAAGACAAAAGCAGAATGCCTTCCCCATATCTGATGCAGGAGACCACATGCTGTCACTACAATTGGGCCCACTGTCATTCAATAAGCGCTAATCAGCTGCAGTGTCAGAATGACAATGGGCCACTTCACAGTCTGCGTGAGGTCCAGGCAGCCTCAAACTACAGATCAAAAGATTATTGCAAGAGGCCCGAGTGAATTCTTTTAAACTCATGAGACCTCCCGCAGGGAAACATCATACCTTATTGAAATTTCCCACTTCGATTCTTGCATGATGTCTATAACGCGTCCGTAATTTGGGGACCCGAAATTACGGACGCCTTGGGGACATCATACTAAAATAATGGACGGTCCGTGAAATTTACGGAGGGTTGGTCACCCTAGGTGCATACCATGGATAAAACTCCCCTCCCACGGGTTGTGCGAACACAGGATTGAAGGGATGCACAAAGCTTTGGCAAGGTGGACGGATGGTTCCTCAGCCATTTCGTTGTTGGTGCCATCTCAGTTTTGCTTGCAAGTCATGAGTGTGATAGTGGCTGTAATCATGCTTAGATCACAGCTCCTTTAGCCATTACCTTTGGATACTTTAGGTTTGCCTCTTCCAGCGCATCCTCCTTGGTCTTTAGTCTTACGGCTGCCTGCTGCCATCTCTCCTTCCAGTACTGGGCCACCTGCTGCTGATCCTGCAGCTGGGAGGCTATCTCCGTCTGCTTCTGCTGGTGCGCTGCTCTCAGCTCCTCGCAGCGGACTTCCAGAGCCTCCTTCTCCTTCTCCAACTCCACCTGAGAGACTCTACGAGACACAACGGCAGAGACAAAAGGGTATACCACACATCCGCAGCCAAAACACTTCCACTAGAGCCACACATACTCATGACCAGATGTTTGCCAATTGCCTCATACAGGATGTGGCACCCCTACTTGACCCTCACCACTCCCATGTATGCTCCTCCTCTGCCCAGCCAGCCCCTGCGAATACTCATCTGCAGGGAAGTAGTATTGAGAGTGGGGTTTGCTCGCCCTAGTCACCCTGATTTGGTACCAATACGTTAAGGGGTGGTGCTTTTATAATCAAGTTGGATTGCTTACTCAGTTCTTTGATTGTACACACCAAGCGTATAGGTTAAATACTCAATATTGAACCAAACGGTGTTTAGAATGGATATCGTGATAATAACAATACAATTGTAATAGAAAAGCTTTATTTTTCTTTAGAGTTATATTTTTCTTTTTATTCGTTAATGCTTTCTAATGCCACAATGTAGGGTAATGGTGCATCCAGCAAAAGTTGAATATAGCAGGGCGATCTCCATGCTATCTAAACCTTCGCTGTAGGAAAAATAACACTGAAGAAAACTAAAGCTTTTCAATCACAAGTTTTTGGATATCAACTCTAGACTGCGATGTCTTCAGAAACTCAGTATCTGCTTAACAACTTTTCATGAGTTTCTCCTATAACATATAAGGCACTCTATGCCACTACCTCAATTGTCTTCATTCAGACATGATGCTCAAATTTCTCGAGCTAATTCTTACTTACCATGCCTGGTGGGTGTGGGTTTCATATCTTCGTGGAGCTCATACTGTGATTGAAAGGAAACATTATTTGCCTTCAATTGCTAGCAACGTATGGCGTTCCTTGGATAATTGTATGGACTTGTCTACTCAAGGGTTGGTAGCTCAACATCCTTTTGGATCCGTTTTATTAGCTTAATATTTTATAGGTGTAGCAGATGTCCCTTCCCACCATTCTATCTCTCTTTCTTTCAATTATTTTCCTCCTTCTCTCCTATTTTAATTTCTCCTCCCCATGTATCTTATTTACCAAGAAATACAAACTCATATTTGACTTTACTGGATATACGTAGATATTCCTTCTGTCCCATCGTTCTAGGGTTTATACTTAGTAGTTAATGAATTTGTAATATCGGTTATCACTCATTATATTTATCTGATCAGTTCTATTTATTTTTTATCCCTATCCAGTTGTTATTTATTATGTATTATTTTTTATCTTTTTAATTCTTCACTATTAGAGATTAATTTCTGATTTCTATGTATTGCTAATGTTTTTCCATATGTACTTCTTTTTTAATTAATGATAAAATATATTTGACAAAAAAAATCTCTTGAGTTAATTTAAAAACGTTGCCAAATCATTAACTTTAATTTCCCGGCGCTTATCTCAACAGTGTCTCTAATTCTCATGGAATTATTGTTTTTTTTACATTTTCTTCTGTCCGCCTATCATCCATTTCCACCCTTGCAGCACACACGGCGCGCTTGTTGGAACAATATGTTGCGGCCAATATTCACCACCATACATTTTATGTTGTTCCCAAGTAAACAGCCAGAAGACTCACCAGGTAAAGGAAGGAAGGCACCTCTTTTCATTCAGACTGATCAGCTTTCTATTTTGCAAACAAATGTTTCTTTAAGGGCTGCTACGATCTTATTGGTCCTTTCTCCTTTCTGAAGCTGTCAGGTGTCTGCCATTCTCCTTTCAATAGCACAGACAAGGTCGTGGGTTTAAAGGGAAAAATCCTGCTGTTCATTGATACGACACACAGTCTGGAATGGCCATTAATACTAAACTCCGAGTACATAGTTAATCAGCAAAACTAAAGCCATACTGCACCATGCACCATGCACCTGACTGAAATTCCCCAAAGGATCTTGGTTGAGCCCAGATTTTCTCTTTGTTGGTCGTGCTACACTGATGTCTGTCTGTCATATTCTACATGATATGTTGAGCATTATTGGATCTCTGTTCTCTGCTTTATGGCATACAATTCTCTTTTGTAAATGGTAAGTTTGTTTGGATCCCGTTCTCTTTACCAGGTCCCATTTTAATCCTAACTGATTTCTTCTTAAATTTTTATCGTCACATGCGATCACAGATCCTTTAGAGATTACGGAAGGTTCTCTTGATCTCCCAGAAACAAATAGTTTTGAACCCAATAGACAATATCCTCTGAATCTTTAGGAACTGAGAGGCAGAAGGAAGATATTCCAACATCTAAGCCCACCCTCCTACAGCAGACCTTAGTTGGTGTAAGGCTGGCATATTCCGAGGACTGCTACCTCAATAATTATTCGGGTCTTCAAATATTGAGGCCTCAGTGCCCAAAAAATTCTTAATAACTATCTTGGACTTGATTTTTAGGGTTGTTTAAAGTCAATGCATATCACAATAAGTGGAATTAATATACTACGAATGATAAGCATTACTTGGTGCAGCTATGTTGTGGTCTTAGTCACAGACAATGGCCTGGGTTTTAGAGATCGATTTATCAGTCAAAGAGGATTGATATCAAAACAACAATGTGTAAAACAACATCTCGAGTCCTCCCTCCTGCTCTGATTGCACTCTTTCCCTTGTACCTCAGTTCCTCGCAGCGCTTCATCAGTGACTCCATGTTGTCCCCCTGGCCTGGCGTGTCTCCTTCAACCACAGACATCAACACCTCCTTCTCTCCTAGAAGCTGGGCCCTCTCTGCTTCAAGAGCCGTCACCTGATTGGTGAAGATTTTCTTCTCGGCCTCTAGCTGGTGGAGCTTGTCTAGGGTGGCCTTTAACTTCTGTTGGGTTTGTCCCAGTTCAGAGGAAAGCTTCTCATGCACCTGGTAGAGAAAAAGCACCACTGTTCAAACTCATCTATCTTTTAGTTATCAACACAAACCACTAATTTGATAAAATACAGCAACAATCTGGCCCTCTGTGTGGCTGTGTATACTGCAGTTAATGTCAAATTTACTATCTCCAAAAGTCTGTAAATTTATCTGGAGAAAATGCAAATATTTTTATTGCAGGTATTTCATTACTAAGTCCCTTTACTTCTCATATCAACGAAGGATAACTGTTTGCATTCAATTATGGTCAAGGGTTTTCACGCAGTGCCACAAACTGGTTCTCAGATTTGATGACTAGGGAATCACTTAACACCACAAGACCATGAAGATCAGAAGATGCAGAAATGTTTGACAGAAACTCTTAATCTACTCAAAGAATGGCAAACACATTGCAGATATTGGCTCCCCGATCCAGTTCTGTGATTTGACAACATTAACATGCATCCTAGTCATGGGCACCATACTGAATGGTCACCTGTTGCAAGACCATGTAGAATCTGTGCCCAGCATTTTGAATAACTGCCTATCAATTATTGCTTGCAGCATTAAACTTTGGGCCCAGCCAGTACAACGCTATTAGGGTCATACATGCCTTGAAAAAAAAGCCTGGACACAGTGGACTCACCAAACATTTGCACAAGTCTATGTCATCTAGTGCTTCAGTCAGGATCTGACCCGACAGTTGATTTATCACCTGTATTCTCCGGATGTGAATCTTCGCCTCAGTGTCCACTGACAATGTGCACTGCATACATCTATGATATACAGCAGGCTCGTGTTTGAGAGGCTCATTATGATTATGGCCTACCCTGCTAGATCTTGTTATAAATGTGTGTTGCAATCCAACAACTATCCTTATAGTGGTTCTAAAAACAATGTTTGTCCCTCTTTGACTCATCATCCATGTGTACTATGACTCTAGGACTGCCCTTGCTCGCCAACTAAATGGCTATAGCAAGGACTAATAAGTAACTGAATCTTTTACTTCTTTTATCTATGGCCTCAACCTGTATGTATATAAATAAAACAATGTCCATATTTTGTTATTTTTGATACAACTATTGATGGGTACTGAGGGTAGGCAGCCTTAATATGAGGTGCTGAGCTACCTGCTTATACATCACCAGCTCTTCCTTCATCTGGACCTTCTCCTGGTCCTGGCGGTTTGCCTGGGCTTTGGCACCAACGAGTTCTACATGGAGATCTGAGACTTGATCATTGAAACCTTCCCGGCCCATCTTGGCCCGCTCAAGCTCCAGGGCCAGCTCTTCCGACCGCTTATGTAGCTCCACCTTCTCCTGGATAGATAAAACACACGGCACAGGAGATAAATACATGCAGATTAGAGTACAAGCACTAGAGCACAGAAGGAACATTATAATGCTGTGATAGGTGTGATCATGATGATCAATACCATCCTTGCCATACCTGAGTGGCTCTGTCCACCTTAGAGGTCACACTGCCAATGTTTTGTCTTTGCACAAGCACTAAAGAACTCTTCTAAATTGTTGTGTGAGACTGTCAGAAATTTGGACAGGCTTGAAGTATCACAAAAAACACTGAGAAGAAATAAAGCATTTGGCAGTGAATAGTCACATCACAAATGGTATTTATACCTGTCTGACCAAAAACAGTGACGAAATAGGAAGAAAAGCAGACATCTCAGTACAAGACAAGAGACGCTACATTCACCTGGTTCTAACACAAAGAATGACAGACAGAAATATTATTTTTGAGGAAGAAAAAAACATTGTTTCCATTTTTGAGAGGAAAGGATGAGACACGCGACATGGCCTCCTAAAAATGTGGGTATAAAAGAAAAACAAGAACGTCTGAGTGATAGAATAAGGAATACAGGAGAAAATACATTTATACATTAGATATTGGACATTGGAAAATTAGCCAGGAATTAGCAACAAGAATGAATAAATGATAAAATATGCTAGATATATTATGTATTACAGGCACAGCCCAAGTTCAATATATCCTCTACAAAACATATTGTCCCAGGTAGTTTAGGGGTGGTGGATGAATTTCATTTGATGTTCTTGAATGACGATAAAAAATTCACAATTGTCTTGGGTAAGTTGAAGTAATTATACACTATGTAAAATCTCATGTGAGGTCCAGGTAATGGTAAACTATTCAAGACTCAAGCGAGGCCCATAGATAAAACACTCTAGAGTATAGCAGATAAATTAAATGTTACAACAAAATGCAAATGGCAAGTGGTATGCCTTAGCTTTGCCTTGCCTTAATACTTCTACTACCTTATATCACAAGCCCAAGCTAAAGGTGACCATTCAACGCCTTTGCATGATCTACATCAGTGTAAGTGAATCAAGGTATAATGCAGACTTCTTTAGAACAGGTGAATAAACCACACCTCTACTCCTGGGTAAAGACCTACGTTTTCTGTGTTCCCACTAACATTCACCAACCAGTGTCAAGTCAAGTCAAAAATACTTTCTTCGGCCACTAAAATCCATAAAAGCAGACAGTTAAAAACATTTTGGAAGACTTTAAAGAATAATTAATGCATTAGGAGAGGGAAAGTGCACATGTCCATTACGGAAAACTAAGTCATTTCCCTCAGCCTAACAAGAATGACAATGTACAGTACTGTAAGCGTCAGACATCAAACCCAATACTTTTTTGGGATAAATTAAGCAACTCCATGCCTATATATATATATCATGATTATAAGTAAGTGAATCATAGAACTGAATAGATAATGGAAACCATATAAGGACACTGTAAAACATATAGCGCACCCATGCATATACATCTCAATATATGACATAGTTCACAGGCACATGTATAAGTAATGATAATTCTTGAATACAGAAACCTACAACTAAAAAAAATAATAATCATCTGCTCATCCGATAATAGTGTGCACATGCTTAGCTTATTTTTCACAGGTAAAAGCACATCATCCATTGATATTAAAATAATAAAGAATTTAAAGTATATATCGCCATAGGGTTCCTCAATAGCACTGCAGTTCAAACTGATGGAACCCAACATAAATGAGCAAAACTGTAAATTATAGAAGGCGTGTCCTAAATTCATAAGTCGCTCCAAAAACAGGCTTCTCATGACTTTACCATTACTTTGTCATGAGTAATGTAATATGGGAGGTAATTACCCCTTGATAAAGCCAATAGGCCTGCTTTCAATATTTTGGTGCTCTCACCGTTTGAAAAAGTCAGCAGGTCTGCCTTACTTTAAATGACACCCTATATATTGTTACATCCCATAGTCAGCTGTGCCCGCCCAAGCCCATGCTGCACAATATATATCAATATATCAAAGTACGCCGATGATATGTAAAATCTGAAATGGGGTATTGCCATAGGCCCATGATCATCCAATCCTCTCTCCTGTCATTGTGCAGTGACCAATGAAGATCCAGGTATGAACTCAAAAGCACAATCATGCCAGTGATGTTTTATTTATGAAGCAAGCAGAAAAAGGCATAAAGCCGAAACGCGTCCTTGCAGATAAAGTTATTTCAAAGGGACCCCGCGAGTGCAGAATGTTTCTTTGAAACTGGAGCGTTGATATATATACATATATATTCATCACAGCTATTGAACAGTTATGGTTATGAAATTATGAAAAAGAACCGAACGCCCTCTGAAATTCTCCAGTTACGATAGTTCATCAAACCATATCTCGCACGCCTGCCATGCAAACCATAACTCACTCACTAAATGCAATGCTCATGATCTTATGACCTCATACTTCATTAATTATCAGATGACTTCAATATATATATATATATATGTATATATATATATATATATATATCAATTCACTGAAAAAACCATAGGTTTCACACATGTTATAGTTAGCGGAAATTTTACTGATAAAAAACCAATGAAATTCCCCCGTTATAGTTAGTGCAGGCAACTATAACTCACGCGACCGCAATCCTCTGCTAATGCTAATACTGTATTTAGACACTTATTTGCCCATGTCTTCTTCCATACATTTTTAGCTATACATATATTACAAATATTTTTTTTTCATAAAGACACATATGTCATCAGCAGAAGATTGCGGTCGCGTGAGTTATAGTTGCCTGCACTAACTATAACGGGGGAATTTCATTGGTTTTTTATCAGTAAAATTTCCGCTAACTATAACATGTGTGAAACCTATGGTTTTTTCAGTGAATTTGCAAGGTTTTTAAAATGCTAATTCCTAACTATAACGTGTGTGAAACCTATGGTTTTTTCAGTGAATTTGTACGGTTTTTTTAAATGCTAAGTTACTTTACGCCATTCGTGGCGTGCGCGCCCACTTAACGCAGTTCGTTCCGTGCGCACGCGGTGCGCTTCGCGCACCGTGCGCGCACAGTAAGCACGCGGTGCGCTTCGCGCACCGCGCGCCCACTTTACGCAGTTAGTGCCGTGCACGCACGGTGGGCACGCGGTGCGCTACGCGCACCGCGTGCCCACGTTACACTAGATGGGCCATGTACGCACGATGCGCTTCGCGCACCGTGCGCACATGGAGGACATATGATGCACTTCGTTTTGAAAGGTAATATTTTAATTTTTCGTATTTTTTATAAGCCATGCACAAATGGTGCCCTTCGGCACCATTTGCACACGGGGTGGACAGAGTGGATAATTTTTTTTTTTATTTTTGTTTTTTTAAAATATTATATTTTTTGTTACCCTTTTATATGCCATGCCCAATTGGTGGCCTTCGGCCACAAATTGCACACGGGGTGGGGAAAGTGTGGATAATTTTTTTTTTTATGTAATTTTTTACCGTACGCGTACGGTAAGCCTAATCGGCGAAATTAGCAAAAAAAAAAAAATTCCGTTTTTGGCCTTGGGGGATCTTTGGGGACCCCCCCATCTTGGCTATGTGTGTGTGAGCTGTCTAAACAGCCCCTTTACATGTTTTTGTGCTTTGTATTTTCAAAATCTCTCTCAGTGCGAGAGAGAAAATGGCGGCCGCCGCTTCCTGGTTTCGGCCGATTCGAATGTTTACTAAGATCTAAGAGCCAATCAGAATCGCGCTCGCGCACGTCACCGTACGCGTACGGTAAGCGTACCGTAAGCGCACCGTAAGCTGGCTCAGATATATATATTGATTTAAAGGCTATTTTCTCAGAATCTACTGAACAGATTTACACCAAACCTACAAAAGGCACTTCCTTGACCTGAGGACTACCTCTCTGCCAAATTTCAAGTAATTCAGTTCAGCCGTTCGGGCTGTAGCCCTGTCTAAAGGTCCTATGGAAAAATGCATGGGAAAAAACGCGTTTTGGGACCCCCCTTTTATCTCAGCCCCCGCTTGACGAATCCCCCCGAGACTTTCAGGGTAGGAGCGGAGCGTAGCGCCCCACCTATTTTGAAAAATTCGCGAGGATTCGTCGACCGGCGCCAAAGTTATTCAAAATAGAATGTTGCGGATTTCCTATGGAAACGTGGTCCTAACTATAACTACCTACTGGCGACCGCCAGTAGGTAATATATATATATATGTATATGTATATGTATATATATATATATATGCAAATTCACAGAAAAAACCATAGGTTTCACACATGTTATAGTTAGCGGAAATTTTACTGATAAAAAACCAGTGAAATTCCCCCGTTATAGTTAGTGCAGGCAACTATAACTCACGCGACCGCAATCCTCTGCTGATGCTAATACTGTATTTAGACACTTATTTGCCCATGTCTTCTTCCATACATTTTTAGCTATACATATATTACAAATATTTTTTTTTCATAAAGACACATATGTCATCAGCAGAAGATTGCGGTCGCGTGAGTTATAGTTGCCTGCACTAACTATAACGGGGGAATTTCACTTGTTTTTTATCAGTAAAATTTCCGCTAACTATAACATGTGTGAAACCTATGTTTTTTTCTGTGAATTTGCAAGGTTTTTTAAATGCTAATTCCTAACTATAACGTGTGTGAAACCTATGGTTTTTTCAGTGAATTTGTACGGTTTTTTAAATGCTAAGTTACTTTACGCCATTCGTGGCGTGCGCGCCCACTTAACGCAGTTCGTTCCGTGCGCGCACGGTGCGCTTCGCGCACCGTGCGCGCACAGTAAGCACGCGGTGCTTACTGTGCTTACGGTGCTTATAAGCCATGCACAAATGGTGCCCTTCGGGCACCATTTGCACACGGGGTGGAGAGAGTGTGGATAATTTTTTCTTTTATTATTTTTGTTAAAAATATTGTGGTTTTTCACACCTCTAAAAAGCTCTGTACATTTGGTGGCCTGCGGCCACCAAAAGTACAGGGGGTGGGGAGAGTGTGGATAGTGTTTGTTTTTTTTTATATTTTTTACCGTACGCGTACGGTAAGCGTAATCGGCGTAATTAGCGAAAAAATAAAAATTGCATTTTTGGCCTTGGGGGGTCTTTGGGGACTCCCTCAACATGGCTATGTGTGTGGGAGCTGTCAAAACAGCTCCTTTACATGTGTATTGGTTTTATTTAACAACCTTACTCTCAGTGCGAGAGAGAAAATGGCGGCCGCCGCTTCCTGGTTTCGGCCGATTAGAATGTTTACTAAGATCTAACACCCAATCAGAATCGCGCTCGCGCACGCCACCGTACGCGTACGGTAAGCTTACGGTAAGCGTACCGTATGCTGGCTCAGATATATATATTGATTTAAAGGCTATTTTCTCAGAATCTACTGAACAGATTTACACCAAACCTACAAAAGGCACTTCCTTGACCTGAGGACTACCTCTCTGCCAAATTTCAAGTAATTCTGTTCAGCCGTTCGGGCTGTAGCCCTGTCTAAAGGTCCTATGGAAAAATGCATGGGAAAAACGCGTTTTGGGACCCCCCTTTTATCTCAGCCCCCGCTTGACGGATCCCCCCGAGACTTTCAGGGAAGGAGCGGAGCGTAGCGCCCCACCTATTTTGAGAAATTCGCGAGGATTCGTCGACCGGCGCCAAAGTTATTCAAAATAGAATGTTGCGGATTTCCTATGGAAAAGGGGTCCTAACTATAACTACCTACTGGCGACCGCCAGTAGGTAATAAAAATATATATATAAAAATATATATATAGATATAGCTATAGAGAGGGAGAGAGAGAGAGAGAGAGTCATCCATGGTATGACATGGCCTTACCAATAACATTACAAATGACACAACTATGTATACAGTGGGATATCTTTGTTAGTGTATGTGTGGTGTTATCTCATTTATTATTATAAATAATATAATATAAATTAACCATAACTGATGAATTTTAGTTTTTTTTGTTCTTTTCTTCCTTTATTGAGAGAGAGTCGAAGGGAATGCTGGGTCTGTGGAGAGTACTAATATCATATGTCAATATCTTTATGCTGACTGCAAGATATTAACATGTGTGCTGTCCATATTTAAACATATGTAGAATTTATAAAACTCAGCATCTTTTTAAGCCAGTTTCAGCTGTTTTACATTTCACTTGACAGCCGGTTTCACATTGAGCAGGTGCAGTTACCTATTTCGTAACTGAACTGAATATATATCAACAACAAGTGGAGTATCAACACATGCATAAAAAGAAACTGGATGGACTTCCTCAGACCTAAGAATCTCAAAAGAAGTTTATCCCTATGCCCAGCTAATACCTGGGATATCGTACACACAGAACTAAAATTGTTTAAATGTACTGTGAAATTGAAATTGTTCTTCAAACTCACAGCCTTCAAGACCAAGCAGTGACAGACTATAGACAGCTATAGGTGCACAGGATCTAGCGGTGGGCCATACGACCCCGGCCTCGCTGAAGAAAGAACCTCTAAACTCAACAATAAAAATGATGGCAATGGAATTGGATATAGATCCCTACCCTTCATACACTAAACATTTTAAAACCAAATCCACCATTTAACCAACTTTGCTAATGGTTGATCATATTCATTGGACAAGGATCTACAAATGAAAATCTGCCCTTAAAAATGGATACTGAAAGGAACACATTTGAAAATCTAAAACAAGACACCAATAAGGAGGTGTATAAGGACAGCAATATTGTCATTTTCAATAGGCACACATTTCTGAAAGAGGCGTATTAATAATGCAATGAATAAGAATTTTACAACCTGATAAATGCAAATCCAAAAAATGAAATATGATCCTTCCTGCTTACTGTTAAAATTACAACTTGGAAAGAAATGTGCATTCTGCAGAGAAAGAATGTTATGATAATACACTCAACTTTGGTAACCTCCTACCTTTCAAATTGCATAAATTAGGACATTCACAGCATGACAAACCTATTATATTTGGAAAAGACTCCTTCACATCACATATCACTGAATAAGTTGATGCTTAACTTAAAACGTTTGTACATACCCTGTACATACCCTGCCATCACACACGACTGATGTAAAGGATACCTTAGCAAGATGTCTACCTTTTGGTCTGACTAGATGCCATCAGTTTTTACACATTATTCATACACAAAAATGACATGAGAGCATAAAACTACTGTCTTAGATCTAAATCAGCCCACTACACATCTACTAATTAAGGTATTATGAAAATGGCATGTATCTGATTAGACAATAATTTATTTTTGTTTGACCTGCCATCTTCGGTGTGTTTTTCCCATGTCTTTTATTTTGCTTCTGACCACCTGTTTTTGACTGTGTACAGCATTTAATTTTTACTGATTTTAGAACTCTAGGCACTTTGGGCCATATGCATCAAAACATTTTCCCATAGACACAGAATGGGAAAAACCCTTTGATGCATCTGGGCCTTTACCACTGCTTATCAGTGCTAAAGTGCAAGTGGTCCATCATTGGCATATTTGATTTACTGGTAAGACCCTAGTAAAGTGAACTGTGTGTGCCTAGGCCCTGTAATTGAATGCTACTAGTGGGCATGCAGCACTGATTGTGCCACCCACACGAGTAGCCCTGCAAGCATGTCTCAGACCTGACGCTGCAGTGTCTGTGAGTGCAGTTTTAAACTCCCATGTCGACCTGGAGAGTGCACCCACTTGCCAGTCCCAAACTTTCTCTTTTTCTACATTCAAGACACCCCTAAGGTAGGCCCAAGGTAGCCTCATGAGCAGGGTGCAGTGTATATGAACAGTAGGACATGTACTGATGTGTTTTACGTGTCTTGATAGTGAAATACTGCCAATTTCGTTTCTCACTGTTGCAAGGATTATCTCACCCAAAAGTTATCATTGGAGCTACCTTGTAGCCTCTTACAAGTGTAACTTTCAATTGGGAAGAGATAGAGATTTGGAGTTTGCGGTTCCTGAACTCACAATTTAAAAATACATTTTGTATTGAAGTTGGTTTTTAAATTGCGTTTTTGAAAATACCCCTTTTAGAAAGTCTAATTCATTTTGAGCGCCATGGGGAAGCCACGACCCATTAGGAGACATTAATGTTGTACCCTGACATCGGTACTTTTTTGCTGTATTTAACGTTTGGTGTGTATCGGCCTAAAGATTTCTCATAAAACAGCCTTGTCTCTGTGATATTGACAGAAGGGACTTCTCAATCTTCATTGATATCACGATTAGCCGTGACAATATCTTTAGTGACTCCTATCGGAGTAAGTCCTCTCAGTCTAACTTACAAATTGCCCATTTTGGGATCTCAGAGAGGTGTCTTCCATCATCTCGAAATATTCACAGTCCTGAAGGCAGTCTCATTGATTTACAGCGACAGAGACTGAAAAGTCAAAGCACTGTCTAATTTCCTCTAAAAGTTATTGTCAAATGTGTTATTTGTTAGCCTAGTTCTGTTTGCTGGACAGGTTAGAATATAGGATTTGGACATTCTATACATTGCCTTGTGGTACCTAAGATATATGTAATTCAAGACAAACCGTTGTCAATGTATGTTGAGATAGATTTTTTGTGAACCCCTATTGTATATATAAATGTATTTTTTTTTCAATACAAAATTATTAATCTACATACCTGCTCTAAAATCGTTCTTTTTCCTCTCTAAATAGTTATGTTTTCTTTAAATATCTGTCAGATGAATTGCTGATATCATATTGAATTGCATACAAATCGGTCAAATACATTTATGTAAATAAATCCCTTGCGGGTTACCTATCATATTACTGTTTACTCAATCCCCTGAGGGAAAATTGGGTTGCCCTTTTTCTCTATATATACTTTTAGGAAGTGGGCATTTTCTTGCATTACCACTCTGTGCCTCTGCCTGCCTGTTTAATCCATGCCTTGTTCAGACTTACAATTGGGCTGTTTGTGTTTTCACGCTAGACAGTCACACACAGGGAGCTGGGGTGTGCCCTGCATATCCCGATGGCCCATCATGAGGTTGATGGGCCTTCCTGAGCTATAGTGGTGGGAGGTGTTGTCACTGACACCTGAATAGGTCTGTGCCTGTCCTCACACAAAGCTGTCTCAACCCCCCTGTAGTGTGTCTGGAGCCGGGTCAGGGAAAGGCAGGGTCTTGTGTACTGCAAAGACTTTCCTCTACAGTTTGCCTACTTTAGAGGCAGAAACTGGCTTAAGTACTGGAGATGTAACCCCACATTCTTAAAACACATCTGGATTAAGAGGAGAGTCTGCCAAGAAGAAGAGATGGATAAGCTGTAGTAGGGTAACTGCCACTCTACTTGCTGCTGTGTTGGACTTGCCTACTGCTTGCTGCTTCTGTCTTGGAGAGTGAAAGACTGGACTTTACTTTCCTCATCCTGCTTGCCAAGGTTCTCTAATGGCTTTTGTGTGTTGGCCTCCTTTTAAGATGTCTCGGGGCCATCAACGACTTCACCTGCAGCCCCTGAACTCCTCTGCTGGGAGTTTTGACCTGCCAAGTGGTGCCAATTCCAGTTCTGAGCCTTGGAGGTGGTTTTGATGTAAAGAAGCATGAAAATACACACATTGACCTTCAGCACCTGTTTTTCCCACCACAGTCTTGCCATGTAGTTGAAAAAACATGTGTAAGATAGTGCCCTCTTTTTGCATGGTTGCCCCCACTTTTTGCCAAACTGCTGATGTACTTTGACTGAGTGTGCCCTGGGTTCCTGCCAAACAGTTACCCAGGGCCTATGTTCTTTCCCTAAAACTGCATTAGGACAAAACCCAATTGGCACTCTTTGGCTACAGGTCAGTCTCTTGTAAATGGTACCCTAGGTACCATGGGCACTGTGGCCAGGGAAGGCCTCTAGAAGCTGCAGCACTAATTGGACCACCCTTAAAGACCCTGTACCTTTACACACACACTGCCATTGCAGGCTGCATGTTTTGGTGCAGGACAAAGTTAAGAGTCGACATGGCACACATCCCTGTGTGCCATGCCTACAACCCACTACCCTGGCATAGGTCAGCCACTCCTCTAGCTGGGTGCACTATGCTAGTGGTGAGGGTACGGGTGCATGAGCCCTGTACCCCTACAGTGTCTAAGCCAATTCTTAGACATTGCAAGTGCAGTAATGCCATTAGGAGTATATGGTGCTGGGAGTTTGTCATTACAAACGCCACAGCACCATAATAGCTTTACTGAAAACTGGGCAGTTCGATATCAAACTTCTCAGCACATTAAACCCACACTGATGCCAGTGTGGGATTCAATGGAAATTGCACTCATAAGGCATCTTAGAGATATCCCCTGAAAAACGACCTAACACTAGTATCCTGGCTGAGTGGCTGCTCGCCAGCTGCCACCACCGACATGTTTCTGGACCCCTGGGTCAAGAGCCTGCTGCTCTAAGGGGTCTGGAACAATGCATATCCTGGGATGAGATGCCAAGCCTGCTCCATCAGGATGGGCAGGGTCCACGAAGGGGAAGCTCCAAAGGTTTGCCGCATTTGTGAGCTACCCCAGCCATTTACTGCTTCCAGCAACTGGCCCCCACCGGTTCTGACCCCCACTTTGGGCAGGAGAATCAGTAGGAAAACCAAGTGAGGAAGGGACAACTCTCAGTCCCCGCCATCTTGCAGATGGGGGGACCTAGTAAATCATAGAAAGGCATATGCCCCCTTCCCACTGGAGGGTGGCATCATAGGGGGTGTACACACCCCAAGGAAGGGATCCATTGGTCCCGACCTTTACTTACCTGTAACGCCCCTAAATATAGTATTTAGGGGCAACCCTGAACCTTTCCTCCTCAGACATGAACCAACCAAGAAGAAAAGAAGAAGAAGGACCGAAGAAGCCGTGCTGCACTAAGAAGAGGAGGATGCCCACTGACTTAGCCCCAGCCCTACCAGATTGTCCACACCTCGAACCTGCTCCAGCTAATTCCCGGTGTGTCCTGCAGCCAGCAGTCCTCAAGAACCCGAAGGACCTGCCCTGACTTCCAAAATCAATACTTTGTCTCCCAGGAGCACCGGATTTGCTCAACAGACTTTGGCTCTGGCCAAATCCATGAGTCTGCACCACTCTGCACCAGACGCCCACAGCCTGAGTTTGAGTGGCCCAACACCACGAGGAGGTCTCCCCGGCAATCTGGACATGAGATCTGGTGACCTGCCTCGAAGCTCTAATTGACGCCTGCAGACACTCTATGGAGGATCCCCCTGACCGCGACCGGAGCTGGTAAGAAAACCTGACACCTAAAGACACCCCTGGCTGACGTCCCACTGCCTTGGGTGGCCTAACCAACGGTCTCCCAGCATCTTCAGGCATCCCAACTTACCTCTGCAACCGGTGGTAACCTCCAGAATCCTGCAGTGTTTTTTGCAACCCATGAATCTGCACTGAAATCAACACAGCACCCGACACCAAAACAGCACCCTGCATCCAGCCGCCCCAGCATTGCTGCGGGTCAGTGGTGTAACACAGGCCCCCACAACCCCTCACGGTGCAGGGGGCCCCCAAACTCCAGGGGGCCTCCTCAGCACAACACTTCGGCTGGAGAGCACCAGATTAAATCCGGAGGGGGCCCCTCCACATACCCTGCAGGGGGGCCCCCTCAAGTTACGTTACGCCACTGCTGAAGGTGTACTTTGGGTGCTAACTCAGATGCCCCTTTGCCCTGAGCCTAACACCAGGAGCTTTGCTCCCACAACCTTGTGGCCTGCTCATGAGCAGCCACCAACCGGATGCCCGCCATCCCCCATTGGATAACATTGGGCCTCAGCACTCTGCACCCGGCTGCCCCTGTGCCGCTAAGGGTGTTCTGAGAGTGCATTCTCGACCCTGGGGGATCCCTGGTTCTAACATCAGAATATCAACTCCCACAAATAACTACTGACCTGTAAACCGATAACTCAATTTCCTCCCATAGGATTGCATTGACTGCTTTTCTTGAAAAGTGTTTTACGTGTGGAGTTGTTTTGTATGAAAACTTGAAAAACTGCAAATGTACTAAAAGTGAATTACTTACCTTTTGTCTATGAGATGTCTCAGTGTGATATCTAGACATATCACACTGATTAGCAAAAGTAACTTAAAAAGTAATCTGAGAGTAATGTGCACAGTAGTCTGTAAAGTAACTGAAAAGTAATGTCAGATTGTTGAATTACCTGTAATTCAACCAACTGCATTTGAACCTGTATTTAACTGTAAATATCTGCATAAGAATTTTCAAAGTATTATTTCACTTACCTGCACCAGGCTTCGCTTGGTTCTAGAAATAAAATAACTACATAATATTTTTTTCTACAAACAAATTGGGCTGAGTTCAGTCTTTGAGTGTTGGACATCATTTGCTGCCTGAGTGTGTACAACAAATGCTTAACACTACCCTTTGATAAATCCTTACTGCTCGCCCACACTACCAAAAATAGAGAGTAAGGTGCTAGCTATACAGAGCCAGCTCCCTACACCAATGCATTACCACGGTCAACCGAAGAATCGATACAGCCACTGCCATGCAGCTGAAAAGATCGCCGCAGCCAGAGTCCTGAGCACCGTGTTTCCAAAATCTGAGACACCTCTTCCAACTCCAACGCAGGCCGTGCTGTGCAGCAGAAGAAATCTAAGCATCACCTGCTCACAGCTGGGTACTCGACACGGAGTCTGTTTTACCGTCGCCGCATCGACCCCAGCGCGTCTCAGTTTTCAACTCATCGCACCTGTGCACCAATTTCTTCATCGACATAGCCCAGCAGTAAGGAACCGGGCCAGGTGTCCGGAACCTGACGCAGGAACGGTTGAGCACTGACTTTGAACTAGTTTGCCAATTGCTCCTAGAATAGACATCGGCGATCTTGATTTTTCAAGTATAACATCTCCTATTGCCACGCAATTTGTACTATAAGGTTGCTAGAGACAGACCTCGTTAAATGGATGTTTGCTTACAAGTGTCAAGTCCTCTACTTTCCTAATTTGTGGTTTATAGACACAATGTTTTTTCAGAGAAGTATTCTGAAGTCATGTGCTATTTGAAAACGAACTTAGAACAATTTTTTAGCCCTTGTTTGAACTCTAAAAGACTGAGGGACTTATTTACAAGCCTCTTGCGCCGCCAGTACGTCACTTTTAATACGGGAAAGGTGACGTACAGGTGGCGCAAAGGGCTTGTAAATAAGCCCGTTAGGTTTTACGTTCTGCTAAGAGTTTCTGGGAAGAAACAACTAATTCTAAGAGGACATATCATATATATATGCAATTGTTAATGCACATCACACAGGATTAGAATTCCAATATCTGCATATGTTGTTGAATGCAAGGAATCATTGAATGTTAACAATATTTCGTATTCTTCCAATTCCACATCAGTCAAGTAGAAACAATATTCATCCTATGCAAAAGAGTGTATAGTGACACAGTTTGAGGTAGTAATTCTGAACATTGGGAGAAGTGTAAGTGTGTATGTATTTAATAGCTATTTAGATTTATTGGCTTATTGAAATTATGAGTACCCTGTCAAAGCATCGAGAGTTGGTTATGCACAGATTTTACTGAGATATATCATTTTGAAATTTAAAGTTATGTTCAGGGTTCCGATGTCAAGTTACAAATTACTTAAGTCTTCTCTTTGGTATAGATCCACAACCCCTGCAGTCCTCTTTGACAGCGGAAGTGATAAGTGAGAGTTCACACATCCCCCCTTCTACCACTGGTTCTCATGTTCTAGTATTTATGGTCATTAGTAGGAGCGGTGAGAGACAGAAGAGAACATTGCTGCAGTTGGATCTTATGCACTAGGTTGCTATGAATCTTGACGTAGAACATAAGTCTAAAAAGGAACCAACAGTAATCAATTGTGGTTGATAATTACCTTCTTAGAAGCAAACCACAATCAAAATGGTAAATTCCCAAATCAGAATAAATATCTACCAGGAAAAAAGACACTAATGTTTACAAAATTACCCAATTTTAACATTTGGAGTTGCCCTTCAAAATTCAAGCATGAAAGCAAAGACGTCACAAGAATTTACAAATTCAGTATAGAAGACGCAGCAGTTTAACACGTTTCCACCGGTATGTTTATGAGGAATAAAAGACGTAAAGACAATTTAATTAACTGATCAACAGGCATATACAATACAAGAAACAAATTTTACTCTAAAGAGCCCTGTACATCTTTCGTTAAAAACCAAAATTTGGATACAGATTGGGAATGGCACATCAACAGTTGAGGAGCATTTTCACTAGAAGAAAGTGCAAACTGCATGTTGGAACGGCATAACAGAGTCACCAAAACCAATCTCATCGTTGACCCCATCTACTAAGACTGTGGCTCCACCAAACAGGATGAAGGTTCTTAACATGAAAGGATTTGTAGCATTCTGTGGACATTGGCACAAGGAGAGACCCCTTGTACAATCCTATTCGCTTTCTTTTGGCCAATCTTTTTGAGATCCCGTTTTTTTACTGTTTGCAGCACTAAGCGTCACTGGGGACTTGCTTTTCAATGTGTTCACTGAAGCCAGAAATCCTTTAACTATATGGTAGATGTTGGGCGTTCACAATGATACTTTCTACATAAAATTACATCATAAAGTCAGGGAACCTTACTATCCCTGTTTAACGATCTCATGAAATGCATTTCTTCTGTTCATTACCTAATGGTTCCAGTGCCATAAAAATAAACAGCTTATCACCAACTCTACCTGAAAAGCCTTATTCTAACCTCAATTAACAATCTTAAAATTATCAATTTGAGGTGTAGTGGCAGGTGAAATGTCCCCAGAGGGAGTCCTTGTGCTGCCCCCTCAGTGTGTCTCCTGAGACGTTCATTGCAAGTTGAGTTGAATTGGTTGTGACCCTTAAGGGAATGTACCGAACTTTCACAAATTATGATGTCTGTATTACTACTGTGGTGTATTCGCAATTGATTGGATCGCTCAGTGTTCATTGTAAAGATGTTTTTAAAAACAATTATTAACTTGCCAAGCAGAAAGGAAATAGCGGTCACATTACTCCTGTTAAACTAAAGAGTTCTATCTTAAAGAGATAACTACTTATAGAATTGAAAGGCAAGAAGGCAAAGATAGTTTTCTGCTTTTTAGTGGATTGCATCTGCTTCAAATTTATCTAAAGATTGTTTTCATTTTGTCACTGAACTTCAAAAATCTAGGTCTTCAATTAGCCGGTTTCTGAAAGTAGGGATCTTTTTGATAAACTCTCAGGGGCCTCTACAAAGGCAGATTTACAAGTGAGTACATATACACATGTAAATTTACTGGTATACTTTGTAGTAAATGTACTACTTTTGGCTATTCACCATATCCGAGTGTAAATTTACAACAAAGTGTAGACATACATGTTTCCCCCGGCTGAAACAGGAGGGGGAGTCAAGTGTAAAGTTACTACAACCAAAAAGGACCGAACAGAGTAGTAAATGCACTCCAACTTTGACCTGGTGTAGGTCCAGCACCACACTTGGCCAACCACTGGTACTGCAGTGCACAAACATAGACAATAATGGAGGTAGGTACTTAAGCTAGAACCCCTTAGGAAATAATGTTAAAATGTTTCAGTTACTTTTTGGCTGTACAAACTTTGGCAGTGCAGTTTATGAATAGTAGTGGTCTTATTATTTTGTGGGTGGGTGTCTGTCTCTCCCTAAACCTCTCCTTAGCCTTACCTCAACCCTTCCCATTCAGCAGTAAGTATTTCCTAATTTCCATTCACTCCCCTGGTCCCTCCCACATTTCCTACTAAGGGGCCGATTGCGATGTCGTCAGGAAATGCTCCGAATGGGATTGGATTCTACATATCAGATTTGGGACCTATGTTCCCAACCAAATTGGTCACCTTTCCGGACGACCGCTTACAATGCAAGGAAGCCGTCTGGGCTGTCCGAATCGGTCCCGAATGGGTTCAGGAAGCTCGAGTCATTTGGAGCCGAATGGTACAGCCCACTGGAGACGGTTTCCAAATGAGTGAGTACGATGACCGATTCGGACAGCCTTTTCGAGTCCGTTTGGCCAAAACAAAACAGCTGTGGGAATCAGAATTCGGGGGCCCGCAGCAGGCCCCCATAGGCCTCTAGATGGGGCCCATAGGGGAACCCAGGGGACCCCCCTCCCCAACCATGCACAGTGTGGCAGGCACCATGGGATGCCCGCAACAGGGTGCAAGGTTGTCCCCACTTACTCCTTTTTTCAATGACAGCCTGTGTTCTCGTTCCAAAAACAAGTTTCCTTTGAAGTCAATGGGATTCCGACCGAAATCGAGTCTGTAACCATCCAGACACATCGTAATTGGTCGGTAGGACTCCCCGAGTACGAATCATTCGGAAAGCATTCCTAACACGATTTGGTGGGAATGCTTTCCTGACGACATAGTAATCAGCCCCTAAGTAGTAAACTTACATTGAGATTTCTACTCGTATGTTTTATATTGCAATTTGTAGTAAGTAAGTAGTACTACAATAGTACTACTTTATGTACTACAAAATGCAGTTTGTAAATCAAGCCCACTTTCTTTGTTTGAAGATAAAAACCATTAGGGATGCTATCCTGGTGGAATCAATGGGGCTATTCACAAGGTTAAATTTACATGTGAGTAAATCTACATGTGACAATTTACTTTATAGGAAATAAATTTAACATAAAAATATTTGTACTAATGTTTTTAAGTTTTATAAACCTCAGTTTTACCTATCATTTACCACATGGAGATGCCGTACCAATGGTCGATTGAGTGCTATATAAGTAGCAAATAAAAAATAACAACAAACTACAACAATTCTCTTTTCTCCCCAACATGAGCCATGCCACTCACCTGTAAAAACCTCTCACGGTCAGAAACAGCAGACTTCAGCCTCATGGTCAGATCCCCCACCTTCTCCTCCAAACGCACAGCCTTGGAAGATAGCAGCTCCTTCTCCTGTTGAGGGGTCGGAGGGAGAATACTTGATCAAGACACACATAACTTTTAGACCTCTGAAAGGAAGTCGGCATGTGTAAATCAAAGTGACTGAGTCATTTCGAATTATATTTATCATTGTATGCCTGAAAACTCTATTAGCTTTCGGGGGCTATCGCTCTAACATCTGACTGAAGGGCAATGCTCACTGTAGTGCTGTAGTGATTGAAATAGCTGGCCATTCATCATCAAAATTCAGCCCTGACCCTGTTACACAGGACTCTGCTATGGTCCAGCAGTAGGTGGAGAGACACAAGACAAAGAACCCAATCAATCAATCAATCACGGCATTTGTAAAGCGCGCTACTCACCCGGGAGGGTCTCAAGGCGCTGGGGGAAGGGGAAATGTCACTGCTCGAAGAGCCAGGTCTTGAGCTGCTTCCTGAAGGAGAGATGGTCTTGGGTTCGCCGAAGGTGGGTGGGGAGGAAGTTCCAAGTCCTGGCTGCTAGGTAGGAGAAGGATCTTCCTCCGGCGGTGGCTCTGCGGATGCGTGGAACGGTGGCGAGGGCGTGGCTGGTCGATCGTAGCTGGCGGGTGGGCGTGTAGAAGGTCATGCGGTCATTGAGGTACTTGGGGCCCAGGTCGTGGAGAGCCTTGTGTGTGTGGGTGAGGAGTCTGAACGTGATTCTCTTGCTGACGGGGAGCCAGTGCAGGTCTCTCAGGTGTCCGGTGATGTGGCTGTGTCGGGGGATGTCCAGGATGAGTCGTGTAGAGGCGTTCTGGATGCGTTGGAGTCTTTTTTGAAGTTTTGCTGTGGTTCTGGCGTAGAGGGTGTTCCCGTAGTCCAGTCGGCTGGTGACGAGTGCTTGGGTGACGGTCTTCCTGGTTTCGGTGGGGATCCATCTGAAGATCTTGCGGAGCATGCGCAGGTTGTTGAAGCACGAAGATGTGACTGCGTTGACTTGTCTGGTCATCGAGAGGGAGGAGTCCAGGATGAAGCCCAGGTTGCGTGCGTGGTCTGTTGGTTTGGGAGCGGTGCCCAGGGCCGGGGGCCACCAGGAGTCGTCCCAGGCGGAGGGTGATGATCCCAGGATGAGGACCTCCGTCTTGTCCGAGTTCAGTTTGTGGCGGCTGTTCCTCATCCAGTCGGCGACGTCTTTCATCCCTTCGTGTAGGTTGGCTCTGGCGGTGGTGGGGTCGTTGGTGAGGGAGAGGATCAGCTGGGTGTCATCGGCATAGGAGATGATGTTGAGGTTGTGTTGGCGTGCAATGGCTGCGAGGGGGCTCATGTAGACGTTGAAGAGGGTTGGACTGAGTGAAGATCCTTGTGGTATGCCGCAGATGACTTCGGTGTCCTCGGATCTGAAGGGGGGGAGGCGGACTCTCTGGGTTCTTCTGGCGAGGAACGAGATGATCCATTCCAATGCTTTCTCTCGGATTCCAATGTTACTGAGGCGCTTCACTAGGGTGTGGTGGCAGACAGTGTCGAACGCCGCAGAGAGGTCCAGGACGATGAGGGCCGCTGTTTCCCCGTTGTCGATCAGGGTTCTGATGTCGTCGGTGGCTGCGATTAGGGCGGTCTCGGTGCTGTGGTTGGCCCGAAACCCGGACTGCGAGGGGTCGAGGGAGCCGTTTGTCTCGAGGAAGGCGGCAAGCTGTCTGTTGACGGTCTTCTCGATGACTTTGGCTGGAAAAGGAAGGAGCGAGATGGGACGGTAGCTCTTGAGGTCGGTGGGGTCTGCCGTTGGTTTCTTCAGGAGGGCGGTCAGCTCGGCGTGTTTCCAGCTCTCCGGGAAGGTGGCGGTGTGGAAGGAGGAGTTGATGATGTCCCGGAGATGGGGTGCGATGATGGCGTCGGCTTTGTTGAAGACGTGGTGTGGGCAGGGGTCGGTTGGAGATCCGGAGTGGATGGAGTTCATCGTGCGGATGGTGTCTTCGGTGCTGATCGGGGTCCAGTTGCAGAGGGTGGTGGTGGCGGGCATTGGTTCGGTGGTAGGGTGCGTTGTCTGTGCGTCGAAGCTGTTGTGTATGTCGGCGATCTTGCGGTGGAAGAACGAGGCGAGTGAGTTGCAGAGGTCTTGCGAGGGAGTGATGTCGTTGTATCCGGCGCTGGGGTTGGAGAACTCTTTGACGATGCTGAAGAGTTCCTTGCTGTCGTGGGCGTTGTTGTCAAGTCGTTCTTTGAGTGCCGACTTCTTGGTGGCGTGGATCAGCTGATGATGTTTTTGGGTGGCGTGCTTGAGGGCGGTCCTGTTGTCTGTGGTCTGGTCATGCCGCCAGGCTTTCTCGAGGGTGCGGCAGTTTTTCTTGGATTCCTTGAGTTCGTTGGTGAACCAGGGGGTTTTCTTGCTGCCGGGTCTGCTGGGAGGGTTCTTTAGTGGTGCGAGGTCATCGGCGCAGGTGGTCAGCCACTTGGTGAGGTTGCTGGCTGCTTCGTTGGGGTCCGTTGTGCTGGCGGGAGTGTTCTGGCTGAGGGAGGCGGTGAGCTGCTCGGCGGTGATCTTGCTCCAGCTCCGGCGGGGGGCCTGTTGCGGGTGGTGGTGGGTCGTAGTTCTTCTGAAGCTGAAGTGGACGCAGCTGTGGTCGGTCCAGTGGAGTCCGGTGGCGTGGCTGAAGGAGATGTGCTTGCTGGATGAGAAGACGGGGTCAAGCGTGTGGCCGGCGTAGTGGGTGGGGGTGTTCACCAGTTGCTTGAGTCCGAGGTTGGCGAGGTTGTCCAGCAGGGCGGTGGTGTTCCTGTCGTTGTTGTTCTCCAGGTGGAAGTTGAGGTCCCCTAGGAGGATGTAGTCAGCGGAGGGGAGGGCGTACGGGCTGATGAAGTCTGCGATGTATTCGCTGAATTGTGTGCGTGGTCCCGGGGGTCTGTAGATGAGGGTGCCTCGGAGGGTGGTCTTGGGGTCAGTGTGTATCTGGCAGGTGTTCGGCGGCGGTGAAGGTTTCGTCAGAGTTAGTCGAGATGCGGATGGTGTTCTTGTGTATGATGGCGATGCCTCCTCCCGTCTGGTTGATGCGGTCCTTCCGGGTGATCTTGTATCCGTCCAGGATGGCTGTGGCGATGTTGGGCGCTGAAGAGGCGTTCATCCAGGTTTCGGTGAGGAAGACGACGTCAGGTGCTGTCGCGTCGAGTAGGTCCCAGAGTTCCACGGCGTGCCTGTGGACGGAGCGGGTGTTGAGCAGGATGCACTTCAGGTGGAGTGCGTAGAGAGTGGCGGCGTCGTAGGTCCGTCGGGTAGTCTTGCATCGGCGGGGGCCAGGGGTTCCGGCACTGGGCGCGGTCCAGGCGCGGACGGGCGCAGACGGGCTTGCCTTTGGCGCACAATCGGCACTCCCGCTGCGAGTGACAGCTGCGCGTCTGCGCGGTCGCCATTTATGGCTAAGTGGGAGGGAGGAGCAGCTGGGAGGCGGGAGCGGGGAGGACACGAAAAAGGGGCGTGGCCGCGAGGACGACGGCGGAAACCGGAGAGCGGGGCAGACACAACAATCACCTAAAATCACAACAGTTATGCACAAAAACAATTACAAAATGCAGAGATAACAGAAAGGAACTAGAACACAGCTGGGGGACAGTGCGAGGCAGGCAGAGCGCAAAACGAGTCTGCGAGCAGCAGCAGGACACACGAGGGGGCTCACACAGCTGGGGGCCGTGCGGCGCGGGGGTGTCCTGAGAACAGGTCACACTCACCTGCGCCGCGCGGTCGCCATTTATGGACAAGTGGGATGGAGGAGCAGCTGGGAGGCGGGAGCAGGGAGGACACGAAAAAGGGGCGTGGCCGCGAGGACGACTGCGGAAACCGGAGAGCGGGGCAGACACAACAATCACCTAAAATCACAACAGTTATGCACAAAAACAATTACAAAATGCAGAGATAACAGAAAGGATCTAGAACACAGCTGGGGGACAGTGCGAGGCAGGCAGAGGGCAAAACGAGTCTGCGAGCAGCAGCAGGGCACACGAGGGGGCTCACACAGCTGGGGGCCCTGCGGCACGGGGGTGTCCTGAGAATACAGTGTTTGAACATGTATCTAACATCAAAAGAAGCACTATCGCAAAACCTGCTGAACAGAATTACACCAAATTTGACAGAGAGCTAGATCTTCGTCCAGAAAGTGTATTTTTTGTGATTTGGTGTAAATCCGTTCAGTAGTTTTTAGGATATTAAGTCTAAAAATGATTTGTATATCTAGATGGTAGGGTTCCAGGGACTCTTGCTAGAGTCCTTGGAACCCAGTTTAAAAAAAGACAGCCTTCTGATTGGCCGAAGGGGCTTTTTTTTACCTTCTTGCCATTTCACTCCGCAGGAGTCAGACTCGTGGGAGAGAGCTCTCCGACTGGCTGCCAGCAACATGAAGAAAAATGTTGCTGGCAGCCCTTAGAGGACTCGTGATCCCACAGGACTCCCATGGGACTGCAGGAAAAAAAATGGCTATTTTATAGTAAAATAATAAATATGTTTTTTTAGATGTTTTTTAACATTAAAAATAATGTATATTTTAAAATCATTTTAATTTAACTTATCATTATTTCATATGTGCTTTTATTTTAAGTCCCTACCTCCATTATTTTCTATGGGAGGGTGTTGCAGTACCATGTGCTAGACTTACTCCAACTCTGAGCTGGAGTACATTTACTAGTGTTTTGGGTCCTTTTTAGCTGCAGTAAACTTTAGAAGTGCAGTTTGTGAATAGCAATGAGCTCACCTTTTTGTGGGTGTGTGTCTTTCCCTCCATAAAACCCTACCTATTCCTCCCTAAACCCCTCAAATTTAAAGGTAAATATGCCCTTTTTCTAGTCACCCCCCGCCCCCGGTCCATCCCACATTTACTACTAAGAGCCTGATTCTGATGCGGTTAGGAAATCTTCACAATCTAATTGGTTTGGAAATGGTTCCCTACCGACTCGATCGTGAGTGTCCCCCGACCGAGTATGATGCATCCGAATGCTTCCAGATACGATTTGGTTGGACTCCCATTGACTTCTATGGGAGCCTATGTTCCTAACCGCATCGTAATCTGGCCCTCGGTCGGGAAGACATGTTCTCGATCCAATTTGGAAGGAGCCAATGACATTAGGAGGCCTTCCTAACCACATCGTAATCGGCCCTAGGTGGGAATGCTTTCCTAACCGGATCGGAATCGGGCCCTCAGAAGTAAACATACATGTGTGAGGATCTCCACATGGAAAAGAAGGAGAGGTGAAGGTGATAATTTACACTTGCAGGTCTGGAAATAGCATTTTGTCGTAGTTTAATACTACTATTGTAGTACTATTAAATGTACTACAAGATGCAGTTTGTGAATAGGCCCCAAAATGTGTATTAAGAGGTAATGGAATAATTTTCATATATAATATACCTTTTTCTTTGGCATTTGTAAGAAAAATTAGAGCTTTCTGCTTGCAAAACCTGTTTTGAAAGTCATTGTCCAAGGGAGTGAAAGCAGGGCGAATAAGTACAGTATCCTGCCAGCTACGCATGTATGTGGAAAGAGCCCTGATTTCAGCATGCTGCCATAAGGAAGAAGAGTGATGCTGGGGTTTGACACTGATAGAGTGCAGCTGTGGGCCTGCTGGTACTATATGGGGAGAACCTCTTGAACCATGGATCAGATATGGAAAGTTCCTATGACTTTTGCCAAGCTGAAGAGATTACTGTGAGATGATGGACCACTTAAACCTTACTGCAATGCTTGAGGGTGCCCTACAAAAGCATGGAGAGCGGTTGGTTATAAGGCACTTTTTTTGCTTTAGTACTTCATTATAGTGATCTGAGCCTGATGTCATAAGTGCATCTCTAATTTTGATGGGGGCTGCTACTAAACTTTGTGTGGACTTGATTTACATGTAGATACAAGAGATATTCCTCTGATTCAACAGAGTCTGACAAAGGAGCCTGTATTCAGGCAGTACATACCCTGAGAATGAAGGTCACTCACTAGGTTGAGCTCCGCAAGCCTGGACATGCCACTCCTCATGATTGCCTCTAGGTGTTGTATTTGGATGACCCAGTGACTGGTATGCAGCTGTGCCTCACAACCCCCATTGCCACCATCCCATGGATCACACCGTGGCCATCTCCTTCTCAATTACAGATCATATTGAAATCTAATGATGTCAGATACTGTCCTCGTTTGGGACAAGTGGGGACAAGCAGGGGCTACATGAGAGAGGGAACCAATTCCAATATCTCCCTCAACCTCATCACCTGGCATCTTCTCTTCTTAACATTTGTACCATCATCATCAGTGAAGTTACTGTTTCGTTATGGTTGGTTTACTTCATAATCTCGTTTCTAACCACCAACCTTGATCACGGGCTTAGCTATCAATAGTGCAGCAGGTGAAGTGGCACCGAGGCCCAAGGATCTTAGGGGCCCACTAAAACCTTATAGAAGCTGGGTTTTTTACTTACAAAATGGGGGATGGGGCAATTTCCCTTTCTTGCATTAGGACCCAAGGCACCCTTGCTATGCTGCTCACCCTGATGTAATAAAGCTATTTACGCCTGTGGATTATCCTGTGAATTCCTCACAGGCGTAAATTAAGCTATTATCATCCTTAATCATAGGTTTACTGCTGAAAATGGCTTTGTGAATCATGCCCTGCGTGTCAGATTGCTCTGTCTGTTTGATTCTGGCTTAAGGTTCTCTCCAGGAATGTCCTGACAGTGTCTAGATAGGACAGGTAGGCACGCAGTACCAGGCTGGTGTTGCTGTAGGCTGTGCGGAGTTCTGCCAGCTCCTCGTGGAGGTCCTTGTGCGCTTGCAGCGACTCTGTCACCCTCTGATTTGCCACTTGAGTCTGGGTGAAGGCCAGCTGCTGTCCCTGTAAACCAAGACAAGACAAGCTTAGTTTGTAAAAGAAAAAGGTGCCAGGGCCCTCATCAGGAGGCAATAGCAGCTTTCACAACGCATCCCCCCACTCCCCTGCCGGTGCAACCAGGAACAACACAACTATTAATTTATCACACTCCTACAAGTGAGACAATTCAGACAATTCCAGGCCTCCAAAGCTATAAATGGCTTGGGCGGTATGTTTTAGTCGTTTTTAATATATATTGAACTAATAAACAACTGTTGTTGTTCTCATCTCCAAATTACACAAACAGCACCACCATGTGTCAAGTTGTCATAAGTGCTGGCGTTGACAATTAAGTGCCGGAGCTGAGCACTGGAAACCACCGGCACTAATTAAGCACTAAAGTTAGGAGGAGAGAGGGAACTGTGAAGCTCTGAAGTATATACAAGGCTGACACACCCATGGGTACTGAGGGGTGGATAAAGTGGATGCCTGTGACCCTTACTTTCAGAATGGTGGGGAAGGAAAGTATAAAAGTGATGAAGAGGAAGAGCAGAAATTCTATTTTGCAACTGTATCCATTTATTATTTTTTGTAAAAAAGATCAGTTTCATGTTGACATAATATACTGTAACACAGCAGCCCTTCCCTCCGCTCTCTTCTCCACAGATATCCATTAGTTCCAATGCGTTTTAAATGGGCCATCCGTTGAATCATGACACAGCACGTCTCAGAACCAAAGAAAACTTTGACAAAACGTATTCGTGGTGAATGCTAGTGATGCAGGGCCGGGTCAAAAGAGCGTTTTTTCTCTGCACTCGATGGCCCTTTTACCATATTCAGGGACGGTTTGTAAAACAATGAAAGCAACAATGTTTCCATCTTTGGGAATGATACAAAATTGGCTCGGATAGTCATTGCAAAGAAGGTTCAGTGATGTTATTCATGGGAAAAAAGTACCGCAACCTAACCGAATTAGCATACTGGGAGTCACCAGACTGACGTGACTATATGCCTTCGAAGATTCATGGAAAGGTTGGTTCTTGTCTGCATTACACACATTTGGGGTACTTTATTCCAGTTACTAGACTGTCCCTAAATTGCTGAACCAATGCACGAACTCTGTGTACAACTTATTCGTGCAATATGAAAGGCTATTCACATGTGTGAACAGCTTTAGGTGACAAAACAAAAAAGAGAATCTCTAGTGAATGCAGACCGCACACTCATCTCATCCCCATTGATGTCACTCCACTATCCCCGCACCACGCAAAGGTCTCAATTGTACAAGGCTTCCTCAGAAATGGAAACAAAAGTAACTGTGTTATGCTTTATTGTGCGGCTATCTCTTTCCTTGATTGGACACTGGGCACTGGGAGAACCTTTGCAGGGGTGTGGCCGGCTCCCCTACAGAAGCTTTTGAACTCTTTTAATGGGAGAGCAGGTGCCACCGGGTTGTTTGGTTTCTGGGTTGGTGATTTTGGGGCTAGTGACGTAATGTTGATGACTGAGCAGTAACCGGGGTGATGGAGAAAATGGTACATTTGTGGCGCTTTGGGTGATACTTTGTTTAGTGGTGGAAGGGTTACTGAAGGGATATAATAGTGAAGATCAGCTTACAGTGGTGGTTAGGAAGGTTACCATGGAGAGATGAGTTAGTGATATGAGTGATGGTGATGCGGTTGATGGTGGTGGCAGTAATAGCAATATTCTGAGACAGTTCTCAGATGGTCATATCTGGCTCACAGAAGCTCTCCTGGAAACACACCTCTTTGATCAAGTTGAGCTGCCGTAGGGCTTCGTCCCGCTCTGCCTCTAGGACCTTTGCGCGGTTCCTGTAGTAGTGGAGGTTGTCCCGCACTGTCCTGAGGTCCTTGCTCAGCTCGTCCTTCACCTGCTAATTACAAGACATGGTGGATCAGGAAGTGGGGAGTCACATTAGGAGAGCACATTAGTAAAAGAAACAGGATACAGGGATCCAGTAAAAGCAAGTTATCGAGAGAGAGAGTATGAGAGAGTGATAGGAAACTGAATAATAAAAAGAGAACAATGAGTAAGAGAGAGAGCGGCCGAGAAAGAGAAAGAAACCAGCTTCTTCTCCAATCATATGTTGATTGCGTCTTTGCCTTTGACCCTGTACAGCACTCCGCTGACTTTCGGATACGTTTGTGCCATATAAATACTGCTGGGTAAAAGAAGGTGAAATTATGACGAAAGTGCAAATACAAGACTCTAAGTCAAAGTGAGCGAGAGAAATGGTGAAGCACTCTTAAAACGTTAGAGGGATGAGAAAAGAGAGGGACAGAGCAAGGGATGTTGAGACAAAATAACATAACTATGAGGTATTAGAGAAGCCCTATCTTCTAAATTATTCTGGAATCAATTAATGACTATGGGCCTCATGTAGGTAGCATACCAGTTACCACTTCTAAAATACCGAACGATACCGAATCGGTATTTTAGAAGTGGTAACTCGTATGTAGGTAATGAGTCGGTATTTTTTACCGATTCGTTACAATTCGGTAATTACCGAATCGGTATTTACCGATTCGGTAATGAGGCATACCTTCCCATTGATGGGAAGGTATGCCTCATTACCGAATCGGTAAATACCGATTCGGTAATGTGGTGAACACATGCAAGGGTGGCAGGGTGTCACATTGACACCCTGTTGCACCCCTGATTCGGCCATGTGTACACATGTGGCACACATACATGCCCTAAGGGCATGTATGTATGCCACATTGCACACTGCTACGCGCGTAAAAATGCATAAACACATACATTGATTATTTACCACCAACTATAAGTTGGTGGTAAATACCGACTCTTAAACACACCCACACACTCCCCCTACATCTCGATTTTGGTTTCGGAATTTACCGAATCGGTAAAATTACCGATTCGGAAAAGTTACCGATTCGGTAACATTACCGATTCGGTATTATTACCGAATCGGTAATTTTACCGATTCGGTAAATTCCGAAACCAATAATTGTCCCCCTACATACCAATAGCCAAAATACCGGTCGGTAACGGTATATTTACCGAAAATCGGCCGTTACCGACCGGTATTTGGCTACCTACATGAGGCCCTATGTATCCACAAAACAGGGAAAAGAGTTAGACTTCACAACATCTCTTACACCTCTACAAAGCCGAGGAAGGGAAGCATCCCACACAAGATCAAAAAGCCGCTCTTAAGAAGCTTCTCAGACTGAGAAGTGCAATTAGAGACCTTCACAAGTGTCCTCCACACCCAGCAACAATGACAGAGCCACCAGACCAGCTGCACCCCTAGCTAGGAAAGGCTCCTGCACTAGTCACACTAATCATCAAGGTGAGTGCCCACAGCACTACAGGCAGCAATAAGGAAACTATTGAATTAGGCCTTCAATTCAAGACAATGTCCAAGTCACCAAAACTTAGTCAGTAAGACATATCATCCTTGTGGTAGGACCAGCACTGGCAAAGCCTGCAGGTCTGGCCTTGGCAAGCTGGTGCAATTATTATTTTAATGCATTTAATGCAAGCAGCTACTACAGAAATAAATAGAAGACAAAATAAAACATGCTGCTGCCTAAACATGGCAGCCATATCCTCGCAATAAACACTTTACATTTAAAAAGAAATCAACGATTTCATTTCATTTAATGGAAACAGCACGTTCAGTTCCTAGCAGATAGATGTTCTTAGAATACATATAGACACCCTTTTTTACTTTTCATGCACATCATAAGAAAATAAAATTCTTACTAGCTCACCAAAAAGGTACTGTTGGCTTTGAATTACTGTATGCTTAAAGCATAGTTTAAATACAAAAGGATGACTAAAAATAACAAGCATTTACAATGCAATAGGTCTCGCATTACTGATAGTTTGAGGTATTGGTATTGCAAATAATAATGCAATGCCAATAGCTCATACTTCAGTAATGCGAGACCTAGTGCATTGCAAATGGTTGCGTAGTGAGCCAGGAACCAGCATTGTATGTCTCAGTGCAGTACCGCAACCTGCTCCTAGAGCTCCCTAGTGAGCAAGGCACCAGCACTGCATGTCTAGGTGCAGTACCGCAAGCTGCTCCTAGAGGTCCCTAGTGAGCAAGGCACCAGCACTGCATGTATAGGTGCAGTACCGCAAGCTCCTCCTAGAGGTCCCTAGTGAGCAAGGCACCAGCACTGCATGTATAGGTGCAGTACCGCAAGCTCCTCCTAGAGGTCCCTAGTGAGCAAGGCACCAGCACTGCTTGTCTAGGTGCAGGACCGCAAGCTACTCCTAGAGGTCCGTAGTGAGCATCATAAACTTTGAAGATATGGTAAAATCACCCTACCCATAATGCATGCATGCAAGACAGTACCCCAAGTACAAATAAATAGCTGTGTCCATATATACAATTAGTAGGTTTGAACTGTGACAAAACAATTATTATAATAATTCCAGATTAGGTTGTACTCTATGTGGAGCTGATGAAGGAACATTTATGGAAGATCTAATATAAATGTGAGATGTAGTAGGTGCAGTACCGCAAGCTGACGATCAAAGGGATGTCTTTGGTCCTGCGGAACAAGACCCTGCCAGTGCTCCAGTAGGTCGCCCAAGTATGGTCTTTGCAGTCCCACACAGCCAGGGCCATCATGAGAATGATCTTCTACTTCATCTGGAGCTCAAAGATGGATAGGGTGAAGAGGGCAGTGATGTTCAAGACCCACGAAAATGGAAGCAAGGGAGTGCCCGACATTGCCACCGTCCTGAGGGGAATCTTCATGTGCCGATGCATGAGGAGCACCCCGAGGACGAGAGCCGGCTTTCTGATGGCACGATTCTTCCTGTTACCAACGTGGAAGCGCCTCGGATGGGTAGAGTGGGTGAGTGCTGTCCTGTACAAATGGGATACCCCGTGGTTCTACAAGGAAGTGGAGAAGTTTGTGAAGAAGTTCGGGCTGGAGGCTGCCGCCCCCGCCACATGGACCCTGAAGCTTGTCCAATGCCAGATAGGAGCAAAGGACATCAGCGAACTGATTGGCGCTCTCCCCTCTGCCACAATGGACCACATTTGGGAAACGTTGCATCCAAGAGCCTGACCAACCAGCACGAAGACATCGCCTGGATGGCCATCCAAGGAGCACTTCCTGTGAGAGCTTTCATGCACGTAAGAGTCCTGTTTATACACATATCCTGAATACAGCATGACTCGAAGAGACAGCGCAAGCGCTGCCTAGGCGAGAATCTAAAAAAGGATACAGATTAAAAAGAAAAACTGCATTGGCAAAGTAAAATATTAGCCCACCAGTCCAAGTGTGAAGGATGTGCACACTGGATCAGGCAAAATACAATCACTCAGTGTCAATTCATATATAACTGTCTGGCCCACACTAATACTAATACCATAACACTTAATAGTCGGCAGCCACCTATAGCTTAATCATTGCCAAAAACGAATCTCTCTGATAAAAGGAGATTCTAGTGGCACTGTGAGCTAGCTAATGCAAAATAAGGCTAACATATGCAGTGGGGGTGCACAGAGTCAGTCTACCACCCGACCCACAGTGTATGTTGTCCAAAAGCGCAGGTCCTGCAGGGGTACTATAGGAACTACACTACATGGCACCCCCAACATTTGGTTTGGTACTTATTTAACAGTAGAATCTGAGTAGCTCAGTCGTGCTTATTCTCAGAGACCCCAACTCACAAAAACCAGAGACGTCTGGAGTGGGTGGGCGCAAAAACTCCGCCACAGCTGAGTAGGCGAAATATCCTATTTATTGGCTGCTGGTTAATTAAGCTTAAAGGACATTTTTCCCACAATTGTACAAAACACCTTATCTTAATTTCCTTGGACAGTCATTTAGTGTCTTAAACACAATGACTACAGAAACAGGAGATTTAGACCAGGCACTTAATCGCTCAGAAGAGGAGAAAGATGCCAATGCAATAGAGATTGCAGCCAATGTAAGACATACTCTGACAGTTAAACTACTCAAAAATGGGTTACCACTCAGAAGAGGTGTAGTAATTTTCGTGATAGAGGTACAAGAAGATTTCCAAACAGAGGTATTCTATTCCTGGGTTACATTCCCAGCAGCAAATGCTGTAACAAACGCTTTTCATTATTACTTACATGAAGAGTCTCCAGCGGTCTTCACTCCGTTTGAGGAGATTGAAATTCTGCTTACCTACCAGAAACATATTTTCTGGGCTATTGGCACCCTACCCCACTCAAGAAAAAGAACAAGGCTTGGTCCTTTAGGAAGACCAGGAGCAACATGGCCGATATTGGCGAACTATGCACCACATCCTGACATTGATACAATGCCGAGTGATTAACTGCTTGTTCAACACAAAGAGTTGATAAAACTTTACAGAAACATGACACACTTCGTCTTGAGGACACTAGCGGTCCAACCAACAGTAATTACACCAAATGCAGCTCCTACACAGAGCATAGCTACTAAAATTACTCCAAAATCATTACACGCGGTAATGGGTAAATTGCCCACAAAACGTGAACAAATTCCTTTCTGGGTAGCTCAGAAAATAACCCAGTTAGAAGCAGTATTCCCAAATACAACACCATTTGAAAAACACAGAATGTTAACAATCTGCCTGCCCATGGGGATTACGCCACAGTTAGAGGATTGTACCTCTTGGGGTACAGTCTTTGCTGCCATATACACCAGACCGCATGTCATTCCTTCATTAGCAGTCACCAGATGTATTAAGACAAATACAAAATGAGTACGGAGCAGAGCCTGCCCTAAACTTAGGGATGAAGTTATTAAATAACTACGAACAGGTATCAGCCATAATACTAGCTAACATTAAAAGGGGAAGCAGCATCAGTGTTAATCCTCCAACGCCTACGGGAGTTCTCTCCACTAGAACAGGTGAATGAAATACCCAAAATAATTGAAACTGCGTATGCAGAACTAGGCAGGGATAGTTTGGGGGAAAAAGCTTTAAAACCCCAACTAATGGGCAGTCCCTAAAAGGAAACTTCTGAGCAGACAACTACTTCTTCTAGAAGAAGTGGGATAGTAAAAAACAAAACTCTAAAAACAAGAGAGCTCAGTCCCGAGGTAGGTCTCCTCCACAGGAACCCTCTGAAAAGAGGTACAACCTTGGGCATAGGGATAATATTAGGAAACCTGATAAGTATCAGGATACTGATACACATTTCTCTCGTTCAGGGTTCAAAGAAAAGCTCCAAAAGAGTAGGACGGTCAGAAAATAGAGAGAGGCACACACAGTCCAGAGACAAGCAGCACACTCAAGACTTTACTTCTAAAAAAGAAGATAAGCAAAACTCAAAACCTCAATTTAAGAAAAAGAAAGTTGCTGGTCTGAAATTCAGACATGCCCAGAATTCTGAGGACACAACTTCTGAACAGGGAATGGGCTCTGACGATGCTAGAAAGTGCGACAGAAGTAACAATAACTCGCCAGAATCTGAAGGAATTTCTGGTGACAGCAGAGTTGAATGATTACATCACGGTGGAAACACCAGACATCAGGGTGAGCGTCCCACATAAGTTATACGAAATAACACTCTGGATGGAAGGGGACAAGCCCAGGAAAGTAAAATATCTTTTTTGGAAGAACTTATCATCTGGTTATGGCATCCTGTTAGCAGAACAAGATTGGCCACCAGCATTCGTAGTGGAGTGCCCCAGGGGAGAAAGTATAATTTTTCCTTTTTTTTAGATCACGTTCCCGTTCACCTTAAACATACATATGCACGGGAGTGGGCAGTAGCCCAGGCTCCAGCATTGTACAAAAATCACATTGGGTGGGATGAGGACTCAACCTACCACGTGATGCCTTTAAAGGTTTCACCTATTGCTCAGAGGCAATATCCAATAAAGCAAGAAGCTAAAAAGCAAGTCAGGGAGATCTTAGATCAATTTGAACACCAGGGGGTCATTGAAAATGTACCTCTCCAATGAATGATCCTTTGTTTCCCGTCTCCAAACCCGACAACACATATCGTCTAGTTTTGGATTACAGACATTTAAACTCATGCACAAAGACATTTGCTGTCCAAAATGCACATAGTGCCGCATTAATGAATAACATTGTGCGCAAAAAATACAAAACAACACTTGATACCTCAAATGGATTTTTCTGCCAAATTATAGCACCTGAAAGCAGGTATCTGACTGCATTCCGTGCGTTAGGGTCCCAGCGACAATTTTGTCAACTAGCCCAAGGGTATAGAACAGCCCCGAGGTATTTTCAGCAAGAGTAACAGAGTTACTTCAAAAATTTGATGAAGATGCGTTGTCCTATGTGGATGATATTTATCTAACGGACGATGACGTAGAGAGGCACTTGACCAGGGTAAGCACCATTATTATGGGATTTGCCACTGAAGGCTACAAATGTAACTTTAAAAATCAAAAATGCCCACCTCAATTTCCTATTCTTGTGATACGAACTGTCAAGTGAAGGGAAAAGTCTGGCAGCAAACTATTTAGAAAAGTATGCGCTGCTCCAGCCTCCAAAATCATTAAAAAATTTACAATCAATACTAGGATTCCTACATTTTGGCAGACCATACATTTTAGATTACGCACAAAGGGTAAAACCTTTCTACGACTTAATAAAACCTGACTTTTCAGCCAGAAATTGGACACAAGAACATAGTGATATTCTTTGTTCACTCTATGAAGACATGATAGCTTCCAAACACGCGTAAACATACGCCACTTGGTGATCCGTATATTTCCGGGCCAATGCGGGTACACTTATTTGACCTTCAATGAAGGAGAATCAGTACCAATCGCATACAAATCACACCTGTACACAAATACAGAAATGCGTTTCACTTCAACAGAAAAAATCCTGACAGCTGTTCAGACGGCTGTAGCAAGAGAAAGAGCACTGACTCAGGGGAAACGCATTATTGTCGTAACCCCGGTACCGGCTTTAGAAGCTGTTACAAAGGCCAGCATCCCAAATGCAAAAGCCTTACATCCAAGATGGATACAATAGGCTAATTCTCTTACTGACTGCAACAGACATTGAATACAGGTTTGATCCAAGTTTAAAAACACAAGCATTCCTGCAATATGAACAAGAATATCCTCTTCCATATGAAATCTTGCCACTCGATCAGTATGAGTACATTATTTATACTGACGGATCTGCGCAACCGGCCATAGGAAGTAAGCAGCAATATTTTTCGGCGTGTGCTATCATTAAAGGTCGCATGTGTAATGGCAAATTCTATCCTAGTTGCACAAAAACACAATCTCTAGGAGACTGCACGGCTCATTTGGCAGAATTGAAAGCACTGATACTGGCACTTGTAAATATAGATCACGAATTCCCCACACCAATTGTGTGTGATTCTTTTTACTGTGTACAGTCGTACAATGAGTACTTACAACATTGGGAACAAAACGGGTTCAAAGATGCGAAAGGTGGCACAATTAAGCATAAAATGCTATGGGAACAGGTAGCAGAGTTGAAAGCCGAGCTAGAGAGGACTCACGTGACCCATACACTGAGTCATCAACGTGATGGCATTCACGTCGCAGGGAATTCATTGGCTGATGAAGCCGCAAAGGGGGCTGTTCGCACAGCTTCCGTAGCTGAACTCACTCATTCAAAAACGAGAATGGACGGAGATATTATGGTAGCTGTCATCGCATCACGCAAAGACAGTACAGCAGTACCTAAAAAACTTCCACTCAAATACTCCTACAAGTTAGATGCACAAAACATTCCATATGCTCAGATTCCTGGTGTGGGGGATAGAGTAATACCAAATATGGATCGTAGGCAAGGTTTAATACTAGCTGCACACAAGGGTTTGGGCTCTGCGCACACAGGCGTTACAGCGACTATTTCTTTACTGAAACAGCGCTATTGGTGGCCAGGGTTAACTAAGCAAACTAAAGACTGTGGGGCATATTAGCAACGCTTTGCGATAACTATCGCAAAGTGCGCTTAGCGCTCATTTTTATAACGCCAGCTATCGCAGGTTTTTATCGCGGAGATATCGCGTTATTAGCAACGCGTATCTCCAAGGTGATAAAAATTCCTGCGATAGCACAGAAATCGCCGTTTTGCAGGGAACATCGCTGGTTTTCCAGCGATTTTCCCTGCAAAACGGCGACAACTTTGCTGATACGACCCTGTGGTCATATCAGCATAACCCACCCCCTATGTTAGGGATAGCTAAGTCAGGATTTTAGCAGATGTTCCGCCAAAATCTAACATCTGCTGAAATCCTGTGGGTTGCCTTGTAAATATCATGATGTGAACATCAGCGATATTTTACAAGGTAGTCCATTGGAGTACGCCCAGTGACGCCCACTTTGCATCTCATTAGAGATGCAAAGGGAGGCGTCGGGAAAAAGGGTGCTAACATGCGATTATGCATGTTAGCACCCTCTTGTAAATAGGGCGATAATTTTATCTCTGCTTTTTGGGCTTTTTAAGCCAAAAAACCGGAGATAAAGCACTTGTTAATATGCCCCTGTGTTTTGAAATGCGACATCTGCCAGCAGATGAAAGGCTCCACCATTGCACGCCCGGCACTGATGCCATTATTAAAATCAGACAAACCTCTTGCATGTGTGTACTTGGACAACTGTGGCCCCTTGCAAATGGATGGAGCTTACAAATATTTTATGGTTGCAGTGGATTCCTGCTCAAGATTCCTATGGGTATGGCCTCAGCGCTCGGCTGACGCTCGAACTGTTATAAAAGATTTGCGAGTCTTTATCGGCACATACGCAGTTAGCATGTTACATTCTGACCGCGTTTAGCTCTCGGGCTTACAAAAAGGCCATGGAAGGAATGGGCGTAGCATTGTGGTTCTCATCTCCATACCATCCAGAGGGAAATGCGGTTGTGGAGAGAAAAAAACGTGACTTAAAGCAATCTTTACCAACTAAGGTATACGGCAAGGGCAGTAGTTGAGTCAAACACCTTTATGGGGTGCAGCGGGTGTTAAACAACCAGCCAAGAAACTCTCTAGGGGGTGTCACTCCATATGAGGTCCTCTTTGGGACACGAATGTGGGCACCTGATGTTGATTGTGAAGGCCCAGTGGCGGATGAAAAACCATTTGATATCCATGATCGTTTGGCTGTTTTACAGGATCTAAATGAATCCAGGACAAAACAAAGCAATGTCTATCTAAAGCAGACCGCCACTGAGGAAGTCAAGGTAGTCACGGCAAGACCAGACTGGATACCAAAAGTCGGAGATCTGGTTAGAGAGAAAATTGCTGACAAAAAGGTATTTGGACCTTCATACAGAAAACCTGTACCAGTCCTTGCAGTACACGGAACAAGAACTGTGCTGCTCCTGCCTCTTGCCGTAAAAAAGGAGAAAAGATTTGTCTCAATAGACTTAATCAAACCACACTATGTGGCCGATACTAATCAGTAGGCCTTGAGGACTCCGCTGTAGCAGACGCCCTCCTCTCGCTACAATCCAAGAAGTTCAAACAGAAAGACTCATCACGTTTGAAGAGCCACCTGTAAGGAATGAAGGACTATACAACAATGCTATGAACTTGTTCCACTTGAACCAGACATTCAAATTCAAAATGAACATCAGAATAATTCACAAGTTGCAATTAGACCAAATACAGAAGTCTACAACAACATGCCTCGAAGAGAGGAAAATAAAATTTCAACTAATCCCGATGCAATTCCTAAAATTGATCGAACTGCTTCTGGCTATTTCATTAACTTTGATACGTTTTCTAAGGATCCAAGCGAGCCGGAAACACTGCCAGCCAAAACACCATTCAAGCAACAGTTAAAGAACTTTCTTCTCTTTCTTCAAAAGACATACCTGGTATCACCTTGGATTGAACTCTGGGTAATTTCTGGGATATTGTTTTTCTTTTTTGTCTAGGCTTAGTACTAACTTTTAGTATGCTTATTAATGGACACTATCTTCAACAAAGTTCCACAGCCCAAAAGGTCAACATCCTACTGAAGCCACATACATCATCACATTGTGAACAAAGAGACTTGTCATCAGTGAACATTACAGCAATTCCTATACCCGATGGTATAGTATGGGGCAAGGTTGATTTTAATATATTCGGCCGACCAAATTTTAAAAAATTAATCATGTATTTAAAATTTCATTAAGTGATATCATTACCTCAAGGACATTTTCTGATGATTGGGACACTGAAACAATCAATAACATATTGTCTGATTTAGAGAAAACTGCTGCATTTTCTAATAATGAAATGTTAGAGGGTTTTTCAGACTATGACACATTGTACTGTTACCAACATTATGGTCATCATTTCCGGCACAAATCCATTTCAGCTAGGAATGTTTTTGAGTACTATCAGTGGGAACATTGCCCAACACCACCAAAAAGTAGTTCACAAGCGTTTGCACAGGCATTTTCATACTTTTCAGGGTTTAATACAAAAGATCCAGCCTCATATTACTATAAGGTTGCACCAACATCAGCTCTGAAAATTATGTTGACAAACACTAAAGAGATTTACTTTGCTTTCTTTTTGGCCCAATTGTCTGAACAGGGTTTCAACCTATGGAAAGACGAAATTGACTCAAAATAAATTTGGGGTTCGCGGGACTGGCAAGTTCAGGGTACAGAGGCACTAATTAGAGCATGCCTCATTTCACAGCAGATTATCTTTTTAAATGATACTGTGCAACAGACATCCTGTATTGGACTAGCCAAGATCAAGGACCTGAAAACTCCTAGGTTTCCAACACCAATACAGAGGTGGCAGAATTCAACTACAAAAGACGGGGCAACAGTGGATGACATACTAAAGTACAATAGATCAGACCCAAATTGGAAGGAGTGGGTGGTTTGGCCCTTAGACACAAACACATGTCATAAACGGTTCCTGAACATCACCGAGGGACTCAATATCCATAGGCCAGACCCACGTTATGTACAGAGAGAACATCCAGGGTTGTGACATCCTATAGTGTTGGGAAGATGTGTCTAGATTGGCTAGGAGCCTCAACACTTGCAGAAGTGAAACAACACTTATCTTCACTCTCACAAGACATGGTTCTTAGGGACTTCTTATCAGGACCTAGGAAACAACGTCAAAAACGTTTTCATATATGCAAGCATTTATGCTGCCTACAATGAAATCTGGAAGATTTCCCAGCAGGAAGCCGCAGAGAGAATACGGGAAGACCGTATAAACTTGGAAAAAGCTTTAGCTGTGGTAGATAATGGGTTAACAACTTTGACCTCCAAGATATATTCATTGGGCAACATTGTATCTTCTGCTATTGACATACTGGAACAGGATTTAGCCATATTACAACACGGCCAATCTCAGTTACGTTCTATTATGTTATTGAGCTGGACGCTGCAATCTTTGCGTGCAGGCTTTGTGCATTGGTGTTTTATAAACAGTACGTCTCTATTTTCAGAATACAATCTAACTGATACACAGATAGACATGGCACAAAGGAGAGCTAAATATACAATGCTGCAAATTGAAAAACTGGATAGGCTACCATTCACAGTGGCTGAATTATCATCAACAGAATGGCTAATTCATGGCCAAATCACTCTCCCGGTCACAACCTTTCAGTTTCACTATTGCCTTAGGCAAAGGCAGGCAGGCAGATATGAAAAATTAGGTAAAGAATACATTAATAAATCCTGGGATTTACCATATAGATTTCGCTGCCGGAGTGGGGATTGAGAAGTGTATCTTAGTGGTACAAACTGCAAGAATGCTTTAAGCGGTTCTCTCGTGTGCCAAGAAATCGTTTTGCACGGAGCCTGTAATGGTTCAATAGCGAATCTCTCTTGCCACATGAAAGGAACTCCAGCTGCCGTGATCACGCCAGCGTTTGAGTTACTTTCGAATGGGAGTTACTTGATGCTGAATGATCAAGGTTGCTGTGGTATGCTTCCGGGCATTGCCTATCTGGTCACCGTGAACATCAGGGTTACTTGCTGTATGCAAGTATTGTTTCCACCGACAAATACAGTCAGGGAGACACTGCTATGGCCTTCACTGTATGTTTTTTTTATACAGTCTGAGGCTTTGAGCAGAATGAAAGCCATGCTTTTACAGCAGACCGTACCCTTAACCTCCACTCGAGAAACCTTTGAACTTCAAATCGCAAGGACCTCGACTGAGATACAGGCACTTATTCATACCAACTGCCCCCTACATTTCGTAGAAAAGGTAGGTCGTATCTTTAATATGTCAGATACGTATGGTATTGTACACCTATTTAAGATCATAGGGTCAGGATTCCTTAGCACCTTTCAGACAGTCTTCGGAGTTATTCCTAACTTTATACACTCCATATTTGGAAGCATTTTCGGGGGTCTACCTCAGATCCTGCTCACAATAGCTGGAATCCTGATGGATGGACCAACCGCCAGCGAGATTGCAAAAGCTCTCCTGGAGAGATATTACCGTGAGTGCATGGTACAACATCTGGGTGCAGCTCGCCTTCGAGAACTAAGTGCTTCTTGGTTCCTATAGTTCTGACCAGTCTTTGAAGACTGCATCGTACCTGTTTTCCAATGCCTGTTTTGCGGAGGAGAATGCGAGTTGGACATCTGTCTGACACGTCTAATGGAGATACCAGCAGACTTACACTCCAGGCTGGAACCACTGCGGTTCCATGCTCGACTCTGTCCTCAGCGCATTCCCATCTTGACAAATGCATTCTCGAGGATCCGTAGGTGCCCTTTTTAACTGAGTTGAATTTCAGCTCCACCATTGGCACCGAGGTATCAAATACAGTACCGGCTGCCTCTCCAACAACTGTTGGCAGCCCTGAATTTCATCTGTGCACTCTTGAGGTGCTATGCGAGGTGCTACAATGTTTGTCCCCTGTGGCAGCAAGCAGCGATAATGTTGTGTCTCCCAACCAGGACATTTAATCTAAATCTGGCTCACCGTGTGCTGGGAACAAATTCAGATTTTTTCCCCATTCATTTCAACAAAATTCCTCAAATTGACACTTCCAATAACAAAGCATGGCCTTTTACGTATACTTGCTGTAGTTCACTGTGTATGATCGAACTCATTTAGGACTGTGATTTATGGAACTTTAACACAAAAATCATATTTCAGGAGAACATTTTTCTCTCCTCGTTTTTCAAACTGTTTTTAAATGATTTTTTAACGTTTTTAGAAACATTTTAAATGACTCATTTATATGCACTGACACCGTTAAACATGTGTATCTCAATTGTGTATTATTATTGTTGAGTATTATTAGGAGTGGGTCTTATATTTCATATCGGTGCCCTAATATAGGTCCAGGGAACATCGTACACTTTCCCTACATCATCTCCCCTTCATTTCATATGAACAAGCCTTATAAGGCATTACGTCCCTAAAAGGCATTCTGTCCTTATTAGAAGTTATGCCCTTATATGGACTAAACCTTTCACCTAGTTCCATGCAAAGGGAGGGTTTTTCCCAATCGATATTGCCAAGCCGTCATCCTTCGCACATATGAATAATTTATGAGAACACTACCCGGGGGGTATACTTCACCTCTCCTATCTACGCACAAGGTTTAATCTCCAACGTCATCCTCATACTGAACAATGGCTAACACACGCACAAGAACTGTATAAATACAGCACTTCTTGCTCTCAGTAGGCAGGAGGGACCCGAGACTTCAAGGCTGACACACTGACCAGAGACGTTGAGACTCCTGCATGCAGTCGCTCCAGCTGACCGTGGTCTGAACATCCCTTGCGGGGTGTCCAACTCGAGACCAGGACGATGTCCCACACTCATTAGTCAGGTACTGGGGTTCGACTAAATCTTAGCGGGATTCTTGGCTCTTAGGCTTATTAGCTCTTTCACACCTACTCACAAGCTAGGTACACTTAGGTACATGTAGACAGGCATCTTAGGAGTATGCGCTTTATTTTATAAATGCATTTTATATTCATGTATATGTTCATGACTATTGCAAAATGGTAGAACTGTACGATTCCTTTTTATTCACTGTACTGCTGATCCTATATCTCTGCTACTTTGTAACAGTTGTAGCAGTGCATATATTTTACACTAGAAGAACAACGGTACAATAAATTCTTATTGTAAACATGCTCAACTGTTCCGTGTATCTCTCTGAGACAAAATGAGCAAGCATGAGTGACTGGGTGAAAAGTAGTATATTGTTTCCACGAGTCTGAGGAATCAGGGTTTGTTGTGTTCTGAGGTTGCCAAAAACAAATCTCTCTGATTAAAGGAGATTCTAGTGGCACTGTGAGCTAGCTAATGCAAAACAAGGCTGGCATTCGCGGAGGGGGTGCACAGAGTCAGTATACCACCCGACTCAGAGTGTATGTTGTCCAAAAGCGCAGGTCCTGCAGGGGTACTATAGGAACTACACTACACCTAGAGGCCTTTCCCCTCCATATGAAGGGCATCGGCTGCCGTTGGATCAGTTTCAGGTAGACAGGGTCCTACCAAACTGGGAGGGCTTGGAACAAGTAAAGAAGGCATGGGAGATGATCCTATTTATTGCATTAATACTGCCTAGCCAGTAGAGTATCAAATTCCCCCCGGAATTCAAATCTTTCATGATAGCGGTTATCAGAGGGGGATAGTTGAAAGAGTTCCCTAATGGTCCGCGGGAGTCGAACCCTCAAGAACTTAATGAAATTCCTGGCTCACTGGAATGGAAAGAGAGCTGTCAATCTATCTCTTCCTTATCTCCCAATGTCAAGTACACTACCTCTGACTTATCAGAGTTAATCATGTAGCCCGGGGCCAGCTCAAAGACCTGGAGTAAAGCTATGACCACTGGGAGTGAGGTGCACGGGGAGCCCGCCGTTACAAGAAGGCCATCAGCATACATCGAGATTTTGAATTACCGCAGCCTGGCTTTGATCCTTGTCAAGGTTGCCAACTGTTGAATCAAGCAGGCCAAGGGTTCTATAAAGAGTGAAAACAAAAGCTGTGAGAGGGGCATCCCTGCCTGGTGTCTCTAGAAAGGGAGAAGGTATCTGAGAGATGGACATTCAGAGCAATGTTCCCTCTAATTTTGTTCCTCTGTGTGTGGCAAAGAAGGATGTTTGTGCACCACAGGTAAGGCTACGTGCGCCGACATACAAAAAAATCCCTATGCAAGCAAATGCTCTCTATCAGCTAACAAGTGCTTAATGTGTGTTTTGATTTAATTCCAATCAATTCACCCAATTAAATGAGATCACTTGAAAATTAAGGTGCACTTCTGTGGAAAAAATTGGGGTTCGGTAATTAAGCATCCGTGAGGGCTTAGAATAATTAAGGAAACACCGATTTAGGCTATACATAAGGGTGTATCCTTAACTGGGAGACCGTGCATGGCTCTACAGGCTGAGACATGGTCCAGCTTCATCAAGTCCTTGGCTGATGTTCTGTCCCACATGAAGACATAGCTGTACAAAACAAATGGGAACACCCATGTAACACCTCCTTAACACAAAGTAATGCAAAGCAGCATTTAGCACTTCTTTGTGTTACTTTTCCATAAAAACCAATGCAAATTTGTTTTGCTTTGGTTTGTGAATCCCAAAACTGGCTTTGTCGGGTTAGCATTGAAAAAGTAATGCTAATGTGATGCTAAACCTTTGAGAATCTGGGCCTTAGTATAATATTTATTGTTAAACAGACACACAGCAACTCTCACATCCGGTATAATGTCCATACAAATGACCATTAAATAGATATTTCTATTGCTGTATAATACACCATCAACATTGCAAACAGGCATACAGCTGGCACACAGCTATTAGTTACATTACCAATTGGCTGTTTATATTCTGCAGTGGCATCTAAGTGCTTTAGTACCTCGTTGGGTTTGGGGAGGCTTCATAAATACTGTACCATATAATTTTCATGCGATGTACTTTCTATGTGCAAGATGCATAATGGACTGCAGCAAGGGTAGCCACCTGGTTTGTTTTCTACTACTGGTATAGTAATGTCCAGTCGGTACAAAAATAAGCAGAATCCTGCTAAAATGCCCTGTTTGTAGAAAACCTTAAAAGTGACAGAGCTATGAAGTACAGCTCTGTCACTTTTAAGATTTTCTAAACACAGGAATTTTTTTGCTCTATACCAAGCAGATGTGGCAGAAGGCAGACCTGGCAAAAGCCCCTCTGTGCAGCTCACACCCCCAGGCTAATAGTAAAAACAAGCATTTGCAATGCAATAGGTCTCGCAATGACATTATTTTGAGTTATTGACATTGTAAATGGCAATGCCTTTAAAAAAATTAAAAGGCATTGTTATTTATAATACCAAAAGCAACACCTATTGCATTGCATAGCGCGGTGTCCGTGAAGACGGCGCCGCGCTTATTAAAGTTATTTAAAAAAAAGAGTGTGTTGGGGGGGCAGAGTGCATTGGCATAGCCAATAGGTCTTGCTTTTGGGACCTTATAAGATTTTAGTTATGCAGCACAATATCCTTGGTGCAACAACATCAACTGTTGCATGGCTAAACACTTATAAGGTCCCAAAGGCGAGACCTATTGGCTATGCCAATGCTTGTTTTACTTTCTTTTCACTGGAACAGTTGAAAGAATGTGAAAATAACGTACACACAAATTTCACACAATCCACTAACCCTATGCAAGAGATTTTCACACTGGTATCAAAGTTTCCCGGTCCCCTGTATGACTCGCTGCTTCAGTCTAGGTTTTCTTTGTATACTGGGACTGGAAGTCCAGTTTTTTTATAATGGGACAAATAACGCTAACAATTCCAGAATGCAAAGATAAAAAGATTTGAACTGGGGCAGCCAATTATACACAGGTCCACCTGGGAACATGCACAAGACTGCATACCACTAGAGCTAAAGCTTGCTAATAACTAAAGGATTTAGCCTGTGATGTTGGAAACTTTATCAAACTTGGATATTTTAAATTCTTAAATGGAAAGGAAGAAACTGGTGGCACATTGGACAGTATCAATGGAGCAGCCATCGTTCCTTGTGTACCTTCAGGAGTTTTGCTATGCATCTTTGTCTATTGTGTGCTCTATGTCGTTTATTACATTATATTAGTGCATATTTTACTTTTGCTGATGCACATATCAGACTGCTGTAGATGCACACCTCGTTCTGGTGTAGATGTGAATGTTATAACACTGCAGACAACGCAGACACCATTGCTGACCTATATAACAGAATGGTTTTATGTCAACAGTATTCATTTTATCTGGTGACAGACAGCCATACTCCACATCACGTTGCCTAAGCGCCTCATCTTTATTTTGTTTAAAGCGCATGTGATGTGATGCCTTGATTAATAAAATAGGCGTTTATCTCTGTTAAAGTCAATATGAAAAAAAACTAAAAAGGCTCGGTATGGCATGAAGGCCAAACATGTCAGCATGTTTTGGCCCTACATAAATCCAGGACGAAAGTGACAGGCCTGAAGGAGAAGGACGGAAAGGATAAAACAGTCGTGCACCAGAGTATATTAGCAATAGAAGCCACAACCATGCCTGTTATGTTGGCCTTAGTTCTTTGACACCTTCAGGCAATCAAGGTCCATTAACAAACAGCATGTTGAATGCTGTGAGTGGAAAACACTGATGCCACGCCTCTGAGTGGAAAACACTGATGCCACAGGTGGCACATATGGCATGGGCTCTATGGGCAGATGTCCATCACCAACAAAATGAAGTACCAAACCTGCTCCCTAGTCCCTACAATATAAGAATAACAGCTGCAACCTGCACGTGAGGGAGATCAGGGTTTTGAGGCAGCAAAGCCCGTAAGTAAGTAGATTCCCCAGAGCGGTGTTCCGTCGGCAGGCCCCGCTCTCCAGACAGGGATGACGCACTCCCGCTTGGGAACAGGAGCCCGGTTCTGAGGGCTACACTACTCTGACCAAAGCTGCGTAAGCCTGCAGACGTCGGCAATGCTAACGCCTACACCTGGAAACAAAGCCCCTGGAATATGAGCGCTTACTTGTTTCCTATATATTTATTTTCGGTCTGCTCGGCTGGGCAAACCACACCACAGGCAATGCGGGCACTGTCTGGAAAAACTAACCGGTAAGAACTTGAGGCAAAATGGATGCCAACCTGTGCCAACCTCGCCTGTTCGTTCATCGACAATGTGGTCTCATACCCCAGGGCAAGCAGTATGCATATTAATGTTTTATTTACAGCCTTAGCTGCGTGTTTCAGTCCCATTAAACCAACGCAGTGTTTTTGAATCAGCGGTTTAACGTTTTTAATGATTTAGATCTGCTGTAGCTTTAGGGCATGTAAAGAGCAGAAATCACGCCCCCCCCCCCTTCTGTGCTCTGCACACCCACGATGTTGTGCAGCTTTCAACCACCACAGGGGTCTGACACCTCCGAGCCCCTTCTCAGCGGGTTTGCTTTCTCTTTCTCAGCAGCACTGCCTTTTACACTGATTGTCTTTCCAAAAGACGATCTGCAAACAAAAGGCAGGCTCTCTCCTTTCTAATTTCTCGAGCGATCTGCGCGCTTTCAGATTCGTTCTGAGCGCTTGGTGAAGGCAGTGTGCGCGCGCGCCCAGGCGCGCAGTTTGGAGGGAACATAGATTCAGAGTGATTCTGGCTGTAGGGTGGGCACAGTTCAAGATGTTTCATCATCAAAACCTCAGACCTAAGTCCATCCAAGGATGCAAGAAGACCCATCCACTCTGTCCAAGGCCTTTCTGCATCGAAGGATAGAAAGATTGCAGGTATGTTCTTGAGGTAGGCCTTCATCAGGTGGGAAGCCGTCAGATATTATTGTGCTTTTGGAGTTCCTGGACGATAACGCATTGGACAGGGTGCACCAGAGTCAGAAGTACCTCATTGAGGCGGGTGGCTAAAACTTTAGTGAAAAGCTTTGAGTCAATATTTACGAGGGCTATCGGGTGAAAGAATGCGCCACATCTGGCATACTTGTTTGTCTTTGGTATGACTGTGACAACATGATCCCTTATCCTGAGGGTGACAGAGCCTGTGTCAGGGCATTGATCGAGCAGGACTATGAGTTTGGGGGCTCTTGGAACTGGACCTTTTTGCAGGGTTATCCCCAACCTTTTTGCCTACCTCCTATATTTTTTCTGACCTGTTTTTGTTGGTTCTATAACTCTAGGCGCTTTACCACTGCCGATAAGTCCTAAGGTAAATGGGTTCTCTTTTGTAAACTTGGTAAGATTGGTCTACACCTGTTTGACATATTTAATATACCTGTAAGTCACTTGTACAGTGGTATCCCATTCCCCAGGCCTGTAAATTAAATGCTACTAGTGGGCTTGCAGCGCTGCTTACACCACCCACCGGAGTAGCCTTTCACACCTCTCTCAGGCCTCTGTCGCTGCTGGGCCTGCGCGCGTAGTTTACTGCCGCAGTGACGTGGCATTTATGGATTAAATCTTTTAATTTTTAATTTTATGAAACAAACAAGTGTCACAGTTATACAGTCATGCGCCTACAACCCCAACTGGGCCAGCTACAAAAGCAAGGATATAATGTCAGGTTTCCCCTGGAGTAGGGTCCAGCAAAACCCTGGGTAGTGGGGGATTACACAGCATGTCGCCTACAACCCGTACAGGGCCGGCCTCGTAAAAAAGCACAACTAGGTGTAAAACCGTCCATTAGACAACAGCGACCCCAGTGGATGAGCACATTGTTATGCCTTTATCGTGCTGAGTGCGATAAATATATAGCATTGCAATAAAAGAGAAACCATTAAAATGAATAATTAACAACAAACGAGGAACCCAGATGAAAAAAAACCTCCCAACCCCCCTCCCTCCCTCTCTCTTTCCGACAATGCCTGCCTCGGTGTAACCATATGTTGGTGAGGCCGACAAGTGACAGAGGTGTCGCTCCGATGTGAACTAGCTCCGCCTTAGTCTAGTGGAATCAGTCTAAGGATACGTAAATGTGCAGGGCAACTCAGCTCTCTGAACTCTTTAGACAGAAATTTAATGAAAGGGGACCACAATTTTGCATACAGGGAGGGTTCAGCATTGGCCGGCAAAGACAATCGCTCCAGGCCTAGAAGTGTCCAGAGTTGATTAAGCCATTGACTATGATCCGGTATAATGTGTGAACCCCAGAGTGCCAGCAGGATCCTATGTGCAGCGTTAAGGGCCATCGCCATCTGTCTGCCCCAATGGGCCTTAGTGGGTAAGTAAGATCATTGGGAAGCCCTAGTAGAGTATATGCAGGGAAACGGGGTATTTCAGTTTGGAATGCGTCCTCTAGATCATCTAGAATCTATTCCCAGAATCTGGTGAGCTTGGGACAGTTCCACAGCAGGTGAAGCAGTGACCCGGGATTCCCACAACCCCTCCAACACTGGCCTTCACAGAGTGGGTTCCATTTTTGCATACGTGTGGGAGTATAGTACCAATAAAAGGCAGTTTTATAAGCCGTTTCAGTATGACCAGTATAGCCAGATCAAGACATGAGCATGGTCAGAGTCCAATATAGGCCCAAACTTCGCCGCATGGATCATTCCCATTAGGGTGTTGCTTATAGAGTATAATCGATGCACGAAGGTGTCCAATGGACATGGAAGTCAAATGTAGAGCTAGCAGTTGCTGCATGTGTTTCCTACCAGGCATCCCTTGAGCCTAACTCCGCTAATGCCATGTTGAAGTATCCAGTAAGGATAATCTCTCCTTGGGCCTCGACGGACAGCTCCTCCAAGTACTGCAAAAGATACATTTCTGTGCCAAACTGGTCACACAAATCTTGGCTAGGGCTATTGGAAGGCCCTCTAGCAACCAAACCAAAATCTGCCATCTCTGTCTGCTTTGGTGTGAGAGATTATGCAAGGGAAATTGCATTCTAGAAAGATCGAAATCCCCACTTGTTTGGCAGTAGACTGTTGGATATGCATTGTGTTTACGTTTTCCCTGGTTCTTCCGTAAGAGATGGGTCTTCAGGAAGCATATAATATCTGGCCAGGACTCCTGAAGTGTCTGCCGTATAGCTCACAGTTTTTTGGGTGAATTCAGACACCGTGCATTAAGCGTAGCTATCTGAGCCCTGAATGGACTGGGAGTAGAAGCCTGAATGAGGTACATTGCCAAGAAACAGCATAAAAACATTGGTGTGGTGGACACTATCCCGCACCCCCCAGAAACTAAAAAGCATGAAACAGAAAACAACAAAGGTTAACAAACCGTGAACTGTTCAAGTTTATGAAGAGACAGCCATTCACTGAAGAGGTTGATGCGATATCTACCCCCGGAATCATCGACCAGGGAGCAAGTAGACTCCTTTCCCCAGTGGGTCTAGCGACCCGCAGACCAAGTACACTCCAGCCAGGCATAGCCAGGCATAGCCAGACCGCCAGTGTGAATCAACTGGGTCTCCTGCCAACTTCTGCTCGGCTAGGCATATGTCTTTCTCAGGTAGCATCCATGCTCTTATGTTGATTAGGGCAAAATAGGTTGAGGGGAGGCAGCCCCTCCATGTCTTGAAGGAGGGGCCATCCCCTGCTAGGTCACCACAAGCACGCATGCACAGGCAACCCTATATGCTTCCCCGCACAGGGATGTCCATCTCCAGGCGGTGGTTATTCACATTCGTCCCTTGCATCATACAACAAAGGCCAGGGAGTACAGTGCTGCAACTGGGGCTTTTTAGCCATGCTAACTTGGCTGAGGCATGTAGCTGGGGCAAGGGTGGAGACAGTCTCGATCCTCTGGTCAACCGGGGTTAGTATGCAGTTCAGCCCCTTTGGACGGCTCCAAGATGACGGTTCTGTCCTTTAGTCTCAGAGGTCATTCACCTGACCCTGAACTGCCGGCAAAGAGTCTCCAGGCTCTCCCTTCTTGAGCAAACTTAGTAAAGCAGCTGCTTTCCAGACGTCCATGATGACATGGTGCTTGTCTCCAATTTCAAAAGAGAGACCAAAAGTGTATGTCAATCTGTATCGTGTGCCATCCTCGCAGAGTTTCTTGTTGACCGATAAGAACTCGCGGCATTGCAAAGTAAGCTTGTAAATATCCTGGTAGACTGTGAAGAGAGTCCTAAAGGCTAATGTCTCACACCTTTCTAGGTTTCTGTAGTTCTTCCTCCTTTTCAGTGAAGCAGTGGCATTTAACAAACTCTGGGTAGTTGCTGCTGGGTTTGTCGGTCGGGCCCTGCATGATGTACTCTGTCTATGCGTACAACGGGGTGTTTATCTTCTAAAAAGAGATGGCAGCATTCCCACAACGAAAGTCTTGAGGTTTGAGTCTGGATTCTCCTCACTTGGTCCCCAAAGCCTTCGGTTCTCCCTTTACTCGTCCAACTTGTTAATAGCCATTTTAAGTTACTCCGCTAGTGCAGCACATCTCGCCGCTGTGCCAGCCTGGCATGTTTCTGCTCCTCCCAACCGGTCTTCTACCTCCAGAATCTGCTGGCCCACCGAATCTACGTCTATTCTCAGTTCAGTTATTTTGGATTCTAGGTTGGGACGTATGTGTGAGATCTTATCTGAGTTCATCCTGGAGTTCGGTCTTGAAAATGCGGATACTATTCAGCAGGTCCAAGGGGGAGCAATCGTAATCATGGCAACTACCGACTACAGAAATGAGTGTCTGCGCCAACTAGACATCGAACGCTACTACACATCCCTCTCTGAAGACCCAACACCGCGTTTAATCATTCAGATCAAATCTATGGTCTCCGCAGACCTCAATCAGGGGTGGATTACAAAAATGAGGCAGATTTCCTAATCATTGACAACCCCAGGCTACCCTATTTTTACACGCTGCCAAAAATACACAAAGGAGCAAATCCACCTCCGGGCAGACCTATCGTGTCAGGCATAGGGTCAGTTCTGGAGCCACTCTCCAAATTTTCTGACCACTTTCTCCAACCCCTGGTCCACACTACACCACCCTTCTTACAGGACACCAGGGATGTCCTCAAACTTATTGAGACCACCAATCAAGAGGTCCTACTTCCAGATGTTTATCATAGAGGCCCTCTACACAAACATCCCCCAACAAAGCACACTGGAGGTAGTGGACTCCATCCTACGAAGCGAGACATGGACCTCGGCCACTCCAATCTCCTTTATCATGGAATGTGCCCAGATTGCCCTGACTGAAAACATTTTTCAATTCGAGAATAGTCTGTTTCATCAAACCCAGGGTACATCTATGGGTAGTACCTTTGCCCCAAGCGTGGCCTGCCTTTACATGTCAGAGTTTGAGGGCAAACATGTACTCACTAACACTAACCCATTCAAGGACAATGTACAATTGTGGTGACGCTACATAGATGACATCCTCGTGTTTTGGAAAGGCACTAGAGACAACATCCCAGCCTTCCTGACCTGGATTAACAACCTCAAACCATACCTCAACTTTACAGCAAACAGCTCGGTTTCCGAAATTGCCTTCTTGGACCTACTCATTACAAAACAACCAGACAAATTGGTGACCACTACTTATAAAAAATCAACAGACAGTCACTGTCCCCTACTGTACCAGAGTTTCCATCCCAAAGACCTTAGGGAAAACTTGCCCTACGGCCAATTTCTGCGTATCCGCAGAAATTGGAGCAACATAGACGACTATAAGAGACAGTCATCCGAACTGAGCACAAATTTGGCATTGAGACATTATCCAGTTAACCAAATAAAACAAGCACAAAAAGAGCTCAAAACACGAATAGACAGACTCTCCTGGATAGCCAAACTAAACAAAAGACCGATCTACTGACTTGCGTCACCACCTACACCCCAGAATCAAACATGATTAAGAGCGTGATTAACAAACACTGGAAAATCCTACAAGTAGGGGAACAATCCTTTAACAAACCAAGATTCGCATTTTAACGCACAGCAAACTTGAAGGACATACTGATGAACACAAGACCCAGGAAACACAACAAACCACAGAACACACTCTGGGATATACCACCCGTCACGGGGCACTACCCTTGTGGGAAATGCGTCGTATGCCCACTTACAAAAGAAAGCAAAACGATTGCACTAACAGACACATGGGTATGGAAACAATACAAACACACCAATTGAAACACCAGCAATTGTTTGTACTTGATCACATGTCTCTGCCAACGCCAGTATATTGGTATGACTACACGACCAGTGAAAACGAGAATTGGGGAACATAGGAGCAACATCAGGTGTAAATAAAAACAACACCAAGATGTGTGCTCACTATGTAGAAGCACAACACACACCAAACAACCTGAGTTGGACCATTTTGGAAACATGTAAAAATATCACCAGAGAGGCACTCTTCAGGAAAGAACATCGCTGGGTGTTCAGACTGTCCTCCCACATCTTGGGACTCAACAACGACATCCCATGGGCAGAACTAAATCGGTAATCTAACCTGACCTATATATGCCCCATCAGCGAAAGAGCCACTGTACCTTGGTACACCCTATGTGGCCACTTTCACTTTCTATGCACTACCCTTGCCCTCTTACCTGCACACACCATACAGCTTCTTCAAAAAAAGATCTCCGCCAAAGAGCCCCGTTTACGGTGATCCCGTCGGGAATTGCAGCACCGGCCCGACGAGGAGCAAAGCCCAATGATGAAGCATGACTTCCCTCGGGGTGTGTGAGGGCATCACGAAGCAAGACCGGTCTTCCCCGTCCCCCTTAGGAACTGTATACCCCTTGTAGCACAGCTTACTAGGAGCCCTGCATGCAGGACCTGCTTAAATAACGACTCCCGGTCCCAAACCTCCTCCTTATTTTGATACCAATTTAGTATGTGTCATGTCGCAGCCAGTCCCAGGAGGGAGGGGGTTCTTGGGTCCCCAGGAGCCACGGGTCATGGCCAGGGTCTGTCCAGATTGTTGAGGAGACCACTGCGGGCGATTTCTTCTTCTTGGGGAGGGCAGGAGGGGAGTTGCTCCACTATACCAGAGGCGTCAAAGGCCCTGGAGACTCCCACCTGGCAGGGTTGTATCACTAGCCCTCAGTGGTCAGTTTGGGCAACCAGCACAATAGCCAGTGCTATAAATGGGCCAGCACTCACAGGTACTGAGTACCGGCACTTCTTATTTTTATCACTCTGAGTACTGGGTCAGGGCCGGACTGGGAACTTAAAACAACCCTGGCAAAAAATTATTAATTCAGCCCCCATTTGCACCGAGTGACCCCGACACGTTGCTCAATATGATTTTCCCAAGATAATTTTGGAAAACTAAAACTGAAAGGTGCCTGCTGAAACGTTTCAATTATATACGCTAGTTTTGCTAGTTGTTCAGAAGGGAATTTAATTAAAAATTCAAGTACATAAGAGTTTAGCACAGTAGCGCTATTTCTACACAGTTTCTAATAATGCATGCACCTGTGCAAGAATACTGTGCCTGACGAGAAAAAGAACATGTTGGTAGCGTTATGAGACGCTTTCTCCTAATTCATCTGTACATTAGTCTTTTAAACGGGCCTGAGATCCGCCGGGATCGAGTAACGTGCATCACAACTCCTGGGTGCTCAACCGGCCTCCAGGTGTCAAAACCGACCTTCAAGGGCTCCAGCCTCCGGGGATTGCCCGCTTGCCCGGCTGGCCAGACCGGCCGTGTACTGGGTACTTCTCTACTGCCGAGGAGAGTACGGTTACTCATGAAAGAGTAGGCTGACTGGCTGCTGGTGAGCATGAGGCTGTCAGAGACAAACCTGTCTCTGACAGCCAAGACGCTTCTGTAGCCTTGAGCTGGACCCCAGCCAAACTAATCAGTGTGGGCTAATTTGCTTAATGTCCAGGTGTTCACCATCATGCTGTGTTTGACAGAGCAGGGTCCATTCAGACCCTAAGCTGTCAATCACAGTCACACCATTGTATGCATTTGTGCAAACACAGAAATCGAGGCAGTCCACTGACATCAGCAATTAAGAAAGCTACGTGTGGTAAGGAGTGTAAAATAGCTTTAATCCCACATGAGTCTTTTGTGTGAGTGACTGCTTTTGTCTGTGTGCTTGCCTGCTTCTGTGTGTGTGTTTTTGTGAGAGACAAAAGCGAGAGAAAAAGGGAGAGAATCGGGACACTCTCAGGATGTGTTTTAAAGGAAATGTGTGGAATGCTTTGCGTGTGCCCACGTCTGCTTGTTTCTTCCTGTCTGTGTGCACGCTTGAGAATATATAGTTTTGTGCCAAACAACAGCAAATAACAGTATGGAATTAAGAAGCTGCAAATATTACAAAACAAGGAACTGTTAACATATCATTGCGTTTGACTTTCATTTTGTGTAATGAAGACCTGTTTGTTTATATAAATGCATTTCTCATGTGTTTTGGTATGTGCTGCAACTGGTATAGAAACCATAAAGTACCATCATGTCTTACCCTTAGCCCCGCCCACTCACCACACCTCTAGCTCATGTTAATGAGTATCTGCACTTATTTTTTCTCACTTAAAGCACTGGCCGTAGCTCTCTGAATACCCCAGTGCCACCAGAAATGGCGCTGGCCTGCTGCGAGAGGCCGACAAACCCGCAGTTGCCCCCATCCGAAGCAGAGCCACAGGGCTCCACGGCAGGGGCGACGAAGCACAAGAGGTGCGCCACTGTGAGCACTCACCACCGCCCTGACGTCACGTTTCTCTCACCATGGATCCGCGGACCCACCACTAAAAGGGCACCACGAGCCCCTCTGCTCTCAAAGTCCCTGGAGTCCATCCACAGCAGGCCCAACTCAAAGGGGATCAAGTGTCCCAAGGCACTAGGGACATCTCTTCATAGAGCCGGGTAGTCTGCAGCCAAAGCTGCCATCCTGGGCATGCCCTGGCTCAGTTTCTTATAATATCTGGAAATCAAACAAATTCCTAGCTTCAAAATGTTGTGTCACTTGCTAGGATCACTCATTGTTAATATCGGTCTTTTCTGTTCTTCAGGCAGCTCATACCACCAAATGCAGCGCCTGGATCTTGCTATAGGAACTTTGCATGTCGCCTGGGACTGAGCTTAGGGAGTGTGCTTGTGTGTGGTGTACTCCGCCTAATGGATAGGAGACTGTACACACCAGATGTTTTTGGTAAATATAAGCTTTTTTAATTAATTATGTTGCTGCAGTGTGTTATAATAACCCCCTCTTAATAAACTGAGAATGTGGGTAAGGGTATTCCACAGAAATAAAAGGAATGTGGTATACGTTAGTAATGTGTCAGATGTGGCAAGTCATAACAGCATGTACCGGCTCCTGGGAATCCCTACTTGATGTGCCTGTGTCATCGCTGACCAGCCCCTCTCATTGATGGACAGTGCTCCATAGCTCTTCATTTAGGTTTGTACTATAAAAATAATAATGCATACATATGCATCCAAAAAGTCTCGCCAGTGGGTGATGCTAACACTGCCTTGGAAGCCCTCGGATAACGATCCCTGACCATATGAGTCTCAACAGCTTGTTAGCAGAATTACAGACCCTTCCATAATCCTCCTTTTCACAAAGAACCCTACCCCTCACATGATCCTCAAAATTCTTTACCAAAAACTCTAGTTCATGCACCATCTCCACAATGCACCTATCTATCAGGATCTCTGACCCTCAAATAATTCTCATCGCCTCTATCAGGAAGCTTGACCCTCAAACGATCCTCATAATACTGGCCATTGAACCTCAAGCGCTCCTTATAACTAGACCCATAACCATCACATGATTCCCTCAGCCTTCTTACCTGGGAGGTGCTTCTACTGCTGTTTGGAGAGGCAGTGTCATAGCTCAAGTTGTCCAGGCTAGCCTTGGCCTTCATCACCTCCAGTTCCAAATTTATGATCCTGAAAGACAAAGTAGAGGTGTCCAACCCAGGATAATCAGGTACCCCGAGACTCCTCAGTCCCCATCCCAGACAGACATGTCTAGTGTGTGGTACTGAGGGTTATATGTCACAATATTGTTTGGACACCATACTTCTATCACACAATATTTTTACTAAGATTCACTTACAAAAATATCGTCTCATTGGGTGTAGATTTTTTATTATCTCCAGTGGCGCAATTTTATGAAAATGATGTTTAGGACACTGTATTTCTGTCAGACAGTTTTGACCACAATATTGTGGTATCATACTATGCAGAGGACAGGGGCTGCTGTCAAACATTCCAATCAAGGTTGTGCAAAATGAATGAAGACAAACAAGAGCTAGGAGCAGCAGCCAATGTGTGGAGAAGAGGACTTTGCAGCTTCTGGGTACCAATGGAAAACATAAGGGGCAGCAAAGTCACCCATGATTTACAGCCACTGCACCTTTTAGCAAACCTCATAAGATGCATGCACTGTGCCACAGTTTCTAAGATTCAGTCTGAGCTTATGTGCATCTCACTAGCTCCTTTTCAAGCCTACAGTGTCTCTTATTCAATAGGTACATTGCACAGTGCCTCTCAGCAACTCCATCCCAGCTCTAGAATCTCAATCTCAATCTCTTAGTCTCCAGACAATTCGGCCAGCTCTACATCTAGTGCTCCCGCTTCTCACAATCATTGTTCCTCTGCTCTAGACCAATTCACATCCTTGTTTCCCTTCTCTAGAGCACCTCGGTCCTAGAGATTCTCACTTGTCATTCTAAAGTGTCATTCTCACCCACCCTAGAAAATCTTTAAACTCTAAAATCTGACATTGCAGCTTTCTTGAATCCTCACTCCAGTGTATTCCACCTACTTCAGCTTTCCATCACCAGTCTTTCATTGAACCCATGCCCAGCAGCTGAATTTCCAATCCCTTCTGTCCAGGTGTCAGAGTGCCACAGATCCGCAGATTGAGCATTTTACTGTCTCTATATATTTGCAAGCAATTCTGCATTCTAGTGTGTACCTAATCTCTTCATTCTCAACCTGGGTGTCTCATCATCACACAGTACAGATCAAAGAATTTCGGTGCCCCACGTTCTCATCCTCAAGGTTCCCAAATATGTCAATTTTCCCTCCAAGGCAACATACTCACCATTTCCAATTAATCCTAGAAGACATCACTTCTAATTCAGATTCTAGAGCAGAGATACGGCCAACTACCTTTATTCCACATTATAGGCTATACGGCTATACTGTTACTATCCCCTAGTCTGAAACAGCTCACCACTCCTTCACACACAATCACTTTGTCATTCCCAAACACATCTTTTTTCATTAATCTAGGTTGTTCCACTATCTCGCTCTCTGTATATTTCCATACTAGAGCAATTCACATTACCACACTAGTGCCCCACATTGCATATTCTCACTGCCAGCACCTTAACAGTGCCTATGTCAGGAACCTTCGATCATGCCATTTTGTGGCTCTACTTGAAAGGCTTCTGTGAGCCCGCTTTTATCATGAACACTAGTTTGGAATCTGTGCTGCATGCCAGTGTTCATTCACAGACTTTACAAATCCTCTTGAAATCCACTGCAGAGTACATTCAAGGGTTTACTACTTAACTCCTAATGCATTATGGTACTTGTATGCTTTACACAAGCTTTGGAGCTGGAGAGGAGCCTTTTTTGTTAATTTTATAATATTTATAACTCTGTCATATCATTTACAGCATATGCTCATGTGTTCCCTGGCTTAAATTCCTGCCATGTCCTGAAACACAATCCGATCCTTGTTCCACTCCGGAGTTTCATTGTGCCTACTGGTTGCTTCCTGGAACTTCACTTCACTATTTCAGACAGAGAGCTGAAGGAGAGACTTTAACTGCTCTCACCTGTATGGTACTACAGCTAGCTAACAAGTATTCAGAGTTCCAATCACCCTGTGGGGCTGTGGGCTGGGAGGAGGGATTTAAGACTGACCTCTACATTCAAAATTCATGCTTCGGTCACTACTGGGAGCTCCTGTTTTCTTCTCCAGTTGCCTGCACTGTTGAACCTTTGAAATCCTGAAAGGTGTCCAGATTCCAGCTACTACTCTTGCAATGTCCTGCCTTCCTGCAGCTGCCCTGTGCAGCATTGCGCTTTATCTGTTTTCCATGCTTTATTCGCGCCTTATTTTTGCTTGTCCTTTTCTACCCTGATAGCTTGAATTTCTGTTTCCCACTTGGGTTTCTGGCCACATATTCGCTGAGTTGGTAGCAGTTCCCTTTGCTTTCTTGTTCTGATTTACTGTTCTGAATTTGTGTGTTAATCCTGACAGTCTATTACACACACTGAGTTAAATTACATTATGTTGTGCCTTTTTCATAGATCACACGCCCACTATTTGCTTGGCTCCGCAGAACTTTGCCTTGAAGATATATCTGGCGGCACTTGTGGGTTTGCCCCTGATGGGTAGTCCCTAGGGCTGCTCCTGGACAGATCTTGCCTAATACAGTAAGAGCAGTGCTGTGTTGACTGTTGGGATTTCCCTGCAGGTGTGTTCCCCATATAGGGGGTGGGTCATTGCAACCTTCTGGGCAATCCTTGTGAGATGTTTTCACGGATGCCTCAATTGGGTCCATCAGTTGGGACTATGGGTCATTTGACCCTCTGCCTAATCTTTGTCAGTCGCATCAGACTGTCGAACTGGGGACATTATATGCGGTTTGATGATCGTATTTTCCTCGGTGTTAGTGGAGTGTTGTGAGTGGGCATGCGAATGAATGCATTGCGGCGAGTCTTTAAAGTTGATGCTGCTGGGTTAGTGATTGTCGTAATCCTAAAGAGAGTGTTCCCTGTTCCTCTTGCCTCTTTGCATATCTTTCAAGAAGTCTGGTTCCCTAAATCAGAGCAATAGTATGCGTTAGAGCCCTGTGGGTTGGTTCAATGACAGACTTTCAGGGTGTTCAGTTGTGATACACTTACCTCCAATGAATCTCAATAGAACTCTTTTTACAGTGTCATTTGTTACCCAGAGCATCCGGCATGAGTCCTGCCTTCTTGGACTTATGCTGGACCATCCTGCATTGCAGAATTTAATCACTGTATTCTACATCCTGTACCAGTTCTATACTTCATTGCCTCCAAGCTAAAGAATATCACTGTCTCTATATCTCATTTTAGAATCGCTTACCCTCCACGTCATTTCTTTCCTCTTTCTATCATCCATTCTGGAGAATCGTAACCAAGTAGAAGCCCCAAAAAATGATGTCTGGGCTGAGCCAAAGTAGACATCGGCAGGGTGTCTCAGACTCATCTTATGGGGCCCCACCGTCTCCATTTTCTTTGGTAGTGGATATCCCCTTTGTGCTCTATGTTTTCTAACATCTCAACATATCCAGTTTCCAGTTAATGCTGGAGAGAGGCTGGCCTGCTCCAGTCTCATATTAGAGATCACTGATGCTTTACATTACTTATAGGTCATTTTTTAAGGTGGCTACATTTATTTATTGAGGTGTTTTACTGTTGATGATAAGCAAATCGATTTTGCTTGAAAAGCGTATTTACGAACAAGAAAAATGAAATATTTTGTTTGCCTGTATTGCACTGTATTGTGGCATTAGTATAGTGCTTACAACCCCGATGTGAAGTGCTTATCCACACAGATATACGTTTTCTGAACTTAAGTTGTTTTCAGGAAATGGGGTCTGGGGAGGGGGTGGAGGTAAGGTGACATGGGGCCTTTGTCCCCAGGCTTTTTGGATGGGTGTGGCCGTCCAAGGACTGCAGGGAGCCGATTGGTCCAGTGGATAGAAAGGGCAGTGCTAGGGGGTTAAGAGTAGGGAACTTCTCTTTTGGCAACTAGTCGGTTACCCCAGCAGGTCAGGTCGAATTAATTAAACATCGTCCCACCTCATCACATTATTTAGGTTTGAGGGATTAAGGATGTGTAGAGGGCTTGACATGGTGACACGCGTGTGTACGGGTGTTGATTGTTGTAAATTTGTCACTGATAATCAAGTGCTAAGTAAGGGGGTGGGTAGACTGATGGATTATAAGTGTAAGTGACTAGAAGGTTAGTTGCATTGCTGGATGGGGTAAATAGGTGAGTTAACCGATAAAAGAAGGTTGTGTGAGCTAATCTTAGGAGTTTTTATGCAAGGCTTGGGGAGTGTTAACTTGGAGTAGTTTTATGATGTTGAATGGTGGTGTTTAGGAGTGGAGGGGAGATCTTGGTTAGGGGCAGCCGTGGATAGGAGCGGTAGGGCAGTGGGGCCGGGTTGGAGAACAACGAGCGAATAATTAATTTTCCCTCGTCGTTGTCTGTCTCCCCCCTCCATCCTGGCGCCACTGCTTTACCTGCACAGGCCTCGGTGGTTAGGGGTATTGCTGTGTATGATGAAGCCTAAGGTTAGTCTGTGAGGCCATTGGCTAGGGGTTGTACTTATTGTTACATGCACGTGTCCCTTTAAAGCGGTATTTGTCACACATAACAGGGTACTGTGGGTTCCTGGTTGTGCCATTTTGCCCGATTGCAGATCAGGACTCTTCTTCAAGTTTACTTGCAGAGGCCGGGCTGAAAATGGCTAGGTTCTATTCAATGGACGCGAAAAGGTTGCAGAGACTTAGTGTCACCAGCAGAGGGTGTGTTGTTAACCGGTATGTTTGTTAATGTAATGACAGATGGGGAGGGGTGGTTTGCTTTTGGAAATGAACGCGGAGACCACGTTAGTGAGGAGACTACCCCAACTTCTCAGAAGAGATGTTTACTATCCTCTCTCTCCTAGAAATTTTTGCCCTCTCAATTCGAACACTAAACTTTATTTTTATTTTTTTAGATTTGAACACTAAACTTGATACAAATCTTGTCACCACGCTAAAATAGCTTGAATTTCCTACTGCCATCCCTGTAGATTGTATACACTTCTGCTGGAGTAGCAAGGCGTGCATTGGCCTCACCTCATCAAGAAAATGGTGGCCCTTGACTGCTGGTTGGCTAGTAAAGTGCAGTCATTTTCAGGGTTTGGTGCACCCATCAGACCTCTGGGTCCAAGTGCTGCTTCACCTGGTGCACTACCGACAGCCACACCCATATACACTTATTCGACTTCTTAGAGTATCAAACTCAATCCTTTTTACAGTACTTCTTTGGCTACTCCTCCAAGAGTGTATTTCTTGTTCCTTTTTCTTACACTAGATTCCCTGGTCACTGTCCCAGTACCTGTCTTGAAGCTCTCCCCTCTGCTTCTTTTCTTCGAAGCGCGACTGCTCCAGCCATCCCTTCTCCTTCTCCAGCTGGACAATAGAACCCTCCAACTGCTGCAGGAAATAGAAACAATATTGTTAGACGACCAGTGACTGGTGATGGGGAATCCATTAATGGAGGAGGAAATATTGTGGCAAAGGTGTGCTTTCAGAAACATTACTTGGGCGCAGAGACTGCCTCCTCCAGTAACCCTTTCCCTATTGTTAGGTGAAGTGAAAGGACACCTAGTAGAAGAAGTTGGGTTTGGAAACTGTTAAGAGTTCAGACAATGTCTCATGCAGGGGTGAACCTACATTAGCCCCATGTAGATTGGGTGACTGCACCCGGGGGACTGGGGAAGACAGTCGTGACCTTTTGACTTCAGCTATCGGTACTGGATCAAATTAATTGATATTCAGCACTTATTTTCATAGCAAACGTGCATTCCTAATTTGGACATAACCATTATTGCATGCACCACATAAAGGGCCCATTCTAAAATGCAGGGGAGCAGTTTAGGAAAATAGCGGGCAACAGATGTTCCCCTCTCACCGCCTAGAGTCATCTGAGTAAGAAAATGAGAGACTTGAAAATATTAGTGATGGCTCGATCACTTTCTAACTGTCGAGTTTGGTCGTAAATACACAATATGGAAATACATTGGGAATTCTTCCAATGGTTTGTCACAGTCATGGATGTTAAGAGAAAAGGGTTGCCATCAAATTACAATATTGTGGCTATGAGGATAGATGGTTCCCTTGTTTAGGGATGAGATACATTAGCCTACATAGTTGAGGCCAGTGTTGTTTTCATCTATGCTAGTCCCATTACATGAATGTATAGTGGTGGTATACATCCCTCCTTCTCCTTGTACCCTTGGTGTTCTTACAATTACATTTTCAGTGACATAGTTAGACAGGTGTTGGGCATCCGGTGATAGTCACAGGTGTTGGTGCTATTTTTCTCTACTAGAGATCTTCTTGGCTTTCCTTAAAAAGCAGACTCCACATTAGTCTGTTTATTGACTCAATACTCAGAGCATTTTGCCAGTTCCTTTGCCTCTAATTTGGGCAGACTTCATGGCTGTATTCTTGCTGATGCATTATTTTGCCTGTGCTAGACTGTGTCTGTTCTTAGCTATTTAACTAGAAACAGAGACCGGGCCCTATGCTAATTCCCATTTATTTACATTTTGAGAATTATTTGCATTTTAATTTGAACTGATCAGTTTACTATTTCTACCTTCTGAAATGGTTCTAAATTTTAAATAAACCTTCATGGTTTTGACTTTGAACTTTTCTGACGTAAGTCATTTAACTTGGTTTGTGTCTATTTCGTAGACATAGTCCTTTGGGACCTATACAAGAACCCCAATCCCGAAAATGCATCATTTAGAATAATATTTGGTGTCAAGAGTTTTGGAGAGAAAACTAGCACCAGTAGAGGCTAGGAAATTCACATGAGGTTTATGGGCTCAGTCTAATTGTGAGTATACAGAGAAACAGTCCAAAGAGTGCCATAGTTGAGGAGAGGGGGTAAAACCTTGGAAATGGCAACAGGCACAACAAATATGGGAGATCAACTACCATCTCATCTCTTGAAGCAGCCGGAGGAAGGCCAGGGATTAAATGGATACAAAAACCAAAGTCCACTCTCCTGCCGAGAGGTCATCAGGCAGGCAAAGAGTAAAGGAGCAAATAAACTGAGCCCCTGGCGCTAATCAGAGGTGCTCTCTACAGCTATGGGGAAAAGACTCAACTAGATAACGACTGACCATCCATGGTATCTACAGCTATGGGGCAAAGACTTTATTACATAACGGCTGAGCATCCATGGTAATCGTAAGAGCTCATCCTTCCAGATAGAATTTGAAATGAACAAAACTGAATTCCCCGTCATCATTTACATGTGAATCCTCTACAGATAGTCGACAGAATCGGAAATGTGAATGATGAACATGCAACTGAGCTCTCCTGACATTCACTACAGGCGATCCTTTCAGGAACAGGTTAAAACTAAATGATAATGAGATTGAGCTCCCTGCCAGCCATTTAGGATTAAGTATTTAAAATGGACTGAATCGTATTTAGATTGAGCTTTCCTGTTACTCAGTCGAAGGGATCTCTCTGGATGAGGCCCAAGTCTGAGTAAAAGTTGACTGAGCTTCCCCTGGAGATGAAAGCAGTGACAGGCTGAATGAAACACAGTGTTGAGTTTCTCAGTTTTTCTATTTCTAAGCACAGAAAATAAACGAATGATATTATGCAATTTAATGGTACTCAATTTATCGACGTCGGAGGACGAAAGGTTGATTTTGTCCGGTTTCAGGCTCATGACCTGGAAACCTCAATGATGTCAGCAGCACATGTTTGTCTCAAACAAAAAGTCATCTTGCCAACTTTTCATATAGTCTGAGTTTTGTTGACAAATGTTTGATGTGATCTCTTCAGGAAGAGGCTACAGATGACAGATGAAATCGACTGAGCCCATCTCTTACTGTACCTTGCATGTCAAGTTGTCGGTTGTGGGAGTTCGAAGAATTGCATATGAGTTGGCTTTAAAGGCCACAGAAGGCAGAAGTGTAAGTGGAGATTTGAATATAAAATTGACCCTTGTTTGGAGAGATCACCTTTAGGGCTCAAGGATATCTAGGAGAAGGCCATTATTCATGGCTACTGAATCTTTGGACCTTTTCAGGAAGATCACCTTTCCAGTTGGTCAGACTCCATCATCATTCTGTGACATCAACACTGCCTCTCTGCTCATAAGAGCAGGTGATGCATGGTTTGAATGATCCCAAAACTTACTACTGTCCTATCCAAATAACATCAATGAACCTATCATTGGCCTTCATCAGACTGCCAGATATTACTGCTTGTCCGTCACAAGTGGACAGGTCACATTTAGACCAGTATCATATGATGAGAAAAGAGTTTGTCAAACCATGAGACTCTTGTTCTTTTGTTCCCTCCACTTCCTAGCCTGATCGTCTTGTTTAGTAGGTCCTACTTTGTACTGAAACTCATAAACCACTAGCATGCCCCTGTAGATTTGTACAGGAATACCACTGTCGTGTTAGGGAGCAGGTGTCAGGTGAGTTGGGTGAAACTGAAAGGTTGTGATCCAACCTAAGGAGGGCAACAGAGCGCTCCGCTGGATAACTTAGGGATTCTACATGGCACCTGAATTAGTAGGTATGCAAATTCTTTTTTATTTTTGCTTTAAACAAGGGCACACACAGTAATTGCAACATAATATATTTCATTTTAATTAAAAATTGCATCAGGAATCCCAATACATTTCGCCACTTAATAAATATAAAAAGATTATAAATATAAAAACGGCTTGTAGTTTTTTCCTGGGCAATGAATACATTTTAGTGTCTCAGCAATTTTCTTTATTTTAGCAGCTATTAAGAGTGCTCGGAAGTAATAGCATCATACATGTATCAGGTCAAAACAGACAAAAACTATGTGAACTACATCCTCAACAGTGACACTACAGAACATTTATGCTGTCTATGTGATATATTGTTCTAATTATTTATGTTTACATGAAATGGTAAGTATCCTGTTATTAAATTAATAAAAAATATTTGCAAATAAGATTCTGTTATTTTTTGCATCTAACACTGTATGCAAAATTTATTGGTAACGGCAACTACTGGGACATTTTATAAATAACATAACGTGTATTTGTAAATCAAACATTCAGGCCTATGGGGATTTTAGCACTGAATAACAGATGTTTATTGTTACTCAAGTTAATAGTATCATTTTATCAACCTCTGAAGGGTGAAAAGCTGTGTGAACCTACCAGGATTAAAATCTGCGACCATAAGGTCAGGCACAGATTCCTAAAGACATTAGGCCACAGAATCACCAGCCTTGGTTTATTTACGAGCAATGTTTTAAGTCCTGACTAATCTTACTAAGTACCTTTAGGTTTTCGTTGATATCAGGTCTAACATTGACCAGTTATGTTAAGAAAAACAGTGAGTCCCAATCAAGGAAAATTCAGGCAAGCAATTTTACATGTTACTTTTTGACTGCTGTTCAAGGTGTTTTACTTGGTATAATTCCTCATAGGGTTCAGATCTCATTCATTTGGTGAGCGAGTTAAGCTGGTCCATATTCGAACAAGTCGTCACCATAGTCATGGTACATATCATTCTTTAAACCCAAATCAGGTCTACATGCTTATCTGGAGAAATCCTTTGGGACGCACAGGGCCAGCTGTACGACCGTTTTTGCATGCGCAAACGGGTTTGTGAACCCTTTTGCGCAAGCTAAAACCTATTGGATCATGTACATAGCCTATTGAACGAGTCGCAACTATTTTTGCGACCCGCTAAATAGGTTTTGCGACTCACTATTAAAAGAGGCGTTTCCTTCCTAATAGAGACCGCAAGCCCATGTATGAATGTTTTGCAACCGCAATTGCGGTCGCACAACACTCGCATATTACCACCCTCTTCGTGAGCTGAATGTTGACAATCTTCTCTGTGACTTTGCCTGCGTAGGGGAAGAGAGATATGGGTCTGTAGTTTTTGAGGTCCGTCGGGTCTGCAGAGGGCTTCTTGAGGAGGGGCTTAACTTCTGCATGTTTCCAATCATCAGGGAATGTGCTGCATTCGAAGATGGTGTTGATGGTGCATCATAGCTTGGGTGCTATGGCAGTAGCGGCTCTGTGGAAGATCTGCAGCGGGCTGGGATACGTGGGGGCTCCTGAGTGAATGCTCTTCATTGTCATGGTGATGACAGGGGTCCAGGCGGAGATGGTAGGTTTGCTGGCGTGGCTGGAGGTAGGAGTGGTTTTGGTGTCTGGTGTCTGTTCGTTGAAGTTGTCATAGAGGGACTTGATCCTGAGATGGAAGTAGGAGCCGAGTTTGTTGTGTAGGTCCTGGGAAGGTGTGACGTCTGAGGCTTCGCTGGGGGATTTGGTGAATTCCTGTATGATGCTGAAGAGGTCATACGAGTTGCTGGAGTTGGTGAGGATTTTTTCCTGGATGAAGGTACTTTTGGTGGACCTGATGCATTGGTGGTATTCTGTCATGGCATTCTTGTAGATGGTCCGGGCTTCTGGGGTATTGCTGTTTCTCCATACTTTCTTGAGACGTCTGCAGGTGCGTCTGGATTCTCAGAGGTCAGTGGTGAATCAGGTGGCTTTCATGGGGCGCTGTCTGTCAGAGTTATGGAGGGGGGCGAGCTTGTCTGCGCAGTTGGTTATCCATCTGTGTAGTTTGTTGGCTGCAGAGTTGACGTTGGTTGTGGTGGGAGGGGGATCGTGGTTAAGGGTGGAGTTGAGGTGTTCCTCGATGACCTTACCCCAATTCCTTCATGGAGGACGTGGTGTAGGTTTGTGAGCGGTGGTTTTATCGAAGGAGAAGTGTACACAGGGGTGGTCCGTCCAGAGGTGTTGCGTGGTGTGGCTGAAGAGGATGTTGTTGCCTCCTGCGTAGATGGGATCGAGGGTGTGTCCTGCCTTGTGGGTAGGGCTGGTGACGAGCTGTTTTAGTCTGATGTTGGTGGGGTTGTCCAGGAGGGTAGTGGGGTTGGGGTAGCTGAGGTTGTCGAGGTGAAAGTTCAAGTCTCCGAGTAGTATGTAGTGCATTGAGGCAAAGGCTTGGGGCGTGATGAGGTCAGTGATGGTTGTGGTGAATGCAGTTTGTTGTCTGGGAGGTCTATAGGCGAGGGTGCTATGTAGGGTCGTTCTGGGACTGGTCTGGATTTGGAAGTGGAGGTGTTCCGTGGGGGATGAGGAGTCCTTTGTGCTGGAAGTGGTGAGAAGGAGGGAGTTCTTGTGCGTGATGGCGAGTCCTCCTCCTGGGTGGTTGCGGCAGTCCTTCCTCTGGATCTTGAATCCAACGGGGATGGCGGTAGCAATGTCAGGGGCGGAAGTGGAGTTTGTCCAGGTTTCTGTGAGGAAGGCGATGTCTGGCGAGTGGGTGTCTAGGAGGTCCCAGATTTCTACTGCATGTCTGTGCAGGGAGCGTACGTTGAGGAGGATACACCTCAGGTGTTCGGGTGTGCTAGCTGTGGGGGACCAGAGGTGCGTGAAGGTTCAGTGGCAGAGTCAGTAGTAAAAATGGCCACCATAAAGTAGGGATGGGGGAGAGCGCAGCTGGGAGGTGGGAGGGGGAACCGGCAAGGGCGCAATGGCAGCAGCGTCAGGAAAAGGGCTGAGAAAACGGACATTCACATACATTGTTGTCTACATTGCAGACGGCGGACATCCTGTGCATATATATATATATATATATTCACTGAAAAAACCATAGGTTTCACACACGTTATAGTTGGGAATTAGCATTTAAAAAACCTTGAAAATTCACTGAAAAAAACATAGGTTTCACACATGTTATAGTTAGCTGGACATTTCACTCGTACAAAACCATTGAAATTCCCCCGTTATAGTTAGTTCAGCTAACTATAACTCGCGCGCCCGCAATCCACTGCTGATGACGTCACATATTACATCACTCATGACATGGTCAGTGACATCACTCATGACATCACTGATGACATCTCAAATTACATCAATGATGACATCACTGATGACGTCATCCATGTGATAAATTACCACATCTTCTCACACCCTAATATAACCTTTGATACACCGACTCAAAATTTCAGAGTTCCATTCTCAAAACCATACATGCTTTAAATGCTAATTTATGTATGTATTATTATATTTTTTATATATTTACTTTACAATAAACTACCTACATATATAGTTATAGATTGACTGTATGCTGTAATATGGAATGGCTCAGCACTTTTTTTTTGAATTTGGATAAAGTTGAACAGCATAGTTAATATCTTCCATAAACTTATAAACAGTTTTTTTTTTTTTAGGGTTTTTTACGGAGCGCGCACCGTCTTCGTGTGCGCATGCGTGCGTGCGTGCTCCGTGCGTGCTCCGTGTGCGCATGCGTGCGTGCTCCGTGCGTGCTCCGTGCGCGCATGCGTACGTTCTCCGTGCGTGCTCCGTGTGCGCATGCGTGCGTGCTCCGGCAAGTCATGTGATTACGAAACAACACTTTTCATTGGTTCATAGTAGTTTCAGTTCCAGAATCTTCAAACACCACACCCACTCCCCTCATTATTTCTTCTTATTTACTGGGAGAAGGAGCTGGAGAGCTTTTCCACTACGTGAGAATGGCAGAACAGCAATCTTCTACAGAGAGTGAAGAGGAGACCTTTGTGCCACCAAGCCAGAGGAAACAAAAGGACTCATTCATATGGAAGTTCTTTACTTTTCCAGAGGGGCAGAAGAAGGTGAATGCCCCAAAAGTCACCTGCACTGTTTGTGGAGTTGTCCTATCTAGAGGAGATCCAAAAAAAAATACTCCTTTAGCATTTATACTATGCTGAGGCACTTCCAAAAAGTGCATCCTGTGGCTTATGCCCGTGAATTTACAAGAGCCACAAGAGACAACCCTCCAGGAGCTCAGCCGAGCACATCATCTGCGGCCGCAGATTCACCTGCTTCAAGACCTCTGGATATCCACCCTCTGTTCCAGAAGGTTCATATACGGTGCAATGTGTGCAATGTTGTTCTCTGTTATGGTGAGAGCAGCATCAACTTAATAGAGAACAAAATCCAGCAGCACACATGCTCCACCCTATCATTTTTTCCATTTTTTTTTGTTCCTGTTGAACACTTTTTCATTCCCTGTTTTTTTTTGCTGCTCTAAAAAAACATACAAAATACAAAATTGTTAAAAAACTAAAAACAAAATACAAAACAAAAAAGACTAAAAACTGTTCTTTTCAGAACTCACTTCACTTCTCCAAGAAGAACTATATTCCTAATATACTGTGTTGTAATTTTATTGAATGAATGTGTAGTGTATACATGAATGATTGAAATGATTGAAATGACTGAGTGAAGAGGAGGAAAGGACTGACAGAATGAGTGAGAAAAGGAAAGTATAATCAGTCATGAAAGGGAAGTGAAAGACTGACTGCAACAAAAGGACTAAGGGTAGAGGATACAGGTAAGAAGAGTAAATGAGTAAGGGAATGGCAGTGAGTAATGGAGAGAGAGGGAGGGGGGAGTGAGAAAAGGAGAGTAAGGGACGGAGATAGGAAAAGGGAGTAACAGACGAGGCGGATAAAGTACAGCAGGGTGAAGGGATTGAAAGTAAGAGAAGTGGAGTGATGGTGAGATAACAGGTATGAGGATTAAAAAAGGGGGTAAGAGAAAGTGAGAGATGGGGAGTGAGGGGATGGAGGGATTTAGGAAACTGGAGTGAGAGAAAGGGAGTCAGGATTTCAATGAGCAAAGCAGAGTGAGGGAGAGTGAAGGAAAGAATGCGAAAAGGTGAAGGGGTGTGAAATACAGACAGGAGGAAGTGAAGTAGGAGAATAGGAGTGACTATGAGTAAAGGATAGTGACAGTTAGGGAAGGTGAGGGAAGGAGAATGACGGAGAAGGTTAAAAAATTAACATAGATGGAAAATGTGTGATGGAGAGACTAGGATTGGTAGAAACAGAGGGGCAGATTTATAACAAACTAACGCAGCACGGTGCAGCAAGTAATTTTGCTGCGACGTGCTGCGTTAGTTTCGAAGCACAGAGATGCAACATATTTACAAGAATATATCGCATCTCTATGCTTCACCTGCGCTGGCGCACAAACTGCAGCCATGCGCCGGCGCAGGCTCCCTTGCACCATGCTGCAAGGATGCCTGCGTGGTGGGGAGTTTGTTCTTCTGCAGGAAGGGACACCTTCCTGCAAAAAAACAATCACAAGAGGCTTTTTCCTCTTTCAATGCGTGCTGTAGCATGCAGCACGCACTGAAAGAGGAAAAAATGAGGTAAATGAAAAGATTTCTCCTCGTTGTGCCTCGCTACGCCACCTCTAGGGTGGCGTAGCATTCACACGCATCTCCAGAGTTACGATTTCTCGTAAATCTGGAGATGTGTCTAGTTCTATGGGTGTTGCGTGGGAACACCCACAACAACACCCATTGAACGCCCCTTCAACGCAGAGTGCTGCGTGTGAAGTGGCTGTATTTACAAGGAGAGGAAAAGTCACGCAGGGTGGCTTTTCCTCTCCTTGTAAATATGGAGGACCCCCCTGCGCCACCAGTACGTCATGAAAAGTGACGTAGTGGTGGCACAGGGGGCTTGTAAATCTGCCCCAGAGATGTTAAGGAAATTAAGGGTAAGACAGACAAAGGGAGAGAAACAGAAACAGAGACAGAGAGCAAGGAACTGAGAAGGAGTAAGGCAGTTAGAATGACTGAGACATATGGACACAGGGAGAGAAACATGGTTGAAAAAATAGTGATGGAGGCAGTAAACCGAGGGGAGTAGTAGAGAAGGAGTGAGGGAGTTACGAAAGAGCAGTAAAGGAAGAAGAGAGAGAGAAGGGGAATGAGAAAAGCAGAGTGAGGAGAAGTGAACAAAAGGGAGCATGAAAGTGAAGGGGTGAGAAATACAGATATTTTAAACTTACCTGACCAACAAAATAACTTAATTAGAAATAAATGGGTTTTTTTAATTGAAAAAAAAAAAAGTATTCAATTTCCTAAATTCTCTTTCTCGATCTGAAAAAAAAGAAAAAAAGTAGTAATATTTAACAATACATTTTAGAATACAGTACACATATTTTCATATTTAACAAAGTAATTGTTTGCCCTTTTTTTGCTCTTTTCAGAATATATTGAATTTCACTGAAAATAGTGATATCAATTGCATTCATCACTTAACAGCGGGCAAAAAAATAAACAATCTGAAAGATTGTTTAAAAAAGCCCTGAATCTATCCTCAAGAAAACATACCTTGATAGAAATGTAACATATATATTAAAAATATCTTCTAAGAACAATAACTATTTGCAATAAATAACGTCTGTAAATCTTGTTGCTTAAGCACATACACCAAAATAATATCTGTCAAAAAAGTCCACAATAGAAACATTTACCTTTCCATGAGGCCAAATGGTAATTTTTAAACCCTTTTTAGGTGAAATATCCAATGGTAATCTTATAAAATTGAAATAATGGTTTCTTCAGATGCTGCAATTTGTATCTAAAATTTTGGTTTTAGAAAAATTAAGTAGGAATTTGGTAATTCTGCAGGCAAACGTTGCTTGAAAATCAATTGAGAATCATTACACAGTGTCCAGCCTTTTTCACATTTTAGATAAACTGTGTAATGACCAGAAGTTATAGAAGGTGCATCATGGAAAATTATTGAAACTGCAACAAAAGTCTTTCCTGATATTGATAATTGATTTCCTATAAACTTCTTTATTAAAGTGTCCAATTTTGTTCCATCAGCTCTACAACGTTGCATCATTACAATTATATACTGTCCATATTTCTTTAAAAATAACGTTGATAACATTTCTGATTTACATTGAGAACATTCCATGTTGTGATTTGCATCTTTAACTAATTTACTAAAAGTCACTGATTTACTCTCTGGTAATGTTAAATGTATGAACCTTTCAGAATCAACATTAGTGCTGCATGTGTTCATATAGTTTTCACAACAATGTTCCCATTTATAAGAGAGACCAAACATATTTTCTATTTCTACCCCTTCATCTTCCAGTACCATAAGCATATACATTAAGAATTCCTGTGCATCTTGCTGGACATTTTCAGTAAACTGTGTACATCCAGAACATACATCTAAAAGATTTCTAACATCAGAAGCACTTTCTATTTTAGTTTTATCATTACTCAGCTTCTCATAAAGGAAACTCAGCAGAGAACAAAATCTTTTTTTATGATTTAGTATTATCTGCTCTTGCAAACTTTCAAGACAAAATACAACATTCAGCACTACATTAGCGTAGCAGTTGACACCAGAGCTATTTTCAAAATGACAACCAACAACCTCTTCAAGATTGTCCTTTTTCTTTTTGCTTGCAATCACATCACTCTCCTTTTGTTTTCTCTTCTGTACATCCTTGTTACAGATATTCTCAATTCTCCTTTTCCGACAAACAACACGTTTTTCAAACACAGGATACTGACCTAAATGAGGAGCATAGCTTCTTCTTAATCTATTATACTCCTTTACACAATTTGCATCAGCACTAACTTTTGAGTCATCAAAGTCTATCATGAATAAACCAGATAATTTTTTCACTCGTGACAAAGCAACATATGCCATACCTTCTTTAAACACACTAGATCCAATGTTTACAAAAGCACTATCTACAGTTAATCCTTGAGATTTGTGAATAGTTACAGCATATGCTAGAGAAAACGGAAACTGCCTCCTACGTTCATATAAGTCTTTCACAAGCAAAAAACGAACTGAACAACGACTAATGTCTTTAACCTCTTCAATCTGATCAAATTTTATTTTTAAAAATTCAATTCCATCTTTTTTCTGATAGTTAACAAAACCCACAACTTTACCCATAGCTCCATTCACTAAACCTTTTTCTACATTCAAATTACGTCTTAAAATTACCCGACAGTTCATACATACATAAAGATTCTTTTCTAAACCAGCTGTTTTCGATATGTTTTTCTCTAGAGAATCCAATTTAGTTTTCAATTTGCCTGTCAATGTAATAGTTATTCCTTCATGCTGTATTTTATCCACGGCTTCCATTCTCATAATCTCTTCATTTTCCAATTTCAAAAGTTCTTCATTGAATATAGAGCATTCATGTAGTGTTGGCATTAAGCAGATTACAATATTTTTTTCTGCAATTTTCTTGTATATTTTATCTGGAACTATTTGTTCTGTTGGAAACAAATTACATAGCAATCGACTCTGTTAAGCTTTTCTGCCACTTTCTGTGAGTAGTCCAATTCTGATATCTTTGAGAATACTTGCATAATCATCATCATTTGCTTGCCGCATATTGGTAATGAGTTCTTTGTACTCAAAGTATGACCAAATATTCACATTACATATACCTCCTAACGACTTTTTCATGTCTTCATGTGTAAGGGTATTAAATACTGGTTGTCCTTTAACTGGAGTGAGCTGCAGTAGATCCCCAAAAACTATAACATGTTTTCCTCCAAATAACACGTCATAGTCTGTCTTTAGAATTTGCTGCATTCTGAAATGCACAAAGGCAAGCATTAAGTTTGATACCATGCTTACCTCATCAATAATGAGAACTTTCATTTTCTTCAACAGTCTTGAAACTTCAAAACATGCTTCTCCTGTTAGCTTGTGGTATTCTATTTTGTTCTCATGCTCTACTGGTAACATTAGCAAACAATGTAAGGTAATTCCTTTTATGTTATATGCTGCTAACCCAGTTGGAGCAGTAACAACACAAGACAAAGCTGAATCAGTTACTTTAATTAAGAAACTTTTTCCAGTTCCAGCTTGTTCACTAACATACATTCTGATTGGTTCAAATGCTGTGCATGAGCACTCTTTATTTTCATGTAGTAATCCATGATCAATTTGTTTTGTGACTTCTTCATAAATTTGTTGTTGTTCATCATTCAGTTGTTGTTCCAAATTTGGTAAGTCTATTAAATCTTCCTGAGCTTGATTCATAGCTGTTTCCACTTCAGTCATGGCTATTGCAGCTTCATTTTCTACGATTGGTTGTCCTAGAGGATCTTGACTGAGCGTACCAGAACTTTGACTGTCTTGAGAACTGTCTAGCTACTTCAGCTGCAATTGTAGCTTCTTGTTCAATTTCTTCATTTAACATTTGTACATAATTTGATAAAGTACTGCATTCTATGTTATCTTTGCATGCATTAAAGGAATCTTCATAGCTCTGAAAATCTCCAAGTAATTCATCCTCTGAACGCCATGGTTTAAACAGCTGTAAAAGTGCTAAGTAGTAAAATTCCTTTTTGTCAGTAGTGTCGCAACTCAGCTTCCTGTGATTAATCAAACTTCCTTTTGTTTGTTTCACCAATCATCCTTCCTCACCAATGACTTTATATTTTCCATTGTTGATGTCTTCTGTGGCATTCCGTTTATAAATGTAGTTCTGCAGCACTTCATAGAGACACATGTTCTCAAGATGAAGACTTCTGTTTGGGTAATATGTGTCCAACATATTTGTTTTCAAAATGTTTGTACTTTCTGGTTCGTTCTCTGCTAAACATTCAATTTCTCGAATAGATTTCAGTACCCGATTTCGCATTCCTGCAAGGCCTAAACTTACCCAAATTATTCTTCTGGATTTGGAGTACAGACTTGCAGATGATAACCTATCTGAGCATTCGTATGGCCCAATTTCTCGATGCGATAACATCTTTAAACTGAAACTGTATAGCTTTTTACTGACAGTCTTCTAGTGAGAAATCTCTTCCCACATTTCTTTCAATTCCGTTTTCTCAAATTTAGTGATGTAAGATGTGACATACTGAGCAACAGCAATAGAATTGTCAGCTACATACTGAATATCCATGTTAGCATTCCACATGGATCAAATGACTGGGTTGTAGTTATTTATATATTTTGACTCTTCTTTTCTTCTTAGGTTGTAGGCATTTTTCGGAGATTTTCTTGTAATGGTGTGTCGCACAGCTGACATAAAACTGTTTACTCTTCCTTTTGAAAGAACAGGTCGGGGAAATCGAAATCGACATTTTGTGTAGAATTTATCTTTACTCTTGTACTTTCGTCGACAGTATTTTCCACACCGATGACTTTGGAAACGTAAAACTTGCTCTTTTAAGTTTTTTTCTTCTATGCTTTTAGGTATAGCACATGTTGCATATTCTTCAATGAAAGATAAAACTGCATCATCAGAATCTGTTCCAAATTTTGGGGCCTCCTTGATCCACAACAGCATATGAATATGAGGAGCACCTCTTGCTTGGTACTCTTTTCTCCAAAAGAAATCCACAACTTCTCCAAGAGGTGGATTGCAGATGAAGGACATCATAGCCTCAAATCTATTCTCCTGCTGTCTTGTATTGGATGTTTTCAATATTTAAATTTGCCTCTCGAAGAAAATCCAGTAAATCATCCCAAGCGTACTCAGCACAGCTTAGGGTAAGGAACCATGTAGGAGTTCCTAAATTCCGTAACATACATTTCAATTCTCCATGGCGTCGGTACCAATATTCATTACTTCCACGCTGACAAGCCATCAGATTAATCAATTGAGATTCCAAATGATCATCTCGCTGTTGCACTTTGTTCATAAAATCCTTTGCAGACACATTATGTAGATGTAGTCCAGTTTTTAAAATGTGATTTACTGCATAAGATAGTGCAGACAAGTCACTTTCAAATTATAGATGGAACAAATAAGGAATACTTTGACGAAATCTTGGATCTTCTGCATATAATCTTGTAGTCCGATACTCAGAAGAAGGAATCTGTACTGGACGTTCATCATATCGTCCACCTTTTCCTGTAGGAAACAGCTGGGGAAAGCAACGAGCTTCCAAGCTCTCCTCCCATACACTCACAGGAGTTCCTTTTGCTTTTTTCATCTGGAACAGATCAATAGTGTTTCCCATAACTTCTTTAGAATGAGGAGGATGTATGCTGAAATGTTCATAAATTTCTTCTTCTTTTGACTTATCCACTTTTTCAATTTGCCCAGTTGGTATTCCTGTGTCTGCTAGTAAAACTTCTTCATCTTCATCCATATAAATTGATTCATAGTACTTATTATTTCTTTTCAAATATAAATTTGCTCTTTGTACTTTTCGTACATCTACTAGCTCCTGCCAAATTTTCTTATTCTTCGTAGGTACACCATTAACCAGAATAACTAATGGTTCAGTTTCCAAACTATCTGCATCAATTGTTTCAATATTTTTTTTCAAATCTAATGGCAAATAGACAACTCATCCTTTTAAACCTCTTTGTAAATCTGAAGGAGGTAATTTACCTGTTTTGGGCTCCTTACGAACTATAGTCTGAAACGGATGGACACATTGAATGAGTATAGACTCATACGTATTTAAATCACTAAGTTCTGCAGGAATATCACCCAATTCTAAATTATTATGCACAGCTCTAGCTGGCATTTTATTTTCTTCTAACTTGTTATAACAGTATTTACAAATACGCTGATCTTCACCCAAATCAAAACAATTTTCCAGAAATAAATATGTAGCAAAATCATTCCACTCATAATTATTTTCTTTTTCACTTTTTTTATAGAGATCAACATTCCTTGTTTGAGTTTTATAATGGCTTCTCCGGCAAAAAATACAAGTAATATTTGGTCTTTCATTAGAGATGATAGTAAATTTTGTCATTTGATCTTCAAAATTTTTACTAACAGTGAGTTCTACATTCTCTTCCACATTTTCCTCAATAACTGTGTCAATTCCTGCACTTTGTTGCTCTGGACCAAAGTAATAAAACTGAATATCATCAATAACCTTCTCTACATCTGATACAGATCCACGGAACAGAGCACTATTCAACTCATTTAACTTTAGTGCTGGACTTTTAGCAAAATACAATCTTCTCACAAACTTTCTCATTTCAGTGTGATGTACTGCCAGCATCCTAAAATGGTGAAAAACACTTTGACAAACTTTCCTAGAAAGACAAGCCAGAGAATGTCCTTGCAAACCAGTATTCTTTCTCACTCTGCATGGATCTAGTCTTTGAAGCACCTTAATCTTCTGTTTAACACTTTTTTTTACTATATTCTCTTAGAAAGTCACGTAATTTATCAATAGATTCTTGTCGTACAGTACAAATACTACTACAATTCCAAGTGTACACTGGTGCTTTAGGACGTTTCCCCATAACCTCATGAGCTAACACTTCTTCCTCATTTCTTGGAACCATTTTCTCCTTTTCCATTACACAAGCATCTTTAACTTCATAAGCTCGACCACTGGTGTCAACTGCATGCAGCAAACTATTACTTTGAAGATAACTCTCTTCATTAAAAAATGGTTCAGTACTTGAACTATGCTTCCATTCTCCTAAGAACACTTTACAAAAGTTATTTTTTTTCACTACTCTTTTCCTTTTGCTTTTTGACTTCATTACATTGACTATTTTATCTAATGTACGGATCCTGTTCAAAATTAAAATGAATAGTTTTCTTTTTAATTCCAAAGCCTTTGCAACAATTGATTCAATGTTTCTTTTTCTTATAAAATGTTGCTTTCTTCCTATATTTTTTCACATCCTTTAGCAAATTGAACATCACTCTTCTCTGAAACATTTTTCTACGAATGTTTTGAAATTCTTTTTTTCTTTTTAAGTCATTCTTTCTTGCTTCTGATTGTACATTAGCATTTAGAATTTTCTTGCTATTGTCTTGTTGTTTTCTACTTGAAACACTATTTGCAGTGGATATATTTTTTACATTTTTTCTATGTTTGAGGATATTTTTTAAAAATCCTTAGTCTGCTTACCAGAAGACTTTTTCTTTTTTCCAACATGAGGTTCTTCAACTAATTTGTGTTGTCCAGTTGTCTTCAAATATAGATGTTTTTGCTGTTCTTTTCTCTTTCTTGATTTTATAGGCATGTTTAATTTATTTCAGTGTTGTTCCCCAATACCTAAAAGAAACTAAAAAAAAATACCTTTATGTAATTTAAATATATTACTATATTTTTTTTGAGCTTTTCAAATCCTATCATATGATCTGCCCCTTCCCTACGAGTGCAAGTCTTACAGAACAAGAGCAACACGAATTAAATCTCTGACAACAATTCCTGTGTGCACACAGACTCATGGTGTGATTCTAGGCAGAAAACGATATTTGATTGGCAATTTCAAAGCACATTTACTACTGGTGACGTTGAATATGTTAGCGTTACACACTGCTATCTGAAATACGACACAGTGCTGAATAGTAAGCATGGGAGTGCAGGACAAGCAGCTGCCTGTGTGCTAAGAGTGTGTTTCTGGAGACTGTGTATTGTCAGGTGCAAGAGAGATCTGCATGGACGCTTGCACAACTGCATGAAGACTGCAGAGATGTATGTAAGAGTACATGTGTGGTAAGGGTTAATTGGAGTTTTGAACATGTAGGATCTACCTCACCCATTGCAGGAGTGGAACGAAAATCTACCATGTTGATTTCAAATGTGTTAGCATTTGCCTCTCATTTGTGAGATAGTGATTTGTGCTGAATGCTAACCATCACAGTTCAAGAAAACAAGCTGCCCCTTTCCTGCGAATGCAAGTCTTACAGAACAAGAGCAACACAAATTAAATCTCTGACAACAATTCCTGTGTGCAGACAGACTCATGGTGTGATTCTAGGCAGAAAACGATATTTGATTGGCAATTTCAAAGCACATTTACTACTGTGGTAGAGCAAGTGATAATTACTGTAACAGCCTGACACATTTTCCTTATAGTTTAGAGAGGCAGAAAGAGCACATGTCCTAACAGCTACTTGAGACCATGAGCATATGGAACCTGGGTGAGTGATTAGACTAGAGCAAAGGAAATGAGCCTTGGTGACGTTGAATGTGTTAGCGTTACACACTGCTATCTGAAATACCACACAGTGCTGTATAGTAAGCATGGGAGTGCAGGAAAATCAGCTGCCTATGTGCTAAGAGTGTGCTTCTGGAGACTGTGTATTGTCAGGTGCAAGAGAGGTCTGCATGGACGCTTGCACAACTGCATGAAGACTGTAGAGATGCATGTAAGAGTACATGTGTGGTAAGGGTTAATTGGAGTTTTGAACATGTAGGAACTACCTCACCCATTGCAGGAGTGGAAGGAAAATCTACCATATTGATTTCAAATGTGTTAGCATTTGCCTCTCATTTGTGAGATATTGATTTGTGCTGAATGCTAACCATCACAGTTCAAGAAAACAAGCTGCCCCTTTCCTGCGAGTGCAAGTCTTACAGAACAAGAGCAACACAAATTAAATCTCTGACAACAATTCCTGTGTGCACACAGACTCATGGTGTGATTCTAGGCAGAAAACGATATTTGATTGGCAATTTCAAAGCACATTTACTACTGTGGTAAAGCAAGTGATAATTACTGTAACAGCCTGACACATTTTCCTTATAGTTTAGAGAGGCAGAAAAGAGCACATGTCCTAACAGCTACTTGAGACAATGAGCATGTGGAACCTGGGTGAGTGATTAGACTAGAGCAAAGGAAATGAGCCTTGGTGACGTTGAATGTGTTAACGTTACACACTGCTATCTGAAATACCACACAGTGCTGAATAGTAAGCATGGGAGTGCAGGAAAATCAGCTGCCTGTGTGCTAAGAGTGTGCTTCCGGAGAATGTGTATTGTCAGGTGCAAGAGAGATCTGCATGGACGCTTGCACAACTGCATGAAGACTGCAGAGATGTATGTAAGAGTACATGTGTGGTAAGGGTTAATTGGAGTTTTGAACATGTAGGAACTACCTCACCCATTGCAGGAGTGGAACGAAAATCTACCATGTTGATTTCAAATGGGTTAGCATTTGCCTCTCATTTGTGAGATAGTGATTTGTGCTGAATGCTAACCATCACAGTTCAAGAAAACAAGCTGCCCCTTTCCTGCGAGTGCAAGTCTTACAGAACAAGAGCAACACAAATTAAATCTCTGACAACAATTCCTGTGTGCAGACAGACTCACGGTGTGATTCTAGGCAGAAAACGATATTTGATTGGCAATTTCAAAGCACATTTACTACTGTGGTAGAGCAAGTGATAATTACTGTAACAGCCTGACACATTTTCCTTACAGTTTAGAGAGGCAGAAAAGAGCACATGTCCTAACAGCTACTTGAGACCATGAGCATGTGAAACCTTTGTGAGTGATTAGACTAGAGCAAAGGGAATGAGCCTTGGTGACGTTGAATGTGTTAGCGTTACACACTGCTATCTGGAATACCACACAGTGCTGAATAAAAAGCATGGGAGTGCAGGAAAATCAGCTGCCTGTGTGCTAAGAGTGTGCTTCTGGAGAATGTGTATTGTCAGGTGCAAGAGAGATCTGCATGGACGCTTGCAAAACTGCATGAAGACTGCAGAGATGTTTGTAAGATGTATGTAAGAGTACATGTGTAGTAAGGGTTAATTGTAAATTTGAACATGTAGGAACTACCTCACCCATTGCAGGAGTGGAAGGAAAATCTACCATGTTGATTTCAAATGTGTTAGCATTTGCCTCTCATTTGTGAGATATTGATTTGTGCTGAATGCTAACCATCACAGTTCAAGAAAACAAGCTGCCCCTTTCCTGCGAGTGCAAGTCTTACAGAACAAGAGCAACACAAATTAAATCTCTGACAATAATTCCTGTGTGCACACAGACTCATGATGTGATTCTAGGCACAAAACAGTATTCCTGAGTGATACCAGTACACCTTAACTTATGGTGTAGACATACTCCATAATATCTTACAAGTTCAAGGCAGTTAAATATCTTCCAAAACATAAAATGTTAAACACAACTTTAAAAGAAGAAACACATTTCTATTATTTATATCAAAATGCACCACATACATCCCCTCTCAAATTCATAACTCACCTTTAAAAGTAGTTAGTTGAGAAAGAAATGTGGCACTCACACAGCAGATTATCAGAGCCAGAATCTCTGAGCTGTACACCTCTCACCAGAACCAGTAAATGACAAACTTTCCCTCTCTTTTTTCACACATATACATGTTAACTTCAAATCACATTGCTTCCCACATTTTTTCAAATGGAAACACACATTTCTATTGGTTGCAAATTTCAACCCTTTCCAAATGATTCCTACCCCCAACATGATTTCTGCCTGCTACCATAGCAACAGATCATGGAACACTGGTGTGAGCAGAGAGGTCAGAAGTTCAGCACACAATGTTTCTAATCCAAAGAGCAAGAGTGCTTGACTTTTCAAACCTAACAGCAAATCCAAAGTAATGTTCTGTGGGAACACATTTTTCTGAACCAATACAAAACATGCTTTTAAAAATGTAAACATACAGCCTAGTTTTTAGTGTACAATGGTGTGAAACAGCCAATGAGTTCTTTTTATTAAAAAAAAGTATGTAAGCCTCCATTTTACAACTATCTTTCTTTTCATATTGCCATTCTACTGAAAGACACCTTCTGAGTGCATCCAGATCTCCGTGAAAGATGTTCACAGCGTGGATTGTAGGTCATAGCTATGTCTTCTGGAGTGAAAAGAGGTATTGTGAAAGACCTTGCTTTGCCAAATGTAGACATTAAATGGATTGGTCAGAGACGGTTAAAGTGGCACCAATTAATGCCTTTGGTGAAATCCATTCTACATCTCCCACAGCCTAACCTTATAATTGTGCACTGTGGTGGAAATGACCTAGGCACTTTAACTGGGGTAGGTCTGGAAATGCTTGTTAAGGACACCTTTGTGCAATTGTGGTCACTTTTTCCACAAACTACCTTTGAATATTCTAATATATGCCAAAGGCAAAAGTGGAACTGGTCCAACCAATATTGTCCGCAGATTGAGAAAGCAAGAAAGCACGTCAATAAGTCTGTTTCTGCTTTCCTCAGACACTATGGTATGGGTTCTATATACCACAACAACTTGCGTTACAACATGCAAGGCATTTATAGAGGAGACGGTGTACATTTCACAGATGAAGGGAACAGAGTCTTCCTCTTGAACTTTAGACACAATGAACACAACGGCTCTTTTTAGAGCCAACCAACATCTAAACTCTTAGACTTGATTTTTAATTCTATTTTTTTTACACATTTTTTGCCGCCGTTCGCGCACCCCGCGAATTTTTGAAAAAAAATAAAATGTTTTTTTCACCCTTCGGGATCCCTCAGAGACCCCCTGACAAAGGCTAGAGGGTCAGGAACTCTCTACCCTGCCCCCTTTTCACGTTCTCCACCTTTCTTTTAAATAGAAACACACATTTCTATTGGTTGCAAATTTCAACCCTTTCCAAATGATTCCTACCCCCAACATGACTTCTGCCTGCTAGCATAGCAACAGATCATGGAACACAGGTGTGAGCAGAGAGGTCAGAAGTTCAGCACACAATGTTTCTAATCCAAATAGCCAGATTGCTTGACTTTTCAAACCTAACAGCAAATCCAAAGTAATGTTCTGTGGGAACACATTTTTCTGAACCAATACAAAACATGCTTTTAAAAATGTAAACATACAGCCTAGTTTTTAGTGTTGAATGGTCTGAAACAGCCAATGAGTTCTTTTTATTAAAAAAAAAGTATGTAAGCCTCCATTTTACAACTATCTTTCTTTTCATATTGCCATTCTACTGAAAGACACCTTCTCAGTGCATCCAGGTCTCCTCCTCACTCCCTGAAGTAGACTGCTGTTCTGCCATTTTCAAGTAAAATTGATAGCTGTTCAGCTCCTTGTCCCAGGAAATAAGAAGAAATAGTGAGGGGAGTGGGTGTGGTGTTTGAAGATTCTGGAACACAAACTACTCTGAACCAATGCTTCTGAGTGCATCCAGATCTCCTCCTCACTCCCTGAAGTAGACTGCTGTTCTGCCACTTTCAAGTAAAATTAATACCTGTTCAGCTCCTTTTCCTAGGAAATAAGAAGAAATAGTGAGGGGAGTGGCAAGGCATTTATAGAGGAGACGGTGTACATTTCACAGATGAAGGGAACAGAGTCTTCCTCTTGAACCAAAGACTCTGCATCGGTACTTACTTATAGGTACCAAAAAACACTCAATGAACACAACGGCTCTTTTTAGAGCCAACCAACATCTAAACACTTAAACTTGATTTTTAATTCAATTTTTTGTATCAATTTTTTGCCGCCGTGCGCGCACCGTGCGCGCAGCCCGCGATTTTTTTAAAAATAAATACAATGTTTTTTTCACCCTTCGGGGTCCTTCAGGGACCCCCTGACAAAGGCTAGGGGGTCAGGAACTCTCTACCCTGCCCCCTTTTAACGTTCTCCACCTTTGTTTTTCACTGCCACACACAAAATGGCGTCCGACACTTCCTGATTTCGACCGATTCGAATGTTGACTGACATCTAACCACCAATCAGAATTACGCTCGCGCACGGCACCTTGCGCCCACGGTTCGCGCACCGTGCGCGCATATAGATATTTATGTACATTTAACTGCAATTTTCTCAAAAACTACTGAACAGATTGACACCATATATGCAAAAGGCACATCCCTGACCGGAGGACTACCTCTTTGCCAAATTTCAAGTAATTCTGTTCAGCCGTTCGGGCTGTACCTTCGACTAAAGGTCCTATGGGAAAATGCATGGGGAAAACACGTTTTGGGACCCCCCTTTTTTCTCAGCCCCCGCTTGACGAATCACCCCGAGACTTTCAGGGTAGGAGCTGAGCGGAGTGCCCCATTAGTTTTGAAAATTTCATGAAGATTCGTCAACCGGCGCCAAAGTTATTCAAAATAGAATTTTCAGATTTCCTATGGGAACTCGTTCCTAACTATAACTATCTACTGGCGACCGCCAGTAGATAATATATATATATATATATATATATATATATACACACACAGACACTTCCTCTCCAGAAGTCAGGTGTGTGTCACCAAGCATTCTATAAGGAACTACTGCTGGTATTCAATCGGTCTCTCGAGTTTAGGAGGTTTTTTTTGCGTACATATCAAGGCACAAACTTACTAACTAAAAGGTAGAGAAATAACATCTTTAATTGGTTGGTACTCAAAAGACATTTTAAACTTAGCAACACTACCTGGGCACTCATAGCCAAATATGAGTACTCACTGTTGATCAATGATCATCACAGAGCACTTTGGGGGAGAATTTCCTGCTTCCTTTGCTACAAAAGCCCAAAAGGACTTAGTATTCCTCCGACTTTAGGTATTTCATTATCTTACACCATACCTTATCCCTTCTTCTCTTTTTAATGACACTTTCAGTCACCTTATCCCAATTCGTTTTTTGAATCGGTCCCATTCAGTGAAAATGACTTCATATGTTGGGCACTGATAAGTGAATTTAACACCCTTCTTTTTAATGCAACATCTTGGTTCTGTGCCAATGAGTGCTTTAGCCAAAACCCTATTTATGTTCTTCCTTATGCAAACTTCATCACATGATCTTCTATTTATTTATTGTACTTATTCTGTTTATTTCAAATATTACCTGAATGAATCACCCTAACTATGACACCAAAGATTTGTTTGCCTCTATGGTGACCATTCAAAGGTGCTCACTGGATGTGTGATAGAAGCTGAGGTCTCAGTCTGGTTCTAAGTAAAGTTAACTAGTGTCTCCCTTACTTAAATCTGGATCACAATAAACTAGAATTGCCATCTGTTTTGGAAGAATCAGATGAGGTCTATAAGGCATGGATTCTGCACTACACTGAGTGAGCCAAAAGCAGGGCCAGGACACACTAGGGTGGATATACAAAACCCTACAATGCACTGCTGGCACTGGGCCTGCTCTGTAGGTTTAAAAATGACATGTGAACCTACCACTTACTATCTGACACATGAAGTGTGTATTAATTTCAGATATAAAATATAGATGAATATCCCATTGCCATCAGAATTAATAAATGCCATCTTTCCATAAGCTGTGAAAGAACAATGCCATTTAACAATAGAACATGAATAAGTCCATGCAACACGCCTTACTTCAACGTAACTATATGGTTTATTAAGCATAAAGTATAAGTAAAAACATCAGCAGAGGGTCCCATATTAAGAGACCACCGTACCTTCTGCTTCAATGCTAGAAGCTCTATCTTGGCCCGGTTCAGCTCTAGCTCCTTGTCACGCTTGGCAATCTCTCCCGACTGCCCCTCCAGCTTTTCATAAGCCCCTCGGAGTCGATCCACTAGGTCGGCCCTCTTCTGAGTGCTCTCTGATAAAGACGCCTGTAGGTCCAGTTCAGAGCCACACCGTCCCTTGAATGAGAATGATGGTTGGAAATACAACTCCTCCAGGGAACAATGTGGGAGACGAGACAGAGAGTGCCTCCTCCTGGTTGGGGGGCTGGGACTTTTACGATCCAAATCAGCTCCATTCATGAAAACGCTGCAATAAAAAGAATCCAGGTTCGTCATGGGAAGGACAAGACCAGGGAGAGTACTGAAAACATGCGCATTCGAGAGCATCCGGAAGGCAAAGGCAGCAGAGGCTCAGAATTCAAGACTTCTAACACAACAGAACTTGAGTGCAGTTTAAGTGAAGTAACTGCTTGGAGATTCCCACTAATCCCTTCTTCATTCATCACTCTCTAGTTACTGTAATAGACTCTCACTGGTCCCTTCCTCATTCTCTAGTTTCTGCAGGGACACACCCACTAATCCATCCTTTATTTGCCTCTCTCCAGTTACTATAAGAGACTATCACCGATCCCTTCATCATTCCCTACTCCATAGTTGCTGCTATAGGAATCCCATGGATGACTTCCTCATTCAACACTCTCAAGCTACTGCTGGGAGACTACTATTGATGCTATACTTATTAGTTTATCTTTAGTTACTGCTGAGAGACTCCCGCTGATCCTTACCCTCTAGGGTTGACTGGATTACTTCGTTCCAATAGGACTGTTCCCAATCTTTAATTCTGACCCCATTAAACTCATCTAAAGTCCAGCTAGATTGCGGTGTCCCACAAGGCTCCTCCCTCTCTCCACATCTTTTTATTTTATACATGTGACCCTTAGTTCACACACTCAAAAATAGGAACTGTACAATCTACAACTATGTGGATGACATGCAACTACTATTTAGTATTGACAACATCTCCTGAATCAAAGGTAATCTTTCAAAATGCCATGCTTTTCATCTGCGATTGGATGAACAGCAACCATCTAAAATTAAACTTGGACAAAACAGAAATCATCATCACCAAAACCAAGCTTGATTACTGAACTGCATCCTTATGGTCTTCCAAGAATGGACCCCTCCTCGCACCTCCAAAAAATGAGTAAAAAGTCTCAGGGTGCTTACTGATAATAACGTCTCTATGAAGACCCAACTCGGGGTTGTGATCTCTCTATGTTTTCTACTGCCCCGCAGAATCAGGAAAATTGCAAAATCCCTTACACCTCAGACTCTTACTCAACCTGTTATAGCCCTAGTTCTCGCTAGAATAGCCTAAAGGCCTCATTCATACGCTTCAAATTGTCCGGAATCAGACCGTCCAATTAATACACTGACAACCGAGACAGTGTCATATCACCCCCTTGCTTAAAGTTCTTCACTGGCTGCCTTTGGAATAAAGGACTATTTACAAAACTGATTGCATTATGTTCAAAACTATTACTGATAACAGCCCAGTCTTTATCACATCCTGGATCCAGAAGTCTACCCCAAAACATACATCGCGGTCTGCTTTCCTGCGGGACCTCAGTTCAAAAAGGAGAGACTGGGCAACTCCAGGTTCTCAGCCATCGCACCTAACATATGGAACTCTTCCTGCTTTGAGATCAGAACAGCCCCATGCTACATGAAATTCAGAACACTTTAAAAAAAAAACTGATTATTCAGACAGGTATACAATTAATGCCTTGCTCAACAGTAATATAACCTACTAGACCCCACCCCAGCTCCAAGATACCAACTGGTGATCGTGTGCTTAACAAATATCGGTAACAACATAACTCATTCACAAGTCTGTAGTTACTGCTTGGAGATGTCAGCTGATCCACTGCTGAGTCACCGCTCTTTAGTTACTGCAGGGAAACTCCCAATAATCCTTATTTCATTCGCCACTCTCTAGTTACTGCTAAAACATACTCACTGACCCCTTCCTCATTCACCAAATTCTAATTATTGCTTGGAAACCCCTATTGATCCCTTCTTCATTCTCTTATCTTATCTTATCTTCAGTGCAATTTGTAAAGCGCACTGACGCCGAAGCTTCCTGGCGCTAGTAGACAGAATGGGTAGGGAGGGAGCATAGAGGGCGGAGTTTTAGCTAATGGGGAGGAATAGGTGAGTTTTTAACAATTTTCTGAAGTTCAGAAGGGAAGAGGAGGATTTTATTGGAAGAGGAAGGAGATTCCAAAGCACAGGAGCTAGATAGGAGAAACGGCGACCGCCGAATTTCTTGGTTTTGCTTTTAGGAGTGATTAACAAATCACGGTGGGCTGATCGGAGGTTACGTGTTGGGCAATGAGGATGGATGAGAGATTTGAGGAATGCAGGACCAGAGCAGTGAAGGGCTTTGAAAGTGAGGCATGCCCCCTTGAAGGCAGCCGTTTGGGCTATCGGGAGCCAATGGAGGCTGTGGAGCAGAGGCTTGGCTGATTGCCATCTGGGGGTTCCATGAATCAAGCGGGCTGCTTGATTCTGGACGACTTGAAGGCGGTGTAACAGGAATTGTGGAAGGCCGTGATAGATGGAGTTAGAAAAATCCAAACGGGAGAGCACAAGTGAGATGACAGTTTGGGTGAGTGCTGCTGGGGGAAGAAGGTGACGGACTTTGCGGATCCTCCGGAGTTGGTACATACAAGATGAGACTACCGCTCCAACTTGGGCTTTGAGGGAGAGTTCGGCGTCAATGATTACACCCAAGCTCTTTACTGTTTTTGCTGGGATAGGGGGGGAGCCAAGCTCCGGAGGCCAGAACTGTGGGCCCCAGTGGGCATGACTGAGTCCAGGGAGGAGGAGCTCAGTTTTTCCGGGGTTCAACTTCAATTGGTTCAGATTCATAATATGAATCATGACTGCGTGGAACGTTTTGATGGCATGTGGTGAATTGAGTGAGAGGATGATTTGTAAGTCGTCGGCGTAATTATAGACAATGATGTCCCATTTCCACAGAGAATGAATCAGGGGCCGGAGGTAAAGATTAAATGGAAGTGCAGAGAGAGAGGAGCCCTGGGGGACTCCGCAGAACGAGGGTTTTTTTTTTGGCAGTGTAGGGACCCAGGCGGACCGCCTGTGTTCTTCCAGTGAGGAAGGACCTGACCCACTCGAGAGCAGTGCCCTGGATGCCTGCCTGCTCGACACGGTGGAGAAGGATGTTATGATCCACCGTGTCGAACGCGGCTGATAAGTCCAGGAGGACGAGGGCTTGGGGGAGCCCCGCGTCCACATTGCTCCTGAGTGTGTCAAGGACTGCCAAGATGACTGTCTCTGTAGAATGGGCGGGTCTGAAGCCGGCTTGGTTAGGCTCGAGATGGCAGGAAGATTCGATAAAGTTTGACAGGCACCGGGTGACATGGGCCTCCATTAGTTTTGAGAAGTATGGAAGGAGGGAGATGGGGCGATAATTCGACGGCTCCGCGGGGTCGGCGCCGGGTTTTTTGAGGAGGGGCACTAGGATGGCCTCCTTGAAAGAGGTAGGAAAGGTGCCACTGCTAAAGGATCTGTTAAGTAAGTGTAGAATACGATCTGGCAGGTTGAGGCATATACTCCGCAGGACCGACGGTGGACAGCAGTCGTTCGGGGAGCCAGATTTCACGCGGTTGGCAAGTTCCGCTAGAGAGGTAGGATCCAGAGCAGGGAAGGTGGTAAAAGTCAAGGAGTTATTAGAGGAAGTAACCGGTGAAGGTGACTGGGGAAGGGGGGGAATAGACTTTTTGATTTTTGTGATCTTTTCCAAGAAAAAAGAGTTCAGGGTGTCGCAGGCCTCCTGAGTGGGGGTCTGGGCTGCGAGGGTTCTATCATCTGTGGTTAGCTCGTTCAGGACTCTGAACACCTCCTTAGATTTGTTGACTGCCGAGGAGATCCTATTGGAGAAGTGTTCAATTTTAGCTGAGCTGATGGCTGTTTTATAATCTTTACGTGCGGCCAGATAGGACTGTCTAGCAGAGTCAGAATAGTCACGTCTCCAAATACGTTCTAGCTGGCGAGTTTTTAATTTCTGAGCCTTAAGGTCGTCAGAAAACCACCTATGGGAGTGCCGATGCCTGGTGCTGGGGAATTTGACTAAGGGAGCAAACAGGTCGCTGGCCGATTCTAACCAGGAACCGATGTCTTGTTCTAGTCCGTCGATGTCATTGGGGGGGTGAGAGCCTGGGCAGGAGTCGGCCAGGGCAGTGAGGAAGCCCTGAGAGTCGTATATGCTCCATTTCCGTGAAAGGCCACCGGCCATCAGGGGGGCAGGAATCTGACCGGCGACTGTGATGGTGGTGTCCACCAGGTAATGGTCGGACCAGGCACAGGGGAGTATGTCTGGTGAAGTTATAGCCAGATTGCAGGTCCAGATCTGGTCGAGGATATGTCCCTTGATGTGGGTGGGTAGGGAGACGTGTTGAGTAAGATTCAGATTTTTTAGAGTCTCGAAGAACTCCGTGGCATGGGGGCCGGCATTGATGTCGTTAAACCAGTAGTTTAGATCGCCGAAGATAGCGAAGCAGGAGTGCAACGTTAGCAGAGAGGACAGTTGTTCACTCAAGATGGAAGAGAAGGAGGGCATAGAATGGGGGGGTCGGTATAGGAGGAGCAAGGTAAGGGGGCCGGTATCAGTTTGTACGCTGATGAGTAAGTTTTCCACCTCGGGGAGGGGAAGAGAGTAAGAGGAAATTGAATTCAAGCGTTTAGATATAATGGCTGCCACCCCACCACCGGGTCGGTCACCAGGGCGATCGGCATGGAGAATATAATAATCAGGGGGAAGGGCAGCCAGGATGTCTGGGAGGGACTCTGATGTTAGCCACGTTTCCGTGAGCAGGTGCATATCAGGATTAGAGTTGGATAGCAAAATGAAGATGTCTTCGAAGTGTTTCACCAACGAGCGGGTGTTCATATATGATACCCTGATGGACGTGGTGTTCCTGATCGGCATAGCTGAAGGTGAGCGTCCGTGTAAATGGAGTTGGTCAGGGCGCATAAGGCCAGCAGAGAGTATGCGGCGAATAGCCGATGGAGATGGTGTGATGGCAGTGTATTGTAGATCTCTGAGTGATTGAGGTGAGTAGCTGATAGGATGGTCAGCGTGGCGTGCCCTAGGGCCCGTCCTGGCGCGGACGGGCGCAGACGGGCTTGCCTTTGGCGCGCCTTTGGCGCGCAAACGGCGCTCCCGCTGCGCTTCCGGTAGATGCACATGATTTATGCTGGGAGGAGGGGGTTGGATGGGCATGGCTTAAAAAGGGGCGTGGCCTCTCTCATGGCCGGTAATGGCATCAGGGGGAGTGTTGTAGGAGGCTACGTGGCAGCGCTAGAATCCGCTGTGCGTGCCTGTCCAATTTGAGCGAGTGCTCTGAAGGTGATCTCGCTAGCTGGTGAGTTTTTAAAAGTACAAGTTTATTTGTGACAATCAATTTTAAAAAGCGTGAGTGCGCGAGTAAATGCTCCCGGCTTCCGCCTCAGGAGAAAGGTCTGTCTGAAGGGACGCTTGTGTTCAGCGTCTTTATACTCGACGACGAAGGGCATGGCTTAAAAAGGGGCGTGGCCTCTCTCGTGGCCGGTAATGGCGTCAGGGGGAGTGTTGTAGGAGGCTACATGGCAGCGCTAGAATCCGCTGTGCGTGCCTGTCCAATTCGAGCGAGTGCTCTGAAGGTGCTTTCGCTAACTGGTGAGTTTTTTTAAAAGTACAAGTTTATTCGTGACAATCAATTTTAAAAAGCGTGAGTGCGCGAGTAAATGCTCCCGGCTTCCGCCTCAGGAGAAAGGTCTGTCTGAAGGGACGCTTGTGTTCAGCGTCTTTATACTCGGCGACGAAGGGCGTGGCTTAAAAAGGGGCGTGGCCTCTCTCGTGGCCGGTAATGGCGTCAGGGGGAGTGTTGTAGGAGGCTACGTGGCAGCGCTAGAATCCGCTGTGCGTGCCTGTCCAATTCGAGCGAGTGCTCTGAAGGTGATTTCGCTAGCTGGTGAGTTTTTTTAAAAGTACAAGTTTATTCGTGACAATCAATTTTAAAAAGCGTGAGTGCGCGAGTAAATGCTCCCGGCTTCCGCCTCAGGAGAAAGGTCTGTCTGAAGGGACGCTTGTGTTCAGCGTCTTTATACTCGGCGACGAAGGGCTTGGCTTAAAAAGGGGCGTGGCCTCTCTCGTGGCCGGTAATGGCATCAGGGGGAGTGTTGTAGGAGGCTACGTGGCAGCGCTAGAATCCGCTGTGCGTGCCTGTCCAATTCGAGCGAGTGCTCTGAAGGCGATCTCGCTAGCCGGTGAGTTTTTAAAAGTACAAGTTTATTCGTGACAATCAATTTTAAAAAGCGTGAGTGCGCAAGTAAATGCTCCCAGCTTCCGCCTCAGGAGAAAGGTCTGTCTGAAGGGACGCTTGTGTTCAGCGTCTTTATACTCGGCGACGAAGGGCGTGGCTTAAAAAGGGGCGTGGCCTCTCTCGTGGCCGGTAATGGCGTCAGGGGGAGTGTTGTAGGAGGCTACGTGGCAGCGCTAGAATCTGCTGTGCGTGCCTGTCCAATTCGAGCGAGTGCTCTGAAGGTGATCTCGCTAGCCGGTGAGTTTTTAAAAGTACAAGTTTATTCGTGACAATCAATTTTAAAAAGCGTGAGTGCGCGAGTAAATGCTCCCGGCTTCCGCCTCCGGAGAAAGGTCTGTCTCTACCCACTACTTACCATTGGGAGACTTGCACTGATCCCATCCTCATTCCTCCCTCTAAAATTAACACTGGAAGACTTCTGTTGATTCCTTCCTCATTTGATACTCTATAGTTACTGTTTTGAAGCTCCTACTCATCCTTTCCTCTTTCACCACACTCTAGCTGCTACTGGGAGACTACCAATCATCCATTCCTCATTCAACATTGTCTATTTACAACTGTGAGACCCCCACTTATTCTTTCTTCATTCATTATTCTCTAGTTCCTTGTGAGGGGACTCCCATTGATTAATTCCTCATTAGGCATGAAGGTACCTTCCAGTCTCTAAGGAGTGAATCCCACGCATCGGACTCACAGATCTTGACCGGTCAAACTGTTGTGGGCTGGTGGACCCTCTCCTGTATTCCCGCCAGTTATGATTCATGTAATCAGGCTCTGAATATCCGGTGGAAGGCCGTGACAGGACCTGAAAGAGACATGATATGGAAACACTGTTGGTGGCATCATACCAATGTTTGGTTGTTTTGTACATGGTACTAAAAGTCATATTTCGGCCTATATTTGTCATACTAAAGTGACAGAAAAGTGTTGTATCTGGGACCTAGGTCAGATAAGAATACAGAGTGTTCTGATGTAATGAGTTTTGAACAAGATAATTCTGAATCTGCCATTCCCAGAGTATTCTCACACTGTAGGTTCTGATTTGTACACTTCTTTTAAAATATATTCTCATCATCTTCTTGGAATGCTATGAGTATGAGTACTTTATTGATGATGAATGGCAGAGAAAGGGGACCAGTTCCTGTTAATCGTGCTGTGTTCTGTTGTTCTTTCTGGGCACTATGTTGATGATCGGCATTTCTATTGGGTGGTGGGTTAATCAAGTGCGAAACCTGAGGGAGCCCAGAAGCCACCCACTGAAACCGTATCCCCAGAAATGGTTTTGAACGCCATTCAGACCTCCCAAAAGACTGGAGGACATGATCGGAGAGGTGGGTATTGAGGTTTCCTTGTTACAACAGGATATTTACAATCTGGCCAAGGTACTAAGGTGGCTGAAAATTGTAAATCGGCTGCTGAGGCTGAACTCTGCCCACTCACCCTGGACTATAAACAACTGAAGGACATGGCTCAGTAATTGGAAAAGAGGGTAGAGGATGCAGATGGTCGCTCCAGACGCAACAACTTGCATATGATGGGGTTCCTTGAAGGAGTGGAGGACCCTAGACCGACACAGTTTTGTATGGATAGTTTAGAACCTGGTATCCAGGCACATAACTCTCCGATCACTTTATTCTAGAAAGGGCACACCATGCTTTGGCTGCCCCTCCTGCCCCCAGAGCACTGCCATGTTTAAAATATTGAGATTTTTTTACTTTCATGATTGCAACCCAATAATTTGAATAGTAAGGGAAAGCAAGGATATAAACCCTGAGCCCTTTAAGATATTAATCTTCCCACACTACACACCAAAAGTGTAGCTACAGAAAAAAATCCTTCAATGAAGTGGAGTAAAAAAGCTGAGATCAACGCAGCTTTAATGCATATGGCTATATCCAGCTAAGCTTAAGGTGTTTCACCAGGAACGGTCCTACTTACTTGAAACACCTGAGAATGCCTGGGAGTGGGTGAAGGAGAGGGTGGATGTTCAGGGAAGACATAGTGGCTCTGGCTCAGGTGGGGTGCTCCCCACCCTTGCGACTGAGGTGTCCACATACTGCAGAAGAAGACGCCATTTGGCCTAGAAAAGGTTGAAAATGTAGAACATCGACTCTCAAATGTCCTCTGGATCCAGTAATGCTTCTGATCATGGACCCAGGCTGTGACAGAATGTCAACAACATGGCTCAGTCATGGTACTCGCCACCTAAAAACGCATAGTGACTGCAGTACATTGATGTTTGGGCGCCTGCATCGTGGCTAGCACTGGTGTATGTATAAAAGTGGTCTAATGTTAGCAGTAGACAATCGGGCTATGGGAAGGTAAACCTACAACATGTTCACAAGGAAACTGTTATGGGGAATAGATGCTTCATGTTGGGATGTATGAGATGGGTGCATTTGGATGTTGGGATGAATTGGGAGTTTGTTTTTAACTGCTGCAGCACATGGGGACTCCCACAGAAAGGAGCAACAGGTACTGGGTTTGTTATTTGCAGGTAGAGGCACATTCTCCAGGTTTAAAGTACTTGTCTGGAATGTTAATGGCCTGAACAACAAAATTAAAAGGGAGGCTGTTTTGCACCATATTAAAAATGCTGCACCTTGCATGGTCCTCTTACAGGAGATGCGCTTGCTGGGTACCCAAAGTAGATTTCTGGGATGCTTTGGATTTACAAGATTATTCCATTCTGGCTTCACAACAGGGTCCAGGAGGTGGTGATTTTATTTCACAAACATTCCCATTGACGGTGACTGAGGTTTGTAATCATGCATTGGGGAAATATGTGGCTGTCCCTGTTTAGGTAGAGTGTCTCCCCTGGACTGTAGCAAGCTTTTCTATTCCCCTCGCCCTAATACAACGTTCACTGCAAGTTCTTACTGAATTGGCCTTGACGGCCCCTACGAGTATGTGCTCATGGGCAGGGATTTTAACTCCATGATGGATGCCTCAGTTGCCACAAAAGAGCCAGGGTCTGCTGCTTTGCAAACCGCGTTCCTTTGTTGGGCAGCAGCATTGAGGATGAGTGATGTCTGGAGGCTGATGCATTCTATAGATGACAAATTTACATTCTACTCTGGAACACACAGGTCTCATTCTAGACTGACCCCTTCTTTATTCTGGCAGTTGAGCTACCATGGGTTACAGGTGCTACTATGCTTCCCAGGCGTCTATCGGACCATTTCCCGGCTGAGCTCACAATGGATAGGCCCGTGGGGCACACAGAATGTCAATGGCTTCCTAATCCTTGGTGGCATTTAGGCAGGCATATTTACGATCAAGTCCATGCAGACATAGTGGAATATCTGGACACAAAAAGAACCTCCGTCCCCCTCAGTAATGTTCGTGTGGGAGGCACTTAAGCCAACCATCAGGGGCAAGATTATTTCGCACATAACAAGTAAGCATAGGGAAGATGTCCGATAAACATGGAGTAATAAATTTCAATCCTTCACTTGGAACACAATTTTTCCGAGCGCACAGATATAGAGGATCAGTGGAGACTGGAAGCGACTTAAACGTCCCTTCTGGAGAACTTATTAGACAACACCAAAAAATCATGGGCTGCCTCACAGGACTGAGTATATGATTTGGGAGGCAAGACCGGTAAGTTAATATACTGGTTGGCCACTCAAGAAACTGAGTCTAGAGTATTAGCCCATATTCATGACCCACCATGAGGGTTGATCACTAAGTCACTTTCATTTCTAACTATAGATTACTATAGAATGCTGTATCGTAAGATACCCACCCTAAAGGACGAAAGTAATAACCTATGCTTTAACAAACTTCCTGTGTCCAAACAGCAAAACTCTGAAAGAGTTTATATGGAACTTCTAATATCGAGGAGTAACTCTTGGAGAGGATAGCACAGATGCAAGCTGAGAAAACATCTGGCGCAAATGGTTTTCCCTTAGACGTTTTAAAGAAAAATTGTACTACTCTCGTGGAACCATTGTTGCCAATGTTTCAAGAGGAACTAAGCACTTACAAATACGACCATCCGGGGTCCGGGGAGCTCCATGGGAGTTATATATACAAGACAATCCTTTGATGGACTGTGTCTCCTACAGGCCTATTTCTCTGATTGACATAGAGGCAAATATCTTCACAGTATTTACTGAAATAAGATAGGAAGTTATTATTATTTTGGGGTGTCAGTAATTGATGGAAAAAAATGCCCCGTGGGAGGTTCTCTGCTTTACATTACACTGTGAGATGCTCTAAGAAGTTTTTTTATTTTTATTTTTAATGTAGTGCAGCAATATTTCTTAGAGGTTAGGATGGTAGCACGTCCGCTTATGTTAGAACTGCTGGCAAAGTTTGCATTAAAGCTCCTGGTAAGGATGTGATTTAGGGTGACATTGGGGTGGCCTCAGTACTATGTTTACAGTAACACCAACATGAACTGAAAGCTGAAAGGAATTAGCATCCACCAAGGAGCACCAAATGTAGAGTGAAGGGCCCAAAGAGCAAAGAGAAGTTCCTAGGAGTCCAAACAAGTTCAAGTCATCAGGAGTGAGGATTTGAGGGTGTGAGATATGTAAGTCCACTGATCAGCAAAAGGCCATCAAATTGATTTAGTGGGTCACTGTATCCTAAGAAGGCAACTAAAAAGCAAGGAAAACCCTCACCGGCTACAGTGATGAATGATGAAGCGTCTTCTGTTCACCCTAAAGATGACTCCAAAAGATTATAGTAGAAAGCAGTAAAAGTCTGGTGGAACTAGATACAAGGCTGCTACTCACATGAGGCTGTATTGCAAAATGGCCCTGATGCGTCCTTCACGTATAAACTGATGCTATTTGGTTTAGTTTCAGCATCAACAATATTTGAGAGACTAACACGTCCCTTCTTCAATGACAAAGAATACATCCAGGATAATATATTGTCATTCAGATTATCCAAAGAAGACCACAATGCAAGTCTATGTAAGGTATTGCCTATCCTTGAAGAAAATGGTTTGCCTGTTTCTGACAAAAGGTGTAAAATTGCAATACAACGTGTAGATCACCATGGGAGCTGCATTTGCAAAGAGGGAATAGCGCCCAAAACATGCTTGCTTTGGGTGATGGTAGGAGCACCCAATCTCAAGGATAAATAAAGATTGCATTAATTGCAGGGGCTGGCAGAATATTATTCGAGATTTGATCCTATAATATCAGACAAGACTGCAAATATTTGGAGTTCAATATTTTTTTGTTTTACTTCTGACAGAAGCATGGCATTGGACGTGGGTTTTAAATGCTGATGGAGGAATTAGCAGGTGGGAGTCGGTTATCGTGATCAATGCAAGGTCTGGTCCAAGGGTTTGGTATGAATAATTTGTAATGCCCGTAATCTGCGGTGGAGTGCGGTGCCCAACTTAAGTCAGCTTACATCTTAACATTCAACCTGTCACAGTCGTCTTTTAGAGTGTCCGTCGTGGGTATGTCACATCAGGCATGCAATAAGTAAGCCATATTATTAAGAGGCTGGTCTGTGCCCCTGTAGCCTGTGCTTAGGGGGTTACATGGCAGTAAAACCCAGAAGGGGACGTGTAACATCTCACATAGAGGTCTGCACTGTCTGGGTCCAGTCATGGAGCCGCAGCCATTGTTGAAGGGCACATGCTCTGTAACCATGGTCAGGTCACTCAGCACCTGAAGGATTAGGCTGGTAATACACAATCCAAGTCCTAAACCAAGGTCAAAAAAGCGTATAGTAAAGTGAAAAAATCCTAGGGCAAGCTGAAGGAGAGGGCTCGCTTGCTGTGAGACTGGGCACTGCAAGGACAAAGAGCTTTCTCAAGCACTCAAACAGAACTGAATCCTCCAAGCAAAGTATCCAGTTTCTGATAGGAGGTCCTAGATTTGGGGATATTAACAATAGTTCAGATCATGCACGATTGATGCATAGTTGAAAGTAAGCTGATGTTATGTTATGTTATGTTATTTTTATTTGTAGAGCGCGCTGTTACCCAAGGGTGTCCTGGCGCTATGTGAAGTCATGAGGAGTCCAAGAAGGAAAACGAATATAAAGATCAGACAGAGAAAAGCCGGGTTTTCAAGGTCTTCCTAAAGGAGAGTAGATTAGTTGTGGATCTGAGGTGCAGCGGCATATCATTCCAGGTCTTAGCTGCGCATACAATAAAACTTTTTCCTCCCCAGCTAGCCTTGTGGACTCTGGGTACCGAAATAAGCTTAGCCTCTGACGAGCGTAATGCTCTTTTTGGCAGGTACCAGGAGAATTGTTGCTTAAGAAACTCGGGGCCTACTCCATGTAATGCCTTGTGGACCAGGCATAGAGCCTTAAATTGAGTCCTTTTCCTAATAGGCAGCCAATGAAGCTTTGTCAACTCAGCTGAGATAGATGCATGTTTAGGAATATTATTAATCAGCCGGGCTGCTGCATTCTGGAGGATCTGTAGTTTATGCATGAATCCTTCTTGCAGCGTGAGGTAAAGCCCGTTACAGTAGTCCAATTTGGACAGGGCTAAGGTAGTGATAACTGTTTGAATACTATCTTTAGGGAGGTAAGGTATTATTTTTCTGCATGCTCTGAGCGTAAAGTAGGTGGAGGAGACAACCGCATTAATCTGGTCTTTAAAGCTGAGTTTGCAGTCCACCCAGACACCCAGATTTTTAGCTTTTTTCTTTGGGGTGGACAGGAGGACTAGAGAGTCCGGCCACCATGCCGGGGTAAAGAAACTGGGGTCATTGCCGAAAAGCACCACCTCCGTTTTGCCTGAGTTTAGTCTGAGGCAGTTCTGGTCTATCCAACTTCCCACCGCAGACATACACTCTTGGACACGTGATGCTGTTCGCCCCAGAGACCCTGGCATTAATGACACCACGATTTGGGTGTCATCCGCGTAGGAGGTAAGCGAAAAGCCGTATGATTCAATAAGTGGAGCCAGCGATGATACGTAAGTATTGAAAAGAGTGGGGCTCAAGGAGGAGCCCTGAGGGACTCCACAAGGCAGGGAGAAAGGTTGGGAGGAGAAATCCCCCAGAGCAACTGTTTGGGTCCTATTGGAGAGAAAGGATTCAAGGAGGTTCCAGGCGGTACCATGAATTCCAATCTCCCGCAGACGGTCCATCAAAAGAACATGATGGACCGTGTCGAAGGCCGCGGAAAGATCCATCATGATCATCACAGCTTTACCTCCTAGATCTAATGAGGACCTGATCTCTTACGTTGACTTGATAAGGGCTGACTCGGTGCTATGCCCGGCTCTGAAACTGAATTGAGAGGGGTCCAGTGCCTGTGCATCTAGCAGGAACCTACTTAGTTGTAAGTTCATAAGTTTTTCTGCTATTTTCGCCGGGAGAGGGAGTCTAGAGATTGGCCTAAAATTGTTTGGATCTTTAGGTTCTAGAGTGGGTTTTTTCAATAGCGGCAGGATAGATGCACTTTTCCAAATTTTGGGAAAGTAAGCCTACTGAGAACATCGAGTTAACGAGAGAGGAAAGGACCTGAGCTACTGGTTCCAAAGCTAGTTTAATAATGGTAATTGGACAGGGGTCATAGGGAGAGCCAGATTTGGTTACCATTATAAGCTTTGATATTTCTATGGGCGTAGTAGAGGCAAACCTATCAAGATGTATCTATGGGTCCTGTCCTGACTGATTGGCATCGGAGAGAAGGATGGTAGATTTAGCTGTTGCATTGTTGAAGTTAGAGAAAATTGATTCCACTTTAAGCTGGAAGAATTGAGCAATATTGTTGTATAGCTCCTGGTTTGCTAGAACAGCTGGGGTAGATGGATAGGCTAATGAGGTGACTGTTCTGAATAGTTCTGTGCTTGAGTTTTTTGAGAGGCTAATTCGATTAGTAAAAAACTCTTGTTTGGCTTTAAGAAGAAGCTGTTTATAGTGTGCTAAGCTGAGTTTATATTCGTTCTTATCGCTGTTCATATAATTCTTTCTCCAATTCCTCTCCAGGACCAATTTTTGGTCTCTTAGTTCCTGCGAATACCAGGGGGACGATGGACGGGCCCTATTAGGGCGGAAGCGTTTTTTTGGTGCAAGTTTATTGCCGGCTGCCTCAAGCCATAAAGTGTATGACTGGGCAGCCGCTTCCACATCTGTGGAGAAAGAGGGAGTAGTTGCTGTTAGCAGCTCCTGCAGTTCTTTATCATTAATCTTATTCCAGGCTCTGTTGGTAATGAGCATTTTTTCTCCTTGACTAGGAGAGCGACGGTTAGGAGTGGAAAGTACAAAGCCTACAGCCATGTGATCTGACCAAACCACTGGGCGCGTGGCCGTAAAGTGCAATTGTGATACGTTAGTAAAAATGTCCAGTTTCCCTTGTCTTTGTTACCCAAGGCATCATTAACACTGCCATGAAAAGGTACAATAAGGAGGAACTGCCACCGATAATAAAGAAAATATTGCCAAAAAGTGAAATAGACAAATAAATAACAACTGTGGAGGGGTAGAGGAACAACTGAGGAGTGGGGTGAGGGGAAACATTAACCACTGATGACATGAATAAGTGCTAGAAGAAAGCAAGGAGAGGTGGGGGAACAATGGGAGGAATACATTACAAAAAGAATTTGTGGCATGGGAAGGAATTCGGGAAGCAAGAAATGACCTGGGGTGGGGAGTGGAGGCAATGAGTACTACAAAGCGTTTGCGGGCAATGAAATGAAAGTGGAAGCAGCGAACAGGAGAGGGAAGAGCACGAAAATACATGCACACTCAGGATATCCTAGAAGAGAAGGATAGTAGTTCCCTGCACATAAACAGTGGAAGGTCACAAGTCATCCAATTGGAAAATAGTAAACAACAAATGCTCCAGAGGAGGGACAAACAAAGAATGAGGAGGAAAGCTGTTGAATAAGAAACAGGGAAATAAGATAGACAAGAAAGAAGCCATCCAGTCAAGAGCAAGAGGCTGAGCCAAAGCCTACTGTATGTGTATATTTGAGTGTAACAGAGCTACAGGTCTTCGGCAACAGATAGTTAAAGCTGTCTCTAGGCAATACCAAACAACAATCCTACCTCATCGCTACGCTCACTCTTGGGTCTCTCTTTCTAATGTCTTAGGACAGGTTTCTGGGAAGAGAAACTTACCTTGAAGATGGTGGTGAACTGCTAGAGCCCGCCACAAACTGATATGCCTAAGAACTTTCCTTTGCTTTCTTAGTGATGAGGTGGTGGTGTCCGGGTGCCTCCATTTTCTATGAATCGTGGATCCTCTGCTAAAGATGGTACTAGCTCTACAGTGACACCAGTCCTTTGGGATCACTCACATGTCTCTTTGGGGGCCTTGTGTCTCCTCTAAGTCCAGGAGGACACCTCTAATTTGGAGCATCCATGGAGAGCCTGGAATGATCATACAATAACCCACCTGGAGACCCATTGACAGCAGCATCAGTTTCAATGCATCCTCGCTTACCTCTGTTCGGGTGGAGTGTCTGGGGGAGCTATAACACTCCTCGGAATTCCTCTCCAGCTCTGATAGCGCAAAGGGTCTTGATATCTCAGGTGCCACTCTGCTGCACCCCAGATCCCTCGTAGTCCAGAGGGGGGACTGCCTGCCAGAATCCGACCCATATTGGAAGCCCCCATTCGGGCTGTAGCGAGAGGGCAAGCTGTAATATCCACTGCAGCTTCGTTGGGACATTTATAGGGCAGGGGAACCAAGAAAGAAGATGCAGAGTCCTGGAAGCAACATCTGGTGGCTGGTTCCAAAGACTGCCCTCTTCACTGCAGCTTGCAAGTAGTTGGAGCTCAGTGACTGTTTCTAAAGTCCTAGACAGCTAGTAATACAGGAGACCACAGGAAGTAGAGATGAATGTCCCGAGACAGAGCCTGAAAAAGATACAAAAGTCTGAGTCAGCTGAATAATCAAATAAAGAGGAAAAAAACATTTAGAGTTTACTTGTAAAATCACCCTGCACGGGGTGGCATTTGCTCTGGTGTGCATTTTACAGTCTTATAATTCTACTCTTTGAGTTGCATCTTGATAACACTTCAATCCCTCTCTGGCTGGCGATGGGGCAATAAAAGTGCAGACAACTCACTATGGCCGTGATGCATCCTGTAACAACCGGCTGTGATAAAATCCACACAACTCATCATTGCGCTATGTGCGGAAACAGGAGATACAGCACATTGTGCAATTCAATGGGGCCCTCGTAGTTGAGGCCTACATGTGAGGACTACACCTGACGGTGGATGAAGGAGAACTGCTTATGTCTGAACATGTCCATGTCAGAGATCCTCAGGTCACGAAATCACTACCTTCAGCTGGCCCCAAACTCAGGGCCTGATTTCCCTTTTAGCCATAAGAGTAAATATTGGAGGCTTTCTAAGTAATGATCCCCTCTCCTTTACCCCATCGACCAAAGCTGGAGTGATACAAGTACGGGGCATATTTACAAGGAAATGGTGGGGCGCAAAGCTGAGGCAAAATTTGCAGTGACGCGCTCCGTCATTTCCATACTGTCAGAACTTATTTGTATATGGCTGCGTCCAAACTGGAATGTCATGGCGAGCAAAAAAAGATGGATTTTACTCAGATCTGGGACTAGGTGTGAATGTTTGATTTGTTCAGCATTTCATCTATGATCTGTTCTTTTTGCATTTGCCACTCTTAGTGGGAAGGGTATGCCCAGACGTGGGTCCCATGCTCGCTATGCACCAGATTCAAGCTAGCCTGGCTTATGAGAGGTGATACCCTGAAACTGGTCCCAGAATGCTTGTTTCTGGTCCAGAGCAGACCTGGCCTGGCAGTTTGTGATGGACTGTTTCCATGGGGAGCAGGGTGAAGACTGATTTGCATATGGCTGGCTCCAAACTGGAGTGGCATGTTGAGTAAAAAAACTATGGATTTAACCCAGATCTGTGACAGTGGGTAAATGTTTGATTTGTTCAGCATTCCGTTCATCAGCTGTTCTTTTTGCTTCTGCATTTGAAGCAGTGCAGCAAGCTGTCTTGCTGTGTTGCGCTGCATCAAATTCAAATTTTAGTAAATCTGCCCCAGTGTGTGTCTGTGTGAATATATGTGTAAGCATATGTGTGTGAGTGAAAGAAATAGTCAGATGATGTGTGATGCAACTTCTGCTACCCCTGGCCTCTTAGTAAATTGGCTTTCATGATTACAATCACTCTATAATCCAACAGTGCACCAAGCAGATGCAGATAGCAAGTTCGATCCTTTTTAATGTTAGTGAAAAAGTGGGGTCAACCTTTTCATTTCAGTTGCCCAATTTTGGAAATACATTATCGAAAATAAACATTTGTTTAGCAAGCAGCCCTAAAGAGAAACTTTCTGAATATTCCAATACATCAGGTTCTGAAACAGTAGTTGGAAACGTTATATCTTTGAAGCAGCAGTCTATGTATTTGCTAGTCAGTGATGGGTCCCACAAGTGGCCTGGTGCTCATGGGAACAGATAAAATCCCTACCGTCCCAGCACCCTTTTGTAGCTCCCCTCCCAGGGTTTATTTCAGGGACCATCTCCAGTCTTATTCCTGGCAGCTGAATCCTAATGGGGAGGGTAAGCCATGAGATCTAAGAGATGGTGAGCTTGTCAGTCAGATGGGTGCAGTGCTGCCTGTGATGCTTTGTAAATGAGACAGCTGATTCTGAAGATGGTGCAGGCTGGCAAGGGGAACTAATGGAGTTCCATCAGGATGGAGGCAAAATTATTATATTTCTTCAGGCCCTGGATGAGATGTGCTGCAGCAAGACAGATGCCCTTAGGAGGCAGGTGTGGCGATTGGATGCCAGTGCAGAGCATTTCCATCATTCACATGCTAGATTATGAGAGCCTGAACAGCTGTTCTGAGGTTGCTTTCAAGAAAGAAGGGTTTCATGTTCTTTAATAGCGAGAGCTGGTACATCTTTGTTTTCTTGGCAATGTGTTCCTTGAGGGTGAGGTTGGTGTCCAACATGAATCAAAGTGACGGGTGAAACTTGGGGCCTGAAGACATCAACTTTCATGTCATTGAGCCTGGTTTGAATGATTTCTTGTTCATTGTTCTTGGAAAATAACAGGAAATTTGTCTTAGTGGGACTGAGCTTCAGGGAGGGTCTGGATCAGGTGCTAGCAGTGTTTGAGGCCTTTCGATGTCTGGAGCGGAGGAGTTTCCAGTAGAGTTGGATATCGCCGGCATATTGGTAAATGTTAATGATATTAGTGAGTGGAGCTCTAAGAGGATGGATTGTGCAATCTCTCTGCATCTTAACTCACTCAAATTAAGTGAGGCAGAATTAAAACTAGTGCTTGCATTTGTGCGAGTTGTGAAATATAGTTGTGTGTTGCCTATCCCGTGCCTAGTTTCAGGGACGGGTGAGCTGAGAATGCCTTCCCTCAATCACTTCTAGGAGCAGCTCCCACTTCCCGGTGGTGGATTTTACTCTGTGCCTCACAGCCTCCATTCATGGCCTGTCCTCCCTTCCAAGTGATCTATTTTATTCAACCTGTTTGGTACTGTAGCAGTCCTGTATAGAACAGGTTATTTTATCATGATTAGGTGAAAAAAGAGATAAAGATAACACAAGTCACCAACTTCCCACTGTATATGATAGAGAATGTTGATTCCATATTCAATTATTTCGTAGTCTGTGTATCAGAACTGTGAATCTCACTACAAAGTACAAAGATAAAATACAAAGGCATACCTCTTTGTATCTTTAAGTAGTAGTTGTATCAATGTTCAGGCGATTTATAATTGAAGCCTTAAGCAGACACAACATGAAATTATCTCTAATTACAAACTATTACTATGTATGCTCTCAGCATCTACATAAATAAAGGCATCTATCGCCTTACCTCTGTGCTTTTTCTTGGATTGTTCTGCCTATATTTATGTTCAGGAGTACACGCAACCTGTTACAATCTGTCCATGCGCTAATGGCTAACATGTACACCAATCCCCAGGCATTTAGCTACACATCTATTTATGTATGGTGTCGGTAACTGCTCCAGGCATTTTAAACACACATGGTCTGAGCTGTACCTGAAAGCAAGTTTTTTTGATTCCAAGAAAAGGACTATTCTGCAGAACGTTGCTGGTGGGTTCCTCACGAATGTCTAACATTCCAACATATATCCATACTTTGCCGACAAAGAGAAGTGCTTCCATTGCAAGGCATGGACAGCGAGGAGTCCATTGAGATGTACATACCCATTTATACAGATGGATGTTCCCCAGTCTTGCAGCAACAGCAAGGTGAAGCAGAGCTGTCTTGGCTAGTAGTGAAGCTGAGAGCAACCCTGCTCGCAGATATGGACTCAAGCATCCTACAACTAATTATAGTTGCTCGCACTATGACATCTATGCTCTTCTCCTTGACTGTGGCCCTTTTTGTTTAATTTTTGAAGAAACGGGGAAAGTTCTTCTTCTAACAGGGATACATAGGAGTCAGAGGAGGTGATGGTGGCTAACTTGCAAGATCTTAGTCCCATTTTTTGTTTACTCTGACCCCCATTCCATGATATTTTGTACTATATTGCAGTGGCATTTAGAGAGTGCTTTCTCCTTCGGAAGAGGCTCTGAAGCCCTCTGAATTTGTAGCCATTACTCCAGAAGACAAACGTTTTATTCATACATATTGTGCTATGGTTCTCATAGAGCTTTTGTTATGCAGTCATTTTGGCATGCAATTTGTAATGCAATCTGTTATATAAAACTGATACAAGCCGTTGAGCAATAAAACCTGTAATGCAATATGTCGCAGAATAGATGCCCTAATGAGATTATGTAATCTGTCTGGCCTGAGTTCATTCAACTGTTTGCACTGGCTATTCTTGTTATGTTATGCAGATTTTTAGATTGCATACCTAGGGACTACAAGGAGTACTCGAAAAGCTAAGTCTTCAGCTTCTTGTGGAATGAAAGAAGGAAGGAGGAGGCTCTTATGTGTAGAGGCAGGTAATTCCGTGCTTTAGAAGCAATGTAGGAGGCTTGATCACCAGATCTGGTTTTCTGTAAGCGTGGGATTTGTGTAAGAAGGAGTCCGGACGAGCCCAGGTCTTTGGAAGGTTTGTGAAAAATGTGATTGTTGAGGTATTCTGGGACACTGTTATACAGTGCCTTGAAAGTGTGGGTGAGGAGTTTGAATTGTGCTCGTTTGTGAATTGGGGCCAGTGTTGATCCTACAGTTGTGGTGTGATGTGAGTGTGGCATGGGAGGGTGAGAGTGATTCTGGCTACAAAGTTCTGAATGGTCAGCAGCCTGATTGTGATTTTTCTGTTGATCTCGGCAGAGAGGATGTTCCCATAGACAAGCATGGTTGTGAAGAAGGGCATGGGTGCTGGTTTTCCAGGGGCTTATTGGGAGCCATTTTAAAATCTTGATTAGCATCTTCAGGCTATGGAAGCATGAGGTAGTGGCGGCATTGACGTGGGCAGTTATGTTGAGTTTGCTGTTGATGATGATCCTGAAGTTCTTGGCGTGGGTGGTGGAGGTGGGTGTTGGTCCTGACTCTGTTGGCCACAAAGTGGAGTGCCGCGGTTATGTGCTCTTCCCAAAAATCATGATTTCAGTCTTGTCAGTGTTCAGCTTTGGACAGTGGTCTTCATCCAGTGGGCAATTTCATTCATGCCAGCATTGAACTTGATCCAGGTGCTGGCTATTTTGTCTCTGAGGGAGAGAATGAGTTGCTTGTTATTGAAGTAGGAGAGGACGTTGATATCGTGAGAGTGAATGATGCTGCTTAGAGGGATAATGTGTGCGTTGAAGAGGGTCAAGCTCAGGGAAAATCCTTTCGGAACTCTGCCGAAGGGGTTGCAGGTGTCAGAGATTTACAGCACCACTCTAATTGACGGAGTCCTTCCAGTCAGGAAGTAGCAGAACCAGCGGAGTGCTTGTCCTTGGATTCCAACATCATGTAGGCGCTGGGAGAGAATGGAGTGGGAGACTGTGTCAAATGCTGCGGAGAGGTCAAGGAGGCTGACGGCTGCCGTGTCTGCTCTGTCCACAACCATGCAGATGTTATACATGGCAGCGATAAGGGCAGTTTCTGTGCTGTAACTACATCCGAAAACAGGCTGAATGGTGTCAAATAGTTGATGGTAGTTGAGGTATTCAGTGAGGTGTTTGTTGATTATTTTTGCTAGGACATTGGCTAGTAATGGGAGAAGGGAGATTGTTCTGTAGTTGGCAAGCACTGAAGGGTCCACAGAAGGTTTCTTCAGCAATGGAAGGACAGTTGTGTGTTTCCAAGCATCTGGGGAGGTCACGGAAGAGGTGGAGGCATTCAGGATGGGTGTGAGCATGAGGCTGATGGGTCGCAGTGCTCTCGAGGAGGCATGGTGGGGTGTATTGGAGCACATGAGGGGATGGACGTTATGGTGAATTTAGTTTCTTCTGGGGTGATGATGGGCCAAGTGGTTTGCATTGGTTCATTGAATAACAGCAGAAGGCATTTGGTGAGGTCTGCCAGGTTCTGTTGTGGGCTGAAGTTGCTGTGAATGGCAATGATTTTGTTGCTGAAGAATTGAGATTGTTGAAGAGGTCCTGCAAGGGGGGATCGAGTTGGAGATGGTGGGTTAAAATCTTTCACAATGGCAAAGTTTTCTTTGCTTCTGCTGGTGCTGGCATTTATGCGGTCCACAAGAACAGATAGTTTTGTGGTACTGACCATTTGGTGGTAGTGTTCTAAGGCGGATTCGAACATACCTCCATTGTCCTGGCTCTTTCTATATTTGCACTGCAGTTGTTTGCAGTGGGGTTTCATCAGTCTGAGTTCCTCTGTGTCCCAACTGGCCTGGGGTTTGGATCTTGTTGTATTGCTGCATTTGAAGGGGGCCGATGAGTCGGTGCAGGAGGTGATCCACTTGTTGAAATTCTTGATGGCTTTGGGAATGCTGTTGCTATGTTTGGGTCAGTGGGAGTTGAGAGCAGTGTTCCTGTCCATGTCAGTGATGCTGTTCCAATTTCGGCTGTCTGGCATGGCGGTGGTGCGTGTGCATTGAACGAGGACAGAGATGCTTACCACTAGCTCTGCAAGTGGAATCGACTGATGACAGGGTAGCACTCAAATATGAAAAATAATGCTAGGCTGTCGATGTCATGCAACCTTTCAATCAATATGTCCCAAGGTCAGTAATGCTCGTGGTTATTCCAGCGATTGCTCAGGTTGTCGGGTAGTGGTTGTTCACACAATCATGCCGGTGAGCATGTCTGCGGTCAGGCCGGCACTCATGTCTGATGTCATGCAAGCAGTCATGAAAGGGTCATCCCTGTAAGAAAGGCATCACTAGCAATAGTTCACAGATTAACCAGTGCCCTAGTTTCTGTAAAATCTTTTATTGTAATCGGTATAGTAATAGATATTATCAGTGGTCTATCCAGTTATTTCCTAAAACAGGTTTGTTGAAGATCTTTTGGTCCGGTTAATTTCAGAAGTTCCAATTTAACTTTCAGGGATGACCTAAACTGCCTTTGTGGGACCTTTGTGCATGACTGTCCCTGGCATTGAGCAGCAGTCTCTACTATTTACTGTTCCTTTATTACTGTCTTTGCTTTCGTAGTATGAATCTTACATATTTCAGCCAGTGTATGAAAATCGCAATACCATTCTTTGGCTATCATTATGATTGAATATCCAGTCTTGATCAGGCTCTTTTTTTGCAGGGTCATCTTGGAGAGTGTCATGTCTTTAACATCCTCCTGAATACCAAATGTATTTCAATAGTTCCTATTTTTGCAGGATACAAGTTCCAGGCTGCAGCAGCATCAACAGAGAAAGAGGTACCACTAAAATGTGTCTTTTTGTAAGGTGAGATAATTAGCTAAGGTACCACTCTGGGCTAGTGTTCTTTCCTTAGCTGAGGTGCCAGTTTATACCAGTGTTCTTTCAGGAGCTTGTTTAGCTGAGGTGCCAGTCTGGATCGGTGCTCTTTCCTAAGAGTTTGATTAGTTAAGGTGCCAGGTTTTTTCCCCATGTGCCAGTGAAAGCAGCTCCCTTTTTGAAGATGGGTATCATTTCCGCCCATCTCCATGAGCCCATTATAGAAGCACCTGCCGCAATTGCATTGGACAGAGTTACTATAGGGACCCATATTAATGGTTCGGATCGAAGCAGAAAAGCAGGAGTACTATCAAGACCAGGAGCTTTTCCCTTCTTCTGTGCTAAGGGTGCACCAAGAGTTTCCTCCAGAGTAAACGTAACAGGTGCCCCTCCCTCTGCCAGAGGAAGAGTTAAAGGATCATGGGAGCTGTCAGAAAGATCAAGCTCAGCATAAAGGGTGGTGAAATGTTCAACCCATTCCCCTGCATAGATATGGCATGCGGGGCAGGCATGATCCCTAGATCTTTTGAGTGGCACTAGGTGGTAAAATAATCTACTATCCTTCACTCTCGCTGCTTCCAGCATATCCTCCCAGATCCCAGCTTCCCACCTGGCCTCACTGGATGTAATGGCCGAAGTATAGGACTTCCTCACAATAGAAATGTCAGGCCTTATATTACTTTTTATGGCTCTCATTAATCTGGAATGGGCCACTTTGCAATGACAGACACACCAGGTGTGTAGATTAGGTGTGTGCCTACAGGGATTGACCTCTTGCTCAAAAAAGATTTTCAGACTGGAAAACAGGTCATCATTTGAGGCCAGAATCTGAGAGGATGTCCAGTTATGATCAACTAATGCTGCCAGGACTTCGCTGGTTCTTAAATAGATGTCTTCCTGGATATGTTGGGTCTAGTGGCTCAGTGGACTAATGCATTAACTGCAGGAGCTTGTGTTCAATCTCATGGTCACAGGTTCAAATCCCAGTGGATCCACTCAGCCTTTCATCCATTAGTGGTTGATAAAAGTACCATTGATTGGATAACAATAAACGTCTGTTATTCAGCACCAAGGTGCCAAAATGGTGAACGTGCGTTTTACAAATACACATGTTATGTTAAGTTGCAAATGTGCACCCAGCTCAGTTTGCGCCTTTTGTTAATTAAGGCAATTTCAGTGGAAGGCGCTACCACAGGGTAGGAGAGGACTCTTACATGACCCCCACCCGAATGAGTACTTAGGAGAAATAATTGCTTTCCTGCCATCTCATTCCAAGCCCTACGCCTAGAAGTACATAATCTATATGAGTTGGAAATGTAAGGCAAACCTCAGGTAGGCCCAAGGTACCCCCATGGGCAGGGTGCAGTGTATGTGACAGGTAGGACATGTATGGGTGTGTGTTACTTGTCCTGATAGTGAAATACTGCCAATTTTGTTTTCAGTATTGAAAGGCTATCTGTCCTATGGGCTAACATGGGAGTTGCTTTGTAACATCTTACAAGTATATCTTTCCATTGGGACACGATTGAGAAATTGAATTTAGTCTCTCTGAACTCAGAATTCAATAACACATCTTTTTAGGGAGATAGTTTTTAAATTGTGTGTTTGAAAATGCCACTTTTAGAAAGTAGGCATTTTCTTATTTAACCATTCTGTGTGCCTCTGCTGTTTGTGTATTGACAGTCTGGTTTTGGAGTGAAAGGAGATGGGGATGTGCATTCACTGTAGACAGCCACAAGGGGGGTTGAATTGTGTCCTGCTTTTCCTGGGTGACTCATAACTAAGGCTCCCTGTTTTCCGTTTTTACTGATTTTTACAGATAAATACAGACAGAAAACATTTATTTTCTTGTCTGTATTTATTTTGAAATGTGGATAAAATGGAAATTGGGTTGCTTTTTGAGTAACTCTAAATACTGTCTGCCATGACTGCCAGGCCATTGGTCGTGTGGATTGATAGGTAAGGGGGCTAAAAAATGAAAGGAGTAAAGAGGCTTTAACAGAAGTAGATATGCTCAAGATTGATAGTGAAATGTGCATATTTTCTTATAAGTACACTGATTTATCTTTTGCAGGTGTTTACAGCATTGAAATATGGTAGGCATTCAAGCATGAGTGCATATTTACCGGTTACATAAATGTGGAAATATACTAATTTCAGCTTCATTTTTCCACAATCCCAAAATAAATATGGATAAATACAGATAAAATTCGCAAAAAATAAATATGGATAATTACAGACGGAAATGTCAACAAAAAAAAAATACCATAAAACTGGGAACCCTACATAAGTGGGCTGAATAAACCTTGGCTGTATTTAGAGTGGTGGGAGGAGTTTTCACTAGCACCTCAATAGGCAGTGTCTCCTCTGCACAATGCTGTCTCCACCTCCTGTAGTGAAGCTGGGCCAGATAAGGCAGAACTGATTTGGACTGGGCTCAGATACACTTGCCACAAAGAGAACAAATATAAACTGGGGTATAAGTATTGGACCTTAAACCCCAGAGAATTAGAACACTTCTGGGCTCAAGAGTAACTTCTGCCAAGGAAAACAGCCGGTGAGCTGTAAGTAGCAGTACTGCACCTTTGCTGTGTGTGCTTTGCTGGGTTGGCCTGCAGTTGCTGCTGCTGCCAAGGAGAGGACAAAGACTGGAACTTTGCTGTGAACCTGCTTGAAGGATGATCTCCTAGGGCTTGTGTGTGCTGGCCTCCTGTTCTCAAGTCTTAGGGACACAAAGGCTTTTCCTGCAATCCACTGACCAGCACCTGGTCTCCTGTATTCAAAAGGGTGCCAATTCCAGGTATTGGGGGCTGAGAATTGTGTAGTTGGTGCTGCAAAGCAAGAAAAACAACTCAGATGCCATCAGCAATGCTGTCACCTCTGCAACGACCTACACCGAGGCCAGGGAATCGCTCATGAAGTGCATGACATACACCCCCCCCCGCCTGCACCGCAGCTTTAACGCCTGTCGATACCTGCCGACGCTTGCAGTTATCGGCCTTCCCAACGCCAGCGCTCGCACTGGTGCCAATTCCAGTTTCTGGGCCCTGAGAATTGTATAGTTGGTGCTGCAAAGCATGAAAAACAACTCCGACGCCTTCAGCAATGCAGTCACCAATGCCACAACCTGCACCGAGGCCAGGGGCATTGCTCATGAAGTGCACGACGTACCGCCCTGCCTGCACCACAGCTCCGATGCCCATCGATGCCTGCCGACGCGTGCAGTTATCGGCCTTTCCAACGCCAACGCTTGCACTGACACGTCACCTCCAGCACCTACATCCCGTAATAATGGAGCTGATAACCGACGAGGGTGACTTCACAAACTCTACGACTTTGCATCGCCTCAACAGAACTGACGACTCACCGCCGACTCCGTCTGATTCCCCTGTCCTGTATTCGATGCCTCGCCTCCTCACGGACTCGACCCCTCACCTCCCCCATGGCAACCAGGAACCCGGCCTTGACCTCTGTACTGGCACCTCACTTCCACGATGCCCTGCATCATCCATAGACTTCTTTTTCCAAGGTACTGTTGTTTTGGGCTCTGTGTGACTCCGAACTTACTCCGCGCACCTCGCAGTTGGCACTGTGCTTTGGATTTATGCCTGTCACGACGTCGCAATAGCCCCAGGTGTAACTAGTTATTTCTACAAGTGATATTTTTGAAGTAACCATTTTAAAAGTGATATCTAAATACATGTATGTTGGATGTTCGTAGTTTTGGTCTTGTTAAGTTTAGATAAAGATACTTTATTTTTCTAAACTGGTGTGGTGTCCATTTGGGGAGTTTTCACTGGTTTACTGTGTTCACTGGTGTACTGTGGAGTGCAAATACACATTGCCTTTGGGATAAGCCTGTCTAGTCGTGCCGAGCTACCAAGGGGGTGAGCAGGGTTTAGCTGAGGACTAGAAGCATGGGTCCCTAATTAGACAAAGGTGCATACCTCTGCCAATTAGAAACCCCCATTTCTCACAATATGGCTCCTGTAGTCCCCCCTCCTGAAGGTTGGATTGGCTCCCAAATCCGATCAAGAGCACCCATTACACACTCTTAGACCATAATCCGTAACTCAGTCTACTATCTTCAAAGCAGCAGAACTCATCCTCCCTTGTTTCCTAAGGCCAGAATAGGATGGTATTCCCCAACCATCGTCCTCTTACTTCAACAACTCCAGTAAAAGGGGATCTCACTCAAAGGAAGTATTAAAATCACGTGCAATGAGCAAAAGATGGCCAGGTTTGGGAGGTTTTATTGAAGGGGGATCATCCATTATAAACATTGACCAGCAGGTAGGGGTCCCTATTTTTGGTATCAGTTTAAGTGCAAGAAGCCCGCCTGAATAGGAATTGAGACTTTTCTAAACTTTCACTGAACCTGTGCGGGTCGCTGCAGCTAAGGGAGAGCTCCCGCCGCTGAGAGCCTGCCTGAATCGGCACCTTCGGACCTTCCGCTGAATCTGCGTGGACCGCTGCTGTCAAGAGAGCGCTGTGGTCATTGAGCGTCCACCGTGGTGTCCGCCTGATCGGGACCCTAAATTGCCCCGTGGGCCGCCGCAGCTAAGAGAGAGCTGCTGCCGCTGAGTGCCAGCATCCTTTTCTACCGTGCACCATTGTGATTTGTCCCGTGGGCTGCCGCAGATAAGAGAGAGCTGCTGCCGCTGAGTGCCCACACCCTTTGCTACGGTGCATCATCATGATTTGTCCAGTGGGCCGCCGCAGCCAAGAGAGCTGTAGCCGCTGGGTGCCCACACCCTTTGCTTCTGTGCACCATCGTAATTCGTCCCGTGGGCCGCATCAGCCAAGAGAGAGCTGCTGCCGCTGAGTGCCTGCACCATTTGCTACTGTGCACCATCGTGATTCGTCCCGTGGGCCACCACAGCCAAGAGAGAGCTGCTGCCGCTGAGTGCCCCCACTCTTTGCTACTGTGCACCATTGTGATTTTTCCCGTGGGCCACCGCAGCCAAGAGAGAGTCATAGCTGCTGAGTGCCCACACCCGTTGCTACTGTGCATCATCGTGAGTTGTCCAGTGGGCCACCGCAGCCAAGAGAGAGCTATAGCCACTGAGTTCCCACCCCTTGTGCTATTTTTCATCCTCGTAATTGGCCCCGCGGACCACCGCAGCCAAGAGAGAGCTGCTGCCGCTGAGCGCCCGCACCATTGACAACTTAGCATCCTTGGGATTTGTTCTGTGGGACGCCGCAGCTAAGAGAGAGCTGCTGCCGCTGTGAGCCCACCACAGAGCTGCACGACGAGAGTCACCACCACCACCAGCCGGGCCGCCGCAGCCGCGTGCTGCAGCCACTGAGCGCCCGCCTGCCCCTGAGTGCCTGAACCCCTGTGAGTGCACGCTGCGGACCTCAGCCGCCAAGACCTGTGGTCGCTGGGAGTCCGCCTGTCAGCGTCTCCGCTGCTTCCAGAAGCTGCGTGCTGTAGTCCCTTCCAACGACAGGTACCTGGTGCACAACGGGTCGCGTAGGCCCCGGCCCTGAACTCAGTCTGTGTCCCGCTTTGGGTGAATACGTTGTTGTCTCTTTTAGTCTCTACGGATTGACGTGAATTGTAGTTGTTGAAACGCTTTGAGAGTCTTTGAGTTAAACTGTTAGATAAAGATATTATTTTTCTATATCTACCTGAGTTGTGTCCTTTTGTGGTGTCATTACTGCCTTATTGTACGTGGCCATAAACGCTTCACACATTGCCTCTGAGATAGGCCTAACTGCTTGTCCTACGTTGCCACAGGGTTGAGCAGGGGTTATCAAAGGGAGAAGCCCACTTGCCCTGACTTAGGAAGAAGGGTCCCTATTTGGACATTGGTGCCAGCCATGGCCAACTAGAGACCCCTATCTCTAAAATTGGCGTGCAGCGGTGAGGATCAGGACTTACCTTTATGATCCACATGCAATAACTGGTAAACACCACTGGTGAGTGTAGACCAAGCGCAGCCACAATTTGTTTTTATTGTTTGGTTGGTTGTCTTAGTAGTGACTTTTTGATAGCAGCCATGAGTACTGCTAGTAGAGGAAGGCCAGCGTCCAATGCTTCGGAGGATCTCACCTTTGAGGAGGAAAGATTAGATACCTATACTGCCAGACAACTGAAGTCATTTTGTAAGCAATTTGCAGTCCCTGTGATAGGCCTCTCTAGGAAAGAGGAGTACCAGAAGGCGTTAAAGGTCTGGTGGGAAGCGAGAGAGTCCACCGGGGATGAGGAAGAGAATGCTGGAGGGCAGCCGGATGGTGTAGTAGAGGGGGGTGGGGATAGAACACCCTCCAATCCAGGTACTAGTGTATCCCAAAGGAGCCTGACCCCAGTAGAGCTGGAGGACAGGGAGAGGACAGGGAGAGAGATAGGAGGCATAGTTTGGAGATGGCTAAATTGGAAGGTCAGATGGACCTTGAGAGTAAGAAGTTAGACATTGAGAAGAATCGATTGTGAACTTGAGAAAATGAAAATGGAGCATGAGAGAATGTTGAGGGAGATAGAGATCAGGGCGAGGAGTGTCCCGGTCTCCCCCTCTGGTAGCAGCATACTGTTAGTAACTCCTGAGAGTAGAGTTTATATTCCTAAAGATGTCATTAAGGATTTTCACAAGAGTGAGGATATTAGTCAATGGTTTGCCGCATATGAGATAGCAATGGTGTCCCACCGGGTCCCTGAGAAGGATTGGGGAGCGGGGTTGTGGGGGCGCTTTGTAAGTGATGGTAGGGATACCATGTTGAACCTGCCTGAGGAGAGCAGGATGGTGTATGCCCATATGAAGGAAGCTTTGATGACCCATTATGGTTTGTCCCCAGAAATGTACAGGCAGTGGTTTAGGACCTGTAAGAAGTTAGAGGGTACCACATGGGTTGAATATGTGTCTTATTTCTGCAGAGCAATGGATCGCTGGGTGAAAGGTAGCAAAGTGGAAACTTTTGAGCAGTTATACGATTTGTTTGCGTGGGAGCATTTTTCCAGTAACTGTTTTCCAGAGCTACGCCAGCACTTGACTGATAGCAAGCTGACTAACTCTAGGAAGCTTGCTGAGGAGGCAGACCGCTGGGTGAGCACCCGGGTCCGCAGAGGTTTTATGGGAGACTTCGTCAGAGGTGGGCAGGGTCCCCAGCAGAGAAGTGGGGGGGACAAGGGTAAGCCGAGGGAGTTCCAGAAAGGGCCCCAAAGTAATTCCCCGGGGAACCAAGCAGTGGTGTCCCAGCCTCCCCCTGAGAAGAAGCTGGCGTCCCCGACAGGTAGGCCTGTTCAGAGGGGACGGCTTACTTGTTTCAAGTGTGGTAAGGTGGGCCACCGGTATTATGATCCCCAGTGTCCCCAGAGGGACCCCCATGCACCCCCTCGTGCACCACCCCATGCACCATCCCGCCAGATTGCCAGTGTAGCACTGGGGGGGGGGGGATGGAGGTCCAAGGTGGGTGGGATCCCGTAGAGTTAACCCTTGTCTCACTAGGAGACATTGAGAAGGTCCCTAACCCCACACTGCCCAATAACACTAAGAAGTACCGGCAGTGGGTGACCATCAATGGCCATAGGGCGGAGGCTCTCAGGGACACCGGAGCTAGTGAGACTGCTGTCAGCTCCAGGTTGGTGTCAAAAGAGCAGATTGTCCCCCATGCATTCTGTCCCATAGTATCAGCAGACAACTCAGAGATCCAGTGTGAGGTGGCTCAGGTTCCCTTCGAGTGGGGGGGGGCTCAGGAACTCTTCAAGTGGCTGTGAGGCCCACCATGCCTGTAGACTGTCTATTGGGCAATGATCTAGAGAACTCCCCATGGGCTACGGTGGAGAGAAAGTCTCATTTGGAAATTTTGGGCCTACCTGAGTAGGCGTGTGCAACCACTCGGTCCATGGCAGCTCAGAAGGGTGTTCAAGAGGGCCATTGAGCCTGAATTTTTGGCCCAGGCCCCTGCCTTAAAGAGAAGGGGTAGGGGCGTGGGAAACCAGCCCCACGGTTCCCACAGTCCCGGAGGGAGCAGACCCTGAGGGGGATGCCCTGGAACCTACAGGGGAACAAGTGGCTGAACTGGGGGACTTACCAGAGCTGACCCATTGGCAGCAGGAAGGGGGGCCCTCCAGGGAGGAATTTTGCGAGCAACAAAGAACCTGCCCTTCTCTTGAGGGCGTGCGGCGACAGGCCGCCGCCCAAGCAGCAGGTGAATAGACAGGGTCACATTGGATCTATTGGGAGAATTACCTCCTTTACAGCAAGCCTAAGGTTGCTGAGCCTAGGTCAGCCCATGTGCTGGTGGTACCCTAGCGCTTCAGGACCTTCCTACTGGGGTTGGCTCATGATGTACCATTGGCCGGACATCTGGGGCAGACCAAGACCTTTGGGAGGCTGGTCACCCACTTCTATTGGCCCCAGATGCGCAGGAGCTCAGATGCTCACTGCAGGACATGTGAGACTTGCTAGGCAAGTGGGAAGAGTGGGGGGAAGATTAAGACCCACCTACAGCCCTTCCCTGTTGTAAGTACCCCATTCGAGAGGCATCGATATTGTGGGGCCTCTGGATCCCAAGACAGCCATGGGCAACAGGTTCATCCTGGTCTTGGTGGACCATGCCACCCGGTACCCCAAGGCCATCCCGCTCAGGACAGTGACGGCCCCCGTGGTGAGACGGGCACTGATGGGGATTTTCTCCCACGTGGGATTCCCCAGGGAGGTGGTGTCCGATAGGGGAACTAATTTCGTCTCCAAGTACATGAAGTCTCTGTCGGAGGAGTTTGGGGTAACGTATATGTTCACCACTCCTTACCACCCCCAGGGTAATGGGCTGGTTGAGAGATTCAACCGGACCCTTAAGGGCATGATTATGGGCCTAGGGTAGCCCATGAGGCGTAAGTGGGATGTCCTCTTGCCATGCCTGTTGTTTGCCTACTGTGAGGTGCCACAGAAGCCCTTAGGTTTTAGTCCCTTTGAGCTACTCTATGGTCACCCGGTAAGAGGGCCTCTGAGTCTGGCCTCTGAGTCTGGTCAAGGAAGGCTGGGAGCAATCTCCCAGGAAACCTCCCCAGGAAGTGTTTATTTACATGCTGGCCTTCAGAAACCAGACTTGGTGTTTCAGGAAACTTGCTGAGGCAAACCTGGAAGCCAGCCAGGAAGAGATGAAATGCTGGCACGATCAGAATGCCACTCTGATCGAGTTTCAGCCTGGACAAAAGGTTTGGGTCATGGCCTTGGTGGAGCCCTGTGGGTCGCAAAAGTCCTGTTACCTACGTGGTGAACTTGCAATCTCCCAGGAACCCCTTGCGGGTCCTACATGTTGACCACCTGAAGCCCCACTTTGAGAGGTCTGAAGTGGGCATGCTTCTGGTCACAGATGCTGGGATGGAGGAGGAGAGCGAGCCCCTTCCTGACCTCCTGTGTGTCAGGGAGCGAGATGGGTCAGTGGAAGGTGCGGTCCTCTCCCCCACACTGACTCCTGAGCAGCAGGGTGATTGTCGCCAACTGTTGGGGCAATTCAGTGATCTGTTCTCCCTGGTGCCTAGTGCCACTGATTGCTGTGTCCATGACGTGGACACCGGGGACAGTCCCCCCATTAAGCATGAAGCTTACAGAGTGACTGACCGGGTAAGGGCCTACATTAAGGACGAGGCTACCAAAATGTTTGCCCTTGCGGTGATTGAGTCCTCTAGCAGCCCGTGGTCCAGCCTAGTGGTCCTGGTCCCGAAAGCTGCCGCCTCTGGTGCCACCCCAGAACTTCGGTTCTGTGTGGACTACCGGGGCCTCAATTCAGTCACGAAGACCGACACGCACCCCATCCCCAGAGCTGATGAGCCTGTAGATCGGTTGGGGGCTTCCAAATACCTCAGTACATTTGATTTGAGGTCTGGGTACTGGTAGATCGCCCTGACCGGGGGAGCAAAGAAGAGGCAGCATTCTCCACACCCGATGGGCATTACCAGTTCTGGGTGATGCCCTTTGGAATGAAAAATGCCCCTGCCTCCTTTCAGAGGTTCGTCAACAGGGTGTTGGTTGGGCTGGAAGATTTCAGTGCCGCCTACCTGGATGACTTTGCGGTGTTTAGCTCCTCTTGGGAGGACCACCTGCACCACGTCTGGGAGGTATTGATGGCACTGCGGAAGGCAGGCCTCACAATCAAAGCCAGTAAGTGCAGATTGGGCAGGGATCTGTAGTATATTTGGGGCACCAGGTGGGGAGCGGCCAGGTGGCACCCCTGCAGCCCAAAATTGAAACCATCCTGGTGTGGGAACCGCCCAAGACTCAGACACAGGTGAGGGCCTTTTTAGGACTCAGGGGGTACTACCGGAGGTTTGTCAAGGGATATGGCAACATTGTTGCACCGTTGACGGAGCTGACTTCTAAGAAGCAGCCCAAGAAGGTCAACTGGACTGACACCTCTCAGAAAGCTTTTGACGCCTTGAAGACTGCCATGTGCACCGCACCCGTGCTTCAGGCGCCCGACTTTTCAAAGGAATTTGTTGTCCAGACGGACGCCTCAGAGCATGGTATAGGGGCTGTTCTGTCACAGATCAATGAGGAGGGACTTGACCAACCGGTAGCCTTCGTAAGCAGAAGGTTACTTTCGCGGGAACAGAGGTGGAGTGCAATTGAGCGTGAGGCATTTGCTGTGGTCTGGGCGCTGAAGAAGTTTGAGACCATACCTGTTTTGGGACTCACTTCCGGGTTCAGACAGACCACAGGCCCATTAGATGGTTGATGCAGATGAGGGGTAAGAATCATAAGTTGTTTAGGTGGTCCATTTCCCTACAGGGTATGGATTTCACGGTGGAACACCGCCCTGGTACAGAGCACGCCAATGCTGATGGTCTGTCCAGATTTTTCCGCCTTAGGGAAGAGAACCCCCAAGGGGATGGGTAGTTCTCAACACATTTCAGCTGGAGGGGATGCGTGTTAGACCTGGCATCATTGGCGTGGGTCTCCCTTCCTCTCTACTTCCCCTCTCTTTTATATTGGCTGAATTTAGATGTTCTGGGCGCTGTGCCACTGCTACTCAGTGCCACAGCGTAAATGCTCCCTGTATATAAATGACTGTATGAATAAGGATAACTATAATACCTACATCGGTTTCAATAGTGAGTTACCTTCCATTTCACTGTCTCTACTGCGAAACGATCCATTCTCATAGGCCAGGATGGGCCCGTTAAAGATTGCTTTGTATCATCTTATCGGGCTTTAGGAACCTGATAGGACCCTCGAGTTTGATATGTATATGCTCAGGACATTGAGGGGCACCTTTTAGTAAAGACCGTTTATATATTGCATGTGTTGAAATACCTTTCCTGAAAACGTGGTAGTTTTTTGCCTAAGCTTTACTGTAGGCTGTTGCGCGTATGTGTATTGGCTGTCTGGTTTTGGAGCAGCAGGGCCAGCTGTTTCAGACCTGGCTGGAGAGAGAGATCGGTATTCAGAGCATGGTGAGGGGTGACTCTTTGATCCGAGCAGGGCCTTGCCTGGCAAGGTGAATGATGGCTCCACCTCGCACTGGGTGACTGATAGCAGACCCCCTCATTCTGAAAGGGCAGGATGTCGCCTCGTAAACCAAGTGCTCCCTGACCCCACCGAGCTGGTTCTGACCGGAGTCAGTGATTTGCAACCTTAGAGAACAAAGACTTTTTTAGGTATAAAATGCTGCGCTGGAACTTTGGCCAAGTGTGTTCCTTCTGGATGTCAAGACGAAACTCTGTCCGAGTGAACAGAGGAAAGGACTTTGCAACTTTCAGCAAGCTTGCCAAAGAAACTACCCGAGGGCCTAAATCGAGAGCGCCTCCTGCAGAAGTCTCAGCTACATTAGACTTCACCCCGTCCGCTGTTGGAATTCCTGTGCGAGGAGTTCTGCTTGCAGGTGAGGCCTCCGTCGAGTAATCCGGAGCCTCTAGATCTACTGTGAGCACCGCGGACTGGGCGCTTCGGAACTTTTGCTAAACCCGTGCGGGCCGCTGCAGCTAGGAGAGAGCTGCCGCCACTGAGAGCCCGCCTGAATCGGAATTGAGACTTTTCTAAACTTTCGCTGAACCTGTGCGGGCCACTGCAGCTAAGGGAGAGCTGCCACCGCTGAGTGCCCGCCTGACTCTGAACCTTTGATCCTTCTTGCTAAACCTGTGTGGGCCACTGCAGCTAAGAGAGTGCTGCCACCGCTGAGAGCCCGCCTAAATCTGTATCGTCAAACCTTTCGCCAGATCCTTGTGGGCTGCTGCAGCTAAGAGAGAGCTGCCGCCGCTGAGAGCCCGCCTGAATCAGCACCTTCGGACCTTCCTCTGAATCTGCGTGGACCGCTGCAGTCAAGAGAGCGCTGTGGCTGCTGAGCGTCCACCGTGGTGCCCGCCTGGTCGAGACCCTAAATTGTCCTGTAGGCCGCCGCAGCTAAGAGAGAGCTACTGTCGCTGAGTGCCCGCACCCTTTGCTACCGTGCACCATCGTGATTCGTCCCGTGGGCTGCCGCAGCCAAGAGAGAGCTGTAGCCGCTGAGTGCCCACACCCTGTGCTACGGTGCACCATCATGATTTGTCCCGTGGGCCGCCGCAGCCAAGAGAGAGCTGCTGCCACTGAGTGCCCGCACCCTTTGCTACTGTGCACCATCGTGATTTGTCCCGTGGCCCGCCGCAGCCAAGAGAGAGCCGTAGCCGCTGAGTGCCCACACCCGTTGCTACTGTGCATCATCATGAGTTGTCCAGTGGGCCGCCGCAGCCAAGAGAGAGCTGTAGCCGCTGAGTGCCCACCCCTTGTGCTATTTTTCATCCTCGTAATTTGCCCCGCGGGCCGCTGCAGCCAAGAGAGAGCTTCTGCCGCTAAGCGCCTGCACCATTGACAACTTTGCATCCTTGGGATTTGTTCTGTGGGCGGCCGCAGCTAAGAGAGAGCTGTGGCCGCTGAGCGCCTGCACCATTGACAACTTTGCATCCTTGGGATTTGTTCTGTGGGCCGCCACAGCTAAGAGAGAGCTGTGGCCGCTGAGTGCCCGCACCATTGACAACTTTGCATCCTTGGGATTAGTTCTGTGGGCCACCGCAACTAAGAGAGAGCTGCTGCCGCCGTAAGTCCACCACGGAGCTGCACGACAAGAGTCATCGCCTCCACCAGCCCGGGCCGCAGCAGCGCGCGCTGCAGCCACTGAGCGCCCGCCTGCCCCTGAGTGCCCGAACCACTGTGAGTGCACGCTGCAGACCTCAGCCTCCAAGACCAGTGGTCGCTGGGAGTCCGCCTGTCACCATCTCCACTTCTTCCAGAAGCTGTGTGCTGTAGTCCCTTCCAACGACAGGTACCTGGTGCACAACGGGTCACGTAGGCCCCGGCCCTGAACTCAGTCCGTGTCCCGCTCTGGGTGAATACGTTGTTGTCTCTTTTAGTCCCTACGGGTTGATGTGAATTGTAGTTATTGAAACGCTTTGAGAGTCTTTGAGCTAAACTGTTAGATAAAGATATTATTTTTCTATATCTACCTGAGTTATGTCCTTTTGTGGTGTCATTACTGCCTTATTGTACGTGGCCATAAACGCTTCACACACTGCCTCTGAGTTAGGCCTTACTCCTTGTGCTACGTTACCACAGGGTTGAGCAGGGGTTATCAAAGGAGGTACCCGACTTGCCCTGACTTAGGAAGAAGGGTCCCTATTTGGACATTGGCGCCAGCCATGGCCAACTAGAGACCCCAATTTCTAACAGGACTTGTCCTTTAATGAGGTGCTATCCTCTTGAGCACCAGTCTTTCATTTAGGGACTTTGGTCCTGTAGATGGTGTGGCCCTCTTTGGAACGCGAAATGCCAGAGGCTCTCTTGTGTGGGACTTCTTGTATACTCCGATTAATTGCAGCATTGTCCCGCTGTCCGCCAGATCATTGTAGGAGACATGAGTGGTGGGAGTAATTGGAAGTAGTAGAATACACGCCCCTGCAATCGTGTAAAGCTCTAGGTGATTGCTTAGTAGGGTACTGTGGTAGAGATAATGCCTGGTGAAGTGGAGGGCGAGAGCGGTCAGGGACTCCAACAGCAGTGCCCGGCCCACTACAAAGAGAAGAAGTCCGAAGGCCGGTAGAGTTTCTAGGGCGCAAAGTAATGCAAACCGGCTCCCCCGAGCTAGTGAGCAAAACAGAAGGACTGGGACTTCTGGCCTTCAACATTTTAGCAAGCATATTCTTAAGATCGATAGTCAGTTTTTAGATCATTAACTTCATCCCTCAGTAGTTTAATAAGGATGAGGGCTTTTTCATTTGATGTCAGATTAATTCCCAGTGCAGGGCCACCATTGGGAGGGAATAAGCCTTGATGCAGGGGTGGATCAATTACGAAGTCCGCCAACTGAAGGATCTCAAACCTATTGAAACACTCAACATTGGAGGTGACTCGCTGAGCCGCACCCTCCAGGCCCTTTTGGTGGATTTGAACTGGTGTGCAGGACATGGTCGGTAATATGTGCCATCGGGAGAGAGTGGGAACAGTGGGAAGTCGGAGAATTACATGCAGGATGTGCCGTGGGTTTCCTCTTAAAGATATCAGCCACCTTCCTCCCTTTCGGTGTTCTTTTCCTGAGCACTGGTTTTCAACAGACTTTCAACTTCTTCAATAAAAGTGTCAAAGTCATTAGATACACTGTTAGTGGCCATTTGCTTAGGTTGCTTGGAACAATTTGGTTGGGCCAAGCTGCCCGAAGGGCTAGTCGCAGCTTTTCCCATAGTAAACAAAACTCACAAGTAGCAGAGCAATAGGAGTAAAAAGACACACAGATGAAAGATTAACCCTCCAACCGCTGAGCTGGTTGTCATTTACAGTACCTTTTTCATCCACATTGACTAAAGCTTGCAGACGTTCCAAGGCAGTTTGAGAAAAACTCAAAGGGACTGGCCCAGCCCTGCTTTATCCTGGTTTTGATGGGTGCAGACGGGCGAGCTCTTGGCCCAGGCTTTGCCGGGGTGTGGCCTGCATGTGTCCCGCACCATGGGAAAACTGGACTCGCTTTATATCGCTGGCAGTATCCTGGCTCCTCATCAGGGGCAGCAAAATGTGTCTGGAACCTGTAGTCCCCCTGAGGCAAGCAGGCAGCCTAGCAGAGTTGCTTAGAGTTACTCCCATTGAGGACAGGGGTCACAAAGGAAGTGCCAGGAGTAGCAGGGAGCAAGCTAGAGGTCACAGGGGCGACCTCTGCCTACCCCCAAATGACGTCCATGGAGGTGCCATTCTGGACCAGTGTTCTTTTCTAAGTATGATTAGCTGAGGTGCTAGAATGGAACAGTGCTCTTTCCTGAGAGTATGTTTAGTTGATGAGCCAGCCTGGATAAATGTTCTTTACTAAGAGTGTGATTAGTTGAGGTGCCAGTGGAGATCTGTGTTATTTCCTGAGAGTGTGATTAGTTGAGTTGCCAGTGGAGATCTGTGTTCTTTCCTGAGAGTGTGATTAGTTTAGGTGCCAGTGGAGATCTGTGTTCTTTCCTGAGAGTGTGATTAGTTTAGGTGGCAGTCTGGATCTGTGTTCTTTCCTGAGAGTGTGATTAGTTGAGGTGCCAGTCTGGACCACAGTGTTGTTTCCAGAAAGAATATTTTCAGTTTTACTTGTAGGAAGTATAGACGAGTTTCATTGATAGACCTAATGTGTGATGCATAGGACTTTGAAAGCACAAGTTCCAGTGAGCGGAAGCCAGTGAAATGCTTGAAAGGAAAGGGTGCAATGATCCCATAGATTTGTGTAGGTCTTGCCTCACTAAAGGTTTCTGCATTCTTAATAGCCTATGCATTACACAAGGTGAGACCCCATGATTAATGCAATTTACACCAAAAATTGTTCTGTGCAAGCTGGAACCCCAAGTCAGTAGAGCAGAGAATACAAAGAGACACATTCAATGGCTGTTTGTCAACATCTGTGATCTACAGGTGCAACCCAATGAACTTAGTGCTTTTAGTGCTTCTCCTAACCTTGGCACTTGCTCACTTCCCATAAGACATGCCATAGGCGACTTGATGACCACAGGTTCGAATCCTCACTAGGCAGCCAGTGCCTAACTTGTGCTGGTGGGTGAAGGTGGTGAGCTCCTATTTGCATTTTATACAGAAAATAAACCTATTAAGGTATTTAGTTAACTTTTCACAGCTTTGTTAAAGCCAATAGAGTTGACTTTAATGGGATAAACAACATTTGTGCATGCAACACATGTAAATACATGTTTGACTGCCTGAGTTTCCACGTGCATTGGCACATTAAAGTCTGACCTATTGCCTTTGCCAGTGCTTATATCTTTCATGTTGTTTTACAGTGGCCTTTGAACAGTTTCATCAGAAAGCATGCTGCACTCAATCAATGGAACATTACATCTTTTTGCTGCACATTTTCTAGTGCGACCTCAGGCTCATATGACTTGCTATTTGATCCTCCTCTGTTGTGTTATGTTAATATATTTGTAGAGCACGCACATACCAGAAATTAACATCTTGACGCTAGTGTCTGCACAATAATTTGAAGGAGAAAGGCAAACTGGGATCTAGTTATGGCCAAGGAAAAAAAGTTAGGTGTTTAGTTGTTTTCTGAAATGTAACAAATAATACCGCGCTTTGAGGTGTTCAAAAAGTGCATTTACACGTGGAATGGGAGAAACGTCTTCCTCCCCAGTGGGCCTTCCTGATTCTAGGGACAACTACCTTATTAGCCGCGGCAGATCGAAGATTACGAGTGGGAACATACCACTTGAAAATCTTTTGGAGGGAGAGAGGGCCAACCTTGTATAGGGCTTTATGGGCCCAGCACAGGGCCTTGAACTTGATCCGTTCCCTCATTGGTACCCAGTGAAGGTCAAAAATGCTCTGCGAGATGGATCTGAATTTAGGAGAAGTCAGCAAAACTCGAACTGCAGCATTTTGGAGAGTTTAAAGTTTACTTAGTATGCGCTGCTGGGAACCTATATACAGAGCGTTGCAGTAATCAAGCCTCAACATTACCGAGGCAGAAATCACTGTTTTCCCAACTCCAAGGAAAGAGAAGGGCGGATGTTTGTTTTAGAACTTTCAGTGTGAAGACGCAGGAGGATGCTACCTGATTTACATAGTCGGCAAACACCAACTTGGTGTCAAAGATGACACGGAGGCTCCTTGCTTTTAGGAACGACAGTGGAAGTGAGCCTAAATTGGAGGGCCACCATGAGGTGTTCCAGAAGGAGGTATTTCTACTAAAAAGCAGCACCTCCATAATCTATGAATTGAGCTTCAAGCAGTTTTCCTGAATCATCTCACCGATATTTTTCATGCAGGTGTAAAATTAATTGCCAACTTTTTTGAGATTTGAAGAGTCTGACACCACTATCTGGGTGTCATCTGCGTTTGAAAGTACTGAGAAGCCATGTGATCTACTGAGCTCAATGAGGGGGGGTAATGTACACATTAAAGTGCACCCGGTGCATAGAGTATTTTTAAAGTCCTGAGCTACTAAAACAATGCTGGCTGTCTTCATATACACATAACAGCAGTGCAAGCTCTCCATACTCTCCCCCCTAGACAGTAGTGTAAGCTAACCACTCACGCACAAACACAACAATGACAGCAATGCAAGCTAACCAATACACACATGCTTAGTAGGTATAGGTTTACTATACTTGACTCCACATCTACTTATGTTGAAGATATTATATGTATATCATCCGAAATCACCTCCTCATTATTGCCATTTTAACTGAAGAGACAAGCCGCAGCCCAATTCCTTAGAGCGTGATAATTTTATTCTACAGCAAAAATGGCCGACGCGTTTCGGAGCTGACTGCTCCTTGCTCACGGGTCAGTTAGGTTTGCTTTTTCCATACGGAAATACAAGTGCATCAATCGCCACAATAACAGTAGGTCTCCATGGTAATACAAGTCTTTGAAACCACACGGCGGACATCTTGTAACATTCATTTCTGTTGTAACATCTTAAGCATTACAGTTTTACCAATGCCTTTTCAGATTAGTTGTAATGATAATCTTTTGGTTATTCATATCAATATCTAATGCATGATTATATTTTTGAAATACTTGCCAATTGTATCACACTTCAGAATTGTAATAACTACCTAATGAAGAGTAACTATGTGTGCAAATGACAGTTGACGACTTGAGTCCAGTATGTTTCACACAAGTTTTTTGGTTCTACAAAAGAAGTTGCCAACAGGGTAAAGAGTCTAAATAGTTCTAACTACGTGTTGTAGGCAGCCTAGAGTTATTAGACAGAATCGTCATAGCATGATAATTTCTACATGTAATTGTTTAGCTTCAAAAAGATGGGCTAGTTGTAAAGTTTTCACCACAGTATGAACGCTGCAAGTGGCATGATATTTAGCACCTTCGGACCTCGGTTTTTTTAAGCAAATAGTGTCTTGCTTGAGTGTGCACTGTTCTAAATAGATACTTTTTTAATACTCTGTGGTGTATTTTTCATGAGAATTTCACTGTCTGCAAAGAGTGTGGTACAAAGTAAACTCTCTCCATAGACTAAACACTGTTTATAGTACCCACTTTTCTGCTCATATCAAATTAATTTCTCAATATAAGTTTGATACAGATAAAAGCTGTCCCTAGTAGTACATTCATTGTGGAACAGATGTTGAGTCTCTTGAAGAACTTGGCTGTATCTGAACAGTTGAATGAGATGTTAATGAGGGGTTACCATATATCTGTGGTTAGGTGTTAATGTGAACTATGCAACCTGTGACGTGTATGGTATGGGGTCAGTGTTGCACATAACACATGCTTGATACACCTAAGGGAGTTGTATCTCTGATGGCATTTATTGAGGCTTAAAGCAAACACAAGGAGATGATGGACGGAGCGCTGAAACTTTTCAGACACACACTCCTAGTCACAGATCTAGGTTGAATCCATCATCGTTCTTTAGCTCACTTTGCCACCCCAGGTCAGACACAGCTATATGCAAATCAGGCTTGACCATGTGCCTCGTGGGAACAGTCCAGCCCGAAATGCCAAGCCATGTCTTCCCTGGACCGAAATCAAGCACCTTGGGACCGGTTTTGGGCTAACAGCCCTCATCAGCCAGGCTAGCTTGAATCCAGTGGCAAAGTGAGCAAGGGACCCATGTCTGGGCATACCCTGCCAACTTAGGACGAACAAAGCAAACAGAAGGAGATGATGGATGGAGCGCTGAAACTTTTCAGACACTCACCCCCTGTCATATGAAATGGCATGGTGAGCAAAAAAACAATGGATTTAGGCCTAGATCTTTGTACTGGGGTGAATGTATGACATTGTTCTGCATTCTGTCCATCAATTGTTCTTTTGCAATTTGTCACCCCGAGTGGGATGGGTATGCCCAGGCGTGTGTCTCGTGCTCTCCATCACACTGGACTCAAGCTATCCTTGCTAATGAAGGTTGAAACCCCGAAACCGGTCCTAGGATGCTTATTTCCAGTCCAGGGAGGCCCTGGCTTGGCAGTTCAGGCATGACTGTTCCCATTGGGTGCAGGGTCAAGACTGATTTGCATATGGCTGAGTCCAAATTGGAATGGCATGGTGAGCAAAAAAACGATGGATTTAGGCCCTGATCTTTATACTGGGGTGAATGTATGACATTGTTCTGCATTCTGTCCATCAATTGTTCTTTTTGCATTAATGATGCTTCACTTTATTCTGAACTATTTTGTACTTGCTTTCAGGCATCTAATGCCATACTAGTACACAGAGAAATGTGTAAAAAGAAGCTTTGATGATATTATTTGAGATTTCATCAGAGATGTCATAAATTATGTCAAAGAACATGTTATAAGTGACATAATACGTGAGGCCATAAGCAGTGCATGGCGGGTGTGCAAGTTATAATTAGCTCTGCTAACCCGAACTTGGAATTTCTGTTTTTTTTTTGTTCAATACTTTAATGGTGTCATTGACAAATTCACCTAACTATAACGTTACTTTAACCTTTGTTTTTATTTCAGTCAATTTTTTGTTTTTTAAAAGTAAAGTAATAGTCTTTTACCATAAAATCCCCTAAAGGAGAGGATGACCCTCTGTTATCGACTCTGGCTTGATGGATCACCCCAAAACTTTCCATGCACAAACTAGTCAAAACATAGCCCTTTTTTTAATGTTTCATTGAGATTTATCAAATGATGCCAAAGTTATAAGCATCACGAAAAACGCTTTTCCGATGGAAAAGCAATCCTAACTATAACTACCTATTGATCAAGGCTGTTGCATCAGCCGAAACGTGTTGTGGTGCCATTGCACAATAAAAGAAATTAAAATAAAACCATACTGCGTCGAAGCCTTGTATAGAATGGCGTTTTACCAAAATATATATATATACACCTATATATACATAGATATATATACATATATTCCCCTTCGTTGATCCCTCTCACAGATCGCAATTGAGGCGCACTCCAGGAGAAATGTATTTATAAATTATTTATTTGCCACAAAGCAAAACAAACACCCGACAGACGCGTTTCGGCTACACGCCTTTGTCAATGTCGGTAGGGTTCACGTTTCGTGTTCATTTTCAAGCAAAAAAAAAATATATATATATATATATACATATTCACTTAAAAAACATAGGTTTCACACATGTTATAGTTAGCTGGACATTTCCCTCATAAAAAACCAATGAAATTCCCCCGTTATAGTTAGTGCAGGCAACTATAACTCACGCGACCGCAATCCTCTGCTGATGACGTCAGATATTACATCACTGTATTTAGACACCTATTTACCCATGTCTTCTTCCATTAATCTTTAGCTATACATATATTACAAATATTTATTTTTCAGAAAGACCCATATGTAATCAGTGATGTAATATCTGACGTCATCAGCAGAGGATTGCGGTCGCGTGAGTTATAGTTGCCTGCACTAACTATAACGGGGGAATTTCATTGGTTTTTTACGAGGGAAATGTCCAGCTAACTATAACATGTGTGAAACCTATGGTTTTTTAAGTGAATTTGCAAGGTTTTTTAAATGCTAATTCCTAACTATAACGCGTGTGAAACCTATGGTTTTTTAAGTGAATTTGTACGGTTTTTTAAATGCTAAGTTATGTATTTATTAATATTTTTTTTCCAGGTTTTTCACCGTGCGCGCACCGCCCACGTGCTTTTTCGAAAAAAAAAAAAAAAGATTTTTTCACCCTTGGGGGTCCTTCAGTGAACCCCTGCCCCCTTTTCACGTTCTCCACCTTTGTTTTTCACTGCCTCAGACTGCGAGACAAAATGGCGGCCGACACTTCCTGATTTCGACCGATTCGAATGTTTACTGACATCTAACAACCAATCAGAATTGCGCTCGCGCACGGCAGGGTGCGCGCACTGTGCGCGCACGGTGCGCGCGTATAGATATTGATATGATTTTAAATGCTATTTTCTCAGGAAATACTGAACAGATTTACACGAGACCTTCAAAAGGCACTTCCTTGACCTTATGGCTACCTCTCTGCCAAATTTCACGTAATTCTGTTCAGCCATTCGGGCTGTACCTTTGACTAAAGGTCCTATGGAAAAATGCATGGGGAAAACGCGTTTTGGGACCCCCCCTTTTTCTCGGCCCCCGCTTGACGAATCACCCCGAGACTTTCAGGGTAGGAGCTGAACGTAGCGCCCCATTTGTTTTGAAAATTTCGTGAAGATTCATCAACCGGCGCCAAAGTTATTCAAAATAGAATTTTGAAATTTCCTCTGGAAACTCGGTCCTAACTATAACTATCTACTGGCGACCGCCAGTAGATAATAGATATATTATAGATATATATATATATATATAGATATACTTATATATCTATGTTTACATTACCTACCGGTGGTCGCCACAGTAGGTAGTTATAGTTAGGATGTAGTTTCCATAGGAAGAGCATTTTTTTTTGCCAATAACTTTGGCGTCATTTGACCAATCTTTGCAAAATTTTCAAAACTAGTTTGATGGTTACTTCAGCTGCTGTTTTTTGGTGATCCATCAAGCAAGAGCAGATAAAAAGGTGGGGGTCCCAAAACGCTTTGTCCCCATGTTAATATCCATAGGAAATTTTACACAAGGCTACAGCCCAAACTGCTGAATGGAATTACCCTATATTTGACAGAAAGGTAGCTGCTGGTCCAGAAAGTGACCTTTTTGTTAAATGGTGCAAATCTGTTCAGTAGTTGCTGGTTTATTTAAAGAAATTTCCAGTTGTATATATAGGGACACGGCGGATCCGCGACCCCGTCCGACCTCATACTAAGATATGATTGGCTGCCAACACTTCCTGGTATGAAGTGTTGGCAGCCATCTTGTGACTCGGTTGAGCCAAGTCACAGGAAAAACATTTAAAAAAAGAATTTGATCAAATAATACAGGGGTTGGCCTAGGCGACTCTGTACCCTGGGAACCACCACCTCCCCAAGGAAAATGATGATTGAATACAGGGGGTCCACGTGGCCCCCAACACCCCACAGCCTCGGGGACCACCACCTCCCCAGAGCTAAATATGAGAGATGCAGGAGGCCACACGGCCCCCCTGCAGCCCCAGGGGCCACCAGCTCCCGGGGGCAAACAGTTAAGATTAAAGTAGGGGGCAGCGTAGCTCTCCGCAGCCCCGGGAACCACCACCTTCCCGGGGCTGTGTTTTGTAAAGGAGGAGGCATTGCAGCCCCCCTCCTGGAGCCATGCATGACTCTGGGGACCATAACCCCCAGGGACGGCTCCTGCAATGTCCCGCGGTGCCCACCCCCAGGACATTGCCGTTTGCTATGGCTCTCTCACCAAGCCATAGCAAACTCTGCTCTGCTTTTAGTAAGCGAGTGCATAAAAAATGCTCTAGCTTACTATAAGTGGGGCAAAATTGCTATTGCTGGGTGCCCTGGGTGGGACAAGGGCACCCAGTAGTGTGGCCATGCCCCAGGGGATGGGGTCCCCGGGCCAAAATCGGCCCAGGAGGAGGGCCGTGCAGCTCTCCTCCCTTGTTTTATAAGTGATGTCATTTGAGATGTCATCAGTGATGTCATCAGTGATGTCACTGGCCATATCATGAGTGATGGGATATGTGAGGTCATAAGCAGTTAAGCAGTGCATTGCGGGGGTTTAAGTTATAGCTTAGGTAACTATAACTGCCGGATTTCACCGGTTTTGTACGAGTAAAATCTGGGGCTAACTATAACGTTCCTGTAACCTTTGGTTTTTTCAGTAAATTTCTAAGGTTTTTTTAATTATATTTGCTAACTATAACGACCCTGTAGCCTTTGGTATTTTAAGTGAATTTATATATATATATATATGCTATTGTCATTTTTCAACTCGGCATGGATGGCACTGTGCTAATCCTATGTTAAAAGACTTTGCTACAAAAATGGCAATAGTCTTTGTCACTTTTCTAGTTCGGCATGGACGCCATTATTCCAATCCAATGCTCAACAACTATGCTAGAAAAACAGAAATTTGTAGAGTGGTGGTGGAGTTATAGAGTGTTCCATATCAAGAAACTGTCTGCCACCTAACACTTCCCTGCTTCCTTTTCGATTTCCTCATAGCATGATACTTAAAACTCAACATTCCCCTACCATTCCCATAGGAACGTGCAATTCCACCCTAATCTCAAACATGTCTGAACTCGCGAACAATTCCCAGTCTTAAACTGAAATGCAAAAGTACACGTGAACAAGTTCGAACAAAACATTTTAAGTTACCACCCCCCGACATTAACTTGAAAGCAGTGTTAGAGACACAGACACACACACAGACAGTAAAATGCCCCATTAATTGCTCAAACACACAGCACTTTACACAGCACCTCACACAGACACCTGCAGCATGATACCAGGACATTCTGGTATTTTTCGTGCACTGTAATATGTGACAACATGCAGAAGAATTTTGTTTTTCAGAAAAAATATTTGGTTTTATGCATACAGGAAATTCAGGAAAGAAAGTTCATATAAAGCATTCCACCTAAGGGGTGATACCGATAAGCTGAGAGAAAGACAACAGTATAACTCATAAACAATAAGAGTTACATATCAGTGGGTAGGAGGTGTGAGGTATTGGTGTGAGGTTCAGTTGTTTAATGTTGGCGTGGTAATAGGTTGAGTGGAAGAATTGAGGGGTTTAGGTCAAACAACCAAAAAAACAGTCAGTGTTCCCCCAAGTCAACCTTCCAAAATCAAATAGGGCCGGACTTCGGCCTGGGGCCAAGTTAGAGGTGCAGGTTAGGCTCTGTGTTTGTAAGTACTCGAGTGGGTTAGTGAATGTGGATGGGTCAGTGTGGGAAACATGAGACTGGCTGTGGGAACAAGGAAAGAGTAAGTGGTAGAATGACTGAATGATTGAGGAACAGAATGAAGTGGGAGAATGTGTAAATGAGTAAGGGAGGGGTGGGTGGGTGTGTGGTTGCGTGAATGAGCAGATAAATGACTGTGAAGTATGTAAGTAAATGTGAATGAGTGAGTGAATAGAGGAACATGTGGATAAGTCAGTTAATGAATTAGCGAGTGGGAGGTATATGAGTGAATCACCGGATAACTGGGTTACTGGGTGACGGAGCGAAGATGTGAGTGCATGGGGAAATTAATGATTAAATAAAAGAGTGAGTGAGTAGAACAACTAGCAGATGAGTGAGTGAATGAGTGAATTACCGAGAGGGAAGTATGTGGGTGGGTGATTTTGTAAGATAGTGGATGAATGAGTGTTCGGATGGGCACCACGTGAGAGTGTGAGGGAGTGAAAAAGTGAGTGACTGGGTGAGTTGGCCACTTAGTGAACAAGCAGTGCTTCCATTAGAGTGTGCAGTGTTGAAGAGCCTGAGTGAAGCCTTCTGGGTGTGCGCGCCATGATTCAGGTACTGTTCCTTATCAGACAAGTTGTTTTAACAGATGGATTGGGCAGAATCGGGGTAGGCAGAGGGGGTTCGGCCCAATTCGTGGAAAGGCACAGCATAGCAACCAGCAGTTCTATCCACATTTCCGACTCCAACATGCCTGGACTCGCCAACAATTCCCAGGCGTGGGGCTGGAATGGAAGGTACGTGGCGAACAATTGAATTCCGGGCAACAAAGGAAACTCGACTCACCCTCCGGTCACGGGATGCGAAGCAGAGCATTTACGTACGTGTAGACTAAAGCGCGGAGGGCGAGGGGAGGGGTCGGTTTCCTCACCCAGTCAGTCTCTCTCAGCTCGAGGACCTGGCGTACCCTGGCTTGATTCTGGGCGCCCTCATCCTTACATTTCTGTTTATTTGCGGTTTTATTTATAGTGAACCCGGCCCTGTGCCCCATCAGAGCGCTTCAAGAGGGATCAGCGGCTAAAACACATTTACCAAGCGGGTCAGATTGAGAAACAAAACAGGCCCGGGTTACGAAATAAAAATGGCACCATGGCGAACCAGATAGCTAATAAGAGTCCCATATTTGCAAATCGAAGTAGTTTTGAACTTATGAAGACACGCTGTATAGGTGTTTTGCAAGGTTTGTAAGACTGCCTGGATCTGTGCTTTCTGCAGGCAATGCTTGTTTGATATCGTAGAAATCAGCAGTAAAGACCGGGCAGCAGACCATTAAACAGCCACACAAAGGGCAAGAAACCCGGCTCACACAGCGAGCGGTCAGGCCAGCCTTTCTGGTTCTGCCCGAGTGCCCCACACAGGTCAGGACGACCTTATTTAGTAAGACATTAACACAACATAACGCACATATAGAACTTCTGTTACACAATACCCATGCCATGTAGATTGCATCAAAGGTGTGACAGAGAGAAATATAAAAGGTGCGTGCAGAGGGGCCTTCGATAGCCCTGAAGTGCACACATGCCTCTGAACTGGGATTTTGCATGGTTGCACAAATACACATTTCAAGATATCCCAAACTGTTGTTCAGTTTGTTTCTAAGAGCTCCCAACTTTTGCCACAAAGGGAACCAAAGTACAGGGATATAAACCGATTTGTCCAGGATCACACACAGATAATCAAAACGTTATTCATAGACAACGCTTCATACTGCAGTATTACCATTACAAAGTGCTTTACATAAAAGATGTTCACCAGACGTCGCCTTCCTCACAGAAACATGGATGAATGCCTCCTCTGCTCCCGACATCGCCATAGCCATCCCGGATGGCTACAAAATCGCCCGGAAAGACCGCGTCAACCAAACCGGAGGAGGCATCGCCATCGTCCACAGAGACACTATCCGAATCACGACCAACTCCAATGACTCCTTCCCCGCCGCCGAACACCTTCACTTCCAGATACACACCGACCCCAAAACCACCCTCAGAGGTACCCTTGTATACAGACCCCCAGGACCACGCACACAATTCAGCGAAGCCATTGCAGACCTCGTCAGCCCGCACGCCCTCACCTCCTCAGACTACATCCTCCTAGGAGACCTCAACTTCCACCTGGAGAACAACAACGACAGCAACTCCGCCACCCTGCTGGACAACCTTGCCAACCTCGGACTCAAGCAGCTGGTGAACACCCCCATCCACTATGCCGGCCTCACGCTTGACCCCATCTTCACCTCCAGCAAGCACATCTCCGTCAGCCACTCCACCGAACTACACTGGAGAGACCACAGCTGCGTCCACTTCAACTTCAGGAGAACCACGACCCACCACCACCCTCAACAGGTTCCCCGCATAAGATGGAGCAAGATCACCGCTGACCAGCTCACCACCTCCCTCAGCCAGAACCCCCCTACCATCACAACGGACCCCAACGAAGCAGCCCGCAACCTCACGCAGTGGCTCACAAACTGCGCCGACGCCCTCGCACCACTGAAGAACCCCCCCAGCAGACACGGCAGCAGGAAAGCCCCTTGGTTCACCTACGACCTCATATTCTCCAAGAAAACCTGCCGCACCCTCGAGAAAGCCTGGCGTCATGAACAGACAACTGAAAACATGACAGCCCTCGAACGCCACCCGCAAACACCACCTGCTGATCCGTACCACCAAAAGGACCGCATTCAAAGAACGCTTGGACAACAACTCCCACAACAGCAAGGAACTCTTCAGCATCGTCAAAGAGCTCTCCAGCCCCAGCGCCTGCAACAACGACATCACACCCTCGCAGGACCTCTGTGACTCACTCGCCTCGTTCTTCCACCGTAAGATCGCAGACATACACAACAGCTTTGGTGCACAGACCACGCACCCTACCACCGACCAGGCGCCCCCCACCACCACCCTCCGCATCTGGACCACGGTCAGCACCGAAGACATCAGCCACACGATGAACACCACCCACTCCGACTCACCAACAGACCCCTGCCCACACCACATCTTCAACAAAGCCGACTCCATCATCGCACCCCAACTCCGGGACATCATCAACAGCTCCTTCGCAGTCACCACCTTCCCGGAGAGCTGGAAACACGCCGAGCTCAGCGCCCTCCTGAAGAAACTCACCGCGGACCCCACGGACCTCAAGAACTTCCGCCACATCTCTCTCCTCACTTTTTCGGCCAAGGTCATCGAGAAGACCGTCAACAAGCAACTCTCCGCCTTCCTCGAGACCAACGGATCCCTCGACCCCTCGCAGTCCGGCTTCCGAGCAAACCACAGCACCGAGACCGCCCTCATAGCAGCCACCGACGACAGCAGGTCCCTGCTCGACAAAGGGGAGACAGCGGCCCTCATCCTCCTGGACCTCTCAGCAGCCTTCGACACCGTTTGCCACCGCACCCTAATACAGCGCCTCAGCAACATCGGAATCCAAGGTAAGGCCTTGGAATGGATCATCTCGTTCCTCGCCGGCAGAACACAGAGAGTCCGCCTCCCCCCGTTCCGGCCCATGGCCACCGAAGTTATCTGCGGCGTCCCGCAAGGATCTTCTCTCAACCCCACCCTCTTCAACGTCAAAATCATCTCCTACGCCGACGACACCCAGCTGATCTTCTCCCTCACCAACTACCGCACCACCGCCAGAACCAACCTCCAGGAAGGAATGAGAGACGTCGCGGAATGGATGTAGCACAGCCGGCTGAAACTGAACTCAGAGAAGACGGAAGTTCTCATCCTGGGAGCATCCCCCTCCACCTGGGACGACTCCTGGTGGCCCCCGGCCCTGGGCTCCGCACCCAAGCCAACGGACCATGCTCGCAACCTGGGCTTCATCCTGGACTCCTCCCTCACGATGACCAAGCAAGTCAACGCCATCTCGTCATCCTGCTTCAACACCCTGCGCATGCTCCGAAAGATCTTCCGGTGGATCCCCACCGACACCAGGAAGTCGGTCACCCAGGCCCTCGTCACCAGCCGTCTGGACTACGGAAACACCCTCTACGCTGGAACCACAGCCAAACTACAAAAAATACTCCAGCGCATACAGAACGCCTCGGCACGACTTATCCTGGACACCCCCCGCTTCAGCCACATCTACCCCCAGCTGAAAGACCTGCACTGGCTCCCCATTAGCAAGAGGATCACGTTCAGACTCCTCACCCACGCACACAAGGCTCTCCACGGCATGGGACCCACTTACCTCAATATTAGGTATTGGAACAGCACCCAATGTATTAACCTCCGATCACAGAAGATCGAGTCTGTCTCAGTGGGATTCGATCTTCAAACACTGCTGCGCACACCCCTTCATTGTAGTACAGAGACTGTATGTAGATGCAGCCCCGCTTACCTATCATTTTTTTGGGTCATATGTGTCAGGGAATTTGTGGGAATCGGAAGAGCCATTTTTAGTACTTTTTGAAATTCCAGGTAAGGGAAGCGGGAGGAGGCTGTACCATCTGCAGGGTAGAAAAACAAGCATTTGCAATGCAATAAGTCTTGCATTATTAAAGTTTGAGCTATTGGTGTTGCATTATTTAGCAATGCCAATAGCTCAAACTTTAATAATGCCAGACCTATTACATTGCAAGTGCTTGTTTGGTATGCATGCAGCTCTGAGCAACTGTGCGGGTATTTTTGTGGTATTTCATATCATCATAATTTATTCATATGGTTACTGCACTGGGTTGTCCCATCTCACAGATGAAAGCCAAGCAGGGCAAATACTGTCTGTGATTATTGAATATTGTTTTGTGAGGTCACCCTCTGGCTCACAGTCAGAAAGTGACTCCTCTAAAAGATTCCGATTGTTGTGGGGAGAAAACAACATACTAAATAATGGCTGCATGCTGGAGTCTGCACAGGGTATCATGTGGAGTGAACTTACTAGTGAAAAGAGGTCAGCTTGTGACTGCACATTATAATTCTTTTTGTGATAATTAGGCCGACATACAGAATGATAATGGGCCGATAGCAATCTGTGCCAGGTTGGGGAGGGGCTGTTGCAGGCCACTGATCACAGCAGGAGCGCGAGCTGGGCCCTGTACTGAAAGTTACACAACTCTCAGGCTGTTTGCAGGGGGATAGCTCACTGAATGTGCAGAATTACGGACAAAGGGCGTCCGTGAAAGAAATCCTTACGGACAATAGACATGAGGCCCAAATAACGGGCGGTCTGTGAAATTCACGGACGGTTGGTCACCCAGGGCTCGAGTCGGGGTACCACGCGGGTGGACGGCGTCCCCCCACTTATTTTACCAGGTTTTAACGGGTGGATGCCGTCCCCCCTGCCCAAAAGCTGGACTTCACTCTTTGGCCTCTCTGGAGCGAGATCAGAGCTTATTCAGAACGTCTGTGTACCTGCATTCACTGCGGGGGGGGGGGGGATTAAACGCAGCCTCCGCGAGGTAGGGTGCAGACCACCTTTCATCTAAAGGCATATGAATACCCATGAGATTCCTGTTGTGACGTCACTTCCGGTGACAGCGTCCCCCCACTTCTCGTCACTTCCGGTGACAGCGTCCCCCCACTTCTTTTTTTAGGACTTGTGCCCTGTGGTCACCTAACTGTATGAAGGCATTACACATGGTTCCCATTTGAACACGAATAAGGAAACAGTCATGATTTATGTACAAGAGTAAACATAGCTTACATTTTGGGCCCTGTGTACGAACGTTTTGTGATTCAGTATCAGTTGTAAACTGGTTAACAATCGATCACATGTCCTGAAAACCATGGCTTTGGGTATTGTAGCACAGTGAACCAAATTTTATACCCATTCACTTCTTACATCACGAACACGAAATACCGATTTCGAAATAATGATTTCTATCTAAATAGTCATTTGAAAATCGTTGTCAAAGTATTCATAATTAGTGAATAGCCACTGGATGGGTGTGTTGCACATGAAATGAATCACCAAATGTAAAGCAGGTGGTAACCAGGTGCAAAGTAAACAAGACATGTAGCAAAAGACTACCAACAATTCTGCAAATGTGCATCTCCGCTATCCAACAGAGAATTCTCATTTCCACCTGTGCTGTGAGATAAACTGTAAATCATCTGTCTCTTTAGAAATATTAACAATAATAAGGAATAAAAAGTTTGGATGTCTGGTTCACAGGTGCAAATATGGCCAAATTGCGCCGTGCATGCCAGTGTCATATTGTGGGGCTGCGCACGGTGGTGTATTCTTCCTATTATTCGGGATCATTTTCGGGTTGGATTGAGAAAACAGCATTTACTTAGTGATTAATGGGTTTATTTAATGAGGACTCCTACAGGCATCACAAAATGATCAAACAAGGATCACAATTTTATTAAACAACGATTTCAGAATTAACAGGCAAAAGCTGCCACATTGTCAGCAGTTCTGACACAATCAAACCTGGTGACACTTTTGTATTGCTTGTCCAGTTCTTAAGACTAGAAGACGCCCCCAGGAATATTGTGAGTAGCCATGGTAATCAGTGTTTGCCCTTCTCGAAAATGTGTACAGAATAGACAGATTTTGTAACTTCTTTGACGATCTTACACAATATGTGGCTGGGCAGGACAAAATGTGAGACAGCGTTCATCACACCCCCAGCATTTTTTGCCCCAAGACATCATCATTTGGGTTCTTTCGTTGGAGGTTTGGGAGTGAGAAAGCAGGTTTCTGATTGGTCACAACAGATGCATAGTAAATTTAACACCTGTGCAAGGCTATTAAGATTTTCTTTAAGCACTGCCAAATATTTGGTGGATACTCACCAAGCCTAGTGCCTGATCGACTGCTTATGAAAAGCTTAGGTTCAGGCCACTAGTAAGCTTTTAAAACAGAGAGGTTGCATTATCTATGTCATGAGGAGAAGCAATGGAGAGCTGCGAAGCTGCTATAAATATGGTGAAGAAATAAAAAAAGGACCTTGAGGGAAGCCTTACACACAAACTGATCTGGGTATGTATTACGCACTCTGGCATTACCACAGTACTTGCATGTTAATCCGCATTCCTCCATCTTAACTGCCATGGTCTACAGGGTGTACATGGGCAGGTCTGCGCCATGGTCTACAGGGTGTACATGGGCAGGTCTGCGCCATGGTCTACAGGGTGTACATGGGCAGGTCTGCGCCATGGTCTACAGGGTGTACATGGGCAGGTCTGGCGCCATGGTCTACAGGGTGTACATGGGCAGGTCTGCGCCATGGTCTACAGGGTGTACATGGGCAGGTCTGCGCCATGGTCTACAGGGTGTACATGGGCAGGTCTGCGCCATGGTCTACAGGGTGTACATGGGCAGGTCTGGCGCCATATCACCTAAGAAGCTGCTTCCCCTCCTCCTTCAGGCTTCGCTAGAGGCACCAGTAAGGCTTATACGTGTGAGGTAAGAGGCAGTCTCTGCAGGGTTATCACCACTGTGATTTTGGAAAGCAAAGAGGTGACTAGATCGCAGTTCGTATAAATAGCTACCTAAAGTTTACAGATTGTGTGTTACTAAAAGCATATTTCAATGCAAAGTTTGAATCCCCTCTTTCTGGCCCTACTAATCTATCTTACGAATCTTTTAATGTTGAGAAGGTGTCCAGTGTGGAGGCAGTGCCATATGTCGGAGCGCTCTAAACTCTGCGAACAGCCAAATATTTAGAGCAAACTGCTGCTTAGAAGAATCAGAAACATAAAACAAACAAAGCGGGCGCAACAACTGGGGGCCGCACCATATCTATGTTACGCATAACACCGCGTACGGTGTCGAAATACGACAAAAAGATAGATAGAATAACGAAAGTCAAAGGACAAAAGGAAAGGAAGAAGGACACACAAACTATAGAGAGGGTGAGTAACCTAAAACTCACCTGATGATCAAGTAAGGGGGAGGTGAGCAGAATCCTTCCTGATATGACATACCTACTTAGAATAAACTTCGAATAGGAAATCCAATGAGATCACGGGCCTCTTAAAATAAGGTTATGGCATCTGTGTTGGAGTTGAGTACGCAAATCGTCATAACCAAAGCTCGGGACTGTTGAAATGTCATGGCCTCATATTAGGGCCGCGGGTTTGATAGCCTGAGGAGAATTCCTGCATGTGGAAGAAAACAGGAGTGTGAAAGCGGCATTGAAAAAGGGGGTGGGTCAAATCCCTGGCGAAACACGTTAACGTAGTGGACCCAAAGAGAATGAGTCAAGAAAATAGGCCAGGTCCGAACCCCCGTGGAGTCTTTCAATTGTAAGCTGCCATACTAATCAATAAACCAAAGAGCATAAAAACGTCATGATGCTCAGTCGTATAATGCTGAGAAAACAACAATATGCAAACAATGTGGATAGAGTTATAAAATGAATACACCAAACGTATTTGGAAACCCACCAACTAGATAAGGCCACCAGTAAGTGAAATAAATTAAAAAAGCAGTCCACCATTAGAAGCGGCATGATAATCAGAATGCACGTGACCTACCAATATGGAAAGGTGGAGTAATAAAAACGCAATCACATATTATGGGCCACATGTTATACATTAGATAGACCTGCACCTTAAGTGCAAGCCCACCTACTGCGTGAGGCCCACCTTAGCCATTTGCATGATACAACAACAAAAAAATGAGTAAGAATAACTCCACATGAAAGAATGTCATCAGTCATACAACGTTACTTCACGAGTCGCGTACCGCCTGATACACATTCATTGAACGTGCACCTCACCCGTAAGTATGTCACCCCCAAAATAAAAAGATAATAAATATGACCCAACATCGATAGACAGTATCTACAAAGTGGAAGCAAACCGTATTTACCGGCCACACAATGTACAATGAAATAACGTGCACCGCACAAGAATAAATATCATATAAAAGCAGAAGCAAAGCAGACATAGTCCCGGGTTACGGGCCGCCTGAGTGAGCGATTAAGCCAAAATAATGACAGGAGAAAGTACGCATCGCTTACCAAGTAGTAACAACTGCACGTCTTAACAGGAAACGGGTCGGAAACAATGGGCCCGGTAATGCACATCCGAATATATAGGCACAGAGTAAAGAGAAGCCGCAGCTTATTAGAATGTCGTTGCTGTGATCGACGCCAAGGCGTAGGGCCCATGCCTCCTTTGAAACAACTTAGCAAGCCTTATTAGTAACTAAAGACATTGATGCCCGATGCCCACATACACAAACAAAATGTGTCTGTCAACACATTAATAGAGAATACTGTGAGCGTGAAAAAAGGACATTATAAAAATTCGGCTGACATAAACAAAGTATGTCACAGGAGGGAGGAACCCTACGTATAGCGCCCTGCCTATTTTAGCTTAGGTAAATTGAATATCTGGGAAGGGGTAGCCAAAATCACAAAAAATATTCATTAATGAAAAATCTCAAGAATCTTGAAACCCCAAAAGATATGGTAGGAGGGGTTAGGTGGCCATAGACAAGTGAAGAAGCTGGGGTAATCATGCGATCGGAGTCACATAGAGCTTTGCGCGCCCGACATCAACGCGAACACAGTAAGTCACAGGAGTGGGGAACCATGCGTATAGCGCCCTCTCTTGTGTGACTCAGATAAATTGAATAAATATCATGAGATAGCCAAAATCAAAAAATCTAACAATCCACGATCTCAAAATGTAGGAAACCACAGGAGATATAGTAGGAGGGGTTAGGTGGACATAAACAGGTGAAGATGGGGTTGTCATGCGTCCGGAGTCGCAGAAAGCTTTGCATTGACATTCCACCAGGAACAAAGAATAGCAACATTAAGAGCAGAAAGCAAAAGGCCACGATAATCCAAAAGGGAAATAAAAGTAACCAAAAAGCATAGTAGCACATAAAACAGCACCCAAGGCACAAATAGCATGGGAGAGCTGGACTGATTAAACGCGTAAACCACATATGCCCTAGTGTATGTGTAACAAGCGCTGGGAAAGCTGAAAAAAGATTGCTTTGGGAGGGACAGATAGAAGATACAAGCGCGGTGAAAGCAATTTGGGGGTAAAATAATTAAATAAACAAGCGCGCTGACAAATGGAAAAACAAGCGGCAGTGAAATGTAAAAAAAAAAACACGCCCGCGAGTGGTGCGCGCGCCACAGCGAGCCATATGTTTTCAATTATCGCGCCCGTGTCGGGGCACGCTAATTGAAACCACATGGGCTTTGGTGCGCGTAACAGACACCAATAGGCCATGGGCGGAGCAATGCACCCGCCTTTGGCCTATTGCGTGCTCTGTTTAAAAAAAACACGCAATCAAAGCCCAATAGTGGAAGCCATAAGGAAAAGCACACGCACGAGCATGTGCGAATCCAGGCTATGTTTTGAAACCCCGGTCAAAAGGACTCTCACTGGGCGAGCAGTGCTGCGCAGTGCATCGCTAGGCGTGAGACCTAAAAACGCAGGGGGTGGCAGTGGAAAAATCGCACCGGAATCAAGATAAAAGTCCAGGGTTAGGCGAGGAAGCACACGTTTTATAAGAATGTTCGCCAAGAACGATAGTCACAGGGTTAGTTTTGTCGGCCTCGTGAATTCCATTCAAAGTGAAAGATTTGAGAAAACCGGTTCAACAAGAAAAGATTACCTAAGCTGGTTTCCGCGGGTTTCTTGTTCATCAGAATCACGCAGGACCGCTGCTGGACCATTCTGGGGGAGTTTGGGGTGAGGCTGACTGTGCCCTAACAGTGAGGACAAGAACGTGTAGTGACCACTTTACACTGAGCCCAACAGATGCCCGAGGGCGAGTGCCCACTTGTGCTGCTGTGGCTGGAGCAGCAGGATGTGACGTAGTCAGTGAAGGCTGGGAAAGGACTCGGGAGATGAACGAAACAAAGCGCCACCAGAGTGGCTGATTTGATGATCTCTTGTACTAGGACAGGTTTTAGTTTTCAGACTAGACCTGCTACCGTGGAGAAGGTGACCAGAGCAGTGGTATGTCCAGTGTTTAATTTGAGCCGGTGGTTTCTGCTGCACGGCACCAGCACTTAATTATCATCACCAGCACTTGTTATATCTGCCACATAATGGTACTGTTTAGCCAATTTGAAGATGAGCACAAGAACAGTCCTTTATTAATTGAATATGCATTATAAATAGGGCTCCCGGTTTTATGGTATTTATTTTTTTGACATTTCCATCTATATTTATCCATATATATTTTTTGTTAATTTTATCTGTATTTATCCAGATTTATTTTGGGTTTTATGGAAAAATGAAGCTGAAATTAGTATATTTTCAAATTTGTAATCAGTAAATATGCACTTCTGCTTGAATGCCCACTAGGATTCAATGCTGTAAACACCCACAGACAATAAATCAATGCACTTATAAGAAATTATGCAAATTTCAGTATCAACCTTGTGCATATCTACTGCTGTTAAAGCCTCTTTACTAAAATCCCTTCCTTTTTTAGCCCACTTTTCTATCAATCCACACAGCTATTAGCCCAGCAGTCATAGCAGACACTATTTAGAATTACTCAAAAAGCAACCCAATTTATGTTTTTATCCACATTTAAAAATAAATACAGACAAGAAAATAAATGTTTTCTGTCTGTCTTTAGCTGTAAAAACCAGTAAAAACGGAAAACAGGGAGCCTTAATTATAAATGGCTAATAGCTGCTGCCCAAGCCATTCTTATAGCTTTGGGGGCCTGGCATAATCTAATTTATCACAGTTTTATTTCTCAGTGCACTCCAATTTTCAACAATAATAACAAACTTCTACTAGTTCGTGGTGTGCTACTCCATCTGTTACACTGTGTCTGTCAGTGCCCTACGTAATACTGTACTGCATGGGTCAGGCGAGCCAGTCCCTAGGATGTGTGCACTTTTAATGAAACATTATGTTTCTTATCATAGTTTCACTTTCATCAAAAGAAATATTTCCAATGTCTCTGAAAATTCAGTAACTTCATGCATTTATTAATTCATCCTTTAAATCATAGAACGTTGATTCCAAATTCCATTATAGTATAGACACAAAACGCTTTTCATGATACCCAATGCATTTCGGGTCAAGTATCAACCCTTCCTCAGGGGTTTGGTGCCTTTATCCACAGGCAGCTTTTACCAATTCCGCAGACATCCAAGTAGTCCTAAGGATTGGGCTCCCGGGTCGGAAGCGTTGACATTAACGGATGAATTAATAAATGCATGAAGTTACTGAATTTTCAGAGACATTGGAAATATTTCTTTTGATGAAAGTGAAACTATGATAAGAAACATAATGTTTCATTAAAAGTGCACACATCCTAGGGACTGGCTCGCCTGACCCATGCAGTTCAATAATCTGAATGATCACACTTATAGAAGTGTGATGGTGACTAGTTGTGTTTTTAGTGTCACTGGCAACACAGGCAGGAGCAATGTGTGCAAGCGGAAGTGGCCTCCTGACGAGGGCCCTGGTACTGTTTTATTTAAGTTATAAGCAAATTCCCTTTGTAATAACCTAAAAAACATATACACTATAACCGCAAACAAAGCAAATATAGCATTCATAGAATAAAATATCACAGAAATACTTTTAAAACATCTAACACATCAACTTAAGTAGTACAAAATATTTCTTTAATAAAATCACATAAAAAGACCATTAAATTGATCCAAGAAAATACATTAATACGCTCCATAAAATCCCTTCAACATATATTGCACCTTTACATAAACATAAAAAGTACAAACACATATACAAGAGAAAACACAATTTCAGACTCCTAAATTAGTCTTTTACAAAAACATATCATCGGAATCAGTGAAAGAATGGTCTGGTTAAACTTCTATTTGTAAAATACCAAGACCATGTTCCCTTAGAGATTATGTCATCTGAGTAGCGTCGACGCGTTTCGATGGTTTTTATAAAAATACTCCCATCTTTTTCAAGACAAATCGATTCATAGGGTTTTCTCTATCTCTTGTTTCCTCATTGTTTAGAAATCCTCATAAAGAGATTTTTTGTTGACTTCGGTTTTGTATTAAAAGTCGAGAGGAAATCCTATATTGGAGTCCAATAGACACAATCTTCGCCTTATTTCTTTATACCTCGTAGATAACCTCTAATATTGAGCGCTATCATTCTATCTGGCTCCACTTGTTAGTGATCTGCTTGTCCCCTTATGTCACTGTGGGGTTCAAAGCACTAAAGGGGCGCAGTTCTTTGCACCATCCACAAGATAGGAGCGCGTGGTTCTTCCACGTAATATCTCCTAACAAGAAGCCTTCGTTCTACTCGATAGCCGCTGTCGGGTAATTCCTTTAGGCCTATTTTATTTAACATATTAAGCACTGAGTTCTACTCTCATTCTCCATTTTCCTCTCATCACCTTCACCTTGTTCTAAACAGTGATCACCCCTAGCAATACGTGAAAGTCAAGGCAGTTCACCTAATTTTCAGATAGTTTTAATACATCATTTACTCTGAAAGTTGCAAAATCTCCCTCCAATGATTGGCTTTCTAGTTTGTAGACTATAAATACTTTGCTTTGCACCGTGCATCAGACCGTCATAGAGCAGATTTCCGGGTTTGGAGGGTCAGCTGCTAAACTGCTGGGGTGGGGGGAGTCCCTGACCCTGCAGCAACAGGTGGCAATATTTAAAGTCAATCACCAGGCCAGCTGCAAAAACAAAGCCAACCATTCCGCCATGGGGGGCCAGCAGGCATGTTTTTTGTTTTACACGTAGCACCCTCCGCCCCTGCCCCCGATAGGGGTGCCCTTGGACAACAAAAAAGCAAACGTCCTTCCTCATGGTTTTGCCACAGCATGTGGGGTACATATTTACTTTTATTTCCATAATGACGGCGCGCATGGGAGAAACAGGCAATAATTGCAAACGGTTAAAATGCCGAGCAATTGAAATATTTTGGTATTACGGGCTTTTGAAAACTTTTTGGGGTGTCTTAGAGCAGACGGGGGTTACTAGGCTCAGATTGTAGCAATCAGAGTCTTTTACTACTTGTGTCCTGGGGCTTTACCCTACAATTGAGCCCAACACTGAGTGCAGAGTACACCCCTTTATTACTTGACTCTCAGAGTCCAAGGCCAAGGTACAGGTATGGGGTGTGTGGGTGAAGACTCGGAACTCAATATGCCATCCAATACCCATCACAGAGTCAATGACAAACAAGGGCTTCAACATATAAAAGATAACATACTTTTCATCCAGCACAGCACAACACAGTACTGTACATAATCACCAGGGGGGACTTCAGCTGCTACACTGGTATTACAGGTAAAAAAAATTACTGGTTTGAAAGGCAAACTAAACTGTTCCTCTAGGGCAGGTGTCAAGTGGTAGTTCAGTGTGAGCCAGACATTAATCCTTCTGTGGGATCTTTTGGGTAAAGCACATGGGGAATACCAGTTAGCATGGTTAACCCCATTCTAAGGGGTTAAATGTAGCCCCAAGTGATGTACCCGCCTCCTTAATTATTGTTGCACACTTGCGCAGTACCTTTGTGTCCTTTCAGCTGTATTGCTGCCTTGTCCTGCAGATGCCGGAGCGAAACTGTGAAACATCACCACTGAGGGTGGTGTGCGTCCTCGCACAACCCTACGTCACTACAGCTATGGTGCACACAGCTCCAGTGACGTAACGCCAAATGATGGAGATCCCCTGCAGAATGTTATAAGGGGTCACTGAGTCCTTCACTTTGCCCCAGCCTAGCTAACCAACATTGATGCAGTTGGCATATGTATGTGCACTCCTGGACACGTAAGCCTAGGCAGCACCAGTGCTGTCATGAATACGTCGCACTCGAGTGCTGTTGCTTGTAATCTGGTAACAATTACTTAGTTTGATCGTTTTTGGGCCCAGACGCAATCATACCACTCAAAGAAAGCTAGAAGCCACCCTGGGGCGCAGCAGTGATTTCAAGGTGTTGGTCGATGCCCCTTCAGCAGTTGAGGATGGCTTCCTTCTTGGTTCAGCTCCTTCTCCGGCACTCTGGTTTGTTAGATGAGACTAAAGATGAATTCACAGTTCTTTAGCACCCGAAACTTCTAGGTGTATGTCATCTGTGGCAGGAAACCTTCCTGCCATAATGTATACATACAGGTCCAGAAGTGTACTTGAGAGCTGGTGTCTGAGGTCCAATATTTATACCTGGGCCTTCATTTGAAGTGGGAGAAGCTTCTATAGGTTTCCCTTTGAAGTCCACTGGCTTCATACCTTCCCTGGCTTGGCTGCAGACTAACTACAGGGGGTATACACCCTTTATGTGAAGGTAGGACCCAGCATATTCAGGAGTAAGTAGGGCTGTGCCCAGTTCCCCCATCCCATACTGCCAGTGATGGCCTATCCAGGCACACCTAAGCTCTCTATTGTGTGTGGCTGTCTAGGAGGAATACACAAAGCCCAACTGTCAGCTACACCCAGTCATGTGACCCAATCTTACAGTCTACAGGCACTAACTGGCTAATGCAGGAAAATGCCAACTTTCTAAAAGTGTAATTTTCAAAGTCATAAGGATTTTTCATTACAATTCCAAAAAAAAAATATGCCCTGGTTACCTGTTCCCATGTGGACGTTACAGCTCATTAAATGGAATAAGGTAACTCTAAATGTTATCTTATGGGCAAGGTAGGCCTTGAAATAATGAAAACCATATTAAAGAATTCTTCATTACCAGTACATGGTTGAGGGAAATAAAACCCTACTCAAGCAGAAACCACAGTCCTTGTCAGTGTGAAGTTACAAGCAAATCCAAAAGTGCGACCTACTTTTCCTCAATTTAAACGGCTTCCTTAAGCTAACGGGCTGACGAGCCTTGAGTCTGCACCTGCGCGCCAGGAGAGGTACTTGACCTGTTTTAATTACATTTGGCAGTCCACGCGGCACCCCTTTACATTGACCTGCTCCCTGCTGACGAGAGGCAACTACCTCGAAACACGTGTCCAGGGATGGCTAACGCATACACATACTGTTCTATTTACATTTTGTGGCATAGGCGTACCCGCCGTCGCAACTACATTTCCCACAGTCCTTTGGGGCAACTTGCTGGTGTGACGAGCGGTGTGCGACCTACTTTTCCTCAATTTAAACGGCTTCCTTAAGCTAACGGGCTGACGAGCCTTGAGTCTGCACCTGCGCGCCAGGAGAGGTACTTGACCTGCTTTTAATTACATTTGGCAGTCCACGCGGCACCCCTTTACATTGACCTGCTCCCTGCTGACGAGAGGCAACTACCTCGAAACATGTGTCCAGGGATGGCTAACGCATACACATACTGTTCTATTTACATTTTGTGGCATAGGCGTACCCGCCGTCGCCACTACATTTCCCACAGTCCTTTGGGGCAACTTGCTGGTGTGACGAGCGGTGTGCGACCTACTTTTCCTCAATTTAAACGGCTTCCTTAAGCTAACGGGCTGACGAGCCTTGAGTCTGCACCTGCGCGCCAGGAGAGGTACTTGACCTGCTTTTAATTACATTTGGCAGTCCACGCGGCACCCCTTTACATTGACCTGCTCCCTGCTGACGAGAGGCAACTACCTCGAAACACGTGTCCAGGGATGGCTAACGCATACACATACTGTTCTATTTACATTTTGTGGCATAGGCGTACCCGCCGTCGCCACTACATTTCCCACAGTCCTTTGGGGCAACTTGCTGGTGTGACGAGCGGTGTGCGACCTACTTTTCCTCAATTTAAACGGCTTCCTTAAGCTAACGGGCTGACGAGCCTTGAGTCTGCACCTGCGCACCAGGAGAGGTACTTGACCTGCTTTTAATTACATTTGGCAGTCCACGCGGCACCCCTTTACATTGACCTGCTCCCTGCTGACGAGAGGCAACTACCTCGAAACACGTGTCCAGGGATGGCTAACGCATACACATACTGTTCTATTTACATTTTGTGGCATAGGCGTACCCGCCGTCGCCACTACATTTCCCACAGTCCTTTGGGGCAACTTGCTGGTGTGACGAGCGGTGTGCAACCTACTTTTCCGCAAATCCAAAATTAACCTGGACTCAGTCTCATGGTAGCTTGGCACAGAGCAGCCAGGCTTAACTTAGAGGCAATGTGTAAAGTATTTATGCATCACTTCAAACAGTAACACAGTGAAAACAGACAAAAAAAGGATCCCACACCAGATTTAGGAAAATAGATGAATATTTGATCAATAAAACAAGACCAAAATAACAAAAATACATTCAGTAGAACCAGAGATATGCGATATTCAGATTTCAGTGAAAATAGTGTCAAACAGCACAAAGCGCCTACTGTGAAAATCTGATCACACCAGACCGGTACAAAGTCATAAGTTCAGGCTAACCGCAAAAGAGCACGAGCCGGCTACAGGGACACAGTAAGACCCCCTCAAAAAGAGAACCTTAGTCCTGGTTGCAGAGCATTGCGAAGTCCTGCATCAAGGATGCATTGCAGAGCCAAGGTGATGTATTGTTCTGAGGAGTTGCAGAACTGTGATGGGAGGTCCTGCATTGTCGTTGATGATCCTGTCCATGAGGGCTTGCAATGGGAAGTGCGACATTAGGGATGCGTTGCAGTCGAGGCAATGCATAGGTTGTGAGGTGCTGCGAGGCTGTGATGTGAGACCTGCATCCTCATCGAGGCTGCTGTCTACAAAAGAATTGCAATATGAGGGCCTGCGCCAGGAAAGCTTCTCACAGTGGCAGTACCAATATGGGTTGTGGGATCGTGCAGAGTACTTGGACTGAGAGAAACCTCACAGCAGAGGCAATGCACCTGTTCTGCTTGGGATTGAGGCGCGCAGCAGAGTGGATGCATCGATTTTGCTGGGTCCACAGATGGGCTGGCAGAGCATCTTGAGGCCCACTTCTAAAGGTACAGGACTTGGGTGGCACCATTTGGCAAGGTAGGACTCACAGATGGCAGAGTCCAGGTGTTATGTTCAAGGTTGTTGGAGCCTTCTGTTCTTGAGGCACTAGTCAGGAGGCCAGCAAACTAGCCCTTGCAGTCAGTCTGGGGTCCTGCATTCAACAGGTGCAGGTCCAGTCATTCTCACCCAGGCAAAAGGGCAACAGTCAGCAAGGCAGCAGTCCTTCAGAGCAGAAGTCTAGCAGAGTAGCAGTCAATTCAGCAGCAAAGCACTCCATTTTCCTGGCAGAATATTCGCAGGTCCAGAAGTGTACTGGAGAGTTGGTGCCTGAGCAGTGGCGGAACTCTATCAGGTGCTCCCCGGCCGAAGTGCAGTGCTGAGTGGGCCCCTGGAGCTTGGGGCCCCCCACGCACTGAGGGGGATGCGGGGACCTTTGTTACGCCCCTGTGCCTGAGTTCCAATATTTATGCCTGGGCTTTCCTTTGAAGTGGAGAAGCTTCTAGAGGTTTCTTCAAGAGGTTTCCATTCAAAATCCACAAGCTTCCTGCTTTTCCTGGTTGGGCTCTAGACTAACTACAGGGGGTATGCAGCCCTTTGTGTGAAGGCAGGACACAGCCTATTCAACTGTATGTATGGCTGTGCCCAGCTCTGCCCTCCCAGTGATGGCACATCCAGGCACACCCATGCTCTCTATTATGTGTGGCTATCTAGGAGGTATACACAAAGCCCGCCTGTCAGCTAAACACAGCCATGTGACCCAGACACAGGCTACAGGCACTAACTGGCTCAGGCAGGAAAAAACAAACTTTCTAAAAGTGGCATTTTCAAAACAGTACTATAAAATCCAACTTTAGCATAAAAGAGGATTTTTCAATACAATTCAAAAGACACCAAACATGTCCTGGTTACCTGGTTCCATGTGTAAGTGACTGCTTACTACACAGAATAAGGCAACTCCAATGTTATCCTGAGGTAGGCCTTGCAATAGTGAAAAACAAATGTAAGAGTTTTTCAATACCAGGACATGTCAAACTTTTTAGATACATTGCATCCTGCCCTCCGGGCTGTTCAGGGTCTACCTTCGGGGTGACATATGTATTAAAAAGGCAGGTTTGGTCCTCGTAAAATGTTTATTTTGCTAGGTCAAAATGGCAGTTTATAAATACACACACAGTCTGCAAGGGCAGGGCTGAGACATGTTTAAAGGACTACTTAAGTGCTGCGAGCCCACTAGTAGCATTTAATTTACAGGCCTGGATCGCAGGTAGTACCACTTTACAAGAGACTTATAAGTAAATTAAATATGTCAGTTGGTTGTAAGCCAATTCTACCATGTTGAGAAGAGAGAACATAGGCATTCTAACACTGGTTAGCAGTGGTAGTGTGAATACACCTAAGGCCATCAAAAACGAGATCAGCAAGAAATAGGAAAGATGACAGCAAAAAGTTTGCGGGAAGACCATCGTAAGCCTGGCAGCTCTAACAGTGGCTGATTCAGCCCCATTCTAAGTTTGCAGACACAGTTTTTGTTTACCATGGGACCCGTTAAAGGCTGTTCCTGCCATATGCATATTCTTTCCAGACTGGTTCAACCACAGAGTTTGCCTCAGTGTCAGCAGGATGATGCAGGGTTGGGAGTCAGGTAGACTTAAATCCAAGGCATAAAATAGAGAGAGGCTTCCCCTCTTAACCACCACTGAACCTAGTGGGGGTAACATTGCTGTGAAAGAACGAAGAAGGAAGGGAACAAAGGGATTCCCTCCACTACAATGGGACCCTCTGTCTCGCATACTTAACGTCCTCTTGTCTGTTCCATTTAAATGGACCTCAGAATAACTGGGTAGAAGCCTGTAATTCACATTGCTGTTTGCAACTCTCTCTAACCCTCCATCTTAGGTTCCACTCCAGTGCAGGAAATTAAAAAGGATTCATGTGTGGCCACAGACATAGGTAACGCACTCCAAGTAATGCCTGCTCCACACGCATGGGTTACACACATGTATCATCCATGCCCCACCTGAATGGAGTGAAAGACCTGGTCGCGATGATTGATAGACCAATTTAAAACACAGGAGATGTCGGTAGCCAACTCACCTTGGCAGACAACAACAAGTAAAAAAGGCATATATGCCACACTAGTTTTTTGTTGCCTCCACTGTCAGCAGTTTTGCACAGCCCGGCAAGCTAATGGTAGTCAGACTCATGAACTTTCACATCACAGAACCCCTTCCCCATACCAAAGAAAATCCGAAGTGCACATGTGTGATTGTCATGTGTGCTGAGTGGAAAAATTCAACAGACATACAGAACTTCCTCCTGCGCCCTCACAGAGCTGTATACAGAAACTTTCCATTTACATTTTTTGCAATTTTTTCCTCTCTAACTTCACTGAGCTGTATACAGAAACTTGCTCATTACATTTTTGCCAGTATTTCATCTATAATTCCACGAGCGGTGGCTGTTAGTGCATGTGAAATGATAACAATACATAATACAGAGCATGACCCTGCAAGCATTCCTACTCAGGTGCTTGCCAAGGAAATTCTGCCATGGCATTCATCCCAGAAAACAAATGGCTGACAGGCAGCTTGACTGCAATGCAGGAAATACCTACACACTAATGGCAATGTACCTCTCAGGACTCTCATTAAAGGACAGAGGGCAGGATGCACTAAAAGGGTGTTAGAAAAATTGGTCGCAATGTGTGTACCAACTTTCTGGGACCTTCCTCATTATTATTCATGAGATCGGTCGTAAATTACGACTCACTTCAATTGGTGGCCATCGAATGGATAGTGGCCTGCTTGGGTCAGCACACCTCTATGTATGTGACCACCTTTAAACACAGGGAAAAAAATCCTAAATGCAACCCTGTTTCCATAAAGGAAACAATGCTGTGTTTATAAAAAGTTTTTCTTTTTTTTTTAAATGTTTGTTTGAGAGTTGACAGTGGGCCCAAGGACCACTATCTACTATGCAATACAGTTGTTTTACACTCACAAAGGTGAAGGGGGTCGGTCCCCTTGGGAACGGGTTACTATCCCAACTCAGGAGTTGGTAACTTTTCAATGTTTTGACGGAAGGCTTGTAGTTCCAAACCATTGATACATATGGTACCAAATATGTATTTGAAAGGGACTCTTAAAACACACCCTCAAACATTGAATTCACATTTCTAAAAACATTCAGTGACTGAGAAAAAACTTTATGAATTGCAAGATGCGTTTAGTATGTAAGAAAAAGGATTTCAGAGTTCACAAACCTTCTAATTTACCGATGGAACTGGCAACCTTGATTCCTCGAATGAGAATCAAAAAGTGTGTTCTGATTCCACCTTCACCAATTCAGCTTGGTGCTACGCTTTTGTGTTTGGCAAGAGCGATCGGCCTAGCAGTCAGTCAGGCCTGTTCCTCAAATATATTGTATTTTATAAGAACATCAGTTCAAAGCATTTATTTTTGATAAGCGTGAGTTTGCATTAAACAGGATCAGTCTGCTATGCTTACAACAAAATGCATGGCCCATAGCGATGAACAATGCAGAGTAAGAACATGTGAAAGGTTAATTGAGGAGAGGATGTGGCCTAACGGCTAGCGCAGACAACCTCGGAGCTGGGGAGCCGGGTTCGAGTCTAGCCAGGGAACTCAACAGCCTGTGATTCTGGGAAACAATGAATCTCCTCGTTCCTAACAACATTGAACGTGTTGGTCTGTAACGCAACTGGCGCTCATGTAAAGCGCTCTGACACCTTTGGGTCCAACTGCTATATAAAACACCCAGGGCCTCATGTAGGAAGCCAAATACCGGTCGGTAACGGCCGATTTTCGGTAATTATACCGTTACCGACCGGTATTTTGGCTTTTGGTATGTAGGGGGACAATTTCTGTATTCGGAATTTACCGAATCGGTAAAATTACCGAATCGGTAATTTTACCGATTCGGTAAATTCCGAATACAGAAATGAGATGTAGGGGGAGTGTGTGGGTGATGTTTGGAGTCGGTATTTACCACCAACTAATAGTTGGTGGTAAATAAAGTATGGATGGTGAAATGCATTTCATAGCGCCTACAAGTGTGCAATGTGGCAGACATACATGCCCTTCGGGCATGTATGTGTGCCACATGTGCACACATGGCCGTTTCGGGGGTGCAACAGGGTGTCAATGTGACACCCTGCCACCCTTGCATGTGTTCCCCCCATTACCGAATCGGTATTTACCGATTCGGTAATGAGGCATACCTTCCCATCAATGGGAAGGTATGCCTCATTACCGAATCGGTAAATACCGATTCGGTAATTACCGAATTATTCCGATTCGGTAATATTTACCGACCAATTACCTACATATCATTTACCACTTCATAAATACCGAATCGGTAAAATTCGGTATTTATGAAGTGGTAAATGTGTCCCTACCTACATATGGCCCCCAGAATTTCTTTTTTTTTTTTAACATCCAGCCCTATGTCCTGCGCCTGTAATATTAATGCAAATGGTGGCACACATGGTGATGCACCACTGGTCAAAACTGGAGAGAATATTAGTGACTTGACTTTAAAAAACAGGACAACATATTAATTAAAAGGATGGGGAGAGAGCGTCCATTGCATGGGTTGTTTTTTTTTAAAGTAGATTGGGTTTGGTTGTTAAGCACAGGAATGGGCTATATTTGGAGCTGACATTCAGTCTCTTCTTTCAAAGACCAATGTATAAGCTCCTTCCATGTGTGGCCCTTGCAGTCTTTTACAGAGTTTTAATGCCAAGTTCAAGGAGTTGTTAGAGAACACAGCATTGGCGGATAGTACATACTTTGCTGAAATGCTTATTGAGCATATATTTGGACTGTTGTAATCATTTGCAGACATTACTGTGTCTGTCGTCCATCATCAGGTCAAGACTAACTAAACTTCAGACTGAAAATGTCGTTTTTCTCTCCGCCGGAGCCGGAGCACGTTTGGCTGTCTTGCTCCAGTGCACACACCCTTGCATAATAGTAGAAGGGTGTGAGCCTTCTGCCAAGAGTAGGTTTTGCGCCGTAAGTGGGCCTTTCGAGTACAAAAAATATACTTTAATACTTTTTCCACTTTGCATGTGTGCTCTACAGTTGGGACTTTGCGTTGGGAACGTTGCCATTTCCCTCATCCAATGCTTGTAACCTTGGGGGGGATGAAAGAAAATGAACTAAATTATACAGAGCACATTAAAACCATCTGTTGCATTGATTTCTGCCTCTTATTTATAATTAGGAAAATCCTCCCTTTTATTCCTTCGGCTGCCAGAAAGGATTTGGTAAAAGCACTTATTATTCCAAGAATGGATTATTGTAACTACCCAAACATCTTATCCAACGCTTGCTGGTACTCCAAAGCGCTGCAGCCAGGGTAATCCTGGGATTAAGAAGAGACTCGTCCGTCGACCAGCATTTAGAAACATTGCATTGGCTCTCAGTTCACAAAATATGCTACTGCAAGGCCTTATGCCGGTGGCATAAGGCCAGCTACAACACAAGACAGGATACCTATATGTCATCTCTCCTCTTAGTATACACCAAACCGGGATCTAAGTGCCAGATACACTTGTCTAGTTAAAACTCCTAGAGTTAGGAAATAAAGACAAGGCGGCTGCTCACTGGCATGACCATGGAGCAGTCACTTCCACCATGGAGCAGTCACTTCCACCATGGAGCAGTCACTTCCACCATGGAGCAGTCATTTCCACCATGGAGCAGTCACTTCCACTATGAAGCAGTCACTTCCACCATGGGGCAGTCACTTCCACCATGGGGCAGTCACTTCCACCATGGAGCAGTCACTTCCACCATGGGGCAGTCACTTCCAGAGCATGGAGCTCCTTGCCGCTTGAACTCTGTTCTCAACCCTTGCTGCTGATTTTCAGGAAATAACTTAAAACATTCCTGTTGATGCATAGTTTTTAGTCAAATGGCTACATTTTGGATAGACCAAATCTTTCGTTTTCTGCATTCTGCATCTTCATCATGTTTTCTTCCTTCTGGCCCAAGAGGGCTCTCTAGATATTTTATCCTTATAAGCGTCAGAACACACACTTTTTTTTTAAGTAGCTGTTTGCGCTCTATTAATGGTTTCAATCAATTAATCAATCCCACATGAAAAGTTTGAAAAATGTGGAGAGTTTTAAAACTTGCTTCACCGTTACACCTGCCTCAAGGAGTTTTACGTTTTTGGTGCAAATCTCTTTCTATAAATGTTAGTAGATTGTGATTTGCGTCCAAACCCGAAGGCGGTTCGATGGGAATAGCCATACACCACCCATGAAACGCCTCCTTGATGCAAAGTAGTCCATAGTGATACTCTGTGTTCTTTTGGCCAACTTTCCAACGCAAAGCAGGATTTGGAAATGAAGTACAACCACAACATCTTGTGCCGGGTTTGAGCGACAAAAGTAATGCAAACCCTGGCGTGAAGTGTTTGTAAATCTGGGACCGGGTGTCGTGGTACACGGCGGTTACAAAGCCACAGGGAAAGAAAGGGATTTTTCAGGGAGCGCACACATAAAACGTGGGGAGACTGGTAAGAGAACAGGAACATCCTAGTTCCAGAGCCAACAAGGAGCAGTGCTTAATTTGTGCCGGTGCTTGCAGGTGGTGAGCCCTGGTACTAATTTCTGAGATCCAGACTTGGCCCAGAGGAAGAAAGAGAAAGGTAGATAAGGGAAAACACAGGAAGAGGAATATGCGAGAAAGGTCGAAAGTCGCCAAGATAAGAACCATTAAGAAATAGGGTGGTGGGAGAAGGACATGCGGTGGAACCAAGACTAGCTGCATTGGTACTTGGCGGCGCCCGGGGCGGGCTCTGCAGTTAAGGTTTAGACCTCTGCACTGATTTGTTTAGGAATAAATGAAGCATCGCACTAGGCCACACCTTCAGTAGCTGATCACTAGTATACCTAAAATAAAAGGACCTCGTTGGTCCTGTGCGAGATTCTTTCCTCTGCACCAGTGGCTTGAGTTCACTGAAGAGTAATATTGACAGTAGGGGCAGTAGTAGTAGTATTAAAAATAATAATGTCTTATAATATAGCGGTTCATACCACACTTCTACATGTACTAAGCGCTATAAATAATGGCTGTTGAGACTCTGCTCCAAGTTAATGATACTCAGTACCACAGAGAACTCTAAAAGGGAAGTCCTTCACTGCAGCTACCGTTTTTCTGGCAGCCTACTAGCACGCATCAACTCCGCTCAAGAAGGAGCACAGACGAAGTGATCATTCATTACTTGGCCTCTCGGTGACACTTCAGCGAGAGATCGATTTAGCAGAGCGACCGCGACTCTGGGATCGAGTCCGATATTGCACAAGAGAGCAGCGAATAACTGTCAATGAAATGATACCGCGTCTGCAGCAGATCTGTGGGGGCAGAGCCCGAGCTCGCTCCCTATGACCGTTAATCAAAGACTTGTCACTTATAGGCCGAGAGACAGGTCTGTTTGTGATGAGGGAGTAGTCCAGTGCTTTAAATGGGCCGGTACTGTCCAGTACGGAGTACCGGCACTTTTTTATTTTGAGAGGGAGAGTACCGGCACTTCTCAAGAGAAATGCAATACTTTTAATTGGAGAGTACCGGCACTTCTCAGAAACAAGCAGGTACTCTGGTACCGAGTGCCTGCGGTTATATTTTCCCATTTCAAGCACTGGGGAGTACTGAGAAACTGTCGGCTTGCCGCGGGAGCGCTGCATTCTGCTCGGTCGCACTCGCTGAGCCCACCCGCTTACCTCCTTTGAGCCGCGTCCCCTTGTCACCTTGCTGGTGGGTGTCCGCGAGCCGGGCGCTCTTGAAAGGCCCCTCACCGCCCGAACCCGACCGCAAGCAGCACTTGTCGCTCCGCTAGAGTCCCGGCTGCAGGCGGCCGTCTCTCGCTGTCCCCATTTCAGAGATCTGCAGCTTACGGGGCTGCTATGGTAACTAATGAAGCGACAACAAGCCGGGCGGGAGGCTGCTGATAGCGAGCAGATTGCGAAAGGTGCCCAACTGTCAGGGAGTGGGGAGGGGGAGCGAGTCAGCACCACGCTGCAAACCAGGGAGCAACACACAGTGTCATCCGGTCCAAAGCTGTGCAACGCGTAACCACTGTACTGCAGCAGCGAGGAAGGCACACTGCAGAGCCAACCTGCAACCACACTGCACCTGTGCGGCCAAACTGACTCTTAATAAACACCAACGAAAGTGCGTTGGGAACTACACTTCAAACCGAACTAATAAACATGGACAGTCAGCCACAGTGGCACATCTCAGCGGCCTGACCGGGGGGAGCACAGACACTGGGCCCCATTACCAGGCATGGGCAGCACCCTGAGTGGCAGTGTGTCCCCAGGGCCGGCTTAGGGCTGGGGGCGTCCGTTGTGACAGTGTTTGTTGCGCCCCCCTATGACCACCTCCACCACGGATTCCCTCAGCGCCACCCTTTAACAGCGCCCCTCAAATCTCCATAACTCCTTTTTCTCAGATGCATTGAATAAAGCGCCGCCGCCACTGATTCCAGTGTAGCGTGTCAGATGGATGCCCCACAGTGTGGCAGGCATATCCACTCCGGCACCTGATTTGCCACTGCCATACAGTGCGGCCGACAACCCTCCTCCGGAGGCACTAGCATTAATTTCTGCCACCTGGCCTGTTCCTGCTTGGTGCCGCACATGGCCTCATGACCATCCACTGACCCCCGAGACTCTCCGATGCACTCACCTTGGACAGCGACATGGACTGCCATATCCTGTTTGATGACCAATGACACGGCGACCACACTGCAGACTGTACCCTACCTCTTCCGCAAGACTTGTCATGCCCGGATGGACTCTGGCTGGCCCTCCACGGGCCCATATTGTGTAGTGTGCTCGGCATTGCTCTGTACCGCTCCAGCTCTGCACTGGATGTGCAATAAACATCCAGTGATGCACTGCTGTGTTATGTTTTACATCATTCATGTATGAATGTGTGGATAAATGTAGGGACAGTGATGTCCCTTTCGTCAATGATGCTCATCCTCTGTGATGCCATTTGAGACGGTGCTATATAGCATGTTGTGAACCGGGTCCCGTGAACACTACAACAGGGACACACGCATCAGTCACTTCCATGTCCGGACATGGACTGAACCACGCCCAGATCCCACATGTCATTGTTGCAAGCCCTGCGCTGGTCCGGCATACGGCAGGCCAGACCACTCCTCTTACGCTCCGAGGGGGGGCCCTCATTGCTACCCATCGCAGGCGTACTCGCTGGTGGTGTGCAGGTCACTGGTCCAGTTGTCAGCATGTCACAGCCACTCCCTAAGGGCAGGTTTGCACGCACACCACAACCATCCGGCACAGGCGTCACAGGCCATGTGACTCCGCCAACATAAGGGCCCGTCGACATCACGTTCCTTTCTGCCGGTGGTGACTGGATGACCGGCACTCCACGGTTCTCAATCGTAAAGGGCCCATGAGTTGTTGTGCACAGGATTAGTGGCACCCGAGGCCTTGCGGCCGTCACGGGCCTGCCACCACGTGGCGCTGACTGGGGTTGCACAGGGTTAGTGGCACCCGAGGCCTTGCGGCCGCCACGGGCCTGCCTCCACGTGGCGATAACTGGGGTTGCACAGGGTTAGTGGCACCTGGAGCATTGCAGCGGGCACAGGCACCCCACCACGGGACGGTGACTTTGGGTGCACTGCGTCAGTGGCACTTTAAGCTGCTAAGCGGGTGTGCAGCCTGCGATGATGCCCCGTCCCGGCGGTCCAGACAGTTCAGGTTTTGTGTGGCCTGCTGGACCGCAATGTAGGCCAGAGCCAGCAGGCAGCGCGGGCCTACCGCCACGTGGCATCGCTTCCGGGATCACATAGTTGGTGGCACCTATTGGGCTGAGTGGGTGTGCATCCTGCAATGAGGCCGGGTGCCCTGGTATGTCCTCTGTCATGGAGTAATAAAGACCCAGCACCAAACAGGAGAGCTGGTGGCCTGTGGAGCGGGACGGCATGGTGTGGAGTGTGCCATGTCCGCGGGCCCCAGGTGTGTGGCCTGCAGCGGCACTTGGTGGGACCTCCTGTCTGCACGCCGGTGGCGGAAGGTGAGCAGTGTGGCCTGGGTGTGCATGGGCGGGCATGCTCCGATGGGAGGCGGGAGGGGCTAGGGTGCCTTAATCTGGGTGTGCATGGGCGGGCAGGCGATGTTATCTTGTGCGATTGTGTGTACTGTACCAAACATGTATCTGGACTCTGTTTCAGATGACGGGTCTGTCTCAGATGTGTGACCTAATGGACTGCACTACATGCCGGCAAGTGGTTGGAAACACACCAGTGGCAGCAGGTGAGCAGTGTGGCCTGGGTGCGCAGGGGCGGCGCTCTCTCTCTCTCTCTCTCTCTTCTTCTCTCTCGCTTTCTCCCACTCTCTTCCTCTCTCTCTCTCTCTCTCTCTCTCTCTCTCTCTCTCTCTCTCTCTCGCTCTCTCTCTCTTCCTCTCTCTCCTCTCTCTCTCTCTCCCCCTCTCTTCCTCTCTCTCTCTCCCCCTCTCTTCTTCTCTCTCTCTCCCCCTCTTCCTCTATCTCTCTCTCTCTCTCTCTCCCACTCTCTTCGTCTCTCTCTCTCTCTTCCTCTCTCTCTCTTCCTCTCTTCCTCTCTCTCTCTCCCTCTCTTCCTCTCTCTCCTTCGCTCTCTCTCCTTCCTTTGATGTGTGCAGGACACACCTTCTCATCATGATTTTTGTCTTGCAGGCTGTGACATTCGGATTGGCCCGAGGGGAGCCGCAATGTGTCTTCATTTCATTCCTGTGTTCATTTTAATAAAGTTTGATTTGTTGCTTCGGAAATGAATGTGTGATGCTCATTTTTGTGATGACACATGCATGTCACCAGTTGTGATTCTGCCACATCATGCAGATCATTTTGTATGTGATTGGGTGTTGCTGATGTGGCATGTCTTTGGTCGGGGGGGCCGGGGAGGGGGTGTCCTGGGGGTGGTTGCGGCGGGTGTTGTTTCCCTTCCAGCCCTCCGGCCTGCATGTTCAGTTGCCCGGGTGCATCTGTTGTTCTTCAGGCATGGCTGTGGGCTGGTCTCTCTTTTGTGGTGCAGGCTGTGGTCCGACTTAGCACCAGGTCAGAGCAGGTGTTATTTTCCTGCTGCTAAAGCGCCTTATCGCCTGTTTCGTGTGCTTATCACAGGTCTGTCTGGTCTTTGTGAATGTTGTGGAGTGTTGTTGTCACGGCTTTGGGCACAGGAACGCCTACTCTGCATCTCATTAGCGATAGTTGCGGGGGTCATCTGTGGCGATGTTTTTGCGGCTGCTATCGGGGGTAAACTGGTGCTGTGGGCTGTTAACACCGGCTTGTGAATGGGCCGATTAATTTATCGCAACTTTGGCTGCGGTAAAGTGCCGTTAACTCGGCGATAGTTCCTTGTGAATATGCCCCTTGGTGTTCTGTATCTACTAGTAGCAGTGTCGTAGGGCTGATTTGAAGATGTCTTTATCTGTGGAGTCTTGACTTGTTCTCCATTCGAACTCTAGTTGCTTGCAGTGGTGTTTCATCAGCCTGAATTCCTTTGTATACTAGCTGGCTTGTGGTCAGGCTCTTGCCAGGGTGTCAGCGCATGTGGTGATCAAGCTGTTGAGGTTATTAATGGCTTTTGGAAAGTTGCAGGTGTGTTTAGGCTGGTGCGTGGAGAGGGAGGAAGTACACTCCTATTCTGTGACGCTTTCCCATCTACGGCGGGTGGTTCCGGTAGTGGTAGGTCTGTGGTAGTATCGGAGAGGTATGCTGAAACTGACGAGGGAGTGGTCTGACCAGACCACAGCTGCTTGCTTGTTGACTGCGATGTTGCTGATTGGGGAGAAAATGGGGTTCAAAAGGTATCTGGCAGTGTGGGTGGGTTTGGTGATGTGCTCAGGGAGACCAAGGTTTCTGAAGTTTTCTTGAAGGGGCATAGAGTTAGCGTCGGTGTGGTTTTCTAGGTGAAAGGTAAGGTCTACAGGGAGGATGAAGGTGCTGCATTGATGGTGAGGGATGCAACAAAGTCCGTGATGTCGCTGGCAAATTCTGGTTCCTGGTTTCTACAAAGGTTCTATTCAAGGAGAAGTTAGCTGTGGTGACAGTCTTGCTGAGTGATCTTGTAAGCGACGTGCATGGCTATAGCAATGTCTGGTGCAGAGGTTGGGTTTAGCCATATTTCTGTGAGGAAGGGCAGATCCGGAGTGTGCTCAGGCAGTAGGTCCCATATCTCAGTGGCGTGGTTGGAATGCGAGCAGGTGTTACGAAGCATGCATGAGAGCATCGCATGTTGTATGGGTGATGTCTGGTCTGTGTGAGAGGGTGGCTGGTTTGTGTGAATATGAGCGAGTGGGATGCTGTTTGTACAGGAGTAGTGAGTGTAGGGTGTGGAATAGTGCAGGAGAACTTGCAGGAGGCATAGTGAATATTACTTCTGTATTGGGTGGTGTGGCAGTAGTGAGGTAAATGGCAGCCAGGGTTGAGAGCATGGAGGAGCACGCAAGGAAGAGTTGGGTTAGGGGGAGAACCAGGGTTCCTGGCAACAGGCACGGCCGGATGCAGTTGGGCTTCCCTTTGGCATACCAGTGACGCGCCCACTGCATGTGTCCGTTGCGCCTCTGCACTGCAGCTGCTATTAATTAGGTCTTGGGAGGGGGAAGGACCATGGTGCAGTAGACAGGAAACAAGTGAAGTCCCTTCCTGTGCAGATGAAGGATGGGAAATGAAGTAATCTTTCTTAGTTTCATCTTTTAAAGATGATTTTGCCAGGAAACCAGTTGTCACTTCCTGTGCAGATGGATGATGGAAAATCAAGTGATGTTAATGGTGATCTTAGACAGGATGTTGTTTTAATGAATACTTGGCTGTCTTTAGCAGCAGATTCCATTGCTCTAGTTAGATGTAGATTCTCAGCAATATCACGTCCTTCTGCTGCTTTGTTTACGCCTGCCTTAGCTGCCCCAAAAACAAATGTAAAAATCTCAAGCACTCTTGTATGAAAAATTACAACTCAGCAGAGAAAGCTTATGTGGTGATATTCACAGGGCTCAAGCAGGCTATATTGCTTCAGCTCCTAACATCCCTTAAGAGATCTCAAACAGAGTTCAGTCTTTCCTTGCACCCAAAGTTTGTGCCCACCACATTACCCCCCCAGAGGTGCTATGTGAAAGTCTTTCTTGCATTTTTCAAGAGAAGTTTCAAAAGATCTATGCTGATTTTGATGTTGATGCAGCACTTTGATGCAACTCTGACTGTTGAGTTAGATCCTTTCTTGGTGAACGATAGGCCACATGGCCCTATTCTATCCTCTTTTGAAAGTATAACTATTGTAGCCTCGGTTCATGCCATTCTAGAATGTTGCTCCAGGACTTAGCTTCCTGACCTCCTAGAGTTTTAGCTCAAGCTATGCGTATTCTAAACCAACTGATAAACGATGTATTTAGTCACTCACTGCAATAAGCCTTGGTTCCCAAGGTGTCAAAACATTCTCAATTGGCCCCTCTGTTGAGAAAGTCTTCAGCGGACCCTGATATCTTAGCAAATTGCCGACCTATTTCTTCCTTACCAGCATTATCTAAAATGCAGGAAAAAATAGTTAATGTCCAGATCCACTGCTAACTCGAGGCCAGTAATTGTTTGCATGGCTCACAGTCCAGTTTCAGGCCTGGTCATATTACTGAATCGTCTCTGCTAGAAATTACTGAGTTCATAAAGCTAAATTTTAGATCAGAGTTATGCAGCTGCATTGGTATTAATAGATCTGTCAGCTACGGTTGACACTGTTTCACACCAGAACTTGCTACTTGGTTTAGCAAAAAGTCAAATTTGCGGACCTGCCCTATTTTGGCCTAAATCTTTCTTATCTGGCTATTATCAATCTGTCCATTTGGTGCCTTTCACATCCTCTGACAGGTTTTTGAAAAAGGGTGTTCTGCAGTGATTGGCCCTAAGCCCTACCCTGTTTAATGTCTATAAGGTCCCCTTGGCAGATATTATCGAATCGTTTGTTCTGAAGGTAGTGTCATATGCAGACGATACACAACTACTGCTCTCTTTTTTTGGAGGATAACTGTAAATTATAGAATTCCATTCAATCCTGCCCCGAGAGAGTGGCGTATTGGATGAAGAGCAGATGTCTAAAAACAAATTCTGATAGAACCAAAGTCACTCTGTTTTTGATGTTCTCCTTTAGTGTGGTTCAGTGCATGGTGGCATCTAGAACTTGGCACCCCTCCAAATTCAGTGGAGGAGGTAAGGAACCTCTGAGTCAAATTTGACAAAGATCTCTGCTTTGCTCCACAGGCGAAGACAGTTTGCTCTTCTGAAAAGCCTAAAACAGTTTCTTAGGTTAGCTCCTGAATTCACTAGGAAAACCATTGTATATTTTTTGATTACATCTCAGTTGGATTACGCCAATGCTTTATATCTTGATCTTCCAGACTAACTTCTCAGCCGGTTGCAATTGCAACAGAATGCAGCCACAAGGCTGCTTCTGAATCTTTTCATACACCTGAAAGAGTAGGGAGTGATAAAATAGTGTCTCTATTCTTTTGTGGTGGCACGTGCTGTGTGTCTTAATACTGCCCTCATTCACACAGTTGTGTGACATGCTTCATCATAGGGCTGCTACCAAATACCCCTGCACAGCCAAAGCCTGGGGTGGAGCAATAGGGTGGGGGAAGACAAACACAACATAAAAGAAAAACAATAAAGTCTAAAGTCACTGGGATCACCGGAAGTGAAAGTACAGTGTGGATTAAAACTAGTTTGGAGGTGTCACTGTGCCTATACTTTATTCCTGGACCCTTCGGCCAGGATTAAAAAACGTGAAGGATGGTGGTGATTAGGAGATATAATGTGCTCCTTACACCCCTCCTTACTGCCAAGTCAACTACATGTTTCGGCTGTGTGTATGCACCCCACATTCGGGGTCACGCCGGCCTTCCTCAGGACTCTGCTGGTCCCAGAGTATATATGTTTATGTATCTCCCATCTCGTATTCCGGGATAGGAGGGTGTCAGAACCACTCGTTCTGGCTCCAAAATATCCCCTCCACTGTACTCTGTTGGTGTACGAGTTTACCCCTAACCAATGCTAAAAATAGCGGGAGGCAAGCAGAGTACCCCTGTAGTCACACTTTTTTCAAGGTGGGTACTCCTCCCATAGATTGCTCATCTGCTCCCGCGTGCTTCGGAATCTTCCCAGACAAAATCCTATTTCACCACACTTGAGGAACCTATATTGGCATCCAATCCGGTAACAAATTCACTTCAAATATCTTATATTAACTTTTAGGACATTTCATAGCAGAGGTCCTGTGTATTTGAGAGACAGAATTCAAGCAAACCATCCAGTGTGAGCGATATTGCTAGTACCCACAGTACGTAACTCCTTTATGGGAGGCTGGTCTTTTTAGGTCTCGCTGAGACAGCGAAAGCTGTCTCTTTGTTGAGACATTTTGTAGTGGGTTTTTAAAAGTGCTTCCCCTGGCATAGAGCTACAGTGCACGAGGCGTGCACGCGCGCAAAGCAGCCATATGGCTTTACTTCGCTCTCCCTCGTAGCCCCTCTCCGCCCCCTTCCCTGCTGCTATTTCACACCAGCTTATCTCTACTCGCGCTTCTCTCCCCCACCCCCCCACCATCGCGTCTCGCGCGTTCAATGCCTGTTCATTATCCCCCACCATCGCGTTTTGCTCGGCCAATGCTTGTTTAATATATATTGCTCCAGCAGGAGCCATTAGTACACCCCACCCCTTCCCGGGTGTTCTGAGAGGGACCCCCGTCCTCCCCACCGCCGTGCTTGCACCCTTTGTACGCCGAATACGCTGTTTAGCGACTGTTTTAATTCTTCTACTGTTCGTGTTGTGCCTCTTTAATAGCGCTTCGAAGGGATGGTACCTTGCTGAATGCTTTCGGTTGCATAAGGCATGGGCATTTTTCTAGCCTTGTTATTGTTTGCATTTTGTGTTTACTTGTATTGTATAATTTGCTTGATGTGTTACGTATTCTGTTCTCGGAGAAAGCTTACGGGCAACATTCAAAGGCACCACTTCACATGTTTAGAAGCCTCAACTTCCAAATTGTATATTCTAGAACTGATTGCAAGAGTACAAGAAAAATCCAGCCATTGCATGAAACCGAGTGGTTTGCATTCACGGTTTACTTCATGGTCCGCAACCGCAAACTCCGCACAGATTTACAACCTGAATCCTGACTCGCTAAGTGCTGATTTGCAGGCTGTAACCACTCGTGCACTGACACATAAACCACAAATGACTACTGAAGTTAAACACACCTCTTCACGGTGAGATCCTTCAGGTTTCTTGTGTCTGCACTCAGCAGCTACCAGGGAGCTCGTTTACACTTGTTCTCAGCTCGTGGCATTTACCTGGAGGCCCCACCTCCGATTCATCACTGTTGTCCCCCTGTTGTGGGAGCGTGCGCGTGGTGTCATCTGGAGGTGGTGTGTGCACTCCTACCCACTGCCAGCGCTAGCGGTGGATCATAATGCCCCTCATCCGGCTGCTAAGTCCAGAGGTGTGTGCTTTGTTGGTAGTTAGGGATTGAAAGGTGTGTGTGCAGCCTCCCACTTCCAACATGAATGAGTTCCAAGAATAACATCTTATAAAAGGTAGTTGCAGCACAGCCATGATCTAAGTGTATTGCATCTTTGAACATAAGGCTTTAATTTGGATGCAAAAAGTGCATGTGTATGTGTGGGAGGGGTCTCTAAATGGGGTGCGGCCCATGTAACGTACATTTCTGTGATTCCCACAGTGTGCCTCCCGACCAATATTTTGGTTCCTCGCTAAGCTTTCTGCTCTTGCATCCAGATCTATTACAAAACAACGGACATACACCTAAAACCAGCCAGGACTTTTGGCTTTGTCAGTGGTTGTTAGCTGTTAAGATAAATTAGTAAAAACAATGATTTTGTTGTAAATAATTAAATATTAAAAAAGTTTCAATTCTGAAATTGCGAGGCTACTAATTCAACCTTACCTGAGGTCTGTGAAAGGTATAGTGCTTTTCAGTGTCTCAATCACTCCTGTAATGTTCTCTCTGTTAGACATGCACAACCTTTCTCTCCATATCTTGTTCATCGTGTATATTACACCACCTTTGTTTCCTCTTCAGCACCCTCCTAGCTCTCTAGTGTTTGTAGTTCTTTGCACCTCCTTCCCTTCACCACCCCCTTAACGTACAGCGAACCCACTCACCTGTAAGTACTGCATATATTTCTTTTTACTTTCACTGTATCAATATTTTGACAGCAGTATACTTCCTTCACACACTTTTACACAGAATCACAATCTCAAATAAAAAACCTAATCATTTTTCTGTGCTTTCTGCAGAGAGGCCAAGGATTGGATGAGGATATTTTGAAAACATTTTGATCCACTGACAGGCACTGTGAGAAACTTATATTGCTTTCAGTCTGAAGTCCAGAGGTCTTAATCGTGGCTCTATAGTCACCCGGAGGTGACTCAATTCAAAGTATACACTATACCAGAATTATATGGTGCACACACAAGAAAAACCACAGCATCCTGGAAATAGATAGCACTGTTTAGGAAGCGCAAGATTCTGTAAAACATGTGAAATATGAACAGTAACTTAATTGTTGACATGGGTTACCTTAATGGTTTTTACATTAATTATTCAGAAACCGATCAGTGTCTGTCATTGGATTTAAGGACATGACTAAAGGGCTCCATAGGCACCAGTTTCAGTTTGTTTAAAATTACCACCGGGTCTGAGATCCGGTGGGACCAGGCCCACCTAAACCCCCGTTTGAACATGCCCATTGTGACGTGCGAATCCAAGCACCAACAGGGCATAGACAATAAGAGGGGGCAGGGACCGAAGCAAGAGGGAGTGGCACTCAGAATGAGACCTGCAGACAGCAACTAAACTGAGGGGGGTGAAGTGGACATGGGGGAGAGTGAAAGAGGCAGAAAGAGAAAGGCATCGATGCATACCCATACATCATCTTCTGCCCTCTTTTGACAACCTGATTTTAAGATCCGTGAGGCTCCTCCAAGGAGGCATAGTCGTGGCGCACAAACTCAACGTGCCACATTCCACATACAGAACTCACGTCAGTCAAGCCCACCTCTCATGCCACGATACACCAACTAACAGAGATGTAATAGCTGCAGTGCAGCGAAAGACAAGATCATGCAGACAGAGCTGCCTGTGGAGGCTTTAAGTAATTGTGACAGCGGGTTCAGCATTGTAACACGCTTGACAGCTTTCAATACCAGTCATAGGTGTCTTGCGGACAGATCCCTATGATGCTGTGCAGATGCCTTAGGAGCGCCACGGGCATCATTAAGGCGCCAGGCGACCTCGAGATGTACAGGCAGCCTTTGCAGCGTTGAAAATGTCACTTCCTGAGGTTCCCTCCCCACGTCAGTCTCTAACGGGAACCTCACGAAAGCGACTAGAAATGCTATCTCGCAAGGCTTCGGCCATTGTGTTAAGCCATCAGTGTTGCTACCCATCCGTTTACCCCGCCTTCAAAAAGTCCAGCATGAGGCCTTCCTCTTTACCCCTCAATACCCATGTCACCCGCAGTACACTCATTCATTGGTTGACCACCTCCCGCTCATCAAATCAACCTCTGCCATGCTACTGTCTTTTTTGTAAAAAACCTTTTGGTACCACCGCCATTGCAATAGGAGGAACAGGGATCCAGCTGGAATGAGGCAGGCACGTTTGTGGGCTGTGATACAGCATGTGTTATAAAATCAGGAATGGTCCAACCTGCAATATGTTCATTGTGTGTGCGCGGAGCGTGAGGGAGGTGCTCGGATGCTGGTTTGTTTAGCATTTCTGTGAAGGTGTGCGAGTGTGTTGCACATCTCTTCCCAACCGTTGTCGCAATTCCTCGGACGGTATGTGTGTTAACGCCAGTCACTATTAGGCACGTGTTGTTATAGCGCTCAGATGGGTAATATCCAAACACTGTTACCAGCAAACTGTGAGATTGCTCACTCGATTTATGCACCTGCTACAAAACTCTTGCAGTGCAATACCATGACATTTTCATACGGCTCTTTTAGGTTTTTAAGAGCTGTAAATAATAGTGACATTTGTCCTGTGTAGCATGCTGAGAGAGCTGCTTGGGTTCTTGCCCTTGACCTCATTGCTTGAAGGGCCGCTCATCAAACAATGCATTACACACTTTGTTTTCAATGCGAATGGAAGCTCCCCCCCTACTCTTGAACGCTCCCACTCCACACTACCTGTTGGGAGCCTGGAGCTGCCGCCTGCTCCGTAACACACTCTGCTCATCTCACCACAGTTGGATTTGTCCTGCACTTGATGAACAAACAACTCACTAATGAGCAAACAATTGAATAAGTCGCTGCAGCCTTTCATCAGCCCAGGGTTGATAAACATGTCCACGAAGTCTGCCAGCACCGCATTCTGTTACAAACTTTCCAAAGTGCCTTAATACTCAGTAGTGGGTCTTGTGTGCTGCACTATTACATTGTTCAGGCGTGTTTGTGTTTTAATGCGTGTCCGTTTAGTGTTTGAGTTACAGAGCTTTTGAAATCAGGGCGATGATTCACAGTGGGGAAAAACGTACACTGTCAATGATCATTTGTATTATTGCAGTGATTACAAGACCACAGTGTCATGGGCTGCGACCAGCCAAACACTGCACATCCCTGCCAAATGAGGGGCCATTCAGCAATGTGAACACTGCGACCCTGGAGTGACTCACCCACTGTTTGGACTAATAAAGATGGTTCTTGAGTGTGTCTGTGCAGCATGAAATAGAATCAATATATAGGTTCACATGTTGATTAAGCAAGGACCAAAATTCTTTTCCTTGCCAGTTTTAAATACAAAAACACTCCATTTTAGATTAAAGGATCCACTGTTAGGCTGCTAATAATGTTTGCTTTTTGTATAGTACATTGTGAACTGAATCACCTTCAGACAATTCTAGAGCTAAATCAAACAAGCATTAGAACAGGCAGGAAGACGTTGCCAGCATTGCAAGGACAAAACAAGCATTGGCATAGCCAATAGGTCTCGCCTTTGAGACCTTATAAGTGTTTAGCCATGCAACAGTTGGTGTTGTTGCACCAAGGATATTGTGCTGCATAACTAAATACTTATAAGGCCCTAAAGGCGAGACCTATTGGCAATACCAATGCTTGTTCTTATTTGGCCCCTAAACTATGGATGCCCTTCCAATCCAAATTTGAGTTTCGTCCAACAAATCAGATTTATGGAAAACAACTGAAAATCTGGCTATTTCACTTATGGTAATTGTTTTTTTACTCCTCGTAATTCAGCCATAATGTAGCGCTGGGACATCTGCTTGACAGCTTCGTGTTTAACAAATCGTTCATTCATTCTTTTATGTCACTTCCTGTGCAGATGGGTGATGGGAAATGGAGTCTCCTTGCTTGGCTTCTTCTTTTAACTCTGGGCAAAGGCTGTGAGTAGATGCTGACCCCACCCCCCACTCAATCCTTTCCTACGCCACAGGGGGGCATGACATTCTTGCCTCAACTAACATGGAGCCAGCCCTGGTCCTTGTCACACTTACAATCCAGTGGCACAATGAAACCTGAAGGGCCCCTCACAAAGTACACAAAGGGACCCCCCACAATCTGTTTTTAACCCTCCCTTCACTAAACCACCTATACTTCCAAATCATAAAACCACTGACCTTTAATGATATAGCTCATTATTTTCTTGTTCAATTCATGGACACATTCGGAAGTTATAAACCTTCAAAATGCTTCAGTGATCTCAATTGGAATAATGAGTTTGTCTCAGGAACTATGCCTTCGATTTCAGTGATTTTGATGACATTATCTATGTTGAGAAGACGTGACCCATGAAAAAGAAAGGGCCGCCACCTTAGTTCAGGCAAAAGTCAGTGGAGATGTAGACCAGGAAAGGATCACAAACATAGTGGGAAAAACCAAAACTTAGGCTATGTTGGACAAAAAGAATCTCATACTTGGCCCCTGATAGCAGCACAAAAAGCGTTCAGGTACTACGCTGTAGGTCTTTCAACATATACCCCAAGGGAAATACCCCTCAAGAGGGGATTGGAGAGGACATACACGATTCACTACAAGCTGCATACGAATAATGCTTTTGAGATGGAAGAAAACTACAAGAAAAAAGGTGATAATACCAGCAGAGTTCTTTAAGTGTGAGGGAATATTATGGTTTTTACCTGAATTCTAATATTTTCTTGTACACTAAAATGTAACAAAACGTTAGTAAAACATACAGAATGAGTACCACATTGTCAGAACCAATGCCAGCTTCCCTCAAGGAACGGGTGCTGAATGCACATCGGTTTTATAGACTTGCTCCCATCAGCCCTTGAGTGGAGAGCTCCATTAATAATAATGATGACTCTTGAACTATGCTCAGAGGTGGAGTTGTGGTGGTATGACAGTGAGGTAGAGGCAAAAGGGAGGCACAGGAGTAGTGGAAGGGGGGGCAATGCAGTGGCAGAGGGTTGCAAGGTCATGTTAGCAAGGCAGCATGAAGGGGAGCATGGTAAGGAAAGGAGAGCATGATGAAGCGGAACTTGAACCTGGGGCCAGGGAAACACTGGGATCTTGAGCTCGAGGAGGCAGAAGAGGGAAACACAATCAGTGAGACAAATGAGGGACAAAGGGCAAAGGTAAAGCAGGGGGTCACCAGCACAGAATATTACTGCGGCCAGGAGGAGGCATGTGGCGAAACAGGAGGTGAGGTGATGATGAAGGTACAGGGTGGTGTAGGAATCACGGAAAGAGTAGAAGGAGAAGGGTTGCAGATTTTGTTGTATGTTTTCCATAAAATGCCCTACTTGTTGCTGTGAGGTTGCTTATAAATTGCAGCATAGCCTTAATGCATTAATAAAATACATGGATATTATTGGCAGAAATATTATTTGACGTGAATAGTGTGTCCTAAATAGCATTTACAAAAATATTGTCCAATTGGGTATAGATTTTTCACAGTTGTTTCTAATGAGGTGACAATTTTGTAAAGAACATTTAGGACATGAAATGTATGTCAGACGCCATTACGATGACCTACTGGTACTAGGCCAGATCACTGTATTTATCCACCTATTGCCTAGATCAGTTTTTTAACCTTAGGCTCAAACCTTCCTGCAGTGTGACTCAGGCTCTCGTTGTTCAGAGGTTTGGCAATGAGTTAGGTAATAGTAACTACTGGTATTTACAAATATGAGATTGTGGTAACTCAAAACTGGTTTTGGTAATCTTCAGCCTGTGCGATAAACAGTGTCCCCTACCTGAGGGTCTCTCTGTTTTCTGAGTCAAATAGCAGCAATCCCTAAATGCTCCAAAGCCAGGCCTGTGAGCCACTTTAAAGATGGCTTTATCATAGCATGTTTGTTATTATAGCCTTACAGCCCACTGCTGAGGGCTATACCGGTTGTTAAAGGCCCTGAACCCGAGTTATATGCCCGATCTGCAGGTGATGGCCTATAACGAGGGAGAGGGCCTTTAAAAACCGGTATAGCCAGAGGCAGAAGGGCTAAAAGGCTTTTAGAACATTCCACCCACTGAGGGTAGAATGTTCTCAAATTATAAAGGGAGAAACATGAAGACAAACATTGGAATGTTAGAGATCTGGGCTTATACCAGCCATTGGAAGCCCACTCCGTTGTCTTCAATGGAGCTCTCAACATTCCAATGTTATAATATTGCCTAGTGTCTTTATTAGCCCACCATACTCTTTGCATGCTATTTGCCCCTGTAGAGAAAATTACCCACAGCTTACACTTTAATCAGTGTATTCAGGCCTACTCTGCAAGAGTAAGACTTTCTAATAAGGGGGGACATGCAGATTGCACAAACAGCACACAAAGGCATCACTCTTACACGGCAAAGAATACACCACACATCTTGCAGAAGAATGAACGCTTGTCCTGCATACAGTGCTCTGCTTTAAAACAGTTTGCATAATTATATTGCAGGATTGCTTTTGGGCAAGGGGAGCTGTATGTTAGCAGCTCCTCTTGCCCAAAAGCAATGCCGGCTTCCGCAAGAGGCGGGGAGCCGGCTGGGACCGTGGGGGCATTGGGACTCCCCCCACAGTCCCCAACGAAGAGGCCAAGCCCCGGGGAATGGGGTCCCCGGGGCCAGAAGTGGACAAGAGAAGTGGGACCACGCGGCCTAATGATTAATAAATACATTCAAGAATTGGGCATGCCCTGGGGGATGGGGTCCTCGGGGTGAATATAAATTAATGGAAGTGGACTGTTTTTTTTTTAGAAAGGTTTGGAGTGGCGATCCTAACTCGGCGCTCAGCACGGCCTCCTAGTGTGAACGCACTGGGTGCGCAGCTCTCAGCGCGATCCCCTAGTGTGAACACGCTGGGTGCGCGGCTCTCAGCGCGGCCACCTAGTGTGAACGCACTGGGTGCGCAGCTCTCAGCACGGCACCCGAGTAATTCACAGGTCTTTAAAAGACCATTTACCTGTAAATGAGGCTTTGTGGTGATTTCACCTTTTCTTAGAACCCCTAGATCTCCACTCTGCCTATGACTGGAAGAATTAGCCCCCACTGAAATATTTATCTGCCTCCCCTGAAATTGAGCTCTAGTTGCACCCCTGACTGGTGTATGCCGGCTCTGCCCATTCCGCTTACGCTAACAGAATTTCGTAGATTCTATCTGCCGTATGTCAATGATACAGCTGTGGGGCTGGGAATATCTTGCAGACAGGATTCTGGGCCTTTCCCGAGGCTTGGTTTGCAATCTTGACGCTCCGTCGGGGTTGCCACTGGTTGGCAGCCAATTAGAGCCAAGCTCGTGCTCGGGGATTAGGCTCTGCCAACATATGTACTTATCCAATCACTCCGCCAATCCCCAAGCACTTATAAATTCACTATACACTCTCCTTGCAGTACTCTAATCATCCAGTCTCTACCCATCTACTCATAGAATGACCCAGACAAAGTTACATAACCAAGGTCTTCCCCATTGCCAGAGGTAACATGATTGCGTGTGCAGTCAACAGCACAATGTAATGTGGTAGGGAGCAGAGCCATCATGCATACATAATGAACACACGGACACAGTTAGATAGATAGTGGAACTGGCTATGGGCATGGGCGCTCGACCCCTTTTATTACCAGGGTCACATGTCCAGTTGCGCCTGTGCTGGATGCGTGTGGGGTGAGTGTAAGCTAGCCCTTAGGGAATGGCTGGTGCTGGCAACAACTACAACAGTGATAATCGGATCACACACAGAAATTCAATCATAAAGGGTCCATAACTTGTGGTGCACTAAGGTAGGGGTACCAGATCTTAAATCACACAGAAAAGATTGTATCGTAAAGGATCCATGACTTGTGGTGCACTGAGGTAGGGGCACCAGAGATGAGCGTGCTGATGTGAAGAAATTGTTAATGTCCCTTCGGAATATTCCTGCTGCATGAGGTGACATTGTTGCGTTCGGTGTCTACAGCACGAAAGTCAATCATAAAGGGTCCATGAGTTGTGATGCACAGAGTTAGTGGCACTTGAAGAGCTCAGCGTGTACGCAGCCAGTGATGATGGCGTGTCCTTGCAGGACAGGATTGGATTGGATATGTGTGAGACCTGCTGACCGCAGTGTAAGCCGGAGGCAGCGGTCAGCAAGGGCCTACAACCACGTGGTGTTGACTAGTGGTGCACTGAGTTAGTGGCAACAGTGGCGGTCAGCGTGTGCGCAGCCAGCGATGATACGTAGTTCGGGCGTGCCGCACTGAGAGCAATGTCTTTTGCCTAATGAATTCGGCGTCAATAAGGCCACGTGGCGGTGACTTTGTGGAAATATGGATTTTTCTGGTCAGTTATGTCCCCTATCTTGGACCCCAACGGTTCTATGTGCATGTTACAAGTACATGTATGTTCCCTCCAGTTCCAGTTATGAAGACGCAAACACATGTGCGTCCACCGTCAACATGTCCTCTGTCAGATCCGCCATGAATAGGCCGGATATTCCATTCCTAAGTACGAAAGGCCACCGCCTTTATATGGTTCACTTATGCCATTTTACAGTCCAGGCAAGTAGGCCCTGATTCTGTCGTCAAACTCTTCTTGCCTTCTGCCTCTGAAAACTCCAGTCCGAGCCTGCATCCGTGACCATGAACTTTGTCTCATTCTCTGCGCGGCTCACGAAGCCTGACATCAGCTTGCTGCCTGCCAAGAACTGTATTTCACCTTCGAAATTATCTGCTCCGTTCCCTGCCCGATGCATTCCTGTCTAGTAGTTTAAGTAAACATTCTGCCAGCTACCGAGCAAAGGCCCGGCTTCTCTGTCTTTATGCAAGTAATTCATAGCCCTGTTACTATGGAAGATTCCGCCCTCGCATCTAGTGTAGACACTTAGACGCTTGTACACGCACTAACAGTCAGTATAGTCAGTATAGAATAGATTCTGTCCGAGAGTCCTTCTTTTGTGGATAACATAGTTCTTTAAACATAGGATGTTAGATATGATTTGGGATTAGGTTGACTTGACCCCCCAGACTTCTTGTCTCCACATGTAGAGCTAAATGTCAAGTCCCCCTCACCCCCTAGTTACACGTCAATCACACGTCATGCTGCTGCGCGCGCATCTATGCCAAGTATTATCTTATAGATCCACCTATATATGACATCATAACCAATTATGTTCCTTTTTACTCCTTATTACACCCATTTTCGGTTACGCATATGAATCGTCATTTTCCTTATCAATTGTTACGCCTACTGCATTCGCTTCATTGTAATGTATGTACTATAAAAGTCATTTCTTGTCAATAAAGTATGTACTTCACTTCCTGAACCTCCGTGGTGATGGAACTTGGAGCAACCGATTATAATCGTTCATTGGAATAAAGCCCATTCCGAACCTCTAATACCACGGATTCTGCCTCTCATTTTACTGAGCTATTTTATTATGTTTCCGTATCAAATTAAGTCCCGGTAAAGGAATTTTATTTACCACATGAATGGCGCCCGAATAGGGACACTTTCTCATCTCACGCGCCGGCGGTGAGTTGCAGGCCCGGTCTCCTGCCACAGCTGGACGGACAATAACGCGTACCAGCAGGATTTCCTGTATCTCCCTCCGGTCAAGCGGGGGCGACTGAGGCTGCGATCAACACCCAGACGAGGCGGTGAGAAGTGCGAAGTATCCCGACCAGAGCCTAGCTGAGAGAGCAAGATCCGAGGTATACAGAGGCCCACCAGTTTCCGAAGTCCCAAGTCGAGTCCAGTGTCCGAAGCGTTCGAGTCGAGTCCAGTTCGGTTCAAGTTCAGTCAAGTTTCTGAGGCCTTCCGTTTCCGAGCTACCCGGTGAGTACCATTACTGGGGAGGCTTTCTGACGTGCACATAGTTTGTGCCGGTCAAGACGGTTTTGGGTACACAAATCCGGTCTGCACTGTTTCAGCAGTGTATCTGTACTGTTTAGCAGTATATCAAGTATATAATTCAGTTAATGTCGAGTATTATGTTTAGTGGTTTAAGTTCTCCTTAGATCGTCAGGTAAATGTTAAATGTCAAATGTTTTAAGTACGTTCTGCATATTGTGGTATGAATGACTGTTCATTATTGTGATTACTGTATTAAGTTTGTTCAAGATTAAGTATCAGATCAGTTCTCAATATGCCGCTCTTTTCGAAACTAAGACAGATCACTACAAGAAAAGGGGTACTCGAAGAAGCCGTTCCTATTCCTCCTAGGGACACTCCAGGGTACTTCATGTATCATAAACATGGCTTAGACGCTATATTATTTCTTGATTTATGGGTAGACTACACCAAGGGATTACCGGAAAGTCAGAGGTGGCCCACAGCGGGAACCTGGGATGCAGAGTGCATCATGAAAGTCGAGGAAGAGTTATGGAAAAGGAAAGTCAGACAGTCACAGAAAGATGCCGTTGAGTTATGGCGTAAAGAATCACATAGACGAACAGAAAAAGCACGTAGACAGGAAGAGAAGAATAAAGAGAGTTCAAATAAAGTTCGAGAAAATCTATTAATTGAGGAAGGTATCCGAGTGAAATCAGAACAAGTAGACAGACAAAGAAATGCCCTTATGAATGGTATGTATCCCCTTCTGGCCGAAGGATTACCTAAGGCTACTCCAGAGATACCGAAAGACTTGCCAACCCCATTATTTCCAATAAAGGTACATCCTAAGGGGCATCCTAGAACCGCAGAAGATGTTTTTCTTTCCTCATATTTAGATAACGCAGCTCCCGAGTATGCTAATTCCGCCCCACATAGACCGCCTAGCAGGGAGGTTCAACGCCAAGATCCAGTACCCGTATCGTTACAGCAACAAGTTCTGACACAAGTTCCGGCAAGCACATCTGTTTCTGCATCTGTTCCTACAGCTACTTCTATAGCTGTGTCCACACCTATAGTTGCTGTATCGCGTTCAACGAATCCTTTCACACCCGACACCCCAGATGGGGCTACGGGAGGTGCTAGTAACATTTTCTCTACGCCGCCCAGAATAAATAAACTTACTTTTCAAGAGTCAGCACATTCACGTACCCCCAAACTCATAAATGCCCGTACGCTTAAGGAACTCCTTATAGATTGTAGATATGACCCTGTGCCCGGAAAAGAGGACGAAATGACCCTAGCATCATTACGTATCAGACGAGCCGCGGTGTATCTAGGGAAGTTACCAGGAATGACTGCACATCTAGATAATATATATCATTTCGTCCAAACCGGACGAGATTCTGAATGTATTAACAGAGCTATGGAATACCAGAAAGTGGAAATACAAGGGGAACTGTTACGTTTCCTCATAAATTGTGTGATCAGAAATCAAGACCGACCAGGGGTAGACCCGGAAGCAATGCAAATTCTTACCAGATGGAGTCAGAATATATCAGAAGGAAGACATGATAAGCAGAATTGTATAATAGCCATGTGCCGAAAGATCCGAAAAGAAATAGAACGCCTACACGAAGAAAGATTAGCGGTAGACCAGTTCGAACAAAGCGAGGAAGAAGGATCAGGACTGCCCACAGGACAGTCAGAAACTATAGCCTATGTAGGTAGAAGAAGATCTTGTAATAGTAATAGCTGTCTTATTGACCCGATACGCCCGATATGTCCAGACAATAACAGGGGTTTCCCAACACCCATAGTCCATATAAGGTCTAACGAGCATTCGTTCCAAGCCGCCGACAAATTACTCCGAGAACGAAGGGGTTATCATTTTCTCGATTCTATGGATGAACAAGAATTAGCCAGGTCAGCCGTCCATTGGGTTGACAGTCCCGGAAAATACAGTGATGATACAGTAGCACGCACATTTTTGAATCTTACCCCAGATGAACAGCGGTTAGCTGGGATTTATATGATTCAACAACTCATTATACTATATCAGAGTCAGCATTCGGACCCTGGTCCCTTACCTGATATATTGACTGAATTACTCATGAATAGATGGAGAGGTTCAGGTACTAAATTAATTAAAGAAATTTTAGAATCAAGAAAGCAGTATATTCTTTTTGTATGTTCAGACCGTGTCTCATTGCCCATCAAGGAAAGAACCACGTATTACATGGATAGACAGAATCCCTTACGAGAAGTGCACCCAATAAAGGGCGAGGACAACGAGTTTAAGCGCGTATTTGTATATACGCCCATATCAAAAATAGAATTGTTAGAAATGAAGAAAGTGGTACCCAGTCATGACAAAGATCCAGCGGGTTTTCACCGAGAAATTAAAGACATGCTACTCATGGGAGAGTATACCTATCCCGACATTATGACAATATTAAAGGTATTGATGCCTGCTGGCATTTATGAGAAACTCAGGGAAAAAGAGTGGGAGGTAGGAGACCAAAAGATAGAATGGTCAGTATTAGAAGCAGAAGAAAAGGCCCGAACTGCAGGAGCAGGACTTGGGGATAAAACTAAAGCACTACCAGGTTTATTAGTACAGGTACTGCCACGTTTATTAACTACGAAAAAGGAAGATTGGGGTACAATTTCAGCCTGTAAACAGAAGCAAGATGAAGACACTAGTGATTACTATGCCCGATTTGAAAAATGTTTTGGTATAAATAGTGGCATAAAAGCAAGTAGCGAATCATACCCACATCTGTTTGTAACAAAATTAGTGGAGAATGCCCTGCCCCAAGTAAAGAATAGAGTATTAAAATTCGAGAGTACCTGGCAAGGTAACACTCCATCACAAATGTTACAAATGTTACAGTACCATCACAATAGAATTAGAGAAGAACAAGAACATGAACACAGACGCATGAAAGACACAAAAATGAAAATGTTAGTTTCTCAGACAGTACCAGCTGAAGGACATAAAAAGGGTATGACACATTCCAGTGATTCAGCAGGACCTGTAAAAGGGACATGCAATTATTGTAAAAAGCCAGGTCATTACGTACACGATTGTCCAGTTTTGAAACATAATATCGCCATAGGTAATACAAAAGAAAGACCACGGCCACCTAGACAGGATCAGAATGAACAAGGAGCCTTGCAACATGCACAGTCCATGCCAGCTCCACCCCAGTCTGTACAGTTTGTGCCAGCTGCACCAGCGCTGCCCGTCGCTGCCACACAAACCACGACACGACAACTGTACCAGACCGCACAGTACGACTATCCTGATTACCAACGATACGCATGAACCAGCCTAGAGAGGGAAGTTGACTTACCCCTTATCGAGATCCCTGTAGATCAAGAAGGACCTTATGTACATAGTGAATTGTTAGGCCAAGACAGAAAATTTTTACTCGATACAGGGGCAAGTCGAACGACCATAAAACGTAGTGAAGTTCCAGGGGCACCCCTCTCAGGCTCTCAGAATATTTCCCTTGGTTTTTCAGGAAAACCTATTGTTAATGAAGTGTCACAGCCTCTTCCACTTACGATAGGACCTTTGACCCGAACTACCGATTTATTGCTTACTAAATCATGTCCAGAAAACCTGTTAGGAATAAAGACACTGAAGGCTCTAGGAGCTATAATATGTTGTTCTCCGGAAGGAGTAAGATTGTTTTTACGTGATTTTAAAGGTCATTATGTGTCTAGAGACATGGATCCCCGACTGCAGACTTTACCTACACATCTATGGGCACAAGGCCCTACTGATGTTGGTTGCATGAATATTACACCATATCGAGTCACATTAAAGGCAGGAGTGGTGCTACCACGAATGCGACAATACAAGTTACCACCAGATGCTGTAGTGGCTTTACTACAAATCATTGACGAGCTCATTGCCCAAGGAGTGGTTGTGGAAACAGACTCCAATGTATGTAATTCACCGATAATTCCGATTCTTAAACGAACAGATCCAAAGGCCCGCCAGTATATCGATTGGTTATTGATCTGCGCGAATTAAACAAGTGTATTGTGCCACAATTCCCTGTGGTCCCCGATATCTCATCATTATTGACAGCCATTGATTCCGAAGCAACATTCTTTACTGTAATTGATCTTAAAAACGCCTTTTTCAGCGTCCCAATAGATCCGGAAAGTCAATATTTATTCGGATTTAGTTTAAATGGACGTAGCTTTAAATTCTCACGCGCACCTCAAGGATTTACAGAAAGCCCCAGCATCTATAGCCAAGCACTGAAACGAGAACTTGACAGTATCCACATGCCAGTTAACACTGCCTTGCTTCAATATGTCGATGATCTGCTGATCACCGCCCGAAGCGAACCCGAATGTGAAAAAGCATCACTGACAGTTTTACAATTTCTAGCCGAAAAGGGGCACAAGGTGTCCCCTTCTAAGCTGCAATTCTGTGTCCAGCGAGTTATTTACCTTGGTCACTCGCTGTCCAAGGAGGGAAGGCAGCTTACACCAGATTGCATTCAGTTAATAGCTAACATGCCAATACCCAAGACACAAAAGGAGGTGCGGGCTTTTATAGGCCTCACTTCATATTGTAGACAGTGGATCCCCCAATATGCATTTCTAGCAAAATCACTCATTCAGTTGACAACCCAGGAGGCAGCCACATCGACTGTTCTCCCTTGGACTCAGGAACATACACAAGCTTTTGAAAGCTTAAAGAAAGCTCTATGTCAAGCACCTGTTTTAGCAACGCCATGTTACAGAAAACAGTTTACACTCTTTGTTACAGAACGCGAAGGTACTGCCTTGTCAGTACTCACTCAGGAACAAGCAGGATCACACAAAGCATGTGCTTATTTTTCTAGTACATTAGATCCAGTAGCTCAGGCTCTTCCTGCGTGCCTGAAATCAGTGGCAGCGACAGCTTTAGCAATACGACAAAGCGATGCCATAGTGTTAGGACATCCATTGACAGTTCAAGTACCACACGCGGTAGAGGTTCTTGTAAATAGAACGCAAACACAACACTTGACTATTGCGCGACTTACAGGGTACGAACTTACATTGTTCCAGCCACATATATAAATCAGACGCTGTAACACATTGAATCCTGCCACACTTTTGCCAGTAATCGGAACAGACCCACTAGCCCATGACTGTATTGAAGTTATTACTATAACGACGAAACCCAGACAAGATTTAACCGATGTCCCATTGTCAGACCCAGACCTGACGTTGTATGTAGATGGTTCATGTATGAGAACAAGTACAGGAGAGCTAGTGGCCGCTTACGCAGTCACAACAGATACTGAGGTCATTGAAACAAATCATATAAATACTTTGTCCGCTCAAGCAGCAGAGCTCGTCGCTCTGACACAAGCCTGTATTCAAGCCACAAATAAAAAAGTCAACATATACACTGATTCACGTTATGCATTCGGAGTTGTACATGACTTCGGCGTGCTGTGTCGAGAGAGAGGTTATTTAACTTCCCACGGTGCCCACATTCAGCACGGACCCCTCATTCATGCCTTATTAGATGCGATACATCTACCTACTGCAATATCAATTATGAAATGTAAGGCTCATACGAAGGTTACTGATATCATTTCTCAAGGCAATGATCTAGCCGACAGAACAGCTAAACAGACTGCTCAAACACAAACATCCGACATGACAAAGACAATAGTCCCGACACATTGTATGACAGTTAAAGATCCTACTCTTGATGTAATTGACATACAGACACATGCTACACCAGATGAAATAGAGAAATGGACTGAATTAGGAGGGATCCAAACGGATCAAGGATGGATGATGAAGGAAAAGTCTGTGTGGTTCCTTCCTGATTCAATGGTCCAAGTCATTATTAACACTATCCATAGTCCAGCGCATCTAGGAGAGAAAGCTATGCTAGACAGCATTCAACACATTTGGTTCAATAAACATTTACGAGCAGCAGCCAAACAAAAGGTCCGTACCTGTATGATCTGTTGCCAGTTCAACCCAGGAAAAAGTGTTCCCGTAGAACAAGGTGGATTTCATCCTCCTAATCACCCTTTTGAAGTCCTCCAGATGGATTATATCCAGATGGAACGATGCAGAGGATTCAAATATGTTCTCGTAGTTGTGTGTGCTCTTTCCCGTTGGACGGAGGCATACCCGGTTTCAGATTACACTGCCCCGACTACTGCCAAACAGTTAGTTCGAGAATTCTTCCCACGATACGGTTTACCACGTGTTGTTCACTCAGATAACGGCCAGCCGTTCTCATCCGAATTAATGAAACATGTTTCACTGTTGTTAGGTTATCAATGGAAATTCCACTGTGTCCGACACCCCGAAGCAGCAGGTCTCGTAGAAAGACATAATCAGACCCTGAAAATTAGATTGTCCAAAATATGCAGGGAGAAAGGTGTCGACTGGGTAGTAGCACTACCAGTTGCACTCTTTTTCACAAGAATGGTAGCACACTCTCGAACAGGGCTATCCCCGTATGAGGTGATCTTCGGCAGACCACCAAATATGTGGGGGACGCCTATACCACGCAAAATAACTGATATTGACTGTAATATGCTGACAGATTATTTGGCTTCCTTGATGTCTGCACTACAATCTTGTCGTTCACAGGTAGCTGCAGCCTTTCCCGACAACACTGAGGTGAAACCCCATGACGTAATTCCGGGGGACCTCGTCCTTGTGAGGGATTTCGACCGAAAGACTCAGCTGGAGCCCAGGTGGAAGACACCCAAGTTGGTCTTGCTGACCACAAGGACAGCCGTGAAGATTGAAGGCAGGAAAGGATGGATTCATTCAAGTCATATCAAGAAATTTCATGGACTTCCTTCAGATGTAAACAGCCCACCTCGTGTGTCCTCACCAATTGACTCAAAACTACCTCTGGCTGAGGCCGATAGTAAAGAACTTTATAAACTAAAATTAAGGCCTAGGCCGTCGGACGATTTGATTGTTTAAGTCCTCTCCTAGGTGAAGCGGTTGAATCTGTTTCCGACATGTATCGCCTAGACCTGAATCATGGACAGTCGCGAAAAATGATGAAACGACAGGCGTATTGTAAATCACTGCGTAGCCATTGCATAGTGACATTATTAATCTTGTTTTTCTTAAGTCTTTTAATAATTACTGCAAGTATATTGTTGCACATATATTACCCTATTGCCAGAAACGTTTACAATGTTACTGCTGAACATTCTTTTAGTGACTTACCCCCACATGAATTGTCTTATAGACTTGCGCTGCGCAATAACACTTTCATTAGTATGTTACATCATTCCCATCAGACTAGTAATGCAACTAATTGTTGGGTGTGTGGCCGGCTCCCCCCCTATCAGAATTATGAAGGAGTCCTGCCTTTCTTTCCACATCCGTTTACACATAATGGCTCCTGTGGAGCATGGTTCAGTTTAATCAATTCCATAGACTCAGATACAGCCGTCTACCAAGACCAGTGGGTATGGGGAAATCTGAACCTAGTTTTATTCAAAGTCTGTTACCCTGACAAGGAGGGTCGCCCCAAAAGAACAGGAACTGATCTAGAAAATGAAGTATATGGATTAGGTAACTTTACTCCTAATCTCATGGTTCTAAATGTCGAATCCGAAGTTGAACTAGTTTTACCAACCATGTCAGTATTCCCAGCGAAAGGTGAATTGTGTGTAAGAAAAGTTGGTTCCATACATATGGGCCATAGTAAATGCACTACTACAGTAGAATTCAGTGATCAAGGTAAATCTTCATTTAGAGCTTATCGCCACTCCTACTTTATATGTGGTCAGACTGCATATATGCGTCTACCTCTAGATTGGGATGGTACCTGCTACATTGCATTCCTTTTGCCACCTGTTTTCCTAGCTCCTCCTGATTATTATAGAAATATTCATTTAGTACACAACAGAGAGCGGAGAGATCTCCCAATTGTCGATTACACTGAAACAGCATGGGAAAAATACACAGATTTCAATAAAGGCATCTTTCCCTATATAGGTACTGTTACTAATAGTAAGCTGATACGTAGATTAACTAGAACCCTTGAAGCAGTAGTGAATGAAACTATTTCCGCCTTAGGCAATTTAACAGAAGAGCAGTCTGCTATGCGGATTGTTGTGCTTCAAAATCGTCTTGTCCTTGACGTCATCCTGGCTGATAGGGGCGGAGCTTGTAGGGTCATCGGATCAAGCTGTTGCGTATTCATACCAGAAAATTCGCCATCTGTATATAAAGCTATAACTCGCCTTCATAAGATTGTAAGCCAGATACACCAGAATCCAGGCACCTGGACTTGGTCCGGTTGGTTTTGGAGCGTGATATCAGCCTGGGGATGGAGAGTTCTATCATTCCTAGGTATTGGCCTTCTCATACTATTCAGTTGCTGCTTATGCCTGCAATGTGGACCAGCGATTTGTGGTCTGTGTGCCACATCGTGTATTCCACATCAAGGTTTTCATTCAAGATCCCGAAAGAAGAAAGAAGAACAAATGATGCTATATGAACAGATCAATGGATTAATGAAGATTGATATCTCTTGACGGGCAAGTAGGGGACAAGGAGGGAATGTGGAAATATGGATTTTTCTGGTCAGTTATGTCCCCTATCTTGGACCCCAACGGTTCTATGTGCATGTTACAAGTACATGTATGTTCCCTCCAGTTCCAGTTATGAAGACGCAAACACATGTGCGTCCACCGTCAACATGTCCTCTGTCAGATCCGCCATGAATAGGCCGGATATTCCATTCCTAAGTACGAAAGGCATCCGCCTTTATATGGTTCACTTATGCCATTTTACAGTCCAGGCAAGTAGGCCCTGATTCTGTCGTCAAACTCTTCTTGCCTTCTGCCTCTGAAAACTCCAGTCCGAGCCTGCATCCGTGACCATGAACTTTGTCTCATTCTCTGCGCGGCTCACGAAGCCTGACATCAGCTTGCTGCCTGCCAAGAACTGTATTTCACCTTCGAAATTATCTGCTCCGTTCCCTGCCCGATGCATTCCTGTCTAGTAGTTTAAGTAAACATTCTGCCAGCTACCGAGCAAAGGCCCGGCTTCTCTGTCTTTATGCAAGTAATTCATAGCCCTGTTACTATGGAAGATTCCGCCCTCGCATCTAGTGTAGACACTTAGACGCTTGTACACGCACTAACAGTCAGTATAGTCAGTATAGAATAGATTCTGTCCGAGAGTCCTTCTTTTGTGGATAACATAGTTCTTTAAACATAGGATGTTAGATATGATTTGGGATTAGGTTGACTTGACCCCCCAGACTTCTTGTCTCCACATGTAGAGCTAAATGTCAAGTCCCCCTCACCCCCTAGTTACACGTCAATCACACGTCATGCTGCTGCGCGCGCATCTATGCCAAGTATTATCTTATAGATCCACCTATATATGACATCATAACCAATTATGTTCCTTTTTACTCCTTATTACACCCATTTTCGGTTACGCATATGAATCGTCATTTTCCTTATCAATTGTTACGCCATCTGCATTCGCTTCATTGTAATGTATGTACTATAAAAGTCATTTCTTGTCAATAAAGTATGTACTTCACTTCCTGAACCTCCGTGGTAATGGAACTTGGAGCAACCGATTATAATCGTTCATTGGAATAAAGCCCATTCCGAACCTCTAATACCACGGATTCTGCCTCTCATTTTACTGAGCTATTTTATTATGTTTCCGTATCAAATTAAGTCCCGGTAAAGGAATTTTATTTACCACAACTTGTGGTGCACTGAATTAGTGGCATCAGAAGCATTCAGCGTGTGAGCAGCCAGCGATGATGCGTAGTGCGGGCGGGCCACACTGGGAGCAATGTCTGTTGCCTACTGGACTGCGTCATATGCAATCGCGACTCGATCTGAATTGTGAGCCCTACTGTCCGCAGTGTAGATGGAAGGCAGTAGTCAACACAGACATCGAGGAATGCTTTTTGTAACTACCGCTTGACAAAATCCATGGACATAGAGTACAATTCTCTCTGCAATTAATAACTCAACACTCAATTCAAATTGTGAGCTCTGCTGACCGCAGTGTAGGCGTATGGAACAAAAGATGAAATATGTATGGAATACATTGTCGAAATGTGGAGGTTTCAGGGACGTTATAGTTAGTTCCCTACTGGACTCTGAAAGTAATGAATCAAGACTGAATTTGAATTGTGAGCCCTGCTGACCGCAGAGTAGGGCGGAGGCAGCGGTCAGTAAGGGCCCACAGGCACGTGGCATAGAGTTGAGCTGCACAGTTAGTGGCACATAAAGCACTCAGCATGTGCACAGCTAGCGCTGATGCGTGGTCCGGCCGGGCCTCACTGTGAGCAATGTCTGTTGCCTACTGGACTCTGCAATTAATAAATCAAGACTCAATTTCAATTTTGAGGCCTGCTGACTGCAGTGTAGGCCAGAGGCAGCAGTCAGCAAGGGCCCACAGCCACGTGACGTTGACTTGAGCTGCACAAATTGGGAGCATTTGGTCTTCTTTTTTTTTTTTTTTTTTTTTTTTTGAAACCGTTTATTACAAGACTCAAAAAAATTACAAAGATGGGCCTACAACCTTCCGGCCGGCCGCTAGAAGACAAAAGGAGCATATGATACACATTATACAGCGCATGCTGCGGCAAGGAAGGTGCACAGGAGTTAGCAGGGTTGATAGCCACACCATCCGGACCCCTTCAATTCGTGGTCTCCGTTGGACCCCCGAGTATGAGGACCGCGGTTTCATTTTAAGCTTAAAGAACAACCAGAAAAACAAACCCACAAGGCAATCCACAATCTGAAATAGCAGCATGTGCTCCCCTGGAAGGGGGACCCTACCAGTCCATAGGAGTATCGAGAAGGGGAAGAGATCAGGACTAGGGCTGGGTAAACTCAATGCCCGGCACCGGGGAGATGAGTCGGCTAAGGGGACGGGGCAGGAGACGGATCAGGCAATGACGGCGGAGCACAGATTCCCCCGCGGTAGGCGTTCCAGGGGCCCCATACTTTCACCCACATCCCAGGCTTACCTCTCGCCACATACACCACCTTTTCCCGAAACATGCACCAGTCCATATGTTCCTTCCAAGCCGAGACAGTCGGGGACCTCTGGGATCCCCACAGTTGAGCAATATCACGCTTGGCCACCATATATCCCAGAGTCACCCACCACGTCTGTGGCGCCGAGTAGTCGGTAGGTTCCCACACATTCAACAGGCATCTCCTCGCTTCAGGCAGCAGCGCCACATGCGTAACCACTCGCAGGACCTCATGCACACCACGCCAGAATCGCTCCACCTCCGGGCATTCCCACAAGATATGCAGAAAGGTCCCCAAAGCACCACACCCACGCTTACACAACCCGTCCACCGCATAGCCCATACGCAGGAGCCTTGGCCCCGTCATGTAGACCCTGTAGAGTATCTTGAGCTGGACGAAGCGAAGGCGGGCCGGTATGGCCACCTCTTTCGGGGAGGCCACCGCAGAGGTCCAGTCCTCGTCGTCCAGCTCCAGTCCATCGGCCACCCAAGCCTCACGGAGGGCAGTCAGCAATCCCACGCGATCATTTATCAGCTTTTTGTAGATCAGTGAGATCGTGCTGTCCGGAACGTGTCCATCCAGCACTCTATCTTCCAGGGGGGAATACTCCGGGATGGAGGCAACGTCCGGGAAGACGGAGCATAGTGCATGACGGATCTGCAAATACCGAAAGTACTCCCTGTCCTGCAACTGGAATTCCGTCTGCAGCACCTCGAACGTTTTAAATCCTCCCCTCGTCCAGAGATCCCCCACTTTGCTGATGCCTATCATGTCCCAATTCTCGAAGCCCTTCGAGGTCCACAGGGAGCCCAACTGCTCGGACGCGTATAGTGGTGATGCCCGGGTCAAACGATCCTTCCACCCCATCGCCACATTAGCCGCGTGCCACACTCGCACCATAACACGCGTGGGGCCCGTTAGCCTAACGTCGGGCGCGCTGGAGTAGAGCGCTCGATTATAGTCCCCGCCCGGGAGTAGCATCTTATCCATTTCGAATGCCGGGTTTAAGGCGGGCCCATATAGGCCGTGATTAATCGCAGCCAGCTGGGAGGCCCAATAGTACCGTTTGATATCCGGGAGGGCAATCCCCCCGTCATACCATGGGAGCGTCAGCTTCGCCAGGGCGATTCGTGGCCTCCCGTCCCAGAACAGGCGGCGCTGCAAACTCTCCACCTCACGGAAGTAGCGCGCTGGGACGAGGTCCATAGTGTTCTGCAACGCGTACAGGAAACGCGGCAGCGACATCATTTTAAACAACGCCGCCCGGCCGAGCGGCGAAAGCGGCAAGCGCCGCCAGCGCGCAACATCCTCTTTCAAGCGCTGGAGGGGGGGAAGCAAGTTCCGATCATACCGGGCCTCCGGGTCCAGAGTAATGAAGACACCCAGGTACCTAAATCCCTGCGGGGCGATCTGGATCGGACAGCCCCGCGGGAGGATAGGAGCCTCCCCGGAGAGAACATACACACACGATTTAGCCCAGTTGATGACAAGACCGGAGTTACGACCGAATGAATGCAAAACATCAACCAGTACTATGAGTGATTTACGTGGGGAAGCTAGGTACAAGAGGATGTCATCAGCGTATAGGGATACGCGGTCCTCATACTCGGGGGTCCAACGGAGACCACGAATTGAAGGATGCCACCGCAGCCACTCCGCCAGGGGCTCCAAGGCCAGCGCAAAAAGGAGCGGCGATAAGGGGCAACCCTGCCGCGTGCCCCGGCCCAGCTCGAACGGAGCCGATACTCTACCGTTCACCACCACCTGCGCCAATGGGCCCGAATACAGCAATTTAACCCAACTGATGAACCCTGGGCCAAATCCAAACTTCGCAAGCATCGCCCAGATGTATGGCCATTCAAGCGTGTCAAACGCCATGGTGGCGTCTAAGGACGCCAAAATGGCCGGCTCCCGTATGAACGGGACACGTGCGAGCACCCCATGCAAACGCCGCAAGTTAAGGGCTGTGTTGCGATGGGGAATAAAGCCGGACTGGTCCTGGTGAACCAAGTCGCCCACTACGCCGACCAGCCGATTGGCCAATACCTTGCCTTGGCGAGAATTTTGGGCTCCGCGTTCAGTAGCGAAATGGGCCGATAGGATGTAACCCGGTCCCGAGGTCTCCCCTCCTTGTGGATAACCACGATTGTAGCCAGACGCTGGTCCAGCGGGAGGGAGCCCACCGAGTGGGCCGCCAGGAACATAGCGCGGAGATGTGGTGCCAGCGTATCCGGTCGCAACTTGTATAACTCGATGGGGAGACCATTAGGACCCATGGCCTTGCCGGAAGCAACCGAGCGTATGGCGAGGGCGATTTCGTCGGAGGTTGGAGCGGCGTCCAACGACACTCTGTCCTCCTCCGAAAGGGAAGGCAGCGCGATATCCCTGAGCAGGGCACGGGAATCTTCTTCAGAGCGGGAAGACACCGGGGAATACACCCCACGGAAATAATCCGCGAAGCAGGAGACAATTTCTTCCGGCTCAGTAACACACACACCGTCCGTTTTCTCAATCAGTGGAACTACACGACTCGCTCTCTCTCTTTTGTCCAGCCACGCAATCAATTTACCAGCCTTATCACCCACATCATACAGTCTCCCCTGTTGCTCTCTACTGAGGCCCCTGGCCGCCTCCGTGACGAGGGCCCTATAGGCCGCTTGCTTGAGTTGGAGAACATGTAATGCGGTCTCCGTCACCCCAGCTTCTAAATTACCCTCCAACTCGGCTATCTCAGCTTCCACCCGGGTCACCTCCTCCCTCTCGCGCCTCCGGGTGTGGGAAATCAGGGACAAGGCCTCACCTCGGAGTACTGTCTTGAATGCCTCCCACAGTGAGATAGCCGAAGGCACGGACCCCACATTCTCGTCAAAATAGCGCTGGAGAGATTTAATCAATTCAGCGCGAATGGTGGGGTCGCGCAGGTACCAGGAATTGATCGGGACCACCCTACCCTCACCCCTCGGAAAAAGATCAAAGTGTAACAAAAGCGGGGAGTGGTCCGAGATACCCCGCGCCAAATGGCGCACCTCTCCCACCCTCCCAACATAGGCCGCCGGGACCAGGACATAATCTAGTCGTGAGAGACTACCATGGGCCCCCGAATGGAAGGTATACTGGAGCTGCGTGGGATGTTTTAAACGCCAGCAATCCACCAATCCCAAAGTATCCAAGAGGCCAGATAGCCACGCTTGGGCCCGGGGGAGGTCCCTAGGGGGGTGACGATCCACAGTCCCGGAAACTACCGCATTGAAATCCCCCCCCACCACTAGAATCCCCCCCGGGAGGCCGAGGAGGAGGCGCCCCAGGTCCGCAAAGGTAGTCGACTGCAGCCCCGGCGGGACGTATATTCATACAAAAACAACCACTTTGTCCTCCAATCTTCCCACCAAGACCGTGTAACGTCCCCTATCGTCATGGAGCACCTCATCAATCTCCAACGGGAGCGAGTTCTTAACCATGATGCCCACACCCCTTGAGCCAGACGTGAAGCCCGAGTGGGCAACTAGGCGATAACCCCGCCGATTCATGGCGCAGAAGGAGTTGCCAATGAGGTGTGTCTCCTGCAGAAACACTATATCGGGCGAGATTCGCTTCAAGAACTGCAGGACCACACTACGTTTAATTCTGTCCCCCAGTCCATTCACGTTCCAGGACAACAAAGTTAGTTCCCTACCCCCCATCATAGACAGAAGCCATCCATCGTCCCCCCGAGAGCACTATAGAGCTAACACAATGATACTCTTGCCTTGTGGTAAAAACAAAACACACCCCATCCCTACCCACCCGCCCCAACAAAACTCCCCCCTCCCTGCACCCCTGCATGAGCCCGAACAGCCCCCCCAACGTGCAGTGTGCCTGTCGCCCCATATACAGTAAAACTAGCTAAACCCCCTAGAGGAGGAAGGAGAACCCCCTGCAGACCCCACACAACCTCCATAGGAGGGGAAATGTTACAGACAGACGCCTAAGCGAAAGTGGCATCATTTTTGTCCAGAGTGAGGCCCAATATTAACCCCGCAGTCTCGATCCAGCGTGCCGTCTCCCCCCGCCGCCCCCTCCCCGCCCCCTCGATCACGGTCCCCAGACAGAGTGTCCAGCCAGTCCCCGGCCGCTTCGGGACGATCAAAGAAGTGCGTGCGACCCTCTACCTCCACTCGCAGCTTGGCTGGGAAGAGCATAGCGTATTTAAGGTTGAGGTCCCGAAGACGGCGTTTGACGCCTAGGAAGCTCAGTCTCTGCTTCTGGACCGCTGGGGTGAAATCAGGGTAAAAGTTCACCTCCATGTTGTCAAGTTTAACCGGCCCATGCAGTCTGGAGGCTTGCAGGATAGCGTCCCTGTCCCGAAAGTTGAAAATCCGGGCAATGAGAGGTCGCGGAGGGGCTCCGACCTTCGGCCTTCCCCCGGGAACCCTGTGGGCCCTCTCCACGGCGAAGAATTTACTCAGCCCCCGTGGCTGGAGATGGGTGGCGATCAGGTCCTCCACAAATAGGTCCGCTGTCGCTTCCTCCCGTCCCTCGGGCACCCCGATGATGCGGATGTTATTCCTCCGGGCCCGACTCTCGGATTCCTCCAGGCGCCGATCCATGAGCGCGCTCGCATGACTAAGACGGCGCACCTCCGTTTGTAGTGCCGCCACCTCAGTCGTGAGGCCCGATGCGGTGTGGGCCAAAGAATCCACTCGGTCGTTGGTCTTAGAAAGATCGGCCCTCACCAGGCCAACATACACGAGGACCGAGTCGATCTTCTGTGCCAGTGTGTCGAACCGCTGGCCCACCGAGGCCTTCATCTCCGCAATGGCGCCCATGACATCCCGTAGAGTCAGATCCGTGGGCAGGTCCGGGGCATCAGGAGGGCCCTCAGGGGACTTGTGCGGTCCGCCGGGAGATCCCTTCTGGAGGGTATAGCGGTCCATACTGTTGGCCTGATGGACGGTGCCACGCCGGGTCGACTTGGTCTTTGCCCGGTCGCCATTTTGTTTCGTGGCCATGGCCACCAGTCTCCCAGTCGCACCAGCCACGTCGTAAAGGGCTAACAATCAGGGCCACGAGCTCCGGGGGGGCCACCTCAGGCCGGCGGGGCGGGTCACAGCCGGCGGGCAGGCAGGGTCTCCCAGTGAGGCCACACTAACACCAAGAGCCCCGCGACCCAGCCTTGCAGAGACGGCAAGTGGGGTGCGAAAGCGAAAGTGAAAGTGCGGGGTACGCGACTCTCCAGGCCCGGCCCGCCGCTGTTGTTCACTTTGTCACTGGGTCACTCCTCAGCGCAAATCCGGGGTCTGGCGAGGGGAAGGCCGCAAACTTCAATCGGTGCTCACTCCGGTGTCCAAGGTCCGATGTGAAAACGGGAAACGGGTGCCACCTCAGCTCAGGCTCATCAACACAATCCCCTCATCTGAGACAGGATAAATTCAGGATAGTCGTAGGAGGCTGCGGAGGTCCCAGGGAGCCTCGCACCTACGCGGCCATCTTGGTTGCGCGCTAGGCTCCTCCCGCATTTGGTCTTCTTAACCGATTATACTCTCTTACACAATTTGCGTTGGCACTAATCTTGAATTGTGAACTGATCCATCCAGATCAATCGGGCTTCATGTTGCACCGTAACACAGCGCTAAATCTGCGACGGCTCCACGGAGTGATGGGTCGCTGCCACATGATTCAGGAAGATGCGGTTGTGGTATCATTAGATGCCGCTATAGCATTCGACACGCTTGAATGGCCTTATATGATGGCGGTCCTTAAAAGGTTGGGCTTTGGTCCTAATTTCATCAGGTGGGTGTGCCTCCTCTACACTGAGACATTAGCTCAGGTGGTGGTGAACAACAAGATCTCTGAGATTTTCACACTGGAGAGGGGGACGCGACAGGGCTGCCCCGTCTCACCCTTGCTCTTCGCCCTCTGCTTGGAGCCTCTTGCGGCCTGGATAAGACAGGACCTCTCCTTACGAGGGCTCAGATGGACGGATGGGTGGGAGGACCGGATCTCGCTATATGCGGACGACATCCTATTGTACCTTGCCTCCCCCTCTAAATCCCTCAGAGTGGCCCTAGATATCTTTACCAGTTTTGGGAAAAACTCAGGTTACAGCATCAACTGGGGGAAATCATTACTTTACGTTTTACACGGCTCCCCTCCGTCCATCCCGCGTGACTGCCCTATCCAGATAGCCACGGAAGGGTTCAAGTACCTTGGACGACCAGCTACGAAAGGAACCTCTTGCCACCTCTGCAAAGGTTCCAAAGGGACACTGCCATTTGGAAGAAGCTCCCGCTGTCTCTGCTGGGTCGGGCAGCCCTATTTAAGATGATGGTGCTGCCGCGGTTTTTGTACGCACTCCAAAACTACCCTGATTTAGTCCCACATAAGTATTTTGCGGATATTGAGGCCACTCAAAGAGACCTTTTGTGGAGTGGTACACCACGCATATCACTCCAAAAACTTACACTAGGGTGGTACGACGGGGGTATATCGCTTCCGGACATCCATAAATACTACTGGGCAGCACACCTCTCGGCTATCAATCAGGGCACTTATAGGAGTGGGGATGATCCCGGGTATGGGATGGACAGGTGACTTCTCCCCGGGGAGAACTTTGAGGCCGCGCTTTACTAAAAACCTAACAAGTACTACCTCACATGGCCTACAAAGCACTCTGTCCAACTTTGGCATATTATGAGCCGGAAACTGGGATGGGCCGACAAACTCACATTGGCAACCCCGCTTTGGGTTTCCGAAAGGCTTGGTTCATTGGGTCGCACCAAAGGATTTCGTAATTGGGATTTGATAGGGATCTCCCATATAAGGGACTTGTGGGGGTCCAATGGTATGGTGACTTTTGCCTCCTTACAGCAAACTTATGACTTGGCGGAAACAGAGTTCTTCCGATACATGCAGATCAGACACTCTCTCCAGTCAAACATTCCACCAGGAACAACGCTCCCGGAATCCTCCCCCTTAGAGGAAAGACTGCTTGATGGTCACTTACCGGAGAGGGCTATCTCCCAACCTATAAAAAACTCATACATCACACCCCTTGCACTCAAGAGAAAATGGGAGACTGATGGTCTGGAGATTGATGATGAGGAATGGAGAGAGGCACTTTCATCCCCCAAAGAGGTTGCGATATCGGCAAAGCTGAGGCTGATGCAGCTTAAAATACTACACCGTGTATACACCGTGTATACATCTCACGGTACACGACTAGTGTTGATGGGGAGGAGTGAGGACGGGTTTTGTAGAGGACGGTGTGGGGAGATGGGGACATTTCTTAACATAGTATGGGAATGCTCTCAAATACAAACATATTGGATGCGGGTGCACGATTGTATGAGTGCGGTCTGGGGGGTGATATTACGACCTGAAATTAAAAGGTGCCTCTTGAACATCTGGGAGCCCACGGACCTGTCTGTAAAAGGTAGAATGTGGGCAACGCTTGGACAGGCAATTGCAAAACGAAATATAGCATGCCTATGGGGAGCGGGAACATCCCCAATGATTAGCGCATGGAAGAAGGATATGGACTGGTGCATGCTGCAACAAAAGACAGTTTATACGGCATGGGGTGCCCCAGGAAATGGGTGGCGGTTTGGTCAAAATGGAATGAATAACGTGGAAACTTGTGTGAACCTCCCATGCTCCCTTCCCTTACCGAACCATTAATGCCGTATTGCTCCTGTACTGATACCAGCTTGAGTACTATTACATTTGAAGTGATATTTTTGTATGATAGTCTATGGATGCAACACTGTAAAATCTATAAGTGCGAATGTAAAATGACCAACAAATTTATTTTTACAAATAATTTTTTTTTATTAAAAACAAAAAATTTGAATTGTGAGCCCTGCTGAGCGCAGCCAGCGATGATGTGTGGTCCGGGCGGGCCACACTGGATGCAATGTCTGTTGCCTACCGGACTGCGTCGTCTGCAATCGCGACTCTATCTGAATTGTTAGCCCTGCTAACCGCAGTGTAGGCCGGAGGCAGCGGTCAGCAAGGGGCAACAGCCACGTGGCGTTCAATTGAGCTGCACAGAGTTAGTGGTACCTGAAGCACTCAGCGTGTGCGCAGCCAGCGATGATGCGTGGTCCGGGCGGGCCGCACTGGTAGCAATGTCTTTTGCATAATGAATTCTGCCTTAATACGGCTACATGGTGATGACTTATGGTGAACTGAGTTAGTGGCACTTGAAGCATTTAGCGTGTGCGCAGCCTGCGATGATGCGTGGTACGGGCTGGCCTGGTAGCAATGTTTTTTACCTGATAAATTCTGCCTTAATAAGACTACGTGGCGATGACTTGTGGTGCAGTGAGATAGTGGCACCTGAAGCACTCAGCGTGTGCACAGCCAGCGATGATGCGTGGTCCGGGCGGGCCGCACTGAGAGCAATGTCTTTTGCCTAATGAATTCTGCCTTAATAAGGCTGCATGGCGATGACTTGTGGTTCACTGAGATAGTGGCACCTGAAGCACTCAGCGTGTGCGCAGCCAGCGATGATGCGTGGTCCGGGCGGGCCGCTCTAGATGCAATGTCTGGTGCCAACTGGACTGTGTGATCTGCAGTCGCGACTCCATCTGAATTGTCCACCCTGCTAACCGAAGTGTAGGCCGGAGGCAGTGGTCAGCAAGGGCCAACAGCCACGTGGCGTTCACTTGAGCTGCACAGAATTAGTGGTACCTGAAGCACTCAGCGTGTGCGCAGCCAGCGATGATGCGTGGTCTGGGCAGGCCGCACTGGTAGCAATGTCTTTTGCCTAATGAATTCTGCCTTAATAAGGCTACATGGCGATGACTTATGGTGCACTGAGTTAGTGGTACCTGAAGCATTCAGCGTGTGCGCAGCCTGCGATGATGCGTGGTCCGGCCGGGCCATACTGGTAGCAATATCTTTTGCCTAATGAATTCTGCCTCAATAAGGCTACGTGGCGATGACTTGTGGTGCACTGAGTTAGTGGTACGTGAAGCACTCAGCATGTGCGCAGCCAGCGATGATGCGTGGTCCGAGCGGGCCGCACTGGTAGCAATGTCTTTTGCCTAATGAATTCTGCCTTAATAAGGCTACGTGGCGATGACTTGTGGTGCACTGAGATGGTGGCACCTGAAGCACTCAGCGTGTGCGCAGAAGGCGATGATGCATGGTCCGGGCGGTCCGCACTGGTAGCAATGTCTTTTGCCTAATGAATTCTGCCTTAATAAGGCTACAAGGCGATGACTTATGGTGCACTGAGTTAGTGGTACCTGAAGCATTCAGCGTGTGCGCAGCCTGCGATGATGCGTGGTCCGGGCGGGACGCACTGGTAGCAATATCTTTTGCCTAATGAATTCTACCTCAATAAGGCTACGTGGCGATGACTTGTGGTGCACTGAGATAGTGGCACCTGAAGCACTCAGCATGTGCGCAGCCAGCGATGCTGCGTGGTCCGGGCGGGCCGTACTGGTAGCAATGTCTTTTGCCTAATTAATTCTGCCTTAATAAGGCTACGTGGCGATGACTTGTGGTGCACTGAGTTAGTGGCACCTGAAGCACTCAGCGTATGCGCAGCCTGCGATGAGGCGTGGTCCGGGCGGGGTGCACTGGGAGCAATGTCTCTTGCCTACTGGACTGCGTCATCTGCAATCGCGACTCGATCTGAATTGTGAGCCCTGCTGTCCGCAGTGTACTTCGAAGGCAGTAGTCTGTACCGACATAACTCTGCGGTGCTGTGCTGCTGGGTTCGCATGGGACCTGTGTCAAGGAGGCCGGCGGTCACGGCGTCGGCTTCATGGCAGGGTGAGGGCCATCGCTCTGGCAGACGCGTTGGCCTTTCCAGAAGTGAACCACGCCCAGAGCCCCGGCCTATTTATTCACACTTCTATGCAGGAGTGGCGTATGTTGGACCAGCCCACTCCGCTTCTGGTTCCGCTTACAGGGGGGGACGACACAGCTACATGACCGAGATCTTCCCCACTGCCTGAGGTAACATGGTTGCGTCCACTGTCCACAACAGTACAAGCACTAGCAGTATATGTACACATAGAGAGGTCTGTGATCTGCATATTGTGGTCTGTCCAGCACATTACCGCAACACTTGGCATTGTGTGCATTGTTATTGATGGGTGACTTGCCTCCTTTACACATACTTGGTTCCTACTTCTCCCAACATTCAGCTATTGTGTGGCTGAGGGGCGATGCCGTTTTGGGAAGGTCCGCTGTCTGTTCTGCGCTGCCTCGGTGGTAGTAGAACGGTGGTCGGGGGATCCGAGAGGGAGGTCCTGGGAGTGGTGGCAGTGGGTGTTGTGGCCTTCTTGGGTGTCGGAGCTGCATGGTCAGTAGCTCTATGACATGTGTTGGTCTTCAGATGTGGCTCTGGGCTGGGCTCCCTTTCATACTGTAGGTAGTCGTCCTGCTTTACACCAGTAAAAGGCAGATGTTAAATTCCTACTGCTAACGCGGCTTATCGCCTGTTTTTTGATCGCATCGCAGATTTCGCTGGTTGTTGAAAATATCGGGATGTGGTGTTTTCATGGGTTTTTATTTGCACGGGAACGCCTTTTCTGCATATCATTAGCGTTAGTTGTCGCTCACATTGGTGGCAATGTTTTTTTTGAGGAAGCTATCGCTGGAAAACTGGCGATATCGGCAGTTTTCACCAGGTTGAGAATGGGATGATAATTATTTTGCTGCGGTAAAGTGCCGATAACTCAGCAATAAATTCTTGAGAATACACCCTATCGTTTTTTGTTTTTTTCCCGTCAATATTCGTGCACCCAGCCACTTAAAAAAAAAAAATTTGTAATAATTTTTTGGCCCTGGGGCTTTTTGAGGGATCTCCCTAAGCAGGCCTAGGGGGTCAGTATGTTTCTACCCTGCCCACTTTTCTTGATTTTTCATGTTTTTTCTTGTAATTTGTCTGTAGCTACTACAAAGTCCTTTTAAACACAAGGGCTCGTTTTAGAGTCACCCTATAACCCAACAGTTGGGACTTATCGCAGAGTTATCGGCAGTTTAGCACAGCAAAAGTGGCGAAAGAATTATCGCCCCATTCTCAAGTTGGTGCACACTGCCACACTGTCCACAGGCTGACGGTACCAACACAGCGGACAATCAACATCGTTACGCAGACAAAGCTGCTGGCTGTGCTGCACCTGTTGGCCTCTGATATCTTCCAACTAACAACTGCGAGAGTCGGAGGAGTATCACAGCCAGCCCTATTAAACTTCCTCACACGTCTTGGATGCATGTCTACAAAAGCAACTTAGGGCCCCTGCATCCGCACCACCCACTCGTCCCAATTCGTAGTATTCCTGCACAACCAACCCCAGCCGTTGCTCGACGCCTCGGTGCTCCAGATCCAAGACTGTAGTCACTGAAATGGGGGTGCGCCAGGTCATGAAGTCTAGTAGTCAACAGTAGTGGAAAAACAGTACTTTATTAGAAAAACATAAATTAACAACATAAAAACATAAAACAACGAGTCACATTGCCAACGTTGAACATCAACTTGTGGATCGAAATAACTGTAGATCGTCCTAGAAATCCCAAAAGTCCGTATTCAGAAAAATGTTCGATAAATGAAGATAATGGTCAAGCATTAGTATGGTCACAAACGTAATATGGTACACTGTATTGCACTTGGACAAACCGGAATGCTGACAGGTATGATCAACCCTGCACAAAATGACCGTAACAGAAGCCTGTGTGGTCGTAACCTTCGTAGGAAAGAAAAGGAACGTTACAATCACACAAACTTCTGTTACGGTCTCATTATGCAGGATTTATCACGCCTGTAAGCATCAGGGTTTGTTTCAGCTTGATACACATGCATGTTCACTTCACCTAAACTGCGCAGAAACAACTGGAGACCAAGCAAGGGAACCACGCCATAGCAGCCTTCCTGCACGTGTTGGGGGCAACTGACTGAACACATGTACTATTTGTGCCCCCTGCCGACACTGCACCCAATCACAGCAACAGAAACCACACGCATTCCAACAATGTGCAGGCAAAACTGAACCACTGGGGCCCTGTACACTAATGTCATTGGTAACTTCGCAGGCAGTGCGGATGATTCTTACATCTTTCGCAAGCATCCCAGCCCTGGTCCCCACACCAGTCTGTCGCCCAGAGATGACTGCCGGATCCTACGCACCCAGACCTCAATGCTCACCTGCCGCCACCGGCGGCTCTCCAAGAGGGCCCACTACGTGCTGGAGCAACCTCCTCAGCCGTCGCTGGATTCCACAGCACAGGCCCCCAGCGCATCCTGCTGCACCGCTCCATGGAGTCATGTCTGTACAGCCAGCTGCCTTTGGTGTACATGCGGTCCAGCCGAGCTCACAATTCAAATCGGGTCTTGATTGCCAGGATAGCGTATCGAGGTAACGCATCATCGCAGGCTGCACACCCGCCCAGCTCTGGTGGCACTAACTCAGTGCAGCTCAAGTCATCGCCACGTGGCAGGAGGCCGTGTCGGCCAAAATGCCTCGGCTGCCACCAACTCTGTGCACCTCAAGTCATCGTCACGTGGCAGGAGGCCAGTGTCCAGCAAAGTGCTTCGGCTGCCACCATCTCTGTGCACCTCAACTCATCGCGGCGTTGAGGGAGGCCCGTGTCGGTCAAAGTGCCTCAGCTGCCACCAACATAATAAGCACATGGATACACCCAGATAGAGAGTGGAAATGGAGTCGAGCACGTGCGCCCAGCCCTTTTTATTGGCAGGGTCACATGTCCTGTGATGCCTGTGCTGCATGGGTGTGGTGTGGGTGTAAAGCAGCCGTGAGGGAGTGGCTGTGGCATGCTGACAACTAGACCTGTGATCAGCAGATCACTACAGGGAAGACCTGGGACATGTAGCGTTGTAGTTCCCTCCCTGTAAGAGTAAGCGGAGTGGGCTGGCTGAAACGCGCATCCTTCACGACTTTACCAATACGGTGGTTTGAATCCCCACACCCAGCGAGATAGGTACACGATGGGTGCGCGGCTCCACTTTTTCAAAAAAAAATATATATATTAATATTTAAGAAAAAAGAAGACATTATATTATTTTAATAACAAAAAAATACAAAATCTTTTTTTTGGATATTAAAGTTACAAAATATCACAATTTTTTTTTCAAAATTACTGAAAAAACCATAGATTTAATGAACATTATAATTCGAAATTAGCATTTAAAAAACCTTTGAAATTCACTGAAAAAACCATAGGTTTCAGGCACGTTATAGTTAGAAATTAGCATTTAAAAAACGTTAGAAATGTACTAAAAAAAACACAGGTTTCAGGGATGTTATAGTTAGTTGGACATTTCCCTGGTACAAAACCAGAGAAATTCCCCCGTTATAGTTAGTTCAGCTAATTATAACTCGCGCCCCCGCAATGCACTACATACGCACTCACTGATTCCTAGGTCTCCAAACATATCCACTCATTCACCCATACAATCACTCATACATGCAGTCACTCATCAATAGAACACTATCATATCCACTCATAAACCTATACAGACCCTCACACACCACCACTCATCCAGGTTACTCTCACACCTAATCAGTCATGCAAAGAATCAATCATAGTTCCATTTACTGGCCTATACAGTTATACACTCACCACATCACTTATTCAAACAGAAACAAATGCATACTTACTCTCTCCTACAATCACTGATACAAGTACACACTCATCCATACAGCCACTCTCACAATCACTGACTCTTACGTATAGTCATTTATATACTTCAACTTTCACATACACTGCCTTTTACATATGAAGTTACTTGGACATGTACTATTGAGACATCCATTCACTCACCAACACACCCATACACACACTTACCCACCCATACAGCTGTTTCCACATGCAGTCTTGAACCCATACACAGTGAATCAACCACTCAAACATCTATGCACAGACTCACACACCTCCCACCCACCCACACATACACCCAGACACCCATACAAATACTCAGGCAACCAATCGGTAACCCATATAGACACTCATGTAGCTACTGACCAACCCATGCAGCAGCTTATATAACAACAGACAGACTGATACAGACATTCACGCAGTTTAGTCACTAACCCATGCATTTAGTTAAACAGTCAGTCACTAAATCCTCCATTCAGACACTTATACACCCACTCATTCTTCAATACACCTTGGCATATATATAATACATATTTAAACTTTAAGGAAAAACACAGTCACTGGATGATGTTATCAGTGATGTCATTTGAGATGTCATCAGTGATGTCACTGGCCATGTCATGAATGATGTAATATGTGACGTCATCAACAGTGCATTGCGGGGGCGCGAGTTATAGTTAGATGAACTAACTATAACAGTGGAATTTATATATATATATATATATATATATATATATATATATATATATATATATATATATATATATATACGTGTTCAGAGGTTAAAATAAAACAACACCTTCACAATACTACAACTCCCATGAACCATAGGGAGCAACTATGGAAACCAATAGTCCAATCCAGTAACTGTCCGATAGTCTATAAATCACATAATGTAACATAGTCCTTACTCTTCTTCACTGACGGAAGTTAAGCACGTTGTTCTTCATTCCGTCTTTGACTCCGAGCCTAAGAGGATATGGGGAGAAAACGTTAGAGTTTCCCGAAAGTACACCATATGGCAGGTATGGATAACATGTTACAATTCCACAATGCATATAAGAGCATACCTACAATAATCACAATGATAGTTAAGCAACTATTACATACGAATTACTACAGTCAAATAACATTTACATAGTGTAACTGTTGTCATATAAAGAAAAAGCATAGCATTTAGTATCATAATACCAAGTATTACACTGCAGTTAAGTAAGATCCAGAATACTTCTCTGTACACTGCAGCATAGTGTAGAGTTAATTTTTTTTACATTCCAGGGTGCGAAGCATGGTAATGCATGCCGGGGGGTGGGGGGGATAATCCTCGCCTCTGCGTCCTTAATAGAAATGAAACTTTCCTTCATGTTAACTAGGACATTTTTCATTCTATATCAGGACTGGAGGCAAAGATTATGCATGTTTAAAGCTTACTTACAAGTAGTGCGGCTGACTCGTAGAATGGTTTAAAATAAAACCTCTTAAAGGTAGAATCCGAGGACCAATCTGCTGGCTCCATTCTGCCCCCTACCTGGACAGATTTGGAGGCCATAGCTCCCCTGGTGGAGTGAACTCAAAAATCACTATAATCAATACCGGCTTCTTCCATAACCCATCTCACCCATCTAGAAATGGTTGGAGAGGCCACGGCCTTGTAAGGCTTCTTGATGGCAATTAAGAGTTGCCATTCTCCTGGAGGGCGAACCTCCAGTGTCATGTCTTCATGCGCCTTAAGGCATCTAACCACACACAGCTTAGGGTTATCAGGAAAAGCAGGATAAGATACTGACCAGGTACTCGTCTTCGTTCTCATTGAGATGTTGAAGGTGACCCCTTTGGGAGATCTAGAGCTTTTACCTCCGAAGCTCTCTTGCCAGAGATAAGACAGAGCAACATTGCCAGCTTCGCTGAGATCTCCTTCCTGGATTGGTATTGATTTTCTTGCCAGGAGGTCAACAAACGTAGGACCAGATTGACATCGCACAGGCCTGCATACCGGGGCTCCGGGGGACAGGATATCCTGATGCCCATGAGGAGCTTACTTACCCAAGGGTGCTCACTCACTGGAACATTGTTCACTGGAGTATGGCCCACCGAGATAGCCGACCTAAAGGAATTGATGGTACAATATGCCAAATCTTCTTGAAACAGTTCTGCCAGGAAGTACACAACATTGGTAACTCTAGTATCCAAGGGATTCAAGTGTTTCTCCACACACCAAAAGTCCATCGTCTGCAAGCCGATTTGTACCTCTTGGTAGTTCCTGGGGCCCACGCCTGCTGGATGAGGAATTCAGCCCCTTGCAAAGGGTCTGAGGTCCTGCCAACCTTGCCTGAAATCAACCATGCCATAAAGTGAAGATGGCCCTGAAGGACAAGGGGATGGGGTTGACCCAGGGGGTCTGTTAAGTTCTTGGCAAAGTTTGGGAGCCGTATCGGTGAGGCCCATGCCAGTTCCAGAAGGGAAGGGAACCACGCTTGTAAGAGCCAGACCAGAGTGATCAGTACCAGGGAGGCCTGTTGATGCCTGGTATTGGCCGCCACCCGTTGAATAAACAAGAAAGGGGGAAGGCATATGCTTGAGATTGCGACCAGTCCTGCAGGAAGGCATCCACCGCTTCCGCCCACAGATCCGGTCTCCAGCTGGCATAGCGCGGGAGCTAGGAGTTCCATTTGGAGGCAAAGAGGTCTACCTGGCAAGGACCCCAAAGTGACATAACAGCTTGAAATACTCCTGTGCTGAGCCTCCAATCGCTGGTGTCCCTAAGGAATTCGGAGTTCCAGTTTGCCACCAAGTTCATCGTTCCTGGGAGATATTCTGCCGTCACTGATATCTGTCATTGGAGGCAATAGTGCCAGAAGTCTTTAGCTAGTTCCAACAGGGCTCGAGAACGGGTTCTGCCCAACCGATTGATATATTGCACTGCTGTGGTGTTGTCCATCCTCAACAGAACACAGCAGGAGATCCTGTCATTCGTAAGCGCTCAAATAGCAAATGAGCCCGCCAGAAGTTCGAGGCAGTTGATGTGTAGAGAGACTTCCTCTTCCGTCCCCCTGCCTCCCATGGTGATCGAGGCACATCTGGATCCCCAGCCCAGGCGTCTGGCGTCCGACTCTATCACCAAATCTGGACGGGATCCAAATACTGCTCTCCCGTTCTAGGCTTCGATGTGGCCTATCCACCATTGCTTCTAGGTCTTGGCTTCCGGTGTCAGAGCCACCAGCTTTGAATAGGTAAGGCCCCTCAGAAGGTGAGCTGCCTTCAACCTCTGGTACAAAAAAGCAGTGGTCACAGTAGAACCCACTTTAAACTGTAGAGCATTCCATCACCATATAGTTGAATCTCACAATGGAAATAGTTCAAAACATATTGATTTATTCAATGAAAGACAGCATAAATAGTCCGTACAATATTAATATATGATATAGGTGCTCCAACAGGAGGTGAAAATGTGCTCAGGAAAGGGGATGGTGTGCACTCGTGAGGGTAGGAAAGGTTATGTGCAAGTGGTACACATAAGAGTAATACTGGAAACCAATCTGGCCACATTGAGGCGAAACTAGTAACATTTAGACATTGATATTAGATCTCTCATGTGTCAGTACTTGTCCACTCTGAAAAGACTGTCGACGTTTCGACCCCCTAGAACTTGTAGGTCTGTTAATCCTTACATGGGGTCTTCATCAGGACAAGGGGTGAGAGGAGACACATTTAATGAATGGATGGTGTATCAGTAATCTGGTTATATAGGACAAAAATGTTACCTTGTCAGACCGTCTTGCAACTTCAGGCGGTCAAAATATAAATGGCAGGGCCCAAAGGCTCTAGCATCAGAGAAGTAAAATGATGACTGTGAATGAAGGAAATTAATATCAGCACCACAGTATCATTTACGGGTGAAATAAAACAACCTAAGTGGATGAGAGGGGTGGCCACTCACCGAAGGAATGAATGAATGGGGCAGGTAAGTACAGTCGATTATAGAACCATCATTCCCGGCAAATCCGGTAGAAATGACCTGAAAGTGTCCGTAAGTCGTATTGGTCCAAACGCTGAAATGACATAATACAAAGGACTCATGTAGATGGCACTACGGTAAATCAAATGCAAACATGGTGAAACCACAACTGGGACATACCTTGTGTCATTGTCACAATGGAGAGAATGAATCAAACCTGTTGGGAAAATGAGGAAAAAGGAAGCCTATTAGTGGACCCAGGGATTGCCAGAGTTCAAGTTACCAGAAGGATTTGGGCCGTAAAGCAGGGAGCAAGCGTGAGCAGAATCGCTTACCTGGCCGTGTTACTCCGAGCGCCTCCAGACACTGACAATCGCGCTCGGCAGGAGAAGGGATTTTAAACGTGCCGCAGTGGCATGCACGTTGGACATACCGTGATCTGGAGCTAGATGCAGGCACGTAGTGTGGAACAGTATCGGTCTCCAAGGAATCTTGATTCTACCGTAAGGGGTGGTAAGCCTTTATGTCTTAACATGCAAAACAGGAAGCTTCCGTAACAACAGAGCATGTTAATCAAGGATTGTAGTGTCAATAAACCGGGTAAACACATGAATAAACATAGTAATGCTTTTGGAACAAACTGATAGTATATTGTTATAAAAAGCATGCCATTGTGTACAGTACAACCATTATAATGAAGAAACGGCCAGTAAATAGAGTGAAATTATTTGGTCATATTAAAGAGCCGGTAAAAAAGTTGACATATTTGAAAGTCGATCATCAAGTTACAGTTCTCTTGGTTATACCATAGTGGAAAAACGCCAGGAATGGTCTGCAAATTATAGAATACAGCATATAGTCACGTCAACACATGGACACATCACGATGAACCGTTAGACATGGTTCAACTTATGCCATGGTGAAGGCCTAGTTATATCATAGTTATATCATAGTGAACAAACCACGGGAAGGCCTGATGACTAATATAATATAGCATATAGTCACATCAACACATTTTCAAGCCAAAACGTTGAACAGTTGAACATGGTTCAGATCAACAAGCCATGGTGAAGTCCTAGTACATGGTGCGTTGTATCATAAAATGTCTTACAGTCCTCTGGGATGATCACAAATGGTGTTGCGCTAAACCACAGGAAGTATTACTAAATAGTGAGATACATAAAAGTTATTCCCTGGACAGGCATGACATTTGTGCATTAGTTGCATCTATTTCATTGAGGCCATCCTGCACTGTGTTCATGGAATGCATCCATTTGTATTCCCAGATGTTAAGTGTTGTATTGATGTCACCACCCTAATGCCCGGAGTGACTTTATCAAGTACCACCCACCTCAAACTTTCTGGTTGGTGTTCAACTAGGGGGGCACACACCACACCACATCTGACCCTGTTGCAGTGCTGTAGGATGCAAACTTTGACCTTCTTAAGTGTCTGCCCTACATACATGAGATTGCAGGGGCACATGATTGCATAGATCACATCATTTGTGTTACAATTGGTGTGTGTTTTCAACTCTATAGTATGATGTTTATAACTTAGTTATTTTGTTTGTACAGTCAGTTTGCATGCCTTGCAGTGGCCACATCTGAAGTGGCCAACGACCTCAGGTAAGTGCCATAGTTTCAGAATTGATGGTTGCAGGGGCGTCGGAAGTAGTGAGCGAACCACATGATCCCTGATGTTCTTGCCTTTCTTAAAAGAGTGTATCGGGGGGGTCAAGCAATTTCAAATCATCTGAGATCAACTTCCAGTGTTTGTTGATCACCCGTTTGTTTTTTTTACTGGTGCAGTATGTGGTGACACAGATCAATCTGTTAATAGGGTCATTCAACCGTTGTTTGGGTGTCAATAAGCAGTCTCTAGGATTGAACCACCCCCTCTTCCTGGCTCGTTTAACCAATCTCTTGGGGTATTCACACTCCACCAGGCGGTCTATAAGTTTTTCTGACTCAATGAAAAAGTCCTCTTTCATAGAAAATTTCCGGCGTATCCGGAGTAACTGTCCAAATGGGAGATTGTCTTGGAGGCCACGGGTGTGTTGCCTGCTGTATCTCAAAAGGGTGTTTCTCTCTGAAGGTTTTCTGATCAAAGTAGTATACAGGGATCCGTTGCTAGATTTTATAGTAATGCCCAAAACGTCAATGCTTTCTGCATCAGAATGCATTGTAAATTTTATGTCATTGGATCTCCTATTAAGCCATTCAGTGAAGGCCTAAACTTCTGTGGACTTGATGATGTCCATATGAGTAGGACTTCATCAATATAGCACTTCCACATGGTGATGTGTTCATGAAAGGGATTGTTCCGTGAGTAAATGAACATGTCCTCAAAGTGATCCATGTATAGAATCGCAAGATCTGGGGTGAAGCTCGCACCCATGGCCACGCATTTGGTTTGTAGCAAAAACTCCCTCTGGAAGATGAAACAATTCTTCATCATAACTATTTCCAGGAGTTGGATGATGAAGCCTGTGGGGATTAGAGCTGGTTGTGGTCGTTTATCCAGGGCAGTGCTCATCACTTCAAGGGCGGGTTGCTGTGGAATGCTCGTATACAGCGACACGATGTCCAATGTGACTAATAGTTGGCATGATGGATCGAAAGGCATATTGTCGATCAAATTGATGGCTTTCATAGTGTCTCTTAAGTACGACCTGGTGGTTTCAGCTAGTGGTTTCAGAAAAAAATCCACAAATTTGCACACTAGTTCTAGCAGGCATCTGCATCCTGAGGCAATGGGACGTCTCGGGGGGTACTCCATATTATTTGTGAACCTTGGGTAGAGCGTAGATTGTGGGTAGACGAGGTTGTTTTTTATTCAAGTTATTAGACTCTAAGTCGACGTTTTGCCTTCTTCTGTGACCCTCCAAATTAGCTTGCCTATTTCCTTGGTTGGATCCATGGGTAGCCGTGTGTAGCTAACTCCGTCTCTCAGTTGAGAGTAGATCTTAGTTTTGTAATCCAGGATGTTTTGCACGACAATGGCCCCACCTTTGTCTCCCGGCTTAATCACAATCGATGACTTCTCCTTTAATGTTTCGAGGGCCTGGTGTTCTCCTTTGGAGATGTTGTGTTTCACATATTGTTTTTTGGAGCATACCTGTAGAACATCCCTCAATACAACACTCTCATACATCAGTATTTTGGGTGACATCATATGCGTTGGAGGCACAAACGTTGAGGGTACTCTTAGACCTGTGTGGAATACAGGAGTGGATGGCTCTGATTGTCTGAAATAATAACTCAGTCGTTTCTTGTGAAAGAATCGATTCAATTCTGTCCTTAGATTGAATTAGTTGGGATGAGTGGTTGGAACAAAGGAAAGGCCTTTACTGAGAACCTTCTTTTCATCCTCCGTGAGCGTCTGTGAAGACAGGTTGATGATAGGACTTTTTACCAGCGGTATATCCTTCGCCGGGTCTGGATCTCCCCGTGGTTCTCCAGAGGGAAAAGAATCCTGTTTCTGATTCTGGCCGCATGGTCTTGTTCCTTCCCAATTCTGTATCCGTTGTTGTTGGCCTCGTTGCAGGCCTTGGTTCCAGCCGTATCCCCTCCCTCTGGGTGGTCTCCATTGGTCGTCTTCTAAAAAAGCAGGCCCCTGTGGTGGTTGGTACCAACTATCCTGGTGTTGGTAACCAGAGCTGGTGCCCGGTTGCTCGCTCTCGCTTCCTGCACTGTTGGATCCCGAGGACTCTGAGAAGGTCGCGACACGTCTTTAGATCCGGTCTCCTGCTGACATAGCACGGGAGCTAGGAGGTCTATCTGGTAAGGACATCAAAGTGACATAAGAGCTTGAAATACTCCTGGGCTGAGCCTCCAATCGCTGGCGTCCCTAAGGAATCTGGAGTTCCAGTCTGCCACGAGTTCATCGTTCCTGGGAGATATTGTCACTGATAACTGTCGTTGGAGGCAATAGAGCCAGAAGTCTTTTGCTAGTTCCACCAGGGCTCGAGAACAGGTACCGCCCAACCGATTGACATATTGCACTGCTGTGGTGTTGTCCATCCTCAACAGAGCACAGCAGGTGATCCTGTCCTTCGTAAGCGCTCAAATAGCAAATGAGACCAACAGAAGTTCGGGGTAGTTGATGTATAGAGAGACTTCCTCTTCCATTCCTTTGCCTTCCATAGAGATCGAGCCATATCTGGCTCCCCAGCCCAGGCGCCTGGCATCCGACTCTATCACCAGATCTGGATGGGATCAAAATATTGCTCTCCCGTTCCAGGCTTCCATGTTGCCTATCCACCATTGCTTCTCTGTCTTGGCTTCCAGTGTCAGAGCCACCAGCTCCGAATAGGTAAGGCCCCTCAGAAGGTGAGCTGCCTTCAGCCTCCGGAGAGCACAGTAGTGCAATGGGCCTGGTAGGATAGCTTGTATCAAGGAGATAATAAGCCAACAATCCTGGCCAGCTGGCGCAGGGAGATCCTGTCCCTCCGAAGTACTTTCTCAGTTCTTTTTTGATCTTGTTTATCTTCTGGCCTTGTAAGCTCAGGGTCGCCGCCCTGCGGTCTTTACTGAAGCCCAGAAAGGTCATGGTTTGTTGAGGCGTCAAATCCGACTTCTGTTGGTTCATGACAAATCCCAAATCTTGAAGGAGGTGTATGGTGGTGTTCAGATGGGCCAATAGGCAGTCCCGTGACTGATAGATCAACAGGATATCGGCCAGGTAGATCAACAATCTGATGCCTAGAGTCCAAAGCTACTCCACAACTGGCTTGAGTAGCTTCGTGAAGCACCACAGTGCCGAAGATAGGCCGAATGGGAGTGCCCGGAACTCGAATATTTACCCTATCTATTTGAACTGGAGGTACCTTCAGTGAGGTGAGAAGATGGGGACTGTCAGGCAGGTGTCCTTGAGATCTAGGCGTGCCAGCTAGTTGTCTTGAAGTAGCATGTGCCTCAGGAGGTGAATACCTTTCATCTTGGAGTGGCGATACATCAGCCACTCGTTGAAGGACCTGAAGTTGATCACTGGGTGGAAGCCCCCGTCCCTCTTCTCTACCAGAAACAAGTTGCTGAGGAAACCCTTGGGATGACGATGGGAGAGGCAAATCACATTCTTGGCGAGAAGGTCTTGTACCTCTTGATCTATTAGGGACATCTCTTGGGAGGAAAAGAATTAGAGGACGGGGCCTTACAGCTTGTGACTGGGTTTTGTAGAATTCTATGTGGAACCCCTGGACAGTCTCCAGTACCAAACTGGTGCGCCGTTATCTCTGCTCACTTGTGAGCGAAAAAGTGTAACCTCCCCCCCAAACGGAGAGGTGCTGAAAGAACAGGTCTTACAGTTGTACCATTGTTGTTGGATCCTCCTCGAGGTCGGTTGTGTTTTCCTTGGCCGCCGCCGCAGGAGGGATTGAAAGATCCTTGACGGCCATTGTGCCAGCCGTTATTCCTCCTGGCCTGGGTTCTGTTAGGACCTTGGTAGGACGGGGGGCTGAAAGAGCAACCCCTGCCTCTTCCAGCCCCTCCAAAAACCTTCCCAGGAAAGATTTTCTTCATCGAAGACTGAGCTTTGTCGAAAGCTGGAAACATGGTGACAAACTTTCCAAGTTCTTTGATGTAAGGGTCACCGAATAGGGAGCCTTGGGCTACTGGGCCCAACTCAGAGGAAGAGAGTTCCCCCAGTTTGGGATCAATTTTGATCAGCAGGGAACGGCGACGTTCTGCAGAGAGGGCGCAGTTGGCCTTGCCGAGGAGGCAGATCGCCCTCTGCGCCCAGCCTGTGATATTGTCTGTGGGGAGGGAATTCCCTGACTGTCTGGCCTGTTCTGCTAACTCAATGATCTTGGTCAAGGGGCCTACCTTGTCCAGGAGTTTGGCCTGGTACGCTCGCCATGACCTGTCTATTCCCTTTTTTGGAACGTTCATGTACTTGGCGAAGAATGTACATAATTTAGAGTCGATCTCTGGGGTCGCTGTCACCCTATCACCAAGGGATGGTCTGGGGCATTCTGCCCGTAGGCGTGCCCTAACTTCTTTGCTGAGGGGTTAGGGGGTTAGCGAATCTTGCTCGCCACGTAGTCCGCCACTTTCTTCTGCGGGATCCACTCTGCGGAGGGTGAATGGTAGATTCTCTCTGGGTCGAACATGTCACTAGGGGCAGGGTCTCCCTTGAGTGAGTCTGAACCGGTGGAATGTGGGCGCCAGGATCTGCCCAAGTCTTGGGCCTCATCAGAGGAGGCTTCGGCATCATCAATATCACCCTCCCCCAAATCGGGGAACCCCTCCTCGGGGTCGAAGTCCATTGCGACGTTGTCACTCATTATCCTGGGTGTTTCTGGGTGCATCCTTTAACGTGTGTGCACTTTCCTGCAGAGGGGCAAGCGCCTGGTAGAGAGCTTGGGTACGTTAATTGTCCACCTCTGAAGGAATGCATTGATGTGGGGGGCAAACCTCCTCAGAAATACAAGAGGGTGAATGATCGTTCCCTTTGGGACAGCATTTAGAAAGGGTGAGAGTACCAAAGAAAAAACGCCCTGAGGTGATATATATGTGTGGGCAGCCCCCTCGCCGGTGCTCTGAATTGGTTGACAAGGCAGCAAACACTGAACAAGTGTATTCACTCATTAAACTGCACTCGCGGACTGCCACACACCAGGAAAGAAAGATCGGGCTAAGCTTAGTTAACCTACCGCTTTCGCGGTGTCAGGCGAGGGTTGGGGAGAGGAGGCACACAAAGGGGGACCGCTAATCTTCTCTTCAGCGCAACACGGCTCACGGAGCGCGGTCAAGCTGCTCCGTAGCGTGAAGAGCGCATTGAGAGGCGTGAAAGAGTGCCACCCGGTGCACCCGCGCGGAACACAAAAGACGTGCTCGGGAGGTTTGCCTGCCACGCAGGGAGCCTGAAACAAGCAGGCTAGGGTTAACAGGAGTTTAGATTGAGTGATAATACATAGGCAATACAAAATAGCAGAAGTTGTCATGATATTACGTCAGAAAAGTCCCACTATCCCACTAACTCGGTCAGCAAGGAAAGGTAAAGCGACTTAACTGACAGAGTAGCAGTGAAAAAAGAGGAAGGACTACGTTACATTATGTGATTTATAGACTATCGGACTGTTACTGGATTGGACTATTAGTTACCATGGTTCCTCCCTATGGTTCATGGGAGTTGTAGTATTGTGAAGGTGTTGTTTTATTTTTACCTTTGAACTTGCTATTAATAAAAAGTGAAGAAATATATGCATAATCCTCACCTCCGGTCCTGACATAGAATCCCAATTATGAGAACATTCATAGAGCTCCCCACTTGGGCAGTATTACCCATTGTTTTTCGTTTGGCAATTTTCACTTTTCCATTTCTTCATTTCCAGCATTCAGGTCAGTTTGAATACATCTGATATTACCATATATATGCTGTCCCCTCCCCCCCCCCCCCCCCCCCCCGCCCAGGCACTTTTATGTTTATAATAACTTGTTAGATGACTCATTCTAGCAGATTATATGGCACACTCTGCTAATTTCGTACAACCTTTTATCATAACAAGCAATAGATTATTTAAAAATGCCATTTATACGTGCACCTTTACAAGATGGCAAACATGATAGATTCCTTTTATAGACTTGACTTCACATTTCCTGTACTATACACCATGGGCACCAGACATATTGATATCCTGCACTGACAGAGGAACTGTTCTATGCCCAATACTAGAAATCTGTACACAGGAATTCCGGGGCAGCTATTTGTGTAAATATTTTGATTTTTGAATTTGATGTTTATCTCGCTCAGGGCCAAGACAGATACTGAATGTGCTGGTGCTGATCGTCATGCATATGATCATAATATGCACTGAATCTTTGGGGAAGAAACCCTTTTTTACGCTGGTTGGTCGCATTGATTATTGAACATTTCTGAAAGGTCTGTAGATGCAACAATGTTATTACTTATATAATGGTGATTTATGATTTCAATGTATTTGCTACATCACACTATACGTACATTTGCTCTAATGCATGTGGGACGCTCAATTGTATTGTGTAGATTTATAGATGTCGACTCCTTGATTCACATTTGCACAAGTCTTTCTTTTGTGACTTCCACTAAATGGAATGGGTTCACAATGTTTGTTCATGTTATCGAGACCAGTTCACGAGTGAAACGCATCAGTTATGTTTGCACATTAAACCACTACTTTGAAGCCCTGAATGAGTGTTTCTTTTGGTGCAGATTTTATTTTCACTGAAAAAAACAACGGTTGTAGAGATGTTATAGTTAGGCTCAGGTTTCACTCGCACAAAACCAGAGAAATTCAGCAGTTATAGTTAGCTGAGCTGACTATAACTCACGTCCCTGCAATGCACTGCTTATGACGTCACATATTACATCACTCATGACATGGTCAGTGACATCACTCATGACATCTTAAATTACATCACTGATGGTCCGTGCCCCCCACCCAATATGTAAATTAAGCCTCAGGGAGGTGGTGGTCCCCGGGGCTCGAAGAGCCTTAGGAGGGTGGCCCTGTATGCCCCCCTCCTTTTTTTTATAAAATTGCCACATGCTCCCGGGACCTGGACCCCTGGGGTTGTTTTAAAAAAAAGCACAGGGGACCACGCTTGTTTTTTTATATTTTATTTTTCCTCAAATTCCCTGCCAATTATTTTTTTTCATGCTTTTTTTGCCTTGCCGGGGTCGGACCCCAGGAGCAAGGCTAGGGGTTAGGGTATTCATACCAGGCCCCTGTTTTTTTTCTGTGTATTTTTGGGACTCGACTGTAGTCGAGACCCAAGATGGCTGCCAACACTTCCTAGTTGAAGTGTTGGCAGCCATTCAGAGCTCTGCATGTCCCTGTATGAGCTCGTTATCATTCCCAAATTAGCCGTGATCGCAGATATCATTTTTGGTTTTCCTTAAATTTCTCAACAACTACTGAACGGATTTACACCAGATAACTGAAAGCGTGATCTGCAAACCAAAATCTACCTTCCTGCCATACTTGGTATAATTCCATCCAGCGGACCGACCTATACTCATGTACAAAGCTCCTATGGGGATTAACATGGAAAATGCAGTTTTTTTGACCCCTCCTTCTTCTCTGCTCCCACTTGACGGATCACCTCAAACCTTTCCATGCACAAGACTCACTGTGACACTTTTGTGGGAAAATTTTGTAAAGATTCGTCAAATGATGCAAAAGATAGAGGCAAGTCAAAAAATGCTTTTCCTATGGAAACATGGTCCTAACTATAACTACCTACTGGCGACCACTAGTAGGTAATGTATATATACACATACACATATTTATATATACATTTGTTCAAACGTTCTCATGAGGACCAGCTCCTCCCAACTCACCGAACTCTCCTTATCCAAAAGGAATCAAGGATGAGCAAGTTTAAATTGTGGTACTAGGTAAACTTTTATATGACTGGCCTTGAGAAAGGCTTCATAGCTGAAATGCATCTGCCACAATTCAATATAAAAAAAAATGGAAACCAGGTACAGTTGGGTGCTCCGCTTTGTTGGGAAATATATATATATGTATAACACAACTGCAGATCAAACAAACTTAACTGCATCAGATTATGGCCTACTAAAGGATCTTCAAGAATTAGAGATGGGTTCCGATACTATGGCAGGCACTAGTGGGATACAAAGGTCCGAAAGAGACACTGGAGAGAGGGACCTAGGTTTACCGGAAACGTGTGCCAAACCAGTTACTCCATTCAGAGTGAAATCCAAGTTTACACCCATCATGCCTCGGGATGCGCTGGATATATTTAATGAACAAATCGTTGCGCAGGTCAAAAAATTGAATAGGACTGTTAATATGTCCAAAATCAAATTCTCTAACCAGGAAAGGAATTATCACCAGGGTATTGCAAAATTAAAACAAAAAACAAAGTGGTGATACGGAACGCAGGCAAGGACGGCAATATAATTTTATGATCTTTGGAGGAGTACTTAAAGGAAGCCCACAGGCAGCTAAGTGACCAGAAATGTTACAAATAAAGTTCTACACAAAAGTTTAAAGAGACACAAGATCTTTTCTTTTCACAATTACTTGCATGTAAGAGCATGGGCCTACTAAACTGTGAGGAATACAAATATCTTGAAAAGGAACATCCGACTATCCCAGTTATATATTTTGTACCTAAAATACATAAAGATATACAAAGGCCACCAGGTAGACCTATCATTGCGGTATGTGATGGGCCCCTGGAGCACATGTCCAGATACATCGATTTCTTTCTGCAATGTCATGTTAAAACTTAAAATCTTATGTACATGACACCTGGGATTTTATAAGAAAAATTGGGAACATTCAATGGAAACAAGAATATTTACTGATTGCTCTGGATGTGTCATCACTTTACACATGTATTAGAAATATAGATGGCATTAGGGCTGTAGAGTACTTCTTATCCAATAGACCAATCAAAGATATCCAACATAAAAAAATGTTGTTGAATATGTTGCTTTTCTGTCTGGAAAATAATCTTTTTATGTTCAACAACCAAATGTACCAACAGACTCAAGGGGTGGTCATGGGGGCCAGCTTCTCTCCCAACAATGCCTGTTTATTTATGGGCTGGTGGGAGGAGCTGGTCCTCATGAGAACGTTTGAACAAATGTATACATCTAATGTTATTTCCTGGCCTAGGTTTATAGATGACCTTTTTATTATATGATGCGGAACTGAACAAAGTGCGATTGATTTTATAGAACAAATCAATAATAATGATATTAAATTGAATTTTACCTCGACTATAAGTAAAGAGGAAGTGACATTTTTAGATGTGCAGGTCAAAGTTGTATGAAATAAATTATCTACATCCCTGTTTAGAAAGCCTACAGCAGGCAATACTTTATTGCATGCTACTAGCGCACACCATCCCCACCTCATAAATAGTATCCCCTATGGGGAAATGTTGCGCATCAGGCGCATTTGCAGTGACAAGGAGGATTCTGATAATAAACAAGCTGAATGCCGCGCTCGTTTTTAGGTCTTGCCTGAGCCAGCGCATGTGTTGCACTGCGAGACATTTATTAAGTGTCTTTTAAAAGTGCTGCCACACGCTTTTGCTGGCCTAGCGCTTGCGGTTACGCGCGCAGCCGCCAGCTTTGCCACTCGCGTGCTTTTAAAAATGTTCTTTTAGCGCTCGCACGAACACACAACTCCCGGGCTTTGTTCCACCCTTTTGCACGTGCGCACACAACTCCCGCTTCTCCCCCTCCCCCACCACAGATCTCGCGCGCGTGCATTTTTTAAAAAGCAAACCCTCTGCCTGAATCAGGCACTAGACCAAGAGAACCCAAGTGAAAGACAGCACACAACGAGAGCTTTCAGGAGTTAGTACAGTAAAATCATGACAGCGCCGAGATGGCAATCACTTCTGCGACCGTTTCTAATATTATTTTTCAAGATGCATTGCTGTTCTATTTCATTCTTAGATACAGAAGAATGTTTGTCCGGCACTATAAAAGTGTACAAACTTCCAACTTTTCGACTGCTCTGAGCATTTACAGACAAAAAAAACCTGCTTTAACTGCATAGAACAGAAAACTAGACTTAGAAATAGCAAAGTGAAACACAAGGTAACGTGAATGTTCGTACTGCTGCACATCTGATTTTGGTATTGAACACCAGCTATCGCTGCTTAGACTTCTTTGCATGACACAGAGGGGATAAATCAGAATCTCTGGTTGTTATTGTACGCTACTCGTTGTACTATTTTCGCTCTTCTACTTTACCAACATACAATCATCTATGCTGCGCTTGGGAGTATAGTAATCACATTATTTAAAAACTCAGAAGGTTTTTTCCAGTCGTAAATACATTACCAGGTCTTTCTTCTTCTTCTTCCCATTTTTTGCTTTAATGTTTCGAAGAATCTCCTCTAGAGTTGTGTGTGCATTGGTGATGTAGGAGAAAACCTTGTCTCAGGACAAATCTAATCACATGCTGGTTCATAATACAGGTGGCAGCCATAAACCGAAAACAAATTGTATAAGTTTAATGAAAAATAGGCGAGCGTCCCTTAAAGCGCCACAAACAGTGAATTTATTGAAGGCATAGGGTAGGAGCTGCATGCATAAGGAATGGGTTATTACAGCAGGTGTGGCTTATGTTACCAAGGGAGTAGACTTGAAAAGCAGGACGAGCATCTAATTGCTTTGTTATGAAACATTCATAATTAAATATAACAGTTTTAAACATCAAAGTAATTTATTTAACTTATCATCTATACTACACCCTTAACCAAAGCCAGTAGCAGTCACACATTTAGCAACATAGATTCAGAATGCACAACTCTTTTCAGATAATCTTATGACTTCAGGCGGGACATCTCTAGCCAGACACCCTTCCCTATAACAACATTCTAGTTCAATGATCACTGGTTGATTAGAGATTGAACCTTCTGGATTCTGGTTCCCGCAGCTGTTATTTTTCCAGACCAGATTCTATTATTGCAAATGGGGCATCGGTGCCGGGGGCCTAACGCAGGCACCTACAGGCTGCTTTGTACATTGTGCTAAGACTAGGATAAGCAACATTCAACTTATGTTTTGCCACGAGGAGTAGCAGCCTCTAAGTCACTGTATGTATTGGAGGGCCCATTCCATTGCCAACATGCTATGTTATAAGTGCCACACTTAAAAGAACGTTTTGACTAAGTTGTGTCCCATATGAGAACAGGTGTGTGATCTCATTGTAAACACACCTGGATGGTACCTCGCCTTGCTAGCAGCCCGAGAGGGGAAGCAGACACACACTTAATATGTTGGCTAAGGGATACATTTAAATATGAACGCATTTTACTTTCCTACGCTCTGTATTGATGTAAGATGTCAAGGTCTGTTCATGTAATTAGAGAAATGATGACACTTTAAATAGCCCGTGATCCAACAGAATTACCTTTATGGCCCTAATTAATAGAACATGATCAGTACACGATGCAATGGTTTACCTTTCATCATCCTTAGCAGAACGAAAGACTAAGTTAAAACTTGCAATGCTTCATAGTTCCCTCTTGCAGGTAAATCTATAGTTTGCACAAAAATATCAGCAACAGAGTCATTAACCCTCTAAACTAACCTGTAACCGGCATATTACACACAGGTCTCTGAAGGAAATGCGAGAACCATAAGCTGCTTTCTACTTGCTGAATATATAATTAGATCTGTAGGTGCTTTAACACTTTAAGCTTTTTAGGTCTCACCCACGCAGCGCGCATGCGCTCCATAGGAGGGCCTTTAGCCGTCGCTCTGCTCATTTTCAAGCACTGCACTCGTAATTGTGGTGGCATCCACAAGCGCGAGTGCAGTGCTTGAAAATGAGCAGACTGCTCTCCCAAGCGCGCGCGCCCCACTCGCGGGCTCACCTCCTGCCCCCCTCTCTCTCGCGCGCGGACCACTCGTGGGCTGTGTATTTCCACAGCACTCTCACTCAGTCTCTTACAAAGCTCACTCACCAATACTCCCTGGTCACGCATACATGTCGCTTTCACTTCGGTTTCTCTCACAGAAGCTTCTCAAACGCAGCTCACTAACATCACACATGATGTTGTCATACACATGATGCTTCTCTACAAAACATGCACAGGTCACACATCCTCAAAGTGCACACACTAACAGCCCCTGTGCCCCCGCTGGCCACCCTGCACCCCCCGCGCTCTTCACCACATCTCCTTCTCACACAGAGCGCAGTATTGATGTCCCGTCTTGTTCTAGCATCCTTTCATTCTCCGACTCCCTTCAGTGAAGTGCTGTGTTCTTCCGGGCATGAGGCTTGATGGTAGTGCAGCAGTGGGCTCTGCCCGGGTCATGCGGTAATGTTGGCTGAGGCTGCTTTGAGTTGCTCTTGCTCTATTGCCTGGTTTGTCTCAATTATACTGGTTTGTTTGTTTGCTTTAGGTCTTCTGTTTGCACGTTTCTGATTGGCGTTCTTCTGCTGGGGTGTTTGCCGTATTCTTCTCGATCTCATTTTCTTTTTTTGTTTATTTGTGTGTTCTTTTTTTTTTACCTTCTTTTTGGGGGTGTTTCCTTGACCTTTGCGGTCAGGTCACGTACTTGCTAGCTCACTACTTTGTCTTTCTTTTGTCCTACCCTTGTTGAGAGTGTGATAATCACCTTTCCACCTGAAAGGGGGGGGCGTTACTGCTGCTCTGGACCGTTGCTTGACACCTTCTGAGGGAGACTTACTTATGGTTAAGCTGCTTCTTAGGAGGGGGGGTGGAGCTGGGGAAAAGTTGTGTTGTGGGCGGACTCCCTGGTAAAGGCTACTCTGGTACCCACAGCTCTCATCCTCCCCTAGGAACTTCGCAACTTGTAGTCCTTGTTCGTCCACCCTCACCACCTTTTGTAGCTCCTGTGATGCTCCTTTATTTAGCAACCCTACTCCAAGACACCTGATTGGAGGAGACAAAAGGGGGAGTGGGTGGGGGTGCGGAATGTAGTGGTGATAGTGTGGTGCGGGACGGGATGGGATGGCATTGGTTGAACTCTGCTGTGGGACCACAAGCCTTACCCACCCTACCACTGCTGCTTCTTCTGCTCCCGACTTATCCCAGGCCACAGCTGGCCTTAGTAGATTTTTAACTGTCTTTCTACCGTGTACCCCTGGTCCTACTCTTGGGCCTCGGACCACGGGTACTGCACATGAAGGACGGGGGAGATCGTTAATCTTTAATCTGTTGGTCTGATCTCAATCCAAACTCAATACAGACCTGTACCCACTATCCACTGTCCTTTGGGACCTTATAAGTGTTTAGTCATGCAACAGTTGATGTTGTTGCACCAAGGATATTGTGCTGCATAACTAAATACTTATAAGGTCCTAAAAGCGAGACCTATTGGCTATGCCAACGCTTGTTTAACTAGAGGCTACACAACTGACATAGTAGATGCAGCAATAGTTAAATCCAAAAAAAGAACAAGGGAGGATTTACTGCAGTACGCTACCAAAAACAGGTGTAAAACAGATCTAAGAAGCAAGACCCATGAACCAACCAGGATTATTCTGGCCTTCTCCAAACAGGAGAAACAACTGAGGGCAATATTCAGACGCAATTGGCCCATAGTTCGAGATGACCCTGTTACTGGCAAACTTTTACCCCCTAATCCAGCCAGAGCTTTTAAGAAAACAGCCAGCATGGGAAATGCGCTGGTTAAAAGCTAGATGGAGGAGGCAAAGGGACATGGCTGACAACCAGAAAGGGATTTTTTTAATGTAAATCCGTATTTGTGAAGCGTGAACTACACACCCTTACGGGTCTCAAGACGCTGGGGGCCGTTGTGGAAATTAAGTGAGCTATTGCCCAGAGTCACATGGTGCTGAGCTGAGCTGCCACCAGAGCCAGGGATCGAACCATGAAGCCTGTGCTCCAAAGTCAGCTGCCCTGGACGCTGCACCACACCTCTCCACTCCCATGTGCAAAGCTTGCCAGTATGGTATGAACACAGCTTCAAACGTTATTTATTACCAGATCACATAACATAAAATAGCACTTAACATGTAAATCAGAATATGCTGTATATGTTTTAGAATGCAGCTGCAAATTGAAATATATTGGCAGCACTAAGTTAGCTGTACATAAAAGAATACTGTAACACACAAGGGCCATAACAAACAACGACCCTACCTATCGAGTGGCCAAGCATTTTAAAGAACATCATAATAGTGACCTGAGACAACGTAAATACTGTTATCGAAACAATACCGCCACAAAAGAGAGGAGGGGGTCGGGAAGCCATGTTAAGACGTCTAGAGACCAAATATATCCCGGAATTCGATTCTAAACAACCAGGGGGCCTGAATACCACCGAAGACCTGCACACATTTTTATAGCACTTTTAGAATTTTATCTGACTTTTCTTAGTTTATCACACTAAATATCGAATTTAGGCACAACCAGAAAAGTTCATTTACATATATATATCCTAGTGCTCACACACAAACAAAATATATATACAAATGTTAAGGTCTTTTAATTATGCATGTATTTATTCATTTTAGTTAGGTGATTTTTTATGCCATATTATAATGTATGTATATGTATGTACGACATGTTTTTTATATATGGTCGGAAATCAGCTGCTATTTGAGGCAATGTATTCATGAATTAATCCTCTATATTTGTAATTCAATCCTTTAGAAAACCTTTGCATATACAGCACTCAAGCACTTTCTTTTCTTCGGCATAAAATTAGAAGCTGCAATATTTGCAGTATGTATTGTAAGTCGGCCGAGAACATGTTTATTGTTAAGCACCATAGCTCAAACGTTTTTGCACATTATGTGAATATGAAAATCTTAGATTTTTTAACATGAAAATTATTATTATTTTCAGATTTGAGCACATCGTCACTTTTATCAGCTATGAATATTTTATAATAGCAGATGGTGATGATTATCAGTTTTTATTATGGGGATTTACACTATATTTTTAAGCGATAAATTTGTTTTATGCTGGAGACGGGCCATTATAGGATTTATGCTGGTAGTTACTCATCTATTGGAGGAAATACATATGGCCCACTCAATTCTTGACAACGTGCTTTTACGGTACCTGTATTTTGAATCACTTGAGTGATTATACCATTTTAATCCCAATGCATTAACGCGTGAGATTTCACAGATGTCATAGTATGTTGTCTATGTCTATACAACAAGTTGTAAGGACTTGCACTTTTAAATTGAGGGTTGCACTTTCTTAGCTTTGTCATGTGATCAATGCCGTGAACCGGCCGAAACGTGTCAGGGCGGACTGAACTGGTGGTAATAAACATCTTGCACATATGCTGGGTCTATGCTCGTTTTTTTGAGACTTTGGGACGTTAAAACGAGGTTGTTGGATGTATATATATATGTATATGTATATGATATCAGGATCCCAGGAAAAGACCTCGCCGGGTCAAACACAAGCACAAACTCCAGTTTGAGATGTCATAAACAAATTTATTGCATTAGCATGTCATGATGGCGCGTTTCGACCGCAAGCCAGCGGTCTTGATCTCATAGCGCGCTGTGTAAACCAACAAGGTTTATATACTTAAGTAATGACTTTTCCATGTTTCCCATGACTTTACAAAAATGCAGTGAAATTACGACATGCAGTAAACGAACTTAGTCATCGGCCGATGACTGTGCGCACAATGGAAAGCTGGACTCGGTTATAGACATAAATAAAAGACTCAAGGTATCAACATATTGTTGTAGATGGATCACAGGATACTTCTAGTTAAGTTACAAGATAGATTTATTAAGACACAGAAGAGCACTACACCTCACTGGATGACCAGACCATCATCTGACAAGTCTGGAACATTCAAGTAGAAAGTAGAATGCACACAGGTATTCTGGGAGGCTTAAGAAGTGAGAAGATAGAGAAAGGTCTAATGACCAAAGTTGGCCATGTTGCGAGGAGTAAAAGTTTACTACACATATACAAGACAGCTCCGTGGTGATATAATAACGTGATAGTAAAAAGTGTAAATGTACATGCGGCACTGTGGTGGTGCTGTAGTCCCCGAGTGAAACTGAAAATGGAAACATCCAATGTTATAGAGGTTCACAAGAATCGGACAGGCGCGCCTTTGGAAAGCCATAACTCTAACGCTGGGATGGCGTGGATGAAAGCTGGATAAATGCCAGATGGCATGCTCTGTCTCAAGAGAACCCTATGGCGGTATGGAGCTGTGGGCACTCCGGGACCGCGTCAGAGGCGCCTGGAGTGCAGCCGCTAAATAACAAAAACCAGGAGACTGTCCGAGTTAAAGAAAGCATAACTAAATAGCTTTCATAATGTCTGCTTAAATGCGAGAGATGAACATCTGAATATTGTCTGAATCGTGATGAGTCAAAACGCTTGTGTCTGTGCCTAAAGAGTGGAATCTCTTAAAATCGTGTGCTGCGCTGTGTGTTAATGAAAGCAAGGAAGGTCACTAGTGAATTAAAATTAACTAATGGGCGGGGGACAGGGAAGCTGGGAGAGTGCACATGTGAGCGGGTGTGTGATGACTAGTGGGACTCTTAATGGGTGAAATGAGTGCATGTGAGTTAAAATCAACGGACGCGCGCAGCGGGCACGCCGCTGGCTGGCCAAATGCGCACCTAAGGCAAGCCCGTCTGCGTCTGTCCGTGCCTGGACTGCGCCCAGTGCCAGGACCCCTGGACCCCGCGAACGCAACGACGCCCGTCACCGCTATGACATCAGCACCCTCCACGCACTCAACTCCAGACGATCACGCACCTGCTGCCTGGCCGCCCCGAAACGCACCCAAGGGCCCTTCTCCTGCCGGAACTGCAGCTTCACCAGCATCCAGCCCGCCAATCCACCCACCAAAGAACCCAACTACCTCAGATGCATCCTGCTCAACACCCGCACCGCCCGCAAACACGGCGTTGAACTCTGGGACCTACTCGACTCCTACACCCCAGATGTCACCTTCCTGACAGAGACCTGGCTGAACCCCTCCTCGACATCGCCATAGCCATCCCAGAAGGCTATAAGATCACCCGCAAGGACCGCACCAACGGAGTAGGAGGAAGAATCGCCATCGTCCACAGGAACACTCTCAAAGTCTCGACAAACACCGACGACACCCTCAGCACCGCCGAACACCTGCACTTCCAGATCCACACCGACCCCAAAACCACCCTCAGAGGAACCCTTGTCTACTGACCCCCCGGACACTGACCACAGTTCAAGGACTCCATCGCCGACTTCGTCAGAACACACTCCCTTGCCTCTACGGACTACATCCTCCTCGGGGACCTGAACTTCCACCTCGAGAACAACGACACCAACTCCACCACCCTGATCGACAACCTCGCCAACCTCGGACTCAGTCAACTCGTCACAACACCCACCCACTCCGCCGGCCACACGCTTGACTCCATCTTCTCCGCAAGCTCCCACGTCTCCTTCAACCACACCACCGAGCTTCACTGGACCGACCACCGTTGCATCCACTTCACCTTCCGGAAACCCACCACACACCACCGCACCCAATAGATGCCGCGCCGCTGCTGTAGCATAGTCACCGAAGACCAGCTATCCACCACCCTCGCCCGGAGCCCACCCGCAGACCTGACCGACCCCGACGCTCGCAACCTCAGACACTGGATCAACGACTGCGCCAACACGCTCGCCCCGCTCAAGAAGCCCTCCAAAAGCCACACCAGCAACAAAGCCAGCTGGTTCACCGAAGACCTCCAGGCCTCCAAGCAAACCTGCTGAAAGCTAGAGAAGAACTGGATCCGTGAACGAACACCAGAAAGCTACGCAGCCCACAAGAACGCCACCCGCAGACACCACCACCTCATCAGATCCACCAAACGTGCCTCCTTCAAAGACCGGGAAGACAACAACGCACACAACAGCAAAGAGCTCTTCAACATCGTGAAGGAACTCTCCAACCCCAGCTCCAACACCAACGACATCCCACCCTCACAAGACCTATGCGACTCGCTGGCCGCCTTCTTCCATCGCAAGATCGCAGACATCCACGACAGCTTCAACACCACGACCGCCCAGGCATCCAATGAGACCCCCGCCCCCACGACCACCATCCGCACCAACCGCCTGCTCTCCTGGACCAACATCAACGATGACGACACTATCAAGTTCATGAACAACGTCCACTCCGGATCCCCATCAGACCCTTGTCCACACAACATCTTCAACAAAGCCAGCACCACCATCGCACCCCATCTCCGGAAAGCCATCAACATCTCCTTCGAGACAGCAACCTTCCCGGAGAGCTGGAAACACGCAGAGATCAACTCCTTACTCAAGAAACCCAAGTCGGAGTTCAAGGACCTCAAGAACTTCAGACCCATCTCCCTGCTCCCGTTCCCGGAGAAGGTCATGGAGAAGGCCGTCAACAAACAACTGACCCGCTTCCTCGAGGAGAACAGCATCCTAGACCCTTCCCAGTTCAGGTTCCGCAACAACCACAGCACCGAAACTGCCCTCATCGCTGCCACCGATGACATCAGGACCCTGCTAGACAACGGAGAAACCGTGGCCCTCATCCTCCTGGACCTGTCAGTCGCCTTCGACACGGTCTGCCACCACACACTACGAACATGCTTCCACAACGCTGGAATCCAAGAGAAGGCCCTGAACTGGACCACCTCCTTCCTCTCCGGCAGAACACAGAGTGTCCGCCTGCCCCCCCTATGCACCGAAGCCACCAAGGTCATCTTTAGGCTCAATGAAGAACTTCATCAACTCTTTCGCAAAGTGAGACTGAGGGCCTTCTTCAAGGATACTGCCGCACTAGAACAGGACGACACAGGACTGAGACGACCCTCCAGGTTTACCCCCACAACCGTCATGGTCCCTCATGAGGTCCTCACCTTTGAGAAGGAAGTCTTGAAAGAAGTCACCCTCCTGAAATCTCCCAGCCCCTATAACAACCTGTCCAACAAACTACGGAACGCGGTGACCTCCCTCAAAAATGATATCACCATTGTGATCAAACCAGCGGATAAAGGGGGCGCCACTGTAATTCTTAACACACAGGACTACGAACAGGAATGCTCTCGCCAACTCAGCAATACGGAATATTATGAGATACTGGAGACCGACCCTATCACGATGTTACTTGGACAGATTCGCATTATGGTGAATGAAGCCTCCATAGAAGGCTGGATCACACCCAAAGAAGCGGCTTTCCTAGTGAATACGACACCTAGGATGCCCTATTTTTACCTTCTCCTGAAGATCCACAAGGGTGTCACCCCTTGCCCCGGTCGTCCCATCGTGTCGGGTATTGGTTCACTGTTGGAACCTCTCAGCCAATTCAGCGACTTCTTCTTACGTCCTCTGGTCCAAGCCACGCCAGCATACTTGAAGGATACCCGCGATGTCCTCAATCTTATTCAGGTCATCAACGAGGAGAATACTGAGGACATCGACCTATTGCTCACACTCGATGTAGAAGCACTCTACACGAACATACCCCAAGATGCTACCATCGAAGTCATCAGCAACCTTCTACGAGAATCTGAACTCCACACCCAAACACCGGCAGGGTTCCTCTCAGCACTGATCGCACTGGCACTCACTAACAACTTTTTCATGTACAAAACCTCCATATACCACCAGGTACAAGGTACCAGTATGAGTAGCACCTTTGCGCCGAGCCTGGCAGGCCTGTACATGGCCCACTTTGAGACTACCCACATTTTTTCAGACACCAACCCCTTCCACAAACATCTTGTAACCTGGAAACGCTACATTGATGATATTCTGATCCTTTGGAGGGGCCCTGAAACCTTGGCCATGGGTTTCTTGGAATGGATCAACAACCAGGATCCTCACCTTCGATTTACAATGACGACCAGCAAAGAGAGGATCCCCTTCCTGGACCTTTCCATTAGCCTCGAAAACGGTGTACTACACACCAACACATACAAGAAAAGCACAGACTGCAATAGCCTCCTGAGTTTCAAGAGCTACCACCCCAAAGCCTTGAGAGAAAACTTACCTTACGGTCAATTCTTGAGAATCAGACGCAATTTCAGCAAAATACAGGACTTTGAACTTCAAGCCAACAACCTGGCAGAGAACCTCACTCAGAGACACTACCCAGAACAGATGATCAGAAGAGCCAAAAGACAGGCCAGGAACAACACACGTGAAGGCCTTCTGGAAACAAGGGAGCCCAAAACCAATGATCTTATTACCTGTGTCACAACCTTCACTCCTCTATCTAACCAAATTTAAAAAATCATCAACCCGAACTGGAGGATTCTTAACAGTGACACTTTGGATATCCCGGCGCCCCGTTTTGCCTTCAAAAGGACGGAGAATTTACGGGACCAGTTAATTAACACACGACCACGACCCGCACAGTTGACCAAAGAAACCACCCTCTGGGACCTTCCAGCAGTCAAAGGACATTATCCCTGTGGCACATGTGGGGCCTGCTCCTCTACACGACACACTAAATTTCTACAACTGGGAAACTTGAAATGGGAACAACGCAAACATACTAATTGCAATACAACAAACTGTGTATATCTCATCTCATGCCCATGCAGTCTTCATTACGTTGGGATGACGACCAGAGCCATCAAGAAGAGGATCAGCGAGCACAAGAGTACAGTGAGACGGGCACGCTCAGCCACAAAATTGACCACCCATTTCTTGGAGAAAGGCCACCCATGTGAAGCTATCCAGTGGACCATTCTAGAGGCCAACCCGCACTGGAACAGTGACTCCCTTTTCAGACGTGAACAACATTGGGTCCACCGTCTTCACACTGACACACAGGGCCTGAACGATGATATGCCGTGGTCAGAACTATAGAGTCTTGCATCACCCTTCATGAATGGGTCTGCTGACCACCAACCCTGTTGAGGAATTGCCTCACCCCAGACTGACCCGGCTGCGCGCTAATCACGACCCTACACCTGAGGACTAGGATATCTTTTGCACTCACATACCACTTTCGACCCTAACTACTTTAGGCCCGGAATGGACTATGTGTGCCCCCAATCCGGTCACCATCACACCCGCCATGCCTGATGAGACAGAGAGGCAGATCTGAGTTAACGGCACATGCTGACTCTTATAGCACCTTAATACTTACTTACTTATCATGTATTAGACATGGGGTCTCGTTCCTCACCCACTCAGTGTCTACTTTTTACACGTGAGCGGACTAACTTGTGGTCCTCAATATGACGATCCATTTACAACCGCGCACTATGTTCATATCTTTGTCAGCGCCTAAATTTCCAGACCAATTACACGAGAGCTGTAGATCTCTCAACCACTCCCATATGTTACCTTCACACCACGCATGCGCACTCCGAGCACATCTCACTATGCGCATGCGCGCGTGAGCACTGGTGTGGTTTCAGCTACACACATGGGCATTTCTCCCCCTGCTGACTGAGAATGACGCGCTACACCGGAAATAGGAACCTCCCCACACGCCCCGTTTCTACACTTTAAGTACAGCCAACTCCACTCTTGAGCTTACCTATGAGCTGGCGTCTGGATGGGGCAGGTTTCCAGAGCCGACACCTGAGTAATCCGTGAGTATACACCGAGGCCGCTGCTCGCAGACATTCCCGAAGTATGTCTCGACCACGAATGTTTGTGTCCTATGCCTCTAATGCTGTGCTACGCATATGCCTCTCCTTTTTCTCCCACCCCTCTCACGGGTCCTACCATTACGATACCTTGGACTGCACGCCGGCAGCCCGAGAAGGTGTGGGCGTCCAACGCCGCTAGACTCAAGGAGTAACTTTTGCTCCTCATTTAGGTAAGCCCGCACCTTACGCTTCCCATGTTTCTTTGACTGAGGAAGTATGGATCGTTGAGCACGACCTCCGCGGTCAGAGTGTGTTTTTTAGATCGCTACTGGTCACACGTGGTATTGACCCACTGTCATTGCAACGGCCAGGGGTTTTGTGATTTGGGACGCCTACTCAACCCACTCGGATGCTCCGTTTTGGGTTCTAGGGCGACCCCCCCTTTCCATACCCCTGCCTGGAGCTGACACGGTACACACCATACACTGATTAACCGGAACTGAACCTGGCATTTCCATGTCTCTTCTCTTGCTTTTAAGTTACTGTCTGCTGGCTGCGTGTACAGAATGTTGATACACTGACGCTCCACATGTGCCAGCATGAGCGGTATTTCCGGTTTTAAACTCTCCTCCTCCCCCCTTTTTTTGTTTCTTTTTCTTTGTGTCTTAGGTCGTGATCAAAGGGGGCATAACTGACTCTAGAGCCACACACAATCTGTGTAGGAGGCACCCCCCACCCACCTCTTTTGATCGGTGAGAGGGCTAATGGTACCCTACTCACACCAATAAGTTTGTGCACTCACCTCACATCACCATCACCCCTGGTCCTGATGAAACGCCAAGGATCTTACTGACCACCCAAGGCGTGAAACATGTCGACCTTAGCTTAGTTACCCAGACACATTACGTCTCTACTGGTAACTGTTAACCTACGGGTTTTTTACTTTACCAAGGGCACCTCTTTATTAAATAACTCTTCAATGTTTGGTAACCCTTAGGTATTTTTAACTCACACTGCACGCACTACCTTCACTTCTCACTTGGTACTTATTTCCACATACCCACATGCACCCATCGGCAGTTCTCTAAAAGATCTCCGCTAAAGAGACCCTTCGGGGGACCCGTAGGGCATTGCACCGCCGGCCCGACGAGGAGCAACCGCCCGATGATGAAGCATGACATCCTTCGGGGTGTGTGAGGGCAACAAGAGACAATTTATGCCTCTCCCCACCTCAAGTACCAAGTCCCTGACCTAACTCCTCCATCTTTCCCACCTCTGACCCTATTGTGTGTGTAGGTTGTCCTTCGACCACACTCACCACGGAACAGTGCCTCCTGTGTGATTACCCCATCTGAGGCGTACTCCAGGGCTCATCCCTCAGCCTGACGCTGTTCAACATCTACATGGCACCGCTCGCCCACGTCGCCTGACTGCACGACCTCAAAATCATCTCCTACGCCGATGACACCCAGCTGATCCTCACCCTCACCAAGGACCCCCACACCGCCAAAATCAACCTCCACGAAGGAATGAAGGCCGTCGCCGATTGGATGAGGAACAGCCGACTAAAGCTGAACTCGGACAAGACGGAGGTTCTCGTCCTCGGATCCACCCCCTCGGCCTGGGACAACTCCTGGTGGCCGACTGTACTAGGAACAGCCCCAACACCCACCGGCCACGCACGCAACCTAGGGGTCATCCTCGACTCCACCCTCTCCATGACGAAGCAGGTCAACGCCATCTCTTCCTCCTGCTTCAACACCCTCCGCATGCTCCACAGGATCTACAAGTGGATCTCCACCGAAACAAGAAAGACGGTCACCCAGGCCCTCATCAGCAGCAGACTGGACTACGGAAACGTCCTCTACGCAGGAGCCTTGGCCAAACTCCTGAAACGGCTCCAACACATCCAGAACGCCTCCGTACGCCTGATTCTCGACATCCCTCGCCGCAGCCACATCACACCCCACCTGAGGGACCTGCACTGGCTCCCCGTCAACAAGAGAATAACCTTCAAACTCCTCACCCATGCACACAAGGCACTCCACAACACCGGACCAGCGTACCTCAACAGATGACTCTGCTTCTACACCTCCACCCGCCAGCTCCGCTTCGCAGACCTTTGTCCCCCGCATCCGAAGAGTGACCGGCGGTGGCAGATCATTCTCCCACCTCGCCGCCAAGACATGGAACACCCTCCCCACCCACCTACGGCAGACTCAAGACCTACTGACCTTCAGAAGACTCCTCAAGAGCTAGCTCTTCGAACAGTAGCAACTTCCCCCCCCCCCTTAGCGCCTTGAGACCCTCACGGGTAGGTAGCGCGCTTTACAAATACTATGATTGATCAATTGATGATTGATTAAAATCACATATACAACGTGAATAAGTCAATGAAAACGTATTACCTAGACAATTATACTGGAGTCGGCCGACTCTCTACCAAACCTTAAATAACAATCATATCAATACAGAGCGCAGATTATGGTGGGTGTATATACGTCATGAATATACAGTACATATAAGTGGAGGATGCAAAACCAAACTCCTGAAAATCAAAAAGTACAGAGATAAAAAGCGACAAATAAATAACTTCTGGCATAACAGTTGCGGACAACAAAGTTATCTATATGAAGTTGTATAGGTCCTCACTCAGGTTTAACCCTGGGGAGGCCTTGGGATTGAGTTCTATTATGTACCTGGACTCCAGTTGGCGTAGCAGTTTTTCCCTGTTGCCACCCCGTCTGAGTGATGGAATGCAGTCAACTACGCAATATCTAAAGTGATCCAAGTTGTTATGATGGATTTCTTTAAAGTGTCTGGCGACAGGATATGTGGGGTCGCTGTTGACTATTACTCTGATGTGTTGTAAGATGCGTAAGTGTTATGTTATATGCATTTATTGTGTGCACAGATACTCTGGAGTGTCCCGGCGCGAATCTATGGGGGTAGGGTGCTCGTCCTCAAGCAGGAGACAAGAATTCAGTTTTAATTAAACATGCCAAATTAAGGAAGATCCTATGTTCCTTAAACAAACAGAAAGGTTTTCTTTTTTTTTTTAAACGTACCCAAATCCTGGATGGAACGCAGACTGAGTGGAAGGGAATTCCATATCGTGGTTGCCTTCACGGTGAAGGAGCTACCTCCAATCCTCTGTCGCTGAAAGCGAGGGACATGAGCCAAATACAGAGACGCGGAGCGCAAAGCCCGCCCGGTACATAGAATTCAATCCGCTTTTGCAAGTATAGAGGCCCGCTGCCATGCAGTGCCCGATAGGCCAGGATCAATAGTTTAAATTTCACTCTAACGGCTACTGGAAGCCAGTGGTACAGACGAAGCTGGCTCTGTACACTGTCCCTAGAAGATAGTCCAGATAACAATCTGGCAGCAGTGTTTTGGACTATCTGAAGTTTTCTTAACATATATGCCGGAATACCGGAAAAGAGGGCATTAGCATAGTCTAGGCGAGACAAAATCAGTGCACATGTAAGTGTTTGTCTGGCATTGATAAGCAGCAGGGGAAAAAAACATCTAAAAGATTTAAGTAAACTGAAGCAGCCACCTGCCACCTTCTTGATGTGCGACTCAAACGATAGGCGCTCATCAAACCAAACCCCTAAGTTCTTAGCTGATTTCTCAGAGGAAGTTGGACAGGGGTATTCTGGAGGCCAAAGTTGCTCTTTGAAGTTTGAGGGGAACTTTCCAAAGAGAAGAACCTCCGATTTCCCTTCATTACATTTAAGCTTTGCCTCCGCCATCCAATGAAATACTGCTGCCAGGCAGGTTTGGGCTTGAGATACCGGGACAGTATCTGTCTTCCAGGTAAAGAGTAGCTGGGTATCATCAGCGTATGCCATTACCTTAGCTCCCAACCCTTCCGCTAGATAGATTAATGGGGTCATATAGATATTAAATAAGAGGGGGCTAAGGGCAGATCCTTGCAGGACTCCCGTAGTGACCCGCTGTGGAGTAGAGGAGAAAGGTGGTATCGAAATCTGCTCAATCTTGCCAGGCGAGCTAGGAGCAGTGGATGGGGGACCGTATCAAACGCGGCCGAGAGGTCAAGCAGGATAAGTGCAGCCCTCCCGCCCGCATCCAGACAGTCACGTATGGCCTCGGCCACCTCGACTAGCACAGTTTCCGTGCCATGTCCTGATCTGAAGCCCGATTGAGCTGGGTGTAGAATCGACTCACTTTCCACAAAGTCGGTCAGTTGTTTATTAACCACCTTTTCGCAGATTTTTGCTAGAGCAGGGAGCAAAGAGATGGGCCGGTAATTCCCAGGGCAAAGAGGGTCAAGCGTTTGTTTTTTTAGGAGAGGTCGAATTATGGCTTCCTTCCAGGGACGGGGGACAGCCGCTTCCTTCAGGGAGAGGTTAATAATGGAGGTGACCTCTTTATGGATGGTCTCCGAGACTAATGCCAGTGTTCTAGCCGAGCATGGATCAGACGGGAATCCAGATTTTAAGGCCTTTAGGATTTTTTGACATTCATCAGGGGCCACCAGCTGAAAGTCAGAGAAGACATGTGCAGAGCCTTCTGGTGGGCCAGCGAAAACTTCCGATACCTGGGTCACCTGAGAGACAAAGGATGCTTGAATGCCTATAATCTTGTCCCTAAAGGCTCGGGAAAGGGTGTCACACCAGGCTGAGGAGGAAGGCAGAACACTAGATAGCGCTACAGGAGCCGTAAAACTCTGAACGATAGTATATAGTTCCCTGGCATTATTATTTGCCGCTGCTATGCGGGCAGAGTAAAAGAGACCTTTGGCCCGTTTAATGGCAGCATAATATGCCTTCTGTTTGTCCCTGAGCTTCTTCTTATCTTCCAGGCAGTATCCACCTTTTCGCCATGCCCGTTCTAGAACCTTGCAGTCATGTTTCAGACTTTTTAAAAGGGTGTTAAACCACGGTTTAGACGGAGAATTTCTCGAGTGCCTAGTCGGCCAGGGGGAGATCACCTTGGCCACTGCCGTCGAGACCCAAGTAGCAAGTTCTGCTGCCTGTGTGTTAAGCTCACTGACGAGAGTAGGCTAGAGTGTAGTGCTCCCTACGTATCTGAGACCACACCTGCAACTCAGAATGTATACTGCAAATTCAGTCCTACAACTTAACCTTTGTGTAATGACGATGGGTTGGCTCCTAAATTGTAATGAGATTTGGTGGGTATTAACACCAAATCTGCACGCCCTGCAACTGCTGCCTTTGAAGAATCCTTTAACGTTGGATAACCAGTTGGTGGTGTTTGTAGTCTCAGGGCTATTTCTGACTAAAGCATCATGGATGGAGCTACCTCTTCTGTAGGTGATGTCTGTCCTATGGGCTACCATGGGTCCCAGTGTGGGGGTCAATCCTAATGATTCCCCAGTGTTTATTGATGATCGATCTCAGTTCTCGTGCCTCTTTGTTTTGTGTGATGATAAGGCGAGTAATAACACTGCCCTTAGTGGATGGCTCTAACTGTGTGTCAGTGCAATCAATGGTGTCTTTTGTTTTGCCCTGAAGCATCACCTCTCTCGGTGTGGAATTAGCCTTGTTGATCACTGTAGTGATGGTACCCTCTCTGTAGCCTCTAGCTTAGAATCTCATTTGTGAATCTGCTTGGCATTTTATTAGATCAGAGGTGTTGCTACAAATGCGACGTAAGCGCAGCATTTCACCATAAGGAATGCTAGCTATGAGGTGTGTTGGGTGGAAGCTGCTGGCATGTAAGGTGGAGTTGCCCGCTGTGGTTTTCCTATGGAGGGTGGAATGCAGTGTGTTTTCAGTGGCATAAAGTTTAACATCTAGAAAATCAACAGACTCAGTGCTCATGGTGGCATTAAACTCTAAGTTGTAGTGATTGCAATTGATCTCCTTTACAAAGTTTCCGCACTTTCGAGCGTCCCCTTCCAAATCCCAAAGACGTCATCTATGTAACGTAGCTATCAGAGAATATTGTTCGACCAGGCTTCAGAGTGTGTCCCCTTGAGGGCCTGCTCCTCCCACCAGCCCACATGAAGATATGCGTAGCTGGGGCAGAAACAAGCCCCCATTGCGACACCTCTAAGCTGTTGGTATATCTTGTTATTAAACATGAAAATATTGTGCTGAAAACACCATTCTGTGAGGAACATGATGAGGTCATTATGTTTGTGGCAAGTGATAGGTCTTTGGTCTAAGAATTATTTACAAGTGTTCAGGCCATCTTTATGACGTATGCTTGTATAGAGTGATGTTATGTCCAGGGACATCTGGACGCAATCTGGAGACCAGGGAACATTTTTGATCTTGAGGAGAAAGTCACTAGCATCTCTTAAGTAGGTGGGTAGATTGCAGACGTGCTCTTGAAGGAAGTAGTCAACATATTTAGATATGTTTTCGCAAAGGCTTTTGAGATGATTGGGCGGCCTGGCACAGATGACGTTCCTTTATGTACTTTAGAAAGAAAGTAAAGTATTGGGAGAACTAGGAATTATTATTACACATATATATATTATTTTTAACCAATAATTGATTCCTCTCCAGCGTGCTGGTCATGCGGAAAGGAATCGAATTCCCCCAATATTATCGCCACTAAAGTATTTTGACCAGGGGTTTGATTTAAGGGCTCATTTAGGCCATATATATTTAGCCATCACCATCACCAGTTAACAAACCAACGTGGTTCTACCAATATGGTCTTTATCACGGTTGTTGATAGTCCATCTTTACTGTCTATTCATACAAGAATACCCATACTTCCCATAATGAGGCATTATGAGATCTGTGGTTTTACCTTGATTTAATATTGTTCATGAAAACAAAAGTGTCTTATTATTCAACAAAGTATCTTTATACTGTCCATTGTTATCACAAAGCCATTTGCACCCTTATGCATCAAGCCAAAATCCAGTCGGTAAAATACCGATTCGGTAATAGCTCCCGGTATTGTGTTAAAAATACCCAATCCCAATGCATCAACCCAAAACCCGAGCAAATAACGAATCGCTAAATAAATAACCTCGAACATACCGAATCGCTAATACCAAAAATGCTAATTTACCGAATCGCTAAATACCGAATCCGCAATTACCGAAATCACTATTAGCTCCCGGAAATTGCCAATAGCAAATAACGAATCGCACCCCAATGCAAGAAAACTCGCTAATACCGAAAATCCCAAAAATCGCTATTTTGCCAGAGCTAAATAAGGGGAATCAAAACCTGGAGGTAAAGTCACAAAAAAAAAAAAAAAAAAAAAAAAAAAATATTCCTACATGTGCAAATGAATGAGGCAATCACTAAACCCTTAAATTTGGCCCAGGAGACCCTGTTGGCTCCCCCAAAATGGCTGCCCTCTACGTGCTTGCAAGGAGGATGCGGATCAATGCAGCAGGACAGCGCAGGAGAAGGGTACAGGAGAGAGTGTTCAGACTGCGCATAACCCTGCTCGGCCAGAATGAGGACGAGGTGTACCAGAAATATCGCCTCAATCGCGCTATGATCATGCGCCTGATTGCAGACCTGGAACCATTACTGCAGCACCAGACCCACCGGACAAATGCTATCCCTGCGCACGTTCAGGTACTATGCAGCCTGCACCTACTGGCCTCTGGGAGTTTCCAGGGGGTAATTGCGGTTGCTGGAGGTGTTTCGCAAAGCGCACTGTCACGCTTCTTCCAAAAATTCCTAGATGCCATGCTGACAATGCTCCACAGACACATCAGCTTCCCCACAACCCCACAGCAGTTGGACCGCACTAAACAGGCATTCTACCAGGTGGCACAATTTCCACATGTGATTGGATGCATCGACTGCACGCATATCCCCATATGCCCTCCGTCAGCAAATGAGTACCTTTTCAGGAACCGCAAGTCATACCACTCGATCAACGTGCAGGTTGTGTGCGATGCCAACAACATCATAACGGACCTAGTGGCACAATTCCCAGGGAGCACACACGACTCATACATCTTCCGCAACAGTGGAATGCACAGGCGACTACTCAATGGCGAATTTGGAGAGGGACTCCTGTTAGGTAAGTAGAACTACGCTTCCCCACACCAACACCACACATGTATGTACATCACCAATGCTAAGTCTATGCTTCTATCTTCTAGGTGACAGTGCTTACGCCCTGCGGGAATACATACTAACCCCATACCTAAATCCAGCAACCCCGCAGGAACATCGCTACAACGCTGCACACATCAGCACGAGGAATGTGATAGAGCGGACTTTTGGGATTCTCAAGAGCCGCTTCCGTATCCTCCACAAGACTGGCGGCGCAATGCTATACCAACCAGACACATGCTGTCGAATAATTGCTGTATGTGCAATGCTGCACAACATTGCCACCAGAAGGGGGATACCCATGGAGGTGGACAGGGATGACGACCCCCAGGCTGACCAACCACCCGCCCAACGACGACCGGCACACATCCCAAACACAGCAGAGGGCCATAGGAGGTGGACAGACATAACGCAAAATCATTTTTGACCCTGGGTAAAATGAGACATTACAAGTTGGTGTTGGGTGCAACTGTTTAATGCACAGTAGCACTGAGGATTGTGCAACAGAACTAGCATTGTGAATCATGCTCCGATTGCATAAATGTAAATAAAAGGTTCCTTAAAGTCAGGCCTGTGCAAACAGAATAATTGGATGGCCATGGTTGCTCCACCATGGACCTGCAGCATGTACAAATTTCTAGTGCCGCTTGCCACGTACACCAAGCCTCCGCTCAGGTGCATCCATACCCTCACCACGGCCTGTCCCCGTGGAGGCACGCGAACTTCGGCGCCTGGTGCTGGCCTCTGCCAGTGACACGCTGCTGACACTGGAGGCAGCCTCACTGGTGTCATCCCCTCCCAATGCTGCAGCACTGCATGTGCTGCTCTGAAGTTGTTCCACAGCAGTGGTGATGTGTCTCAGTGACTTGGCAACATCACCGCAGAAGTGCCCAAGGTCCACCTGCAGGGAGACTGTGCGGCGTGCCAACACAGCGGTGCAGTTGCTGTGCCGTTGTATGGCCTTGGTAGCGGCGGCAGAACGCAACATTAGCTGCCGGTTACTCCTCCTCTGGGACTCATGGCCCTCCCTGATGGCACGGGTGAGCTCACGTACCTCCTCCCTGAGCTGAGCATTGCCATCAGCAACCGCAGTGGTCTGGTCCCTGACCGCCGTGCCCATGTCCCTGACCGCGGAGCCCATGTCGGTGACTGCTGCAGTCATGGCGCGCATCTCCCTCGCTAGGCGCACGATGTTGCAGCTGATGCTAGCCACATGTCTTCCCTGCAGGTTCTGTGTGCGCAGCATCCTCTCCTCAATTGCAGAGGTTGTTGGGACATCCTGGTCAGCTGAGGAGACGGAACTGCGACGGGCCCTGTGACGCCGTGCGTGTCTTGAGCCTCCATGTGGTGCAGCAGGTGGTGTGGATGTGCGCTGCGTGGGTGCCAATTGAGGGGGGGGGGTTGCCATCTCCTGCAAGGGCGCAACTTGGTGCCTGTGCCTCTGCGGTATTGTGGCTGCACTGGCTGCAGGCTGGCTTGCTGGTGCCGTTGCTTGTGGCGCAGGTGGTGGTGCCTTGGCTTGTGGCGCAGGTGCCTTGGCTTGTGGCACTGGTGCTGGTGCCGATGATTGTGGCGCTGGTGGAGGTGGTGCTGGTGGGGTGGCAGGTGTTGGCGGTGCGTGCGCATCCTGCACAGTCTCCTGGTCTGACTCCACGGGTGTCTCAGAGATGATCAGCTGGTCGCTGTCGTCAGAGTCCCCAGGTGATGCATCTGTGTGTGAAACAGTGCATGATTAGTGGGATGATTACACCTACATAGTGTTGTACCCATCAATGTCCCTCTGTGGTCCAACAAATGAACAGTCTACAGCCATGTACAACATATGTGTTGTGTGAGGATTTACGCCTGTGCCTGCACTCTGGGCTGACTAGACTACAACTCCCAAGATGCAGTAGTGTCATGTGTGGAACTGTCTGTGCCAGAGCTGCAGACACAGTGAGATTGGGCTGGGGGCATGGGTATGGATTTACGCTATGCTGGGTGTGGCACAGGCATGCATCTTACCTTGGGCACTTGTGGCTGCGCCGGACGTGTCCATCTGGATCACCCCCACGACGGCTTCCCGCTCTATCGTCCCTTCCACAAGGTCCTCCAGGGCTGTGTTGGATGGTGCAGTGCTTGTTCCGCCTCCAGTCCTTCTTGCCTCCCGGAGCCTCTCAGCAATCCTCTCTTTTGCGCGCTTCCGGAGGTCATACCACCGTTTTTTGAGATCGTCGATGCTGCGGCTAGTGACGCCAACCGCATTGATCCTCTCACGGATGCGCTGCCAGATGCGCCGATTCTCAGTCTCAGGCACCTTGAGGGACAGCTTGCCAAAGAGGCGGTCGTGTTTGCTGGCCACTCCCTCGATGAGGTACTCCAGCTCCCTGTCTGAAAACTTCTTCTTGCGCTTGCGTGCAGATTCAGCGCTGGATGGCACTTCCTGCGACATGATGGATGTGTGCTGTGACTGGCAGAATCTGTGTGGCCTCACTCTGCACAGCCTGTCCTTCTTTCCAGCTCCTGTCTGCTCCTCTGTCGAGGCTATGTGGGTGGGGCAGCAGTATTTCCTGGTTGGTGATGTCATCAGCCTGTTCCCGGTGCGACGCGGCAATTTGCGATTTCGCTAATACCGATTCGGTAATTGCTAATTCGGTATTACCGAACTCGCTATTAGCCAAATCGGTATTACCGAACTCGCTATTTGCTAGTGGGGCCGTTTGCGTGCCCCGCTATTAAGGAATCGGTAAATTTAGCGATTTTTAAGGAATCGCTAAATTTTACCGAATCTGTTGATGCATGCCAATTACCGATTCCTTAATGGCGATTCCTTATTTTTCGCTATTAAGGAATCGGTATTAGTTTGGTTGATGCATATGCCCCTTGGTTTTTTCTTAAGAGTTCATCAATTTACTATTGGATTTCTAATTCAAGACAACCTGCAGGAAGAAAACGCCCTTTAAATCAAAATCCAAATTTTGCCCACTCCTGATCCCGGGGAACAAAATTGACCTATATTATGACTTGGTAACATCGGTTTTGGATAATCTGATAAAACAAAGTGCGAGTGGAGTGCAAGTCAAAATTCTTTGGTGGCGTATATATATATATATATATATATATATATATATATATATATATATATATATATATATATATATATATTAAATGTGCAGGCAGTCTCATCTGGTACTGTGCACCACCGACAATCAGGAGTGCCCCCCAAACACAGTATATATATATATATGTCATCAAGACAGTGTTACTGTCGAAACGGGTTGCAACTAAGGACTAACTTTTTTTGCACAAGCAGAATATCGTTTTGAGTGTGCGCTTCACTGAACTTTTCATATATATATATCTATATATATCTATATCTATATTACCTACTGGCGGTCGCCAGTAGGTAGTTATAGTTAGGACCACGTTTCCATAGGAAATCCGCAACATTCTATTTTGAATAACTTTGGTGCCGGTCGACGAATCCTCGCGAATTTTTCAAAATAGGTGGGGCGCTACGCTCCGCTCCTTCCCTGAAAGTCTCGGGGGGATTCGTCAAGCGGGGGCTGAGCTAAAAGGGGGGTCCCAAAACGCGTTTTTCCCATGCATTTTTCCATAGGACCTTTAGACAGGGCTACAGCCCGAACGGCTGAACAGAATTACTAGAAATTTGGCAGAGAGGTAGTCCTCAGGTCAAGGAAGTGCCTTTTGTAGGTTTGGTGTAAATCTGTTCAGTAGATTCTGAGAAAATAGCCTTTAAATCAATATATATATCTGAGCCAGCTTACGGTGCGCTTACGGTACGCTTACCGTACGCGTACGGTGGCGTGCGCGAGCGCGATTCTGATTGGCTCTTAGATCTTAGTAAACATTCGAATCGGTCGAAACCAGGAAGCGGCGGCCGCCATTTCGTGTGTTTCACTCAGAAAAAAAAGAGTGATAACAAGAAAAGGGGGCAAGGAGGAGAGTTACAGACCCCCTAACATTTGTAAGGGGGTCAAAGAAGGACAGAAAAGTACAAAGAAAACATTTATTGATTTTAAAAAAAATCGCGGGGTATGCGTACGGTAAGCGTACGGTAAAAAAAAAAAAAAAAAAAAGAAATGAAATGCAGATTTAAGTGTTTAGATATTAGGGGGCTCTAAAAAGAGCCGTTGTGTTTATGAAGTGATTTTTTAGTGGTACCTACAAGTAAGTACCGATGCAGAGTCTAAGGTTCAAGAGGAAGACTCTGTTCCCTTCATCATTGAAGTGCACACCATCTCCTCTATAAATGTCTTGCATGTCGTAACGCAAGTTGTTGTGGTAAATGGAACCCATACCATAGTCACGGAGGAAAGCAGAAACAGATTTGTTGACGTGCTTTCTTGCTTTGTCAATCTGCGGACAGAAATGATTGGACCAGTTCCATTTTTGCCTTTGGCATATGTTAGAAAACACAAAGGCAGTTTTAGGGAAAAGTGAAAACAGTTGTGCAAAGGTGTCCTTCATAAGCATTTCCAGACCTACCCCAGTCAAAGTGCCTAGGTCATTGCCACCACAGTGCACTATTATGAGGTCAGGGTGTTGGATGTGCATGAAGGATTTCACCAATGGCATCAATTGGTGCCACTTTAACCCTCTCTGACCAATCCATTTAATGTCTACATTTGGCAAAGCAAGGTCTCTCACCATATCTGTTTTCTCTGCATACTTTTCACTCCAGAAGACATAGCTGTGCCCTACAATCCACACTGTGAACATCTTCAAAGGGGAACTGGATGCACTCAGGAGGTGTCTTTCAGTAGAATGGCAATATGAAAAGAAAGACAGTTTGGAAATGGAGGCATACATATTTTTTTCATAAAAAAAAGAACTGATTGGCTGTTTCATACCATTCTAGAATAAAAACTAGGCTGTATGTGTAAATTAATAGAAGCATGTTTTGTATTGGTACAGAAAAATGTGTTACCAAAGAACAGTACTATGGATTTGCTGTTAGGTTTGAAAAGTCAAGCACTCTTGCTCTGTGGAATTGAAACATTGTTTGGTGAACTTCTGACCTAACTCCACACAGCAGTGTTCCATGAGCTGTTGCTATGGTAGCAGGCAGAAGTCAAGTTGGGGGAAGGGTACTAGGCAGAAGTCAAGTTGGGGGAAGGGTACTTTTGGAAAAGGGTTGGTTTTCAACCAATAGAAATGTGTGATTACATTTGAAAAAAAGGGGGAAGCACTGAGATTTGAAACTAACATGTATATGTGTGGAAAAAGAGAGGGAAAGTTTGCCATTATCTGGTTCTGCTGAGAGGAGAGAGGTGTAAAGAACAGAGATCCTGGCTCTGATAATCTGCTGTTTGAGTGCCACATTTCTTTCACAACTAACTAATTTTAAAGGTGAGTTTAGAGTTTGAGAGGGGATGTATATGGTAAATTAAGAAATGAATAATAGAAATGGGATTCCTTTTGTTGAAGTTGTGTTTATTATTTTCTGTTTTGGGAGAAATTTAAATGTGAGGAACATGTAAAATAATATGGACTATGTTTTCACCATAAATTAAGGTGCACTGGTATAAAAAAAGAATAGTTTAAGGGTTTGAGGTTGGACTCAGTAATGCAAATACATACAGCATCACTAAGGCTGGTTGCCCTTGCTGGAGTGTAGGCAGTCACCCAGGTTACAAATGGTGCTGGTCTGAAAAAGCAGTTTGGACATGTGCTTTTTTAAGAATCTGAAAAGTGGATTCATAATGTGTCAGTCTGTAAAAGTGATTATCACTTGCCAAAAAAAAGAGTAGTAAGTGTGCTTTCAAATTGGCAAAGAAATTTCGTTTTGTGACTAATGTGAAAACATGACTCTGTGTGCAAATAGGAATTACAGGCAGAGATTTATTGCGTATTGCTCTGGTGATTTCACAGTTGCATAAGATGGAAAGGGGGAGCCATTTTTTGGTGCAGAAGCAGACTCTTAGCACACACCCAGCTGCTTACCATGTGGTATCATGTACAGTATTCACAAGCGAGTGGGGTTTGAGGTTTCAGTCAGTAATGCAAATACATTCAGCATCACTAAGGCTGGTTGCCCTTGCTGGAGTGTAGGCAGTCACCCAGGTTACAAATGGTGCTGGTCTGAAAAAGCAGTATGGACATGTGCTTTTTTAAGAATCTGAAAAGTGGATTCATAATGTGTCAGTCTGTAAAAGTGATTATCACTTGCCAAAAAAAAGAGTAGTAAGTGTGCTTTCAAATTGGCAAAGAAATTTCGTTTTGTGACTAATGTGAAAACATGACTCTGTGTGCAAATAGGAATTACAGGCAGAGATTTATTGCGTATTGCTCTGGTGATTTCACAGTTGCATTAGATGGAAAGGGGGAGCCATTTTTTGGTGCAAAAGCAGACTCTTAGCACACACCCAGCTGCTTACCATGTGGAATCATGCACAGTATTCACAAGCGAGTGGGGTTTGAGGTTTCAGTCAGTAATGCAAATACATACAGCATCACTAAGGCTGGTTGCCCTTGCTGGAGTGTAGGCAGTCACCCAGGTTACAAATGGTGCTGGTCTGAAAAAGCAGTTTGGACATGTGCTTTTTAAAAAATCTGAAAAGTGGATTCATAATGTGTCAGTCTGTAAAAGTGATTATCACTTGCCAAAAAAAAGAGAAGTAAGTGTGCTTTCAAATTGGCAAAGAAATTTCGTTTTGTGACTAATGTGAAAACATGACTCTGTGTGCAAATAGGAATTACAGGCAGAGATTTATTGCGTATTGCTCTGGTGATTTCACAGTTGCATTAGATGGAAAGGGGGAGCCATTTTTTGGTGCAGAAGCAGACTCTTAGCACACACCCAGCTGCTTACCATGTGGAATCATGCACAGTATTCACAAGCGAGTGGGGTTTGAGGTTTCAGTCAGTAATGCAAATACATTCAGCATCACTAAGGCTGGTTGCCCTTGCTGGAGTGTAGGCAGTCACCCAGGTTACAAATGGTGCTGGTCTGAAAAAGCAGTTTGGACATGTGCTTTTTAAAAAATCTGAAAAGTGGATTCATAATGTGTCAGTCTGTAAAAGTGATTATCACTTGCCAAAAAAAAGAGTAGTAAGTGTGCTTTCAAATTGGCAAAGAAATTTCGTTTTGTGACTAATGTGAAAACATGACTCTGTGTGCAAATAGGAATTACAGGCAGAGATTTATTGCGTATTGCTCTGGTGATTTCACAGTTGCATTAGATGGAAAGGGGGAGCCATTTTTTGGTGCAGAAGCAGACTCTTAGCACACACCCAGCTGCTTACCATGTGGAATCATGCACAGTATTCACAAGCGAGTGGGGTTTGAGGTTTCAGTCAGTAATGCAAATACATTCAGCATCACTAAGGCTGGTTGCCCTTGCTGGAGTGTAGGCAGTCACCCAGGTTACAAATGGTGCTGGTCTGAAAAAGCAGTTTGGACATGTGCTTTTTAAAAAATCTGAAAAGTGGATTCATAATGTGTCAGTCTGTAAAAGTGATTATCACTTGCCAAAAAAAAGAGTAGTAAGTGTGCTTTCAAATTGGCAAAGAAATTTCGTTTTGTGACTAATGTGAAAACATGACTCTGTGTGCAAATAGGAATTACAGGCAGAGATTTATTGCGTATTGCTCTGGTGATTTCACAGTTGCATTAGATGGAAAGGGGGAGCCATTTTTTGGTGCAGAAGCAGACTCTTAGCACACACCCAGCTGCTTACCATGTGGAATCATGCACAGTATTCACAAGCGAGTGGGGTTTGAGGTTTCAGTCAGTAATGCAAATACATTCAGCATCACTAAGGCTGGTTGCCCTTGCTGGAGTGTAGGCAGTCACCCATGTTACAAATGGTGCTGGTCTGAAAAAGCAGTTTGGACATGTGCTTTTTAAAAAATCTGAAAAGTGGATTCATAATGTGTCAGTCTGTAAAAGTGATTATCACTTGCCAAAAAAAGAGTAGTAAGTGTGCTTTCAAATTGGCAAAGAAATTTCGTTTTGTGACTAATGTGAAAACATGACTCTGTGTGCAAATAGGAATTACAGGCAGAGATTTATTGCGTATTGCTCTGGTGATTTCACAGTTGCATTAGATGGAAAGGGGGAGTCATTTTTTGGTGCAGAAGCAGACTCTTAGCACACACCCAGCTGCTTACCATGTGGAATCATGTACAGTATTCACAAGCGAGTGGGGTTTGAGGTTTCAGTCAGTAATGCAAATACATTCAGCATCACTAAGGTTGGTTGCCCTTGCTGGAGTGTAGGCAGTCACCCAGGTTACAAATGGTGCTGGTCTGAAAAAGCAGTTTGGACATGTGCTTTTTTAAGAATCTGAAAAGTGGATTCATAATGTGTCAGTCTGTAAAAGTGATTATCACTTGCCAAAAAAAAGAGTAGTAAGTGTGCTTTCAAATTGGCAAAGAAATTTCGTTTTGTGACTAATGTGAAAACATGACTCTGTGTGCAAATAGGAATTACAGGCAGAGATTTATTGCGTATTGCTCTGGTGATTTCACAGTTGCATTAGATGGAAAGGGGGAGCCATTTTTTGGTGCAGAAGCAGACTCTTAGCACACACCCAGCTGCTTACCATGTGGAATCATGCACAGTATTCACAAGCGAATGGGGTTTGAGGTTTCAGTCAGTAATGCAAATACATACAGCATCACTAAGGCTGGTTGCCCTTGCTGGAGTGTAGGCAGTCACCCAGGTTACAAATGGTGCTGGTCTGAAAAAGCAGTTTGGACATGTGCTTTTTAAAAAATCTGAAAAGTGGATTCATAATGTGTCAGTCTGTAAAAGTGATTATCACTTGCCAAAAAAAGAGTAGTAAGTGTGCTTTCAAATTGGCAAAGAAATTTCGTTTTGTGACTAATGTGAAAACATGACTCTGTGTGCAAATAGGAATTACAGGCAGAGATTTATTGCGTATTGCTCTGGTGATTTCACAGTTGCATTAGATGGAAAGGGGGAGTCATTTTTTGGTGCAGAAGCAGACTCTTAGCACACACCCAGCTGCTTACCATGTGGAATCATGTACAGTATTCACAAGCGAGTGGGGTTTGAGGTTTCAGTCAGTAATGCAAATACATTCAGCATCACTAAGGCTGGTTGCCCTTGCTGGAGTGTAGGCAGTCACCCAGGTTACAAATGGTGCTGGTCTGAAAAAGCAGTTTGGACATGTGCTTTTTTAAGAATCTGAAAAGTGGATTCATAATGTGTCAGTCTGTAAAAGTGTTTATCACTTGCCAAAAAAAAGAGTAGTAAGTGTGCTTTCAAAATGGCAAAGAAATTTCGTTTTGTGACTAATGTGAAAACATGACTCTGTGTGCATATAGGAATTACAGGCAGAGATTTATTGCGTATTGCTCTGGTGATTTCACAGTTGCATTAGATGGAAAGGGGGAGCCATTTTTTGGTGCAGAAGCAGACTCTTAGCACACACCCAGCTGCTTACCCTGTGGAATCATGCACAGTATTCACAAGCGAGTGGGGTTTGAGGTTTCAGTCAGTAATGCAAATACATACAGCATCACTAAGGCTGGTTGCCCTTGCTGGAGTGTAGGCAGTCACCCAGGTTACACATGGTGCTGGTCTGAAAAAGCAGTTTTCTGCCTAATTTCAAAGCATGACTTTGTGTGCACACAAGAATTATTTTTAGAAATTTAATTTGTGAAGGTGTTATTGTGATTTTCATTTATAGGAAAGGGGTTTATAGTATTTTAAGATTTCTAAAGAACATAACAAATGTAGTAATATATTTAAATAAAATAAAGGATTTTTTTTTTAGTTTTTTTCAGGTATTGCTGAAGAGCAGTGAACAAAATTTAAGATGCCTACAAAATCCAGAGTAAAGAAAGACCACAAAAAAAACCTATATTTGAAGACAACTGGAGGACCTAAGTTAGTTGGAGATGCTCGTGTTGGGAAAAAGAAAAAATCTTCTGGTAAGCAAACAAAAGATTTTTTAAAGAACATATTCAAAAAAAGGAAAAATGTACAAAATGTCTGTACTGGAAAAAATGTTTTCAATAGAAAAGGAGAGGAAAAAATTGAGCATTTAGTTAATGCAAATATACCTTCTGCAACTAAAAAGATAAACTTAAACAGAAAAACTGCGTTTAAAGAGATACGTAGAAACATTTTTCAGAGAAGAGTTATGTCCAATTTGATAAAGGATGTGAAGAAACATAAGCAAAAGGCTAAGTTTTATAAGAGAAAAAAAGAAATTGAAGCCATTGCAGCAAAGGCATTAGAATTAAAAAGGAAACTATTCATTTTAATTTTGAATAGGATGCGTACATTAGATAAAATGGTTAATGTACTGAAATCACAAAGCAAAAGGAAAAGAGTAGTGAACAGAACAAACTTTTGTAAAGTGTTTTTAGGAAAATGGATGCATAGTTCAAGTAGTGAACCTTTTTTTAATGAAGAGAGCTATTTTCAAAGTAATAGTTTGCTGCATGCAGTTGACACCAGAGGTCGTGCTTACGAAGTGAAAAATGGTTGCATAATGGAGAAGGAGATAATGGTTCCAAGAGATGAGGTACAAGTGATGGCGGATGAGGCTATGGGGAGACGTCCTAAAGCCCCAGTGTACACTTGGAATTGTAGTAGTATTTGCACTGTGCGTCAGGAATCTATTGATAAATTTCGTGAGTTTCTAAGAGAATATAGTAAAAAAAGTGTAAAACAGAAGATTAAGGTGCTTCAAAGTCTGGATCCATGCAGAGTGAGAGAGAATACTGGTTTGCAGGGTCATTCTCTGGCTTGTCTATCTAGAAAAGTGTGTAATAGTGTTTTCCATCATTTTAGGATGCTGGCTGTTCATCATACTGAAATGAGAAAGTTTGTGAGACGGTTGTATTTTGCTAAAAGTCCAGCAATAAAGTTAGATGAATTGAATAGGGCTCTGTTCCGTGGATCGGTATCAGATGTAGAGAAGGTTGTTGATGAAATTCAGTTTTGTTACTTTGGTCCTGAACAAAACAGTGCAGAAAAGGACACAGTAAATGAGGAAGAAGTGGAAGAGAATGTAGAACCCTCTGTAAGTAAGACATTTAATGATCACATAACAAAATTTGCAATAATCTCTAATGAAAGACCAAATATTACTTGTATTTGTTGCCGCAGAACTCATTATAGAAAACAAACCAGGTATGTTGATCTCTATAGAAAAAGTGAAAATGAAGATAATTATAAGTGGAAGGATTTTGCCACATATATATTTCTTGAAAATTGTTTTGAATTGGGTGAAGTTCAGCGTATTTGTAAATACTGTTATAATAAGTTAGAAGAAAATAGAATGCCGACCAGAGCTGTACATAATAATTTAGAATTGGATGCAATTCCTGCTGAACTTTCTGAATTAAATACATATGAGTCTATACTCATTCAATGTGTTCATCCGTTCCAGACCATAGTACGTATGGAGCCCAAAACTGGTAAATTACCTCCTTCAGATTTACTGAGAGGTTTAAAAGGTAGAGTGGTGTATTTGCCCTTGGATTTGAAAAAAAATATGGAAACTATTGATGCGGATACTTTGGAAACTGAACCATTAATTATTCTGGTTAATGGTGTACCTACAAAGAATAAGAAGATTTGGCAGGAGCTGGTAGATGTACGGAAAGTACAAAGAGCAAATTTGTATTTGAAAAGGAATAACAAATGGTATGAATCAATTTATATAGAAGAAGAAGAAGAAGAAGATTTACAAGAAGACACAGAAACACCAACTGGACAAATTGAAAAAGTGGACAAGTCAAAGGAAGAAGAAATTTATGAACATTTTAGCATACATCCTCTTCATTCAAAAGAAGTTATGGGAGACAATATTGATCTGTTTCAGATGAAGAAAGCAAAAGGAACTCCCGTGAGTGTATGGGAGGAGAGCTTGGAAGCTCAATGTTTTCCCCAGCTGTTTCCTACAGGAAAAGGAGGACGATACGATGAACGTCCGGAACAGATTCCAGCTTCTGAGTATCGGACTACAAGACTATATGCTGAAGATCCCAGATTTCGACAAAGTATTCCTTATTTGTTCCATCTTTTATTTGAAAGCGACTTGTCTGCACTGTCTTATGCAGTAAATCACATTTTAAAAAGTGGAGTACATTTACAAAATGTGTCTGCTAAGGATTTTATGGAGAAAGTGCAGCACCGAGATGATCATTTGGAAACACAACTGATCAATCTGATGGCTTGTCAGCGTGGGACAAATGAATATTGGTACCGACGTCATGGTGAATTAAAATGCATGTTACGGAATTTAGGAACACCAACATGGTTCGTTACCCTAAGCTGTGCTGAGTACGCTTGGGATGATTTACTGGATTTTCTACGAGAGGCAAATTCAAACATTAAAAACATCAAATACAAGACAGCAGGAGAACTGTGCTCATTGGATCCGGTTAATGTTTGCAGATATTTCAATCATAGATTTGAGGCTATGATGTCGTTCATCTGCAATAAAAAAAATCCACCTCTAGGAGAAGTAGTGGATTTCTTTTGGAGAAAAGAGTACCAGGCAAGAGGTGCTCCTCATATTCATATGCTGTTGTGGATCAAGGATGCCCCAAAGTTTGGAACAGATGCTGATGAAGCAGTGTTATCTTACATTGAAGAATATGCAACATGTGCTATACCAAAAAGCACAGAAGAGAAAAAGTTAAAGGAGCAAGTTTTACGTTTCCAAAGTCATCGGTGTGGAAAATACTGTCGACGGAAATACAAGAGCAAAGATAAATACTACACTAAATGTCGATTTGGATTTCCTAGACCTCTTCTTTCAAATGGAAGAGTAAACAGTTTTATGTCATCTGTGAGACATACTATCACAAGAAAATCACCTAAGAATACCTACAACCTTAAAAGAAAAGAAGAATCAAAAAATATAAATGACTACAACCCAGTCATTTTATCCATGTGGAACGCTAACATGGATATACAGTATGTAGCTGACAATTCCATTGCTGTTGCTCGATATGTAACGTCTTACATTACGAAATCAGAAAAAACAGAATTGAAGGAAATGTGGGAAGAGATTTCTCACGAGAAAACTGTCAGTAAGAAGCTGTACAGTTTCAGTTTGAAGATGTTATCGCATCGAGAAATTGGATCCTACGAATGTTCAGATAGGTTATCTTCTGCAAGTCTCTACTCGAAATCAAGAAGAATCATTTGGGCAAGTTTAGGCCTTGCAGCAATGAGAAATCGGGTACTGAAATCTGTTGGAGAAATTGAATATTTGGCCGAAAATGACCCAGAAAGTACAGATATTTTGAAATCAAACATGTTGAACACATATTATCCCAAGAGAAGTCATCATCTGGAGAACATGTGTCTCTATGAAGTGCTGCAGAACTACATTTATTCACGGAAAGCCACAGAAGACATCAACAATGGAAAATATAAAGTCATTGGTGAGGAAGGATGTTTGGTGAAGCAAACAAAAGGAAGTTTGATAAATCACAGGAAGCTGAGTTGCGACACTACTGACAAAAAGGAATTTTACTACTTGGCTCTTTTACAGCTGTTTAAACCATGGCGTACAGAGGATGAACTACTGGGAGAATTTCAAAGCTATGAAGATTCTTTTAATGCTTGCAAAGACAGCATACAATGCAGTACATTCTCAACTTATCTGCAAATGTTAAATGAAGAAATTGAACAGGAAACTACAATTGCAGCAGAAATAGCTAGAGACAGTTCTCAGGACAGCCAAAGTTCAGGAACACTCAGTCAAGATCCCCTAGGACAACCAATCGTTGAAAATGAAGCATCAATAGCCATGAATGAAGTGGAAACGGCTATGAATCAAGCTCAAGAAGAATTTATAGACTTACAAAATTTGGAAAGACAACTGAACGAAGAGCAGCAACAAATTTATGAAGAGATCAGAAACAAAATTGATCACGGATTTCTACATGAAAAAAAAGAGTGCTCATGCACATCATTTCATCCAATCAGGATGTATGTAAGCGGACAAGCTGGAACTGGAAAAAGTTTCCTTATAAAAGTCATCAGAAGCTACCTACAGCAAAAAAAGGATTCTACTTTGTCTTGTGTGGTTACTGCTCCAACTGGGTTAGCAGCATATAACATAAAAGGAATCACTTTACATCGTTTGCTAATGTTACCAGTGGAGCATGAGAACAAAATACAATACAACAAGCTAACTGGAGAAGCATGCTTGGAAGTTTCAAGAGTATTGAAGAAGATGCAAGTTCTCATTATTGATGAGGTGAGCATGGTATCAAACTTAATGCTTGCCTTTGTGCATTTAAGAATGCAGCAAATTCTGAAGACAGACTATGACGTGTTATTTGGAGGAAAACACGTCATAGTTTTTGGAGATCTTTTGCAACTTACTCCAGTTAAAGGACAACCAGTGTTTAATACTGTGACACATGAAGACACGAAGAAGTCATTGGGAAGCATCGGTAATACAAATATTTGGTCCTTCTTTGAGTACAAGGAACTTACTACTAATATGAGGCAAGCAAACGATGAAGAATATGGAAGTATTCTGAAAGATATCAGAATTGGACTACTCACTGAAGCTGGCAAAAAAGCATTACAGAGTCGGCTGCTACATAATTTATTTCCAAAGGAAGAAATAGTTGCAGAGAAGATATACAAGAACATTGCAGAAAACAAAAGTGTCATCTGCTTAATGCCAACTCTACGTGAATGCTCAATATTCAATGAGGAGCTTTTGAAATTGGAAAAGGAAGATATCAGGAAATTGGAAGCAGTGGACAAAATTGAGGATGGAAGAATTACTGTCACATTAACAGGCACACTGAAAAATAAATTGGATTCACTAGAGAAGAACATTTCCAAAACAGCTGGATTAGAAAAAAATCTATATGTTTGCATGAACTGTAGAGTATTTTTAAGGAGAAATTTGGATGTTGAAAAAGGTTTAGTTAATGGAGCTATGGGAAGAGTTGTGGGTTTTATTAATTATCAGAAAAAAGATGGAATTGAATGTTTAAAAATAAAATTTGATCAGATAGAAGAAGTTAAAGACATTTGTCGTTGTTCAGTTCGTTTCATGCTTGTGAAAGATTTATATGTACGTAGGAAGCAGTTTCCGTTTTCTCTAGCATATGCTGTAACTATTCACAAGTCTCAAGGATTGACTGTAGATTGTGCATTTGTGAACATTGGTTCAACTGTGTTCAAAGAAGGTATGGCATATGTTGCTTTGTCACGAGTGAAAACATTATCAGGTTTATTCATGATAGACTTTGATGATTCAAAAGTTAGTGCTGATACAAATTGTGTAAAGGAGTATAATAGATTAAGAAGAAGCTATGCTCCTCATTTAGGTCAGTATCCTGTGTTGGAGAAACGTGTAGTTTCTCGTAAAAGGAGAAATGAGAATATCTGTAATGAAGATGTAGAGAGGAGGAAAAAAAAGAGGAGTGATGTAATTGCAAGCAAAAAGAATAAGGAAAATGAAGAACAGGTTGTAGGATGTCATTTTGAAAATAGCTCTGGTGTCAACTGCCACGCAAATGTAGTGCTGAATGTTGCATTTTATCTGGAAAGTTTTCAAGAGCAGATAATAGTAAATCAGGGAAAAAGATTCTGTTCTGTGCTGAGTCTCCTTTTTGAAAAGCTGAGTAATGATAAAACTCAAATAGAAAGTGCTACTGAAATTAGAAAACTTTTAGATGTATGTTCAGGACGAACACAGTTTTCTCAAAATGTACAGCAAGACGCACAGGAATTCTTGATGTATTTTCTTCAGGTACTGGAAGAAGAAGGGGTTCCCATTGAAAATTTATTTGGTCTCTCTTATAAATGGGAACATAGTTGTGAAAACTGTTATAATATATGTGGCTCTAATGTTGATAATGAAAGGTTTATTTATTTAACATTGCCAGAGAGTAAAACAGTCACTTTTGCTAAATTAGTTAAAGATGCTAATCATAGCATGCAATGCGGTGAGTGTAAATCTGACATGTTTTCAACGTTAATTTTAAAGGAATACGGACAGTATGTAATTTTAATGATGCAACGATGTAGAGCTGATGGTTCAAAATTGGATACTTTAATAAAGAAGTTTACAGGACAGCAATTATCAATTTCAGGAAAAACTTTTGTAACAGTTGCAATAATTTTCCATGATGGACCTACTGTAACTTATGGTCATTACACAGTTTATCTTAAATGTGAAAAAGGCTGGACACTGTGTAATGATTCCCAATTGATTTTTAAGCAACGTTTGCCTTTTGATTTAGCAAATTCCTATCTAATCTTCCTGAAACCTAAATTTTAGAGAGATTTGGCAACATCTGGACAAAACAATTTTACCATTTTATCGGATTACCATTGGAATTTACAAATAAAAAGATTTAACAAATTATCATTTGGCCTAATGGAAAGGTAACCAATTGTAATGTGGAATTTTTCAATTTTTTTATGAAACTTTGGAAAACCAAAAATTTAGAAAAAATCGGTAACATCTGCACAATTTAAATTTTGGAATGTTATTGGATTGCCATTGGAAATTTTTTTGAAAAAAGATTTTTAAAATTACTATTTGGCCATGCGGAAAGGTAAACAATTCTATTGTGGACTTATTTAATTATTAATAAATCTTTCGGAAACCAAAATGTTACAGAGAATCGGTGAGATCTGTACAATTTAAACTTTAGTTTTTTATTGGATTACCATTGGAAATTTAATCAAAATAGAATTTTAAAATTACTATTTGGCCTAAAGGAAATGGAACCAGATGTATTGTGGAGTTATTTGAGATATATTATTGTGATTATACTTCTGAAACAAAAATATCAGACGGTATTTTAAAGAAATAAGTATTGATATTAGATGATATTTTTTAAGAATATTATGGTTTTTTATAAAGTTATGTTTATGCAAAAAGAGATTGTGGGCTTTTTTAAAACAATCTTTGAGATTGTTAATTTTTTTTTTGCCCGCTGTTAAATGATGAATGCAATTGCTTTCACAATTTATAGTGAAATGCAATATATTCTGAAAACAGCAAAAAAAAGGCAAAAATATTTTTTGAAAAATATGTAAATATGTGTACTGTATTATAAAATGTTTTTTTTCTTTTTTTTCAGATTGAGATAGAAAATTTTCGAAAACTAGAACGATTTTTAAAGCAATTTAAAAAAAATTTAAATGAATAAATATTTTTTTGAGTGGGTATGGTAAGTCAATAATATCATGGTCCCTTTTTTCCACTTCTCTACAATCACATTTTCAGTTTTTCATTGTAGTCTCTCAAGGACCTTGTAATGTGATAATTGATTTTTAGTGTTTTAAAAAAAAAAAAATAATAATTACGCGTACCGTACGCGTACGGTAAAAAAAAAATTTTTAAAAGTTTTTAAAAACATATATAAAAAATAGATGAAAGGTAAGGTTGGCTCTTAAAAGAGCCGTTGTGTTCATGCAGGGACAGAGGAAAGAAAGAATGGGAATATTAGACGGTACGACAAGTGTGCTGATCTATTTTATTGTTCACTGGGGAAATACTGGTCTCCCTATAACAAATTAGATCATGACAAGTGGCGCACCGTATTTCAACCCTCAGAAACCGAGGGTTAGTTGCCAGAGGACCAGTAAAAGGAGATGCTCCCCCCACAGATGAAGGGCTCACCTGACCTGCAGAAGAAGGACTCGGCACTGCAGATGATGGTCCAGGCTGAGCTGCTGTGGATGTGCTTGGTTGATTTACTGAAGGGTTACCTTCAGTAAGTCGAGCATGTGTCCTTCTGTGTACATCCTTAAGGTGTCTCATCATGGTGTGATTCCCAAAGGAATACTTCCTGTCGGGATTCCCTCTTGAAAGTACACGGCCACACAGCTTACAAGTCACTAAGGGTGCATTTACCTTTTGCTGGCCTTCTGGAAAAGAAAAATACTCCCATATGTAAGAGGTCTTTTGTTTCCTCGCTCTCTGCCTCAAGGTAGTGCTGCTAGCCTCACTCTCAGAAGGGCTCTGCTGTTCTGCCATCGTATCACAAAGACAACCCAGCTCCTTCTCCTAAGGGATCACAAGCAGAAATGAGGGGAATGGGTGTGGTGTAGGAGAGTTCTAGAACTGAAAATAGTTTCAACCAATCAAAAGTTTTGTTTCATGATCACATGACCTACCGTACGCTTACGGTACGCTTACGGTGCGCTTACGGCAAAAGTACGCATGCGCGTAAAAAAGACACGCGCACGCGCGCATGCGCATGCACTCCATGTCACATGGCTTTCAGACTGCCCACAGAAGAAGAGGCTGCTGCCTCGAAACGCGTTTGGGAATAATAAAGCACTTTTAACCTGTATGCAGAAGCTGGCTTCCTTACGCAAAACCGGAATGGTAATTGACAGCCGAGTGCGACCTTGAAGCTTTGGGCCATTGAAAAACATATATATATATATATATCATTCTGGCTGCTTGTTCATACACTGACACGTTTCGTCTATTTCAAGACTCATTCACAGGTGAGTATCCTTACAAAGCTGAATGTAAGTGTTTAAATTCAAAAAGGTCATATGACCTGTGCTGGAATACTACACATCCCAAGGTGCACCATGCTGGTATATTCAATGTTCGTACTGCAGTTAAATATTAATCCTGCTGCATAGCGTCCATCACTGCAGTAATGATGTTTGAATTAAATCTGGTTCCTTGGGATGAAGTGACCACGTGCAAGTCATTGTTAAAGCAGCAATGGAAATACAAATGCCTGCATTTTGTCAGAGAGAGGAAATTTATTTATTTATTTATTTTTTAGATTTGTAAAGCGCAACAGCTACCCAAAAAGGGTTTCCCGGCGCATAGGTACAGCAGGACCTGTCAGGAGAAAATTTGCAAACTATTCATGTTATTGTTCGAATCTCTCCCATCTCCCTTTCTCACCTTTGCTCCAGAAATACAAGGATAATCCAACCATCTGGTGTGAGGCAAGCGGGTCATGCCCCCAAATTAGATGGGAGAAACCCCGAAACCGGTACTAGGATGCTTGTTTCCGGTCCAGGGAGGACCTGACATGGCAGTTCGGGCTGGACTGTTCCCATGAGGCACAGGGTCAAGACTGATTTGCATATGGCCAGGTCGAAACTGGGGTGGCATGGTGAGCAAAAGAATGATGGATTTACCCAGATCTCTTGTCTGGGGGTGAATGTTTTGTTTTGTTCTGCATTCCGTCCATCAATTGTGTGTCTTTTGCTTCATTGCCCTAAGTGCACCAGGTATGCCCAGATGTGGGTCCTAGGCTCACTGTGCCACTGGAATCAAGCTATCCTGGCTGAAGAGGGGTGAAACCCCGAAACCGGTCCTAGGATGCTTGTTTCCGGTCCAGGGAGGACCTGGCTTGGCAGTTTGGGCTGGACTGTTCCCATGAGGCACAGGGTCAAGACTGATTTGCATATGGCCAGGTCTAAACTGGGGTGGCATGGTGAGCAAAAGAATGATGGATTTAACCCAGATCTCTTGACTGGGGGTGAATGTTTTGATTTGTTCTGCATTCCATCCATCAATTGTGTGTCTTTTGCTTTCTCGCCTTAAGTGCGCCAGGTATGCTCAGACGTGGGTCCTGGGCTCACTGTGCCACTGGAATCAAGCTATCCTGGCTGAAGAGCGGTGAAACCACGAAACCGGTCCCAGGATGCTTGTTTCGGGTCCAGGGAGGACCTGGCTTGGCAGTTCGGGCTGGACTGTTCCCATGAGGCACACGGTCAAGACTGATTTGCATATGGCCAGGTTTAAACTGGGGTGGCATGATGAGCAAAATAATGATGGATTTAACCCAGATCTCTTGACTGGGGGTGAATGTTTTGATTTGTTCTGCATCCCATCCATCAATTGTGTGTCTTTTGCTTTCTCGCCTTAAGTGCGCCAGGTATGCCCATATGTGGGTCCTGGGCTCACTGTGCTACCGGAATCAAGCTATCCTGGCTGAAGAGGGGTGAAACCCCGAAACCGGTCCTAGGATGCTTGTTTCCAGTCCAGGAAGGACCTGGCTTGGCAGTTCGAGCTGGACTGTTCCCATGAGGCACAGGGTCAAGACTGATTTGCATATGACCAGGTCTAAACTGTGGTGGCATGGTGAGCAAAAGAATGATGGATTTAACCCAGATCTCTTGACTGGGGGAATGTTTTGATTTGTTCTGCATTCCGTCCATCAATTGTGTGTCTTTTACTTTCTCGCCCTAAGTGCGCCAGGTATGCCCAGACGTGGGTCCTGGGCTCACTGTGCCACTGGAATCAAGCTATCCTAGCTGAAGAGGGGTGAAACCCCGAAACCGGTTCTAGGATGCTTGTTTCCAGTCCAGGGAGGACCTGGCTTGGCAGTTCGAGCTGGACTGTTCCCATGAGGCACAGGGTCAAGACTGATTTGCATATGGCCAGGTCTAAACTGGGGTGGCATGGTGAGCAAAAGAAGGATGGATTTAACCCAGATCTCTTGACTGGGGGAATGTTTTGATTTGTTCTGCATTCCGTCCATCAATTGTGTGTCTTTTACTTTCTCGCCCTAAGTGCGCCAGGTATGACCAGACGTGGGTCCTGGGCTCACTGTGCCACTGGAATCAAGCTATCCTGGCTGAAGAGGGGTGAAACCCCGAAACCGGTCCTAGGATGATTGTTTCCAGTCCAGGGAGGACCTGACTTGGCAGTTCAGGCTGGACTGTTCCCATGAGGCACAGGGTCAAGACTGATTTGCATATGGCCAGGTCTAAACTGGGGTGGCATGGTGAGCAAACGAAGGATGGATTTAACCCAGATCTCTTGACTGGGGGTGAATGTTTTGATTTGTTCTGCATTCCGTCAATCAATTGTGTGACTTTTGCTTCATTGCCCTAAGTGCACCAGGTATGCCCAGACGTGGGTCCTGGGCTCACTGTGCCACTGGAATCAAGCTATCCCAGCTGAAGAGTGGTGAAACCACAAAACCGGTGCCAGGATGCTTGTTTCGGGTCCAGGGAGAACCTGGCTTAGCAGTTCGGGCTGGACTGTTCCCATGAGGCACAGGGTCATGACTGGTTTGCATATGGCCAGGTCTAAACTGGGGTGGCATGGTGAGCAAAAGAATGATGGATTTAACCCAGATCTCTTGACTGGGGGTTAATGTTTTGATTTGTTCTACATTCCGTCCATCAATTGTGTGTCTTTTTCCTAAATTAATCACATCAAACTAAGTTCCATTCTGAGGGTCCCCGACCCTCAGGGCGGCTGCTGCGTCAAAAGGAATGGAGAACCTGTTGTTTCAATCCAGAAGAACAAGTCTTGAAATAGACGCAACGCTTCAGGGTATGAGTAAGCAGCCAGTATGATCTGATAATAAATGCTCAGATGTATTTCGAAATCGGGCTTTGCACTTTGTTCTTCTGGATTGAAATGACAGGTATATATATATATATTCACTGAAAAAACCATGGGTTTCACACACGTTATAGTTAGGAATTAGCATTTAAAAAACCTTAGAAATTCAATGAAAAAACCAAAGGTTTCACACATGTTATAGTTAGCTGGACATTTCGTAAAAAACCATTGAAATTCCCCCGTTATAGTTAGTTCAGCTAACTATAACTCGCGCGCCCGCAATGCACTACTGATGACGTCACATATTACATCACTCATGACATGGTCAGTGACATCACTCATGACATCACTGATGACATCTCAAATGACATCACTGATGACATCATCCAGTGAATGTGTGTTTTTCTGAAAATTAAATATGTTTAATATATGTATATCTCAAGGTCGATGGAAGAATAAATGAGTATATAAGTGTCTAAATTGATGATTTGTTTTTGAAAAATTGATTGTATTACTGACTGATTAAGTGTATCTTTTTGAATACATGGCTAAGTGAGTAATGTTTAAATGTGTAAATACCTGTATCAGTCTCTCACTTTGTATATAAGTGGCTGCATGGGTTGGTGAGTAGCTACATGAGTGTCTATATAGGTTATTAGTTGGTTTTTTGAGTATCAGTATGAGTGTCTGAGTGTCTTCATGGTGCGGTGGGGGGTATTACGTAGTGCATAGATGCATGAATGAGTGACTCACTGTTTGTATGTGTTGAAGACAGCATGTGTGCAGGACTGTATGGGTGGATGAGTGTGTGCATGGGTGTGTTAGTGAGTGAATGACTGTCTCAATAGTGTCTTCATAAGTAACTACATATGTTTTAAACTAGTATATGTGACTATTGGTATTTATAAGTGAGTATATGTGAGAGTGAGAGATTGGTAGACTTCCTGTATGAATAAGTATGTGTTTCTATAAGTGATTGTTTAAAAGACTAAGTATGTGTAAGTTTCTGTAAAAGTAAGTGTGGTGGTGTGTGTATAACTGTATATGCAAGTAAATGGATGTTTGATTCTTTATTAGCATGAGTGACTATGTGTGTGAGTAACTCTATGGATGAGTGGCATTGTGTTACAGGATGTTTAGGTGTATGAGTACATATGATGTGTGAGTACATGTATGAGTGACTGTATAGGATTGTTGGTGGATGAGTGGATGTGTATGTGGATCTTAGAATTACTGAATAGGTTGTTGTAACTGTTATTGGTATGTCCATTTTTTTGAAAATTTCAGTCTCTATTTTTGAATGTTTGTATCAAAGGTTATATTAGGGTGAGAGGAGGTCTACCACTCTGTCACAAGGATAATGTCATCAGTGATGTTATTTGAGATGTCATCAGTGATGTCATGAGTGATGTCACTGACCATGTCATGAGTGATGTAATATGTGACGTCATCAGTAGTGCATTGCGGGCGCGCGAGTTATAGTTAGCTGAACTAACTATAACGGGGGAATTTCAATGGTTTTTTACGAGTGAAATGTCCAGCTATGTGTGAAACCTTTGGTTTTTTCATTGAATTTCTAAGGTTTTTTAAATGCTAATTCCTAACTATAACGTGTGTGAAACCCATGGTTTTTTCAGTGAATTTGCAAGGTTTTTTAAATGCTAATTCCTTACTATAACGTGAGTGAAACCCATGGTTTTTTCAGTGAATTTGCAAGGTTTTTTAAATGCACATTTTTTTTTTTTTCTTCTTTTTTTTTTTACATATTTTTATTTTAATTGCCTATCCTTTTTTAAAGACTATGGTTAAATTTTAAAAATTATACAATATGTTTTTATTTTACAATTTTTTTAAAATAAACAGGTAAAATTTATTAGCAATACATTTTTTTTTTTTTTTTTACAGTGCGCGTACGGTAAGCGCACGTCTTGCTGTAATTACGTTAGATTTCTACGCTGTTTGCGTTCATTTACGCAATTTGCGTAGACGCACGTCACGCGCGCATAGCGCGTAACGCGTACGCTGCACGAGCACGTTACGCGGAAGTGAAGGGGCGTGCCTGTTTTGCGCATGCGCGCGTGCGCGTGTCTTTTTTACGCGCATGCGTACTTTTGCCGTAAGCGCACCGTAAGCGTACCATAAGCGTACGGTAGGTCATGTGATCATGAAACAAAACTTTTGATTGGTTGAAACTACTTTCAGTTCTAGAACTCTCCTACACCACACCCATTCCCCTCATTTCTGCTTGTGATCCCTTAGGAGAAGGAGCTGGGTTGTCTTTGTGATACGATGGCAGAACAGCAGAGCCCTTCTGAGAGTGAGGCTAGCAGCACTACCTTGAGGCAGAGAGCGAGGAAACAAAAGACCTCTTACATATGGGAGTATTTTTCTTTTCCAGAAGGCCAGCAAAAGGTAAATGCACCCTTAGTGACTTGTAAGCTGTGTGGCCGTGTACTTTCAAGAGGGAATCCCGACAGGAAGTATTCCTTTGGGAATCACACCATGATGAGACACCTTAAGGATGTACACAGAAGGACACATGCTCGACTTACTGAAGGTATCCCTTCAGTAAATCAACCAAGCACATCCACAGCAGCTCAGCCTGGACCATCATCTGCAGTGCCGAGTCCTTCTTCTGCAGGTCAGGTGAGCCCTTCATCTGTGGGGGGAGCATCTCCTTTTACTGGTCCTCTGGAAACTAACCCTCGGTTTCTGAGGGTTGAAATACGGTGCGCCACTTGTCATGATCTAATTTGTTATAGGGAGACCAGTATTTCCCTAGTGAACAATAAAATAGATCAGCACACTTGTCGTACCGTCTAATATTCCCATTCTTTCTTTCCTCTGTCCCTGCATGAACACAACGGCTCTTTTAAGAGCCAACCTTACCTTTCATCTATTTTTTATATATGTTTTTAAAAACTTTAAAAAAAAATTTTTTACCGTACGCGTACGGTACGCGTAATTATTATTTTTTTTTTTTTAAAAACACTAAAAATCAATTATCACATTACAAGGTCCTTGAGAGACTACAATGAAAAACTGAAAATGTGATTGTAGAGAAGTGGAAAAAAGGGACCATGATATTATTGACTTACCATACCCACTCAAAAAAATATTTATTCATTTAAATTTTTTTTAAATTGCTTTAAAAATGGTTCTAGTTTTCGAAAATTTTCTATCTCAATCTGAAAAAAAAGAAAAAAGTATTAATATTTAATAAAACATTTTATAATACAGTACACATATTTACATATTTTTCAAAAAATATTTTTGCCTTTTTTTTGCTGTTTTCAGAATATATTGCATTTCACTATAAATTGTGAAAGCAATTGCATTCATCATTTAACAGCGGGCAAAAAAAAAATTAACAATCTCAAAGATTGTTTTAAAAAAGCCCACAATCTCTTTTTGCATAAACATAACTTTATAAAAAAGCATAATATTCTTAAAAAATATCATCTAATATCAATACTTATTTCTTTAAAATACCGTCTGATATTAGTGTTTCAGAAGTATAATCACAATAATATATCTCAAATAACTCCACAATACATCTGGTTCCATTTCCTTTAGGCCAAATAGTAATTTTAAAATTCTATTTTGATTAAATTTCCAATGGTAATCCAATAAAAAAACTAAAGTTTAAATTGTACAGATCTCACCGATTCTCTGTAACATTTTGGTTTCCGAAAGATTTATTAATAATTAAATAAGTCCACAATAGAATTGTTTACCTTTCCGCATGGCCAAATAGTAATTTTAAAAATCTTTTTTGAAAAAATTTCCAATGGCAATCCAATAACATTCCAAAATTTAAATTGTGCAGATGTTACCGATTTTTTCTAAATTTTTGGTTTTCCAAAGTTTCATTAAAAAATGGAAAAATTCCACATTACAATTGGTTACCTTTCCATTAGGCCAAATGATAATTTGTTAAATCTTTTTATTTGTAAATTCCAATGGTAATCCAATAAAATGGTAAAATTGTTTTGTCCAGATGTTGCCAAATCTCTCTAAAATTTAGGTTTCAGGAAGATTAGATAGGAATTTGCTAAATCAAAAGGCAAACGTTGCTTAAAAATCAATTGGGAATCATTACACAGTGTCCAGCTTTTTTCACATTTAAGATAAACTGTGTAATGACCATAAGTTACAGTAGGTCCATCATGGAAAATTATTGCAACTGTTACAAAAGTTTTTCCTGAAATTGATAATTGCTGTCCTGTAAACTTCTTTATTAAAGTATCCAATTTTGAACCATCAGCTCTACATCGTTGCATCATTAAAATTACATACTGTCCGTATTCCTTTAAAATTAACGTTGAAAACATGTCAGATTTACACTCACCGCATTGCATGCTATGATTAGCATCTTTAACTAATTTAGCAAAGTGACTGTTTTACTCTCTGGCAATGTTAAATAAATAAACCTTTCATTATCAACATTAGAGCCACATATATTATAACAGTTTTCACAACTATGTTCCCATTTATAAGAGAGACCAAATAAATGTTCAATGGGAACCCCTTCTTCTTCCAGTACCTGAAGAAAATACATCAAGAATTCCTGTGCGTCTTGCTGTACATTTTGAGAAAACTGTGTTCGTCCTGAACATACATCTAAAAGTTTTCTAATTTCAGTAGCACTTTCTATTTGAGTTTTATCATTACTCAGCTTTTCAAAAAGGAGACTCAGCACAGAACAGAATCTTTTTCCCTGATTTACTATTATCTGCTCTTGCAAACTTTCCAGATAAAATGCAACATTCAGCACTACATTTGCGTAGCAGTTGACACCAGAGCTATTTTCAAAATGACATCCTACAACCTGTTCTTCATTTTCCTTATTCTTTTTGCTTGCAATTACATCACTCCTCTTTTTTTTCCTCCTCTCTACATCTTCATTACAGATATTCTCATTTCTCCTTTTACGAGAAACTACACGTTTCTCCAACACAGGATACTGACCTAAATGAGGAGCATAGCTTCTTCTTAATCTATTATACTCCTTTACACAATTTGTATCAGCACTAACTTTTGAATCATCAAAGTCTATCATGAATAAACCTGATAATGTTTTCACTCGTGACAAAGCAACATATGCCATACCTTCTTTGAACACAGTTGAACCAATGTTCACAAATGCACAATCTACAGTCAATCCTTGAGACTTGTGAATAGTTACAGCATATGCTAGAGAAAACGGAAACTGCTTCCTACGTACATATAAATCTTTCACAAGCATGAAACGAACTGAACAACGACAAATGTCTTTAACTTCTTCTATCTGATCAAATTTTATTTTTAAACATTCAATTCCATCTTTTTTCTGATAATTAATAAAACCCACAACTCTTCCCATAGCCCCATTAACTAAACCTTTTTCAACATCCAAATTTCTCCTTAAAAATACTCTACAGTTCATGCAAACATATAGATTTTTTTCTAATCCAGCTGTTTTGGAAATGTTCTTCTCTAGTGAATCCAATTTATTTTTCAGTGTGCCTGTTAATGTGACAGTAATTCTTCCATCCTCAATTTTGTCCACTGCTTCCAATTTCCTGATATCTTCCTTTTCCAATTTCAAAAGCTCCTCATTGAATATTGAGCATTCACGTAGAGTTGGCATTAAGCAGATGACACTTTTGTTTTCTGCAATGTTCTTGTATATCTTCTCTGCAACTATTTCTTCCTTTGGAAATAAATTATGTAGCAGCCGACTCTGTAATGCTTTTTTGCCAGCTTCAGTGAGTAGTCCAATTCTGATATCTTTCAGAATACTTCCATATTCTTCATCATTTGCTTGCCTCATATTAGTAGTAAGTTCCTTGTACTCAAAGAAGGACCAAATATTTGTATTACCGATGCTTCCCAATGACTTCTTCGTGTCTTCATGTGTCACAGTATTAAACACTGGTTGTCCTTTAACTGGAGTAAGTTGCAAAAGATCTCCAAAAACTATGACGTGTTTTCCTCCAAATAACACGTCATAGTCTGTCTTCAGAATTTGCTGCATTCTTAAATGCACAAAGGCAAGCATTAAGTTTGATACCATGCTCACCTCATCAATAATGAGAACTTGCATCTTCTTCAATACTCTTGAAACTTCCAAGCATGCTTCTCCAGTTAGCTTGTTGTATTGTATTTTGTTCTCATGCTCCACTGGTAACATTAGCAAACGATGTAAAGTGATTCCTTTTATGTTATATGCTGCTAACCCAGTTGGAGCAGTAACCACACAAGACAAAGTAGAATCCTTTTTTTGCTGTAGGTAGCTTCTGATGACTTTTATAAGGAAACTTTTTCCAGTTCCAGCTTGTCCGCTTACATACATCCTGATTGGATGAAATGATGTGCATGAGCACTCTTTTTTGCATGTAGAAATCCGTGATCAATTTTGTTTCTGATCTCTTCATAAATTTGTTGCTGCTCTTCGTTCAGTTGTCTTTCCAAATTTTGTAAGTCTATAAATTCTTCTTGAGCTTGATTCATAGCCGTTTCCACTTCATTCATGGCTATTGATGCTTCATTTTCAACGATTGGTTGTCCTAGGGGATCTTGACTGAGTGTTCCTGAACTTTGGCTGTCCTGAGAACTGTCTCTAGCTATTTCTGCTGCAATTGTAGTTTCCTGTTCAATTTCTTCATTTAACATTTGCAGATAAGTTGAGAATGTACTGCATTGTATGCTGTCTTTGCAAGCATTAAAAGAATCTTCATAGCTTTGAAATTCTCCCAGTAGTTCATCCTCTGTACGCCATGGTTTAAACAGCTGTAAAAGAGCCAAGTAGTAAAATTCCTTTTTGTCAGTAGTGTCGCAACTCAGCTTCCTGTAATTTATCAAACTTCCTTTTGTTTGCTTCACCAAACATCCTTCCTCACCAATGACTTTATATTTTCCATTGTTGATGTCTTCTGTGGCTTTCCGTGAATAAATGTAGTTCTGCAGCACTTCATAGAGACACATGTTCTCCAGATGATGACTTCTCTTGGGATAATATGTGTCCAACATGTTTGATTTCAAAATATCTGTACTTTCTGGGTCATTTTCGGCCAAATATTCAATTTCTCCAACAGATTTCAGTACCCGATTTCTCATTGCTGCAAGGCCTAAACTTGCCCAAATTATTCTTCTTGATTTCGAGTAGAGACTTGCAGAAGATAACCTATCTGAACATTCGTAGGATCCAATTTCTCGATGCGATAACATCTTCAAACTGAAACTGTACAGCTTCTTACTGACAGTTTTCTCGTGAGAAATCTCTTCCCACATTTCCTTCAATTCTATTTTTTCTGATTTCGTAATGTAAGACGTTACATATCGAGCAACAGCAATGGAATTGTCAGCTACATACTGTATATCCATGTTAGCGTTCCACATGGATAAAATGACTGGGTTGTAGTCATTTATATTTTTTGATTCTTCTTTTCTTTTAAGGTTGTAGGTATTCTTAGGTGATTTTCTTGTGATAGTATGTCTCACAGATGACATAAAACTGTTTACTCTTCCATTTGAAAGAACAGGTCTAGGAAATCCAAATCGACATTTAGTGTAGTATTTATCTTTGCTCTTGTATTTCCGTCGACAGTATTTTCCACACCGATGACTTTGAAAATGTAAAACTTGCTCCTTTAACTTTTTCTCTTCTGTGCTTTTTGGTATAGCACATGTTGCATATTCTTCAATGTAAGATAACACTGCTTCATCAGCATCTGTTCCAAACTTTGGGGCATCCTTGATCCACAACAGCATATGAATATGAGGAGCACCTCTTGCCTGGTACTCTTTTCTCCAAAAGAAATCCACTACTTCTCCTAGAGGTGGATTTTTTTTATTGCAGATGAACGACATCATAGCCTCAAATCTATGATTGAAATATCTGCAAACATTAACCGGATCCAATGAGCACAGTTCTCCTGCTGTCTTGTATTCGATGTTTTTAATGTTTGAATTTGCCTCTCGTAGAAAATCCAGTAAATCATCCCAAGCGTACTCAGCACAGCTTAGGGTAACGAACCATGTTGGTGTTCCTAAATTCCGTAACATGCATTTTAATTCACCATGACGTCGGTACCAATATTCATTTGTCCCACACTGACAAGCCATCAGATTGATCAGTTGTGTTTCCAAATGATCATCTCGGTGCTGAACTTTCTCCATAAAATCCTTAGCAGACACATTTTGTAAATGTACTCCACTTTTTAAAATGTGATTTACTGCATAAGACAGTGCAGACAAGTCGCTTTCAAATAAAAGATGGAACAAATAAGGAATACTTTGTCGAAATCTGGGATTTTCAGCATATAGTCTTGTAGTCCGATACTCAGAAGCTGGAATCTGTTCCGGACGTTCATCGTATCGTCCTCCTTTTCCTGTAGGAAACAGCTGGGGAAAACATCGAGCTTCCAAGCTCTCCTCCCATACACTCACGGGAGTTCCTTTTGCTTTCTTCATCTGAAACAGATCAATATTGTCTCCCATAACTTCTTTTGAATGAAGAGGATGTATGCTAAAATGTTCATAAATTTCTTCTTCCTTTGACTTGTCCACTTTTTCAATTTGTCCAGTTGGTGTTTCTGTGTCTTCTTGTAAATCTTCTTCTTCTTCTTCTTCTATATAAATTGATTCATACCATTTGTTATTCCTTTTCAAATACAAATTTGCTCTTTGTACTTTCCGTACATCTACCAGCTCCTGCCAAATCTTCTTATTCTTTGTAGGTACACCATTAACCAGAATAATTAATGGTTCAGTTTCCAAAGTATCCGCATCAATAGTTTCCATATTTTTTTTCAAATCCAAGGGCAAATACACCACTCTACCTTTTAAACCTCTCAGTAAATCTGAAGGAGGTAATTTACCAGTTTTGGGCTCCATACGTACTATGGTCTGGAACGGATGAACACATTGAATGAGTATAGACTCATATGTATTTAATTCAGAAAGTTCAGCAGGAATTGCATCCAATTCTAAATTATTATGTACAGCTCTGGTCGGCATTCTATTTTCTTCTAACTTATTATAACAGTATTTACAAATACGCTGAACTTCACCCAATTCAAAACAATTTTCAAGAAATATATATGTGGCAAAATCCTTCCACTTATAATTATCTTCATTTTCACTTTTTCTATAGAGATCAACATACCTGGTTTGTTTGCTATAATGAGTTCTGCGGCAACAAATACAAGTAATATTTGGTCTTTCATTAGAGATTATTGCAAATTTTGTTATGTGATCATTAAATGTCTTACTTACAGAGGGTTCTACATTCTCTTCCACTTCTTCCTCATTTACTGTGTCCTTTTCTGCACTGTTTTGTTCAGGACCAAAGTAACAAAACTGAATTTCATCAACAACCTTCTCTACATCTGATACCGATCCACGGAACAGAGCCCTATTCAATTCATCTAACTTTATTGCTGGACTTTTAGCAAAATACAACCGTCTCACAAACTTTCTCATTTCAGTATGATGAACAGCCAGCATCCTAAAATGATGGAAAACACTATTACACACATTTCTAGATAGACAAGCCAGAGAATGACCCTGCAAACCAGTATTCTCTCTCACTCTGCATGGATCCAGACTTTGAAGCACCTTAATCTTCTGTTTTACACTTTTTTTACTATATTCTCTTAGAAACTCACGAAATTTATCAATAGATTCCTGACGCACAGTGCAAATACTACTACAATTCCAAGTGTACACTGGGGCTTTAGGACGTCTCCCCATAGCCTCATCCGCCATCACTTGTACCTCATCTCTTGGAACCATTATCCCCTTCTCCATTATGCAACCATTTTTCACTTCGTAAGCACGACCTCTGGTGTCAACTGCATGCAGCAAACTATTACTTTGAAAATAGCTCTCTTCATTAAAAAAAGGTTCACTACTTGAACTATGCATCCATTTTCCTAAAAACACTTTACAAAAGTTTGTTCTGTTCACTACTCTTTTCCTTTTGCTTTGTGATTTCAGTACATTAACCATTTTATCTAATGTACGCATCCTATTAAAAATTAAAATGAATAGTTTCCTTTTTAATTCTAATGCCTTTGCTGCAATGGCTTCAATTTCTTTTTTTCTCTTATAAAACTTAGCCTTTTGCTTATATTTCTTCACATCCTTTATCAAATTGGACATAACTCTTCTCTGAAACATTTTTCTACGTATCTCTTTAAACGCTGTTTTTCTGTTTAAGTTTATCTTTTTAGTTGCAGAAGGTATATTTGCATTAACTAAATGCTCAATTTTTTCCTCTCCTTTTCTATTGAAAACATTTTTTCCAGTACAGACATTTTGTACATTTTTCCTTTTTTTGAATATGTTCTTTAAAAAATCTTTTGTTTGCTTACCAGAAGATTTTTTCTTTTTCCCAACATGAGCATCTCCAACTAACTTAGGTCCTCCAGTTGTCTTCAAATATAGGTTTTTTTTGTGGTCTTTCTTTACTCTGGATTTTGTAGGCATCTTAAATTTTGTTCACTGCTCTTCAGCAATACCTGAAAAAAACTAAAAAAAAAATCCTTTATTTTATTTAAATATATTACTACATTTTTTATGTTCTTTAGAAATCTTAAAATACTATAAACCCCTTTCCTATAAATGAAAATCACAATAACACCTTCACAAATTAAATTTCTAAAAATAATTCCTGTGTGCACACAAAGTCATGCTTTGAAATTAGGCAGAAAACTGCTTTTTCAGACCAGCACCATGTGTAACCTGGGTGACTGCCTACACTCCAGCAAGGGCAACCAGCCTTAGTGATGCTGTATGTATTTGCATTACTGACTGAAACCTCAAACCCCACTCGCTTGTGAATACTGTGCATGATTCCACAGGGTAAGCAGCTGGGTGTGTGCTAAGAGTCTGCTTCTGCACCAAAAAATGGCTCCCCCTTTCCATCTAATGCAACTGTGAAATCACCAGAGCAATACGCAATAAATCTCTGCCTGTAATTCCTATATGCACACAGAGTCATGTTTTGACATTAGTCACAAAACGAAATTTCTTTGCCATTTTGAAAGCACACTTACTACTCTTTTTTTTGGCAAGTGATAAACACTTTTACAGACTGACACATTATGAATCCACTTTTCAGATTCTTAAAAAAGCACATGTCCAAACTGCTTTTTCAGACCAGCACCATTTGTAACCTGGGTGACTGCCTACACTCCAGCAAGGGCAACCAGCCTTAGTGATGCTGTATGTATTTGCATTACTGACTGAAACCTCAAACCCCACTCGCTTGTGAATACTGTGCATGATTCCACATGGTAAGCAGATGGGTGTGTGCTAAGAGTCTGCTTCTGCACCAAAAAATGGCTCCCCCTTTCCATCTAATGCAACTGTGAAATCACCAGAGCAATACGCAATAAATCTCTGCCTGTAATTCCTATTTGCACACAGAGTCATGTTTTCACATTAGTCAAAAAACGAAATTTCTTTGCCAATTTGAAAGCACACTTACTACTCTTTTTTTTGGCAAGTGATAATCACTTTTACAGACTGACACATTATGAATCCACTTTTCAGATTCTTAAAAAAGCACATGTCCAAACTGCTTTTTCAGACCAGCACCATTTGTAACCTGGGTGACTGCCTACACTCCAGCAAGGGCAACCAGCCTTAGTGATGCTGAATGTATTTGCATTACTGACTGAAACCTCAAACCCCACTCGCTTGTGAATACTGTACATGATTCCACATGGTAAGCAGCTGGGTGTGTGCTAAGAGTCTGCTTCTGCACCAAAAAATGGCTCCCCCTTTCCATCTAATGCAACTGTGAAATCACCAGAGCAATACGCAATAAATCTCTGCCTGTAATTCCTATTTGCACACAGAGTCATGTTTTCACATTAGTCACAAAACGAAATTTCTTTGCCAATTTGAAAGCACACTTCCTACTCTTTTTTTTGGCAAGTGATAATCACTTTTACAGACTGACACATTATGAATCCACTTTTCAGAATTTTTAAAAAGCACATGTCCAAACTGCTTTTTCAGACCAGCACCATTTGTAACCTGGGTGACTGCCTACACTCCAGCAAGGGCAACCAGCCTTAGTGATGCTGAATGTATTTGCATTACTGACTGAAACCTCAAACCCCACTCGCTTGTGAATACTGTGCATGATTCCACATGGTAAGCAGCTGGGTGTGTGCTAAGAGTCTGCTTCTGCACCAAAAAATGGCTCCCCCTTTCCATCTAATGCAACTGTGAAATCACCAGAGCAATACGCAATAAATCTCTGCCTGTAATTCCTATTTGCACACAGAGTCATGTTTTCACATTAGTCACAAAACGAAATTTCTTTGCCAATTTGAAAGCACACTTACTACTCTTTTTTTTGGCAAGTGATAATCACTTTTACAGACTGACACATTATGAATCCACTTTTCAGATTTTTTAAAAAGCACATGTCCAAACTGCTTTTTCAGACCAGCACCATTTGTAACCTGGGTGACTGCCTACACTCCAGCAAGGGCAACCAGCCTTAGTGATGCTGAATGTAATTGCATTACTGACTGAAACCTCAAACCCCACTCGCTTCTGAATACTGTGCATGATTCCACATGGTAAGCAGCTGGGTGTGTGCTAAGAGTCTGCTTCTGCACCAAAAAATGGCTCCCCCTTTCCATCTAATGCAACAGTGAAATCACCAGAGCAATACGCAATAAATCTCTGCCTGTAATTCCTATTTGCACACAGAGTCATGTTTTCACAAAACGAAATTTCTTTGCCAATTTGAAAGCACACTTACTACTCTTTTTTTTGGCAAGTGATAAACACTTTTACAGACTGACACATTATGAATCCACTTTTCAGATTCTTAAAAAAGCACATGTCCAAAGTGGTTTTTCAGACCAGCACCATTTGTAACCTGGGTGACTGCCTACACTCCAGCAAGGGCAACCAGCCTTAGTGATGCTGAATGTATTTGCATTACTGACTGAAACCTCAAACCCCACTCGCTTGTGAATACTGTGCATGATTCCACATGGTAAGCAGCTGGGTGTGTGCTAAGAGTCTGCTTCTGCACCAAAAAATGGCTCCCCCTTTCCATCTAATGCAACTGTGAAATCACCAGAGCAATACGCAATAAATCTCTGCCTGTAATTCCTATTTGCACACAGAGTCATGTTTTCACATTAGTCACAAAACGAAATTTCTTTGCCAATTTGAAAGCACACTTACTACTCTTTTTTTTGGCAAGTGATAATCACTTTTACAGACTGACACATTATGAATCCACTTTTCAGATTTTTTAAAAAGCACATGTCCAAACTGCATTTTCAGACCAGCACCATTTGTAACCTGGGTGACTGCCTACACCCCAGCAAGGGCAACCAGCCTTAGTGATGCTGAATGTATTTGCATTACTGACTGAAACCTCAAACCCCACTCGCTTGTGAATACTGTGCATGATTCCACATGGTAAGCAGCTGGGTGTGTGCTAAGAGTCTGCTTCTGCACCAAAAAATGGCTCCCCCTTTCCATCTAATGCAACTGTGAAATCACCAGAGCAATACGCAATAAATCTCTGCCTGTAATTCCTATTTGCACACAGAGTCATGTTTTCACATTAGTCACAAAACGAAATTTCTTTGCCAATTTGAAAGCACACTTACTACTCTTTTTTTTGGCAAGTGATAAACACTTTTACAGACTGACACATTATGAATCCACTTTTCAGATTCTTAAAAAAGCACATGTCCAAACTGCTTTTTCAGACCAGCACCATTTGTAACCTGGGTGACTGCCGACACTCCAGCAAGGGCAACCAGCCTTAGTGATGCTGTATGTATTTGCATTACTGACTGAAACCTCAAACCCCACTCGCTTGTGAATACTGTGCATGATTCCACATGGTAAGCAGATGGGTGTGTGCTAAGAGTCTGCTTCTGCACCAAAAAATGGCTCCCCCTTTCCATCTAATGCAACTGTGAAATCACCAGAGCAATACGCAATAAATCTCTGCCTGTAATTCCTATTTGCACACAGAGTCATGTTTTCACATTAGTCACAAAACGAAATTTCTTTGCCAATTTGAAAGCACACTTACTACTCTTTTTTTTGGCAAGTGATAATCACTTTTACAGACTGACACATTATGAATCCACTTTTCAGATTCTTAAAAAAGCACATGTCCAAACTGCTTTTTCAGACCAGCACCATTTGTAACCTGGGTGACTGCCTACACTCCAGCAAGGGCAACCAGCCTTAGTGATGCTGAATGTATTTGCATTACTGACTGAAACCTCAAACCCCACTCGCTTGTGAATACTGTACATGATTCCACATGGTAAGCAGCTGGGTGTGTGCTAAGAGTCTGCTTCTGCACCAAAAAATGGCTCCCCCTTTCCATCTAATGCAACTGTGAAATCACCAGAGCAATACGCAATAAATCTCTGCCTGTAATTCCTATTTGCACACAGAGTCATGTTTTCACATTAGTCACAAAACAAAATTTCTTTGCCAATTTGAAAGCACACTTACTACTCTTTTTTTTGGCAAGTGATAATCACTTTTACAGACTGACACATTATGAATCCACTTTTCAGATTTTTTAAAAAGCACATGTCCAAACTGCTTTTTCAGACCAGCACCATTTGTAACCTGGGTGACTGCCTACACTCCAGCAAGGGCAACCAGCCTTAGTGATGCTGAATATATTTGCATTACTGACTGAAACCTCAAACCCCACTCGCTTGTGAATACTGTGCATGATTCCACATGGTAAGCAGCTGGGTGTGTGCTAAGAGTCTGCTTCTGCACCAAAAAATGGCTCCCCCTTTCCATCTAATGCAACTGTGAAATCACCAGAGCAATACGCAATAAATCTCTGCCTGTAATTCCTATTTGCACACAGAGTCATGTTTTCACATTAGTCACAAAACGAAATTTCTTTGCCAATTTGAAAGCACACTTACTACTCTTTTTTTTGGCAAGTGATAATCACTTTTACAGACTGACACATTATGAATCCACTTTTCAGATTTTTTAAAAAGCACATGTCCAAACTGCTTTTTTAGACAAGCACCATTTGTAACCTGGGTGACTGCCTACACTCCAGCAAGGGCAACCAGCCTTAGTGATGCTGAATGTATTTGCATTACTGACTGAAACCTCAAACCCCACTTGCTTCTGAATACTGTGCATGATTCCACATGGTAAGCAGCTGGGTGTGTGCTAAGAGTCTGCTTCTGCACCAAAAAATGGCTCCCCCTTTCCATCTAATGCAACTGTGAAATCACCAGAGCAATACACAATAAATCTCTGCCTGTAATTCCTATTTGCACACAGAGTCATGTTTTCACATTAGTCACAAAACGAAATTTCTTTGCCAATTTGAAAGCACACTTACTACTCTTTTTTTGGCAAGTGATAATCACTTTTACAGACTGACACATTATGAATCCACTTTTCAGATTTTTTAAAAAGCACATGTCCAAACTGCTTTTTCAGACCAGCACCATTTGTAACCTGGGTGACTGCCTACACTCCAGCAAGGGCAACCAGCCTTAGTGATGCTGTATGTATTTGCATTACTGACTGAAACCTCAAACCCCACTCGCTTGTGAATACTGTGCATGATTCCACATGGTAAGCAGCTGGGTGTGTGCTAAGAGTCTGCTTCTGCACCAAAAAATGGCTCCCCCTTTCCATCTAATGCAACTGTGAAATCACCAGAGCAATACGCAATAAATCTCTGCCTGTAATTCCTATTTGCACACAGAGTCATGTTTTCACATTAGTCACAAAACGAAATTTCTTTGCCAATTTGAAAGCACACTTACTACTCTTTTTTTTGGCAAGTGATAATCACTTTTACAGACTGACACATTATGAATCCACTTTTCAGATTCCTAAAAAAGCACATGTCCAAACTGCTTTTTCAGACCAGCACCATTTGTAACCTGGGTGACTGCCTACACTCCAGCAAGGGCAACCAGCCTTAGTGATGCTGAATGTATTTGCATTACTGACTGAAACCTCAAACCCCACTCGCTTGTGAATACTGTACATGATTCCACATGGTAAGCAGCTGGGTGTGTGCTAAGAGTCTGCTTCTGCACCAAAAAATGGCTCCCCCTTTCCATCTTATGCAACTGTGAAATCACCAGAGCAATACGCAATAAATCTCTGCCTGTAATTCCTATTTGCACACAGAGTCATGTTTTCACATTAGTCACAAAACGAAATTTCTTTGCCAATTTGAAAGCACACTTACTACTCTTTTTTTTGGCAAGTGATAATCACTTTTACAGACTGACACATTATGAATCCACTTTTCAGATTCTTAAAAAAGCACATGTCCAAACTGCCTTTTCAGACCAGCACCATTTGTAACCTGGGTGACTGCCTACACTCCAGCAAGAGCAACCAGCCTTAGTGATGCTGTATGTATTTGCATTACTGAGTCCAACCTCAAACCCTTAAACTATTCTTTTTTTATACCAGTACACCTTAATTTATGGTGAAAACATAGTCCATATTATTTTACATGTTCCTCACATTTAAATTTCTCCCAAAACAGAAAATAATAAACACAACTTCAACAAAAGGAATCCCATTTCTATTATTCATTTCTTAATTTACCATATACATCCCCTCTCAAACTCTAAACTCACCTTTAAAATTAGTTAGTTGTGAAAGAAATGTGGCACTCAAACAGCAGATTATCAGAGCCAGGATCTCTGTTCTTTACACCTCTCTCCTCTCAGCAGAACCAGATAATGGCAAACTTTCCCTCTCTTTTTCCACACATATACATGTTAGTTTCAAATCTCAGTGCTTCCCCCTTTTTTTCAAATGTAATCACACATTTCTATTGGTTGAAAACCAACCCTTTTCCAAAAGTACCCTTCCCCCAACTTGACTTCTGCCTAGTACCCTTCCCCCAACTTGACTTCTGCCTGCTACCATAGCAACAGCTCATGGAACACTGCTGTGTGGAGTTAGGTCAGAAGTTCACCAAACAATGTTTCAATTCCACAGAGCAAGAGTGCTTGACTTTTCAAACCTAACAGCAAATCCATAGTACTGTTCTTTGGTAACACATTTTTCTGTACCAATACAAAACATGCTTCTATTAATTTACACATACAGCCTAGTTTTTATTCTAGAATGGTATGAAACAGCCAATCAGTTCTTTTTTTAATGAAAAAAATATGTATGCCTCCATTTCCAAACTGTCTTTCTTTTCATATTGCCATTCTACTGAAAGACACCTCCTGAGTGCATCCAGTTCTCCTTTGAAGATGTTCACAGTGTGGATTGTAGGGCACAGCTATGTCTTCTGGAGTGAAAAGTATGCAGAGAAAACAGATATGGTGAGAGACCTTGCTTTGCCAAATGTAGACATTAAATGGATTGGTCAGAGAGGGTTAAAGTGGCACCAATTGATGCCATTGGTGAAATCCTTCATGCACATCCAACACCCTGACCTCATAATAGTGCAGTGTGGTGGCAATGACCTAGGCACTTTGACTGGGGTAGGTCTGGAAATGCTTATGAAGGACACCTTTGCACAACTGTTTTCACTTTTCCCTAAAACTGCCTTTGTGTTTTCTAACATATGCCAAAGGCAAAAATGGAACTGGTCCAATCATTTCTGTCCGCAGATTGACAAAGCAAGAAAGCACGTCAACAAATCTGTTTCTGCTTTCCTCCGTGACTATGGTATGGGTTCCATTTACCACAACAACTTGCGTTACGACATGCAAGACATTTATAGAGGAGATGGTGTGCACTTCAATGATGAAGGGAACAGAGTCTTCCTCTTGAACCTTAGACTCTGCATCGGTACTTACTTGTAGGTACCACTAAAAAATCACTTCATAAACACAACGGCTCTTTTTAGAGCCCCCTAATATCTAAACACTTAAATCTGCATTTCATTTTTTTTTTTTTTTTTTTTTTTTACCGTACGCTTACCGTACGCGTACCCCGCGATTTTTTTTAAAATCAATAAATGTTTTCTTTGTACTTTTCTGTCTTTCTTTGACCCCCTTACAAATGTCAGGGGGTCTGTAACTCTCCTCCTTGCCCCCTTTTCTTGTTATCACTCTTTTTTTTCTGAGTGAAACACACGAAATGGCGGCCGCCGCTTCCTGGTTTCGACCGATTCGAATGTTTACTAAGATCTAAGAGCCAATCAGAATCGCGCTCGCGCACGCCACCGTACGCGTACGGTAAGCGTACCGTAAGCGCACCGTAAACTGGCTCAGATATATATATTGATTTAAAGGCTATTTTCTCAGAATCTACTGAACAGATTTACACCAAACCTACAAAAGGCACTTCCTTGACCTGAGGACTACCTCTCTGCCAAATTTCTAGTAATTCTGTTCAGCCGTTCGGGCTGTAGCCCTGTCTAAAGGTCCTATGGAAAAATGCATGGGAAAAACGCGTTTTGGGACCCCCCTTTTATCTCAGCCCCCGCTTGACGAATCCCCCCCGAGACTTTCAGGGAAGGAGCGGAGCGTAGCGCCCCACCTATTTTGAAAAATTCGCGAGGATTCGTCGACCGGCGCCAAAGTTATTCAAAATAGAATGTTGCGGATTTCCTATGGAAACGTGGTCCTAACTATAACTACCTACTGGCGACCGCCAGTAGGTAATATATATATACCTGTCATTTACTTTACAGAAACACACATTCACTGGCTGATGTCAACAGTGATGTCATCAGTGATGTCATTTGAGATGTCATCAGTGATATCATCAGTGATGTCCCTGACCATGTTATGAGTGATGTAATATGTGACGTCATCACCAGTGCATTGCGGATGCACGAGTTATAGTTAGCTCAACTAACTATAACGGGCGGATTTCTCTGGTTTTATATGAGTCAAATGTCCAACTAACTATAACGTCCCTGAAACCTATGGTTTTTTGTGTGAATATCACACTGATGATATCACTGATGACATCTCAAATGACATCACTGATGACATCACTGATGACATCAGTCAGTGAATGTGTGTTTCTGTAAAGTTTTAATATCTTTCATATATATCTATGCCAAGTTGTATTGAAAATGAGTGGATTTACAAGTGCCTGAATGTATTATTTAGTGGGTGCGTGACTGACTGTATAAGTGAGTCATTGAACGTATCTTATTCAATGCATGGGTTAGTGACTAAACTGTGTGAAAGTCTGTATTAGTCTCTCAGTTGGTGTAAAAGCGGCTGCATGGGTTGGTGAGTAGCTACATGAGTGTCTATATGGGTTTTTGATTTGTTGTCTGAGTATCTGTATGAGTGCCTGAGTGTCTGTGCGGGTGGGTGGGGGTGTGTGTGACTCTGTGCATAGATGTCTGAGTGGGTGATTCATTGGTGTATGGATTCAAAAGTGCATCTGTGAAGGGCTGTATGGGTGAGTTAGTGTGTGTATGGGTGTGTTGGTAAGTGAATGAATGTCTCAGTGGTATATGTGTGAGTAACTACATATGTTTTAAGGCATTATATGTGAGTGTTGGAGTATATAAATGACTATACGTGAGAGTAAGTTATTTGAAGAGTGGGTGTATAAATGAGTGTCTGCTTGTATCAGTGATTGTATAAGACAGTAAGTATGTGTTAGTATCTGCATAAATAAGTGATGTGGTGTGTGTATAAATAATGCAGTTGGTGTGTATAACTGTTTACATGAGTAAATGGGTATGTGATTGATTCTTTGCATGACTGACTAGGTGTGTGAGTAACTCTGGATGAGTGGCGGAGTGTGACTGAATGTATAAGTGTATGAGTGTATATTATAATACTGTATTGATGAGTAACTGCATGTATAAGTGACTGGATGTGAGTGTAGACCTAGGAAATAGTGGGTGGTATGTAGTATCTGGCATTGTTGTGTGCATGTTTCAAAAATAGTAGTCTGTATTTTAGAGTGCGTGTATCAAAGTTTATATTAGGCCATCAGTATGTGCATCAGATTATCACGTGGATGATGTCATCAGTTATGTCACTGACCATGTCATCAGTGATGTAATATGCGACGTCATCACCAGTGCATTGCGGGCGCACGAGTTATAGTTAGGTCAACTAACTATAACCGGCAAATTTCTCTGGTTTTATATGAGTCAAATGTCCAACTATCTATAACGTCCCTGAAACCTATGGTTTTTTAGTGAATTTCAAAGGTTTTTTAAATGCTAATTCCTAACTATAACGTCTGTAAAACCTATGGTTTTTTCAGTGAATTTCAAAGGTTTTTTAAATGTTAATTTCATATTTTAATATTTATCAAACCTATATATTTTCTATTTTTTTGTAATATTTTGGAACTCTATTATCCTTTTTTTAAAATTAATTTTAAAAATTATGTAATGTTTTATATCTTCAAAAAAAATATCTTTATCTTTTTCTTGGGGGGGAGAAAACTGGAGTCCCGTACCGGTAGTGTACCAAGCTCCATCAACACGCGAATCCTATCCGCCATATTGCTAAACTCGTAAATGATGCGCATTTCGTATCCGACGGGTTCGTAGTGCCGCGTCCCATGTAACATCATATACGTATGAGGTCGCGCCAGCTGCTACTTTGGTATGCGACAGGTACGCAGTACCAAGCTGCGCGTTACGTCATGTACGTATGGGGTCGCGCCCACTGCTCGTTGCGTATGCGACGAGTGCACACTGCCAGGCCCTGTGTTATGGCATAGACGTATGGTGTCGCGCCGGGTACGCCATTACCTAATTTCTTTTCTGTCTCAAAACTATATCTAAATAAGTTTAAAGTGTATATGAGAATAAGCGATAATCTAAAACACTTTAAACATTTATATATTTCTAACTGTAATAAACTTATATTATGGTAAATATATTTTCTCAAAATCGCGTCGGGTGCGGCCTCCTTGCGCGCTCGGTGCGCGGTTGCCATGTGACCTTAAAGAAAAGCATTTGATTGGTTCATAACATTTCCCATTGTAACACTTGGAGGACCCCACCCATTTTTGTCATTCTCTCTACAGCGTCTGATAAGAGACTCCTCTTCTGCTTAGAGAGCTTTTTTGAAAACCTTTTGCTATGTACACATATCTGACACTACACACAACATGCAACCATCATCTTCATCAATATTCATGCTCTGTAAAATAGCCTTCCACCTATGATAGCCATGCACCTAAAAGTTACATCCCCGAAGTTTTCCCCACTGCCAGAGGTAACATGGTTGCATGCGCAGTCCACAGCACAAGGTAATGTGGTACGGCCCAGGGGCAGTATCATGCATAGATAATGAACACACGTACACAGATAGTTAGTGGAAGTGGGTACGGGCACGTGCGCTCGACTTCTCTTTATTACCAGGGTCACATATCCAGTGACGTCTGTGCTGGATGCGTGTGGGGTGAGTGAAAACCAGGCCTCAGGGAATGGTTGCGGCTAGCATCAACTACAACAGTAATCATTGGATCACACACAGAGATTCAATAATAAAAGGGTCAATAGTTTGTGCTGCAGTAAGGTAGGGACACTAGATGTGAAATAATACACAACAGATTTCGTAAAAGAACCATAACTTGCGGTATACTGAGATACAGGCAGTAGATCTGAAATAATACACAAAAAGATTGTATCATAAAGGGTCCATCAGTTCTAGTGCACATCAAAAGCATTCAGCATGTTCACAGCCAGCGATGATCCGTGCTGCGAGCGGGCCGTACTAGGAGCAATGTCTGTTGCCTACAGGACTACCTCATCTGCAATAGCGACTCGATTTGAATTGTAAATACTGCTGTCTGCAGTGTAGGCCAGAGAGCGGTCAGAAAGGGACCACAGCCACGTCGCGTTGACTTGAGCTGTCCTGTTTGCAGTACGCAAAGCAACAAAAACCGTGTGCGGACCCTGCGATGATGCGTATGCGTGGTGCGGACAGAGCGCACTGGAGCAATGTCTTTTGCCTACAGGACTGCGTCATCTACAATAGCGACTCGAACTGAATTGTGAACACTGCTGTCTGCAGTGTAAATTGAAAGCAGTAGTCAGCACAGTCATCCATGAATACTTTTTCTCACTTCCTCTTCACAAAATACAACAACATAAATTACAAAAAACTCTGCAATAAATAAATCAAAACACTTCGAATTGCGATCTCTGCTGTCCACAGTGTAGACTGTTATTCAGTGTTCTTTTCCACTACCAAGAAGAATTTGGTCATTGTACTAAACTTATAACTCATCTAAAAAAACTTCTTCAAGCAAGTATACTAAAAGGGCATTGTGTATATTTAAATAGACGTTGTAGTTAGTTGCCTACTGGATTCTGTAATTAAACAATCACCACTCGATCTGAATTGTGAGCCCTGCTGACCGCAGTGTAGGCCAGAGGCAGTGGTCATTAACGCCTCACAGCCACGTGCTGTTGGATTCGAAAGCACAGAGTTGGTTGCACCTGATCGGAGGGGGTACACACAAATCATCACAGACTTTAACTTCTGACATCCTCAATCACAGAATCAAGAACCCGTTTCACTGTTCGGACCTGTTGTACCGCGGTGTACTCCACCGACTGCAGTCAACCAAGTCCAATAATCATGTGCAGCAGTTAGCTACGGAAGCACAGAGTGTGATGCACCTCAACGGAGGGAGTTCTGTGAAAACCAAGTAGCGGGTAATATCGGACATCGTCCATTGTGGGATCAAGACACCGTTCCACTGTTGGGACCAAGAGTTGGTTACACCTGGTAGAAGGGAGTACCTTCATCTCCACTCTCACATGCAGTTCTAACATCGTCCATTGTGGGATCAAGACACCGTTCCACTGTTGGTACCTGTTGGACTACTGTGTTAGTAGTATACATAGCACTCCACGGTGCTGGGCCTGTGTCGCGGTAGCCAGCATTGATCTCAGGAGCCTTCGCAGCTCGCAGACCTCGGCCCAAAAGCTTCCGCCGACACGTGGTGGGTCCTCTTTCACATACGGCGGTTTTGAAAGGTGAACTGTGGGGCATATGTGCGTCGCAGCGGCCATGACGGTTTCTGGGTACCAGCAGGCTGAGAGCATTAATCACGCAGCCACCTTCGCTCACGGCGTCAGCCTCGTGGCGGTGTAAGCTGCGCAGACGTGGCAGACATGTTTGCCATTCCGGAAAAGAACCACACCCAGAGAAACGTGCCTTTTATTCATACCCCTACGCTAGCCTTGCGTACGCCGAGCCAGCCCACTATGCTAAAGATTTGGGGGGGATAGGGGGCAAGTACGCGCTATGTCTTCGTAATCTTCCCTACTGACTGTACTATCATGGTTGCGTCCACTATCCACTTCACTCAATAGACCATCAGTGTATGTTGACATGCACATGTCTGTGCTCTGCATACTCAAGTCTGTTCGGCACATCCACTCAACACTTTGCATTGTATACTTTTATAATCGAGAATCACATGCCATTCTGCATTGTGTGGCAGAGGTGCTATGCCATGTTTGGTTTGTGTACATGGCTAGTCACGGTTCCCACAGTACGTAGTGTCAATGTGTCTGCTAGGTGTACATGTTGTTTGTCATGTTGTATGTGATTATATAAGGTAGTGCGTTTATTTACGAGTAGTGGTTTATCCCATTTACATATCGCTGTCTTAAAGAGGATACAGAAGTTTTTTTCCCAGGTGAAAAGTGCGACCACAATGGCAGTCATTCATTACTATGCAAGAATGTCCAACTCCACGACGCTTCTTAAGCTTACAGCCCCCAATCTTGCGTTCTTTCTTAAAAGCATGCCAACTCCCACAATCAGACCAACATTCACACAGCTTTCTAACGGCAGTTATCTGCTTCTTAATAACATGGACTGCTACGGAATGTGAGCTGGCATACCTTATGTACTTACTGTTTCAAACCGGGTAACTTCCTGTTGCAATCTCTATTCCCACCCACACAAAGTAACTCTCAAAGTTCAACTTGGCCTTCAATACCTACTTTGAAAACAGATTTTTATTAAACTGAGCAAACTGAAAGTGCTTTTGTTTCAAACAGAAGTGTCCCACACTTCTCCAAAAGTTATTTATCGAATGCAGATAGCATGAACTTCAAGTAAAATACACTCCCTTTTAAATACGAACCTCCCATTACACTTTGTGAATTGTTACACAATTTTCAACACATCTGACATTTAAGCTCTGGCTCACTTTTTTAACACTGTCTCCTCCGGCCTTGTCACAGGCTTTCAAACTGTTTTTGGTATAATACCAGACTTCATTCATTCGATCATCTCTGGAATAACAGGAACTGTGCCCATAATTCTCACTCTGTTTGCAGCCATCCTACTACTATTTTTGCTTGTAAAAAATGGCTGCGCACCCTGTAGTAACAATCATGTCCGACAGAATACGCCTTTACGCAAAGCTACATCAATACCGTGAAATGGAACAACTTTTCGGCTGCCTGCCTCTATTTATTAACGGAGCCAGCTACAACATGACATTTATTTACACATATGCAATCTGCATGCAACCATCTTTTTATTGCAAAACTTGCCCATTCGACTGGCGAATGGATCTATGCCTTGCCAACATCCCAACAAACGCTCCCGATATCCAGCAGGTAATGGAGTATCTTGAAAACCATGAACTTGATTGTTCGAGCAGTGGAGCAATGGCGGATGCAAGGCAAAAAGGTATCCTGGCGGAATGGGATTTCTGCGCAGCCGCGAAAGATCTCCTGCAACGTGCGACCTTTGACAACATCGCAGATTGCCTGCCAATTCAAATTGCCGCTCCAACATTCGAGGAACATTACTGTCCCTTCGAGGAAATGAATTGGATCGCTTCACTGTTCTCACACGATGGCAACAATCGCCTCTTGGAACATTACGCATCTCAAGCCGCTGAAGAACTTCCGGACTGCAATCTCCAAGACTTGTAAGAAATTCACTTTATTCTTGGATTGATTTTTTCCAACTTTTTTGACTTTTTCCTATACATTTTTTTAATACACTTCAATTGAACTATTTTCATATAATAACTTTCTAAGTATGCTTAGGCATTTGAACTCTGTTTTCATTATTGCCTCTTACGTCTCCAGACTAAGCAGGGGTGGGTGATGTATGGCCTATGCAAATACGCTATTTACTTGCTAAATTAGCCTAAACCTGACATCCATTTTGAAACCATGTCTATTCTTTGTGCACACGTCTCTCTGCCTGCCTGTTATCCACAAAGCCCTTTCACACAAATTAGCTCATCCTCAGCCTCTGGTCACGAGCTGGCGATCAAGATCAAACAACACAGCATTGTTCAGGAACTGGTTGTCACAGTGTGGTAATCGTATCCTACCTTTATTTTCATTATACAATTTACAGTCATTCATGTCTAATAGATATTGTTTATGTCACATGGAACTGTAACATGTAATGTGGAATTGACTGATGCAGGAGCTTAGGTTTGAATACAACAGAAGCGGTTGGAGTTTGCCTCAGCTGGATGCCTTAGCTCTTGCACCAGTGGGTCCATTTATGGCACTTAAATAAAGACACTTTTTTATAAAACTTGCAGACTCCATCGCTTTATTACACACAGCCACTTTCTTAAACACACCTGATTTCACCATTTGTCTTCTGTGGCACTGCAACATTCTGCATTATATTCTTCACGATTATTTCTTTATTCTTGCTTGCTAAAACACTCCATTCAAGTCTTCAGACCGGTAGGGGTGAGGAGTTTGCTTCCCACTCCCGCTATAGTCTAAACCCATACTAACACCACTTGCACAGCTATGCTACAGCGGCCAGTATTCTACAGTGCCCAAAGCACATCAGTTTACAGCAATCAGCTCACGGTTTCATCCCCGAGTGTACCGGCACCTCACCTCAGCACCATCTCACTGTGGGCAAAACAGCACTTTCACACCCGTAAAGATGAATACTTTGCTTCACACTCCCTGTATAGCACCCCCTAACCACCCCACAGAGCTCACAGTGCTCCTACCCTCCTCTTTCCTAGTTTTTTTGCCCTTTTTTCCCCTTACTCGCTTCAACGGAATCACAAAATGGCTGCCAACACTTCCTAGTTGCAACCGTTCGCAGCCAATAACCAGCAAGCTCGTGCTCGTAACGCCTCAGCCAATCAGATGGCAGAATTCCCAAATATCGATATCTGTAAGTTTCGATATTCGATATTTCTCCAACACTCCTGAACGGATTCACACCAAATAAACAAAAGTGTGCTTTCTAGACCAAGACCCTTCTCCCTGCCAAATTTGGGATAATTCTGTTCACCCGTTCGACCTGTAGCCTTTTCTAAAGTTTTCTATGGAAATTGCATGGAGAAAATACATTTTGGGACCCCCTTTTTTTCTCCACCCCCCGCCCCCCTTGACGAATCACCCACAAACTTTCAACATAGGAGGTGATATGAACAAAGAATTAGTTTGGACAATATCATGAAGATTCATTAAACGACGCTAAAGTTATAAGCAAAACAAAAAATGCTCTTCCTATGGAAACTTGGTCCTGACTATAATTACCTACCGCCAGTAGGTAATGTAATATATATATATATATATATATATATTGCTGTAACCCTCTCCACACGGGAAAAGAAATGAGTCGCACTCCAGCAGTGAGTTCGATAATTTATTTGATTTTCCCAAGGCAAGTCCTGACGCGTTTCGGTCAACTTTTACCTTTCTCAAAGGCACGCCTCTTTGCATCTACCACAATAACGATTGCTTTGATTTGTCAGTTTTTGGCCCCTGATGGCCGCCCTGATGGGACATTGTTCTGAAGCATGCTGGTACTTGTGGTTTGTTGTCCCTTCAAACCCTTCAGTGGGTGATGCATTCCATTATTAAAAAATAAATCAATTTCTGCTCACGGCTGCTTCCTCGCATTCCCATTTTCGAGGTCTGCTGAAAACCATACCGAAGCCAGTCTTCGGTGGCGTACTGCTGAACCCTTATCGCTTTCAGGAATACACACAGACGGTTCACTTTCGGGCAGCCGCGGCGCTCTCTCTGGCGGTGCGTCACTCTGCGGTAGAACCAAGCCGCTGAAACATTGCTGTAACCCTCTCCACACGGGAAAAGAAATGAGTCGCACTCCAGCAGTGAGTTCGATAATTTATTTGATTTTCCCAAGGCAAGTCCTGACGCGTTTCGGTCAACTTTGACCTTTCTCAAAGGCACGCCTCTTTGCATCTACCACAATAACGATTGCTTTGATTTGTCAGTTTTTGGCCCCTGATGGCCGCCCTGATGGGACATTGTTCTGAAGCATGCTGGTACTTGTGGTTTGTTGTCCCTTCAAACCCTTCAGTGGGTGATGCATTCCATTATTAAAAAATAAATCAATTTCTGCTCACGGCTGCTTCCTCGCATTCCCATTTTCGAGGTCTGCTGAAAACCATACCGAAGCCAGTCTTCGGTGGCGCACTGCTGAACCCTTATCGCTTTCACGAATACACACAGACGGTTCACTTTCGGGCAGCCGCGGCGCTCTCTCTGGCGGTGCGTCACTCTGCGGTAGAACCAAGCCGCTGAAACATTGCTGTAACCCTCTCCACACGGGAAAAGAAATGAGTCGATAATTCTGTTCACCCGTTCGACCTGTAGCCTTTTCTAAAGTTTTCTATGGAAATTGCATGGAGAAAATACATTTTGGGACCCCCTTTTTTTCTCCACCCCCCGCCCCCCTTGACGAATCACCCACAAACTTTCAACATAGGAGGTGATATGAACAAAGAATTAGTTTGGACAATATCATGAAGATTCATTAAACGACGCTAAAGTTATAAGCAAAACAAAAAATGCTCTTCCTATGGAAACTTGGTCCTGACTATAATTACCTACCGCCAGTAGGTAATGTAATATATATATATATATATATATATATATATATATATATTGTCCGCTACAACGTCACACAGGTACTGACAACACCAGGGATTTGTTTTTTTGTTTTTTATTTTCTTTCATCAAAACAGCATAACGAGTTTCGTCAGTCACAGCTTTCTTGTTCACATATATATTACTTTTTTGCTTAAGGACTAATTTATTTGACCACTCCTTTTCAGCAAAGGATGGAGAAAGATGTGCCCTCAGGTGTTAAAAGGACATTCATTTACGTGCGTGGTGGACAGAGCTCATTTCAGGGATTTTAATGTTGATGTGTGTCACTCACATAAATAAATGAATGCACTTTTTTGCATGAGAATGAGCCTGCGTCCACTGATTTTATTTCAAAGGAGTGAGCATGGTTTCTCTGTACACTTTTGGGTATGAACTGTGCATATGATCCCCAGAGTAGTGGGGCATGTTGTCACTGCCAGCCTGACAGGGAGGGCGTAGGACTGAAGGATTGGTAGGGATGTAGAGTGGACTGGACATCAAGTGAATCATACGACCCGGATTGTGTTCCATGGTGAGCCAGGTGCGTGCTTGGGCTGATGTTGGTTACTAAGATATTCTGATATCAAGGGTGGTATAGTGTTGAGTTACTCTGAGACTTTATGTTGCTAATACATTTTCCATCTCCGTGAGGAGCACTACGCGAAGGCAGATTTTATTACAAGACCGGAGGCTCATATTATGCTGTCTTTTCTTACTGTTTATTAAATAGCAACCAAGAAAAACAAATAACTACATTACCCAGAAAACCTGGAGAAAGTACTACCCAACAATGACATCACAATCGAAGCACCAATAGCACCTCAAGTAGCTTCAGTAATTATCTTGACTCAAAGTAGTAATTCCTCTTTACTTGCTGCTCGCAGTCAATATAAGTATTCTTTTTACGTTGCGCACAGTGTAATTTATAAGCTTTATTGAATTACTTTGTTACATGTGTATTTTGCCCCTTTTATTGTGATATTGTGGTATTTGCTTGGCTTTCTCGCTGTGTGCTCACGCTCACACTCTTCCCCACAACGCACTTGTTTCCCCACGTGCTTGCCTTTGCTCTCGCTGCCCTCAGAGCTCTGGCTGCCTGCTCCACACGTGTCACACTGCCTCTCCCGCAACGCTCCATGGCTCATTCCTCCTTGTTGTTGGCTCTGATAACGCCCGCTGTGGCTTGGCTCTTCCTGCAGACACTCCTCTCTGCCTGAGATACCTCCTTTTCTTACGCCTCTTTACTCTTAACCATCCCCCTTTGGCTCCTTACAATATTACCCTTTATTTACCAGTTAACAATTTGAAATCTTTTAATAAGGATTCAGTACAAGGATCATCGAAAACAACTCCATCCTCGACCCCTCCCAATCCGGATTCCGTAACAACCTCAGCACCGAGACCTCCCTACTCGCCACCACAGATGACCTCCGCACCCTCCTCCACCAAGAACACACAGCAGAGCTGATCCTACTCGACCTTTCAGCAGCATTGGACACTGTCCCCCACTGCACACTCGCCGCCAGACTCCACGACGCAGGCATACAAGAAACCACGCTCAACCGGATCCGCTCATTCCTCACTGGCAGAACACAAAGAATCAGACTGCCACCCTTCCTCTCTGAACTTACGGAAATCAATTGCGGAGTACCCCAAGGATCTTCACTCAGTCCAACCCTCTTCAACATCTACATGGCCCCCCTCGCCACCATCGCTGACAGCACAGCCTCAGCATAGTGTCATTTGCCGATGACACCCAGCTCATCCTCTCCCTCACCAAAGACCCCACCACCACCAGACTCAACTTCCAGGAAGGAATTAAGAACGTCCCATCCTGGATGAGCTGCCTGAAGCTCAACTCGGAGAAGACAGAAGTCCTCATCCTCGGAACATTCCCGTCATCATGGGACCACACCTGGTGGCCCAACGCTCTTGGCAGCCTACCGACCCCCACGCCCGAAACCTTGACATCGTACTCGACTCCTCCCTCTCCATGAACAGACGCCCCTCCATGAACAGACGCAGTCGCCTTCAGCTGCTTCAACACCCTCAGCATCCTCTGAAAGACCTTCAAATGGACCCCTCCCCTGAGTCAAGGAAGACCATCACCCACGCACTCATAACCAGCAGCCTGGACTCCGGGAACTCCCTCTACTCCGGGATCAACAAGATTCCGCAAGCTCCAGACAATACAGAACACCACAGCCAGACTCGTCCTCGACATCCCCTGACACGAACACATCTTCCAACACCTACGGAACCTCCACTGGCTCTCCGTCGAGAAGAGAGTCACTTTCAAGATACTCACCCATGCCTACAAGTGCCTTCACAACACTGTACCTCAATACCTCAACAAGAGAATCTCCTTCCATATACCCAAAAGAAACCTCAGATCATCCAACCTCGCCCTCGCCGAAATAACGCTCATCTGCAGAGCCAGAACAGGAGGAAGAGCCTTCTCCTACATCTTCTCCTACATCATCTCCTGATCGACATTAGACGCGGTCCCTCCCTAAACATTTTGAGAAAGACACTGAAGACCTGGCTGTACGACTGAATGGAGTGGCTTACCTCTCTCCCATGCCTTTAAACCCTGTCGATGAGTAGTGCACTTACAATTCCCTGATTGATTGATTGTACAGCAGGCTGTAGCAGTCTCTATGTTGGATGTTTCAAAGAATGTAGAGGCTTCCCTCTCTAAAATGCTCTTCTCTGAAGGCCCCTCTAAGAAGGGTAAGAAATATATGGTACCCTCTGGTGTAGCTAGTAAAGGCGTTTCTTTGAATTCTGGTCCTCCCACAAGAGAGATTTCATTTTCAGAGCTACCTTCCTCCCCCTTCAAGTTGCCCATCTTAAAGACATGGACGATGACGATGTATTGGATGATAATAATTATAGGCCGACACAGAAAAGGTAAAGAATTTCTCCTAATGATGGTGGTGTTATTCACCCAGTGTCTACTGATTTGGTGGACCATCTTGGAGAACCCATGTTTGATACATCCTTCGTCTACGACCCCAGTTCTACTGAGTGGGTCACATTCGAGCATGTTGCTGAATACGTGTCCCATTATCTTCGCCATGCTCTAGGAAAATGTTACTGTAATAAGCTAAAATCTGAATGCCCCCATCCCTCTCTTCCCAACAACATTATTTCCACTCCCGTCATTGATCTCAACATGTTGATGTACTTTACAAAATATGGGACAGACCCAAAGAAAGAGGGGTGGACAGAGCGTAGTCGAATTGTCAGGACTGTATTTTGGATTTGGTTAGTACTCTGACAGAATACTGGATTTGGCCAAGGGAGCTAAGATGAAAGGAACTCAGGTGGATCCAGAAACCTTATCTAACTGGGTCCAACTGGCTATTTGTATTTTGGGAAATGCCAACGCCCATATTTCTCAGGAAAGAAGGCAGTGCCTGCTTCTTAAAATTGACCCGAAACTTAGTAGCCTTGATACTTAAGAGGAAGGTGCTTTGTTTAATGGTATTTTATTTGGAGACTACTTTATTAAGGAACTTGGGAAATATGTCACCACCTTTGCCATGATAAACAAAGGTCAGTTATCCCTCAAAAATATTTTTTCCCCTTGCGTTTCTACCAGAGCTGGCAAAGGCAGGAGTTGCTTTACAGGCCACAATGCCACAAGGGGTCTATCCCTCAGTAGAGGCTCCTTCGACCAGCAATCCCAGGTTGACATCTACACTGGTTATAAGCCCCAAAAAGGAAATTCATTGGGGGCGTGGCTTTGCCAACGAACGATATGGCTGCAGGATAAGCTACCTTCGTAGCAACCCCGACCATACCCCACAATCCGACCCACTAATCTGGGACCATCGGCAGCACTGTAGACACTGGTGAGCCAAAAAACAAAGCTGCGAGACCCCGGAATCACAGATATATCAACGCTGCGAATAGCGGCCTTTCTGGAACCCAGGGCCAGTGCCTGGCGTGAGGCGGTGCAGGGCGTGGTGACGTCGTCGAGTCGGCCCCTCGATAATGCGAGGTAGTGGTCGTGGCGTCCAACGATAACTCTGCGGGACGAGCCGAGATCGACTCCGTGGTGAGGCCACTGCGGACATTGGTGACCTGACGGGAGCTGTGCAGGATAAGATAGGCAGTGTTTCCATCAGTGGCTGCCTGAGTGGGGCAAATATAGTGTGCCTGAGAGAGAAGCACCTGACGTTGTTTCTCCAGGCGTCCCCCTGATCCTCTGATCCTCAGAGAGCTAACGGACAGACTGGCACCCGCAATAGCGCAGTGGAGGGGACGCTACTGAAGCGAAGCAGACCGCTATGAGCAGAATCAGACACAGCGCTCCCATCATACCGGGCACCATGTGAAACACCGGCCCATCTGCATGCCTATACATGGAATTGAAACTGCCGCAGAGACACGCTCTGGGGCTAACATTCGCATTGTCTGGTAGCTTAATTTGAAAGTCGGGGACCTGGCTGTTGAGCAGTGTGGTCAATGAGACATAACCCAGATCCACTGTGATATGTGCGTACTGGGTAGATTGCAAAAAGACGATATTGCGGGCGCATCTCCACAGTCCGGACCTGCGCATTGTGTGTGGTCGGGATGTGAATTTGGGTGCATCTATGACCAGTAAGCACCGAACAGATCAATACCACAGTTGAAACTAATCGGCCCGGATAGGCGCATTGGTCATGAGCTAGACAACACAAACGAGCGAACCAGACCCTCACAAGAGTCCCTGCTCGCTGAGTTGGGGAGGCCTAGCATTTGCAGACTACGAGACACGGAGAGAACCAATATACCATTGTGACGCTCCTCGGATAAGGGAGGGGCCCAGAATAGGAGTCAAAGGCCAGTTCCGGCTGAATTGGGAGAAAATGTCAGGCGCAAAAGGATCGCAACAAACTAAGCTAGTTAAGTATACATTGCCGATTTCAACTGATTCCGAGCACAATGCTAAAGGGAAAATGTCGACCGGCCTGGATGGGGAGGAGCAGGACCCAACATTGAAAGACATCATGGACGCCATCTCAGGGGTGCGTACCTCTCTGGAGCACAGGATGGACGCTATCACGCTGGAAGTGACACTGATCAGAACAGTCCTACAAAAAATAGGGGAGAAGGTCAAACAAATGGAGGTTGTTACCTCTGGCGTCATTGGGGATTCATTGCAAATGCAGCAGGACATTAAAGACCTGCAGGCTTTTCGTAAACTTGCAGAGCAAAAATTGGACGATTATGAAGGTCGCACCAGAAGAAACAACGTATGAATAATTGGACTGCCAGAAGGGGCGGAAGGTCCTGCGGCCGACCTATTTGTGGAGGAGCTCATAGTTAAACATTTCCAGCCTAAGGGCTTATCTTAATTATTTGTGGTAGAAAGAGCGCACAGAGTCCCAGGAGGAAGATCGAAACCTGGAGCACCTCCCCGTCTGATGTTGGCTAAGCCCTTAAACTTTAGAGACAGAGATGCGATATTACCCACTGCGTGAGTGGCCCCTCCCCTGAGGTACGAAAATTCAGAAATCTCCTTCTTTCCGGACTTCACATGTCCAGCGACTATGTAGATCATTTCTTGAGGTGAAAAAACGGCTCCGGGAAAGGGGGCTCAAGTACGCTATGCGCATCTCCGTGTCGAAGCTGAAGGTAAAGCCTGTTTTTTCGATAACACGGAAGTGGCTGCAGACTGGCTAGAGGGTTGCAGAGCAGTGAAAGAACATAACGCTCCCTGAGAGTAGGACCTGACCGTCTAGGATGAAAGCACTGTTTGGAGGAAGCACGGTGCCATTGGCTCGTTTTGAATACTCGACAGATGAGGCTGCTCAGACCTTAGGTGGTGATGGAGCCTAAATGATGGACAGTGGACTGGAAGAAGACGCTAAGTGTCTTATTAATCATTACGTACATTATGTGGGTCCCTCTAGCGAGGCACAATGTTTTTGAATAGGGGCAGAGGTTGGGGAGATGTTTTTCTCCCCCCCAATATATTCTATTTTTAGTCTACAGTTTGGACGACAGCCACTCTGCATAGTTTGAATCATGGCCAGTTGTAGGCCCAGAGTGCAGGTAAGCAGGGAGGGGGAGTAGTTGGGCTGGGGTTGGGTTGCTTCATGTTTTCTTAGATAGTGCGACATTGATTAAAGCAACATAAGAAATGGATATGCAAAATATGACTACACAAATTGGGATAAAAATTTTAAGCTCCTAAGCTGGAACGTAAATGTGCTAGGGGACAAATTAAAACGTAGTATTGTATTACAATACATTAAGCGACAAGCCCCAGATGTGGTGCTCCTCCAAGAAACGCACCTAGTTGGCAACTCATGTAAAGTAATGAGTAGATGGGGATACCGTCTAATGGTTAATTCCGGTTTTACCACGGGCTCCAGAGGGGTGGGTATAATGATAAAAAAATCCTTTCCACTGTCAACAAACCACACCTGGACGGACGTGATGGGCAGATATGCTACGATTTCCGGACAGTGGGAGGGGTAGTAGCAGCTAATGTCCCGCCAGGGTCACAGGGCCAAACATTCAAAGACTTAGGCAAAATCACACTGTCACTCCCAGAAGGTTACCTGGTAATAGGCAGAGACTTCAATTCTGTTGTTTCTGGTTCCATTGACCGGTGTCCTCCCCGCAATATAAGCCCCTCACATTATTTTATTTATTTATTTATAAAGTTTTATATAGCGCGAACAAGATCCCGAAGGATAACAGAGCACTTTACAAAAAGGATGGAAGGAAGGAAATAAATGCAATATCGACATCAGGTACAAATAAAAACAAGAATAAATGCATAATTACAAGACGAATTGGTCCAAGGAGAGTAATGCAATAAACAGGTACATTGCGGACTACAAGGGGGCACACTATGAGGTAAAGAAGAGCAGCAGCCAATGATGGTCAAATGGTTGTAGGATCAATGACTTTGAGCAGGTGAGCCTAGCCCAATTAAGGTAAGAATTTGTTCATTAGGAATCTTTTGACTTCCAGTTTGAAGGCAATCGTTGAGGAGATTCTGCGTACTTCCGGTGGAAGAGAGTTCCATATCTTTGGAGCGGTGCCGGAGAAGGCTCGGTGGCAAGTTCTCTTTTTGCTAAAGATTTGTGGTTTAAGTAGGAACGTGTTAGCGCTTCTTGAGGCTCTACCATCACAGGATAATTCAAGCTTTTGCGCTATGTACCTGGGACTTTTGAGATGGAGGGCTTTGTGTGCCAGAACAGCAATCTTTAACTGAATTTTAGGTTCGTAAGGCAAACATTTAAGAGATTTTAGGACTGGGGATATGTGGACATTTAGTTTGGTACCTGTAACCAGTATAGCCGCAGCGTTCAGTGATGCCCTTAGTGGAGCCAGGATGTATTTGGGAAGGCCACAGAGCATAGCGCTGCCAAATTCTAACCTCGGTAAGACAAGCGCTTGGACCACATGCTTGAAATCAGTTTGTGGAAGGAATGGTTTCATAGTTCTAAGTGTCCTCATCAAGTGATTTGTTCCCTTACACACATTGCTGATATGATTCTTCATGTTCAGGTGCTTGTCCAGGGTGATTCCGAGAGATTTGGCTGAGTCTATAATGAGGGGGGTGCAGTTGAAAGCCATGAGGTGATTCAACCAAAGGTCTAGCTTGGGAATGTGGTTCAGAGGGGAGATGAGAAGGAATTCAGTTTTGGACGTGTTGAGCAGGAGATGGTTCTCAGTTAACCAATTTTTTTGGGAGCTATTAGGGTAGTGTTGAGGGAGATGATGTTATCCGGGGCGGAGATTTTCAAATAAAGTTGCGTATCATCCGCATACATACGGAAGAGAATGTTCGTGGAATTTAGTGAGTTAGCTAATGGTTCCAGGAAAAGGTTGAAGAGTATAGGAGATAGGGCGGACCCTTGGGGTACCCACATGAGAACTGGTGAGGGCTGGGAGAGAGAGTGGTTTGCCTTTGTGACCTGTGGAGGAGGAAGGACGAGAACCATTGTAGCACCTGACCAGAGAAACCCATCCTGTTCTTCAGAATGGATAGGAGGTTGTCGTAATTGACCGTGTCGAATGCGGAGGAAAGGTCAAGGAGGATTAAGAGACAGGAATCGTTTTGGTCAAGCATTTTTAAAATGTCATCCGTAACGTGAGTGAGAGCCAATTCAGTACTGTGCCCCTTCCAAAAGCCAGATTGATGCTGGTCTAGGAGTTGGAAATTCTCAATGTGAGCACAAAGTTGGGATTGTACACCTTTTTCTAGGAGTTTGGCTAGGGTGGGGATGTTGGAGATAGGGCGAAAGTTCTTGAAGTCAGCTCTATCTGCGTTTATTTTGTTTAGTATAGGTGATACCTGAGCTGCCTTTAGGCAGTCTGGGATCATGCCTTGTGACAGTGAAGCGTTTACAATCCTTGTCCAGGTGGGGATGAGGACAGTCTTGATTTCTTTAAAGATTGCCGGTGGCAAGGGGTCACTGAAGTGGTTAGATGGGGTGATATTTTGGAGAATCTTGTGGATGTCTTTTTCACTAAATGGGGTAAAGGTGCCCCATGATGCATTGTTCTTGGTGTTCATGCTGATAGGTTTGCGTTTTTCTAAGAGGTCAGAGGGTAGTGCGGACCCGAAGGATGGCAGTAAAACCTTCTTAGAGGCGAGTTCAATGGAGATGAGCCTTGATTTCTCAGTGAAGAAAGCGGCCAGTTTGTCACATGAGGGTGGGATGCCTCAAGAATCCGAGTTATTTGGAGCTACCACTGATTGCTGTTTAACCAATTCAAAAAGTTTCTTGGGGCGGTTTGCAGCTTGATCAAGTTGGTGTCTGAAGTAGTCTGACTTAGCGCTCTTGATTTGTTTGTTGTAGAAGCTCCTAACATCTCTACGGAGTTTTAGTTAGTCCGAGGAGGGTTTGGCTCTCCAGGAACATTCAGCTGCCGTAAGGTTGCGGCGTTCGGTGTTTAAATTGTCATTGTACCACGGTTTGGAAATTTTTGTTGAGGCATTTTTTGTTTGAGTGGTGCAATGTCATCCATGATGTTGGAGATGGTCTAGTTGTAAGCGTTGGTGAGTAACTGTACCGCGACCAGGTCAGCTTGGGAGGAGAGGGCAGACTTACAGTGGGCTGCTAGTTCATCTGCATTTATTTATCAGAGGTCCCTTTTCCATATCTTTGATTTTGTTGGTTGAGCCTTCCTCACAGACACTTTTCTATTAATATAAAAGAGGATGCAATGGAGGTCGGACCAATCGCAAGGAGTAATGGAGTCCAATGTGATGGTCTGTCCTTTCGAGATGATGAGGTCTAGAATTTCTCCTTTATTATGAGTTGGTTGGTCACAGTGCTGAAATTGTTCTTGATCACTTAAGAATGATTTAAGGCAAGTTAAAGTGTGGTCATTGGGGTTACACCAGTGAAGGTTGAAATCACCAAGGAAGATTTGGGACACTGCTGAGTCGACATTGCCAGGGATGATTTCCATTAGTTGCTCGATGAAGGGGTGATTGTCTCCCGGAGGATGATAAAAAGTGTGAAGTTTGCATACCGGTAGGTAATTACTTGTAATGCTGAAACCAAGGTATTCACAGGAGGAAGGCGTAGAGGAATCCAAGAGAGAAATCGAGAGTGTCTTTCTATGAATACAGGCTAGGCCACCACCCAGCTTCCGAGCTCTGTCTAGCCGAGTTATGTCATGTGTAGGAGGTACTAGGAGGTCTAGGATAGGAGTGGAGGTGGGATTTAGTGAGGATGATAATGTCTAAATCATTGTGTTGGATGAGGTTGAGGCGTGTTTACTGGCTGACCTGCAGTTGACTAGTACACATTTAAGTCGTACGGGATTAAGGGGGCAAGGAGTCTGGATGACGTTCACTCTCATGAGGTTGTCTTTATTGATGACTCTAAGATTGTGAGGGGGTTCCCTGTTCGGGTTAGAATGGATTGTTTATATTTGCTCTGGAGGTATCATGTTGGTGATGGACCTAGGAAAGTAAGAGTTGTGCAGGTCATTGAGCTCCTTGGACGCCAGGTAGGTCTTAAATATTCTGAGTTGGGAGGGGGCGTTAGGTAGGGGTATGGTTTTCGAGACAGAAGGAGCGAAAAGTTGACCCATGTAATCTCTGACCCTAGGGAGGCTCTGTGCAAATTCGCAGAGGCTAGGCCGGAGCTGATCATCGGGAAAAGATCATTTGAGAGGGCTTTCAGGTCATGTAATTCAGTAGAGAGAAGGTGCAACTGGAGAGATATATCATCCAGGACCGCCACCAGGTCTTCTGAGTGTTGGTAGTGGGGTAATGGGTGTATTGGGAGAGCGGACGGAGAAAGGGGGCCTCGATGTAGGCCCGTGGAGTCGTCCAAGGTGATGATGTGCAGTTCCTGGAGAGGGAGTTGATCATTTGGGAATAGCAACGTTCCATGGTTGTGGATGGATATAGTAGCATTAGCTCTAAATGTGGGCGAGGTCGTAACCAGGAGTCTGAGACCATGAGGGAACTTTTTGGCTGAGGCGATTCTGAGTAAGGAGTGGAACACCGATCTCCACTGAGCTCTTCTTTTAGTATATAAAATCAGGTTGCTAATAATAGTACCTTTTTTGGGACAGAAGTAGTGGTCAGAGATAAGGGTTTCAGAGTTAGCTTTGAGAAGTCTATGTTTCAGAGACTTTGTCGCATTTTTGGAGAGGTTGGTCTGATAGTTAATTATATAGCTGTTAGTGCCAAACTTTTCTAGTCTGGAGATCATTTTGTACTACGCAAGGGCTGTCGTGAAGGAGAGAACTTGGAGGTCGGAGTGAACAGGATTCCGGTGTGTTATCCTCCATGAGGGTGTGTCATGTGAGTGCACCGTTGGCAGTCGCGGTCAATGTAGCTAATTCAAGTTGTGTGGTAGCTGGTGGTCAATCTAGCTAATTCAAGTTGTGAGGTAGCGTGGTATAGCTGAGAGGTCGGAGTGAACAAATAATCCCCCCTGAAGGTGTGACTTGTGAGAGCACCGTTTTTCTGTGGCGGTTCGCTTAGCAAGTTTTCAATGTATGCACTTTTTCAATTTAGCTAGGCCGATTTGTGAGGTAACATGTGGATATGTCTTAAAGATATCAAACTTTTGGAGCTCAGCGGGGGAGAACGGTCAACATAACTCACGTCTTCAAGATCGTGGAATGAGGAAGCAAGGGTGTTGTCTGAATAAACTGTGATCCGGCTTATTTAGGATGAACCATTCCAAGATGGCTGCCGTGTTTACTATATAGTAGTCCAGGTTCGATTTCCAGTGATTGGTCCCCCCCTTGCTTTCCATTTGTTGTTCCTCTTTCCGTTTTGTCTGCAATAGGGGGAGTGGGCGTTTCTTTGTTTTCAGATGAGTGCATAGTGTGGGGAAGTCCTATGTTTCTCTCTGACTATATCCCAGCCTGGTTAGACCAATCTCACAATTTTACCCAGAGCTGTCATTTTGAGAGAAGTGTGGAGGTGGATAAAGAACTTCCTCTAGCCTACGTGAAAGCAACATATAAGTCTGTGGCAGACAAAATACAAAAAATAAGAATAAAATAAACTTGCCAAAGTCATGTAAATCTTGTTGTGCTGTGAGATCGTAGGCCTGCAGTTTTTGTCTGCAGTCATCATGGACGTGGTGCCTCCAAGGAGTGAGAGTCTGTCGTAGAGCCAGAGGCTCACTGCTCCGCGTTAGTCTGCTCGTCAATATCACTGAGCGTGCAGGAGGCTCTGTCTGCTTGCTAGAGAAGGGTGGGGCGGGGAGAATTGGGGCTTCAGAGCCAAACTGAGAGTGTGGTGCAAATGGTTCTTGCTGGAGATCATGCAGTCTGGGAGTCCGTTGCAGTGTTTTCCCTTCCTGCCCTGGTCAGGGTCATGAGAAGAGGAGTCGTGGCGAGAAGCAGCGAGGAAAAGGTTCTAAATGCTACCATTGCTGCTGTAGATCCGGGGCCTCTGCGTGGGGTGAAACAGCTGAATCCACTCAGCCAATGTGGGGCGGTCATAAAATCATGCCGGCTGACTCGCTGTGAGACTGCTGTTCGGCTCGCAATTTGTCGAGGACACGTGGGTGAGCGCTCACTGTGGATGCAGGATCGTCGTTGTAATCCTCTTTCACGATGCCTTCGGATGCATCATGGTCCGTGCTGCAGCCAGTCCGCAAAAGTTCATTGGTTACGGACCTCGCCCCTGCTCCGACTTGCGGCGGTAAGAGAATGGAGATTCAGTCTATTAGTGCATCAGATCCTGTTACTTGTGAAGTTTCTTTATTGTCTCTCTTTGTTACTTCTTATTTTCTCTTCGTTCCCGTGCAAATTTCTGATGGGGCTAATAGGGATATAGCGGCCAGCGATCCCAAGCAAGCAGAGCTGTCTTAGGGAGCTCCTCACCAGTCGGCCATTGGCTTCCTGATTTCTTAGATGCAATTGGCCTAGTTGTCGCATGGAGAGTGTACCGCCCCGAAAGTATCCAACATACCTTCTATTCAGGGGCACACAATAGTTTATCCGGAATAGATTATCTCCTCACTCCAGCGTCTCAAATAGTTAATATTAGGGAAATTAGGCACCTGGCCCTCGGCATATCTGACCACTCACCACTATGGGCCAAGGTGGTCCTGGGAGAGAGAAGGGTGGGGAGAATAGCACCTATCAATCCGTGGCACTTCCAGAACACTGTTGTCAAGGGTAAACTGCCAAAAGCTATTGAAAATTACTTTCTGGATGACAAAGATTTGGTGCGGTCAGCCCAAACTCTGTGGGAAGCTTTTAAAACAGTACTAAGGGTGGCTACGCTGGTTACCATACACGGTTCAAAAAAAAAAAAAAATACACAAAACGGGCAAACCTAGAAATCAGTGTTCTTCATACAGACCCATCTCCTTATTAAATGCCGAGCCTAAAGTGCTAGCCAAAATGCTGGCTGGTCGTTTGGTTCGGGGGATCAGCAATCTGGTGCACCCAGACTAATCGGGCTTTATGCCGCACCGTAATACAGCACTAAACTTGAGGAGATTGCATGGCTTGTTAGGGCATCAAGGCACTATACGAGAAATCAGTTGTGGTCTCATTAGATGCTATGATGGCCTTCGACACGATTGAGTGGCCGTACCTGTTTGCAGTCCTGACCAAGATGGGATTCGGGCCAAATTTCATCAAGTGGGTACGCCTTTTGTACAGAGAGCCCTTAGCGCAGGTGGTTGTCGACAATAACAAATCTGAAGTATTTACACTGGGCCGTGGGACTCGACAGGGGTGTCCGCTGTCCCCCTTGCTTTTCGCCCTGACCCTGGAACCTTTAGCTGCGTGGATCCGCAGAGACCCCATAATTCGAGGGTTGAAGTGGGCTGAAATATGGGAGGACCGATCTCCCTCTATGCGGACGATATTCTGCTGTACCTAGCATCCCCCAAAAGATCACTTCATAGAGTGCTTAACATATTTACAAATTTTGGTAAATATTCCAGATACACAATCAACTGGAGCAAATCCTTAATGTATGTCCTTAATGGAGGGCGTCCTCCCCTCCCCAGGGGCTGTCCTATGCAGGAAGCGAAAGATGGATTCCAATATCCTGGAATATTTATAACAACAGACCCCAAAACTAGTTATGAACGTAACCTGCTCCCCGCTGCAGAGATTGAAGCGAGATGTGACCAATTGAAAAACTCTCCCGATCTCGCTACCACACTTCCTCTACGCGCTTCAGAATTTCCCAGATCCAGTCCCAGCAAAATATTTCAAGGAGAGAGAGAGTCTCCAGAGGGAATTGCTCTGGGAGGGTCGACCTCGTATAGCTTTTCCAAAATTAGTCATGAGCATGAGCTGGTATGATGGGGAGATCGAACTCTCTGACATAAAAAAATATTATTGGGCGGCCCACCTAGCTGCCATCAATCAGTGCACATACCGTCACTGGGATGACCCAGGTTATAAGATGGACAAATGGCTACTGCCAGGCAGTAACTTCAACATGGCCCTTTACTCTAAATCCAAAGAATTTCCCCTGACAGGGCCAACCAGGCTTTCGGTACAGGTGTGGCATGCAGTTAATAGAAGTTTGGGTTGGGGGCAAAGGCTTACATAAGCTACTCCTCTGTGGGACTCGGAGCAACTGGACACCCTAAAGAAAATAAAGGGGTTTGACAAGTGGGACATGATTGGGATCACAAAGATAGGTGACCTATGGAAGGGGAGAAATGGTATGATTAATAATGCCCAAGACCCCCTTAGACTTGTGCTAGCGTACTGGGAAGAGGACGGATTGGAGCTAGATGATGAGGAGTGGCAGGAAGCCGTGGCCTCCCCACGAGAGGTCTCATTCTCCTCCTGACTATGACTGGTCCAAATCAAGATCCTCCATATAACATGTGTCACTGGGTCACAGCTATTCAGTATGGGTAGGGCAGACGATTGGCGGTGCAGAAGGCAATGTGGCCAGGCCGGTGCGTTTATGCATATTTTGTGGGAATACACCAAAAAGCACAGAGAGTCAACATAAGCGTTTTAAAATGCACAAATGCAAGACAAGAGAATCATTACGGACTCTTCGATTATGTTATATCAGAGCCTCTAATGGATACACGGACCACACACGACATAAGGCGATGAAATAATGCAGCCAAAGTGCAGCCAACGCGTTTCGCCCTGAATAGGGCTTCCTCAGGGCTGCAAGCATAACATAGGTATTCAATTGGTAACAAAATACACACGTCATAGACATCAACACAATCAATTTATTTTGAAACATACCATGATTCTCATTGTTACCAAAGTTGAAATTCTTGTCTCCATGTGATAATTTATAACAGTGGTTTTTGAGTATGCCATTTGGTATTGTAATATACTTTTACCTAAATGCAAAACTTTGATAGGCGACAAGAGCCGGAAAGTAAAAAAGAAAAAGTTTACAGGCACCTAGTGAGGTCTTGAAAGAATTTCTAGGGAAAAGCCTGATAAGAAATCCAGTGCCAAACAAAAAACTCAATGCAAACCATCTAATTAAAGATCAGAAATTGCCACTTACACAAATTAAGTATTAGTATAAATAAGATAAAACAGACGGACACAAACATTTATACGTATGTTATGCACCCACTAGTGCCCACCAATTAAATCAGAAACTACAACTCAAATTAATCCTCACCAGTAGTCAAAGTACTCCAATCTAAAAGGTTATCGCGAATGTACCCAGATCGTTATATCATCCAATATTACTACAAGAAAAGAATCACAGATGGTGTCAGGGATATGGCCTAAATCTATACAGTGACTTCAGGATCAATTCATATCCTTGGGGAAGTAACACTCTACGTTACCTTCAAATTAATGTAGTTTCATTCCACAAGTGAAATTACTCCCAAACACACGCTTCGGCTTGTCTCCAAATTTTCATAAAATCCGCAGTTACTCAAAAACTATGAAGTTAAATTCCAGGATATATGGTCAAATCCAGTTCATGGTCTTTATGTCCAAACAAACTGTCAAGTGCTCACTATGATAGGTGACGCATCTCTGGCTGTGAAAAAGTAAGTATCACATCACGCTGTCAATATTTCGATGGTCATCATCTATTATCATACCCTTCATATTAAAATGGTTGAGACAATTTAGACCAGTGTGTCCACATCCCCTCATCCCAATTATTCCAAGACATATCCCCAACTGTTTGAGACAAACCATCATGCCACAATGGTATTCCTAGTTAATTAATCATTTTACCAACTGTGTCCATTGTACAAGACCCACCGGTTTTTTGGCATCTTCACGAAACCCCACTAGTCATAAAAACCGTCACGGCTTCGGTATTGAATGAAAGTGAGTGGTTCAGGGCTTCATACTAATAAATGAACAAACACCAAACTAGAATGACATAAGATAAAACAAGACTGCCGTAACTACAGCGATCTCAAAACCATTTCTAGTTTGCCAGCATACTCGTACACGAAAGTACCAGTATAACATGGCCTTGCCTGGGCTAAATATCCCACCGCGTCGGTTCTTATACTAGCCCAATTATCGTGCTTTCTCCCGCTGCCAGCAACACTACGTATTCCGGGCATTCACTTACTTTTTCCTTTATGGACGAAGTCACTCCATGGAAACTCGTCGGACAACGCAGTGTCTTTCAACCCGCCGCTGAACTGAAAGACTGAGGGAATGTGTCACGGATCACATGGCTCTTTTTAAACCAAACAGTGTGGTTCTTCCTCACTATGTATTCGTAGTACCGTATAGGGAGCAAACAGAAAAAGCCCACAAGCAGACAAGAAGGGGTGGGTGGCGAAAGAACAGACAAAGACGCCGGTGTACTCACCATGAACCAGAGAAAGAAACTGAACAACTAAATGGGGCACATTGTATAAGTTCGTAGTACCGTATAGGGAGCAAACAGAAAAAGCCCGCAAGCAGACAAGAAGGGGCGGGTGGCGAAAGAACAGACAAAGACGCCGGTGTACTTACCATGAATCAGAGAAAGAAACTGAACAACTAAATGGGGCACATTGTATAAGATCTAATGTTAATATCTCTGAGACGGATAACCTTGTGTAATTAACCTTTCGGATCGTACACTGAATGATACAGAATTGTCTTTGTTGAATAAAGGGCTGCGCTTTTGTGCAACAAACAAGGGTGTGTTTTCTGAATTAGATGCTTTTTTATTTAAGTTTTCCAGGAGGGCAAAATTAAAATATCATTTTCATCTAAATCAATCACAGATGCCTTTAACAGCTGTAGATATGGGTGATGTTTTGGAGCTGTCAGTTGAACATCTAAAACAAGTTTCTTTGCTGTTGGAAATGGAAATTTCGTTGGAGGGCATTGCCCAGGAGATAGACATACATCAAGATCTAACCTTAGATAGTTGCTTACGCCCTAAAAGTAAATTTACACCACAAGGACCACACCTAACCAGCATTGACGTGTTTCATAAACTAGTAACTGATGATCTGTATAGATTGGAGGACAAGTCAGTGGATGGAAGAAGTAGGTGGAATATGGAAAATTTGACTGCTGCTGAGCGTAGAGCCCTACACAGTCTTAGGAGCGATTCCTCCCTTGTCATCCGTGAGGCTGACAAGGGAGGGAACGTTGTCCTCATGAATAGATCTGATTATGAACAAGAAGATATCAGACAACTCAGCAATGAAGACTTACAGGAAGGTGGGAGCTCATCCCTGTTCTGAAGCGATGATGATGATTAATATCCATCTAGCGCATTGGTAAGAAACAGGGCTCCTGTCAGAATCTGAATACCAATATCTTAAGATTTCACATCTTAGGTCTGCCTGTCTGTATCTCCTACCGAAGGTACATAAAAAGGAGAAGTTTCCTCCAGGTCGCCCAATAATATCTGAGAACGGATCCCTAACAAAACATCTGTCCGAGTTTGTGGACTGATTCCTCAAACCTTTGGTGGTTAACCTTCCGTCCCATATTCAGGACACAAAGAATATTTTGAATAAGATAGATAATATACAGTGGGACGACACCATGTGGTTGGTGACCATGGATGTGGAGTCTCTCTATACATGCATCAAGAAGGAGTTTGGTCAGATGGCAATGGACCACTTCTTATCGACCAGAAGAGCACAATGGCATGATCTTAGAAATGATTGACTTCATTTTAAGTAACAATTTCTTTTCTATTCAATCAAGACTGATACCATCAACACCAGGGCATAGCGATGGGATCAAAATTTGCGCCTTCCCATGCCAATTTATTCATGGGATGGTTCGAGAAAATCTATGTTTGGTCTCATCATGCAGGAACGTGGACAAAGCATGTACTTTTTTGGGGGCGTTACATAGATGATGTTTTTATGATCTGGACAGGTTCCGAAATCAACCTGTTACAATATTTTGAATATCTGAATCAAAACCCATTTAATGTACATTTCACCGTAAATTGGTCAAAAACCAAAATTCAATTCTTGGACTTTGAGCTGTATGTTGAGCATGGGAAATTGCAAAGTACTATGTACAGAAAAGAAACTGCAGTGAACAGTACGTTGCCTTTTGACAGTGCCCATTCAGCCAGTACCAAACGTGCCATACCGTTTGGAGAATTGATCCGGGTTTGTAGAAATTGCAGTGATGACACACAATTCTAAAAGCAAGCACAAGGAACCCTGCAACGCCTTAAAAATAGGGACTATAGGGATCAAGAACTTAACCAAGCACTAAGAAGGGTTAGACATGTCAAAAGAACAGACACACTCAAAGTAAAAACTAATAAGGCGATCCCTAATAAAGAACGCTTGGTTTTCATCACTACCTATTGACCGCTGAACCAAGACCTTTTCAAAATACTACACAGACATTGTAAAATCCTTAAAGGGGCTCCAGGTGTAGGTTCTCTGCTGTGTGATATACCTACGATCACCTACAAAAGATCCGGAATCCTGAGAGAGGCATTATGTCCAAGCTACACAACCATAAGACCTATTGCCGTTGATACATGGCTTAGACGTTCAAATGGCTTTTATACCTGTGGAAATTGTAATGTGTGCCACATACACACATACAGTAGCGGATACACATATGAGGTGAAACAATTCATGAACTGTCAATCCACATATGTGATTTATGTAATTGTGTGTAACTGCTCTAAAATATACGTTGGCAGCACAGTGAGGCAATTACGCGTGCGCATCCAAGAACATCGGAGAGCCTGCTCTAAAAATGATAGTACCAATGCCCTTGGGCACATATCTGTGACTCCGGCCTCCCAAAAGTCAACTTTAAGTTTCATGCGATTGACTATGTCCCTCCTGATAGGATGGGGGAAACAGAGAGCTACGCCTAAGACAGCTGGAGGTACTTTGGATATGTAAATTAAGGGCTGTGATATTTAGACTAAACTCGGACAATGAAATGCATTACCTGCTGTGATGAGCGCCGTGTATTGATATGATCCAAAAAAGTGCCATACAAGTATTGTGGAATTCTAGATAGACTGTAATTTGTTTATACTAACTATGTACTTGTGTATCTTTACTGAAGTTTTGTTGTGTTTGAAGATGATCTGCTTATCCTCATGTTAGACTAAGCAATATTCTCAAACCTGTTTGTTACATTCATGATCTGAAATATGAGTTAGGAGGTATTTCCCCTTTTCCCTCCTACATTATGCGCTGTATATATGTTTTGTTTTTAAACTATTATGTGTATTAATAGGTGACCAGTAATAGTAAATCAGGACCTAATTTTGTGCCCTAGCATATACACTGAATGTGGTGTTGTAGTGGATAGGGTAAATAAGTAACAGTATTAAGCCTATTGTCACATATGTCGAGATATGTAATCACAATTTGATTTTGCTGTCATGAAAGTTGTAGGAATGAAGCATCTATTGTTATAACCACAACCGGATCTTCTTAATACTTTGAAATATTCGTTTTAGTACTCACACAAGGGTGGTCTTATCTCTTTCCTTGTCTCCTACTATCTGTCAACTTTAAATAAGAGTCTTTTATTTAGTGATATGGCCAGGATAGTAAGTTGGCAAAATAATTTTTTCAGAACAAATGATCTAGAACACGCTACACAGTATATCTGGGCATGTGCCGCTGGTAGTAAGGAAATATAGGTGATCAGTTAACTACACGTAAAATAAATCCTGTGTATGGAATTTTGTTGCGTACGAGAGGTGCTTGAATGCCCCATTAGATGGGGAGGTTCTAATGTCTTGACTAAAGAAAGGGTACAGTAATGGTAGTGGTTGACATTGAATTGTGAAAACGTTCGAATTGACAAAATTTATCTTTTCACTTTAAATTAGCAATTTTAGAGGATTTGAGAGGTTTATTAGTCAAGGTGGTGTGGGCATGATGTTTTGACAACTATTATCTGTATATGTGACGCGTTAGATGACATTTGGATTTGCGCTGTTTGTCACGTGAAATTACAATAAAGGTAGGTGACATCATAAATTGTCATCTGTTCCTGACTGCGAACAATAAAGTTTGCAGAATGGATCTATCATCCGGGTCACGCATACAACCAGAATACGTAGTGAGGAAGAACCACATTGGTTGGTTTAAAAAGAGCCATGTGATACGTGACGCATTCCCTCAGTCTTTCAGTTCGGCGGCGGGTTGAAAGACACCGCGTCGTCCGATGAGTTTCCATGGAGTGACTTCGTCTGTAAAGGAAAAAGTAAGTAAATGCCCGGAATACGTAGTGTTGCTGGCAGCGGGAGGAAGCACAATAATTGGGCTAGTATTAGGCCCGACGCGGTGAGATATTTAGTCCAGGCAAGGCCATGTTATACCTGTTCTGTCGTGTACGAGTATGCTGGCAACCCAGAAATGGTTTTGAGATTGCTGTAGTTACGGCGGTCTTATTTTATCTTATGTCATTCTAGTTTGGTGTTTGTTCAATTTTTAGTACGAAGCCCTGAACCGCTTACTTTCATTCAATACCGAGGCTGTGACGGTTTTTATGACTAGTGAGGTTTTGTGAAGATGCCCAAAAAAACGGGGGGTCTTGTACAATAGACACAGTTGGTAAAATGATTAATTAACTAAGAATACCATTGTGGCATGATGGTTTGTCCCAAACGGTTGGGGATATGTCTTGGAATAATCTGGATGAGGGGATGTGGACACACGGTCTAAATTGTCTCGACCATTTTAATATGAAAGGTATGATAATAGTTGATAACCATCAAAATATTGACAGCGTGATGTGATACTTACTCTTTCACAGCCACAGATGCGTCACCTATCATAGTGAGCACTTGACAGATTGTTTGGACATAAAGACCATGAACTGGATTTGACCATATATTATGGAATTTAACTTCATCCTTTTTGAGTAATTGCGGATTTTATTAAAATTTGGGGACAAACCGAAGCGTGTGTTTGGGAGTAATTTCACTTGTGGAACGAAACTACATTAATTTGAAGGTAATGTAGAGTGTTGCTTCCACAAGGATATAAATTGATCATGAAGTCACTGTATAGATTTAGGCCATATCAGTGACACCATGTGTGATTTATTATTGTAGTAATATTGGATCATATAACGATCTGGGTACATTTGCGATAACCTTTTAGATTGGAGTACTTTGACTACTGGTGAGGATTAATTCGAGTTGTGGTTTCTGGTTTAATTGGTGGGCACTAGTGGGTGCATAACATACATATACATGTTTGTGTCCGTCTGTTTTATCTTATTTATACTAATACTTAATTCGTGTGTGTGGCAATTTCTGATCTTTAATTAGATGGTTTGCATTGAGTTTTTTGTTTGGCACTGGTTTTCTTGTCGGGCTTTTCCCAGGAAATTCTTTCAAGACCTCAATGGGCGTCTGTAAACTTTTTCTTTTTTTCTTTCCGACTCTTGTCACCTACAGACAAATCTGAGTATTGCATTTAGGTAAGAGTACATTACAATACCAAATGGCATACTCAAAAACCACTGTTATAAATTATCACATGGAGACAAGAATTTCAACTTTGTTAACAATGAGAATCATGATATGTTTCAAAAGAAATCGATTGTATTGATGTCTATGACATGTGTGTATCTTGTTACCAATTGAATATATGATGGTACCTATGTTATGCTTGCAGCCCTGAGGAAGCCCTATTCAGGGTGAAACGTGTTGGCTGCACTTTGGCTGCATTATTTCATCACCTTACGTCGTGTGTGGTCCGAGTATCCATTAAAGGATCAGATATAACATCATCGAAGAGTCCGGAATGATTCTCTTGTCTTGCATTTGAACATTTTAAAACGGTAATGTTGCCTCTCTGTGCTTTTTGGTGTATACTATAGTGGTGTGGTCTGTTGGCAGTGGACCAGGAAGGTGGGCAACAGTGACTCTGTGCAATTTCTTGTGAACAGTGTATAGCTAGGTAGTGTGGCTTTAACTATCCCTTACTGCCTTTTTCCCAATTTTTTAAATATTTTGTGGGAATGTGTGTACATACAGAAATACTGGAAGGGAATCCACGACTGTTTTAGAGAAGTCCTCGGACTGGATATGGGAATTGAGGCCAAAAGATGTCCGTTGAATGTTTGGGAACCCACCGACTTAAATAGTAAAGACAGAACATGGGTGACATTGGGTTTGATGGTAGTCAAAAGGAATGTTGCTAGGTTGTGGGGAGCATGTGCACCACCCAAAGTGGAGGCGTGGAAGGCTGACATGGATTGGTGTATGACAAGGGAAAAAACGGTATATGTAGGATGCCCTAAAAATGGTCTTATATATGGAGCAAATGGAATGTATATCGTGGTAATATTTGTGTCACACCATTTGTTCCCTCTTGCGAAGATCCAGACACGCTGTAGATGATGTGGTGCTGAGATTCAAAGTATTATAATATACAAAAGCACTATGTATGTATGTCTATGTGAAGACTTGACTTATCCCATCTGATTGTAACAACAAATGTAGTTTCTTTTGTTATTCAATAAAAAGAATTTTAATAAAAAAGGAAATTCGTCATTCTCTCTCTCTCACACACTTTTCTCTCTGATCACTGGCTCGTCTGGCAGGCCTGTTGGCCTCTTTGATTCATGCAATCTTTCTGGTCCCTCTTCATTATCGCGCCCTTCTGAGATTAAAAATCTGCCACCTCTACAGAGGTCTCGCTAATTCTAACCCTGTTTCTTTCGATCCAGAGTCCAAAGAAAAGCTTGTGTGGTGGCTGACTCCTTTGGACACCTGGAATGGGGGAACAATTTTTCCTGCCACCCCAGATCTTGTCTTAGAATTTGATGCAAGTCGGACAGGTTGGGGTGCAAAATGTGGTCAGTTTGGTTTCCTCATTACCCCGACCTGTTGCTCAACCCTCAGGGTCTTCGAAACAGCTTGATTCTAGAGGGCTCTCTATTTCTCATAGTTTGGAGGATTTTGGGTCATTCAGGAGAACCCCAGGACTTTAACAAGAGGCTATCCACCTCATTCAGAAATCTTGGGCCCCTGGTACGTCAAACTCTACAAATCAGCCCAGTCTAGCTGGTGTGTGTACAGGGGTTCAGATCCAGTTTCGGCAGATGTCACTCTGTTTGTCACCTTTCTAGCCTCTCTTATTTCTCAGGGAAAAGCATATCGCACCATCAATACTTACAGATCTGCCATTTCTACGGAACACATTTGAGTGGGTGGAATATCCATTGGTGAACACCCATTCATTCATCGTCTTTTAAAGGAAGTTAATCCTCCGGTCACCAAATACAATACGTTGTGGGATGTTAATTTGGTATTAAACACGTTTTTCTCATGGCAAGATAATGTGTACCTCTCTCTCAAGCAATTATCCACAAAATTGACAATGCATTTGTGTTTTATTTCCTTGAAACATTATTTCTGATGTTAAGGCCTTGGATGTGTCCTCCTTCCATTACTCTTCTGTTTGTGTTTCTTTTCAGGTTCATAGGCGTACTAATTTATCTACCATTAATTATCATTTTTTCCCTTCACAGCCAACATTATGGGGCCGATTCCGATCTCGGGTGGAAGGGCACGAATCGGGTTCGGCCGTAGCGGATCCGATTCCGATGCTTCTTTTCCGACCGATCGGTACACGGGTCCGGATGACGAAGTACGATGCGAAGATGCGCAAATTCTCCGACCGACTCGTTCCCGGCTCCGACCCGATCCGTCCGACTCGGTCACAAGCAAACCGATGCGCGCAATGGAGACGATTCTCCACCACACGTACATTTCACAAACTGCAGATTTGAGATCTCCCTCTTCTACCCAGTTACTCATTTAATTTCCTTCCAGAAACCCCAGAAACCTGTTTCTTCTCCTACTTTACCCCGTTGGGTAAAATGTATCATGTCCCTGGCCAGTATTGATATTGATTCTTTTGGCACCAATTTCCATGAACCACCGTTGGAATCGATTTCTTTTGGTTCAGTGTAGTTGTTTCTTTCCATGCCTCATATTGATTAACTCTTGCTTCAGGTAAAGCGAAATTACTGCTTTCATGCAACATAATTATTGAAGCTACTCGACGTGTGTGGTATCCTCTGCTGTAGGGGAACCTTGTTCTTGCCACTCACCCCCTTCCCTGCCATTGTATTGGTCTGTACCACTGTGACATGCTGTAGAATGCCACAGTGGCGAGCATTCTACTGTGAGCTCCCTGCAAGGAGTGTGACGGAGCGTGTTCAGGATGACAGCTGTTTATCTTTAGTATAAATGTCACCTTTTTGTACCCCTGCGTTTTCTGTGCTTCAAGTGAGAGAGAGGAGTGATTAAACTCGTTTTGACACTGGCGACAGAGAACGGGATTTGGAACTCGAAAAGTACAGAGAAAGAGACCTCAACACGCTACTGAAGGACGCTTTGTGATGTTATATAACGGTACCGTGAGTACTGCAATTAGGGTTTCCTTTTACAATTTTGGAAACATATGTCCTGAAGAGTGTTGCGCATATTACGACACGAAATCTAAAAAATGCCTTCCTGTTAGAGAAACTGTATTCCCTACCTTTTGCCAGAGACTTTATTCTACGCATTTCCCAAGGTACTGGCCACGGTCCGTTTTTCTCTCAGGGTTGGGAAGTTAAGATTGTCGTTGAAGGACGCCCACATCGGGTGCACTACTCCACAGACACTCTGTCGGCTAGGTGAGCGGTACTGTGACTCTGAGGAGAGAGTTTGGCGTTCTGGGGGTGCACTCCGCCTGTCGCCTTTGTGGGACACTGCCTGGGTGCACTTTCGAGAGGAACATCATTGTAGGGGAATCAGCAAACACGGCACTGTGCAGTCTTTCGTGCTCAATTGGTGTTGCATGGTGTGGTTTTGCCAGTGAGACACGGAGCGAAGAGGATCGTCTCCACCTGAGCAGATGCCCAGCGGTTTGGAGCCTGTGTAAAGATGGTTTTCGTGTTACGCCTTTTTGCCCCACACTACTTCTTGGCAGTAGGCAGCGGATAAGCTTTCCAGGCCAGGTGCGCTGACGGACTCGGCTGTTGTCGACTGAGTGGGGGATTCAGCTTATAGGGATTGTGAATCATTTCCAGCCTGTCAGGTGTGTGGCGTCCACCCTGATGGGAAGAACAATCCTTGCCTGAAGACTGGTATAAACGCACAGTTACATGCCGGTCACGCTGACTGGCACAGCCACACGATAGACCTAAAGAAAAGAAACGTTTGTACTGCCTGGTGGAGGATAAACAACAGCCGGTCACGCTGTCTGGCACAGCCTCCCTCTCACCAGCTGTTTGTTGACAGTTACCTCACATGCATTGTTTCACACAGCAGGGAAGAGAGGTACTGCTGTGGTCTTCGGCAACTCCAAACTACTACGTGCGTGGGCAGTCTTCGGGGAGTGATACTCCAACTCAAGGAGGGCAGCCTCTGTGGAGTCTTGGTTGTGTTATTGATGTTTTAAGAGAAAGGAGACTGTCCAATTCGAAGAGAAGAGTGTGAGAGGAGCTCTGATACTCAGGAACTGATCATTAGGTTCACAGCGCCACCTAATGGTTTCCAGTTATTATTCTCTCTCTTTCATTTCTTCCCACTTCTCTGCTAACCAAGTTCTTTTTTAGGTCTTGGCTCGAAGGCTGCGCTTGCGCAGTCTCGCTCCGAGATTTAATGACTTGGAGAAGAGGGGCTTGAACCCGCCCCTCTTCTCCCCTCTTCTCCATTGGCTGGCCTCTTGAATGCTGGCCAGCCATTGGAGAAGAGGTCCGTCTCTCCGAACAGGCCCCGTCCTTTTCGGATTCGGGGGCGTGTTTTTTGCTACTTTTCTAATTATCTCCTCCAGCCAATGGCAAGAGTAGAGAAAAGAAAAACACGCCCCCGAATCGGAAAACACCCGGCGTTTCTCCGAGGCATTTCTGCTTTGCCTCGGAGAAAGGCGGCGGCGCTATCATGCCGCTTTCCCGCCCCCTCAGACCGCTGTAAGGCACGGTTACCACAAAGAAGAAACACGACCTCAGAATTCCAGGTGCAAGGTGGACCCAACAGCTCATGCATCTGGTTTGAGATGAAGAAATACTTCCTGGCCAATAACCTGTGCCCGAAACCTGTGAAAAGCAATAAGTGTGCGTCAAACCCGTGGTGCCTCTGCAGGGGCGCAGCGGCTCGCGCCGGATCTGAGTTTAAATCCGGGGATTTCCGACAGCTTGCCACGCTGCAACAGACAGGTGCGATCACTTGCCCTCCAGATGTGGAGATGTTCGCGTACACGCTCTGTAATCCAATAATGTCTGGCTCTCGTCGAAAGGAAATTTTCTGCTCCATGGCCAACCAATCAGTCCCCGTCTCCGGTCGGCAATAAATAAGGCGTCTCCAACAGCCTGGCCTCTCCTCAACTTGTGAAAACAGTTTAGCGCAAAACAAAACAACGACGCCAACAACTACACAATACAGCCCTCCGGCGTCATGCGGGCCCGTGGGACAAGTGGTAAGGGTGAAACACTTCATGTGACCATTAGCACGGGTTTCACTAGTCCACGTTTAGTCAGGTTGCTGATAATGCCCTATGTTTCGTGATTTGAGATATTTTATTTCTCTGTTAGCACTGTTTTGCGTGTTTCACAAGAGGCCAGGTTGCTAGTGACGTCATATTTCACTATTTGGATGTTTATTTAAATGCTGGGACATATTTCACAATTTTACAAGTGATCATCGAGATGGTAGTACCCTAAATATTTCATTTTGGGGTGTTTGGCTTCACTGTTGTATTGCTGTTTATATCGTTTTGGTATTTAGGTACTGATGACACTAATTTCACTAGTTCACAAGAGTCCAGGGTGCTGATGATGCCCTTTGTATTTCAGGTACTGGGGTTTCATTTCACCATTGTGTTATATTGTATTCTATTAGGATTTATATATTGTTAGCACTGGTATCAATAGTTCACAAGTGGCTAGATCCTGGATATTTCGTGCTTTGTGTTTTTGAATTTCTCTGTTAAGATTTGTTTCACTAGTTAACAAGGGGACAGAATGATAGTGATGCCTTCTATATATCAGGATTTGGGTATTTTATTTTACTGGTGTTGCCACTAGTTCACAAGAGTCCAGGGACCAGATGATGCCTTTCGTATTTTAGGTGCTGTGGTTTTATCCCACTATTGTTTTTATTGTATTCTATTAGGAATTATGTATTGTTAGCACTGGTTTCACTAGCTCACAAAGGCCTAGAGTGCTGGTGATATCCTGCATATTCCATGATTTTGTAGTTTATTTTTCTAAGACGTGTTCCATGAGTTCACAGGAGGACAGGCTGCTAGCGAAGCCTTGCATAGATCAGGATTTGGATATTTGATTTCACTTTTGAAATGTATTGGCATTTTTAAACTGTCAGCACCAATTTTACTAGTTCACAATAGGCCAGGGTGCTGTTGATGCATTTTATATTTCAGGTACTAGGGGTTCATTTCATTATTGCGTTGAATGACATTCCATTAGAGTTTATATATTGTTAGCAGTGGTTTTACAAGTGACTAGAGTGGCTGTGATATTCTTAATAGTTCATGCTTTGGGTATTTTATTTCACGACTAACACTTTGTTCACTCGTTCACAAGAGGCTAGACTACTACTGGTGCCTTCTCTGCATTAGAATTTGGGTATTTTATGTCACCCCTGTATTGGTTTTTAGATACTGTGAGCATTAATTTCACTAGTTTACAAGAGGCCAAGTTGCTGATGGTGCATTTTATATTTCAACTATTGGTGGATATTTTATTATTGTGCTGTATTGTATTCTGTTAGGGTTTATATATAGTTAGCACTGGTTTCACTTGTTCACGAGTAGCTAGAGTCCTGGTGATATTCAAAATATTTCAAGCTTTGGGTATTTTATTTCTTGTTAAGACTTTTTTTCATTAGTTCACAAGAGGCTAGATTGCTACTGATGACGTCTATGCATCAGGATTTGGGTATTTTACGTCACCCTTGTATTGGTATTTAGATACTGTGAGCATTAATTTCACGAGTTCGTAAGAGGCCAAGTTGCTGATTATGAGGTTTGTCTCTCCGAACAGGCCCCGTCCTTTTCGGATTCGGGGGCGTGTTTTTGCGATAGTTTTCTATGGGCGTGTTTTTCTCTCCTCCAGCCAATGGCAAGAGGAGAGAAAAAGAAAAACATGCCCCCGAATCGGAAAACGCCGCTGCGTTTCTCCGAGGCATTTCTGCTTTGCCTCGGAGAAAGGCGGCAGCGCTGGGACTGATTTCTTTAGGTGGTCGGCAATTGTCTTGTCCCGTGGCTGCAGAAATCGGCCACCGCGCTGGCCAAAAAATTGCTTAATCACTCTCAAATGCGAGACCTATTGCATTTGCACCCACACACAGAGCCACCTACACACACACTGATTAAGCTATTGACATTGTAAATAACAATGCCGTTTCTTTACATGTTTTAAAAACAAAAACATAAACAAAAATAATGTCATGAGCAATGCCAATAGCTCTAACTTTAACAATGCCGAGACCGTTGCATTGTAGATGCTTGTTATTCACATCTTGATGCTGCATCGTTTCTCTCTGTCCGCAGTACACATTTGGTCAGACTAAGAATATTGCTGAAGTTCTGTAGTGTAAGGCACTTTACATTTTTTTTTTGACGGACCATCCCAGGGAAATATCATTGTTCACCCATGTTTCTGGAGTTGATTACAATACCTTTTTTAGTCATCATGCAGAATGTCACACCACCGCCATTCTTTCTGAGCACTCCAGGGGAGCCTAAAATGGAACAAGTAGAAAAAGGTTTTCCAGAACTACGCAGTTGTATGTGGTCCCAATTTGGGGCTTGAAAGGAAAGTGGCACTACTGTTGCACCATCTGGGGGCTGAAGGGCTAGAGATATTAGGACACCTTCCTGATTTGAATACAAATGACGCAAGAGGTTTGAATGAATATGAAATTAGTCTGAAAAAATTAGACATCCACTTTTTGCCAAAAATAAGCACAATTATAGAACAATACCATTTTGGAAAGAGAGGGCAGAAAGAGGGTGAAACAGTAGAGGAATTTGCCTAGGAGTTGCATAAGTTGGCGGCTACATGCAAGTTTGGGGGAGCTTGTGAGGAGCGGATACGTGATCAATTTCTTTTAACATGTAGGATTGAACGGCTACGTGAGGAGTTGTGGTTAAAAAATGACCCGCCCCTTGGGGAGGTGCTCATCGTAGCGAAACAAGTCAAGCACACGATGCAATTTGTGAATGAAATAAAACAGGATAGTGAGGATAAAGCCAAAGTGAGTGAAGTATCTGTTGAGAGTGAAAACGTGCTTGCAGTCAAAGGGCATAAAAAAGAACAAAAGGAGTATAAGGGGAGTTAGAGTTTCAAGGGAAATTGTTACGGGTGTGGCAAACCGGGTCACTTAGCGAATGACAGGGATTGCCCGCCCTAAAATCTACATGCAATAAGTGTGGTAGGAGGGGACACTTCAGACAATGCTGCATAAGCAATGCTAATTACAGGAAACATAACAGGGACGACACTACCCGTGTCTGTGACGAAATTGTGTTAGAGGTTAAGGATGAGTCAGTGAGCAATCCTAAAGATTTTATAGCTGTAGAGGAGACAAAAATTGAAGCAATGTTTGATTCAAGTTCTAAACTGACAATTATATCAGCAGGAGATTTTGAGAAAGTATCTAAAGGTAAATTGACCCTGCAGAGAATGGATGTAAGACAGGAAGGCAAAGGTGGGCAACCCATACAGATGAAGGGTTACTTCTGGGGCTAAAGGATAGGCTGGCGGTTGCAAAGATGTATGTGTCCATGAAGGGTGGATAACATCCTGGGGTGACAAGCACAAAAATATTTAGGCATCTACCTCAATCCCAACAGGAATCCCCAAATATTGGTACAAGAGGTGGGAAAAACTCTGGAAGGGATAGAAAAAGATTTCGAGGAGGCTTTCACAGAAAAATGAGGATCCCTCAAACACTATGCTCACAGAATAAAACTCAAAGAGAACTCGAAGCCCGTCTCAGACAAGGTCAGGAATCTACCCATTTCGATATAGGAAGCTGTGAGAGAGGAGTTGGAGAAGTTGTGCAGGTTGGAGTTGATCGAAACAGTAGAGGCCACTGAGTGGCTGGCACCTATTGTTGCAGCCAGGAAGGGGGAGGGTGCAGTGCGTTTATGCATTGATCTAAGAGCACTAAATAAGGAAGAAATAGTTGATAAGTACCCTCTGCCGAACATTTTGCAAATGATGAGCAGACTAGCGGGGGCAAAGGTATTCACCACACTTGATCTAACCTCTGCCTACTACCAAGTCAGGCTCCACCCTGATTCACAAGAACTCACAGCATTCATTACGCCCATGGGGGCATATAAATTCAAGCGTATGCCGTTTGGACTAGTGTCCGCTGCCGCGGTTTTTCAGAGGATCATGAGCAACCTACTTATAGGCATTCCTGGGGTTATGTGCTACCAGGATTATGTTCTGATCTTGGATGAGAGAGGATGGCATATAACACAAACTCAGGCTCAGACAGGTCCTGAGGAGATTCCAAGAACAAGGTCTCATGGTGAAGAGAGAAAAATGCAAGATTGGGTGCACTGAGATAGAGTTCCTGGGCCACAGGTGACAACGGAGGGCATTCGCCCAAAGGCAGATCTGCAAAACACAATTGTCAACCTTACACAACCCAAAAGCAAAGATGAAATCAAATCCTTTATGGGAATGGTGAAATTTTCCAGCAAATTTGTGCAGAACTTTGCCAGATGCACATATACTATCCGTAACCTACTCAGGAAAGGGGTGACATTCAACTGGAGTGTGGCGTGCCAGGAGTTCGAAGACACAAAGAAAGCATTAGCTGAAGCCCCCAACCTCAATTCCTTTGTACCTGGTAGGAAGACCGTGCTGACCACCAACGCCAGTTCCAAAGGTTTAGGAGCTGTCCTGACGCAAGTAGGAGAAGGTGGGGAAGAGACAATAGCGTTTGCACCATGCTCGCTACGCAAGGCTGAGTTAAACTACTCGGTAATCGAGAAAGAAGACTTGGCGGCACACTGGGCCATAGGTAAATTCAGAGACTTTGTGTGGGGAATGAAGTTCAACCTGAGGACCGACCATAAGCCACTGGTCGGGGTCTTCAGCTAGAAGGGGCTTGACTCCATCTCAAGCAGAATCAGAAGATGGGTTGTGAGTCTCCAAGAATACATGTTTGAGATCAAATACGTACCGGGGATGCGTAACTTTGCAGCTGACTGTCTCTCTCGCCTGGTGATTGAGGATCGGAATGATGCAGTCGACATGGAGAATGATGGGGCAGGTAAAGAAATGCAGGCGGAGAACATGTGCGTCATCACCCAGGGAGCCATTGAAGAAGAACACCGGAAGGAAGCATTAAGAGCTGACGTGCTCCTACAGAGAGTTTGTGAGAAGACGGAGGGTGGTTAGATGGACCAAGACAAGCGGGAAGAGACTCTTAGGCCGTTCTGGAGGGTCAGAGACAAACTATCTTTCACTAACGATTGTCTTTTAAGGGGGACGAGGTTGGTCCCACCAGAGACTTTGAGAGAGAGTTTGGTCAACTTAGCCCATGAGGGGCATCTAGGAGTTACCAAAACCAAACAAAGGTTGCAGCTAGACTACTGGTGGCCCAGCATGGATCTAGAAAGCGAGAGGAAAATTAGAGACTGCGTGCCATGCTCCGCCAGTGACAAGGTTCTAAAACAGCACATACATCCCATGCACTGTAGGCCACTTCCTGTGGGTCCGTGGGTAGATGTGGCTTTAGACATCGTGGGTCCCTTGACTGGGGAACATCGCACACCTTACATTTTGGTACTCATAGACCTTTACTCGAGGTGGCCTGAAGTTAAATTTGTGTCTGAGATCACCACTAGGGCTGTCATAGACTTTCCACTAGAAGTGGTTATCAGGGAAGGTTTGCCTAGTAGCTTATTGACGGATAACTGGGTGGAACTCTGCTCAAAAGAAATGAGAGAATTCTTAGAGTGCAATGGGATAGAACACAAGCGGTGTGCACTGTATCACCCAGAGACTAATGGGATGGTTTAACGATTCAACAAGACCATCAAAGAGGGTATCCAACTAGCGAGGGCCAGTGGGTTGTGCTGGAAGGACGAGGTCTTGAAACGTCTGGAAGCCTACAGGCTGATCCCTCATCAAACCACTGGCATGACACCATTCGAATTGCTCAAAGCCAGAAAACCTAACTCAAGGTTAGTGCCAGGGTGGATGAAATGGTACAAAGGTTGGACAGGTCACTCTATAGAGTCACAATGGCGGAACAGAGAACATAAAGCCATGACCGATAGAAAAACTAGGTTTGACAGATTATATGCTGTCAAAGACGTGGGATTCCGGGTGGGGATCTGGTTAAAATTAAAGCACCCACTGGCAGAGCAAATTGGTCTGAGTTTACTGAGCCCACCAAGATTGTAACGTTGTTCAACAATGCTGTCAAGACCCAAGAAGGGAAGATTTGGAACCTGGGAAGGGTGGTAAGGTACACTGCTCCTACCATGGACACCAACAACACTTTAGAGAGTGGGAGCAGAACCCAGAGGAGGGGCAGGATGCCTGAGCCGGGTTGTTCAAGACAGGCCAACCCCTTTCCCAGGGTAAGTTACAGGAAGGTTAGCCGCCTGAAGTATTTGGAACACTATGTTGACAAATAAATGTAGTTTTCCAATGTGTAAAGGAGGGGGATGTGTGGTATCCTCTGCTGAAAGGGAACCTTGTTCTTGGCACTCACCTCCTCCCCAGCGATTGTATTGGTCTGCACCACTGTGACATGCTGTAGAATGTCACAGTGGCGAATGTTCTACTGTGAGCTCCCTGCAAGGAGTGTGACGGAGCGTGTTCAGGATGACAGCTATGGCTGGGGTCCTATCCTGTACATCTTGAGAAAAAACGTCACCTTTTTGTACCCCTACGTTTCCTGTGCTGCAAGTGAGAGAGAGGAGTGATTAAACTCGTTTTGACAACGTGCTATTGGTGCTTCAATTGTGATGTCATTGTTGGTAGTTCTTTAACAAGGTTTTCTCTGTAATGTCGTTTTTTTTATTGGCTGCTATTTTATAAACAGTAAGAAAAGACAGCATAATGCTCGCATCTGTGTCTTTAATAAAATCTAGCCTTTCTGAGGAAGTTCGAGGCCCTCCTCCACCCACAGGCTACCACCTGCGCCTCATCCCTGGTGGCCAGTGGTAGGCCGTAGGTTTGTATCAACATCTGTATCTTTATTGTACTGCCTTTATTGGTATTTTGGTTTCTGCTGTTGTCTGTTTTGCCCCGGTGCCTGTATTTGGTCTGTGCCCTCTTTTCCTTCTGTTCCACTCGCTGTCCCCGTGTTTCTCTGTCCGTTTTTGCCTTCTATTCCCTTTGCTGCCCCCGTAATTCTGTGCCCGTTTTTGCCTTCTGTTCCCTTCGCTGCCGCCGTAATTCGGTGCCCTTTTGCCTTCTGCTCCCTTTGTCACCCCTCACCGCTCCCGCTCCAGCCGCTGCGTCCCTGCCCCCCTGACCGCCCATTCGCTGCCCCTGCCCTCCCTCCCACCTCCCCATATATGACGGCCGCTGCGCGGTGAGGAGAGCAACCCTTGACCCTGCTAGGTAGGTTGCTCCCCCTTCGCACAGCACCGCCTGTGTGTCCTTGCCCCAGCTACTGCTGCTGAAGAACTTCGAGGTCCTCCTCCACCAGCAGGCAACCACCTGCGCCTCATACCTGGTGGCCCGTGGTAGGCCGTAGGTTTGTATCATCATCTGTATCTTTATTGTACTGCCTTTATTGTTATTTTGGTGTCTGTGACTGCTGTTGTCTGTCTGACCGCCCATTTGCTGCCACAGCCCTGCCTCCCGCCTCCCAGCTGCTCCTCCCTCCCACCTCCCCATATACGGCGGCCGCTGCAGGCCTAAGGCAAGCCCGTCTGCGCCCATCCGCGCCTGGACCGCGCCCAGCGCCAGAACCCCTGGTCCCCACACCCGCAACGACGACCGCCGCCGCTACGATGCCAGCACACTCCACGCTCTCAACTCCGGACGGACCTACACCTGCTTCTAAGCCGCCCCGAAAAGCACACAGGGCCCCTTCACCTGCCGGAACTGCAGCTACACCAGCCTCAGAGCCGCCGAACCACCCGCCAAGAAAGGTCACAATCACCTTCGATGCATCCTACTGAACACCCACTCCGCACGCAAACATGCCGTCGAGCTCTCGGACCTGCTCGACACTTCATCCCCGGACGTCGCCTTCCTGACAGAGACCTGGATGAACGACTCCTCCACACCCGACATCGCCATTGCAATCCCAGACGGCTACAAGATCACCCGCAGAGACCGCACCAACGGAGTCGGAGGAGGAATCGCCATCGTCCACAAGAACAGCATCAGGGTCTCGACCAGTACCGACGACACTCTCAGCACCGCCGAACAAATGCATTTCTAGATCCACACAGACCCCAACTCCACCCTCAGAGGCACCCTTGTCTACAGACCCCCGGACCCCGACCCCAGTTCAGCGACTCCATCGCCGACTTCATCAGCACGCACGCCCTGACCTCCACCGACTACATCCTCCTCGGAGACCTGAACTGTCACCTTGAGAACAACAACGACAGCAACTCCACCACCCTGATCGATAACCTTGCCAACCTCGGACTGAGGCAACTCGTCACAACGCCTGCCCACTCTGCTGGCCACACGCTCGACCCCGTCTTCTCCTCAAGCTCCCACGTCTCCTTCAGCCACACCACCGAACTCCTCTGGACCGACCACCGCTGCATCCACTTCACCTTCCAGAAACCCACCACACACCACCGTACCCAACAGATCCCCCGCCGCTGCTGGAGCAAAATCACAGAAGACCAACTACACGCAACCCTCGCTCTCAGCCCACCCACCGAACCCTCCAACACCGACGACATTGCCCACAGCCTCAGACGCTGGATCGACGACTGCGCCAACACCCTCGCCCCGCTGAAGAAACCCTTCCACAGAGACACCAGCAAGAGGGCCAGCTGGTTCACCCCAGAACTCCTAGCCTCCAAGCAAGCCTGCCGGAAACTAAAGAAGAAATGGCACAGTGAACAGACTCCGGACAGCCACGCAGCCCACAAGGACGCCATCCGTAACCTTCATCACTTCATTAGGACTGCCAAGAGGACCTTCTTCAAAGACCGCCTCGACAACAACGCACACAATAGCAAGGAGCTCTTCAACATCATGAAGGAACTCTCCAAACCCAGCTCCAACACCAACGACATCCCGCCGTCGCAAGCCCTGTGCGACTCCCTCGCCACTTTTTTCCACCGCAAGATAACAGACATCCATGACAGCTTCAACACCCAGACAGCCCCAACAGACATCAACACAACAGACTCTCCGCACACCATCGGCCACGAACCCCTGCTAACCTGGGCCAACGTGAGCATCGATGACACCATCAAAACCATGAGCACAATCCACTCCGGCTCCCCGTCAGACCCATTCCCGCACCACATCTTCAACAAAGCCAGCAGCTCCATCGCACCCAATCTGCGCAACGTCATCAATCTCTCTCTCGAGACCGCAACCTTCCCAGAGAGCTGGAAACACGCCGAGATCAACGCCCTACTCTAAAAACCCAAGGCGGACCCGAGAGACCTCAAGAACTTCCGGCCCATCTCTCTGCTTCCGTTCCCAGCCAAGGTCATCGAGAAGATCGTCAACAGACAGCTAACCCGATACTTTGAAGAAAACAGAATCCTGGACCCTTCCCAGTCAGGGTTCCGCAGCAACCACAGCACCGAGACTGCCCTCATCGCCGCCACCGACGACATCAGGACTCTGCTGGACAACGGTGAGACCGCGGCCCTCATCCTCCTGGACCTCTCCGCCGCCTTCGACACCGTCTGCCACCGCACACTACGCGCACGCCTCCACACCCTAGGGATCCAAGACAAGGCTCTGGAATGGACCACCTCCTTTCTCTCCGGCAGAACTCAGAGCGTCCGCCTTCCCCCTTTCCGATACGAAGCCTCCGAGATCATCTGCGGCTTACCCCAGGGATCTTCCCTCAGCCCGACACTGTTCAACATCTATATGGCCCCGCTCGCACACGCCGCCCGACAGCATGACCTCAACATAATCTCCTACGCTGATGACACTCAACTGATCCTCTCCCTCACCAAGAACCCCATCACCGCCAAATCCAACCTCCACGAAGGAATGAAGGCCGTTGCCGACTGGATGATGATCAGCCGACTGAAGCTGAACACGGACAAGACAGAGGTCCTCATCCTCGGCTCCAACCCTTCAGCGTGGGACGACTCCTGGTGGCCGACGGCACTGGGGGCAGCCCTGACACCCACCGACCACACACGCATCCTGGGAATCATCCTCGACTCAACGCTCTCCATGACCAAGCAAGTCAACGCCGTCTCCTCCTCAGATCTACAGGTGGATCCCGACAGATACAAGAAGAACAGTCACCCAGGCCCTCGTCAGCAGCAGACTCGACTACGGAAACGCCCTCTACGCGGGAGCCCCGACCAAGCTCATCAAATGACTACAACGCATCCAAAACGCCTCTGCATGACTGACCCTCGACGTACCACCCCACAGCCACATCACCCCCCACCTGAGAAACCTGCACTGGCTCCCCGTCAACTAGAGGATATCCTTCAAGCTCCTCATCCACGCACACAAGGCACTCCACAAGACCGGCCCAGCCTACCTCAACAGATGACTTTCCTTCTACATCCCCAACCGCCAGCTCTGCTCTGCCGACCTCGCACTCGCCACCGTCCCTCGCATCAGTCATGTTGTACATTTTCTGCCTTTAATTTAGTATGCATTGGGGTCGTCTGTATTTTCTCCAACTTCCCCCTATGTATTCTACTTTAGTGTCCACTTTAACCATGCAAATCTGCCTCTTTGTGTTTTTTTCTTTTATATTCCCCCAGTTTCAACAGCTGACTTCCGCATGTCTTTTATATGTGTTCTGTTAACAGATGATTATTGGTAACACATAGAGGAACACAGGCCTAAGTCACTTTTCACACCACGTAGGTTGGCAGAAGGCTTTATTGAGTAGTCAGTCCTTAGTATATGTACAGAGATAGGTAACATGGACCCTAAAAGGATGTCATGTCATACACGGTGCCATGATGTCATGACAGCGCAGGTTGGCAAGATACCACCATACACCAATTCCATTCCCTTCAACCCCTTTATTGTTTTGTTTTTCTGATCCTTTCGAAGCCATGCCCACCATTATGAAAACAAAAACATTATATAGCATTGAATGGCTGGCTACTTACTTACTTGGTTCATTAAACCTTTCAAAGTGATATGTATTGTTTTGCAAACGTGCAAACTAATCTGATGGTTAGATACAGGTGGAATGTAATATGTGTGTAATGTTTTTGTCTAGGACTGAAAGTACTCTAAGCTCCTGTGGAGGAGGACAGAGCCCACCATCCAGTGGAGGGGGAGTAGTGGCTGCTGGGACAAGTGGCAAGTCACTTTCTTTTCTCAATGACAACAACTGCATTTGTTAATGTATTCTTCCCTTTTTTCCAAGCCCACTTAGCAATCCTTTTAGAAATTATCCAACCTCCTATGTTTCTATCTTATTCTACCTACCATTCAAATGTTATAGGAAAAGTGCGGGAACCCAGTGCCCACTAGCCTATAACTTTAAACTTACCCCATTATTTCTGTCCTACCCAGCCCTTAAATTACAATCCCATGTCAGCATGTGCCAAATTTCTCCCACAGTTTCTGCCTAAGTGACCACTCGGTTTCATTAATATTCCAGTTTCTACGCTACCTCCCATTTAGCACGCGATTAAGCCTACTAGTGACAGCCAGCCAGTCTATAATAGCCAAACATAAACAAAGCCCAAGGCTTGCTCTTTAACTTACCTAACCTTACCCTGTACTGTCACTTACTTTACATGTAGCCAGGGGATAAGTATTTGTAGTGCATTATTTTGGGTGGAGGGTGTAGTGTAGATTAGAAATCAGTTTGGAGCAGTACTCATGATGGGATTTAGGAGGGCATATGAAGAATAAAAGCAATGCCATTGGAATTTACGATGACACACTACTGGCTGTCCCCCTTTGCACGCTATGGTCAAGTAAATTGTGTACCATTATTTAGAAGGGCCATATTCCTCAATGCCAATATATATTTATATTTGGCAGCTCATTCATTAATTAACACACATTAAACATATGTTGCAGGTGTCCCTCCATCACCACATGAAATTGTTTTCAATACTTTTTAGTAAAGAAAATCAATTATTGATTATGGTAGTGATCATGGATTAATTCATACCACACACTGCTACTGCATTGTGGAAAATATGTGTGGGAAACATTTGGCCTAGAATCAAAAATTAACTACTGTACAATAGGTTGAACACTACAATTTATGTTTTTTAATTTGGATCATCTAGCTACTCCTGCCGGAGAACCTGCCCCGGAGAACCTGCCCCGGAGGCCAAATCCTGGCGGGACTTAGCTGCTTGGATGCACCTCCTAAAAATGTAGGCAACTGTGGTAGAGTACCATTGGCTAGTGGTGCTCGAGGAGGGGGAGGACTCACCACTGTCACTGTGGACTCTGCCATCCTCCAGAGAATCACGCAGAATCTGGAGGAGTTTAAGCATGGCCAACATGAACTTTTGTACAAAGTTATGGCTGTGAAGGCCTATTTGTCCATGAGAGGTGGGGACATGTGGGAGGTTAGTGTAGGTAGGACTTTTGGGGTTAGGGTGTTTTTGATGCATGCTGGGTTTGGGTGAGTGGGGGCCTGTTGCAGGAGGTGAAGGTAAAAAGGACAGCTGGGGACAAGGTGTTTTTGGGGTATGTTGAGTGTGGTTGAGTGGGTGAGGGTGGGCCTGTTGTGGGAGGCGATGGTGGTGCTTTTATATATTTCATTTTTGTTACATTAAATCAATGTGTTTTGTTTATCATGAGTATATGTCTATGCATTAGTTAGAGTAGCCTCACACAAAGTTTTTTAACCTGTTTTTATTGTCAACAATAGCATACAGCAATCAAAGCATGAAAGAGTATACAGCACTATTACAGCGATTATGGACATACACGTTCATATGTGATAACTGTAGTGCCTGAGAAAAAGCATGACATCAAATAAAACAACATTTAACCAACCTTGCAGGTACATACAATAATAAAAGCTGGATCTCCATGTGTAATGCAATCAACCAGCTGCCACAGTGGCTACCACCTCACAAAGTAAGCCCATCAATCTGTCAGCTCGGGTGGGTTGCAAATAAGAGCGGAGTGGCTGCCAAACATTTTTAGGGCGGGATGTAGGGGGTAGTAAAGAAGCATAAACGTCACTAGTGGTGTCACAATACATCATGTCCTGCATCCAGGCTTTCACCAGTGGCGGTGCTGTGTTGCACCAATGTAGGGAAACTTCTCTTTTAGCCAATAGCAATGCAATTGCGGTGAAGCGTCTGACGCCAGCCCAAAGTGGGAGAACATAGCCCAATAGGGCCAACAGCGGTGAGGGCGTGAGTTTATATTCAACCATAAGCTCCAGATATTTAAACAACGCCTCCCAAAAAGATAAAACTGCTGGACAATTCCAAGCCAAATGGAGAAAGTCAGCATGGGCTGCAGCGCATCTCTGACAAGTGTCCAGTTTACTCCAGTGCATCTTTGCGAGCAGCACATGGGTAACATAGACTCTATGTATGTATTTAGAATGGGTAAGCTTATGTTTGTAGTTATTGGAGATGTAGCCCATTTGTTCACAACAAAAAGTCCACATTTTATCAGTGAGAGGATGTGCCAAGTAGTCTTCCCAAGCCGCTCTTGCTCCCTTCCCCATCACTGGGCATAGTGTTTGTGCAAGATGGTACAGTCGGGAATCCAGATATGTGCCCTTGGGTGGTGTGATTATTGTGGTAAGCAGAGGGAATGATGGAGCAGGGTTTTTACTCTAAAACCGAATATCTGCTTCATTTTCGCATGTTATAACCAAAAGTACTACTGATTAATTATTAATGATTAAAAGTTTGTCGAATATTGACTAATCAACCTTATTAACAAGAGAATTACACGTGGGAATGCTATTGCATGGCTAAATAACAAGTGAACTAAGTTGGTGAGCAGACTGACAGAAAACGATGTTGCTTATGTGATGTTATGGTGTTTTGCGCTTATAATTAATATGCATTAATGGCTTCTAATGTCGCAAATGGCTAGATAAATACACACACATAAGGGTATTAGCAGGGGAATAACACTGTTTAATCATTTCTATGCAGTAATTCTGTTTTATGTCTATTTTGCTTAAAGTTGTCCATTGTGGCCTGCCACAAAATGGCCACCACCCACAGCCTGCATTGGAGTTGCTGGAAATTTACAGAAAGGCATCGCTCTGCCTGTGACCTTGCACCTCCGGTGAACTGAAAAGCCATAAGCATGATGACAAGTCTGGGACATCAGCCAAAAGCCCCTGAAAGACGGAAAAGTTGATACGAACTGAGAGTGAACCCATTTTTGCAACAAATTCACCTAATAGAGACATTCGTAGATGTTGCGAATTAGTCATGAACATTCAATTCAGCTATTCATTAGTTGGGACAATCTATGTGAGAACCTTCCGTAAAATATCGAAAAAGTACCAGGATGACATTATTTCCGCCATTCATCCGTTCTGAATAAAGTAATGTTACTTTTTAGAATGTAAATTTCGGTATAAATAACAGTAGACTAGAGAGGTCTAGCGCCACTTCTTCCCGAGCTGATGATGCGAGGTCCCTATGCTGACGGAGAGGACGATGACTCTACATGACGACAGAAGACTCTAAATCTTCCACAGAGGACCGGTTCTGACTTAGGATCTGACATTTAGACAGAATAAGTAAATATGAGAGAAAATGAAATTTGCATTTGATTGGCTTTTCTTGAAATTTTAGATAAATGAACAATCTGTTTGAATTCCTGTCTCGGGTGATTATTTCTGGTCATGTTTATTGAATAGATTTGTGTATTCTATGAAATGTTTTCGTTAGATCTACAAGCAACTAGCTGGTCGCATTGACCTCAAAGTACAGGCAGATTGGATATGAGTTCTTGAAAGATGTTTTCTCCTTTGCAGGGCACGAATAGAGTGATTTAGGGTGAATGTTGGTGTAATGGGCCCCACCAGCGTGTGATGTGTGTATGCGTGTGCGACTGTGAAATCATTCTGTCCGTGGAAGTAAAGGAGATTTGGAAGCTCTGATCTGCACCAGTTTCTTGGTAGCAGAATGATGGTTAGCTATTGTCTTGATCTGGCAAAATTGCGTGTATATAGGCTTGTTGATTATTGATTGATATTTGTACTAACACTATATGTTGAAGTCGTGTTGAGTTCTATGTATTGTGAACGGCTTCTGGGATGTAGGAAGTCGGTGACAGTTCCGTAGTAGAGCAGAGGGAGTGTTGCTCTCGGAAAAAGGCGGGATTGTTAGCCCTGTATGCAGACAGGGGAAAACGTGTGACAATTGAAGTTGCGCGTCACATTGTCTGGCTTCGACAAGGTAGCTTCGCCGTGTGTTGCCATTAGAAACGTTTTCTGTGTGAGAGAAGTGTATATGATAGCAAAGGTTATCTGTGAAACTCTGGTCTTAAGTCCCAGGGATCCGTAAAGTATTCCGTTAAAGCTTACCGCTGGAGAAGTAATAGGTATTCTCGGAGCTTGTTAGAAGGACAGGGCAGAGGTAAGCGCTGCTTTGTTAACGTATGATATAATTCTGTAGTAGGACAGACTGTTCGCTGTTCTCGGGAAAGACGGAATTCTGTGTGAATGTTCTACATTTTCTGGTGTGTAAGTGCGTGAATGAGAAGGCATTCTGGTTAATTGTGAAACTCTTAGGAGCATTCCGGAGGGAAACAGTTAATTGATGCTTGATAGAAGGGTAAAGTAGAGGGATGTGCTACTTTATCAACGGAAGTAACGATTCTGTAGTAGGGCAGAGGTAAGCGCTGTTCTCAGGAAAGGCAGAATTCTCGTGGGAAAGGTCTTTTGCTGTACTATGGCTAGCGAAGCAGACAATGGAGATGTTTGTATGTTGTAACTAACAGACTCGTAGAAGTTGAAACAAAGTCTACCAAGTAGTCTTGTAAAGGAGGGGTAGACGGAAGAAACATGAGACAGGAGCAGAAGTGACTGCAGCGACTGCTGACGTCAGGGAGACCGCGCTGTGATTGGACAGTGGGTTAGAACGGAGGAAGCGCAGAGATTGGTGTGCTAGTGTACGCTGCGCTAGGATTGGGAGACATACAGGGTGACGTAGACGCTCCAGGATTGGTGCGTTGGTGTGAGTCGCGCTGCAATTGGACAAAAGATCGTACAGCTGTAGTAAGAGTAAACAGCTAGTGGAAAATAAGAAAGATGTATTACCATGCTGAGGAAAATAAGAAAAAGTCCTTGTTTAGTAAGGTTAAAACCTGGTTTGACAAGGATAAAGACATAGTGACAAGGGAAGGACAGTTATTGCCCCCGATAAGAACCCCGGCATCCTTCATGGTTGCGAAATATGGGTATCATACCTGTATTTGGTTGGATAAATGGGTGAAATACACCAAAGATGACGGAGTGTTAGCGTTCCCAGAACATGGTTCATTTAATTTGGCCATACTGAGGAACTTACGGGAGCAGATGATGAATCTAGAGCCTCGGCCTAGGCCGACGCAATTTGAGTCATTAACGGAATGGGAAGATGAAATGCATGAACGAGAAAAGCAGAGGGGTGGGGGTAGCTACAGATACATGTTTGGGCAAAAGTATGATCGCGAAACCCATCATGACAGAATGAGAAGGTGGCGAGATGCCAGTATGACCGAGGGGTTATATCCTGTAAGAACAGCAGAGGAATCAGGAGGGAGAAAATGTACAGAGAAAGCACATAATGTAGAGACCAGAAGATATGGGGCAAATGAGTCTGATGATGATATCTTAGAGGACATGCTCTACAAAAGCCCACCCCCGTATAGAAGAGAACCAGAGGTAGGAACAGCAGTTACCCCAATGAGAAACACCCTGCGGATTATAAAGACAGAGGCTACAGCCCCTGAGCTGAAAAGCAGTTGTTCTCTGGCGGAAAGAGAAAGAGAGAGGGAAAGAGAGAGAGATAGAGAAAGAGAGAGAGAGAGCGAGAGAGAGAGAGAGAAAGAGAAAGAGAGAGATAGAAAAAGAGAAAGAGAGAGAGAGAGAGAGAGAGAGAAAGAGAGTTAGAGAGAGAGAGAGAGAGAGAGAGAGAGAGAGAGAGAGAGAAAGAGAGATAGAGAGAGAGAATGAACTTGAAAATGAAAAGACCAGAGAACTAGCAAGAACTACATCTGAACTAACAGAGAAAATCAGGGAGCTGACTAAGAATCTTGAGGCTGTTACAGTGCCTGTGACAATAGGCCCAGTTATGCCGATTTTTGACAAGCAGAGGACGGGTGAAAATGGTTTGACGGTGCCATATGTGGGCAATAGGTTGATTGTACCTCCGGAACAGGCAGAAATGAGAGCGGGAGAAACACAATGGAGAACAGGAGAAGGGAAATGAGTGTGCAGACTAACTCAAGTTTGAATTCTGGATGTATGGAAGGGAACAGAGGATCAATGCTGGAACCGCAGAGGGTGGCAGAACCAGGGGGTGCGGAAAAATCTGTGATAACTGCTGAAGATTTGAATGACTGGCTGAAAACATTACAGAAAAAGGAGAAAGAGTCACAGGGAATGGATGTAGCTAGGCTACGTATGGAAATGGAAGAATTGATAGTAGGAACCATACCTACAGAAACACTGAAGAATTATCAGGAAGGGGAGATTCTCTTTTCATGTAAGAGCATCACATGGAGAGCAAAGAACATACACGACAGGTTGAAAGGAATAGCCAGTGAAGTGGGAATTGACATGGATAAGGTGAAAGCTTTACAGAAAACATACCGAGTGGATTTTTCAGACAAAGATATTGAGAACAATGCAGGCCGAACAGGACAGATTAAGGAAATGATTGCCTTATTAAGGAAATGGGGAGATGTAGAAAGATGGAAAGACAGATGGTATCGAAAGCGAGAGGATGGAGTTGATAGAACCTACTCAGCATTTCCCCTGACAGAAAAAGAGAAGTCAGTGGCAGCTTACCCCATGTGAGAGATTCCAGGAGGAGGGTACGTACATGTCCCATGGACCAGACAGGATATTTTATCATTTACAAATGATTTCCCTCGATTAAGGGAAAAGCCTGTGGAGTGGTACAGACAAGTCGACAGATTTGTAAAGCTGTCAAAAGTACTGTGGATTGACCTGAATAGTCTGTTTGATATAATTGTACCAGCAGACCTGTGGGCAGAATGTAAAATAGTCATAGACTGGCCCACTAAGGAATACCCGAGAGATCAAAAGACAGGAGCTCCAGACCCGGAGGTAATGAAAAAGTATGAGCAGGTTATGGCCTTCTTGAAAAATAAAGTACCCCCCAAGGAGACAGACTGGGTTAAAATAGACCGAACACATCAGGAATTTAAAGAATCAGTTCATGCTTACTATGAAAGACTGATATTAGCTTTTAAGCAGTTCAGTGGAGATGAACACCTGGGTGACAAGGATCTGAGTCATTTTGTGTACAGATTTGTGTATGGTTTGCGGCCTGAAATCAGTGAAATGATACGGCAGCATACCGTGGACTGGCAGAGTAAGAAGATTGATGAGATTTTGAGACATGCAAAATACTTCAGTGATGAGATTGAGGCAGAGCAGAGAAAACTAAAAGAAAAGGCAATGTGGGCACAGGTGAAAGTTGCAGAAAGACAGGAAGCTCACCTGGTTGAACAGGCAAATAACCCAGGAAATAAACCTAGGTTTGGTCCAGGAAAAGGAAAAGGGAATATAGAGGAAGCAAAGAAAAAGTTCCCCTGCCACAACTGTGGAAAATTGGGGCACTGGAAATCCGAGTGTAAGAATCCACCGTCCACTAACGATGATAATTCATCATTGAATTCGCAGGTGCAGAGTGAGGGGTGTGGTCAGCATCGGCAACAGCAGAAGGCTGTTAAGCAGCAGAATCAGGTGCCAAAACCACCCTTGCCACAGAGAAATGGATCCCAGAAGTACAGTCAAGAATCGGGGTTCTACGATGAAGAGCAGGTAATCAAACCAAAACGCGCAAGCGCTGCATCTCAGTACTGGCTGAAAAATGAGGGAAGTGACTCTGAGGGAGACTACTGACGGTGCCGAAGAGAGGAGGAGTAAACGCGTACTTGGCGCAACTCTAGAAATAGACCAGGCAGGACCTTTTGTAGACGGGAAAATTAATGGTGAAAGCATCACTTTCCTAGTTGATACTGGGGCCACTAGATCAACTGTCAGGTCAGCGGATATAAAGAATCTTCCTCTCTCGGACGAAGCAATCCAAGTGGTTGGTGTGTCCAACACACAGATCAAAACATTACTTACTGAACCAGTAAAGGTTAGAATAGGGAAATTTTCAGACATGCACCGATTCGTGGTGTGTGACACCAGTCCAGTGAACCTGTTAGGCAGGGATCTGCTGTGCAAAATGAATTGCACTATTTTCTGTACTCCAGATGGAATAACCTTTGAGACACCTGATGAGGATGTGCTATACAGAATGACCATGGATAACAGAGAATGTGAGGCTTTGGGGACATATGCAATATTTAATCCTGATGCATTACCCCCAGAATTGAAACAGACAGTGAAAGCAGCAGTTTGGGATTTTACTGGAGAAGATGTGGGCCTGATGAGAAATGTAGATCCAGTAAAGATTACTGTAAAAGAGGGAGTGGTTTACCCAAATATACCGCAATACAGATTGACACCTGAAATAATTGAAGGAATAACACCCTTAATTGAAAAGACGATCCAGCAAGGGGTGTTAAGAGAAATATTGAGCAGCCCATGTAATTCACCGATAATGGGACTGAAGAAACTTAATGGAAAGTTCAGAATAGTACAAGATTTGAGAAAGATTAACAAGATTGTTGTGCCATGTTGTCCGATTGTGCCAAATCCATCAGTAATTTTGTATCAGATTCCTCATGACGCAGAATGGTACACGGTAATTGATTTGTGTCATGCTTTCTTTTCAATCCCATTGCATCATGACAGCCAGCCGATATTTTCATTTAGATTTGGAGAGCGGATTTTGGCATGGTGCCGAATCCCACAGGGGTATACAGAGAGCCCCTCAATATTTAATCAATTGCTAAAGAAATCTCTGGAAAGTCTGACAATGCCTGAAAATTCAGTCTTGGTCCAATATATTGATGACCCACTTGTGGCATCAAAAACACGTGAAGCTTGTGAAATAGATACCATTTCATTACTGAATCACTTGGCAGATGGAGGATTAAAGGTATCTCCAGCCAAATTGCAGTTCTGTAAGAAAGATGTCCAGTATTTGGGACACAATATTGAGAAAGGCCTGAGAAAAGTGACTATTGACAGAATCAAAATCATTAGGGGAATGAGAGCTCCAATGACACAAAGAGAGGTGAGAATGTTCCTGGGAATGGTGGGTTACTGTCGTCAGTGGATAAGTAATTTTTCCCTGATTGCCAAACCATTGATTAAATTGACCAAAAGTGAGGTGAAAGACCCATTAGAACTAAACCCAGAAGAAATGGCTGCATTCAGAGAGCTGAAAGACAGACTTTGTGAAGCTTCTGCCCTAGGGATGCCTGATTATGAAAAGGAATTTGAATTGTACTGTAGTGAGAGAAATGGATGTGCACTTTCAGTGTTAATCCAGAAACACGGACGACTGAGAAGGCCAATTGCCTATTTCTCAGCAACTCTTGACCCAGTAGCTGTGGGTTTGCCAGGTTGCCTGAAAGCAGTAGCTGCTACTTGCAAAAGTTTGGAACAAAGTGAGGGAATCATAATGGGATACCCTGTACGGGTATTTGTACCTCATGATGTGGCAATCCTTTTAACAAGGAGTCGGACACAGTTCATGTCACATAGTCGGCTGACTAAATATGAGAAAGTCATTCTTGGTGCAACCAATGTAAGTCTGGAAAGATGTGTAAATGTGAATCCAGCGACACTGTTGCCTGATGCTGAATGTGTGGGTGTGAGAAATGATGTTGATCATGATTGCCTGGATGTACTTGATTACTGCACAAAACCAAGGCTAGACATAAGAGATCTGCCATTGCCTGAAAGTGATCATGTGTTGTTTGTGGATGGATCTTGTCTGAGAACAGAGGAAGGAGCATTGAGTGCTGCATATGCTGTGTGCAAAGTTTCGGAAGTTGTGGAAGCATCACCCTTGAAAGGAGTTAAATCCGCTCAGGTGGCAGAACTGGTGGCACTGACAAAGGCAATATACAAGCAATACTCTGGGTCTAATGTTCAATGCGAAAAATAACACCGATGTGACAGAAGAAGTGTGAAACCTCCCAACAGGGTTAAGTTCCCATCACCCACCAAAGGTGGTTTTTCATCATTTGGGAACTATGGACAGTACCATAAATACCAACCACTATAGTGATTGTGGTGGTTCCACGGTAGTCCCAGGCGTGAATGCAAACGACATTGCAGTCGGTGGGGTGATGGTTGCAGTGCAAAAAGTAATAAGAACAGTGCAGTTAAAAATGGCTAACAAGACACTATAAACTTTATTCTGGTGCTGTCTTGGTGCCACTCTAAAAACAGTGCATCGACAGCTTAGCAAATAACTGTCAAGATGTCGGTCTACATGTTTCGGCTACTGGACATAAGAGTCCAAGCTCTCATCAGGACCATGTTGACGCTACTGCAAAAATGTGTTAAGAATAATAAACAAATCCAGTAATAACTAGGTTGGTAACTAATACAACCTGATTGGTCCTGTGTGTCCCGGTTGAACTGTTACAGGTAATACTTGGTAAAAGAAACCTGGTCAAAACCAAACAAGAAATCAGACAAAAACGATGGTGGGAAAACCTCACTTGATCTTGTGCAAATATCAGTGTTAACCACAGAACAATGTTTAAAAAGAATTATTTTGTTTTAACGAGATCATATCAATACTCAAACGGTATTACATAGCGATAGTTGATTCAACAATCAGTATGTGCACTTACCCGGAAAACTGCGGGTACGCACCTCGCCTCTCCTGGCATCCGCTCAGGACATGAGGCACCGCTCTACAAATGGAGATTCCAAACAACAATATTACCCCAATGGACATAGCAGTTTTAATCCACCGGGGATATAGGAATTCACCAACGAAAGTGCTTGACTACATGGTGTAAAGACAAGGCAGAGTCTATATTTAAAAACAGCGGGAATATCACTTTTTAGGCGCTCCAGTGTGTGGTATTGCAAACAAAAAGGGAGCATGGCCCGTGTTGGTATCTTATGTACAATATTGGGGTACTAAGGTCCGATGTTAAAAGGTTTAAGAACCAACAAATATCAAAAATGCGAAAGGAATCGGCTAGCTCTCATCTACGTCCAGTCACACACAAGAGGGCCTGGTATGCTATAAGAGTGCCAAACAGCGATTACCATGCTACGTGCAAGTTGCCATGATTACAACAAAAACAAAAACAGACTAAGTCTAACTCGTGTGTAGGGAAACCCGGAGGAATTTCCTGACATCGTTAACGCAGTGTCAGATGATCGCCAGTAACAAAAGTTAAGAAAAGTTAAGAAAATCATGGAAGAAACCCTTACCTCTCCGTCGGTACCCCGCTCTGACATCTGAGCTGGACGGGGAGGTATCTGACGGAAAGGAGGAGTGTCCATATATCTCTTCCGTATACAGGCATACTTCCGTGTTGACCACTACGGAAAGCGGCAGTGTACAAAGTACCGCATGCGATGTCGTCTGTCAAAGGAATGCTGGGATTTGTAGTACCAAACGCAAACTCATGCGTAAATGCCGTATTGAACGTCCTTGCCGGTTGAAGGAGAACAGCTTGTGACACCACTGGAAAAGTAACACCAGATCGAATGTGTCAGAATCATGTGGGTGTATATATAAAAAAGGAACAAAAAGCAATTATTATGTTCCTAATTTAAAGAATCATAAAAGATGAAACCCGGACATGTAGATATAAAAGTACCCTACTGGTTCGCGCCTAAAGGCTCACTAGCTTGACTAGGGCGCTGAATCAGATATGTAGGTGAGGAAATCATTAGGGCTATCCACCCACGTCCGATTGTTTCTTGAGGGAAACCAAATAGAGTCTTTCTGCATACGGATATGGTGCCTAGATCCTGTTGTTTAGAGAGATGACCACGTGATATCATCATTCAAGCCCAGTTGGTCACTCTTGAATTTAAATACCCACTTCTGTTCTTTAATGAACAAGAATTTTTTAATATCCGTCACGTGTGTGGGAATAAACGGTTGTTCTAAAACTAACCACCTCAAGTCTTCTGGTTTGTGTCTGAGTGACAGAAAATGGTTGGTTAGTTTGGTAGCCTGTTTGGTCCGCCTAATAGTGCTTTTATGTTCGTTGATACGTGTCTTGATCTTGCGTGTAGTCATGCCTACATAACGCAAAGAACAAGGACAGGTAATAAGATAGATGACCCTTTCAGTGTTACAGTTAGTATGTTTTTTTAAAATCCAGGGTGTGTCTGTACCTATATCAACTGTTTTAGTGGGCTGAGTCTGTGGACATGCTGAACACTGGCCGCATGGAAAATGGCCTTGTACTGGCGGTAAATCCCATAAGGTATTGGTAGTGATGGAAGATTTCGTTCTAGGTCTAGTATGTACGAGGCTATCTTTGAGGTTAGTGCCCCTTTTAAAGGAGAATAAAGGTGGTGGAATAACCTCATTCCCTACATTTAATATCCGCCAGTGTTTTCGCACCGTTTTTTGTACCTGGTTAGACCACGTACTGAATGTATTAACAAAGGTCATTCTGAACAAAGGAGGCTTCGGCACCGGTGGTTCCAAAAGGGCTCCCCGGTTATTGTTTGAGGCTCTTTTCCAAGCCTGTCTCACCAGGCGTTTTGGGTATTGTCTGTCTCTCAATTGATTGGAGAGTTCCTCTGCATACTGGTTGAAAGAGATTACGTTGGAACAGTTTCTGCGAATACGCAGGAACTGTCCTACGGGTAGATTCTCTCGAAGAGATCGAGGGTGATGACTGTTGAAACTGAGGAGAGAATTCTTAGATAGGGGTTTCTTGTAAAGTTCACTGCCAAGTTTGCCCTGATCCGGACATATCACTATGTCTAGAAAAGGCAGGCGGTTTTTGTCAAAGACAACTGTAAAGCGTAAAAATTCGTTCTTTGTATTGAGCCAAGCATGAAAATCTAGCAGAGAGGCTACAGGTCCCTGCCAGACAACCAGAATGTCATCAATGTATCTTTTCCAAATTTTTATTTGGTCTCTGAATGGGTTGGTCTGAGTGAGTACATTGTTCTGCTCGAAGAGGTGGACATACAGGTTGGCCAGACTCGGCGCAAAAATGCTGCCCATAGATGTACCCGAGACTTGTAAATATACAGTCTCCTCGAATTGAAAGAAGTTCTCCATCATGGCCATCCTGGCGCATTCCATTATGAAATGGACCGGTGTAATACTGTCCAAGTTTCTCACATCTAGAAGACTCTCGATGGCTTCTAAAGTCTCCATTTGTGGGATGGAGGTATATAAAGATTCCACATCGAAGCTAACCAAGAGGTCTGTCTCTGTATCATAACTGATATCAGGAAGTAATCGGAGGACATCCTTAGTGTCTTGGAGGTAGCTGGGCATTTCCTTAACTAAAGGTTTTAGAAAAAAATCAACAAAAGTGGAGAGAGGTTCCAGTAAGGAACCTATACCCGAGATGATGGGTCGTCCTGGAGGTAGCCTTTGACTTTTATGTATTTTTGGTAAAACATAGAAGTACGGCATCACAGGATGTGTAGTTATTAGAAAGTTGGATTCTGGCTCTGTAATCCAACCTGCAGCTTTGGCATCATCTACAAGAGTTTGTATCTCTCTTGTTAATCTGGGGGTCAGATCTTCAGAGAGTGGTCTGTATGCTGTCCGGTCATTGAGTTGTCTCAAACACTCAGTGCGGTATGCCTCGGTGTCCAGAATAACGATTGCTCCGCCTTTATCGGCGGGTTTTATAGTTATAGTCTCATCGTTTGCTAGAGCTGTTAAAGCTTGTTTCTCATTCTGAGAAAGATTGTGATAGACTTTGTCTTTTTTGGTGCTAATAGAGTTGATATCATGAATCACTGCTTGTTCGAACACTTTAACCCGATCAGGTGTCAGATGGGCTGGAGGGTTAAAAGTGGACGGTGTTTTGAGGCCCGTATTTCTTTCAGAAACATCCTCTGGAGAGGCCATCAGTTCTTTATCTTTAAAGAAAAAATGTAGACGGATTTTTCTGAAAAATTTGGCCATTTCACATCGCAGTTGAAATAAGTCTCCAACATTTGTCGGAACATAGCCCAGGCCTTTGTTGAGGACCAATTGTTCATTGGGTGTAAGGGTTCTTGTGCTCAAGTTTACAACTAGCTCGTTGTATCCGAGCTTGTCCCTGGTAGTGGTTGCCCTTTCCTGCTGCGGGTATTGGGTGGTTGTGGATCCATCTCCCAATGTACCTGCGGCTGTCCTCTCCTTCTGCCTCTGTTTCGTCCGCGGCCTGCTCCTAAAAAAGGCGGTTGACCGAAGAAAGGAGGTTGCGTTGTGAAAGGAGGCATTGACTGAGCGAGAGGGGGAAATTGGTATCCCCATGGGGCAGGAGGCCACCATGGTCCACCTTGTTGGTAGGGGTTCGATGAACCTCGTCTTTGGTTAGGTCGAGACTGTTGTCCTCTGCCTCTCCTAGATGGTTGTATGTTGCTCTGAATCTCTGAGTCACTAGAATAAGTGTCTGACCCAGATGAAGAGTAGTTGGAGCCATACCTCTTGCCTTTCCTATTAAACTCCGGTGGAACATAATGCTCACTGGTGTAGGGGTAGACCTTTTCAAATGAGAAGCGCGCTAGATCTTTTTTAAACTTCTCTATTTTTGTTAATAAGATCGTATCTTTGTGTTCTTTATTGGATTTGTTTGTTTAATCCAAATTTCTTTTGAAAATGGAACTAGATATGGTGGTCTTAATCTGCCCTTCCAATGTTTGTATTTCTACAAGTATGCCTTGCCACAGAGAAAAGGATCCCAGAAGTACAGTCAAGAATCGGGGTTCTACGATGAAGAGCAGGTAATCAAACCAAAACGTGCAAGCGCTGTATCTCAGTACTGGCTGAAAAATGAGGGAAGTGACTCTGAGGGAGACTTCTGACGGTGCCGAAGAGAGGAGGAGGAGTGCGTACTTGCCGCAACTCTAGAAATAGACCAGGCAGGACCTTTTGTAGACGGGAAAATTAATGGTGAAAGCATCACTTTCCTAGTTGATACTGGGGCCACTAGATCAACTGTCAGGTCAGCGGATATAAAGAATCTTCCTCTCTCGGACGAAGCAATCCAAGTGGTTGGTGTGTCCAACACACAGATCAAAACATTACTTACTGAACCAGTAAAGGTTAGAATAGGGAAATTTTCAGACATGCACCGATTCGTGGTGTGTGACACCAGTCCAGTGAACCTGTTAGGCAGGGATCTGCTGTGCAAAATGAATTGCACTATTTTCTGTACTCCAGATGGAATAACCTTTGAGAAACCTGATGAGGATGTGCTATACAGAATGACCATGGATAACAGAGAATGTGAGGCTTTTAGGACATATGCAATATTTAATCCTGATGCATTACCCCCAGAATTGAAACAGACAGTGAAAGCAGCAGTTTGGGATTTTACTGGAGAAGATGTGGGCCTGATGAGAAATGTAGATCCAGTAAAGATTACTGTAAAAGAGGGAGTGGTTTACCCAAATATACCGCAATACAGATTGACACCTGAAATAATTGAAGGAATAACACCCTTAATTGAAAAGATGATCCAGCAAGGGGTGTTAAGAGAAATATTGAGCAGCCCATGTAATTCACCGATAATGGGACTGAAAAAAACTTAATGGAAAGTTCAGAATAGTACAAGATTTGAGAAAGATTAACAAGATTGTTGTGCCATGTTGTCCGATTGTGCCAAATCCATCAGTAATTTTGTATCAGATTCCTCATGACGCAGAATGGTACACGGTAATTGATTTGTGTCATGCTTTCTTTTCAATCCCATTGCATCATGACAGCCAGCCGATATTTTCATTTAGATTTGGAGAGCGGATTTTGGCATGGTGCCGAATCCCACAGGGGTATACAGAGAGCCCCTCAATATTTAATCAATTGCTAAAGAAATCTCTGGAAAGTCTGACAATGCCTGAAAATTCAGTCTTGGTCCAATATATTGATGACCTACTTGTGGCATCAAAAACACGTGAAGCTTGTGAAATAGATACCATTTCATTACTGAATCACTTGGCAGATGGAGGATTAAAGGTATCTCCAGCCAAACTGCAGTTCTGTGAGAAAGATGTCCAGTATTTGGGACACAATATTGAGAAAGGCCTGAGAAAAGTGACTATTGACAGAATCAAAATCATTAGGGGAATGAGAGCCCCAATGACACAAAGAGAGGTGAGAATGTTCCTGGGAATGGTGGGTTACTGTCGTCAGTGGATAAGTAATTTTTCCCTGATTGCCAAACCATTGATTAAATTGACCAAAAGTGAGGTGAAAGACCCATTAGAACTAAACCCAGAAGAAATGGCTGCATTCAGAGAGCTGAAAGACAGACTTTGTGAAGCTTCTGCCCTAGGGATGCCTGATTATGAAAAGGAATTTGAATTGTACTGTAGTGAGAGAAATGGATGTGCACTTTCAGTGTTAATCCAGAAACACGGACGACTGAGAAGGCCAATTGCCTATTTCTCAGCAACTCTTGACCCAGTAGCTGTGGGTTTGCCAGGTTGCCTGAAAGCAGTAGCTGCTACTTGCAAAAGTTTGGAACAAAGTGAGGGAATCATAATGGGATACCCTGTATGGGTATTTGTACCTCATGATGTGGCAATCCTTTTAACAAGGAGTCGGACACAGTTCATGTCACATAGTCGGCTGACTAAATATGAGAAAGTCATTCTTGGTGCAACCAATGTAAGTCTGGAAAGATGTGTAAATGTGAATCCAGCAACACTGTTGCCTGATGCTGAATGTGTGGGTGTGAGAAATGATGTTGATCATGATTGCCTGGATGTACTTGATTACTGCACAAAACCAAGGCCAGACATAAGAGATCTGCCATTGCCTGAAAGTGATCATGTGTTGTTTGTGGATGGATCTTGTCTGAGAACAGAGGAAGGAGCATTGAGTGCTGCATATGCTGTGTGCAAAGTCTCGGAAGTTGTGGAAGCATCACCATTGAAAGGAGTTAAATCCGCTCAGGTGGCAGAACTGGAGGCACTGACAAAGGCATGCAAGATTGGGAGAAGTGTGAGAGTGACTGTGATGACTGACAACCAGTATGGCTTCGGAGTTGTCCATGATTTTGGCCAGCTATGGCTACAAAGAGGCTTCCTGACCTCAAGTGGAACTCCCATAAAGAATGCTGAAGTGGTTGGAAAACTGCTAGAGGCGATACAGCTGCCTAAAGAACTAGCAGTTGTAAAATGTGCTGCTCATGGTCATGGTGACGATTTTGTAACAGTTGGTAACAAGTTTGCCAATGACATAGCACAATATTGTGCAAGGAACAATCACTCAATTAACAGGAGCAAAGAACGGGAAATGTCTTCTTGTTCATTAATGTTTACTAATGAAGTGGGGACATGGGAGGAAGTAAAACAGCTGCAGGATGAGGCAGAAGATGATGAAATGAGAGATTGGGTGAAGGCAGGTTGTGCACCTAGAGAAAAGGATCATGTGTGGGTCTACAGGGATGGAAGACCAGTCATGCCTAATAGCATGCTATCAACAATGGCAAGGCTGTATCATGGCCAAGGACACCTGGGAAGGGATGCTATGATAAGAGCCTTTAAGCAAACTTGGTACAGTCCAAAGTTCAGACTGATAGCAGAAAGTCTCTGCCAGAGATGTCTGATATGTCAGCAATTCAATCCTGGAAAGAAAACAGTGGTGAGCCTAGGAACAATAGGCAGAGGGGGAGGACCCTTCACAAGAATGCAGATAGATTTCATTGAAATGCCCCCAGTCAACAGGTTGAGGTATGTTCTGGTGGTGGTCTGTTTGTTCTCAAGGTGGGTGGAGGCGTACCAAACAAGAAGAAATGATGGGATAACAGTGGCAAAATTACTGTTAAGAGAGTTCATCCCAAGGTACGGGTTCCCAGTAACAATTGAATCAGACAGAGGAGGACATTTTTATAATGAAATAAAGGGTCTAATTTGTGAAGCATTGAGTGTACAGCAGAAGTTGCATTGTGCTTACCGACCAGAGGCTTCTGGGGTTGTTGAGCAGATGAATGGTACTATCAAAAACAGAATTGGCAAAATGTGCTTAGCAACAGGAATGAAATGGCCCGATGTCTTGCCTCTAGTCCTGATGACCATTAGGTCTACTCCAGACAGAACAACAGGTTTGAGTCCACATGAAATTATCATGGGACGTGCTATGAGGCATGCATATGTACCAGTGAACAAGCTGATGACTATTACTGATGACATGATTTTGGATTACTGCAAAGGCCTGGCTGACGCAGTTCATTCTGTGTTTCACCAGGTTGGAGAAGACGCCACCACACTTGAAAAGAAACCAGCCCATGATCTGAGCCCGGGGGACTGGGTAAGGATAAAAGTCCACAGAAGAAGGAATTGCTTGGTTCCAAGGTGGGGAAGGCCGAGACAAGTCATCTTGACCACAACGACTGCTGTGAAGTGCGCTGGTGTGAAAAATTGGATACATGCAAGCCACACACTGAGAGTTCCAAATCCAAGAGATGGTACTGGAAAAGAATACTTTGAAGAATCAGATTCCAGTGATGATGCAGACAGTGAGGCAGTAAGAAGGAAAAAGAATCCTGAAAGTGGGGAAAGTGAGTCATGAGAAGCTTTCATCCCACCAGAAGAGGTTCTGAAGAAAACAGTGCCAACTGCAGAAGCGAGTTCAGACTCAGAAGAATTGCCTGAGGTGCCAATTAACAGTGAACAACACAAAAAGAAAGAAAGAAAAGAAAAGAACATTCCAACAGAAGAGACACCTGAATCACATGAAGGAATTGGAGAAGTTCCACCTGAGATAAATACTGAAGAAAAAGGGACAGACAAAGACAGAGAGGGACAGATTGCGGAAAAGCCCCGAGGAGGTGTAGGGAACATCAACAACAAGCTAGGTGAAGGGACAAGTAGACAGCAAGAAGATTGCGTGTCGGAGACCCGAGGAGGGACAGAAACAGGGAAATCTCAATTAGTGGAAAAAGAGACTGTTGGAGAAAAAGAAGTTGTTAAAGAAAAGAAAGCTGTTAATGAACCAGTAGCAACTGAAACAGAGTCTGATGAAAGTGACAATGAGGCACATGGAGGACGAGTTCTGAGAAAGAGAACTTGGCTTGGAGAAAGAAACAATAAAGAAGGAAAGCAAAAGAGAAATGCTAAAGGAGATCTTTGGCCAAATAAGATAAAGAGACTGAGGTACAGACTAACACGAGTTAACTCTTCGAGAGCTGAGCAAGTGAACGAAGTGTCAAGTCAGAATCCTACCAAGGAAGAAGAAGCAAAGATACCTGAGAGAGCTAAAAGAGTAAGAAAACCAAACGAGAGGTACAAGTCACCGGAATGGACGTATGTGGCACTGCCTGAAGAAGGAGAAGAGGCGGACAGCCAAGAAAGTCCAGAGGAGGCTTTACTGAAGGAGGTTGCTGAAGAAGAAGCTGTGGGAATCCTGAGAGTTATCTTGTCCGACATTGGAGAAGAGACGGATGTTCAGGACCTGATACAGTTTGATGATGATGAAGAAATAGTGAAAAGTGATGAAAACCCAAATTGAGTGAATCCAAGGGAAAATCACTTGGAGAAGAAAAGAAGTAGTACTAAAATTAGTAGAGTTTGATAATCTGGTGGGTACTTGCTGCCCATAAAAGTTCAGTAAAGGAGTAGAAGAGGCTAAGTCAAAAGACACGGTCAAATTAACAAAATGGCTAACACTGAGAATAAAAGTAGATGTACCTTTCTGAAAAGATGGTGCAAAATGTGCTGCTGCTGTACAGGTTTATTAATGCTGCTTTGGAGCGTGCTTGCTCTACTGATTTCATTTAGAGTCACTATAGACACTTTAGAAGGTCATATTGAGAACAAGACTAATATAGGGAAGAGTCCATTGAAAGTAGTTCCGACTAGAACTAGTAATGTACATATTCATAAAGATAGGTCAATTAACGATTTTTCTAGCAATGTTTTTTCTAAATTGTTGTATGAGTACGTAAAGACAATGGAAGTAAGTGATTGCTACGTTTGCATGCAATTACCTGCCTCTGTTTCGGAAGGAGTGACTTATCATCATCTTCCGGCTACGTATGGAATTTCCTGTAGTGTGTTGATTAGTATTTTTTATCAATTAGGGAAATTAGATTACAATATGTCTAATGTAGATAATATTCTTGGGCAGTTGCCTATGAATAAAGCACTGAATCCTGCAAAAGATGCTAAAACTTTAGGTGAGATTTTTCTAGAAACTAAAGAATTAACATTAGACTATGTTTTTAGAAACAATTTAACTTGCAGATTGAAAGGAGAAGAGAAGAATTTTCTAGACATGGTTGAGAGAAGAAGGTTAAACATGCACAAGAAAGCAGAAGGGCATAAAATGAGTGACACAATGTGGGATATTGAGAAAGAAAAGGAGTTGAAAAATGGAGCTAGTCCAACTATGGCTATAGATGCCCCACAGAAAGGGAAACTGTGCATTACCAGGAAGAGATCCCAATATGATTATTATTTCATAGGGACTAGTGAGTGCCATGATACATACTTTATTGCAACCGGATGGGGATTTAGAGGAGGAGAAGAGCCAGTTTTTCCGGGAGTGTATTATATTTGTGGGAATAAGGCTTATTACCGTTTGCCTGACCATTGGTTTGGTCCATGTTATATTGGCCTGGTCTTTCCAAAGATTTTCCACATGGATAGAGTAGATGATGCTGAACATTCTAACACATTAACACGCTATAAAAGAGAAACATGGACAGAAATTGTAGGAGATATTTTTGGAGCTTTAATTCCAGCAGTGGGAATTTCTTTAAATGCATATGGCATTCGGAAGCTGTCAACAGTGGTAGATCGCTTGTCAACAAGCACCGCTGGAGGCTTTCTTTTGGTTAATACAGAAATGGTTGCTTTGCGTGCTATGGCAATGCAAAATCGACTTGCCCTTGACATTCTTTTGGCAAAAGAGGGTGGAGTCTGTGGAATGCTGAAAGTTCAACATTGTTGCACTTACATTCCTGACGAAAGCAAAGATCTAAAAGTTTACATCAAAAATATTACTGATTTGCATGAAGAATTAGTACCACTGGAAGCTGAAAGTATCTGGACTAAAATGGCTAACAAGATGATTGCTATTAAGAACTTTGTAGCTAAGATAGGTAGTACCATATTTGGTAAGATATTATTTCCATTAACTTGTGTAATAGTTGCATTATTGATCCTTAGATTAGGATGTATGTGTTGTAGATATAGTTAGCGTAAAAAAGGCGAACCAAAGAGCGAAAGTTCTGTGGGAAACCAAGCTTACTGATGGCTGCCTGAAGGAACTCCCATTCAAGGAAGTCAAATGCTTTCTCTGCATTCAACAGTATTCCTGCAGCCAGGAGAGAGGGGTTTATCTGATTGATAACCGCAAAGAGCGTGCACAGGTTCAGCGACGTTGAATGGTTTGGAACGAATCCCGATTGTAGGGGGGAAATAATGTGGTCAACAATTAAAAATATCTGTGTCACGAGCACTTTAGCCAGGATCTTATAATCCTGATTTAAAAGAGAAAGGGGTCTATACGACGCACAGCAATCAGGCGACTTGCCCGTTTTGAGAAATAATGTGATAATCGCCTCCCTCATGGTGGGGGGTAGTTTGCACGATTCTAGCGCCTCTTCGTAAACTTTGAATAGATGAAATAGAAGAAATAAAAAGAAAATCACAAAAGAAAATGTTAAAAAGAGACAAAAGAAATCAGAAAGAGATCCACAAGAGATAGAACTAGAAGAGCTAAGAGAAAGCATGTATATAGAAACTAAAAAGGAAGATGAGATGGAAACTAGGGTCTAAAAACAAGAACAAGAAGACATTTCAAATTATTCCAAAAGGGGAAAATTAAATTGATTTTTTGGGGTTTTGATTTTTGTGGTGATTATATATCACCAAAGGGGGGATTGATGGAGCAGGGTTTTTACTCTAAAACCGAATATCTGCTTCATTTTCGCATGTTATAACCAAAAGTACTACTGATTAATTATTAATGATTAAAAGTTTGTCGAATATTGACTAATCAACCTTATTAACAAGAGAATTACACGTGGGAATGCTATTGCATGGCTAAATAACAAGTGAACTAAGTTGGTGAGCAAACTGACAGAAAACGATGTTGCTTATGTGATGTTATGGTGTTTTGCGCTTATAATTAATATGCATTAATGGCTTCTGATGTCGCAAATGGCTAGATAAATACACACACATAAGGGTATTAGCAGGGGAATAACACTGTTTAATCATTTCTATGCAGTAATTCTGTTTTATGTCTATTTTGCTTAAAGTTGTCCATTGTGGCCTGCCACAAAATGGCCACCACCCGCAGCCTGCATTGGAGTTGCTGGAAATTTACAGAAAGGCATCGCTCTGCCTGTGACCTTGCACCTCCGGTGAACTGAAAAGCCATAAGCATGATGACAAGTCTGGGACATCAGCCAAAAGCCCCTGACAGACGGAAAAGTTGATACGAACTAAGAGTGAACCCATTTTTGCAACAAATTCACCTAATAGAGACATTCGTAGATGTTGCGAATTAGTCATGAACATTCAATTCGGCTATTCATTAGTTGGGACAATCTATGTGAGAACCTTCCGTAAAATATCGAAAAAGTACCAGGATGACATTATTTCCGCCATTCATCCATTCTGAATAAAGAAATGTTACTTTTTAGAATGTAAATTTCGGTATAAATAACAGTAGACTAGAGAGGTCTAGCGCCACTTCTTCCCGAGCTGATGATGCGAGGTCCCTATGCTGACGGAGAGGACGATGACTCTACATGACGACAGAAGACTCTAAATCTTCCACAGAGGACCGGTTCTGACTTAGGATCTGACATTTAGACAGAATAGGTAAATGTGAGAGAAAATGAAATTTGCATTTGATTGGCTTTTCTTGAAATTTTAGATAAATGAACAATCTGTTTGAATTCCTGTCTCGGGTGATTATTTCTGGTCATGTTTATTGAATAGATTTGTGTATTCTATGAAATGTTTTCGTTAGATCTACAAGCAACTAGCTGGTCGCATTGACCTCAAAGTACAGGCAGATTGGATATGAGTTCTTGAAAGGTGTTTTCTCCTTTGCAGGGCACGAATAGAGTGATTTAGGGTGAATGTTGGTGTAATGGGCCCCACCAGCGTGTGATGTGTGTATGCGTGTGCGACTGTGAAATCATTCTTTCCGTGGAAGTAAAGGAGATTTGGAAGCTCTGATCTGCACCAGGAACACCGGGGGCTCCGCAGCCCAAGGGCGTATTGCAGCAGTAAGTGATAAACGCGTTCTGTGCACCAGGAAACGATCCAGCACAGTGATGTCACAACCCTCCGTCAAGTCCGCCAACGTGTGCAGCTGACCATCCCTGAACATGTCACCCACAGTCTGAAGCCAGCAGCGGGTGAGTGCTTGTTCTGTTAAGGTTTTGATGGTGGGAGGTATCCATGGATTATCCAAGAGTGGTAGATGTGGAGAATAGAGATGGTCTGCCTTCAAGTATTTACAAAGGCGTTTCCAGGCCCAGCATGTAGTTTGCAGGGAATGGATCTCCGCAGGGGTCCTGGCAAGGACACGTGGGAGATTAGAAGAGAGGGGATACGGACGGGCCTGTGTATGGGCAGGCCTCAGATATTGCAGGCACGCAGCCGGGTGATACCGGAAATAAGCATAGTGTACCTGTGCAACCAGATGATATAAATGAAAGGGTGAGTGAGCGTCCGCCAACTGACCCGTGCCCAATCCCCTGCCCAAACACGCTGTGTCAGCATGCCTCGGAGAGTATTAAAGAAGGCAATTATCAGCAGGATGAGAATATTTAAAAACAGATATAAAAACTGTGGCAGGATCATCATCTTAATGATCACGATTCGACCAGCAATTGATGAAGGAAGTGCTATCCAGCGATCTATCTGCCCCGCAAGTCGGTCTACAGCCGGGCCATAATTAAGACGGATCACTTCCAGGGCCGAACGATGCAACAGAACACCCAGATATCCTGGGGGGTCCTCACACCAATGCAGGGGAAGATCCAACTCAAACGGGAGGGTGGCATCTGTTAGGGAAAAGACCTCTGATTTGGCCCAAATGACTACAAGCCCAGAGAAAGCACCAAATCGCACCACTTCACGATAATGGGGGAGAGGTCGGAGGCCTGTTCCCAGACAAACAGAAGAATATAATTTGCATATAAGGATGCCAAAAGAGGGCATTGATGGAATCCGACCCCCGGTGCAGATGTCATTCCTGCAGATGACGCACCAAAGGATCTATCGCTATGATGAACAGCAGGGGTGAAAGCGGATACCCCTGTCTGGTGCAGATAGAGAGTAGAAATGTGTCAGAGTACACCCCATTGATTTTCAACTGTGTGACAGAGTTAGCGTAAAGAAGGCGAACCAAAGAGCGAAAGTTCTGTGGGAAGCCAAGCTTACTGATGGCTGCCTGAAGGAACTCCCATTCAAGGGAGTCAAATGCTTTCTCTGCATTCAACAGTATTACTGCAGCCAGGAGAGAGGGGTTTATCTGATTGATAACCGCAAAGAGCGTGCGCAGGTTCAGCGACGTTGAATGGTTTGGAACGAATCCCGATTGTAGGGGGGAAATAATGTGGTCAACAATTAAAAATATCTGTGTCACGAGCACTTTAGCCAGGATCTTATAATCCTGATTTAAAAGAGAAAGGGGTCTATACGACGCACAGCAATCAGGCGACTTGCCCGGTTTGAGAAATAATGTGATAATCGCCTCCCTCATGGTGGGGGGTAGTTTGCACGATTCTAGCGCCTCTACGTAAACTTTGAATAGATGTGGGACTAGCAGCGTTTTATAGGTTCTGTAAACTATGCCAATAAGGCCATCTGTGCGAGGTGCACGAGAACCATTCAGTGAATCTATTGCTTCCTTGATCTTGTCAGCCCCGATAGGCGAGGCAAGGAATTGTTGTTGTCCTTTCCCAATCCAGACCATCGCTATCTCATTCAAATAGTCAATTAAAGTGGTGCCGTTCAGGGGGGAGTGCGTAGTGTAGAGCTGAGTGTAATATGGCAAAAACGTTGTGAGAATGTCCGCGCCCTGTGCAATTTGTGTACCGTCCGCTGTCTGGAGGTGGGTAATATATCCGGTGTGCTGCTAAGGGGTAAGCAGCCAGGCAAGAGTGCGTCCTAGTCTCTCAACCCCCCATACACACGGGCTCGCGCATATTTCCCCATGTATGCAACCTTGCGCAGCGCAAGTTCCTGGAAGTCACTTAGTAGCTTCGCCCATTGATGCAACGGGGAGGGAGCCATTCCCGCCAGCGCCCAAGCATCCAAGTCACGCAGTGCCCGCTCATTCGTGTCAAGGTCTCGGCGAAGTGTATGCAAGATGCCAGCCTGCTTGGCTATGCAAACACCCCTGATATAAACTTTAAAGGCCTCCCATAGGGTAGCATTTCTCAAAGCCGAGCCAGTGTTGATCCGAAAGTATTCCACGATGGCTTCCTGTACATTGCCCTTAAAAATGGTATCTAGTAATGCTTCAGTAGAGAAGCGCCAAGATCTGAAGGATTGCGCCATGTCAGGGAGAGTCAAAGAGAGCAACACTGGGGAGTGGTCAGAAAGGGTTCGAGGCAGGTGATCCACTTCCCGCAATGCCACTAAGAAGTCGGTAGTTGTGTACCATCTGTCTATGTGGGACCATGTGCCATGAGGTGCGTAATAGAACGAAAAACCCCTTCCCCTGGGTGCCATTGTCGCCATGCATCAGTCAGTAAGTTTGTGTGCAGTAGGGCTGTGAGTTGCTCCACAGAGGAAGGCCTTTGTGATGTGACTTGCCCCAGAGCCTCACCCGCAGTTAAAGAGGATGCACTACCAACGCAGTGCCTACGCTACTTACCATAACTTATCCAGTCCACAGCCCCGATTGCAAATAGTGTTGTATAATAGGATATGAGTGATTTGAGCATACACAACAATCCAAACCTTGCTTGATAAGGCTGAGCAGCATCCATCCTCCAACAGTCATCAATATTATGTGCATATACTACTTAACTGCCCTTGTCCTACCCTCTGTAACTAGTGACCACTTATGTGGTTGGTCAACATGCACCAAAAACAACAACCTTTCCTTTTCCAAGAGATTCTTTTCTTACCTGAGTAGATAAAGTGATGTCTCTACTACTCCTATAATCGTTCATACCTTTATTCATTGTTTTGCAAACAGCTTTCTTAATGCTAGTGGCAGTAGAACAACGGCACTAACAGGTCTGACATCACAGGGATTGCAGGAAATCGTAAATCAACCTGGTGAGGTGAACTAGTGCATCACAGTCACTAGCTACACTGTAAGAAAATAGAATGAATGGAAAATCAAAGACTGAGACTCCATGACAACATTTAGCAACACAGTGTTGAGTTACTTACTAATGTAAGCATAATGAACCCTAAAGTAGGTTACTTTAGTAGAATACAAATACTTGGGAAATAGAATGTAGAAAGGTGAACCCTATCGTTTTTCCATACTGTCCCTTCATAATACACACTTTACTTAATACGTCCCTTGCAGGACAGCGTTTATCATTTGCCATGTGCCCAACATCTCTAGAAAACCTGTTCCTTATAAAACTCCCTGTTATAGATATTTGGTCATGTGCAATATTTGGATCCTTTTCTACATTGCCAATACCATTGTCCTTATTTATACCTTCTATACAAGCTAGAAAGTGTTCAATTTTGTTTTGCAATGGTTATAACTTCATCAAGATTCGGATCATTCTTCGGCCAAATTTCTTCTCGGACTTGCTCTATGTTGCAACCTAAAATAAATTGGTCTCTAATATGCTGTTTCTGTGTCCCTGCAAACCTACAAGTAGAGGACAACTTACATAGATTGGTTACATAGTTTTCTATCAACTCTTGAGCCTTCTGCACCATTTTTTCAAGTGACATCCCTCAGTGCTAGCTTTTGGAAGATAATGTTTGCCCAACTTCTTGATCCATACCTCAGATCTGTTTAGAACTGCAGCTTCTTCATTGCTCAGCTCAGAATGATGAACAAACACCTCCTGTCCCTCCAGACCTAAACAATGAAGAAGCAGTGAGGTTCTCTACTCTACACTTAACGAAGTACAACAACTCTGGCACAATGCCCAAAACCTTTCTTCCACTTTTCCCACCTAATTACAGGTTCACCTGGGGACAAAAGTAAGACAGGCAGGGGAGTGACATTTTGCATAATGAAACTTGTGTGAAATAACAGTATAAGCAGAAACAATAATACAGCGAAGAACAATGAAGAATAATTGTATCGAGAAGAAGATCAACACCTAAACTTAATGAAGTACCTGAGAAATCCACCCTCTCGAACAGTAGTACTCAATGAAGTACCTGAGAATCATTGACCTTTGTGAAATTCTAGAAACTTTCTTTATGTGAGAAGGAGTCACAAAAGCAATGGTGTCAATATCTAATATATTGCCTCAAAATCTCTTAATCTCTTTTTTCTTTAACAAATATCAACTGTTACAACCTCCCTTCCACTTCCACCAAAAGCCACAAGCACAATACAACCCAAAATAAGTCTCATCAAAATGAACTATGCCTCACTACCGCCTGAGTCGAAGCTGCGTTTAACGCTTGCCAGGCTGGTGATCTTCCCTGTCACTTGTCTCATTTTATCTGTTTTTAAATACTGTGATTGTAATTGTAAATTGTTTACCTGACTTAAAATCCGCACTCTGCACTTTACTTTCAGCTTCGCGCCGACTTTTGGCTATCATTGCTGCTTGTGGGGGGAATGACTGTTAGGACACCGCCATCTTGGCGGTTAGCATTCTAGTCATTCGAGTCTTTTGTTTCCTTAGCTTATAAATTACCATGCTGACGCGACCGCACAGCGCTACCGCCTGAGTCGAAGCTGCGTTCAACGCTCGCCAGGCTGGTGATCTTCCCTGTCACTTGTCTCATTTTATCTGTTTTTAAATACTGTGATTGTAATTGTAAATTGTTTACCTGACTTAAAATACGCACTCTACACTTTACTTTCGGCTTCGCGCCGACTTTTGGCTCTCATTGCTGCTCGGGGCGGGGAATCACTGTTAGGACACCGCCATCTTGGCGGTTAGCATTTTAGTCATTCGGGTCTTTTGTTTCCTTGGCTTATAAATTACCATGCTGACGCAACCGCGCAGTGGGTGCGCATAGCGGACGCGCCAAAGGCAAGCCCGTCTGCGCCCGTCCGCGCTCGGTCTGGGTTCAGGGCACGTTCCCCTGGTCCGTTTTCATCAAGTTCTCAAACATATTCAAGGGAACAGCTCTTGGGTTGGGACCTTGAGGGGTCTAAGGCCTGTCGCCCAAGGATTATTCCTAACTTAATTAAGGAGGCACAGGATGAGCATTGCCCCAAGTGTTCTTTTTCCTTGCCCTACATTACGGAGAATCGTAGTACTTCTTATGGTAATACACCCTATGTAAAGTTTATTTGAGCTCCTCAGGCACCAATTAAATGTCTTTTGCTAAATGCTAGATCGCTAATCAAACACAGTGTGGAATGTGCTTTCTTTATGGTAGACCATAACATTAAACTAGGTTTCATAACTGAATCCTGGTCAGATGAAGCCTCAGGGCCTGACTTGCTTAAAGCAACCCCCCCTGGCTTCCTCTGTTTTACCCAAGACAGACTCTCGAAGAGAGGCGGTGGGCTGGCTGTCATTTACCATGACTCCCTTAGGCCCTCCTTCACCAAAGCCTCCAATCAGACTTGTGAAGCTCTGCTAATCAACTTTCAAACTTCAAGCCATGATACATTCAACAATGTCCTTCTGTACCGTCCTCCTGGTCCCAGGGGTGCATTTCTAGATTCCTTAGGATCACTTTTAGAGGAAGGACTGTGTAACAAGCACTTTACAGTTATGGGCGATTTTAACTTTTATTTGGAAGATGTTAACGACCCGGATAACATAAAACTGCAGCAAATATTTATGGGGGGGCGACCTGAAGCAGTTAGTATCAGACTCTACTCACTCCGCTGGTCATACATTGGATGGAATTTTTTCCAATAATCCAACCTTGTCTATACCCACACTATTCCTCTCACTTGGACGGATCATGTTGCTGTCCTATTTGAACTTAAGCAAACCCCACATAACAACTAAACCTCCGGCTAGAGCAACTATAATTACCAGGTACTGGAAAAACTTGGATGACCTTGCCTTAGGCAATCTTCTACAAGGCTCAATGCCAGCACCAGTGACCGATGTAGATGAAGCCACGACTACTTATACAGACTAGGTAGACTTGGCCTGTAAAAAACTACTGCCAGGTAAACTGTGCATCACTAAGCGGGCACTGCCAACTGCCCCATGGTACTCCGAAAGCCTAAAAAATCAAAAAATTAGAGTGCAAAAAGCTGGAAAGAGTATGGAGGAGTGAATACAGCAATGCTGGTAGGGAGGCTTATAAGATAGGCCTAGCCAACTATAAAAAACTGCTAGTTGAAACAAAAAAGATCTACTTTGGGGAACAGATTAGAGGTGCTGGCTCCTCATCTAAAGAGTTGTTCAAAACCATCTCTTTGTTAACCTCCTCTACTAAGCCTCAGATTGGAAGTAATATAGAATGATGCGAATCTTTGGCTGCCTTTTTTCTGCAAAAGGTCGAAAATATTTTTTCTTCCTTTACATTTATGCCTGTAGTAACCAATGAGGTAGTGCCAATAGAGCGCCTAGAGCCTAGTGGACCCTGTTTTATATTTGATAATTTTACATCTTTAGATCAGCCTGGAGTCACAAAGCTTCTCTCCGAGATTCGTTCAGGCCCCCTGCCCAGCCTCAGTATTGAAACTGGTCCCAGATATCATCGAGGAAGCCCTTACCCCACTGTTCTGCTCTATTTTTAAAATCGGTCATTTCCCAGCCCCTTAGAAAACTGCCTCCATTCTCCCATTGCTCAAAAAATCTAATTTAGACCCAAAAGTTCCAAGCAATTACAGACCTATCTCTCGTCTCCCTTTTCCGGGTAAGATGATTGAAAGGGCCATGAATGGTCAACTTAGCCTATTCCTGCAGACCAATTCATCTTTAGACATTACGCAGTTTGGATTTCGTGCTGAACACACCACCGAATTGGCATTAATAAAATCTACGGACGAGATCAGGGAGGCCCTAGATCAGGGTGGCGCTGCCATACTTGTCATGCTGGATTTCTCAGTCGCATTTGACACGGTCCATCACGAAGTCCTGATGGACCGTTTATCAGCGGTCGGGGTTAAAGATAAGGTCTGGGACCTCTTGAAATCGTTCCTAGCTAACAGAATACAAACTGTGGACCTCGGTAGAGATGTCTCCAAACCCTTCTCTCTCCCATGTGGCGTCCCACAGGGGTCTTCGCTTGGCCCGACATTATTTAATATATATGTCACTCCGCTGGCAACCCTGATTAAATCCTTTGGATTCCAGTTGTCCTCCTACGCTGATGACACGCAAATCGTGTTGTCAATCAAACAGGGATCAGAGGCTGAGACTGCCTCAAAGTGGCATAACTGCATGCAGGCAATTGCTGCCTGGATGGCATCAAACTGCCTCAAACTTAATGCAGAAAAAAACGAGGTTATACTCTTCGGGAACACGGCCAACCTCCGGACACCGGACTGGTGGCTGACTATATTGGGAGGGCCTCCTGCTCCGGTGGTAAAGGCAAAAAATCTCGGAGTGCTTATAGATTCAAAATTGTCTTTTGATGACCAGGTTAGCAGGGTGGTTTCATCCTGCTTTTTTATGCTTAAAGTCTTACGTAAAGTTAAATTCCTCCTCCAAGAAGACTGTCTGAAAACTGCCGTTACTGCACTCATTCTGTCGCGGCTGGCTATTGTAATAGTCTTTATATTAACATCCAGAAAAAACATCTGTCCAGACTCCAGACCGTGCAGAATGCGGCAGCTAGAATGCTTACTGGTACACCCAGGTTTACTTCAGTAAGGGCGACACTCAGATCTCTTCACTGGCTACCTGTGGCATCACAGATTCAGTTTAAGGCCATGTGTATTGTCTTCAAAGCCCTTAACCCCTTCTGTGCCCATGACGAGATAGTCTCGTCATGGAGCGCGGTTGCGCTGTGCCCATGACGAGACTATCTCGTCATGGACCCCGCCCGCTAATACAATGGCCGGCACAGGAGGGGGAAAGGGCGGGGCACTCAAGGGGTTAATGGCATGGGCCCTGACTTCTTGAGACATTCAATTCAGTGGTATGTGCCGAGAAGAGCTCTGCGCTCCCTGCAATCCAGACTCGCTATCCTCCCCCGCTTTAATAAAACTAACTGAGGTGTTGATGGTGACCTCAGCTAGGCCTACTGTTGTAAATTGGCAGCAATTGGATTAGCATTAGCGGAATCCATCTGGTATTTAGAGGCTATCTTGTCCATGTTGTAGAATCCATTTGTATTTCTGGCAGCCATTTTGTTTGCCATGTGCTCACCATGTGCTTTGTCCTCCCTTAGTGTTGACTGCTCTTGTAATCTGCCTAGCAACAAACTATATTTAGAATCCTCTACTTCCGCACATGCCCAGTTGAGTTTGCAGCTGCCAGTATCATGTAACTGTCAGGATATGTTTACCAGTGTTAGCAAACTGTTAACTCCTCCCACTTGTCGACTGTGCAGTTTCTGTATGACCATATCTGTGCATAACTCCTCTCAAGTATATTTGTACCGTCTTCTTTTAGCCCCTGTGTGGGTGTAAAAGGACCATGGCCCTGCTGTTCAGTGTGCTACTTCATTCAATACCGAAGGGTGCTGTCTGAATGTAGTTCCACCTCATGAGGTTTATTAAAGTCTGTATTTTCTATTTCAGTTTCTGTGCCAACTTCTTTCCAATAGTCTGAGGACTCTGTGCAGAGAAGGGCGAACCCCTTGCACTGGTAGGCCTAGCTGAGGCCTATTTTCTACAAATTGGCGCCCAACTCGGGGCTCATCGAGAACTCGGATGCCCGAAGGATTGGTCGCGACGAAGGATTGGAATCTCGCTCTGGACGTGATCACTGCCCGATAAGACCCGAGTCTTGGCATCCGCGGCGGCTTTTCCTTTCTTTCTGATCTGACCATCCAGGGACGCCGGTCCTCGACTGAGATCTCTTCTGTTGATTCGCCTGCAGTGACCATTTGGTCGATTTTAGAACTTGGCAGGATGAATCTGGACACCAAGTGATTGGTAAGTGTCCTTCTGCGGCGCTTGCTGTTGGTTTTGATGCCTGTGATTGGTAAGGTAGTTTAGTAACGCTTACTGTGGCTTTGAGATTGTATATTTGTGTTGGCCAACTTGGTTTGTTTTGACATATGTGACTTGCAATTCACATAGGCAGGTAATGAGGAGAATTTTCTCTAACTGAATTGATTTGAACGGCACATCGTACTAAAGGTACCTTAAGTGCTACTTTGATTATAATACTGCATATTCTGCACTATTTTTGGCATGCCTGTCTTTAGCACACTTCGTAGGATGTGTTGCTTTTGTAATGGTACCTTGAGACTTGATGAAGCACAACCGGCCCTCCCGGAGGGGACGCCTAATAGGGATATGTACATTAAGTATGGTCTTTCTTCTATAATGTACAGCACATTATGGAATAAATACACGCGTAAGGATCCTGAGTTGCGTTGGCCTATGTATGGGTCATTTGATTTACGAAAGATTGAGTATGTGGAGCAATGTATGTTTAAACGAAAGACTAGGCACGATATGTTTGATTGTGTACGAATGTGGGAGAAAGAAGTGCGTGAACGGATGAAACGTGAGCAAGCCTTGATTGAAAAAGAACAGCGGAAAAACGTTTATGTGAAAGCATTAGAGTTAAAGAACAAAGAAATGAAAGAGTTGAAGGAGAGAGAAGATAGGGAGCGCGCTTTACAGGTAACTGGCCAATACCCTGTTCGGAGGCCCCTTTATCCTATACTTAATAAACCACAAGATGATTCCTTATTATTAGATCGTCCTCCACCTCCGTATACTGTTCCTTCTGCCCCCCATGAGTTAGATGAGGACTTTAGTTTGGAGGAAGATAAGACGCGAGAAACTCGTTCTATGTTAACTGCTTCACGCTCGTCTCAGCTCCGATCTGCTGCTCGTAAAGCAGATCATGGAACTGCCACCGCCCCTGAAATTCTTGATAGTATGAGAGGGTGGTATGAAAGGGAGCATCTGTATTTTACTGAGGTGTTTGCCGGTGAGGTCCTTGAGTTGTTTAGGAAATATTCTGAGGAGTTAGAGCCTAAGGATATAACAGATGATTATAAGCAAATGCGTGATGGTCTTTTTGTTTTCTCCCAGGTGGCTGATACAATCAGGCGTTTGGTTAAACTTCGTGTTGATGCAGTCCGCTTGCGAGAGGAGAAAAAGACTGCAGACGGGGCTGTGCAGACCTCTCAGACCGGCATGGCACAAGCTTCTCCCTCCGGAACAGATAAGATTATGATAGTCCATGCGAAACCTATGCGTGAGGCCGCGCCCTTGTATGTTCCTCCTAAAGGACAGGGTACAAGCGATGATAAGGCCTCTCTTGATGCAAAGGGTTATTTTATTTATAATTGGGTTTACACTCCTTGGAATAGGACGGATTTTATGGCACTTAAAACTGCACTGCCTGATCCGCGGAAAAATCCAGCCGCTTTTTAGGAGGAAGTTGAAGGTGCTATTAGTTCTTGCACTATGACTTTGCCTGATATTGATTTATTTTTCGGATTGATATTACCACCTGATATGTGGAGAACTGTTCGTAAAATTGATGATCAAGCAGCTTTTGGGGCATTATGGAGAGACTTAGAACGAATGGATGCCGAAAGGGAACCCGCACAAAAGCCATGTCAGTTAATTTTAGATCTCCCTGCAGCTATATTAGTTAAGTTAAAAACGATTATTCCTCCTAAAAAGATAGATTGGACTGTTTTAGCATCTTGTAAGCAAAAGGCAGATGAATCGGTCTCTGATTTCTTTACACGCTTTGAAGAAGCATTCCACGATTTTAGTGGCCAGTCTTTGACAGATGACACAGGCAGACATCTGTTTGTCGATAAATATGTCGCAAACCTGTTGCCAGGAATAGCTAGTCGCCTAAAGGACAGTGAGAGTTCCTGGACCACGTCTTCCCCGGTCTCCCTTTTGACTATGGCCCAGTATTATGAGCGCCAGGAATTAGAGGCAAAGGGTAATGAGGACAAAAGGACTAAAGAATTGAAAACGAAGATTATGTTGGCTCAGGCTTATGGTCCGTCTTTCAGAGGTAGCGATAGGGGTGGACATGGGTCTTATGGTTCATCTTTCACTTCTTATACTCGTTCGAATTTGTCTGCTGACCAGTGTGCATACTGTAAGAAATTTGGCTACTGGGCTTCGGATTGCCCAGCACTACGTGCTCCGCAGTATACACGTGGTCGGGGACAAATGAGAACTCGACCAGGATATTCAGGGCCTAGAGGAAACACAGGTGATCGTGCTAGGTTTGATACTAATATACGTGGGCAGGATGGGTTTAACACTTTTGATAGTAGGAACCAATATCAAATGTCTGATTATGTGCCATCTGATTCTCAAGATTCTGCTCATGCATAGGATTGCCTAAGATGGGGTAAGGAATCAGTTGAAGTTCCAGTAGATCAGAGGGGTCCCTATGTTACAGCAAATGTTCTGGGCTCCACTGATCAGTTTCTGGTTGATACAGGAGCTACTCGTAGTGCCTTGTCTAAACAATTGGTCCCAAGGGCTCCCCTGTCTGGCTTAACCATTACATCGATAGGCTTCGATGGAACCCCTTCCCTTAGCCCATTGTCGCAACCACTTGCATTCCATGTGGATAAATTTACTGCTCCATGTCCATTTTTGCTTTCCCCGAATACACCTGACAATATTGTGGGTCTTAATATGCTTAAGTATTTCAGGGCTACGATACGCTGTTCTCCAGAAGGTGTCCGTGTTATCTTGAATGACAACCATCCTGTGGCGGAGAGAGCATGTCTTGTTAAAGAGGATATTGCATTAGCTTCACTCCCTAGTACTTTGTGGGCTACTTCAGATACTGATGTAGGGCAAATGGTTATTCCACCAGTACATATTAGTGTCAAGGAGGGCGCTGTATTGCCACGTTTGCCTCAATACAAAATTTCACAGGAAGGTGAAGAAGCACTCACATGTATTGTCCGTGATCTCATTGCAGTGGGGGTTGTTGAGGAAGTTCCCTACAATATTTGTAACAGTCCGATTCTTCCTATTCTGAAAAAAGATACTGACACTAAGGTCTACAGATTCATTATTGATTTGCGAGAAGTTAACAAGATTGTAGTACCACAATACCCCGTGGTTTCTGACATAACAACACTTCTTACTCTGGTTCCCCCGACAGCGACTACATTTTCTGTGATAGATTTGAAGAATGCTTTCTTTTCGATCCCTATTCATCCTGACAGCCGATATTTGTTCGGTTTCACTTTGAATAATCGATCGTATAGATTCTGTAGAGTTCCTCAAGGCTATACTGAGAGTCCTAGCATTTACAGTCAAGCATTGAAAAGACAACTTGATTCTTTTGTTTTGTCTGAAGGAGTGGCTCTCGATGACATCTTGTTGGCAGCTGACACCCCTGAACAGTGTGAAAAATGTACTTTGTCCTTGCTGTCCTTTCTTGCTTCCCATCATCACAAAGTATCACAAAAGAAATTGCAATATTGTAGACCGAAGGTAACCTACTTAGGTCACCTTCTGTCTAAGGAGGGACGTGCACTTACACCAGATCGCATTCAAGCCATTTTAGACACACCAGTGCCCCGTACTCAGAAAGATGTCCGTGCATTCATTGGCCTTACTTCTTTTTGTAGGCAATGGATATTAGGATTTTCACATATTGTTAAACCCTTGCTGGCACTTTTAACCAAAGACACCCCAATGCCCCTTCCATGGACAGATGAGTGTGAGACTGCTTTCCGACAGTTACAACAAGCTCTTTGTTCAGCACCAGTGTTAGGAACTCCAGATTATACGAAGTCTTTTTCATTATATGTACACGAGAAAGATGGATGCGCATTGTCAGTTTTAGTGCAGACACACGGCGACAAACAACATCCCTGTGCATATTTTTCAGCAGTTCTTGATCCTGTTGCTCGTGCGTTACCCGGGTGCTTCCGTTCAGTTGCAGCAACAGCTGTGTCAATACGTCAGAGTGAAGGGATAGTTTTGTCACATAAGCTGTTGGTGCTAGTACCCCATGCGGTCGATGCCCTTTTAAATCAGACGAAGACGCAACATTTAACTAGCGCTCGTCTGACAGGATATGAATTGACATTGTTGGCCCCTCACATTACACTAAAGAGATGTGCGACATTAAACCCAGCCACTTTGTTGCCATACCCGGTGACTCAGTCTCAGTCACAGGAGTCTCATGATTGTATATTCCTTACTGAGGAACAGACAAATGGTTGTGTTGATTTACAAGACACGCCCCTTTTAAGTGTTGATGGGGAGCTATGGGTTGATGGGTCCTGTTTGAATTTACCAGATGGTACAACGTCAGCTGCATATGCAATTACAACACTTCAGACGGTAGTTGAGACAGCTCGTATCCCACAGAAGTCAGCTCAGGCAGCTGAGCTAATAGCATTGACACGAGCGTGTGAACTCAGTACTGACTTATCTGTGAACATTTATACAGACAGTCGCTATGCCTTCGGAGTGGCTCATGATTTTGGGCTACTCTGGAAGGAGAGGGGTTTTCTTACATCCCATGGGGTGCAGATAATGCATGGAGAATTAGTGCATAATCTCTTGACTGCTTTAACATACCCGAAGAGAATAGCGATTGTTAAATGTAGCGCACATAAGAAAATAGTTGATAAGATAGGGCGAAGCAATGCTTTTGCAGACCAAACAGCCCGTGAAACTGCCATGCAGCGAAGCACCACGTCCATGTATGTAGTAAAGTCACAAGCTGAACGCTGGCATGATACCAGGCAGGAAGTGCTAGATATGCAGAAATCTGCTTCTGCAGAAGAAATTGAGCAATGGTCCAAGGAAGGAACATTGGATGATGAGGGCTGTTGGAGGAATCAAGAGATGAGTACGTGGAGATTGGCGACAGCTTATTTACAACCTATGATTCATATGGCACATGGGCCGGCACATGTTGGAGCCTCCTCTATAACGAAATTGCTTACGCAAGTTTGGGAGCATCCAGAAATTGCCGGCACAGCTAAAAAGATGGTACAGTCCTGTCTGATTTGTCTTCAGCATAACCCTGGAAAAGGGACACAAACTCCAACAGGAGGGTTTGCTACGCCAACTGCACCTTTTGAAGTCTTGCAAATGGATTACATCCAGCTCGAGCGCTGTAATAACTTAAAGTATGTCCTAGTAGTGGTTTGCGCCTTCAGTAAGTGGATCGAGGCATACCCTACGAAGGACAATACAGCTCTCACCACTGCAAAGGTGCTTTTGAAGGAATATTTTCCTAGATTTGGTGTTTGTACATTTTTATGGAGTGATAACGGTCCCCATTTCATTGGGCAAGTTGTCGAATACGTCCTGAAGGGGTGAGGAATAAAACAAAAGTTCCACGCCGCCTTTCATCCACAATCAGCAGGGTTAGTGGAGAGGTATAACGCCACACTTAAATTAAAATTGGCGAAAATACTAGCCTCCACATCCCTGAAATGGCCAGACGCGTTACCTTTGGCACTGTTGTCCATTAGATCAGTGCCACATTCGCGGTCTGGCCTTACTCCCTATGAGGTGGTGTTCGGCAGGCCTATGAACATTTGGGGAATTCCTAAGCCACGTCCCTTACACGACGTACCGTGTATATTGATGAGTGACTATTTAGCACAATTGACTGACAGTTTGGTCTCTATTCATCAACAGGTTCGAGAAGCTCTTCCGGACAGGTCTGCAGGTGAAGGCCATGGACTCCGGCCTGGAGATCAGGTGATGATCAAATCGTTCCAGAGGTCGAGCAGCTTGGAACCAAGGTGGCGCGGCCCGGAGCCGGTGCTCCTATCGACGAGAACTGTGGTTCGAGTGACGAATAGGAGGAATTGGGTGCACTCCACCCACTGCAAGAAAGTGCCGTCTACCTTGGTGGATCCTGTTGCTTTGATCGACCATCGGGACATCTTGGATACAGAGAAAGGCCAGGCCATATCACCTGACGAACCTGAGGAAGTCTTCCCGGACCACACGATTCCTGGAGTATCCCGATACCAACTGAGACCACGGAAAGAGCCTGCATCATCGAAAGAGACTGGTTGAGCAACCTCCCTGGGTTAGTGAAACGGAATGCCGATGTGGCAAGGGGGGGGGATCAGTTCTGTGTAGTGTAGCGACACCCGTCTTGACCCTCGGTGAAGAAATCAACGGCTGCCCAGGGATAAGAGCTCCAACGGTTGTTTTGACAAATAAGCTGATCATGTCCACAATGAGATCCACTGTTTCTAAGAGGAAGATCATTTGTACTATGGAGTTTGTTGTTGCTATGGTGGCTGTAGCAGTAATAACCTGGTTCGTTGAGAAGGTGGCTCCTGCCCGAGAACTTTTGATTGCCACTACTCCGGTACCAGTTGAACACCACTACTTCACGCTTCCCTATCATGAACGGAAGCATCGACAATCCTACTTGAATAATACCTTCATTCAGATGTTGCATCATACTCACAATGCCACGAATACTACCAACTGTTGGGTGTGTGGGATGATACCTGCACATCAGAAGAAAGGAGGAACACCTTTTATTCCTCTTCCCTTTTCTCATAATGGTTCTTGTCAAGCTTGGTATGCGCTTTTGTTTGCATCCGGGAAACGTACAGTAGGCGGGCTTCTTTTTCGCCTCAATAAAGTATGCTACCAAGACAAAGATGGCTATCCTCAAGCCAACGGGACTAAATGGGAATGGGAAGAGTATCAACCGGACAATGTTTCAACGCCATATATTTTCACAAATATGAGAACTTTTCCTAGTAATAAACAATTTGTGATTTCTTTTACTAGAGCTAAAGCAGATTTATGTGTAAGCAGTGTTGGAAGAATTCCAGTGGGGAAAAGTGAATGTACTGTGATTCTGCCTATTGAGGGTACAAATAATAGCACTTTCATAGCCTCACCCAATACTTACTTTATCTGTGGTAGCCACGGATATTATCACCTACCGGTTGGATGGTCAGGCGTATGCTATGTATCTTTTCTATTGCCCCCTGTGTTTCTGGCACCTGCATCCTACCACCGAGACTTTAAGTTATTTACTGATATCTCTAAAAACAGATATAAAAGGACAATAAGTGTTGACGAAGTAGACCAAACAGATACCACTCTACAACAGTATGTTGATTTTAATCTGGGTTTGTTCTTCTTTGTGGGAGCTGCATTAAACAGTAGGAAAATTAGACGATTGACTAGAGTTGTGAAGCTGTTACCAATCAGACAGCCTTGGCGCTTGGGAATATTACAGAGGAGCTGCAAATTGCAAGGATTGTAGCCCTCCAGAATCAAATGGTTCTAGATGTTGTTCTGGCTGATCGAGGTGGTGCATGTCGCATCATCGGTAGCAGTTGTTGTGTATTCATACCGGATCACTCACCTTCAGTATATGACGCAATATCAAAACTGCATAAGATTGCTGCAGAAATTCATCCAGAGACTGGTACTTGGACTCTAGCTGGATGGTTCTGGACTCTCGTTTCTGCTTGGGGCTGGAAGCTATTAACTATCTTGTGTATAATTATTACTGTTTTATTTACATGCTGTGTATGTATTCAATGTGGTCCAATGCTTTGCTCCATTTGCATTTCTGCTTGTATACCTGTTAAAAGGAATATTGAAGAGATCAAGGCTCAACAAATGTTGAATAAAGAAGTGGCCGAAATAATGTTAATAGATGTAAGTGATACATATTTAGATTACCTTAGAGGAACAGATGTCTTCAGCTAATGGTAAAAGGGTCGTCTGTTGTAAATTGGCAGCGATTGGATTAGCATTAGCGGAATCCATCTGGTATTTAGAGGCTATCTTGTCCATGTTGTAGAATCCATTTGTATTTCTGGCAGCCATTTTGTTTGCCATGTGCTCACCATGTGCTTTGTCCTCCCTTAGTGTTGACTGCTCTTGTAATCTGCCTAGCAACAAACTATATTTAGTATTCTCTACTTCCGCACATGCCCAGTTGAGTTTGCAGCTGCTAGTATCATGTAACTGTCAGGATATGTTTACCAGTGTTAGCAAACTGTTAACTCCTCCCACTTGTCGACTGTGCAGTTTCTGTATGACCATATCTGTGCATAACTCCTCTCAAGTATATTTGTACCGTCTTCTTTTAGCCCCTGTGTGGGTATAAAAGGACCATGGCCCTGCTGTTCAGTGTGCTACTTCATTCAATACCGAAGGGTGCTGTCTGAATGTAGTTCCACCTCATGAGGTTTATTAAACTCTGTATTTTTTATTTCAGTTTCTGTGCCAACTTCTTTCCAATAGTCTGAGGACTCTGTGCAGAGAAGGGCGAACCCCTTGCACTGGTAGGCCTAGCTGAGGCCTATTTTCTACACTACCAGTGCAAGGGGTTCGCCCTTCTCTGCACAGAGTCCTCAGACCAATAGGAAGAAGTTGGCACAGAAACTGAAATAGAAAATACAAAGTTTAATAAACCTCATGAGGTGGAACGACATTCACACAGCACCCTTCGGTGTTGAGTGAAGTAGCACACTGAACAGAAGAAGCATGGTCCTTTTATACCCACACAGGGGCTGAAAAAGGCGGCACAAGTACACATGAGAAGAGTTATGCACATAGATGGTCATACAGAAACTGCACAGTCAACAAGTAGGAGGAGTAATAAGTTGCTGACATCATTTAGAACAGCCTGACAGTTCTATACTAGGAACAGGTGCACTCTACTAGCTAAGCACATCTACGCATGTGCAGGACTCTGGGAGAGGGAAACAGCAAATGTCCAGCACATAGCTAACTAAAATGGCTGCCAAGTACAAAATGGCTTTCAGCTCATGCAAAGAGATTAATGCAATCTTCAACAGGGGTGGTAGGAGTTTTTGCCATTGCGCCATTAAGGCATGGAACAGTCTTCCTTTTCATTTTAGGAACTCTACAGAACTTCTTCCCTTTAGGAAGGGATTAAAAACTTGGTTATTCTCCTAGATGATCTTCTAGTCCACTGTTTCAGTTTTCCTCTCTGGCAGGTTGTGAATAGCGCCAGGACACCTCAGGGTAGCAGAGCACTCTAGAAATCTTAATAACATAACTACCTCCACCCCATGGTACAGAGCACGAAGAAGAAAGAAACACAATAACTAAAATGCCTACTCTTCAACGCAGGATCCATGAACAACAAAAATTGCTTTAACATCTTTGGTCTACTCTAGGAAACAACACACGGTCTCAGCTTCATTACAGAAACATGGCTCTGTGAAGATGCTGCACCCACATCACAAAGCCATCCCTCCATATTTTCAACATCATTAACAAAAATCAAATTGGCAAAATTGAAGGAGATCTGGCTGTCATCCATGAAAAAAACTCTACAAATAACTAAAAACCTAACCATGACGAATGTGAATCCTTGATGATAAGATGTCACCTCATCCAACTATTACTTATTTCTTCCTCTTACTATACATAACATCACACAGCAATGCCAACTTTAAATATTTCCTATTGGATACATTAACCAACACCCATCTGGACCACCCAAACCTAAACATTCTAGGAAACCTAAACATATAGTTCAACAACAAACCCCAGCTATCACAACCAACCTTGAAGCCTTCAACCAACAAGGATGTAGCCTTACGGCTTAAGTGGTCAACCCGGAACCTGGGGAACCGGGTTTGAGTCTCGGCAACAACGCTGACCATTCTGTGCAAATCACTTAATGACTAAGCACCTATCAATAACACTTCGAAAACAACAAATGCTCATACAGATAATGGAACAAGCAGACTCAAATGTATTTTTTGTTGATCACTTCAGGTCCCATGCCAGCTGTACTGTCAAGCCAAACCTTAAAACCCAAGTAGATTTGTGTAACCCTGGGCACCCATAGTGCTCCTAAAACACAAAACGGCACTTTGAAGTCTAAAGCAAATGATGAAAGGTGAAGGTGCTGTGGCTGCAATACATTCTTTAAGACTTCCCTCCTCCCATCTGGTCCTCATGCATATATTGCAGTGATTTTTTTTTTTACTTTGTTAATAGTGCTGATCATGGAAGTAAAGAGAAAAAAATGCAGAAACTGTCGTCTTTCTGACCGTGATAGAATTAAAAGCTTTGCAGGTGATATAAAGGAAATGTTTCAGTCTCATCGAATTATGTAATTTGAAGTCACAGTACATAAGTGATTTGCGCCTGCGCGCAGCTCACGGCGGCTGCGCACTGTTATATACAAAGGCGAAAAGTAAACAGGTGCGTTTCAAAATGGCCTCCTGGTTTCGCAGGGGCACAGAGCTCGCCTCTTCACCGTGCCGAGTCCCTTTATTTACGTGTACATTTAGCAACCATCATCAGTGGTGATGCGTCATATTAAAATTAACAATATGTAAGAAAAACAATAATGTGTGGATAAAATAACCACGCTAATCAATCCACTTTGTCCTTTAATAAAATCACGAAGAATGACTACGTTTGAAAAGCTCATTTTTAATCTAATGAATGAGTTCTTGTTTTAACTCATTCGGTTCGCTACAAGGTTTTAAACCTATTTCGTCTATCCGTCATGTATCATTCCTTCTGAAAACCGTATGCGGCACAGCTTCAAAATGGCCGTCTCACCGCTCCTCTGTGCTACACCTGTTTCTCGACTCGCTGGCCATCTCTATGGTCCTCGGCAGAGGGAGCGCCTCTTTGACGTCATTGCCATGTCTTCCGAGGATTGAGGCTGGTGGTAACCGGGTTTGAGAGGCGCTAGAGGGGCCTTTAGCTTCCAGCGCTACTTCCCGGGGTCCGTAGAAGAACCACGAACATCTTGGAGTTTATTTTGTGGACCGAAGTGAGTGTGGAGCTCTTTTGAGAAGATGTGGGCCGCTGGTTGGGGAAGGGGTTATATCACGGCTGGGAGAGGCTCGGCTCTGCTCGATCGAGACTGCGAATAAAGTGCATGTTGGGAAAATAAAGACACTAAATCACTGGGGCTCGGTGTTGGTCCGTCCTAGGGCATAGGACCAACTCCGAGCCCCAGTGATTCCGTGTCTTTATTTTCCGAATGCAAGCATATGGGGAAATTGCATAGGCGCCTAGTGGTGCCATTCAGCAATTCTATTCTACGTCATTTTCATTGTCCCATATGCAGCTTACCCTTTCTTAATAAACGTATTTACATGAATCGCACCATAGAAAGTACTGTCAACTATAAAGCAATGCCTGTCAGTGTGTACATGACAAAGGAATTGTTTGTTGAGGAGTACTTAGATGTTACCGGCATAAACGCATATTAGTACATAAAAAACAATCTAGGCCGTATTCGGAGAGGGGTGGGAGCCTGAGTTATCCCTGTGGAGGGAGATGATATATATCGTGCAGTATTGCTCAAAGGGCTTCGGTTAGCATGTTAAATCCAAAGGCTGAGTTGTTTGTAAATGTCACAATACCCCTGAAATGGCAGTATACGTTTAGCACGGTGTAACATGTTACTGACATTACTGACTTTTTGTATTACTTGTCTATTTTGGGATAGTTGACCAGAGAGAGCCGTTTTCATCAAAGTATAGATACCAACGGGTACTTTCAGGAATTCGAATGTTTAGGTTTTGTTTACCTTACATAAATTGTTGCTAAAACAGTGGTGAAAGCCATTTGATGTATGCGATTTTGTGGCTGCACCATTTACAGTATTGTTATAGATTTATTGTATTTGACACACATTTTGCAGATTTCGGGTGCAAATGGTTGAAATATAGAGAATGTGCTCTTTAGTTTGCATTTTTGTTTAGTCTTAAGTTAAGGTAACCTGAGTTTTGAATTCTGGTAGCCCTGTCAACTGTAAAGCTCTGCAGAGTGGTTTGAGGGCTGTCATGACAGTAAAATCCATATTTCACAGTCGCTTGTGAATTTTTTTTTTACCACTGTATTCTGTGCAATAAAGACACTTAAGCAAGATATAAGCAAGATATATACATATGTCGTATAAACGTGATGCAAATACTTATTGTAGTGGGAAAACCCAGGTAGGGAAAATGTTGTTGGCTATGGAAGGTATAAACCAGGCTTTGTTGCAGCGTGGAATTTCAAATCCTCCCTTTGTCACAGACCAAATATCACACTAACGCATTCACTCAATGCATTCATTGGTGGGGCCCATAACACCAACACTCACACTTCATTGGTCTGCTCTTACAGGAGAGATGAGTGTTCCAAACGCTGACATGAAAGGAATACCTTATAACCTAAAGGAAATGTATTTACATAAACATACACTAAATATCCTTAATCCAGCACATCTAAAAACCTGAACCTCGAGATATTCCTTCCACTTAGCCGATGGATCAATTAGTTGAGTTGGAAAAAGTGATTTTAATCCTCCATCCTTCATTTATATTCAAATCTTAATCTATTCCTTCTCAATAAATAACATAACACATTTGCTTGTTAATCAATAATATTGTTTATCTAATGTAAGAATTTAGTAAATCATTATTTAAACCACGGAACACCATATTTACCTAATCTGGCTATTAGTCGTCCTCTAAGTCAATCAAGTCATTATGCAGCATGCTACAGTCCCAAAGATTGGGTCTGGACCATAAGCGTGTACGCATCAATCAATGCCCATCAGTTCAAGAGTCCTCTGTTCATCAGGAAATTGGGCAGCAATTTAGTCTGTCAAAGATTCAGGGAAACAGCTGTCCTGCAGTGTCACTGTCCTCTCCATCAGCATAACGTCAGGCAAAAGGAAAAGGTCCGCCCAACTCACTATTCTACCATCTTTTGATAATGAAATTGATGACTAAATGTAACGAAAGTAAGTTTTGGGAACTTATGATTGGTTGGTTAAGATCGTCCGTTTCGCTTTCCCAAAGTCTATGATGTCAGACATGATCCATCCGGTTTGTCAAAATTGTCCCTTGTTAAAGCTCTTGGCAAAAGTCCAGTCGTGACCTTGCTCAGGTACAGGCTGTGTAGGTCATCTTGAGGCCACTTGTTCAGGAGCCTGGGACATGCACTCTTGGTCTGAAACCTCATGGAATGGTAGCTGTCTCGTCGTGTACGTTGGTCGTCCATTTTGTCATAGGCCCAATCGGTCAACTTAAGCGAAACAAACACAAAAAGTAATTAAAACATGGAAATAACGAATAAAATGTTTCACCCTCACTAATTCCCCTATGTGTATGTAATTATCTAACATAATGGCGACATTTAAAGCATTTATATTCACCCAATGATGTCATCTGGTGCAACTTACAATTACGTCACAAAAGCAACATATATCATGCAATATTCTATTTTTCTAGTATTAGCGTGCGTACGTCAATTAGTTTACAAATTATTTTAGCCATTCAAAATGCAAATCCCACGTGTAATTCATACATTAGTAAGGTTGGTTAAGTACCACTCAAAACACATTAATATTATTACAATTAATAGATTATTCTAATTAGTATGGACATGCAGAAATGGGGGGGTTATACAAAATTTTGTACTACCCGCTCCATCAGCTTCTCCAACGAATACCTCGGTAGCTACTGGTAGCTCTCCAGTTCGCTAAAAGTAGCTCTTTTGTGTGTAGCCCGGATTACTAAATTAGAAGCTTTTGCTTACATGAATTAATATGTGTACATCATCATTGAAAATGTTTCAGAACTCCTAAGCTGATGTTTGGAGAAAAATTGTTGAATATCCATAATAAATTTGAAGCTAATATGTCAATAATAACTGCCAGGGCCGTTACAACAACGCCTGTTACGTATTACCCATGTACAGGCATTGGACATTGACCAAGCCTTTTTAGGTCTCGCCTGACCCAGCGCATTCGCTGGTCTGGCGAGACTTATTGAGAGGGTTCCAAAAAGTGCTACCAGGCCAGCCTAGAGCTACAGTGCATGTGCGCGCGCGCCGCGCTATACCGCAATTACTTTCACTTTCGGCTGCACGGCCTCTTTAATGTTTGATCGTGATCGCGATCACTTTCACTTTAGCGGCTGCATGGCCGCTTTGCATAGCCAATAGGTCTTGCTTTTGGGACCTTATAAGTATTTAGTTATGCAACAGTTGCATGGCTAAGCACTTATAAGGTCCCAAAGGCGAGACCTATTGGCTATGCCAATGCTTGTTTATGTTACTGTTGGTAACCCTCCCTGATGCACCGATGTGATCACTGCTGGTAATCTTGCTTATGGTGTTCTCTAATGTAATCTTGTCTGATGTGGCCACTATTACAACGCTATAATGAGTAGCTCAGTATCATTTTCATTGAATATGTTAGGCTTACAGAAGAGGTTGGAGACCCCTGGTATAAATTGGGTGCAGTAATATGAAAGTATGTATTGAACATCTGTAGATATTTCCATAGAGCTGATGGAGAGATTCAATTAAAGCGTATGGTGCTATAGAGATGAGGGAAGACTACAGAAAGGGGGATAAGTTGAATGTATACCAATTTAGTGTTATGATAGAATTGGAAGATGGACACAGATAACAATGGAGGAGAGAAATGGTACAGATATGGGAAACCGTGATGTGAAGCATCGTGATTCGGTGCGGTAGGTGACAGGAGAAAATTGTACTGATATGGCGTGCAAGTGGGAAATTCAAATAATTGCATTTTGAAAGCGCTACAGGCCTTCAATGGGGCACCGAAGCACTAGCAGGGTTGGTCTGGCCATGCACAATCCAAGAGATGGGGATTGCCGTACATTCTTGAAAATAGACCCAACAAAAGCAGCACACCTTTTTAATAAACGGATGCTTAATTTTCCTTCGAGAAGTGATGCCCCCCCCCCCCATTACTGTGCATGGCCCGTATTTAAATATTTCAAGGATTTCTTTTCAAAATACACGTGGGGCACAAAGGGAAGTTAAGTATTTACATCAGGGAAGGCTGCAGAGGAATAGGATGTAGCTATCGCCATGCAGGAGAGGATGCTTAAAGACACCTAGGGGACTATGTATGAGATGGAATTTGCTGATATAGTGTAAATAATCAAATGGAAGATAGTGTTGCTTATTAAATAAACGCACAGTACCCCGTTTGCCCGCACAGCGGTAGGGTCTGGAATAATTTATCCAACTTGCCTGATTGGACTACATTGTTTGGCTTGCCAACAGATAAGTGGAATGCAATTGAATAGGGGCTAGAAGGTCTGGTAGGTTTATCTATATGTGGATTATATGTGTGAAGGGCGAGAGATAAAATAGCTGTTCTATTTTGATTGAGTTAACTAGGTACCTTGTAGATGATTATGTCCAATCTGTTACTTTTGGGCATGGGTGAAAGTGCCTTTTCTATTGTCAGCATTTCTGCTTGCACCACATATTACCATTTCCTCTGTCCTCCATTTGTTTCTTCTTCTTTATCGCAGTCTTTATCTTGTAGTGAATGTTGTTACTCGAGGACAGGCTTACAAAGCTGTTCTATAAAATATTTTCATTTTCCATATTCAGTAGCCTTGCTTCCTAGCTTTAACCTTGCTTTTGACAACTCATTCTTTCTATTTTGGTTTCTGTTGGATACTGAGTTAGGTTTGTAATGTTGTGCTCCTGGACTGGGTAAAAGTTAATTTCAGTTGTAAGCGGCGCTTTGTGTAAATCCCACCGGACTGTAATGCCTCAGCCGACACGTTGCATATTGCAGCGGTGGCATGAATCAATGTGTTCCGGCTCTTAACTAACCTCTAATAATCGTGGGGTAGCAGGTTGTAAATTAAAACTCAAATAAAAAAAAAACTACAGTCAAGATTACAACACTGCAATCTATACTTGCGTTATTCATCCAGTAGATTTTCAAATCACCCTGGATCTGAAAGATGCCTACTTTTGTGTACCAAAATGGTAGAGCCATCAGAAATTCCTGATGTTTGCCATATTAGAACAGCATTACCAATATCAGGTACTTCCTTTTGGTAAAATCCTGTGAAAGATATTGGCAAATGGGCTCCTCCCCATAGTAAAGGACTTAATTCACCTAGACCAAAAAGGGTTTATTCCCAAGCAAAATGTGATGAGGCTTTTTTTTTTAAACAAAACATTTTCTTATTTTATTGTTTACAGCTCAAAGAAAGAAGTAACAACAAAAAGAAGCAGTTATATCGGAGAACTGTACCGCTTCAAGTACATATGAGTAACACACAGTAATGTGTTGGTGCATTTACAGTGACAACAAGTAGTGTTTGTGCTCGGGCCTTTGTGGTAAAAACCCGCTTCACCCAACTTCTTTACTGTCGAATTTTATGGTGGGTGACTGGAGGATCAGGAAGTGAAATCTCCATTCCCCCTCCTTTTCAGGATCAGTTGATGCATACCCTTGCCGGTTTTGTGATGTCAAGTTGGTGCAGAGGGGACTCCATATATCCTGGTGGCGAGGGTTAGCCAACAGTAGTGACCAGTACCCCTATAGTCTTTCCTGGCAGTGTCATGTCTTTCAACCAGCTATTCCCGCAGGGCAAACTGCCAGGATTGAAGATGAACTGGGGTCAATCGTTTGCTTACTTGATGCAGAACACAAGGGGCGAGTATTCACAGGAAGTAGGGCATGAAATACATTGGTAACTAACCACCATAAAATATCTGGGAGTGTGCATCTTCAGGACAGAAAATGGGCTGTTGGGGAGAAACGTTGTAGCAGCATTCTTGTTGCTATGCCAGTTTGTCAAGTTCTGGCATAAACTACAAATTCTGGTGATGGGGAAATAGTTCTCACTAAGATAGTCCTCCTCCCAAGCCTGTTATATATTTAAAAAAATCTCTACCCATACAGATACCTGTGCGATTATTTCATGAAATGGATCTAATGCTCAAAGATTTGATCTAGCTCAGTAGTAGACGCAGGGTGCAGAACTTCCAGTGGATGAGGGGGGATTGGCAGCCCAGGATTTCACTTTCTATTATTTGGCTGTCCAACTCCAGTGGGCGCCCAGATGGAGGGCTGACTGTTGGCTACTAGGGAGGCAGATACCCCACATATGCCGATATTGACTCAGTTGTTCCTGATCCATGCAGAAAAGAGTAGTTAAAAGGTGCAGATATATTGGTGAGAACCCTTCAATAAGCCTGGGTAATCTGTTTCCGAGGGCGCACATGTGGCCCCACTGTACCCAAAAATCCCCTTAAAATATATTGCCGGGCTCCCAAACTGTGGGAACTGGGAAGCACGTAGGCTTGTTACGGTGGGACAGCTATAAAGAAATGGGAGCTGCATGTAGTTCAGCGAGTTTCAGGAAGAAAGCAACATCCCCGAAAGCAACTTTGTTACATGGTGAATTATTAGCAACACTGAAAGTGGTTGAAACAAGGTAAACTGGAAGTACCCCGTACATAATTGTTTGACAGATTATACCCGTTGGGTGGCAGAACAAGGGCTGTGACCCTTTTGTGTCGCTCGTCACTTTAAACTCTTGAAAGAAGAACTGGTAGAATTGAAACGCTAATGGTTTGAAGACCTGGGCGTGAATTTGGGTGAAGTAGAGTGAGATTCGGTGCTGAGATGTACTTCTAAAGTTTCCCAGGAGACTGGATTTCGACTCGCACTATACCATTACGTGCATACAGCTTACATAACCCCCAAGGGAATCAATCACATGTTCCCTGCTGTGTGGGCCGAATGTCCCCGATGTGGAGAAGAGGGAGCAGGTTTCTTCCTTATGGTCTGGGATTGTCTCCGGCTCCCTCACTACTGACAGAGAATAGTACAGTTTCTCTTATTGGCCAAGGATAGGGAAATCCCTGGCAGTTAGCTTATTGGGGTTTATTACCATGGTTCAAGGCTGTGAAGATGACAATCAGGGTAATTGACCTGGTTTTGGCCCTAACTAGACTGCCGATATCTATCGGCTGTAAAAACCCTGAGGGGCAAGGCATCGGGAATTTGGTAGCAGAGCTAAGTAAATGGGTGGAGGGCAAAGGCCATATGTTACGGCTGGAGGTAGAAATGGCAGTGTACCCACACAGCTTTCTCAAAGAGTGGGATATGATTATAGCGGCTTACCCTAGGTTTGATGACATTGGTTGTGTACTGCCTGCACAGGTAGACATTTATTAACCGCATTTACACCCAAGTATTCTACATCATGCAGTCCCTCTCGGCGATATCTGAAGAGAACAAATATGTTTGTGGTGTTCTAAACCAGATGCCTATTGACATTAAATAATGCTGGTCACTGTGATCTCCAGGTTCCCTCCGTTTAGTAGTAAAGAGTTAGCTACCTTCTTTATAAATTTGCATTAAGAAGGGATAAACTCGTATCCCTATTTGGATGACCAGCTGATTGCCGCTGCTTCTTTTTCAAATCTGCAAAGAAAGTGGATTATTTAACTCTTTAACAGCATAATTTTCTCCTGAACAAACACAAACCACACCTTCAACCTACACATATGGTATTTATATGAGCTGATTTTCATACCTTATCAGAAACTGTATCACTTCCTCAAAAAAGAATGGTTGGGTCACAGTTTCGTTTAAAATTCCTCTCGGTGAAAATGACTGCTGTTGTGAGGGAATGGCAAGGATTCAGTGTCTTTGTAATGCCTTGGGCTCGCTGTTATCTAAAACCCATAGTTACAACCATTTTAAACCATTGATGTCCAACATTGATGATTAAGAAGGTGTGGTTCCGTCTGACCTAGTCTCTCAAGGAGTCGCTGGCATGATTGTTGAGCAAGAACAGTCTGAGGGGTGTATCATTTAATCCTCCACGGGCATTAATCCTGGTGATGAATGACAGCTCGATAGGTTGGGAGGCACCACTGAAGCAATAGTGTTCAGGGTTAGTTGTCACTAGAATGGTGTATGTATCCTCCTCTTATAAAATCCACAACCGGCAGAGTTGGAAGACACATCGCATCACCCTTGAATCAGAATTTAAAATTCACCAGCATTTCCTCCCAACTTTCCTTTATTCCAAACATTTCCATCTGATAACTTAACTACGTACCTGCCCACTGTCCTCACTTGCTTCAAGCCAAGAATATCCATTCAAGGATTTTTCTGCAACCTTATGCTAACAAACTCACCAATCTTAAAAGCACGTGAAGCACAAACAACACTTGACCATGGCCAACCGGTAACCTTTTCAGTTCCTTTTTTACACATCCAGTACAACTTCAGTGCTGTTCCAGCTTTTCTTACATACATCTTTTCTAAATGTGACATCTTACATACAGCATATGGAGTAGTGTGATACGTCTCTAACCTATCCTCCACAAATTTCTTGTGTGTATGTATGTGAATATAGGTGTGTGTGTGTATGTATATGTGTATGTATATGTATATGTATGTATATATATATATATATATATATACACACCCCTACCTACCTTCAACAATGCCATTACTTTGAGGAAAAATACATACAGAAGTCCATGCATGATTAATACCATAATATATCCAAATAGACTCCATTTCACATGATACAAGTTGCATCCCATTATCAGTTGCAATGGCTTCGAGACCCTTCTCTTTAAAAAAAAAAAAATCTCATTCAAAAACCCATCACCTCTGCAGTATTGACTTGCTAAACCATTTTTTACCTCTGGCCTTCGGAAAAGGTGATCTACCACGACAATGGCATATCTGAACACACTTCCCAGGACTCCAAACAGGCCAGAAATAACAAGAACTATCTTCTTCCATTGTGCACTGAGCATACTTGCAGCCTTACACAGATATTTCAGTCTTTTGAGATTTATCGATCCATGCACACAATTTCTCATCTCCTCCACATTACGATCAACAGCCAGTGATCAAAAATCAGTTCTTACTATTTTCTTTGCCCCACTCATACCTCATATTTCCTTCATGAGCGAGAGGCATTGCCCTATCTCACAAACCTCAGGGTACAATCAGCTGCCCCCCACCCCAATATAAAATTCCATTCGCCAAGACAGTTAATCTCAGAGACCATGATACGAAAAGACTTCACCCTGCAGGCATTTGTTTTATCTGGTCCCCCAACTCTCATGAACTTGTGATAAGGTCTCATCTCCATAACAGCACCTTGCCACTCCAATTAAATATCACCTATAGAAGCGCAACCTACAGAAGAAACTGGGTAGAACACCCTCTCCTCTCCGTTTATAACTTCATCTTTACCATTAACCACAAACGGAGCTCGTGATAAACAATCAGCCAAAACATTCTAAATTCCTAGTCCATAGTCCATTCTAAAGTTGTGTTCAAGGAATCTGTATCGCCACTTAGTAATTCTTAGAGTTACCCTTGCCCAACTCTTATTTGCAAACCAATCTACGAGTGATCTATTTATAATTCTCATTACAAAAGGCACACCCTTTGTATGTTTTATAATGAATCGCACACCACAAGCACGTTCTAGCTTCCTTCTCATCAGTTAACTATTTGATCTCCGTTTTTCTCAAAGGTTGAGCAACGAAAGGCAGCACTTTCCAAACCTCCATTCTTATCATGCATCAGCACCAATTCCACTGTTGACATGAGAAATCAGGACTGTTATGTCATAAGGTTCAAGAGCAGGTGCATATAATATCACATTTTTTTAACACACAAGCACTCTCTCCCATTCATTACTCCATGCAAACTCAAATTGTTTTCATAAGGTGCCTCATGCATGCAGCCTTTTTTTTAATAAAGGAAGTTTCGGAACAAGTTTTGAGTAATACTCAGCCAGCCTCAGGAATGATCTTCATTTATTTGTGTTCTTGGGACTGGTAGCATCCACTATAACCAACTATTTTCTGTTTAGGGAAAATTCCACCCTGTTTTATCAAATGTTCTAGAAGATAGTGGCGTCTTTTTATGGTTTAAACCATTTTATTGAATTTTGGTATAAACGAGAACAGTACCCCCCACCTACAACCACCGGCAGGCGGGGAACTTTTACCGTTGTTTCAAGTTTATTGAATCAGTGGCGCCTTTTTAATGTAACCAGCATTTCGTCTTGGATAATGAGTGGTGATCAAGGTTCAGAAGATGCAGACCACATCCTCATTTCCTCTGCTGCATTCTAGTCTCTCCATGGGACTTGCCCTTAATACTCATTATTTTACAACACATTGTGAGTTCATTTCCAGAATTCCTTTAGATTTGTTTTAGAGTTTGGGATCTGTATGCCCTATCAAACCATGAGCCTTAAATTGCATTTCTTCAAAGATAAGGTTTTGTTACCAACTGAGCCGACTTTAAGCAAAGTGTCTTTTTATAGGCTTCATTCTCAGCAAGAGTTGGTCTTTTCTCTCGAGATCCCAAGTCAGTAGATAATAGTATCTCTTGATGCTTCCAGGGCTCGAGAGACTATCTCAATAGAACTGCACCTTTTTGTAAATCCTATGCATTGTTTGTACGGCTTGGGGGTTCAGGAAAACGATCATCTATCTACAAGTTCCCCAAGTAGATGGATTTATATGGCCCCATTGAAAACATATGAGGCAGCAGAGGCTCATCTTCTAGGTGAAGTGGTGGCTACGCATACTATCTGGCTTTCTGCTTCACGGGCTGAGTTTCGTTGTGTGATTTGTTGCGCAGCTATGTGGGCAGTCCCTAATAATACTTTTGTCCAGTGTTATAAAATTACTGCGGGAGGACTATTCTAATGTTGTTTGTCTGGGTTTTTGAACACAGTCTATACTTGAATGAATTGCATTCAAAATGCATTTTCATAGTGGTGCATAACATGCAGTTTTTGATGTTATTTGTTGTAGCTTGGTAATTCTCAAACGTAATGAATGGCATGAGGAAGGCAGCAAAGATGGTAATGTTCCAATTACTTACTGGTAATGTTCATTACATCGTTTCTACACTTCCATATCCCAGTCCTTTGCTCTCCTTTGGCTTTACCTTCGGTGGATGCCAGGTATTACAAGAAGAGTGAGTGGACTGAAAACTGGAGAATGTGGTATAAAATATACACTTTCTGGAAGCCGCTTAATAAGCCAGCCTTCGAGTGACCACATTCATTCAAAGGTAAGAACTGGGACAAGAAAGTCTAGAGTTTATGTAATGAAGGTCACTGCTAAGAAATTGCAACATTGCAGAGTAACTGTAAGGCAATGTAGGTGATGTACTGACTTTGTGGGCATCCAGACGAAAGATCTTTACAGTTCTGTCTATTGGGGTTTATAGATATTGGACGTAAATTAGACAGGAATGCAGTTAAGAGAGCTAAAGTTTCTTTATTGTTTTTTTTAAAATATATTTATTATTAAGATGTAATAGCTGAATTTAGGTAAGTGTGCGTGTGTATATGTATGTATGTGTAGATATACAATATGAAAGAAGTGACTCGAACAGATTCACCAAAGAACAAAAATATATATTTCCACTGCAACGTTTCAGCTTCCGCCTTCCTCAGGTAGTACACAATGGTTTGCTCTGTGGCTGCACAGATGACAGCTGAATTTTACAAACATCATCTGTAACTAGTTCTGTTACGAGAAGGACCTATGCAATAAGGCAGCATCTTACATGTCGCTCAACATGCATCATTTATGTGGTTCAGTGCCAACGGCAAAGCTGTAAAAAAACAATATGTAGGCCAAACAGTGAATGACCTCCGTACACGATTTAGGAACCACAAATCTGCAATAATTAATAAGAAAATTGACCAGCCTGTAGCCAATCATTTCAACCTTGTGGATCATTCACTATCAGATTTGAAGATTTACCCCGTGGAACATGTTTCAAAGGAAGAACTACTGGACTCCAGGGAAAACTTCTGGATGTACCGTTAAAAATCACTGCATCCAGATGGACTGAACATTACTGGCAACACAACCTGATTACTGCATATCTCAAGAGCTCTCAGGACTGCATTGATTCCACATTCCAAATGGAATCTTCACTCATGATGCTTTTTGAAAATTCAGCTGTCATCTGTTCAGCCACAGAGCAAACCATCTTGTACTACCTGAGGAAGCCGGAAGCTGAAACGTTGTAGTGGAAATATATATTTGTTCTTTGGTGAATCTATCTGTTTGAGTCACTTCTTTCTTGGATATTTTATTTCTTTGTGACTCATTGTATCCTTTGGGATCCAGATTTTTGCCCTGGCTGGCTGTTGTTTTCTTGTGATCCTTCATCTTCAAGTCTGTGTGTGTATGTGTATATGTATGTATGTATATATATATATATATATATATATATATATATATATATATACATACAAGTCGTTTTGCAGGTGTTGTATAGGGGTTTATTGCGAAGGAAATTGATTTAGAGGCATAGACTGCTGCCAGTGAAGAATTTTTTAAAGCTCCTCAGACAGCTGCCTTGGCTAGACCATTGTCAGTTTGTCTATACATTCGTCTGGAAAAGCACACTAAAGAATATGCGGGCACAGATGACCACGCAGCATATTCTTTAGTTGAAATGGTAGTCTTCCTTGGCTACTATTAATTCATAACTCAACCTCGTCACATCGCACTTTAGCATCCAAGCGACCTTTTCATTTTAGCTAGCTTAGATTAACGGATTTTTCTTCTAATTTGGTGTCAACGTCCAGGTATCTGTCGCTTCATTTGAGCTCTGAGCAAAAACATGACTGCTCAGCTCCTACTATTTTTAAAGCAGTTTTCTGTTGAGTTGACAAAATGTTTTCTGGCACAAATGCCTTACAAGCATTGTCGATTGTCTGATAGAAAGACTTAAGACACGGACAAAGAAACATGTGAGACAAGAATGGGCCTTGGTATTTTTTAATTTTCTCCAACATATCGCCCAGAAGCATTTTTGTAGAACAAGGGCAATTATTTTTAGTTTTTTAGCATCATGTCACGGACAGTATTTCATGGTTTATATTTCATTGGTGTGGTGCATTCTTGTGTGTTCCAGGAGCCTGTTCGCGAAGTGCGAGTAATTTTTATTGGTCTCTGTAGTGCTGTAGTGATATTTTTGGTTTTGGTGCTCTACGGTTTTGTCTTATTAGGTTCATTTCTAGTCCAAGGAGGCTTTGTATACCAGCCAGATTATGAATGCGATTTTCAGTGGGTAGTTGATGAAGTACGATAAAACAAAATATTTTATTTATTAATTTAGGGTTAATATCTTTACATGAGCTAACTGCTCGCAAAAGCAAGATTGTAAAGTGATTATGTAATGTTTTAGGTTTTACCCTGTAAAAAATATTTCACTCTGATTTTTACAAACTTACACTTTTTAGAGTGAGCGTGAAAAAGCAACTTAAAATTTCCGATATTTTTACAGTATCTACATCCTGTATGACTAAAACAAGTTGCCTCGGTGATGGAACACACAGGAGAATGTACTCTAGTGAACCAACTAAAATTGGTCTCTGTGGTCTACGTCTTGCATGCAGTGTACAGTCCTGAAGCCTTGTGTCTCTAGCGGCAAGCATGCGGAGATGGACTGGAGAATATTCTGTCCTGTTAAACTGCTGTCTGTGTCACTCCCCACGCTTCATTCATCATTCTTGCCGGGGGAATCCACGGTTAGGAATTTGGTTTCAAAGGGAATGACACTTTATGCTGGACACGTGTTCGGTTCGGAATGTGATACTTGTAAAATGTGGCTACCAAGTTGCACATTTTTTAAATTGCTGTTCCTGCAGCTTTTATGTGACGGCTGCATTATTAGTGGGCAAAGCAGTCTCTGACAGTTAGTTGCATCGGTCTTCAACGTACGTGTTGTCGTTTTCTTTGACTGTCCCCTCTGCTGCAAGTATTGCTGTGTACTTCAGAACTTATATAGTGTTTTGCTATCCCCACGAGTTTAGAAAGCGCTTTGTTTTAGCCGATTCAAAGAAACAAGTCAGCAGATTTTCTAAAGTTCCAATGCGTTTATATCCTGGATGGACACCTGAGTTGGTGTGGGATGTCATTTCTCGTTGTATAGCTAGGCTTGTTTCATTGTGCCTCTGTGCGCAGCAGCGGAGGTAGTTGACTTAATTTTCGGAAGGCACACCTTGTACTTATAAGTGTTTTTTATCGTTGATGTGTTTGTTCTTCCTTCATATTATGCATAGGCTCATGTTGAGTGCTGGAACATAGGTTAACGCAGGTATGTAACAGGTGCTGTACAACACATGGTAATCAATGTACATTGTATTAGTTTCTAGCACATGTGAGTAAAGAGCAGAATTTACATAGGTGCCATGGATTCTTTGGCATAATGGTAAAAGATTGTAATGCTGTAGGAGTGTTCGGCCATTTTTGCTTCACTGCGCTGTAAAGATAGCGTGCTTACACAGGAATACCTATTTTTATGAGTGCATTCTACTAAATTTAATGCAGAATTAAACTAGCTAATGCAGATTTTATGTTGGCAGTGCAATTCTCTATGAATGAGAGACCTAGGTTCTTGTTTTAGACCTATAGGCGTGTTAACTTCTGTGAAGCCATGCATTGTTGTAGAACCGATTCAGTACTGATCAACTCCATGGTGGTTTCCAATTTTTGGTCTGGCAGGATGAATAAACGCAAAACTACACTGGGGCAGAGGGAGTAGGTTTATACTTTATTATCGGACCATGTAAAGGCACTGCTTTAAAGGGGAAAAAATAGTGCAGATACTCATTTAAATGTGGCGAGTGGCGGGGTTAAAGGCAAGACATGCGAAGCTTATTGACATATACTAGTTGCAGCACATACCAAAACACGAAAATGTATGTTAATTCGTTATACAAAACGAAAGTCAAACAGTGATATTTTAACATTTTCTTGTTGTAATATTTCTCTTGTTTTTCTCAAACAAACGCGCACACAGACAAACATAAGCAGACACACAAGAATCCGGTGAGGTTAAAGCCCTTTTAATCTGCTTTCTTCATTGTGCTATCACCGAGCTGCCTCTATTCCTTGCAACACAGCATGACGGCGAACCCCGGGATATCATGCAAATGGGCCCCTGCCGAATAGTCCGTGGGTGCTCAGCTCTGGGCTATACAAGTGTCTTGGCTGTCAATGAGACAGGCTACAACCACTAGAGGCCAATGCGCCTTGCCCTCTCATGAGTACCGATACTCTTCCCCATGCAGTAGAGAAGTGCCCGTACTCGGTGATAAAAATAAGAAGTACCTGTGAGTACCAGCCCATTTAAAGCACTGAGTAAAGGTGATCAATATCACTTCTACTACTGTTTATATTTTACGTGGGAGCTTTTTAAATGTTATGTTGACCTACGGGGGGGTGATAACTTTAGTGTACTTTAACTGATATTTTTGACCTACTTTGCATAGTCATGCTTTTTTTTATATGAGATATTTATTGCTTTAAGATGACAACCTTGATTGTCACATCTTTTGCTATTGTATTGTGATTCTCTAAATAGAATCATTGAAGCGTGGGTTAACAAAAACCTACATAAGTATTTGCAGTCGGAAGGATCAGAAGCAGCCAGGTCAAAAGACTGCACCACCAGAATCAGTCACTAGCAGTATGCAATATTGCCCACCTCAAACATTACATAGGAAAGAAACAGCTGTCAACAGTATTCTGCATTTTACCAGCTCACATCCTCCTTCCACAAAGAAAGCAATCCCCTATGGGGAACTACTGTGGATTCGCAGAAACTGTAGCGAGGAGGTTAACTTTGCTGAACACTCTAGAAAGGACACAGACAGACTTAAAAGAAGAGGTTATCATGCACATTTACTTGAGACTGCTGTCAGTAAAGTACAGAACATGAAAAGAGAATATGCTAAATTGCCATAAAAAGAAAAGTGACCATGAGACTCAGAGATTGTCCTTTATCACTACCTACTCAACATTAAACCATGAGGTTTTCAAGTCCCTTGGAAAACATTGGACGCTGTTGAAAGGGGTACCAGGAATTGGTAATATGATCACAGAAAGCCCTTCCATGACATTCAGAAGAAGAACGACGATTGGGGATGTCCTATGCCCTAGCTATACCTTACAGGAGACTTCTAAACGACATTCATGGCTGAGTAAACCCACTGGATTTTATACATGTAGTACCTGTAACATCTGTCATCTGGGATGTAACAAAACATCGTTTAGTTATAACACAAATGCTAAACATCAGATTGAACATTTTATCAATTGTCTTACTACCTTTGTTGTCTACGTCATTATCTGTGATTGCGGTAAAATCTATGTAGGCAGCACGACCAGACAATTGAAGGTTCGAATACAGGAGCATCGTAGAGCTGTCATGCATGGGGACAACTCGTATGCCCTTGTCTTGCATGAATGTAGAGTGGGCATTGACCGGGTTCTGTTCAAGTTTCATGGCATAGATACTATTACCTGTAACAATAGGGGTGGAGACAGGGCACTAATGCTGAGACAATTGGAGACTAGATGGATTTGTACGCTATGTTCCTCAACTCAGGGCCTCAATTTAGATAGGGAACTACACTACTTTCTCTAAATAGTGTGGCCACCATTTATCAGAACCTAATGTCTCCATCAGATGTGTGATACAAGAAGAATGAATGTTATTACTCCCACACAATCCGTGTGCTCTTGCCATTCATCTTCAAACTCATTGAAATTTTAACATAAAGGTTGTGGGTCTTAATATAACTCATTCAAAATCTGTGTCATCAATTTAGAATAGGAGGTAAATAACAGATGTACCCTTTGATTTTTCTCTCGTAAAAAGTTTCTCTTAATTGGGTGTACATCATGACCTATTCTTCATTGTGGTTTGCTCTAAGTACACAATGCATCTTGTAGTGGATTGTATTGTAGTATTCGTGACTTGTGTCTCATTATAGTTACCTGTGCATCGTTGAAAAATGTCAGATTACTGTTTTAGGGTTTTTGTCACTCGTGACCTGTGTTGTCCAACCCTTTTTCATGTTCATTTTTATGTATGTACCTTAATGTCTGTTACAAAATTGCTCAAATGGAATTGTAACTAAACTACCAACTGTGTGGAAGGCAATGTTTACTGTATCTGTGTTCCTGACCTAATGTGTTCTCTTGTTTCTACTTCTGGAATTAAAACACAAATAGTGGGTTCTAGCTCTAATCATCACTAAACATTGGCTATCGTCTTGATTCTTCATACTCTAAAGATAGAATTTATGGTGACTTTTCTGCTGTTTTACTCTCTCTCCTCTAATCACATCTTTGCATACATCGGTTTTTTTCTCCACAAATATTTCACTATTTTGATGTTGCTCTGTTTCTACTTTTTCAGCATGAATGCATGTTGTTTTCTATTTAATGGATTTCCTGCAGTATGGCTTCTATTGTGCTGTTCGAACTGTCATTTAACTTAGGAGTCGGGTACTTATTGTACCGCTCCATTAAGTTAATTTGTTGTCTATTTTTAGATCCTTGTCATTCAAAACGCTACATGCGTTACAATATTTACTTTTTTCTTGGTGTTTTTGGATTAGTTTTTTGACTAAAAGATTGTGACCAAATTTGACGGAGGCTTGGAAACGGAACTGAGTTTCTGTTAGCTTCTCTGTTTACGGTCTAGTTGTTATCCTTTCATGGTCCGATCCCGGAAGGGCATTGCTATACTCACTTCCTGTGGGGCGGCCCGGTGTTTGCTGACGCCTTTAAATGGCCTCAAGTTGCACTGCTTACTTTATTGCCTATCGTGCTGGTTGTAGGACGCCAAAGACGGATACGGCTCCCATGTATTCATTTGGATGCGGCTAATACCGACATTAAGTTTATTGCGTGCTTTCGCTGAAACCTTTGACTTTCTCGACAGCCTTTCGGTATTACCGATTTGGCTATTGAGTTCATTTAAAGATATTTTGCTATACCCTAACTCAGGTTGTACCTCCATATTGAGGTTGAGGTACAGGTCGTAATGATAATCCTAAACTAATCCCTTTTTTCTTGACAAAATGCAGTGCGGCACAGTGTCTGTTTTGGCAGACTGGGGATACTGTAATTTTCGGGTCGGATGTTTCTGGTTGTTGGCCCTTTCCGACATGTATAGATGTAGTCGTTTCACTTTCCACGGAGAGGGGCGAACCGACAACGGAGAAACTTCAGCATTCCTTGCACCCTGAACGAACCAAGAGAAAGAATCGAAACAATTAGGAAACCTCTTTCCGACCTTGTGGCCATAGTCCATTCCATCTTTACATCAACCCTGAAGCATTGCAACAGATTGCACGCCCGTTCAGAGCAGCGAGATGCTTTTTCTCTAACCCAAACATTTGATTTCTACTTACCGGTTTAGAAGCTCCAACTAAGAAAATCCATTAAACTGCTAACCCCAGGTCCCATGGAAATCGCACTTGAATAATCTCTCGCCCTGAAGAAGGTGTTACCCCGGAGAAAGGGGGTGTTACACCGAAACGCGCGTCGGCGTCCCGAACTGAACTGTTCGTTACACAGATCCACTAAGACCCTACAAATTCATAAGAACAATTCCTTTGTTGTTCCATATTCGGTCATTCTTGATTGTACTTATCTGTGTTTGCTTTACACCTAAGAAGACTCGCCTACCATTTAGGGCCTGTATATTGTTCATTTTTCTAGATTTTAGGATGCATGTGATATTTGTTGTTATGGTGTGAATGGATTTCAGTATGAATGGGAATGTTTGAATAATTTTATATCACTGACTGTCCATGGGCACCAATGTCTTACAGGACTATTAGGTCCTTTGCTTTGTTAAACTGTTGCTGCAATTTATAAATTCTGCGTATTTATTAAGCAGGTTTTTTCAATTAATTTCAAAATTAAAAAATGGATTAACACCTTATTTTGACTTGTTATTCTTACATGGTCTAGACAGAGCGGTTTTTCTGTTTTAAAAAATGACTTAGATGCATTAACTAAATAATTTTAGGTACAGCAGATACTTTTGTGTTTATTAGATGTAGCGGTTAACCTGCATCGTTTGTCTTGGCTAGTTTCGTCCCGGTTCAGACGCAATGCAGTATAGAATTCATGATCTGCAAATGGGGGTCACCATAATGGTAGGATGGAACCAATTACGGTAGATCTCAATGCTCATAAATATAGCGCATTTTTATTGTGTGTCTTGGTGGATACAGATGCCTTACATTGGGGAGTGCAGCTTTTCACGTTCTCTGATAGTTCTATTTTTCATTGCCTTTTCTCATTTATACAGAATTTTGATGATTGTAGTTTCTTATCTTCTTCCTCATACATATGATTTTTCTTAGTTACGTGTCTGTGCCATTGAAGTAGATTGATATGTGCAATAAAGGAGTTTTATTTTTACTACATTGGATGGTAAATAATGACCACTACTAGAAACCTTTTGGTACATTTACAATCTTTTATGCTCTCTTTCAATGATAAGGGCATATCTCTTTATTTGAAATTATTGTATGCTCTTTCGCAATATGAAGGGCATCTTTTTATCTGAGATTGTTTCTCCTTACAGATACTCTATCAACAGACATTGGTTGATTATTCATGCTTCACTGTGAGCTACATCATCATGCTTTACGTATGTCTGAACCATACTTATCTCTAGTCTGCACTCTTATTTCTATAACTGGTTACAGACACTATTTTATTAACAAAGTTTTTTGGCTAATACAATTTTACAGAATTCGTGTCCAGTTGTTCGTTGACTCACTTGCCAGAAGACACGCTGTACATTTATATTATCTTGGTAAGCTAGTTTTACTAGCTACTTTAGATTTTCTGTACCCATGCTTGCTTTGGGTTTAAGGCACTTTCTTTCTCTCATAAATGCCCTTTTCATAACCCATTTTTGCTTTTTTCACACCCTTTCTTACTTTGTACTATCCGGATTTTTTCTTTTATTTTTTTCTTTTCATCCATCTTTGTTCTTCGTCCTTTAGGTATCCTTCGTCTCACAGGTGCTTAAATCTCAGTCCTTTTGACTTTCTTGATGTATTTTTGTCTTTTAAATGTGTTCTTTCACACAATTTTTGGCTTGACACATTTGGGTTTTTTATCTTCATCTTTTTTTCACTTCACTACAAATTTATAGTCCTTGTAATAGAATGATTTTTTTTCTTTGCCTTTTCTAAAAATGGTTTTATATTGTATGCCATTACAGCCCTGAAGAAGCCCATGTTTGGGCGAAACGCGTTGGCTGGCTATTTTTATGAAGTGCAACAGGGAAAATAAAAAGACCGAAAAAAACATTTATATGTGAAATGCTTTATGTTGAAACATTACTGTTCATTTGATTACCTATGCGATTATATTGCCTCTCATCCAAACAATTGTCAGTTTTTACAGTCATTTGTAAATCCCATTGTGCTTTGAATATCATGTGGTTTCTTTCTGTTTTAGATGCATCACAATAAGAGGTATTGGTCCCCGGAGCAGGAGAGTCACAGAAACCACACATGGAAGAGGCGCAGGAGATCCCAGAGTCGGGATCGAAATGGCAGAGAGCACCGCCAGCATGACTGGGAGCCGCCAAGACGATCACGCTCCAGAAGGTGAGATTTTATTCTTATTAATATGAACTCCACAAACCATGCCTGAACCCTTTCTGGGTACTTGCAGCATTTTTTTGTTGTGTGTACTATGGCCTTTCTTTCCTTATTGCTGGATATTTGTTGCCTTCACTTCTCAACATATATAATAAGTACTTTCCATCTAGGGAATTGTTATAGCGGTGTATCTGCTGTCTTATCACAAATAAAGTTTAAGAGATGAACTGTACGTTAATGGTGTTTTCAATAGCCTCTTAATGTATTCTCACATTTTCTGTCTCGTTGCGTGCTTTGTTGGCCTTTTCTAATTTTAGCTGTTTTGAAATGACCTGTTTGTAATTGCATAGAAAATAAGCCTTACTTGTCCTGGGTGTTGAACTGTTCTTTTCTTGAGATCCCTTCTGCAAAATATTTACTTTGTGGGTTGGCCTGGAAAAGAATAACGATATTTCCTTTGAAATGTGATAATGAGCCAGTGCATACTATCTTAGAGAGGCTTGAAAATGCGATAGTGCAGTTGCCCTGTCCTCTTGAAAAACAATTGTTTAATTGTCCTTTAAGAAACTGCCGAGCAATCTCTGAAAACAGCACTGGCCAGTCATACCCATGCCCAGAGTTGGGGCATGGCAGTACTAGAAAGGTCCATGCACCTATTCTCCCTAGATCTCTCTCCCCAGGTGCACTACTTGTTTGGTACCACCTAGGGTCTCCCTCTTAATCCATTCTCGTCCATCCTAAACTGTTCGTCTTGCCACATTGATAAGTAATAATTTCTCATGATTTGTTTCTGTTCTAACCATACATTTATTTCAATCTGTGTCTAGATACAGACCAGTCCGATCAGTGTATTCATAATGCCCTGTATCCCTAATGCATTTCAGACCCAGTTGGTCCTTTATCAGGGGGTGTATGTGTCCCCCAATTCTTTTGTGCATCCTCTGTGTTCTCTAATCCGTTCTGGATGCACAGAGTAATCTGTGGACATGGATACCCCCTGATGAAGGACCAATAGCGGTCTGAAATGCAAAGGGGATACGGGGCACAGATGAATACATTGATCGACTGCTTTGCATGAAGGACTGCATGAGGGATCTTGAAAGTATGCTGTTATCACACATTTAAATCTTTAACTCATCCATGCATTGCTTACAAAGTCTTTTTTGTTGTTGCACACTGCAGCAGGTAATATTTGTTGCTTTTATCAGTGCTTGAGTATGAGTGTCAAATCTTTTGGCTTTGCCTGTGCTTGTGTTGAGATTGGAGCGGAGGTAGCAGTACTTTTTGGCAGTCTCACAAGGAACAAAGGTGGAATGAATAGAAATTGGAGCCTGACATTCTCTTACCTGTAATGTAGCTCGCACTTAGTGAGTTTAAAAAGGAAACCTCAAGAACTTCAGGAAAAACTCTTTGGCAACTTCTACTTTAAAGAAGGCACCAGGTATAAAGATAGGACCCTCAGGCCCACTCTTAAATTCACTTTCTGGGCCTGCGGAAGGAAGCTCGGAGGACTGTCTGCTGCTGTGTACTCCAAAAGACTACTTTGCTGCATCTCGAAGGTCTGCTTTGCTACATGGAGCTTGCCTTGAACCCTCCGATGCCTGCCTTACTGTTTGATCTCAGTTCCACTTCTTGAACCCAGGACTACCAGAGTAACTCAAAGGGACTAGTTGGCTAGCCTCCTAATCAGAGCCACTAGAAGGTCGCTTACCCCATTACCCCCGCATGGTTGACCAGAAAAAGCCCCAACCATCTTGAACCCGCACCTGGCCCCAGCCTGAGTGAATCCTAACCCACCGAGTGGTGGCCCGCTAGTCCTGGACCCTAGGTGTTGGTGTTAAAGGTGCCTAGATAGCCAAAATCCAAAACTTGGGAATGAAAACATTTTTCGCAAAAAAACTGCCCTGCGAACCAAGAGGAGACCAGCCTTCTCTGCCCATGGTGTTTTGCCAGTTGGCTCTTCTCCGCAGAAGCAAATCATGTTCACCGGTCCATTGCCGAAGGGTATCGTACATAATAAAACTCATCAGCTACAGTCTCCAGCTTTGTCCTGCTTGAGATTTTCGACTTTCAAATAAGAGACTAAGGGCCTGATTACGAGTTTGGCTGTCTTGGAGTGGGCGGCCATGAAATGCACAGAGTTGTGCATTTGTCTGTTCAGGAAAAGGGGGTGCAACACTACAGGGGGGCACAACATGTGGGCCCCGTGCACAGAGGCACAAGGGGGCCCTGTAGGGCCCTCTTAGTTTCCTCACTGCCACCCTTTTCATGGTGAGCTCGCGGCCATGAAAAGGAGGGCAATGGGCAAACTCGTAATATGCTCGGTGCTGCTGCAGCACCACCCGCATATTACTTCCTCAGCCCGCTGCACCACCGCAGTAGCAGCGGAACTGTGGTGGTCTCACCCATGGAACCCCAAACTCCTAATCGTGCCCTAAATCAGAACGTGGAAATCTTCACCGCAGCTTTGTCCAGCGGTTGCCCGACAGCGGCGGCGACTCAGACACTACCTGCAACCTTGCCCCACTGAACCTCTACCTCCTCAGGACATTTTCTTCAAATTTCGTCTAAGTTCAAAGGTGAGCGCCGACCAGGTCCAATGAACTCTTTGTATCCAACTCGCGCTCCATCGTGATCGGCTATATATATATATTTTTTTCACTTGACCTGGTCTCGCATGACTAAGGTTCGCGGTTGGTGCTTTGATCTTTTAGGTACTAGTTTTTACCTTAAACTTTAACATTTCATATCCCTGGATCTACTAATTGGATTTTTTTGTCTTTTCCGTGTCAAAAAATTTATTAAAATGTACTCTATTTTTCTAAATTCATATGGGATTTTTGTGTGTGTTTTCACTATAGATCTGATTGTGTGCTGCATAAATACTTTATACATTGAGTCTAAGTTAAGTACCGCTACATTAAGCTTGACTTCATTTGTGCCTAGCTACCACAGGAGTAAGCACAGGTTAATTTAGTGACGTAAGTGGGCCACACTGACAGGGATTTCGGCTGTTGCAAGAGCAGGGTTAACACCTCACTCAACCCACAACCCAATTTCTCACACGGTCTATATCTGGCACTCTTTTACCCAATACCTGACTGATACTAGATCTTGACTACTAGTCTTTAAGAGGCACTTCACTGTTAGGAAATCTTTGGATTTCCATTCAGGCTGGAAGAGCAGTCCTTATCTAGGGCAGCCATGGCAGCTTGGAACCAACCAACCAACCTCAGTACACTGACCACACTCTGAACCTTCCACAAGCAGCTCGAGAGTGACCTCTTTAGACTCTTCATAGAATATTAACCATGCTTCTTCCTTACACTTGAATTTAAAGCTTTTTGCCATGATGAAATCTATGTTGTGTCAAATATTTGGTTGATCCCTCCCAATCTCAAATTTCTAGTCTGTTTCCCACTCTTTCCTTACGGACTCTTATTGTAAGTTCTTGCTCTGATAAAATCTTTGTTGTATAAAGTTGCTGATTAATCCTTCTTTTCCTTCTCAATGTAATCTAAATGCTGTTAAACTGTTACGTAGTGTGTAATGCTCTCATACTGACCAGTCCAGATGCTTTAAATAAATAAGAGCTGCTGTGCTTTTACAGCATTTGTTTTAGTACTAGCACTTATGGGTGAGTAAGAGTTCTTTCCAGAATGGCTGCTGCAAGTCTAATGGCTATGTACTAATACTTCTAAACAGAGCTGTCATTTAACAGAGACCGTGCTCGAACATTTTTTAGCACATTACCTGTGCTTTATCTGAAGTTTCTGCACCTCTGTGTGAGGTTTCTGTATGTTTAATGGATCAGTAGCAGCACATCACACACACATTGCTGTACTTTAAAAGGAAGTGCAAGCACTTCTCTGCTGGGCCCTGGTACTTGTAGTTGGATAGTCTGTCCTTTTTTTTGGCTTCCATATGTGAAGTCTGTGGAACGTTTCATGCATTTATGAATCAAGCTATGTTAGCTCTCAGCTTGAATGATCTGGAAACGTGTCTGAGTAAAGGAGTTTAAGCCCCAGTATTTATGAATAAAAGTATGGGGTCAATTTACTGCAGAATGAACCTGGACAGTGTAATCTTGCACCGTGGAGGGAGTCACATCAGTCCTACAGGTCGTAGAAAGTGAGAGCAGTGAATTATCCTAAAACTCGCTAAGCTGTTCCATAGACTGATCACCCTAACAGAAACCAATATCTCAGTCTGCATGATGTGATCTTAAAGAGTAGAAGTGTTTCAAGTGATAGACAAAATATCAATGGCCAAGTGGTATCTGCTGTGTTGCGGAGAGAGAAATGTCAGTCATCATGCTCACTGTCTGCTTGGGAGAGGAGAAATATGATGGTGTTGTCTAAGAACATTGTCAATACAGGAGTTTTCCAGAAAGGTAAATGCTCCCCCAATTTATAGCAAGATCCTGCATATTAATGGGAGAGGAGTTGTAGAGATGCACAGGATTTCTGTCCAGAAAAAAGATTACTATATTAAAGTCCAGCACATTTGCTGTTCGTTACAGTGTATTTTACCAAATGTTAACAATTTTGCCAGCAGCACAAGAAGGCTTCTAGATCTTAAACTGAAGCAGAAAAAAGAATCCATTGCTCGTTTCAGGTTGTATGACAGAGGCACGCATGGCTAAACCTTGCATGCCTCTAGCAACCCTGAACCACTAATGCGTCTGAACCATGCATGCCTTTACCACACATTTTCGGGTTAAAGGCATGATTGGTATAGGGATGTGTATTAAAGATCCCACCCTGTGTCACCTGCCCTCTGCCCTAACAACTACCCTGACCACCAAAAAGTACCCTCCGCTCTAAAATCTTCTCTTTCCCCCCCATGAGCCCTAAAAACTTCTTCGACCCTACCAGCTCTAAAAACTGCCTCAACAACTACCCCACCCCCTGAGCCCTAAAAACTACCCGACCCAACTGTGAACCCTAAAACAAACCTGACCCCCCCCATAGCCCTATAAATTTCTCCGACCCCCCCCACCTGAGCCCTAAAAACTCCCCCAACTTCCCCAACACCCCCTTGAGCCCTAAAAAACGGCCCTGACCCCCCTGAGCCTTAAAGACTACCCTGACTCCCCCAAGCCCTAAAAACTACCCTGACCTCCCTAACCCCTAAAAACTACTCCAACCCCCCGAGCCCTAAAACCAACCATACACCCCGCCAGCCCTTAAAACTACTCCCCACCCCCAAAACCTGAACCCCACTTACCTCACCGCATGCCCTCCCGATCATTCCTGTGTCCACCCATCTTAGCATTTAGGCTGCGCATATGCCTTAACCACGCATATGCGTGGTTAAGTCAAGCATGGTTGTGCTTGCGTAGGAATGGCACATGTGGCTCTGCATGTGGTGTTCAGGACGTTTCCCCTAGTTGCATTCTTTCACCAGGACTCCAAAAACCATAGTTTTAAATCCTTCAAAAGTAGGATCGGTGATGGGGAATATCTGCCTCGTGATTGAGTGCATACGCTTTATATCTCTGGGGTTCTGTGCTCGCTCTTTCTTAAATCATGCTTCTCCTTCAAAACATCAAATAGATGCCGGTATACTCTTTGTGTTTGCACCCAGAAGATGCAGTCCTGGTCTAGCACTGCCAGCTTCCATCTCATTCTGAGCGTTGTGAATATTCTGTATCAAAAATACTTTCAAATATATACTAACATTGTTTTATGGGTTGTTTCTAATGGAAACCATTTTGAGAATCACTCCCCCCCCACAAACTGCTGGTTTCTCAAGCTTATCCTTCTTGCAAACACAATGCTGCTGCGTGTGCTTGTAGCTCAGTTGTTGCCTTAAGGAAATTTAAAGGCATGGTCATGGCCCACCACGAAAGAACTAGAGCAAGGTCACAGAGGAGCACCTCAACTCCACCCTCATCCACGACCCCCTCCCCCCCCCCCCCCCCCCCCACCTTGACCGATGCCAACTCTGCAGCCAAAGAACTACACTGATGGATCACCAACGGCGCAGACAAGCTTGCACTCCTCTACAACCCCCGACAGACAACGCCCCTCGAAGGCCACCTGGTTCACCGCGACCTCCAAGAATCCAGACGCACCTGCAGATGTCTCAAAAAACGATGGAGGAACAGCAAAACCACTAAAGACCAGACTACCTACAAGAACTCCATGACCGAATACCACCGACTCATAAGATCCACCAAAAGAACCTTCATCTGGAACAAAATCCTCAGCAACTCGAAAAGCTCTTCAGCATCATCCAGCAGTTCAACAAACCCTCCAGCGAAGCCACGGACGTCACACCCGCCCAGGACGTCTGCAACAAGCTTGGCTACTACTCCCACCTAAAAATCAAGGCCCTCTATGACAACTTCAGCGAACAGACTCCAGAAACCACCCTTTCATACAGCAACGGCAGCCAGCCCACCATCACCGCCTGGACCCCAGTCGCCACCGAAGATACCACCATGACCATACCATGAAGAGTATGGCCTCAGGAGCCCCCCACGGACCCCTGCCCATCGCACATCTTCCACAGAGCCGTCGCCACAATGCCTGAGCTGTGATGCACCATCAACGCCACCTTCGAATCTGGCACTTTCCCCCATGACTGGAAATGCGCAGAAGTGAAGCCCCTCCTCAAGAAACCCTCTGCAGACCCAATGGACCTGGAAAAACTACTGACCCATCTCTCCTTCCCTTCGCAAACAAAGTCACAGAAAAGATCGTCAGTGTCCACCTGACAAACTTCATCAATGAGAATGCCATACTCCACTCTTCCCAATCCGGATTCTGCAGTAACCACGGCACCGAGACCGCCACAGACGATATCCGCACTCCTCGACCAAGGCCACACCGCGGCCCTCGTCCTACTAGATCCCTCTGCAGCCTTCGACACTGTCTCCCACTGCACTCTCGCAGCCAGACTCCACGAGGCCAGCATACAGGGAAGCACCCTCGACTGGCTCTGCTCCTTCCTCGCCTGTAGAACCCAAAGGATCAGACTCCTTCCTTTCCTCTCCGAACCCACAGAGGTCAACTGCGGAGTACCCTAGGATCGTCTCTCGGCCCCACGCTCTTCAATATCTGCATGGCTGCCCTCGCCACCATTGTCCAACAGCATGGCCTTTGCATGCCCGGAACCTCAGCATCATACTCTGTTTCTCTCACCATGACCCGCCAGATCCGTGCCGTTGCCTCCACCTGCTTCAACACCTTCCGCAAGACCTGTAAGTGATTCCCCCCGAAGCCAGAAAGACCGTCACCCACTCACTCATAACAAGCAGGCTGGACTACGGAAACGCCCTCTACAGTGGAATCAACAAATCCCTGCTACCCAAACTCCAGACCATCCAGAACACTGCGGGCAGACTCGTCCTCGGCAACCCACGACATGAGCACATCACCCAACACCTGTGTGACCTCCACTGGCTCCCCTTCAAGAAGAGAGTAACCTTCAAGCTACTCATCCACACTCACAAATCTCTCCACAAAACCGAACCCAAATACCTCTAAGAAAGAGTCTCCTTCCACGTACCCAAATGAATCCTCCACTCCACCGACTTCGCCCTAGCAGAAACCCCGCTCATCCGTAGAACCCGAGCGGGTGGAAGAACCTTCTTCTACGTCGCGGTTAAGGCCTGGAACGAGCTCCCCTCCCCACACCACCACACCTAGCGCCTTAAGACCCTCACGGGTAAGTAGCGCGCTTCACAATTCCCTGATTGATTGATGGCTTCATACCATTAGATTGAAGATCTTTGTGTGTCATATCAAGACTGTGACTCTGCACCATATTAAAGTTTGAAAGGTTTCCTTTAAAGCTTTTCTGCTCCCATATACCCATGCTGTCATAAGGGCCATACTCGCTATCTCTGGCATAGAGCCTGGGGGTGCATTCTTGCAGAGCTCATATTGGTAGCTATAGCTGTGTCAAGCTGATTTTTTTTTTTTATTGCAAACACTGAACCCAATATCTCTCTTCTATCCTTTTTAAGGAATCCAAAATAAAGCTTAATTGGTTTCTGCTAATGTATTGAAGGCATTGATGGAGAGCTGTTTTTGCTATTTCCTTGATGTGCCCTGCTTCTTCTTTGACATTAGCTAGACGGCAAAAACATTTTCTAATTATGCCCATAGTTCTTATCAACTTGGCGGAGAATGTTAGGCAAATTACTTGCACGGGATCACCATGTTTATCAGTCTTGAGGCATAGTAGTAAATGTGTATCAGAACATAGTGGTTCTTCGTACTATCCTCAAACCTAGCAGATGGGAAATAAGGATATTTGATTACAGTAACACAGTTGAACTAACTACATGCCTTTTTTTTCCCAAACAGATTTATTGGTTTTCATACATCTAGTAGTGAAATTGATGCAATTATCAGTCTGTCTAATAGCGTGCAATTAATAAATATTCAACCTTGACCCCCCCCCACCTCACCCACGAGTCAATACAGCACTTCAGAAGTTACAACACATACCATGGTCCATGAAGGGCTACAGCACATCCAAGAAGACGAGATACAGACAGTTAAGTATAGATTTGCAGTTAATATTGAGTGGCACACAGTAAGGGGCAGAGCAGTACGTCTCTGAACAAGTACAACCGTAGTGATCCTGTAGGTGACCACTCAAGTGTTTCTGACTCCAGGTTGCACAGGCTATCCACCATGGCTCCCCAGGCTCTGGTAACTAAAATTTTCCCTATGCCTCTTTGGGCTTCTCGTAGAAGTAGTCTCCACACGCAGCCCGCCCATCTAATTTACTTCTCCACACAGGGATCCAAGGACTTCCGATTTCTTATTATCTCCCGTTTGTCAAGTATAAATACTAAGTCCTGGAACTTACTGGTAGCTTTCTAGACTTAAGACGTGTGGGGAAACTATGCCAGCAAACAGTGCCCTGGGGTGTGGGGGATCTCTCTTTCTATGACCTCTTTGAGTGTATGAAAGACCCTTTCTCAGAATGTGTTCAGTATGGGACACGCCCAGATAATGTTTATGCTGTGTGCTCCTCCCTCTTCACATCTAGGGCATGCCGCATCGGCTACTTGGAAATATCTGCTCACGCGCTCCGGGGTCAAATATGACCTATGCAGAACATAATGAGTTTGAAGCGTGCATTACAAGAGATCTTGGGTGTTCTATCTTGGAAATAGTCCCAGTCCTTAGCAGCAATAAGAATGCCCAGGTGGTCCTCCCATCTAGTTCGCAGTCTTTCCTGCGGCTGGTGCTGGCCTGCCCATAGTGCTTTTTATAAGTCGGAGACAGTCTTAATGGTGTTTGCCGACATAGCTATATATTGACAACTCTACAGCGCAGGTGGTTTGGCCGTTCCCGTACGCCAGTATGTGCGTATTGCTGTTACGAGTGCTCTATGCAATAAAAAGTGTCCTGCAGTAAATAGAATTCCGTGCGGAACTCATCAAACGTGAGCAGTTCCGTATCTCTGAAGAAGTCCCCTATTTTCGATGCCCCTGCTTCGGTTCAGAGGTCAAGGTCTCGCCAGTTGCCACCATGCAGCAATGCTCTTAATAGGTCATGGGGTAGTTCCGGGGAATAGGGAGTTTAGTACATATTTTCTGTAAACCTCTGCCCCAGCATTTTGCCATCACTTTAAGTTGTTACGAATCATTTAGAGGTGATCTCACCTGGAGAAACACCTTAAACAGGTGCGGTAGTGGTGGTACAAAGGGGCCCAGAGTCTGGTCTGGATTACGGTGCGGTGCTGTGCTGTCCCCCCGATCAGCCATTACAATTGGGCTGCAATCGAAAATAACTCGAGGTCAGGGACTGCCAATCCCCCCGCCGTTGTTGCTTGCTGCATATTTGCTAGCGCAACCCGTTTGCGTCCTGTTCCCCAAATATAAGCAGTGATTAGGGAGCAAAGCTCCTTAAATAAGGCCCCGGGGATCCATAAAGGGAGTGTGGGAAACAAATAAAAGAGGCGGGATAGGGCCACCATCTTCAGGATTGCTATCTGGCCCGCCTCTGAGTGGTAATATCCTCCTGAAATCAGCGGAAACCCTCAAAGATCTAACCGCTTGCCCTATGTTCCCATCCAGCAAGTCAATATGGTTATGGTAAATCTTAACCCCAATGTAAGTCGAGCACCAGGGTTCCCACTAAAGCTGGGCCAAACACTCCGGGGGGGGGGGGGGGGGGGGGGGTCATCGCCCTGCATCACAGGGAAGAGCCTGGACTTCAGCCAGTTGACCCTCAAGCCAGCCAGTCGGGCGGGGGGGGGGGGGGGGATTTAATAAAATATCTGCTTGTCCATGGGGCAGGTTGCGTCATAAATCTACTTGTCCTGTAACAAAATCCATTTGTCCCTTTTGCCGGGGCTCATACTATAGTAGTGTTTGAATACTTGGCAATCCCTGTATGTTGCCACGTTTCCGCAGATCTCCATACTGGCCTGAAAGTACTGGTAAGCAATAGTTCCAGGGTTAGAATGCCCTTTTGAATCTTTGAAAACCCACTAACTTGCATATTTCAAGGGTTTTCAACAACTCTTCTCTAATCTTTTCCCACCCTGAGAAATGTTGGAAATTTTGTTACTCCTGACAATGGCAGACATAAATCTTCTTCCAGAGTTGGGGAAAAAGTGGTTGGAGGAAAAGTGATCTTGCAAACACTCAGATTTCCGCATGAGCAAATCTACACATGCACATTTGCTCATGCTAAAATGCAGTTTACCAATATTTTTCGGATTACTATTTCTTGTCCTACTTCTGTGAATTGTTGGGAATTCATGAAAGCCGTATAGCTGCACCTAATGCAAGGACATAAACCATGGGTGCACTTTTGAGACTTTCTTTAATAATTGGGCTCCTAATTTGGTCTGGCGTTGACCGTGATCCTTTGTGTTTATTAAAATGCTGCATTTCTTTCTCTGTATTGGCTGGCTTCACTGTGAGTGAAATCATTCTGCTCTTTCACAAGGAACATATTGGCACACATAGTAGTTTTTTTCAGTGCCAGTAACTACTTTGGCAGTGTGTGCTTTTTGAGACCAAAAACAAGTTTTTACTTTTGCCAATGTTTGTTATAATGGTGAGGCCCTGGCAGCTCCCACACAATAAGGTTTTACAAATACCATGCCAAAACAGTTCACACATTGACAAAACTAAAAAGCTGTCCACCAATTTCAGACCTACTTGCTTTGCCAATGCTTGTTTATTTTTGTTTCCCATAATCTTATTGAAGCTGCTTACACTGATTTTCCATTATGAATATTTTTGAGCAATACAAGCATGCATCAACACATGTTACTAAATAATGCTGCAAAGAAATGGTACCTGAAACTTTACAGTAGTTTAGAGAATTTTTTTTTTCCAGCTTTCATTTTTTATGAACATTTTATTTTGAAAGTTAAGAATCAACCTTGCTTTCAAGGTTCTGCCTCGTATGGCTAAACTTTGAAAACGTGTGTACACATTTTTACACTTGAACCACTATCAGTAGTGCAGTCAGAGCTTACAACATTTACTTAGAGCACTCACCCTAATAATAAAGGATTTCAATTAATGAACCATAAATACAAGTTTGAACCTCAGTAACATATGGGCAAAACATTCACCTTCACTGCAGACAGTGCCCTTCCCTGAGCCATAATATTGTACTGCAAACTGGCAGCCAAAGGGTTTGTGCTGCAGGGGGTTGGGCCTACTTGTCCCAAGGACAAAAAACACATGAAAACTTGTTGCCCTTGACCTCAAACAATATGTCCTGGGTGTCCGGCTATAGGAATTCCACGTAGTCTAAACTTCTCAAACATGGATCTGGCTCCCCTCAAGTAGTCTCTCGGATTGCGCAAGAAGATGAGTAAATTATCTGCATAAAGTGCTGTACGATGGTGATGCCTACCAAAACACAAACCTCTGTATAACTACCGAGACCAAGCCAAGGCCACTAGAGGCTCCATAGTGAACAACAGGGGAGACAGGGGGCATCCCTGTCATGTTCCCTGCCCCACCGAGAAGCCCACCAAGATCTTCCCCGTGCGTACCTTAGCCGTAGGACTAGTATACAGCAACCGAGTCTGCGCTATGAAGCTCTCGTCGAGTACCATGCGGGACATCACCTTGTACGAATAATGGCATTCCTGGCTATTGAACGCCGCATTAATATCAACAGCAAAAACTGTGGCCCCCTCGTAATCATCCTTCCTAGCTTCTTAAAAGGTCTGTGTGGATTAACCTAGGCATGCTGGGCAGGAGCCTAGCCGCTAGAATTTTGCTCAGGATTTTGTAATCTATGTTAAGCATATATATAGGCGTCAGTAGGCTGACTGTTCATAGGCAGATGTATCCTGTCTTGGGATTGGGACTATCGCTGCTTTTTTGGTGGTGTCCAGTAGGGACCCGGTAGCCCTGACCTCTGTGTATAAAGTGAACAATATAGGTGTTAGTTCCTCAGAATACGTGGCGTAGAATTCTTCCTGGAATCCATTCGTTCCTGGGGTCTTATTGTGTGCCATATGCTTGATGGCAAAAGTTATTTTGGCTCGGATTGTCTCTCAGAATGCTTGGTCTTCCAGCGACTCGGGTTTAAGCCTCGACATAGGAATTGAGATCAAGGGAAGCCCACTGCAAATATGTTGGAACAGGATTATGGTCGGATATGTTGCAGGAGAGGTACTCAATAGTGTGCACTAAACTGTGAAGATCTGGTGTGCAGAGATCTAGGCGGACATGTACCTCGTGGAGTCCAGCGAGGGAGTAATCCTCGGCATCTCAATGAGTCCCCATTGTTGTTGCCAGTCTCCGAGCACCCTGGCTGTACAAACTGTCTGGAAGTTAGGGAGGATGTGAGCGGTCCAGGTACACGCAAATGAAATACCCTTCCTATTATGGTCGAAGTAGTTGGGTATGGTGCTAGCTGTCTCGACAAGCCTCCCAAGAACGTGCTCTGTTTTAAGGTTGGGGCATATGTTTACTTAAGTGTCCCTCAAGTCGCCCTCTCAAAACCATGACCTTCCAGGTCCACCAATTTATCCACTATCTGAAAAGGCACTCTTGCTCTAATCCAGATTAGGGCACCCCTGGCGTAGGCTGAAAATGTTGGGTAATACGCGTGACCCCTCCAGCGTCGCTGCAGTGCAATACCCTCTTTGTCTGTCAAATGTGTCTCCTGTAGCAATGCTATTTGAGGTAGTATGCAGTCCCTGGATGTTCCAAGATAAACACTTATTCCTTCTCTGCCCTCTGTGAGTGACCTCAGGAAAGAAGCTACTACTGTGCCTCCGTCCCATTCTTTCACTTCTTAGCCCCCAATGCATAACATAGGCATATAGCACAGTTCTCTATGATCCCAATGTTCCAACTCCCCCACCCCACAACAAGTGGACCAAAACCACCCATCCAAACAATGTGAGAAACAAAATTAGTCATGAGAGTTTCTCAACGCTATATACTAGCTGTGGTGGTCAGTGAGCTCACCCAGCTATCGAACTCCCACTCGGCGCATTCCAAATGGTATTGGAAACCCACTCATTGCTCAGTGTCTTGTATAGCACTTGGTTGCCCTCTATGCAAAACAAGGAAATCACTGTAGCATTATAACACATTACCAGTTGCTCGTACAGTTCAGATGTCATCTGCCGATTTGGTCATCACCTTGAGTAGTTCTAGGCTCGAGTCCTCCAAAGAATTGGAGCAGTGATCAGATTCACAGTATCGTGCATGAGGGTGCAGTTCCGGTGATAAAGACCTCGTCTACCTCCCACTCATCTAGGCCACCCCTTCCATTGCCCTCTGCTATCCTACTTTGACCCGTGCAGGGGGGATAGAGCTACGTCGCAAGCTTTTGTGCCTAGTACTGATACGTGCTTGTTGCTGGCGGGGGCTTCAGTCGTGCCACGAGAAGCGTGGAGACTCCGGCCAATCCCGGACTTCTAGTAGGGAATGAAAGATATACGGTCCCTCTGAGGTCATCACCTTCAGCTTTGTGAGGAATAGCATTGCAAATTTAAATTTCTTGCTGCCGTAGTCTTTTGTTATCCGCCGTGAACGATGCTCTTTGTCTCTGTGCCTCCCTTGAGAAGTCAGGAAAAATCCAAACCACAGCATTATCGACCCGTTGCTCTTCCTTCTTCTGGGCTGGTGCCAGGATTTGATTGCAATCTTTGTAGTGTAGTAGTCTAGCCACTACTGGTCTCGGGGAGCCCTGGGGTGGTCTCAGTGGGACTCTGTGTGCTCTTTCAGGTGCAAAGAAGGAAGAGAGATCCTCAGGCGCAGCCAGTTCTCAACAAAGGTCATTATATTGGCACCCTCCACCTTCTCACAGTCCCACCACCCGGATATTGTTGCGACTGGAGCGATTTTCTGCATCCTCAGCCCGTAATTCAAGAGTGCTGACCTTCGCCTCGACCGACGTCAGTTGCTCCTTCATCGCAGTAAGCTCCGGTGGGAGCTCCTTCAGAATTTGCTCATTCGCGGTTACTCTCTCCGCACGCCGTTTATGGTCCTCTCGTAGAAGGCCCAGGACAATATTTATAGCATCTATTTTAGATTCCATTACCTCGCAGGAGGTCGTTATGGCTTGAAGGATGTCTTGTAATGTGAGGCCCATTGGTGGCCCCTTGGGCTGTGACGTGCTCTCAGCCTTTTATGGCGTGCCAGCCCCGCTTTCAGGATCTTTGTTGCACTTGCGGGAGGGTCTGCCCATGGTTCCTATGGGTATGCTAGCGCATCTCAGTACTTCCTCGACACGCTCCAGTCTATAGCCAGTATAGAGCCATCCACCGCTCTCAAGTTCACAGGGCAGGGACCTCTCCTCCCTACTTCACCAGTAGGCCTGTCTGATAGTCCGTAGGAGCCATAAATAGGATGCAATGTAGCACAGCTGGCTATAGTGTCCCATCAGGGGCTCTAGACCAGATACTGATGTGCAACAGTCTCTCGGCAGCAGTCTATCGCACACGTTCAGAGTGAAAACCTCCCAGCCGTTGCCATGGTAGATCTCTGTGGTCTCAGCAAATGCCCTAGCCCCTTACGTATCCTGGGGAGTTTTGGCACCTCACCCTCCCAATGAAATGGGGGCCCAAACGCGCACACGGATCGCGGGCCAGTCCCTCCCACCCTCGATGGACCCTCCGACAGCCGTCTGCGGCACGGGGCAGCATCGGATGTCAAGCTACCCTCTCAGCCGACATTCATGGTCAGCAGCAGGTCCAAGGCAGCATGGATTAAACTCTAAGGCAGTTGGGGCCTCAGGAAGCGGGGACCAAACGTCCTCCAATACAGGCACCTCCCGTGCCACCATGAGTAAGGCTGTCGTCACTGGGGTCTCTCTCTGATCCCCGCTGCAGGGTCCTACAATTTCTCTGCCGGCTACCACCTAGTTGGAATCACACACCACCCCGGTCACAGCAGTCGCTGTACAATCGTGCACCCATCAGGGGTAGAGCGGTATCGCTTCGCTCGTTGTCCGGCTCCACCAGGCAGTGCACCACTCACTGCCGGGCTCCCAAACAGCACTCTCCTCCTAGTAGCAATGCTTCTCATGCAGTCATATAGGGTCCAATTCTGACTCCGATTTGGAGCGTCGGAGCGTCACTGGGGACCAGCACAGTGACATTATCACTCGGCTATCTATGGCCTGTGCCCCTGGTCTTCTGCAGCTCCAGGCACGTCTGCTCCGAGCGGGCGCTGCCATTTTGGATTCGTTCCTCACGGGCACACTCCGCTCCCCGGCACTAGTATCGCTCCACTCCCGGAATTTTTGCCGCTGCTATGGCTTCCTCGGTGCAAGCTCAAGCAGAGGGGATAGCCAGAGCTCTAAAGCTGGACTCATGGAGTCAGAATGCGGGTCGGCCGAGCAGAGCTCCGAGCAACGCTGCTCACTCCATCAGCGTCAGGCCACACCCCATCTTGAACTCACTACATACGTAAGTATGTATGGGAAAAGTCGTTAGACTTGTAAAATGTTTGATTCATCCTAGACGAACCTGAACCAAGCACATTGGTGGAAGCTTGAGACCTTAAGTTACCTTGAAAAATATTAATTTAAGCAAAACAGAACTCATTGGAGTTTGCCTTTTATACCGTATTGTCTGATCATAATTCATAATGCATTATTTTTGTGCATCTTGATCTGTTAGGTGTTATCCTTTCAGAAGTTTATTTACCATTCACAGCACGTTTAGCAGAGTGGTGTTAGTACCTATCTATAGGTATGCACATTAATTCTGATGTTGGAATAGAAAATGTAACTTTTATCTATCGTCTAGCCTGTTAAAAGGAGGATAAAAGACGAATTAGCCTAAAAGAAGCTTCAACAAGTTTACCAAAAGATACCCCATGCAAATATCTTCTGAAGATGGTGTGGAAAGGAAGTTTCTTACTACTTGTAAATGAAATGCTGCACTCTTTGTTAAATATTATGATGCCAAAATATAACTAGCATCGCACATGATATTGCCATCACTAGGTAAACTCAGGGGCGAATGCAGCATTGGGATTCATGTTTATTTTTAAGTCTCGCCTAGCACTATTTTCTTATATGGCTTTCTCTGACATGCTCCCCTGCAACGCTTGTGTTTAGGTCTCGCCTGAGCTAGCGCATGCCGTGCTCTGGAAAGACATTTAGTAACTGGGCTTTTAAAAGTCCTTCCAGGCGCTTTTGCTGGCCTCGAGTGTGTGGTGACGCGTACAATGACGAGCAGGGGCGCCATCTGGCTTTCCTCTCGTCATGGTGCACGCACACCAATCGCCAGACGTGCTTCTTCTTCTTCTTCTTCTTCTTCTTCTTCTTCTTCTTCTTCTTCTTCTTCTTCTTCTTCTTCTTCTTCTTCTTCTTCTTCTTCTTCTTCTTCTTCTTCTTCTTCTTCTTCTTCTTCTTCTTCTTCTTCTTCTTCTTCTTCTTCTTCTTCTTCTTCTTCTTCTTCTTCTTCTTCTTCTTCTTCTTCTTCTTCTTCTTCTTCTTCTTCTTCTTCTTCTTCTTCTTCTTCTTCTTCTTCTTCTTCTTCTTCTTCTTCTTCTTCTTCTTCTTCTTCTTCTTCTTCTTCTTCTTCTTCTTCTTCTTCTTCTTCTTCTTCTTCTTCTTCTTCTTCTTCTTCTTCTTCTTCTTCTTCTTCTTCTTCTTCTTCTTCTTCTTCTTCTTCTTCTTCGGTATCTTCTTCTTCTTCTTCTTCTTCTTCTTCTTCTTCTTCTTCTTCTTCTTCTTCTTCTTCTTCTTCTTCTTCTTCTTCTTCTTCTTCTTCTTCTTCTTCTTCTTCTTCTTCTTCTTCTTCTTCTTCTTCTTCTTCTTCTTCTTCTTCTTCTTCTTCTTCTTCTTCTTCTTCTTCTTCTTCTTCTTCTTCTTCTTCTTCTTCTTCTTCTTCTTCTGTATCTTCTTCTTCTTCTTCTTCTTCTTCTTCTTCTTCTTCTTCTTCTTCTTCTGTATCTTCTTCTGTATCTTCTTCTTCTTCTTCTTCTTCTTCTTCTTCTGTATCTTCTTCTGTATCTTCTTCTGTATCTTCTTCTTCTTCTTCTGTATCTTCTTCTGTATCTTCTTCTGTATCTTCTTCTTCTTCTTCTTCTTCTTCTTCTTCTTCTTCTTCTTCTTCTTCTTCTTCTGTATCTTCTTCTTCTTCTGTATCTTCTTCTTCTTCTTCTTCTTCTGTATCTTCTTCTTCTTCTTCTTCTTCTTCTTCTGTATCTTCTTCTTCTTCTTCTTCTGTATCTTCTTCTTCTTCTTCTTCTGTATCTTCTTCTTCTGTATCTTCTTCTTCTTCTTCGGTTTCTTCTTCTTCTTCTTCTTCTGTATCTTCTTCTTCTTCTTCGGTTTCTTCTTCTTCTTCTTCTTCTGTATCTTCTTCTTCTTCTTCGGTTTCTTCTTCTTCTTCTTCTTCTTCTTCTGTATCTTCTTCTTCTTCTGTATCTTCTTCTGTATCTTCTTCTGTTTCTTCTTCTTCGGTTTCTTCTTCTGTTTCTTCTTCTTCGGTTTCTTCTTCTGTTTCTTCTTCTTCGGTTTCTTCTTCGGTTTCTTCTTCTTCGGTTTCTTCTTCTGTTTCTTCTTCTTCGGTTTCTTCTTCTGTTTCTTCTTCTTCGGTTTCTTCTTCTGTTTCTTCTTCTTCGGTTTCTTCTTCTGTTTCTTCTTCTTCGGTATCTTCTTCTTCTTCTTCTTCGGTATCTTCTTCTTCTTCTTCTTCGGTATCTTCTTCGGTATCTTCTTCTTCTTCTTCGGTATCTTCTTCGGTTTCTTCTTCGGTATCTTCTTCGGTTTCTTCTTCGGTATCTTCTTCTTCGGTATCTTCTTCGGTATCTTCTTCTTCGGTATCTTCTTCTTCGGTATCTTCTTCGGTATCTTCTTCTTCGGTATCTTCTTCTTCTTCTTCTTCGGTATCTTCTTCGGTATCTTCTTCTTCGGTATCTTCTTCTTCTTCGGTATCTTCTTCTTCGGTATCTTCTTCTTCTTCTTCGGTATCTTCTTCTTCTTCTTCGGTTTCTTCTTCTTCTTCTTCGGTTTCTTCTTCGGTATCTTCTTCTTCGGTATCTTCTTCGGTATCTTCTTCTTCTTCGGTATCTTCTTCGGTATCTTCTTCGGTATCTTCTTCTTCGGTATCTTCTTCTTCTTCGGTATCTTCTTCGGTATCTTCTTCGGTATCTTCTTCTTCGGTATCTTCTTCTTCGGTATCTTCTTCGGTATCTTCTTCTTCGGTATCTTCTTCGGTATCTTCTTCGGTATCTTCTTCTTCGGTATCTTCTTCGGTATCTTCTTCGGTATCTTCTTCTTCGGTATCTTCTTCTGTTTCTTCTTCGGTATCTTCTTCTGTTTCTTCTTCTTCGGTATCTTCTTCTGTTTCTTCTTCTTCGGTATCTTCTTCTGTATCTTCTTCTTCGGTATCTTCTTCTGTATCTTCTTCTTCTTCTTCTTCTGTATCTTCTTCTTCTTCTTCTTCTTCTGTATCTTCTTCTTCTTCTTCTTCTTCTTCTTCTGTATCTTCTTCTTCTTCTTCTTCTGTATCTTCTTCTTCTTCTTCTTCTGTATCTTCTTCTTCTTCTTCTTCTGTATCTTCTTCGGTATCTTCTTCTGTTTCTTCTTCGGTATCTTCTTCTGTTTCTTCTTCTTCGGTTTCTTCTTCTGTTTCTTCTTCTTCGGTATCTTCTTCTTCTTCTTCTTCGGTATCTTCTTCTGTTTCTTCTTCTTCTTCGGTATCTTCTTCTTCTTCTTCTTCGGTATCTTCTTCTTCTTCTTCTTCGGTATCTTCTTCTTCTTCTTCTTCGGTATCTTCTTCTTCTTCTTCTTCGGTATCTTCTTCTTCTTCTTCTTCGGTATCTTCTTCTTCTTCGGTATCTTCTTCGGTATCTTCTTCTTCTTCTTCGGTATCTTCTTCGGTTTCTTCTTCGGTATCTTCTTCTTCGGTATCTTCTTCTTCTTCTTCTTCGGTATCTTCTTCTTCTTCTTCGGTATCTTCTTCTTCTTCTTCGGTTTCTTCTTCTTCTTCTTCGGTATCTTCTTCTTCTTCTTCGGTATCTTCTTCGGTATCTTCTTCTTCTTCTTCGGTATCTTCTTCTTCTTCTTCGGTATCTTCTTCTTCGGTATCTTCTTCTTCTTCTTCTTCTTCTTCGGTATCTTCTTCGGTATCTTCTTCGGTATCTTCTTCTTCGGTATCTTCTTCGGTATCTTCTTCTTCTTCTTCTTCTGTATCTTCTTCTTCTTCTTCTTCTGTATCTTCTTCTTCTTCTTCTTCTGTATCTTCTTCTTCTTCTTCTTCTGTATCTTCTTCTTCTTCTTCTTCTGTATCTTCTTCTGTATCTTCTTCGGTATCTTCTTCTGTTTCTTCTTCGGTATCTTCTTCTTCTGTTTCTTCTTCGGTATCTTCTTCTTCTGTTTCTTCTTCGGTATCTTCTTCTTCTGTTTCTTCTTCGGTATCTTCTTCTTCTTCTTCTTCGGTATCTTCTTCTTCTTCGGTTTCTTCTTCTTCTTCTTCGGTATCTTCTTCTTCTTCTTCTTCGGTATCTTCTTCTTCTTCTTCTTCTGTTTCTTCTTCTTCTTCGGTATCTTCTTCTTCGGTATCTTCTTCTTCTTCTTCGGTATCTTCTTCTTCTTCGGTATCTTCTTCGGTATCTTCTTCTTCTTCTTCGGTATCTTCTTCGGTATCTTCTTCTTCTTCTTCGGTATCTTCTTCGGTTTCTTCTTCGGTATCTTCTTCTTCGGTATCTTCTTCTTCTTCTTCGGTATCTTCTTCGGTATCTTCTTCGGTTTCTTCTTCGGTATCTTCTTCTTCGGTATCTTCTTCTTCTTCTTCTTCTTCTTCGGTATCTTCTTCGGTATCTTCTTCGGTATCTTCTTCTTCGGTATCTTCTTCGGTATCTTCTTCTTCTTCTTCTTCTGTTTCTTCTTCGGTATCTTCTTCTTCTTCTTCTTCTTCTTCGGTATCTTCTTCTTCTTCTTCTTCGGTATCTTCTTCTTCTTCTTCTTCGGTATCTTCTTCTTCTTCGGTATCTTCTTCTTCGGTATCTTCTTCTTCTTCTTCGGTATCTTCTTCTTCTTCGGTATCTTCTTCGGTATCTTCTTCTTCTTCTTCGGTATCTTCTTCGGTATCTTCTTCTTCTTCTTCGGTATCTTCTTCGGTTTCTTCTTCGGTATCTTCTTCTTCGGTATCTTCTTCTTCTTCTTCTTCTTCTTCGGTATCTTCTTCTTCGGTATCTTCTTCGGTATCTTCTTCTTCGGTATCTTCTTCGGTATCTTCTTCGGTATCTTCTTCTTCGGTATCTTCTTCTTCTTCTTCGGTATCTTCTTCGGTATCTTCTTCGGTTTCTTCTTCGGTATCTTCTTCGGTATCTTCTTCTTCTTCTTCTTCTTCTTCGGTATCTTCTTCGGTATCTTCTTCGGTATCTTCTTCTTCTTCTTCTTCGGTATCTTCTTCTTCTTCTTCTTCTTCTTCGGTATCTTCTTCTTCTTCTTCTTCTTCTTCTTCTTCTTCGGTATCTTCTTCTTCTTCTTCGGTATCTTCTTCTTCTTCTTCGGTATCTTCTTCTTCTTCTTCGGTATCTTCTTCTTCTTCTTCGGTATCTTCTTCTTCTTCTTCGGTATCTTCTTCGGTATCTTCTTCTTCTTCTTCTTCTTCTTCTTCTTCTTCTTCTTCTTCTGTATCTTCTTCTTCTTCTTCTTCGGTATCTTCTTCTTCTTCTTCTTCGGTATCTTCTTCTTCGGTATCTTCTTCTTCTTCGGTATCTTCTTCGGTATCTTCTTCTTCTTCTTCTTCGGTATCTTCTTCTTCTTCTTCGGTATCTTCTTCTTCTTCTTCGGTATCTTCTTCTTCTTCTTCGGTATCTTCTTCGGTATCTTCTTCTTCTTCTTCGGTATCTTCTTCGGTTTCTTCTTCGGTATCTTCTTCTTCGGTATCTTCTTCTTCTTCTTCTTCGGTATCTTCTTCTTCTTCTTCTTCGGTATCTTCTTCTTCTTCTTCTTCGGTATCTTCTTCTTCGGTATCTTCTTCTTCTTCTTCTTCTTCTTCTTCTTCTTCTTCTTCATCTTCATCTTCATCTTCATCTTCATCTTCATCTTCATCTTCTTCTTCATCTTCATCTTCATCTTCATCTTCATCTTCATCTTCATCTTCATCTTCATCTTCATCTTCTTCTTCTTCGGTATCTTCTTCTTCTTCGGTATCTTCATCTTCATCTTCTTCTTCTTCTTCTTCTTCTTCGGTATCTTCATCTTCATCTTCTTCTTCTTCTTCTTCGGTATCTTCTTCTTCTTCTTCTTCTTCGGTATCTTCTTCTTCTTCTTCTTCTTCTTCGGTATCTTCTTCTTCTTCTTCTTCTTCTTCGGTATCTTCTTCTTCTTCTTCTTCTTCTTCGGTATCTTCTTCTTCTTCTTCGGTATCTTCTTCTTCTTCTTCGGTATCTTCTTCTTCTTCTTCGGTATCTTCTTCTTCTTCTTCGGTATCTTCTTCTTCTTCTTCGGTATCTTCTTCTTCTTCTTCTTCGGTATCTTCTTCTTCTTCTTCTTCGGTATCTTCTTCTTCTTCTTCTTCTTCTTCTTCGGTATCTTCTTCTTCTTCTTCTTCTTCGGTATCTTCTTCTTCTTCTTCTTCTTCGGTATCTTCTTCTTCTTCTTCTTCTTCGGTATCTTCTTCTTCTTCTTCATCTTCTTCGGTATCTTCTTCTTCTTCGGTATCTTCTTCTTCTTCTTCTTCTTCTTCTTCTTCTTCTTCTTCTTCTTCTTCTTCTTCGGTATCTTCTTCTTCTTCTTCTTCGGTATCTTCTTCTTCGGTATCTTCTTCGGTATCTTCTTCGGTATCTTCTTCTTCTTCGGTATCTTCTTCTTCTTCTTCTTCTTCTTCTGTATCTTCTTCTTCTTCTGTATCTTCTTCTTCTTCGGTATCTTCTTCGGTATCTTCTTCTTCTTCTTCGGTATCTTCTTCTTCTTCTTCGGTATCTTCTTCTTCTTCTTCTTCGGTATCTTCTTCTTCTTCTTCTTCGGTATCTTCTTCTTCTTCTTCTTCTTCTTCTTCTTCTTCGGTATCTTCTTCTTCTTCTTCTTCTTCGGTATCTTCTTCTTCTTCTTCTTCTTCGGTATCTTCTTCTTCTTCTTCTTCTTCGGTATCTTCTTCTTCTTCTTCATCTTCTTCGGTATCTTCTTCTTCTTCGGTATCTTCTTCTTCTTCTTCTTCTTCTTCTTCTTCTTCTTCTTCTTCTGTATCTTCTTCTTCTTCTTCTTCGGTATCTTCTTCTTCGGTATCTTCTTCTTCTTCGGTATCTTCTTCGGTATCTTCTTCTTCTTCTTCTTCGGTATCTTCTTCTTCTTCGGTATCTTCTTCTTCTTCTTCTTCTTCTTCTTCTTCTTCTTCTGTATCTTCTTCTTCTTCTTCTTCGGTATCTTCTTCTTCGGTATCTTCTTCTTCTTCGGTATCTTCTTCGGTATCTTCTTCTTCTTCTTCTTCGGTATCTTCTTCTTCTTCTTCGGTATCTTCTTCTTCTTCTTCGGTATCTTCTTCTTCTTCGGTATCTTCTTCTTCTTCGGTATCTTCTTCGGTATCTTCTTCTTCTTCTTCGGTATCTTCTTCGGTTTCTTCTTCGGTATCTTCTTCTTCGGTATCTTCTTCGGTATCTTCTTCTTCTTCTTCGGTATCTTCTTCGGTTTCTTCTTCGGTATCTTCTTCTTCGGTATCTTCTTCTTCTTCTTCTTCGGTATCTTCTTCTTCTTCTTCTTCGGTATCTTCTTCTTCGGTATCTTCTTCTTCTTCTTCTTCGGTATCTTCTTCTTCTTCTTCTTCTTCTTCGGTATCTTCTTCTTCTTCTTCTTCTTCGGTATCTTCTTCTTCTTCTTCTTCTTCGGTATCTTCTTCTTCTTCTTCTTCTTCTGTATCTTCTTCTTCTTCATCTTCTTCTGTATCTTCTTCTTCATCTTCTTCGGTATCTTCTTCTTCTTCGGTTTCTTCTTCTTCTTCTTCTTCGGTTTCTTCTTCTTCTTCTTCTTCGGTATCTTCTTCTTCGGTATCTTCTTCTTCTTCTTCTTCTTCTTCTTCTTCGGTATCTTCTTCTTCTTCTTCGGTATCTTCTTCTTCTTCTTCTTCTTCGGTATCTTCTTCTTCTTCTTCTTCTTCGGTATCTTCTTCTTCTGTATCTTCTTCTTCTTCATCTTCTTCTTCATCTTCTTCGGTATCTTCTTCTTCTTCGGTATCTTCTTCTTCTTCTTCGGTATCTTCTTCTTCTTCTTCGGTATCTTCTTCTTCTTCTTCGGTATCTTCTTCTTCTTCTTCGGTATCTTCTTCTTCTTCTTCGGTATCTTCTTCTTCTTCTTCGGTATCTTCTTCTTCTTCTTCGGTATCTTCTTCTTCTTCTTCGGTATCTTCTTCTTCTTCTTCTTCGGTATCTTCTTCTTCTTCTTCTTCGGTATCTTCTTCTTCTTCTTCTTCTTCTTCTTCGGTATCTTCTTCTTCTTCATCTTCTTCTTCTTCGGTATCTTCTTCTTCTTCATCTTCTTCTTCTTCGGTATCTTCTTCTTCTTCTTCTTCTTCTTCTTCGGTTTCTTCTTCTTCTTCTTCTTCTTCGGTATCTTCTTCTTCTTCTTCGGTATCTTCTTCTTCTTCTTCTTCTTCGGTATCTTCTTCTTCTTCTTCATCTTCTTCGGTATCTTCTTCTTCTTCTTCATCTTCTTCTTCTTCTTCTTCTTCTTCTTCTTCTTCTTCTGTATCTTCTTCTTCTTCGGTATCTTCTTCTTCTTCTTCTTCGGTATCTTCTTCTTCTTCTTCTTCGGTATCTTCTTCTTCTTCTTCGGTATCTTCTTCTTCTTCGGTATCTTCTTCGGTATCTTCTTCTTCTTCTTCGGTATCTTCTTCGGTTTCTTCTTCGGTATCTTCTTCTTCGGTATCTTCTTCGGTATCTTCTTCTTCTTCTTCGGTATCTTCTTCTTCGGTATCTTCTTCGGTATCTTCTTCTTCTTCTTCGGTATCTTCTTCTTCTTCTTCTTCGGTATCTTCTTCTTCGGTATCTTCTTCTTCTTCTTCTTCGGTATCTTCTTCTTCTTCTTCTTCTTCGGTATCTTCTTCTTCTTCTTCTTCTTCGGTATCTTCTTCTTCTTCTTCTTCTTCTTCTTCTGTATCTTCTTCTTCTTCATCTTCTTCTGTATCTTCTTCTTCTTCATCTTCTTCGGTATCTTCTTCTTCATCTTCTTCGGTATCTTCTTCTTCTTCGGTATCTTCTTCTTCTTCTTCTTCGGTATCTTCTTCTTCGGTATCTTCTTCTTCTTCTTCTTCTTCTTCTTCTTCGGTATCTTCTTCTTCTTCTTCGGTATCTTCTTCTTCTTCTTCTTCTTCGGTATCTTCTTCTTCTTCTTCTTCTTCGGTATCTTCTTCTTCTTCTTCTTCTTCGGTATCTTCTTCTTCTTCATCTTCTTCTTCATCTTCTTCGGTATCTTCTTCTTCTTCGGTATCTTCTTCTTCTTCTTCTTCTTCTTCTTCTTCTTCTTCTTCTTCTTCTGTATCTTCTTCTTCTTCTTCTTCGGTATCTTCTTCTTCGGTATCTTCTTCTTCTTCGGTATCTTCTTCGGTATCTTCTTCTTCTTCTTCTTCGGTATCTTCTTCTTCTTCTTCGGTATCTTCTTCTTCTTCTTCGGTATCTTCTTCTTCTTCGGTATCTTCTTCTTCTTCGGTATCTTCTTCGGTATCTTCTTCTTCTTCTTCGGTATCTTCTTCTTCGGTATCTTCTTCGGTATCTTCTTCTTCTTCTTCGGTATCTTCTTCTTCGGTATCTTCTTCTTCGGTATCTTCTTCTTCTTCTTCTTCGGTATCTTCTTCTTCTTCTTCTTCTTCTTCTTCTTCTTCTTCTTCTTCTTCTTCTTCTTCTTCTTCTTCTTCTTCTTCTTCTTCTTCTTCTTCTTCTTCTTCTTCTTCTTCTTCTTCTTCTTCTGTATCTTCTTCTTCTGTATCTTCTTCTTCTTCTTCTTCTTCTTCTGTATCTTCTTCTTCTTCTTCTGTATCTTCTTCTTCTTCTTCTTCTTCTTCTTCTTCTTCTTCTTCTTCTTCTTCGGTATCTTCTTCTTCGGTATCTTCTTCTTCTTCTTCGGTATCTTCTTCTTCTTCTTCGGTATCTTCTTCTTCTTCTGTATCTTCTTCTTCTTCTGTATCTTCTTCTTCTTCTGTATCATCTTCATCTTCTTCTTCTTCTTCTTCTTCTTCTTCTTCTTCTTCTTCTTCTTCTTCTTCTGTATCTTCTTCATCTTCTTCTTCTTCTTCTTCTTCTTCTTCTTCTTCTTCTTCTTCTGTATCTTCTTCATCTTCTTCTTCTTCTTCTTCTTCTTCTTCTTCTTCTTCTTCTTCTTCTTCTTCTGTATCATCTTCTTCTTCTGTATCATCTTCTTCTTCTGTATCATCTTCTTCTTCTGTATCATCTTCTTCTTCTGTATCATCTTCTTCTTCTGTATCATCTTCTTCTTCTGTATCTTCATCTTCTTCTTCTGTATCTTCATCTTCTTCTTCTGTATCTTCATCTTCTTCTTCTGTATCTTCATCTTCTTCTTCTGTATCTTCATCTTCTTCTTCTGTATCTTCATCTTCTTCTTCTGTATCTTCATCTTCTGTATCTTCATCTTCTGTATCTTCATCTTCTGTATCTTCATCTTCTGTATCTTCATCTTCTGTATCTTCATCTTCTGTATCTTCATCTTCTGTATCTTCTTCTTCTGTATCTTCTTCTTCTGTATCTTCTTCTTCTTCATCTTCTTCGGTATCTTCATCTTCTTCGGTATCTTCTTCTGTATCTTCATCTTCTTCGGTATCTTCATCTTCTTCTTCATCTTCTTCTTCTTCGGTATCTTCTTCTTCTTCGGTATCTTCTTCTTCTTCGGTATCTTCTTCTTCTTCGGTATCTTCTTCTTCTTCGGTATCTTCTTCTTCTTCATCTTCTTCTTCTTCATCTTCTTCTTCTTCTTCATCTTCTTCTTCTTCTTCTTCTTCTTCTTCTTCTTCATCTTCTTCTTCTTCTTCTTCTTCTTCTTCTTCATCTTCTTCTTCATCTTCATCTTCTTCTGTATCTTCATCTTCATCTTCTTCGGTATCTTCATCTTCATCTTCTTCGGTATCTTCATCTTCATCTTCTTCGGTATCTTCATCTTCATCTTCTTCGGTATCTTCATCTTCATCTTCTTCGGTATCTTCATCTTCATCTTCTTCGGTATCTTCATCTTCTTCGGTATCTTCATCTTCTTCTTCATCTTCTTCTTCTTCATCTTCTTCGGTATCTTCTTCATCTTCTTCGGTATCTTCTTCATCTTCTTCATCTTCTTCGGTATCTTCTTCATCTTCTTCGGTATCTTCTTCATCTTCATCTTCTTCATCTTCTTCTTCATCTTCTTCTTCATCTTCTTCGGTATCTTCTTCGGTATCTTCTTCTGTATCTTCATCTTCTTCTGTATCTTCATCTTCTTCTGTATCTTCATCTTCTTCTGTATCTTCTTCTGTATCTTCATCTTCTTCTGTATCTTCATCTTCTTCTGTATCTTCTTCATCTTCTGTATCTTCTTCTTCTTCTGTATCTTCTTCTTCTTCATCTTCTTCGGTATCTTCATCTTCTTCGGTATCTTCTTCTTCTTCGGTATCTTCTTCTTCTTCGGTATCTTCTTCTTCTTCGGTATCTTCTTCTTCTTCGGTATCTTCTTCTTCTTCGGTATCTTCTTCTTCTTCGGTATCTTCTTCTTCTTCGGTTTCTTCTTCTTCTTCTTCATCTTCTTCTTCTTCTTCATCTTCTTCTGTATCTTCATCTTCTTCTGTATCTTCTTCTGTATCTTCATCTTCTTCTTCTTCTTCTTCGGTATCTTCTTCTTCTTCGGTATCTTCTTCTTCTTCTTCTTCGGTATCTTCTTCTTCTTCTTCTTCTTCGGTATCTTCTTCTTCTTCTTCTTCTTCGGTATCTTCTTCTTCTTCTTCTTCTTCGGTATCTTCTTCTTCTTCTTCGGTATCTTCTTCTTCGGTATCTTCTTCTTCTTCTTCTTCGGTATCTTCTTCTTCTTCTTCTTCGGTATCTTCTTCTTCTTCTTCTTCGGTATCTTCTGTGTTTTTTACTGAATGTTACTTTTGTTTTATTGGAGAAACACCGGCTTCTTGCTGCCCCACCTGGCACATTATTTGAATAATTAACTGTGTGAATTATTACACTTTGTAACCCATTGAAATCAACAGATAGTAAACAACCCAAAAGGGTAACTGCAGGGGCAGTTTTTATAGAAACCGAGTTTCCTTAATAGGGGACTCAACATCTGAGTACCATAGAAATATATGTATGTAATACCATGCACAAATAACGAAGCATAATTAAGTTCGTTTTTTTTTTTCTTGATTGGGTGTTAGTCTTTGTTGCTTTCCATTGTGTGGGGCTATAGACGAGACTTAATTTACAAGAGAAGTGATCAAAAAGTTATTCAAGTGCTTTTGGTTTCTAGGTCTCCCAGATCCGTTTCCAGTTTGTATAAGGAACAATAGATAATTATTTACATTTAAATATTATAGCCTCTTAGCAGTCTGCAATGGGACCATCCCCCATCCCTGTAGGGCTTTCACAGAACCAGAGAAATTGAAGAGACAACAAAACAATAGCTACCCAAACATATTGAGGTAAAACTGCAGATGTGAATGGTGTAATGGCTTTCCATATCTTGTTTTGAGCAATGGACAGTCATAACATGCGTGCAGTAGGCCACGGTTTTTGGACGCAGTCTCCACGAGTTAGCCGCACCAAAGCCTGCGTCTTAAAGCTAGGCCAGGATTTTATCCTGCGAGTTGTGTACATGCCTCTCCACTACCTTTGTCATATTACTAACCTTTATTAAGTGTTGTTCATTCAGGGGTTCAGGCTGCTATGGTGCTGCTCTTAAAAGTCGATCCACTGAGGACCTAATATGTTCTAGTGAAAACCCACATTTTCAAGGATTTCCCAAGGCATCTTAGTGTAGCGATGGATCACACGTTCCCAGGCAACAAGTTACATTTTTTTTAATGCTAAAACAAAAAGACTTCAGTCAACCAGCATAAGCTTGATTACCACCAACAGATTTCTGAGGAAGTCTGCAATATTCTGGGAGGTTGATGGGGCCTGACCTGTTTGCAAATAAATGCCATATACATAATATTTTATTGACTTAATTTCCTTTATATTCCATTCACCATTTCAATGTTTATATATAATATAGCAAAGATACATGAATCACTCACATTTCTTCAACAAATTGAGCTGACCCTGTGTACACAGAAATTAAAATGATGTATGCAAGACTTACCAGGGGCATGCTATTTGTCACTGTTCTCAGGAGGGTCGCACGTTGCAGCCTCTGCTAGTCTCTTATTTACCCTCCCGTTTTTTGGCCCAATGGCAGCACAGTACTAATAAAAGAAGTCTCTCCCTTTTTAGATTTTTCTTTTCTTAAATGTGAAAGTTTTTACATAGACTTCTTAAAATAAAACAAAAAAAACACTATTTTTTCAAGTATTGATTTACTGTTTTTTGTTTTTGCTGAACAACACATGACGAACTCCTGGGTAGTCTGCTTAATTGTTTGTGAACCAAGACTCAACCTTTAATTTAATGTAGGATATGCCTCAGCAAGTATTGACTGTCCATGAAATCGACAGTTCTGTTTTATTTAGCTGTCAGATGCGTTTGCCTAGTACTTCATTATATGTGAACATGACTATACCGTATAGAAGAACATAGCCCATGCCAATGCATGTTTTCGGCACATCTTCGTCTTTGCTGGGTCAGTCCTGTGTATCATTTTGAGTGTGCCAATAATGCCGTGAAATCATAACATGTTCAAGGGCAGTGTTCCACTTGTATCTGTGAATTCCACCTATAGTCCCTTCCTCGTTTCTCCCTCACCATCAAAATGATTTTTGGCATGTCATCTCGTAGTGCTCTTTAGTGTCTTGTGACCGATCCACTTGACACAGTCCGATCCATCATCTCCGAGAAGGTGCTTGTGAACCAAGTGTCCCTTCAATGCTTCATATATCCTGCTATAGTGTAAGAATTGTGCCTGCCTCACCTGCGGAGTCTTTCTTGCTTTTTCAAAGGTCACAAATCTCTTATTCAAATACAAGTCTCCTGTAGTTGTTCATCGGTGCCCCAGCCTCCTGCAGAAACAAATCGGTGTCATTAGTTGCACGTCTTAATCTGGGCAAATTTGCCATATTAGAACATATTGCACTGCGAAGGAAGTACTTATTCTATGCAGTACTGTTATTCCCGCCACTGTCCGTGCCCTAGAAAAGGGGCAGGGTGGGCCTCCTGTGGTCCCTGTTGCAAATAGTCATTATGGAAAGGAGGACATTCGCGTTGATCCCATGAGCAGTTGTTGGCCTATATTCTGGCCTTCTGTAAACCATCCTGCCATGGCACTCAACTGCATGATCTTCTAGTATCTTTTCGAGTCTGGAAGTTGCATGCCACCCTCTCCATGTGCCACTCTTTTACGCCTTCCACACCATCTACCCAGTTTTCTCAAAAAAGACAAATATCAATTATACATACTGAACTGAAATAAGTACAGGTAGCGTGAAGAAATTACCACCTTCCAACACACCTCCTCATGCTGAAGATAAGGTGAGCTTTTGCTAGATTTAGATTTTCACTTGAGCTTGTACCCCTCATATTGCAAGTTCTGAGCACTACATTCCAACAGGGTCTATCACAACTCCATGTGAAACTGTATGCACTAGATTTATACTCCATCCAGAGAAAGTTAGCTAACTCCTGTAACAAATCAACTGTCTAAGCGGAGTTCCTTGTATAGACCAGCATGTGTACCAACATAGTGTCTCGTACCCATGGTTATGCCCCTCCCTGCCATTGATATCTCTTCAAGCTTGCGAAAAGGTTTGATGGTGAAAAGCAACAGGGATAGAAGTTAGCCCTGCCTCATGCTTCTTTCTGGCTGCCACTTTTCTGAAATAGTTGTTCTTGTTATAACACGTGCTGTGGGCAGTTGTGAATTCCACTCTCAGATATTGGGCTGAAATTCAAATTGAATGCGTCTGTGGAAGAAAGGACAGGTCCTCCTTACTGCCTGTTTTTCTCACCAACCAAAGTGGCTAGTCTACATTTTGTAAAACCCTAACAACAACCAATCGCCACACATCTCCCAGAATTTAGGCCCTCAACTGCTTCAAGTATCTCCTGTTTCATATTGGTCTTTTCACCATCTGACAACATCATTGGCATCAGTCGGGTAATTTTTTTCAAGTCTAACCTGTTTCTTTATGCCGTAACTGCCTGTAAAGCTCCATTAGATGTTTCTTCAATACCTACCATACAAAGCACTCTCCTTATTCTTGATGGACATGAGATGTGTGGAAGGACATGTACACCTAACCACCCACACCATTAACTTCCAGATTTTGTCTCCCTCACTGTGCAGTAGCAGATTAAATATGGCTTATTGGAATCTCTCCAGGTCTTTCCTTCCTAGAGGTTAGAGTAGTTCACACATCCTTCGCTTTTAGTCTGAATGTTTTTGATTTCCTTAGCCAAACACTCCACTCTAGCGAACCTTTCTTCACAATGTGTTATGTTTCTCTTTTAACTGTGGACATCTTGTCATCACTCCCTTGGGGATGCTCAGGCTGCCACTTTCATGGCTGCCCACTCAATGACTCTTGAAGCATAGAAGCCAGTGTTTTCAAAGAAGTAAGGTTTAATTTCATCCCCTAATTCATCAATACATTGGAATCCGTTTTTCCTCTGTGATTACAAGCTGACTCAGTTATGTGTCCGGGGCAGAAGCCTGACTGAGTAACACCCAGTGATTGATCAACAGTAGGGCCATATTAAAATTGCCTGCTCTGGCAGCATTGAAATGCACCTATAATTATTCATAACTGATTAGTCTGCATCAGCGTTTTTCATAATGTTTGTAATAGCTTCATATTTAAATTAATTGTGGTTGTCAGCAGTTCTAGCACACTGGTCCTCTGAGAATTGACATACTCAATTTAACCTTAATAATTGAAAGATGTTCTGTAGCACATGCTTTCTGAGTTACAGAAAACTTTTTTTTATCAGAGTCCAATGTCCGAGTCACTAAAGTTGTCCCATTGATCTGTCTCTTGCAAACATGAAGATTTGATTTTCCCCAACTACATTGGAGATGTCTTTTACAAGTTTTCATTTTCCGTTTACGAGATCTCTAGCTCTTTGATCTTGAGAGGTTATCTGCCAACTTTGTCTCAGAAAACCTGCTAGCCTTTGATACAATTGGGGGAAAGAATCTCCTGTTCATTCATTCAATATTTGGGAGATGCCATTTCTCTTATTTATGCTTTTCTCTTTACTAGCGCGGTTGGGTTTGGCTGTCCCGTTTGACTGTTGTTTTGCACTTCAAAATGTTTATGCAGTCATGCCAAGTATTTAACTGAACAGCCACTTTAAAAACCTCAGCTCAGTGGTAGATCAAGTCTATTTCAAATGGTTCCACTGATGCAAGTCTTCTACCATGAAGTCCACTCTATTAGAATTGAGTCCCAGGGGCATAAGGGTATGGTCTACCATTCTTTGTTTTAAAAAAACCCAATTTTTTAAAATTGTTTTTATAGAGCAGTAGTAAAAGATGCGCAGTGTAGTCCCACAAACTCGCACATGGTCCCATCCTCCTCTCTGCCTGGCGACCAGTATCTTGGTAAGTGACCCTGGTGGCTGACTGAACCCCGGTCTACATTCCCAGCATCACTATGGCTGAGTCTCTTCTCCTGGGGAGTTATTAAAGTCCTCCATCAGACTATGATATGCCCTCCATTGCCCCCAAACCTTTTCAAATTATCTGGGGCATCCCTGGCTTTCATACACCACTCTCTCCCTCCTACCATGCATTAATTCATTCCCTACCGCCGCATAGTTCTTTTGGGTGTGTTCCAACCCGCACCACCAAACTAGCCTAGATCTCCATGACTTCACAACTATTACTGCTTGCCTATGGAACTCTCTGGCTACAGCGTTGAAGAAAGAACCCAGTCTCTCTAAATTGAGAAAGGGCCTTAAAACGTGGTTGTTTACAGCGTCATTTTACTCTTTGCTCAACACTGCTCGATACCTATCAGTCAGCTCTACGACAAAGCCCAACATACAAAACAGTAGTTGTTTCCTTAGAATGTCCACGTCGTTGGATATGCCTAGGATAATCCGGTGGGATGTTTTGGGAATGGTGGTCACCATAATCGCTTCTAGCTCCTAAACTATCGCCTCCTATTATTGTCACCCTCTGGCAGCTCCATATCGTGTGGAGGAACGTGACTTCGTCCGTGTGGCAACAGAGGCATGTTGGGGCGTCTGCTCTCCCCAGTTTATGGAGACGGGATCTATTGTAGTATGCTCTGTGGAGGACGTTAAAGTGGATTAATTGCAGCCTGGCTTTAATGGCTACTTCTCTAGGGTGCATCAAGGCAACCTTCCAGTCCACGTCCTCCAAGGTACCGATAGCCATGACCTGGTCTCTTTTAAGGGCATGTGTGAATTGCGAGCGTTTAAACTGTGAGTTTCAGCGAGGGCATATTTATTTTGCAGTGTCTCAAATGACTTGCCGTTCCTGCCCTTGTCTTCAGTGTCATAGAGCATCTTTGGAGTCCTAGGCAGTGTTGTCGAGTGACCTCTGTCATGTGGTTATGGTATTGGTTCGTTGTCACCAGCAGGAGCTCAGGGAAGGATTAGTCTCCCATGGTTGCCCAAGCCTGCTCCAGTTGTAGTAGATGCCATTCCAGGTGAAGCGTCTCCTCCTCCCTGTGGTGTTTCTTTATAGTGATTTATATTCTCAGCTTTATCTCAAAATACCGACTTCTAGGCTTCCCACAGGGTCACTGGCGATGGTACTGTCGCAATATTTTCATTAAAGTATAGTTTTGTGTCCACTCTTAGGGTTTCTGTTATGTCTGCGTTTTTCAAGACCCAGGAATCCAGCCTCCAGAAGCGGTGGTTATGTGGGGGGGCAGCATGACCAGAAGAGGGGAGTGATCCAATATCCTCCTGACCAGATATTCTGCCCCCGTCACCCAGAGGATCGCCGTAGTTGGGGCGAAGATGTAGTCCAGCTGTGACAGATCCTTGTGCCCCCGAGAAAAACGAATACTGTCTCATGTGGGTGTAGGTTCCGTCAGGTGTCACAAACGCCCAGCGCATGAGTGTATAGTGGGAGGATGGTGTGTGTTGGCCGGATGGATTGTCTGTCTAGTTATCAGCACAGGACCTCATTAAAGTCCTCTCCCATAACATGGAAGTCGCTGTGCGTTTTTATGAGAATAGGGCCTAACCTCCTCAGCGTTTTCTTCTGCATCCTTGAGGGCATATACATTCACAGCCAGCACTTCCCTCCTGTGCCATCTGCCCCTGACCGCCACGTAGCAGCCTTCCCGATCTACCCAGGATTTAATCACCGGAAAGGGGGATTTTTTGTGGCAAGGATTGCCATCCCCCTGAGCCTTTTGTATAGCCGGGGTGAGCCAGTACTGTGTATTTGCCTTTTTGCAGGCATCTACAAGTGTTCCCAAGCAGGTGTCTCCTGCAGGAGTACCAGGTCTGGGGAGTGTCTTCAGAGCTACCGGGTGACATCCCCTCTTTAGGTCTCGCCTGACCCAGCGAATGCGCTGGTCTGGCGAGACTTATTGAGAGGGCTCCAAAAAGTGCTACCAGGCCAGCCTAGACCTACAGTGCGGGCGCGCACGCCACGCTTGACCACGATTGCTTTCACTTTCGCGGCCGCTTTGATGTTTACCACGATTACTTTCGATGTTTGATCGCGATCACTTTTGCGGCCGCTTGTTTTTAATATGATTCGTCATTCGGATTATATTTACTGAGGCCCATATTGTGCCTCTTTAAAACTGGTTCTTTTTTGATGCATCTCCATTATAATAAATTTGTAAATATTAAATAAAAACAAGACTTGTTTTATTTGTGGCCGGCGGGGGCTGGGGGTTGTTGGAGGGTCAGCTGCGGTTAATCTGTGGATATTATCTATTTACGGCGGAATCTTTTTCTCTAGAATATTTTTTCACGAGTACTTGGAAAGCTAGTGAAAACGTTTTTCTTAACAGCTCGTGCCTCTTGAGCGCCTGCCTGTATTTCCATCAAGTCAAGTGAGTCATGGCGACAACCGTTCTTAAGCTATTTACCTGCGCGTTGTAAGCATACCTTAGATAGCAGCCGGTTGAACAGAAAAGGTGATGTCAGCATTTCCTCTGTCGGAATGCACATCGAACTGGCTTTTCTGTAGGTAAAAACCGTGCTATCCCCTAAATCACTTCCTATGAACGCTCATGGAGTACCACTTTTTGCCATATTCAAAATATCAAACTGATGCTGTGTAAGTGTTTTTTTCCTCCGTGTTTCATATAGCTCGAACTAGACCCGAGATAGTATCAGAGCGCTTTACATGAGCACCTGTTTTGTTTCAAATAGACACTTTTTTGTGAGGCACGGGGAGATTAGGTGTTCTGACTAAAATCACAAGATGTTGAGCGTCGTAGCGGAGACTCGAACCCGGTCCCCCAGCTTCGAGGTCGACCACTCTAGCCGTAATGCTACATTCTCTCCCTCTTATCTCCAGTAACTCAAGGCCATTCAAATGCCACGAGATTCCAGGCCTTTTCCTTTATATTGTACAGTTCTTTGGATAATACTGGTAATTACAGTTCGAGTGGGGGAGCCACCACATTAACAGGGAGAGCAGAGCCAAGCCAAGGGACTGGCTTGGCTTACAGACCGTGGAAGAGCTGAACAGTGCAAATATTTGGTATGTAAATCGTGGAAACAAGCATGTACAAATAAGATTGTCTCCTAATTATTTTATTAAACATTTTTATTCATTTAATTTATACTCTAGGCATTCTATACACAAGCATTGGCATAGCCAATAGGTCTCACTGTTGGGGCCTTATAAGTGTTTAACCATGCAACAGTTAATATTGTTGCACCAAGGATATTGTGCTGCATAACTAAATACTTATAAGGTCCCAAAAGCGAGACCTATTGGCTATGCCAATGCTTGTTTTATTTTACAGCCCATTCCGTTCGCATTCCACGATAGGCTCAATGTGTGGCATTGTCTGCTTAGTTATTGTGTAGATTCTGACCATGATCCCCATCAGGTGCCTGCGGGTCGCTCTTGGTGGCTCTTGCCATGTTGTGTCGCTGTGGTTGCATGTTCTGTGCTGGCATGCCTTGTGCAACTAAACGTGTACACCCCAACTTGTCTCCCACCCCAACCCCCCCCCCCCCCCCCCCCCCCCCCCGACCCCCCCAACATTTCCCTGGCATGGGCTTAAAACTACCCACCTCCCCAACTCAGGAAATGTCTGTTGTCCACCCCTCTTCTTTAATACTTCTAATGCTCCTCTTGCGCCTTGCCTCTACTTCCGAACTCTCTCACATCTCAGGCAACGTTTGCAGTAGATTTCTGCCTTACGCTGCTTAATAGTTTTTGCCGAAAGCCTCTCCATTAGGCTGCAGCTGAGGGTTGATTACTGTTTTCCCCAAAGTCAGTGTCTCAGGAACGGACAACTGAAGCCTAGTCTCGGCAGGAGTGGGGAAGGGGGTAGGGAAGGTGGGGGCGTGGGAGGAGTGGAGTGTCACCCAGTACCAAAGGCCACAATGAGGGGGACAAAGTAATTGAAGCCTCTCCAACGAGGAGTAGAACAGTTTTATTTCTGTTCACTTTCAGATAATGCTTTTTCATCCAGGCACTGCAACTGTTAAAATGGCATGGAAGTTGCTGCAGAGGCTGAGGATTCCGGAGCAAGCTAGATAGAAGTCTGTGTAGTAGGGCATTCGAGAGAAACTGAAGCTACATCTAATGCAGCAAGATGGATATTAAAAAGTGTAAGACTTATTGAAGAGCCTTGGGTGACCTCTATACTGAAGACTTGGGTCAAAGTGGTATGACTAAAGAACAACAGATTTGGAGCGGTTGGTCAAATAAAAATGCAATTGCATTGCTTTTCTCACACATTGACAGAATGTAGCCTTTGGCAAAATATGACATGGAAACGGAATCACAGACAACTGAGATCCAAAAGTATAAGCACTGCGTTCCCTTCCTTTTCCAACATCATATGTATGTTTTCTGTGACAGTGAGTAGAGCTATCTTGCTGCATTGTATAGGGCTAAAGGCCGCTTACGAAGTGTTCAGACTGTTTTTTTATCCTCTGAAAAGCCAAACGCTAGATATTAACTTCTGTTTCCTAGATTTTAGAAATTGAAAGAAGAGGAGGAATTGGATGACAGTTGCTCTTTATCAACTGGTATTCTGTGTTTTTTTTTTTTTTTTTAGTAAAGGAACAACTATTCTTCCTTTCCACAACTGAGGCACTACAGCTATTTCAAGAGAGGTATGACGAGGAGAGAGAAGTTGATGAGCTAAAGTTTTTAAAAGTATGTGCAGGACAGTGTGATTGTACATGGAAAAAGAGGTTCTCCGATCATCAGTCGAAGGTGAAACTAAAGGAGTGTCAGTAGAAATCAACTTGGTAGCTGAAAAGATGGATTCTAAAATGTGTTCTGCCTAATATGTACATGACAAAATTAACTGAATGAGAAATAGAGCATTCAAAGAATCAATACGCGTAGTAGTATCTGCCTTACAAGTTATTTCAAGCCATGTTATAATCTCGCAATACAAGCATGTTGAAGTAGTTGAGCAAATATGGCAAGGTGAATTTGTCTCATATTCTCTCGGAGATAGTTGTGGGGCGATATATTATTACACCTGTATTTTTTTTTAAACACACTTTATTGGTTTTTCCAAGCTTCTTTGAGTCATGTATAAATATAGGTATATTTAGTACATTATTGTGGTAGAATGCAGTTTGTTATACAGTTTAGTCGCTAATGTTTTACAGCTAACAAGCAATGCGTACCTTTAGTACATTACACATTACATAAGCGTTCCTTGGTATGGACGGATAGATAACTAGGTATGATTGCAAGTGTGTTAACGTAACTTCCCCTTCTCACCTCTACTGGCTCCACCTCGGCTGATCTTATTGTCATCTGGTTCTGCCTTGGTTTCCCTGATCTTGCTCGTATGGGCTTGATTGATGTGTATGATGATGCTTGTGCCTATTCTCTTCCTGGGTCTAGCTCAGGTGTGCTGGGACTGATTTACAGGTCTAGCCTATGCGTCATTTACTAGGGCGTGGGCTCAAGGGGTTTGAATGCATCCAGTAGAAGGTCCCAGTCCATCGATGGCAGGTTCCTACGCAGACCTCGGGCATCCTCTAGTTTGATGGACGTGCTCTCCGCACTACCCCATCACACCACCTCCCCGTGCCACTTATAGACTGTCGGGAGCCTTGCCGTTTTCCACCACATTGTTATGGAGCATTTGGCTATGAGGAATGCTAGGTCAGTGAAACGTAATTGGGCCTTTTGTGATTTTGGGTGCCAGTGCATACAGAGTATGCAGCTGCCGGCTGTTTCTCCTACCATAATGCCTGTCGTTGTTCTGTTGTTCTGGACTCGGAGAGCACGGGGCAGGACCACAGCATGTGCAGGATATCCGCATCTTTCACCCTACACCTGGGGCAGTGGTGCTGTGTGTCTGGGAATATGCGCTGTAGGCGGCGCGGAGTTAGATAGGCCTTGTGTAAAATCATGTACTGTATGAACTTGAATTTGGCGTTGCGTGACACCCTTTTAGGGTATTCTAACAGAGCGGACCACTCCTTGTCGGTCAATCCCTTGTCCAGGTCCCCGGATCATTTGTTGCGTAATTCCATGAGGGAAATCCCAGCATGTGCCCTGATGCCTCTATATAGCCATTTCATGAGATGACGCCCTTCTCCCATTAGATTGCTCCTACCACTTCATGTTTCGGGGGTTCTTTTTTGTCTGGGGCCCAGTGTCTTTTAACGTAGGTAAGTACTGCAGCGTATGTTATGTACAGGTTACCCGGAACCCCATTCTCACTAGTGAAGTTCTCATGGTCCATTAGGGCTCCATTGCTGAAAAGCGCCCCTACTGTGGTGACCCTCCATCCTCAGACCAGCTTAGGGTATTCCGCCTTGTGATTAGGCCTGTGGGTATAGAAATACCTAGTAGTGGTGTGTTGGCGTATGGGTAACGCTGGCACGTGTATTGAATCGCCTTCTTCCAGAACAAATATTATACGTAGCGCTAATCACCAGGGAGGGTATCCAGGTGGCAAGAAGGAGCAAACTGAGTTGTGTGAGTAAAGCCTAGTTGAAACACCAGGTTTTCAGTTTACATCTGAATTCTAGGTGGGAGCTGTCCGCTCTGGTGGGAAGCTCATTCCAGGTCTTTGGGGTGATGTGAGAGAAGGCACGTCCCTCCATTTTAGCATGGGACATGTGGGCGAGGAGTAGGCTAGCCAATATAAGGTGTCTGGGCGGAACTTGGAAACCTAAGTTATGTAGTATCTTGAAGGCGAGTGTGAGAGTTTAAAGGTAGTGCGTTTCGGGGTGGCGAGCCAGTTCAAGTGTTTAGGATATGTGAGCTAGTGGCAGAATGTGAGTATGAGCTGGCAGCTGCATTTTAAACTACTTTGGAGTCTGTTGGTGACCTTGATGGGGATACCAATGTAGAGATTGTTGCCATAGTCTAGTCTACTGGTTATAAGGGCTTGGGTTACCATAATGCGGTTGTTCAGAGGGAGCCATTCAAATATATTTCTCAGCATCCTAGGTAGTCCAGCTACCAGGTTGGGGGATCATAGAGAGGTGTGTTTGCTGAATAGTACCACTTGGGTATTGTTGCTGTTGAACTTGAGGTAGCTCCTTCTCATTCAGCCTGCTATGTTTGGCATACATGTGGCAAAGTTGGATTGTGTAGTAGGTGTGTCTTCTGAGACGGAGAGGGTCAGTTTTGTGTCATCTGCATAGGAGACGATGTTGAGGGCATGGTAACAGACTATAGTGGCGAGAGGGCCCATGTAGACATTGAAGAGGGTGGAGTTTGGTGAGGATCCCTGTGGAACTCGGCACATCAGCTTAGTGGCAACAAACTGAATGGAGGCGAGGCTGGCGATATGATAGTGTCCTGTGAGGAAGGAGGTGATTCATTGTAAGGTGGGCCCTTGATAACAGCTCTATGGAGTTTCAGAATGGGTTGAGTGATGGCATTGAAGGTTGCCGAGGGGTCCAGTAGGATGAGGGCTGCAGTGTGTACCTTGTTAGTGATGAGGCGTATGTCCATGGTGGTGATGAGTTTGTATCAATACTGTAACTGGCTCTGGAGCCTGATTGTGAAGGATAGGAGAGTGATTGGTCTTGAGGTAGCGGCGAGGCACCTTGCCCTTTTTACTGCAGTACTTGGGAGCAGAAAATTCTTCCCCAGCGCTCTCCTCGACTGGTAATTTTCCCCTTTGCCTTATGCTCGCTGCTACAAGCACCATGAGGAAAAACAAAGCTCCCTCATCCACTTAACACCTGATTAAAACTGGTGGTAAATCGATACAGAATTGGGACCATTATTTCCCACAGAGTGGGAAAACTCACAGAATAGGACCCAATATTCCTGGCTCTGTGTTGTTCCGAAGTCTGGGGTGAACAATTTGTTATCCTGTATTTTGGTGCGGGGTACTGGACAGAATTGGTGATTCCAGTTTTCAGTATGCCTACCGCAAAATACGGGAAACTCAAAATAAAGATATAAGTGCCAATAAAGTCAGTTTGTATTGTGATTTATAAAAGATTATTAGTGTATAAACATACACAAACTTTCCTACTGACTGTTCATATTCCTTGCCCCACCTCAGGAGTGTGGAATTTAATAAGATATCTACTTGTCCATGGGACAGGATGCTTCATTAATCTACTTGTCCTGTAAAAAATATCCTCTTGTCCCTTTGGTGCCACACAGTGAGGTGACAAATTATGGCAGCAATCTCATTCCTACAAGACCTCTGATAATAGCCTCTCTGATTATGCCAGGAATCGTTGTATAGCAGGGTTTGGATACTAGTAATTCCCATATTTTGCCACCTTTTTGCAGATCTACACACTGGGACTGGAAATAGCGGAAAGTAGTAGTTCCAGGTTCGAATGCCCTTTTGAATGTATGCAAAGCTATATACTTGCGTGTTTGAATTTTCACCAGCTCTTCTCAACTCCTTTTCCGACACTGAAATGTTGGAAATGTACCCCTGACGAGGTCAAAAATAAACCTTCTTCCAAGGTAGGGAAAAAAGGGGTTGGAGGGAAAGTGAACTTGAACACGCTTAGCAGATTTTCGCACAAGCAAATATACACATGCATATTTGGCTGTGCTAAAATGCAATTCACAAATATTTTCTAGGGGTACGATTTCCAGGCCTACTGCTGTAAATTTATGAAATACATAAATCTGCACTAATGCAAGGACATATGCCATTGGCTGCACTTTTGTGACTTTCTTTAACCCGTTGCGTACGTTCGTCGGCCAACGGCCGTCGCAAGCACTACCTCTGTAGTGCTGAGCACGTCCGTTGGCTGACGCGGCCCCGCCCACTCCGCTAAACGGCCACACCGCGGCGGAATTCCTGCCGCGGTTAACGAGTTAATAATTAGGCCCCTCATTAGGACTGGTGTTACTCAAGACTTTTTAAATTATCTATCTACTTCACCGTGATTGAAAGCGTTCTGCTCTTTCACAAGGAGTATCGGCACACTAATTAAATTCTTTCACTGCCAGGGACTACTATGACAATGTGTGCTCTTTTAGAGCCCATAAACAGTTTTTCTTTTATCCAAGGTTTTTGTTAGAATAGTGAGTGCCCAGCAGCTTCCACAACAGTTGAGTTTTAAAAACTCAATGTGAAAACAAGAAACACATTGACAAAACCAAAAGGCTGACCACCAACGCCAGAACCAAAAGGCTGACCACCAACGCCAGACCTATTGGCTTTGTCCCTGCTTTTTTATTTTCATTCTTCCCAAAATCTTTATTTGAAACTGGTTTTACACCGATTTTCTATTCTGAATAGGTTTTGTGAACATTAGCATTTATCAAACCCATTTTTATTAAATGGTGCTTCAAAAGAAATGGTACCTAAAATTTCACTGGACTTTAGCGAAACGTCTTGTTTTTGATTGATTTTTTTTTTTTTTTATTGTGGTCGACATTTTATTTTGAAAGCAAAGAATCTTAAATCTTGCATTCAAGCTTCTGCAAGTATTTGCATCTAATCGGAGAGCATTCTGAGAGCAGTATAGGCAGCCTTGTTAAACTTTTCAACTGCGTGTCCACATTTTTATTCAGAGACCACTGTCAGGAGTGCAATCTGAGTTAACAGCATTTCCTTAGAGCGCTCACCCTAATGATAAAGGCTTTGCATTAATGAACCGGTGATACAAGTTCAAACAGCATGAACATATGGATACAAATCGTTCCGTAACTGCAGACAATGCTCTGTCACAGATCCATACTGTGAACTAGCAGCCAAACTGTTTGCACTGCAGGGGATTGGTCCTACTTGTCCCAAGGACAAATTAAACCTGAAAACATGTTGTCCATGACCCAAACAATATGTCATAGGCGTCTGGCTATATGAATTCCAAACTCCTGCCACCTGGGTCTGCCATTTGCATGTAGTTCCTCAGTGAACTCCGTCTGACTTCTTTACTCCTAGTTGTGACTTTTGGCTCCACTTGTCTTCTCTTTTTCAGCCTGTTGTGAGGCCCCTTATCCTGTGCTGTGCAGGGATGGGATTCTTGACTTAAACTCATCTTCTCACCTCAGCCCAGTATCCTCTACAATTCCTATAATTACCGCCCTTCAAGGCATTCGCTAATGAATAGCAAATCAAGGCCTCCCATCAGTGTTGGAAATGTAAAACATTTGCTCCCGGAACTCATCAGACTGGGTAAGGGAGGGTTGGTGGTAGACAGGGGGGTGGGGGGGGTGAATTATGAGGGAGGTCATCATGAGGAGCTGAATCATTGACCGTCTGTTGGGGCAAATGCATTGAATGTACATACTCTGCCCCTAAATACATTGACTACGAAATGTGATAGTTAATCTATTTTACCTTACTCAATGTGTTACAAACTCAATATTAAGATACCTCAGTGGGTTAAAGATCCTACAGCAGACACCTATCTGTAGCCAGCAAGTCACAGTGTATAAATTGGTAAGATAGCTCAGGTGTTTAACGCACTGAATGGTGAAATCTATGTGTAGTCCTCGTCACAGGTGTGAATCACAGAATAGTTACGGTTAATGTGTCTACTGCAAAACATTGCATGCCATCTGCAGATCAAAGAGTTATACTAGGCATAATAGTTCAGTGGATTATTGCACTTCTTGCGGAGTTCCTTGGGCCACCTGTAGGGGACAAGTTACAATAGTGATTAAGCAGCTCAGGGAATTTTCCGTCATTTGCAAACAATTGCATATGCCATCAAAAATAACGTCATCCTTAGTAATTTTACGGTTGTTCTAAAGTTAGTTCTGGAGCCTGGTCGGGCAATTCCTAATACTTTATTTATTAACACCAGACTGTTAAGGCTGTGCCACTCAAATTCAGCGGGAAGAGCATCGTGAGTTAGCTTTTCCCTGGCAGGGGAATCTGAGTGAAAGGCACAAATGAGCGACCGGCTTCCTACTCAGTTACACAAAACTGCATTAAGCAGGAAATAATGTGTCGGGATTGTTGGGAGGGATAGTTAAGGCCTTTCTTCCTTTAACAGGAACCCGTCCTACTTCAAAGGACCTCTGAAATATTCCTATAGTATACATCCCTGTCTAGCAAACTCTCCAAGCTGTCTATTGTGTGTAACATTCGCACCCAGGCGATCCAAAATGGAGTCTAGGCTTTTATAGCAAAGTGCAACAGATATACTCCCCATTCACCATAATCCACCAATGCAACATGCAGCGCACACGCTCTTATTGCCCCCTGTAGCCTATCCAGAGTCCCTTATTATTGTTGTCTATGGGCAGCTGGCCTTGTACTAAAAAGTGGGCAGTGTAGATTCCTGCGTAATCCAATTTTAATGGAGCCTACAGTGGAGGAGACTCCGTTAGGGAGATTTATGCCACAGCAGAGAAACCTATACCTACTCTCGTTTTGCTTCCCCACCTATTATTCTGATATTCTGTCGAGCTTTTAAAGGAGTTTAAAACAAAACTTCTGGGTTTGAGGGGATGGGGCAGAGGTTTTAGTTCAGGTTAACATGTTTAGGGCATCTAGATTATCTCAGATTTCTATGATTTAAACAGATTTCTGATAGTGAACTCATCTAATCCCGGAAGTAGTTTTATGGGTGTTGGGTAGAATATGTGAATGTCCAAGTTGCCTTTTTCGGCATTCCTTTATAAAAAATAATTTTATGGATGGTATACCAAAAGAGCAATCCCTGTTATGTTTTGCAGGTCTGTGTTGTCATCTAGTAGTTTCAGGTGCCAAATGATTTTAGTACCTAGAGTCTTTGCAAGAAAGATGTCTCTTGTGAACACATGGCATCATAATAGAATAAGAATATGCTTGCAGGGATAAAGCAAACAATTGAAATTTCAAGATGCTGCTTTCAAATATGCTGTGAATGATCTCTGGGCGAACCTACCCTTGCAGATGGGTCCAAATAAACTGCAGTATGCTGGATCGAATCTTAATTACCAGGAGAAGTTATGTCTAGCATTATTCTGTCGTGTTGTAAATAGTTCAAGATTTTTTATTTTCTTTCACTAATGTAAATGTGTACACATATATACCAAACTACAACCAGTTGACGATTGGGAAAGGCAAGAACATGCCCGCAACTAGTTTTAATTGAAACCCTCCAAAACTCAGAAAATGTGCTAGTCATTTTAGTTTTAAGTTATGTGAGATCTCCTAGCCCGAAGGTAATGGATACAACTTAAAAGTCCAATATGGTTGAATCCACCTAAACTGCGTTTGTTACCGTTTCTTGCACTGCTTCTCTATTTCTTGCACATGTTGTCAGCATCAAGGACCCCAGATATAATGGCCATGCTAGTTCTCTGTATCTGAATCTGTGTAATGGGGCCCTGGTCTTTTCAACGTTGACAACTCGATATTCTAAGGACATGGTGGTCAGGTCCCTTGCTTGTGCCCCAAAGGGTGATGATGGCTTTCTTTGCGGTGTGTAGTGCTAGAGGCATGAGCTTACCCCTCGATAAGCATAATAGGTAGGTTTGATTATTATAGATGCCGAGGATGATTTATGTAGCAAGGCTGGGAATCTGAGAATCAAAGATTGTATCTGTCAGTTAGTAACAACTCCCAATAGTGTTAGATGAGTGATGGCTTCATTGCAGCTACTCAAGCGCTTTTACAGTTTCTTTGGCATTGCCTGAAACTGACTTACCAGGATTCCATGTTTCAAGCCCTGAAGAGGTGAAATACTAATATGTTTGTGATTTTTACTAGAGATTCTCGGCCATGCACACATCTGGAAGTAGCTGGAGTTCTAAAGTATTTTTCCCCTGCTTTCTGTGAAAGCGATCCCCCAATCTCTAGTTCCTATCTTTTTGACCTGTTGTTTTTTCCAGTGAATGTTGTGGTGAGATAAAGGCGTTTATACATCTTAAGTCTTTTATCATACTCTTTTTGGACTATTTGGGTCCCCAGATATGTGATGGAGTGTGTGGTCCATTCTTTAGGGAACTTCCTTTGCAGCTGGGCTTGTTGATCCTACGGAACTGATATGTTTAGGGTTTTTGAACTTGCAGAATAAAGCTAAAACCTTGAAAATCCTTTACCCTTACTAGCACATACCTCCCAACCTTAAACCATCTATCTCCCATCTGTGGAAAGGCATTACTTGTGAGCAATTGTTAAATACCTAAACTGGTGATGAAGGCTGAAATCCTCCTCCAAACAAACATACATACCCAATGTTTTTAGAGAATTTCAGGAGGTGTTTCTTACCATATTGTTAACATCTGCATATGAGGTAATCTAATTAGAACATTCCAAACCAAGTGGCTTTTAGTTTAAATTAAGTCTGTTTTGCGCCCTGGATCGGTGATTTGGTCTATACTGAACAAAATGTATTTATATCTGAACTCTACACAATAGTCTATAATTTTGCTATAATGTTACTAGTAATAGCTCACACCTCTGCACTGTTTGGCATCTGTCCTCTTTGATGAGAGAAGGTTTTTGGCTGTGTTCTATGGTATTGCTATTGATCTACAAAACTCAGGTTTAAGTTGTCATTGGTATTAAATAACTCAGTAAAATGTTTGTACCCAGATCTTGGTGTACGTTGTGTGAATCAGACCTTGGCAGGGCACCTTTTTGTCTCAAGCGGCATTCACTAAGGATAGTTTATTACTGCAGCTCAATTTGCCATTAACTTGGGAGACCTTGATCAACTAAATCAAACATCCCTCTGCTAACATACTATTTGCTTATTGAGGCCTTCATAGTGGATGGTGCTGCTATTGTCAATATCCACCTGCACCTATAGTGACTGTTAAGAAGATGGTTTTTACATAATTCGGCACACGGGGTCGATTATAAGCTGTGTGAATATTTTGGATGGTGGCAGCAGGAAATTGCTACTGTTTTACTACAATTGAGGGTTTGGTTCCCACATGTGACTTAATATAGCACTGAGAGGAGATTTCCCCATCGCTGTCCACATGCGATCAATTTATTTGTGGAGCGGGGAAGACTCAGTTCTCAGAAGTTAAAGTTGTCTGGTTGAGGAGTACTCGGTCGTGCACAGAATAACTGACAGAGGACAGTGGCTATTGATTTGTTTCTGTATCTAATACATCCTGTAATTGCACTGGCCCCTCTTTCTTCCAACACAGTGGGTCAAACATAGTGTCTGATGGACCATAAGAGAAGAGGGCTATTGCATATGTGGCATTAACCTGGTGCATGTTTATTCTTTTCTCTTTCCAAAGCCATTTTCCACCATATTTGAGTGGTGGGTCAGTAAGCATGCGTATTATGTAAACCTTCTGCTTATTCACTGCCCACTCTCTCTTCTGAGTATGTAAGAGGGGGATCCTCACAGATTCAGACTAGAGTCACCGATGGAAGTGAATAGACGCACTGTATGTACCAAGGACTGGTAAGTCTTTGCAGATGCCTGGATTTTATAGGGCGGTTCAGGCAAACTCAGACCTATTAATTTAAAATCAATTAGATATATATATTCTGACAGTCAAATCCGTACATTTTCAGGTGCTTGTTTTTCTCTTTTTGCAAATATATCTGTGCCCGTTATTTCCACGTCCTCCAGCTTGTATTGATCCATTTCTCTTCCTTGTGTTTCTATGCTGTAAGTGAATATTATGCTTCCTTTTATATGCCTTGGCATGTTGGTCTGCTAGACTATCATCTCTAAAATACCCAGTGATGGATCATCTGCGTTTCTGTAGTTCAGGTGCTCTGTTGATTATAACCAATGTAATTCATTGTATTTACTATAGTGATCTGTACCTTATTGTTTTGTGAGTGTCTGAAGAGAGTTGTCCCGGGTAATATGGGATTTTCAAAGTAAAGTTTAAAAAAATAAACACTAATTGGCTCAAGTATGTTACACAAGCACTTCATGTTGGAGCATTGATTAGTAATTTTACATATCTAGCTGTTTTATTGATCTTGTCATATATATATATATATATCTCTCTCGTATGCAGCCATGACCGAGACTCTGACCACCGAAGAAGACATGAAAGGCGACCCAGTGATAGGTCAGAAGACTTTGGTTCCTGCTACGATGATGGCTACTCCACGCGGTCTCATCACCGCCAGCGCTCAAGGGATCAAGACAGGCCTAGGACCAAGAGAAGACACCAGCATCGCTGCCGGAAGCGTAAAACCAGGTCATGTAGCAGCACGTCATCGGTGAGTATCCTTGGGGTCAGGTGGAATAATCATGTCTAATGTCTTTCTTGTTGTTACAGCTGTCCTTGGCTTGGGTGAGTATTGTGCCTTTTTTTATTGTGTGCTTAAATTGGCTGAAAATGTAGTTCAGAACTTTGATAACACGGCTCTGTGCCTTAGCAGCATATAATTATGCGTGCAGGGGAAAGCATAGCCTAGACTGAAGCTAGTATTGCCCCCTTAACTCAGATCTTAGAAAGGGAGCATGATGTTCTCTGTGTGCAAGTTATTGAAAGAAAGATTGGCGCATTTCTTTACCTAGCTGTACATGTTATTATACATGTATTATACAACCTTGATCACACGTTGTGAATGATTTGTGTAGTGTAGTGTTTGACAGAATATCAATTTATGAGCAGCATCTAGATTTCAGTTGAGTTAAATATTTGAGTTTGAGAACACCATTTCGATAATGAATCTGAGCTTCATGCCTCACTTTTCAAAGAAAAGAAAACGGTTCAGTATTTTGTCAGATCTACAAACCCAGCAATGCATGCAATCATACGTGCGTATATCACTAAACCTCATGAACACCGTTGCACTAATATAATGAATTTTAAATATTTAGGTCCGTATAAACCACAGTTGTTAACAGTGGGCCTGTACCGCTTCAGTGTATTGTTTTTAAGCTTGTCTGTGCTATTAAACAAAGACCAGACTTTGAAATCCATCTAGGACCGACTGGAAGAAAGGACAGTCCATTTCCAAATCCTAAGCCATGTTCGCTCTAAACAGAAACTCTAGCAGCCTCTGACCTTCACAGGTCGTTCTGAAACTATATGCATGTCTAACTCTTCTATTTTTAAAGGGCATGGAATAAGTAGAGGTGCTTTCAGTCCGCTAAAAGCTGTGCTATCATGTTTCCTCACTAATTTGCTATTTACATTTGTCAGGGGCACATAGCCGTTCCCATTATAGCCTAAGGACTAACATTATGCAGGTTATCTTCCTAGAAGTCCTATGCCCTTAAGAACGACCTTCAAAGAGTCCTAGAGCTAGGATAAGCGTGCCCACGAATACGTGCTTGACAGATGCCTACTGAGGCTTGTAGGGTCCCTAATGAACTCTGCCTCACTTAGCTGATATGCCAGACTGCAAATGTATGTCTTTGCTTGTATGCACTTGTGGTAGCACCTACATTTTAAACATGTTTTAGAGAGAATTCTGTATTAGATGGTGGTCTTGTAATCACAGAGTGTTATTTTAAACTGAGTATGCCCAGACCTGATGACTAGCGTCTTACTGGTTATTGATGCTGCTCTTCTGTATAACAGGATTAATCTAAGGCACCAATGACCAAGATTAGCTGCCCTTCCTCCCCACTCTATTTAATTTAATTGTGTTTGTAGTTTCCGGATTCAGGTGACGTCTTGTATTGGTCTCGTCTTTGTGTTAGAGCATGCCCTGCCTGTGTTGCACGCCCTTTGGTGTTCAGTAGATTATTGAGGCCCAAGTCTTCTTGTCACATTTGTCAGATTCAACAGTAATCTTCGAAGTTGATGCGTTTGTGCTCCAGCTGCAATACTGCTCAGTCAGTTTGTAACACTTGATATAGGGTCATTCTTACTCTTTGGCTAAGAATTCCAGTTTTTGATAAATTAAAACTGTTCTGATTCTTTGAATCTGGAACTGCATGTCCGTGAATTCAAAGAATATCTGCTCTTGGGAGCTCTTAGCATTCTGTCTACAAAAAGCAGAATCTGATTCACATATTTCAAAGCACGCTTTCTGGGCAAGACTGGAGACATCCTTTAATATCTAATTGGTCCTTTTCAAGCATTCAGATAATGTTAGGAAATGTGTTTCTCTGACCTATTCCTTGGAATGATTTGGCCATTGTGTTTTTCTCGCGTGGGTTAGGAAAAGGGTATTGGCTTGAAGAACTTATCAAATTAATTACTTGATGCCCAGTGCAGGCATTGTCTTTTCTTTGTTCATTGATGTGTTGTGTTAGAAACCATCTTGTATAGCTTTTGCCTACTCCGCCAAGTACTTTTTGTTTAAGCTGTCAGGGCCATCACATTTCTTTGTAACCTACAATGTAGGCAAACATCTGCATCCTAGTTAAAGTTAACCCATCTCTATATGGTCAAATGTCAGGTGTTTTTAAGGTTTGCTATTCCCCTCTCACTCCAGCAATGTCTGATTGGTGTTTGTGCTACGTTGGCATACCGTTAAGCTAATATTTGCGAATTATTTGTGTATGTGTATATATATATATATATATATATATATATATATATATATATATATATATATATATATATATATATTTGGTAAACTGTTAATAGTTTAGTGTGTTGCGTGGATATAATCTACGGTGTACAAATAGACTGTGTTGTCAGCAGCAGTGTAGACGTTTCACATATTTGTCTCTTGACCCGATGTATTTTAGGAACGTACTCATTTAAGCATTTTTAAAATGACATTTAGTTGAAGACCAGAAATGAGATCAAGATGAAACTTGACTGCGAGTCAAGCTATGGACATAAGTGAAACAATAGGTTCAGTGGCATGTGTGGCTGCAGATACACATGCTTTGCATACTCCTGCCATCTAGTGTTGGGTTCAGAGTTTTTTTTCATCAAAGTATTCTTTCGGGTTTCGAGTGACTCCTCTTCTTGGTGATATTGCACATGAGCCATCGACTCCTCTGTTGGATTGTTTTCTCTCCGCCGTTTGGTTCGGACGTGTGTGCCTCTCCTCTGTGTTCAACTCCGTTCAGTACGAGTCTTCAGCCCTATCCTGTCTTCGACGGTATAGTTATACCATTGGCGCTTTTCCATTGTTGTGCCTTTTCTAAAGTTTGTCGGTTCGGACACCATCCGAATGCCCCACGGGGTGCTGCCTGTCTCAGGCCTACCATTCCACGTGCACTGTCGGAGCTGAAGATGTGTTCCTGATAGAACAGACACTTTTTCGAATTTGGCGCAGTGTCACGCCAAGTATCCGCACACTGACCACATCTGGTGTACAATCTTTGTCTTTCGCTTAATAACCATAGGACTGACTGCAACACATAAAATTCTTTCCATTCAAAAAAGTCTCTTTGCGATCGAAGGGTTTGTCGGCTGAAAATGCCTCGTCGCACTGAAGATGACACTCCCAACATTTTCAGAGACAAGCATGCATAGGAAGAGCCTGCTGCAGAGGAGGAAGAAGCCGCTTTCTGAGTCGAGGAAATTTCCAGCTTTGACGAGGAGGAGGAATTGGATTACACCCTGCTACTTGGGCAGCGCTTGACTAGTGTCGACCCAGACCCTACTCAACCACCCAAAATGACTTCCAAACCCTTGCCCTATCTATTATTAGAAGTTGTCAGACTGCCACTGCCACCTGGCCATGGTCTGATCTGAAAAAAAGTTTCGGAAGCCCCACCTTCGGGCCCAGCACCGAAAACTTCCACCACGGTTAAATCCTCGGTTTCAGTCTCCTCGAATTGAGAACATTCTGCGGTCTCAACCCCGCCATCGGGACTAAATCAGCAACCGACCACAACTCCCGCAGTGCTGGCAAAAAAACATTCTGTATCTTTCATAGTCATGATTCTGAAAATAACCGACATGAAAACCTGAAAGCTTTCTTCAATATCCATGTCTCCTATTAGGCCAATCCTTGAAAAAATGGACATTAAACAGAGAAAGGTCCATATTCTAGAAGGCACTGTGCGAATAATTACCTCTCCACCACCTAAGAGGCAATTGGCTTTTGAGAATGCATTGGATGTGCCATTACCTCTCAAAAAGAGGGCAAAGCTACAAGCCCTGCTCATCATCCTGCACCACCCCCTCCTCTACCCTCCTCTTCTACACATCATGACCCCCTTGATACTACGCCTCTAGGGTCACCAAGGTCACACACTGGGTTTAAGAGCACCATTAGGGGATCCTGATCCATGGGAAACACATGATACAGGTCCCATCACTCCCAATGATCCAGATCTTTATCCAGCCGTCCCTCCCTTCCTGAAGATGCTAGTACTTAACAGTGAATTATTACAAGGGCAGCTACCTATCATGGGGTCTTGCTACACCAGGAGTCTTTAGAGCAAGACTTCCTTTTTGATACTCTCATCTACCCACAAAGCCACAGTTTCTTCCCATGCGTACTCTCATGTGGCGGCATGCTGATGATATATTTAAAGAACCAGTAGTGCCCGTGTTATAATCCCGCAGCTTGATAAGAAGTACAAGGCGGCTTACCCAGACCCTCTTTTTATATGCAGTCAGGTGCCACCAGACTCCATAGTTGCTACTACAGCTCGTAAGAGAGCAAACTGTCGGGCAACTTGGGATATGCCACCACCTCAAAAGGAGAGCTAATGTATTGATGCTGCAGGTAAGAGTATCGGTCCCAGCATCTAATCACTTGTACATTGCCAACTCCCACGCTCTCCTTGTACGTTAGGACAGGGCCCATTAGGATAAAATTGGGGAGCTACTACAATATCTCCCTGAAGAGCATCGTAAACTGGGGCAACAAATTGTGTCAGAGGGTCAGGCCATTACCAACAATTTGATTAGATGTGCATTGAATGCAGCGCATATAGCTGCAACAGGTGTCAACACCAGTGTGCTCCTTAGAAGTCATGCTTGGCTCAGATGCTCAGGTTTTAAACCAGAGGTTTAGAAGGCAGTTCTCAACATGCCATTTAACAAGGAACATCTCTGGGCCACAGGTGGACACCACATTAGACCAAATGGAAAAAGACAGACACTACTAACGCTATGGGAGCCTTACAAACTCCTACACTTGGAGACCCTTTCGCTGCTCCAGCTAAAGGGGCGGATCCAAATCCACCATTACAGACTCCTCCACTCAAGCAGGGCCAGTGCACCTATGGCAAAGATTTTTTCAGAGGCTCCTTCAGAAGCAGTAACAATAAGGGAAGAGGCGGAGGTGCCTCTGTGTGTGGAGAAACCTCCACTGCAAAGCAGCGACTACCCACTCCTTCCCCCAACCACACAGCGCCTGTCGGCAGAAGGTGACAATTTTTTAACCCAGTCTGTGAGTCCATCACAACAGACCAATGGGTAACTAGCCATTATCTAGCATGGCTACTGTCTGAAGCTCATTACTACACCAACGAACATTCCACCTTTGAGTCACAGGCTATCACAAGATCATTTACCACTTCTCAAACAAGAGGTCAAAGCCATTCATCTCAAAGGGGCTGTAGAACCAGTCCCTATTCAACATCAAAGCACAGGAGCTTTCTCATTCCAAAGAAGGATGGGTCCCTAAGACGAACCTTGGACCTCAGACCTCTCAACTACTACATCCTATTGGAACTCTTTCAGATGGTCACTCTACAGGATTTCATTCCACTTTTACAACAGGGCGACTTTTTGACCAAGGTTTGTCATAGCAGGAAAGCACTAACAATTCAAAGTTCTTCCATTTGAGGTCACTACCGCACCTTAAGTGTTCACGAAGTGCTTTGCAGTAGTCGCAGCACATCTACAGCGACAAAAAGTTCACGTATTCCCATAAATGGACTATTGGCTCATCAAAGCCAGCACCCACCAGTAGTGTCAACAACATAGTCAGTTGACAGTGGATCTACTCCACAAATTATGGTTCACCATCAGTGTCCCCAAATCTCAACTTCAACCATACTTGGGAGTAATCCTCAACATAGTTAGAACTAATTTACCCCAATCCAGCTTGAATGCAGAATTTTCAGATCCTTCTACCTTAATTTCAGCCGAACAAGACCCTCTCAGTTTGGACTGTTATGCATCTACTAGGAATGATGACGTCTTGCATTGCCATAGTTTCCCATGCAAGATTACATATGCGCCCACTACAGCTATGTCTGTCTCACCAGTGGTCTCAGTCACTGGGTAACCTCGAGGGTCTATTGATGATAGACCGCCACACTCCCCGTTCTCTGCAATGGTGGAATTCCAACAATCTGTTGAAAGTGCAGACTTTCTGGGCCACTGTGCCTCACATCACTCTAACCACAGACGCTTGACAATACAAGTTCTGTGGGTGCCAAACCTCTATCGCTACTCTTAACTACTTGGTACTACAGTCTTAGCACTGAAAGCGTTCCTTCATCTTCTATCTCACAAGGCTGTCCTCGTCCAGACAGTACATGGCTGTCATATTGTCCATCTACAAAAACGGGTTTGAGGGTGGGGGAGAGGGGGTCTTCTCAGTTATCACACCCATCTCAGACCATATTGAACTGGGCTCTTCACCATCACATTTATTTGTTGGCAAAATAGCTACCATGGACTGACAACGATCTTCTGGACCTGCTCAGCATGACTCCCCAACAAACCCACGAATGGAAACTCAGTCCACAAGTCCTCCTTCCGTACTTTCAGAAGTGGGGGGGTTTCCTCAGATAGAATTATTCGCCACACTCAAAATGAAATGTCCAAACTTTGCCCCTAGTTTCCCACACCCACTATCCAAGGGCAGCGCACTATGGATGAGTTGGTCAGGGATATTTGCCTATGCTTTTCCATCACTCCCTCTCATTCATTTCTGGTTCCGTAACTCAGGAAAACCTCACTCACCATGATCCATGTAGCTTCCACCTGGGCACGTTGGCCCTGGTTCACAACACTACTAGATAGCTCCGTAGTCCCACACAAGAAGCTCCCCAACAGGCCAGACCTTCTCACTCAGGGTTAGGGACAAATCAGACACACAGACCCCAGATGCTTAACCTAGCGATTTGGCTCCTGTAGTCTTAGAATTTTGGTATTTAAACTTACAAACAGAATGTATGGACATTCTTAAGCAAGCACGCAGACCCACAACTAGACCTTATTATGGTGCAAATGGAAACATTGTGTTTGCTACTGCCAACCTAAACAAATTAATCCCATCAAAGCCACAGTGCAGGACATTATCTGCTACTTACTACATTTGCAAAAGTCCAATTTAGCATATACTGCCATTAGGTTGCATCTTGCTGCAATAGCTGCTTATCTCCACAATAGCCAGCCTATATCCCTCTTCAAAATTCCAGTCATTAAGGCATTCATGGAAGGACTCAAACGAGTCATTCCACCTCGTATACCTCCAGCACCCTGTTGGAACCTAAACATCTTACATTCTAGGATCATGGGTCCTCCTTTTGAACCTTTTCACTCATGTTGCCTTCAATTCCTATCATGGGAAGTGGCAACCTCATTCAGGCATGTTAGTGAGCACCAAGCATTAACCTTAGAAGATCATTTCCTGCAAATATATAAAGACAAACTGGTTCTTCGTACTAATCCTAAATTCCTACCTAAAGTAGTCTCCCAGTTTCACCTCAATCAATCCATTGAGCTTCATGTTATTTTTTAACCAACTCTGATTATGTAGCAGAGAGAGCTCATCATACTCTGGATGTAAAAAGAGCACTCAACTCTACGTAGCTGGAACTAAATCTTTCAGGAAAAAAACTCTTTGTAGCCTTTTCTCCACCTCATAAAGACAACCCTATATCCCAATCGGAAATAGCTAGATGGATAGTCCAATGCATTCAAACTTGTTCCATTAAAGCCAAAAGAACTTTTCTCGTAACTCCCAGAGCACATTCCACTTGTGAAAAAAGAGCAACTATGGCCTTTTCAGGAAATATCCCCATAGCTGGCATTTGTAAAGCAGCTACATAGTCTACCCCACACACATTTACTAAACACTACCGTGTGGTTGTTTTAGCACTCCCAACAGTCCAATGTCGGTCAGGCAATGCTATGTACCCTTTTCCAAACTACTGCAACTCCCAGACACTAGCCACCACTTCTAAGAAGGGACTGCTTAACAGTCTATGCAGCGCAAACAAATGATGGACAGAATGCTGAACAAATCAAACCTTCAACCCCAGTCGAGAGATCTGGGTTAAATCCATTGATCTTTTGCTCGCCATGTCAATACAGTTGGGACCTATCCATATGCAAATCAGTCTTGACCCTGCTCCTCATGGGTACAGTCCAGCCCAAACTGCCAAGCCAGGTCCTCCCGGAAATGGAAACAAGCATCCTGGAAGCCAGTTTTGGGGTTATCACCCCCCATCAGCCAGGCTAGCTTGAATCCAGTGGCACAGCTAGCAAGGGACCCATGTCTGGGCACAACCCATCCCACTGAGGGTGAAAATTGCTGCGCAAACAAATGATGGACGGATGGCTGATAAGGGGTGATACCCCGAAACCAGTCCCAGGATGCTTGTATCAGGTCCAGGGAGGACCTGGCCTGGGAGTTAAGGCTGGACTGTTCCCATGGGGAGGAGGGTCAAGACTGTTTTGCATATGTCTGGGTCCAAGCTGAGATGGCGCGGTGAGGAAAAAAATGATGGATTTAACCCAGATCTGTGACTGGGGTTCGGTGAAACTTTGATTTGTTCAGCATTCCGTCCATCACTTTTTTTCCTTTTTTTTTTTTGCTTCTAGTCTACGTTGAGTGTGTATCTACAGCCACACATGCGCAATGCCACCGAGAGGATGAGTCAGTCTACTTCGTGACTCGAAAAAATTATTCGAAGAAAAACAAGTTGCACAACTTCAAACCCAACACTAGATGGCAGGAGTATGCAGATCATGTGAATCTACAGCACTCCATGCCACAAACAAATGCTTACAGGGTAAGTAACATAATCCTTTTTTTAATAGCGTGTTGTCTTAGCAGATATGCTTCAGCCAGTATTGGTCCCTGTTTGAGAATTGTTCTCTGCATGATTTAGCCTCCTTCCTGCCATTGCACAGATAAAGCATTAACAAATGAGTAGAGAGAGTGAAGGTTTTAATTGGTGCCATTTAAATACATAATATAGAGACACATTTCCCACAAAAACTGAAATGAGGTATATGCTTTTAGTAATCCTTAATATCCAAACAAGTAGGAACATCATGTTTTGATGCTAGCAACAGGCCTGAGCAAACATATGTATTGATGACTGTTGGCTTGACAGCCTAGCCTTGCTAGGCTGAATGTTAGCCCTTATATCTGAAACCTACAAAAATGTATTCAAGCATATTTTCAAACCACACCAATAATTTAAAGTCCCTCACAGTGTGCCTCCTAATGTTCCAATAAGTCTCCTTGCTCTTACATAGCAAAAACAGACACTGCTCACTTGAGGGCGCTATGGACAGAAAGCCCAAGTGCTGTGTTAATATGCATTTGTTAATTTCCCTTACCCATACTCTTCCAAGCTTGCTTGAACCACCGGCACCACAGTAATGCTAGTTGTGTTTTTATGCCAAAATTTACGAATGACAGTACCTTGAGTGAAAGACTTCCTTCAAGTGGACATGATTGCATTTATCTTGTTCTTATTTTGTAGAAAAGGTAGCTCTAAGGGCATAGACTTGAATCAGCTGCTCTAAAATACCTGTAGCTATTATTTTTGTTTTTTTCTGGTTTTTATTTTATTTTTGTAAAACGCCAGTTTGTGTCTTGACGTGTCCCTTGCAATATATCCCTATCGTTATATATGCTGTGTGCCTTATGACATGCTGGGAACTGGAAAATCGTACCATCACCACACCTCGTCGTCTCTGCCTATGACGGACTCCTCATTGCCCACTGCGTGATTGGGCTGGATGGCGCTTTCGGGGGGCGGTGTGCACAGAGAAGCCATCAGAGCAGTAAACGTGGCAAGAGCGTGGAAGATGACAAGGAAGGCCATCTGGTGTGCCGGACCGGCGATTGGCTTCAAGAGCGATGTACAGCCACTTTTCGTAAAACTTTACCTCTCTACTATCTATCCCCCTTGTTAGACCAGATCTTATTGTGCTGAAAGGGCTGCTAATGCATACGGCTCTTAAATGGGTCGATCAGTAATTGCCTGAGACACGCCATAGAACTTTCTGTGTAAAGTGTAGCCATATGTCCATCCTACCACCTTTTAAAAACATTTATGTTGTGAAACTCTGGGTCACCTGGCCCCTCTCAAAATTCCCCCTATTCTCATGCGCTCTGCCCTTCTGTGTTGCAGATGAGATTGTTGGAGGCTTAGGAGAAGGCACCTTTGGCAAAGTGGTGGAGTGCTTGGATCATAACAGGTAAGGTTTTGCTTGGTGCTTTATTTGTGCCAATAGTTGCAGCTGGGGAATACCAGCACCCTTGTTTAGGGATCGTTGACTTATCTTACATCATCGCTCATTGTCCCAGAGAGAGAGAGAGAACAAAGGGAAAAGGAGGAGCAAAAGAACAATAGGAAAATAGTGACAAAGAGAGATGGCAAGGATGAAAGAACCTGTGTGAGTGAGATGAATAGAGTATGTGTCAGGTGGTAGACTAAAGATGCATGAGGTGGAATCGAGATTAGACATGCTTGGTATGCGGTAGTGTCAACTGTGGGCTCCTAAGAAGCATTTTAGGCCCCCGCACTTTTTTCCTTTACAATTTAAACACTAGTTTTGCCCACTGTAGACATAAACAAGTTGTATCTTTTGTGCCAGTGCTGCGATGCCATAAGTTTGGAAAACAAATCAGTCTGCTCATAAAGCTTGAAGCTTGGAAGGGTCATTATGCTACAGTACAGAAGTCTTTGTTCACCTCCATGTAGCTCATTTTGCCAACCTAAAAATGAATGAATATTTGATTAGCGGTGTAATAATTTGTAACCTGTGATCTGCATGTTACACATTTCTCTGTCAGATATAGTATACCTCCTCAGTATGTTGTTAATTCACAGAGCATTATATAGAAATGCAGCCTTGACTAGGCGTTAGTGATGTAATGGGGACTAGTGACTGCCTCAATACCCTATCTCAAAATGCCTTCCCTTCCTGCTCTGTGATTTTTTGGGAATTTCTCTTTCGTAGTAACTTTTGTAAAAATAAAAAAATAAAATTATTTTTCATTTTTCAAATACGAAGATGTTATACATATGAAGTCGTTCACCAACATTTCAGTATACAATGTCAACCACAGTTCTGTCATTGAACACCCTTATTGGTAATCCTCAAGATAAATACCAGGCAATATCAGACTACAACATTCATAGTTTGCCGTGCAAATATGAGGGGAACAATAGAAGGATCCTGGTGGAGAACTTTTTTAGTAACTCTTAAATGTGGCATCCTGGGTCCTGATGTGAAGAGGATTGCAAATTCCCGTCCAAAGGGAACACTTGCAGATGGTTACAAGCTTCACTTTTAGATCCCTTTACTTCCGAGTAGCTTGTTCTTAATTATTCTTTAGAATGGCCTCACCAGTGCTTCTCAGTCACCTATCTAGAAAACATTTATTCCATTTGGTTTTCATTTTGGAATGGACAGTCATTAACTGACAGTCATTAACCACATGGTTTATTAGTCCAATTCTGATGGAGACTTCCCACTGCAGATTCCTCACCTTGTGAATTTCACCTGGCACCAGACTGGAACCGGAAGATTTTTCATTACCACTCCCTTATGTGGTGGTAGGCAGCGCTGTGCGCCTCCACGTCAAGTCCGTCCCGCACCAGATGCGGGGCCATTATATCCATGCCAACTCCACACGGTGACGTCAGTTTTTAGGTCTCGCCTGACCCAGCGCATGCGCTGGTCTGTCGAGACATTTTGTGAGGGCTCCAAAAAGTGCTACCAGGCCAGCCTAGAGCTACAGTGCATGTGCGCGGACGCGCGCGTCGTGCTTTATCGCGATTACGCTTTGATGTTCTCCATGAGGCTTCAATACATTGCAGCAGTTAAATCAAGCATTGGCATAGCCAATAGGTCTCGCTTTTGGGACCTTATAAGTGTTTAGTTATGCAACTGTTGCATGGCTAAACACTTATAAGGTCTCAAAAGCGAGACCTATTGGCTATGCCAATGCTTGTTTTAAACTATATTTACGATGCAAATACAGAGCTAGTTCCCTAAAATCTGTCATGAATGCCAGAATTTCTTGTTTAGAATTATTAATCAGTGTGCTATGGCCATATCCCCTTCTAAAGTGACAGAATTTAAGCTATGCAACAACTGGCAAAAGCAGATGTCAGTCACGGATCCTCACAATGTCTGTCTCTGGTGTCTGAGGTCCAAGCACAACTCAGCATTGTGCGACCAGTAGACCAGCATGACCCCAAGGCCATCCGCAACCCTAAGGTCCTGCTGTATATTGACGGAATTCGAGAAAGGCCTAGTCCTGATCGAAGTCAAGGGCGCTTCTGCGACCGATCTTATGGCTAGTCATCATTTAAGTCGAAGTCTTCGAGAATGTCCAAGAAGTCATAGAAACATAAGACAAAACAGTTCTCCTCTTTGTCTGGCCACTTCCGTCATTCGGAGTTGTGTGACACTGCAGACTCTGTCTCCGTCCCAGGAACCTCATTCTGACCCTCCTCCTGCTTTGGGTCGACATTCCTGGCCTCGCTGCAACAAAAAGACGACTTGGGAGGCCATGCACCTAATTTTGGGTACCTAACTGAATCTTTGTAGTGCACCTTCGCCCTACAGATCCGAGAGAGCCTCCAGTCGGTATACAGCTGAGTGATCCACTCCTCAGTGCTAACTGTACCAGTGGGCCTTGCTCCAAGGTCCATTCGCACTCTAGGTCCAGCAACACGTAATAGGATGTCGCAGCCCACGCCACGACTTTGACTTAAACACCAAAAGGGGTGGGGGTGTGGGGGCAATTATCATTTCAGACATCGACACGAATTCAGAGCAACTCCAACCTTTGTTTCAACAACTGCGAGAATACCCTAGCTCTGACCCCGAAATGCTTCCGTATCACTTCCAGGAAAATTTTGAAGACAATAAAAGTGCCAGTATTGTCTAAGATGATAAAAGTTTATTCCTAGTTTTGCAGTAATCTAGTGGCTTGAATACATTCCCGAACACTGCCCTCCAATCCCTACCTACTATGGCCGCAGAAGAGTTTGCCTCCTTCGCACCAGTGAAAAAGATAGCAGCCCAAGTACTGTACTTGATGTTATCCACCTGTACTTACAGAAGTCCTCCATCCAGGACAAACAAACAAAGAACCTCTTCTGTCCTTTAATGAAGCACTTATCGAACTGCTGTTGGGCACCTGGGTGAAAATATGATCTTGCCCTCCAGTCAGTAGGCAGATTGCAAGGCGATACAGGCCTTCCCCATGGGACCCTTCCTTCCTCCTCCAGCACCCTTTACCGGAAAGCCTTGTGGTTCAGGCCTCTACAAGCCATGTAAATCCCAGTGCACTTCTGACCACCCCGCAGACAAGGAGTCTAAGCACATGGAGCCATTTGCCAAACGAGTGTTCTCCTCTACCAGCCTTGCCCTTCGGTCTGTCAATACCAGCTGCCTCCTGGGGCGATATACACATGCATTATGGGATATGGTGACAAATGTTTTGCCCACGGTGCCTGATGTGAGGCCTAACCTCCAGCCCCTTATTCAGCACGACCAAGACACATGGGAAGGTACTCCATCAGGTCGGGCCTGGGCACTACCGACTGGCTGGGTAGGATAGTCTGGAACAGTGTGGCGCTTAGGCGCTGCACTTGGATTGGCTCCCGCCAATTCTCTAGTGATGTTCAGCAGTCATTTATTGACATGCCCTTTGATGGGACCTGTCTCTTCTGAGACAAGACTGACTTGGCCCATGTACGATTTCAAGGACAGCAAAGCCACTGCAACCCTTCCCTTGCTCATTCTGCCGGTGCGGCAGTCCGCCCAAAAGCTTTGCCCCTTTTAAGGCTTTAAGAGGTTTTACCAACAATGACAGCATTTTCTATAACAGCAAGCCTCCCAGTCCTTTTGAGGCAGAGGCACAGGAACAGGCTGCCAGTGTCCAGTCCCCCGGAGGCAACAGTCTGCACACACCACAGCTCCTATAGCTGCTGCAAAACCACTTTAGGTCCGCACACAATCACCCGGTGAGAGGTCGCATCACCTTTTACCTGCAATAGGTACTCCAAATTATGGTACACGGATAAACCCTACCCTGCCTGTCTCATCTCCGGTTTTGCCACCTTCAGCACTACACCTTCCAGAGGACAGCTTGTCAGAGTTCAAGTTGTCATGGCCAAGGGAGCCATAGAGAGGAGGGTGCCAGCTACAGAGAAAACAATTATTCCCTGTGCCGAATAGGTCGGCGACCTTCACACCATCCTCTATCTAGCCCTCTGCCCAAAGTACTGTGTGGCTTGGATCCACGAGACTGGATGGTAGAATTGGATTTGCAGGATGTCTGTATCCACACTCCTACCCGTCAGTCCCACAGGCGTTTCAGGTAGGCCAAGAGCACTTTCAGATTTCACTGCTTTCCTCTGGCCTTACCAGTGCTCCTGAAGTGTTCACAAAGGTGATGGTGGTGGTCTTAGCCCATCCCCAGTATTTGGGAATACCAGTCTTTTCCATACTTCGACTGGTGGCTGAAGGAGGGCTCCTCCAAAACAGTCGCAATCCACCTCCAGATGATGATGGACCTATTGGCATCATTTGGTAATGAAAGCATCAACGTGCCGAAGTCACACCTGACTCCATCACAGCAGCGCCCCTTCATCTGGGCTATTCTGGATATTGTGCTCTTTTCAGCCTTATCCACCTCAACCAGTCCAAAAGATGTGGCCTATGATCTGGGTCCAAGTGAAGGCGATTCTGAGACTTCTTGGCCTCTTGGTCTCCTGCATACTGCTTGTGGACCTCCAGAGCGAACGATTCTACCACTGCGCTGGCGACATAAAATACCCCTCCCCTTCACTACATGAAAACTAATTTCAAGAGTTTTATGTTGCCCATGTTTTGGTTTGGGAAGTGATTAACACTCCAATTGAGGATCCTATTTTTCCATTTGATATGTCAACTGTATTTGTATACAACATCTGACAGTTGTTGGACTTCTTTACTCTACAGCTAACTACTTGCATGTTTTTTTGTCAAATTCTGCTTTATTTGTGGGAATGGTTGTTATGCAGATTTGTTGAGCGTCCTAGAGGGTATATCCTGGCACTGAGCAGATGAGAATTTAGCCAAACCCATGGCCATGTGGGACTACTCGAAAAGCCACGTCTTTAACTCCTTGCAGAATTCAAGAAATGAAGTAGGCTCTTATGTGTAGCGGCAGGTGGTTCCTCACTTTAGGAGCAATGTAGGAGAAGGCTTAACCAACAGATCTTGATTTCTGTATGTGTGGGATGTGTGCAAGTAGGAGACCAGACAAACAGAGGTTTCGGGAAGGTTTGTGAAAGCAGATGCAGTTGTTGAGGTGTGCTGGGCCAGTGTCTATGTAGTGCCTTGAAAGTGTGCGTGAGGAGTTTGAATTGTGCTTGTTTGGGTATTGGGTGCCAGTGGAGCTGCTTCAGGTGTGGTGCAGCATTGGGGGTGGGAGGGCTGAGAGTGATTTTGGCCCCTGTGTTCTGAATGTTCTGTAGCCTTCAGGTGAGTGTGTTTGTTGATCTCAGCATAGAGGGTGTCACCATTGTCCAGCTTCCTTGTCATGAGTGTGTGATAATTTCCCATGTGCTAATTGGGTGCCATTTGAAAAGCTTTCTCAGCATTTTCAGGGTATTAAAGCTTGGGGCGGTGACAGGGTTGACTTGGGCAGTCGTGTTGAGTTTGTTAATGGTGATCCAAAGTTCTTGATGTGGGTGGTGCGGGTGGGTGTTGGTCCCAACCCTGTTGGTCACTAGTTGGAGTGCCACATTGAAGTGCTTTTCTCCAAGATCACAGTTAGTTATCGGTGTTCAGCTTCAGACAGTTGGTCGTCATCCAGTAGTCTATTTCAGTCATGCGGGTATTGAACCTGATCCAGGTACTGGGCATCATGTCTGTGAGGGAGAGAACGAGCTGTGTATTGAAAAGTACATTGATGTTGTGAGAGCGGATGTAGGAAACTGGCTCCTTATGTTATAAATCATTAGGCTGATCTACTGTGTATAGAGTCTAGGGCATAGGTCTTCAAACTGTGAGGCGCGCCAGTCAGAGTGGAGATGCAGGGGCGCTAAGAGGTGAAAAAAACAACAAAGCCTCGTTAACACGTGAATTGTCTTTTAAAGACCTGTGAAGTACCCTGGTGCGGCTGGCAGCTCAAAAACTGTGTGTGTGTGTGCCCTGGAAGCGGTCTCAGCCCAGGCTGACGCACAGGACGACGAGGGTGGGGGGGGGGGGGGGGTCTGAGGGGATCTTCGCAACTGCAACTTGTCAAGAGTATGCCTTTGCTCTGATTATCTCTCCTCCATTTATGTCATTATACTATGTGACATCATTTTAGCATGGGAGCACAGGAACAACACAAACACCCAGAAAGCAAGTGGCTGTTGCTCTCAGCACTTATGGTTTTGACGCATTCTTTGGTTTGAAATGCATCCTCGCATCCCAATATGGACGCAAGGAAGCATTTAATGCTAAAATATACTATTAAATGCCAGTTTTGTATTTTGCATAATCATTGTTGTAGAATTTCGCATAATTACTCAAAAGCAAATGACGTGAGTTTCGCATACCTGATCCACCCTTTGGGGACCCTCCTACACCCAGAGGGTGTCCCTGTACTGAGACACTTTGCAAGTCCAAACCGGTCAGACAGGAGGTCCTGTATGTTTTTGAAGGCATTTGACATGGCTGCCGCTACCAATTCAGATACTGTCAGTTCTAACATGATGTTTAAATCCATGTCCATAACTTAGGGGACTGCTTATTTTTGTACCATCTGGGACATCAATATAAAGACCTGGCAACCCTAATCGCAAGACTGGAAGTTTGTTGCAGGATAAGCACGGTATTTATTTCCTCCACCCTCGATCCCTGGAGCCTGAATAATGCCATAAAAGCAATAGTTTAACTTGTATCTCAAACCCTATGCCAAGCCTCAAATAACATGCTGAGTAACTTCAACTTTGTCTGGGAATGCACCCTGCATTCTGATAACTCACTCCTCATTCTCGCCCTTCTCTTTCAAACTCACCCTGCACTCACAGGGATCACAATGTAGTCACACTGATCACCATGCACTCATACCAATCGCTCACCCTGCTCTCACAGTGACCACACTGCACTTATGCCACTCACCATGAACTCACACCGTTCTCCCTCCACTTAGTTGCGGTCACATCAGCACACCGCACACTCTGCACTCTCAGTAATCACTGCACTCACAATGCTTTTGCGCTGTTCACCCTGTACCTCACCCTGCATTCACACGAGTTGACCCTGTACCTCACCCTGCAGTCGCACAAGCACACTACTCACCCTGCTCATGTGACACTTCACTCACCTGTCCCCCTCAGGTGTGCGATCAGTGTTAGGGCCAGCCCTGGCTGGGAGTCTTAGTTTCCCCCCCCCCTCCCCGAAATTCGAGCCTAGTTGCACCCCACGTTGCTTCCCACGTCGGAAGTACGTTTCACTGTAAGGAATTAACAATGGTTGTGGTAAGAGTGAAGAGCTTTTTGTAATATTTTTTAAAGCCTTGATCCTTTATCCTTCATCCCACTACTAGTGGGAAGAGGGAAGAGGTGTGGCGCTGCAGCCAGGGTGACTGACTCCGGAATCTGGGGATCAGGGCCGGCTTTAGCACTGGTGGCGCCCAATGCGACAATGTTTTTTGGTGCCCCCCCATGACCACCTGCACAATGAATTCCCGCACTACCACCACCCCTTAACAGTCTCCATAACCACTCTTTCTCAGATGCATTCAATTCGTTTTATAGTGTCACTCATAAAAGTGAAGGGTGTCAGAGCACTTTACATTGCACACCCATATGTGTGTAAATCAATATATAGGAAACATCACATAAAACGCAGTTGTAGGATTTATGTATCATCCATTCTGGTAGACAGTACAGTTTAGAGGGGCTTGGTCTGGAGAAGCACAGTCTCAGAATTTAAAACGAAGACCATAGTTGGGGATTATCTTTAATAATTGGATTTGACTTCTACCCAAATCAACACTTTGTACAACATTAGGATATTGAAAGGCTGGGGAAGAATCAATACACTTTAATCTATACTTATATACTTGAAGTCTGCATTTCAGTTCTTTGACAGTTAATAGTTCACTGTTTTATTAGTATTTTAACTAATAAGCTACAAGTAACAAAACAAAGTCTCCAACGAAAGCAGTATCCCCATGACCTATTTACGTTATGTTCACTTCGTGATTTGCATGATGCACATTCTTACAGCAGGCATATTAACCCTCTGCGCTAACTTATGATGAATCAAAACATCCCCCAGTCAAAACTTCCACTAGATAAAAACTTATTTCTCCCTCCAGGAAGAACATCAATCACCGGAGTAGGCTTGACATTTTTATTGTTGGCTGAAAAATGCTGGAGGTCAGGAACGCTGCTACGGGTGCTTTAAAAAACAATATAGTCTAGCAAACAGGCGCCCCCATTCCAAGCCAGCACCCGGTGCGGTGGCACCGGTCGCACCGCCCTAAAGCCGGCCCTGCTGGGGATCACGGTTCGAACGCCGGCGTCAGATTAGCCCAGCACCGTGTGACTCTGGCCAATAGCTTGCTTAATCTTTCCGATGGACCCCAGCGCCTAGAGACCCTTATGGGTGATTGTTCGCGCTTTACAAATGTGGATTATTATTACAAATGTGGATTATTATTAAGGAGGAGTGGATTTGGCATTAATGCCATAGGTGCTGACTTTGTTCTGGGCACCCCGTTTCCAGTCCTGGTATCTGCTCAACATCATGTGATTCTGGGCAAAATCACTTAATTTACCAGTGACTTACGAAAAATGAATTTGACCTTAATTAAAGTCGCTGGTGCTTGCATGACATGTTCCAATCCCTAGAGCTACGTCCACAAGCCTGATATAACAAATATTGTGAAGTATGCCTACCATCTGTCCTCACTTCTTTCGTAGACCAAATTAAAAAAAATTCTTGTACAGCTATTTCTGAAGCTTTGGAAGGCAATCTTCTTTATAAGCCAACTATGCCAACACATTGACTCATGATGCTGCTAGAGAATAAAGATGTATATATCCTCTTGAATCACTTATATCACATGTGTATGATGTAAATGTCCCCTAGGCCTTCTTGGAAAACTGTGGCTGGCCTCCTATTGACATGGCAACACCTGGCCATACTCCACATAATCATGGATTTTTCAATCGTGTCAGAAAGCATGTGGAACCCCTTTTACTGATATCTTGTTTATGGGTAAGGTTGTGGCGCAACAGCCAAAGCTGATGACTGTAGAGCTGGGGAACCAGGTTCAATTCTTGGTGTCTGCTCAAAATCCTGTGATTCTGGGCAAACCACTTACAAAAAGTGAATGTGTGCTTGTGTAATGTAAAAGATGCTCCTGTAAGCACTCCAATACCTTTGGGTCATGTCGCACTATATAAAACTGCAAAAAATATATTACAAAATTTTGTGAGCACTCCAGTTTCCAGGCACTGCTCAAAACTGGAAGTGGAGCACAACCAAAGGATGACAGAAGCAAGAATCCATCCACACATTGACTGTCTCTGTGGTGAACAACAGGCACACCCCACACCTGTGTTTCGGGAGTGTTTTTGCTAATCTATCCTACATTTGGTGTTTTATGTGAAAAATAAAGCATCAATGTAATTTTTTGTGCTAATTTTTTCTTGGAGACCTTTCATTTGAACTTTAGAATAAGCACAAGCACTAAAAAAAACTTCAGTTTACTAAACCCTCTTAATTTATTTAATATTATAACTTTTTTGTCAGGTGGTGGGGGGGCTCGACGAGTGAAATGTTTTAGATGGGGGGGGGGGGGGGCTCAGCCGACAAAAGTTTGAAGACCTCTGGTCTAGGGGTTCTGTTATGAGCAGATAGGGGCTTACTATGCAATCCCAAAGTGCTCTGTTAGGGGGTAGTGTGGTCGAGCAGCCTTGGGCGCACAGGAGTTCAAGACATTGCAAATACACACGATGATAAATACATGAGGCACATGTCTCAAGTTGATCCATGCCAATTTATATAAAAATAGCAAGTATCTTTTACATATGTTTAGACATCAGAGAAAAGTCGTTCAGGTAAGTTTTTTTTTTTTTTAAATATAAATTCTATTTTTGAGTTCTGCTGTTATCCTATAGAATAATAAAAAAAAAAGTTCTGCAAACAGGTACAGTACAGCGACTTATGGTACCAATCTCCAGGAGTTCGTGAGTGGTGGGCAAGGTCCAAGGTAACACCAGCCGTTCACCGGCGGCCGGGTGCAAAACAGCGTCAGAAGCCCAATGGTTTTCTATGGAGATCGGTCACTGCTAAAAGATGCTGCAGACTCTGGCTGGAAGGCCAGTCTGGTTGAATCAACAGGGGGTTCAGGTCTTGCGATGCTGGGGATGTAGGGACACTTGAGATCCTCTTCTCCACGACCTGGGGCCAACGTATACAGAGGTGACTTTAGGTGTCAGATTTTCTTACTGTGAGCAGGTGCTGTTGAGGGGGCTTACGTGCAGAGGCTGCAGGTGGCCTTGGGGCTTCCACGAGATGTGAAACCATGATGGACTTGAGCTCTGGAGGACTGGGGGACACGGTTGGCCCACTTCAACTCGGGCCGGGAACGAAAAGTGCAGTGGCTTCTTCAGGTGTCTTGGTTTGGTGATTCCAGAAGCCTCAGTGTCTTTGCTTCTGCGTTCCTGCAAGGGTGCAGGAGAACACGTCCGCTGTTCACAAGAGATATTGGGTCTTTATTGAAGGCAGGCAGTCCTCCCAAGGTTCTGGAGTCAACAGCTGCAGGACGAGTCGACTTTAGTGCAGTTTTCGATGAGGGGTGTAGACAGGCTGGCAGGGTTGGTACTGGGTCAGCTTCTTCTCGCCTCTCTACTTTTGCAGCTCTCCTTTGCCCTCTCTCTTCTTAGATCATCAGGATCTGCTTCTCTGGTGCAAGGGCCTCCCCATAATACTAAAATTAGGGGTTTTAGGTGAGTGTAGGGTAGTCGCCAATGGCTACTGACCTTGGAGGTCACTACGCCCCCTATATGACCACTTCCTGTGGGAAGTGGCCATAACCCTATCCCGGGATTCCTAAGTGTGCCATCACAAAGATGGCTACTTCTGAAAAATTGTGTCCACCTCAGTGTCGTCCATGTTAGGGGTGGTACTTTCCTGGATGTGGCACGCACACCTGACTAGCGAATTTTCATACCTGTCCAGGTGCCAAGGGGGTCCTGGAGAAAGGGGGACGGCTTCCTCTACTGTGAGGGGAGCCAGACTCCCATTCCAAAGGCTCAGCTCTTTAAAGTTTTCTGGCCTGGGGAGGCTAATCAGCAGGTCATCCTGTGGTAGGGGGTGTTACACCCTCTTCCCGGAAAGCCTTTTGTTCTGGTCCTCCTGGGAGCAGAGGCTCTCACCCTAGGAGATCAGAACAGTGTCTCGTGTGGCAGGCTTGCAGAAACCAGTCAGGGAGCACACCAGAGGCTGGTACGTTTTCAGGGGGCACCTCTACTGTACCCTCTGGGTACATGTATTGGTAAATCCACCACTGGAATCTGTGTGGGTTTATCAATACGAGATGTTAGATATCAAACATCCCTATTTTCATTGAAGCCATCATGTAGCTGGGGAACTCATTTTCTCCAGTATCCAGCACGTTTTAGAATGGCTTCCCTGTCCACTTGCACTGGTAGTAGTAGGACTGGCCAGCACAGGGGCATAGCTGCTCTTGCAGGTAGCCCTCACATGTAATATTCCACACCCTGCCTTAGGGTGATTTACAAATATCACATGCAGTGTTGGGGGACATGGCACACCGGGATGTGTGACATGTCGTGTTTTTATTTTTGTCTGCACCAAGACACGCAGACTACAATGGCTGCTTTGCGTGTGCTAGGTGAGGCGTCCCTTGGGGTAGCACAATTTGTGCTGCTACCATCGGGGACTCTCTTTAGTACCTCAGGCCCTAGGCACCAGTGGTACCATTTACTAGGGTTCTTACAGAGGGTGCTAAAGGTTTTGTCAATTGGGTAAACTGTACAGTTTTAGGAAAAGAACATTGGTACTGGGGAACTGGTTAGCAGGATCCCAATACACTTCAGTCAAAGTTGCATCAAATAACAGGCAAAAAGTGGAGGGGTACTGCTACAAGTACCCAGCTCCCTATAGCAGACAAGTCTGGCTAGAGCAGTGTTCTTCAAACTGTGGGGCATGCCCCCCTGGGGGGGGGCGTAACACCATCCTAAGGGGGGCGCGCACTCCACTCTAATTTACCTTTGTTCCCTGTCGCAGGTCTTCTTAGAGAACTCCGGTACGGTTGGAGGGAGGGGAAATCGACTGGGCACAAAGTGCCCATGCTTTTATTATGTTCACCGTCCCAGGAGGGGGTTAATTCGGAGGCAGGAAGTCTCCTCTGCTAAAACTGAAGGTAAACGAACAGAGAACAGACAGCCTTCACATTCCATATTATAGTAGAGGAGACTCCTAGCCTCGCACTGCAGCTGAAATGCCTTTCTGTTCGTTTGCTTTCAGTGTAAGCAGTGGAGACCTCCTGCCTCTCACTGCATCATTTCAGCTCTGTGAATTAACCCCCTCCTGGGAGGGTTAGCGCTTCCCAGGAAGGAGACAAAGTTTCTTTTAAAACTACACAGGCAGGCGAACAAAATGCCAGCCAGCCATGTGTTCTTTTGAACAGACTGCAAATTGCTCGTCTATAAATAAAGAAGCATGTTCCCTTTTATTATCAGCCACAGGTTATTCAGGCAGCCCTAGAAAACAAGTAAAAGTTATTTCTATTTCTATTTGCTGTTCAAAGTATGCATGGACATCAAAATAATGAGCTGGCAACCCTAATCACAAGACCTGGAGTATTTTGCAGGATCGCCACATTATTTATTTCCACCACCCTGATCCCTGGTTACTGCCATATTAGCAATAGTTTAACACATTTGAAACCCTACGCTGCCGTCAATAACATTCTGAGTTACTTCAAGTGTCTGGGAATGCACCTTGCTTCTCATTCTCGCCCTTCACGTTCACGCTCACCCTGCACTCACACTGATCCCCATGCACTCACACCATTCACCCACTTACCCTGCACTCACAGTGATCACTCTGCACTCACAATGAACTTGCACTGTTCACCCTGTACCTCACCCTGCAATCACACAAGCACACTACTCAACCACTTCACTCACCTGTCCCCCTCACTGCTCAATCTGCAATCTCACTCAAATAAGCCCATCACTAACCATACATTCATTCGTCCCACTCTGCACTTATATCTGCAACCAAATTCTTATGGTCACCTCGCTCACCCTGCAGTCACTCCTCTTACCCTACACGCAAACTGTCACATGGCTCACCGTGCACTCACATGAGCACTCCTGCCACCCACACAGCACAGAGGGTTAATGTGCCTGCTCCATAGAATGTGTACCATGCAGATCACAGAACTGAGTGTGAGTAAACCATGAGTAGCGCTATAACAAAATAAAGAGAGATGAGGTGCATCGTTGGTGAGTGATAGTAAGGGAATTCATGGAGGAGGAAATGTGGGAGGGGGCACCAAAAAAGACTGTTGCACTGCACGTCCTATTTATGTGAGATTGGGTCCTCCGCATTTACAAGCACCCTGCGCCACTAGTACGTCACTTTTTGTGACGTACTGGTGGCGCAGGGGGCTCCTCTATATTTACAAGGACGGGAAAAGCCACCCTGCGTGACTTTTCCTCTCCTTGTAAATCTGGTCCCTTCACACGCAGCACTTTGTGTTGAAGGGTTGTTCCATGGGTATTGCTGTGGGTGTTCCCACGCAACACCCATGGAACAAGACACATCTCCAGATTTACGAGGAATCGTAAATCTGGAAATGCGTCTGAATGCTACGCCACCCTAGAGGTGGCTTAGCGAGGCACAACGAGGAGAAATGTTTTCATTTCTCCTCGTTATTCCCTCTTTCAATGCGTGCTGCATTCTACAACATGCATTGAAAGAGGGAAATGCCTGTAGTGATTGTTTGTGTGCAGGAAGGTGCCCCTTCCTGCACAAACAAATCTCCCCACGACGCAGGCATCCTTGCACCATGGTGCAAGGATGCCTACGCCAGCGCATGGCTGCAGTTTGTGCGCCAGCGCAGGGGGAAGCACAGAGATGCGTCATATTCTTGTAACTATGTCACATCCCTGTGCTTCGGAAGTGCCGCGGCGTGACGCAGCCGAACGGGTTGCGATGCCACGCTGCGTCACTTCCTTGTAAATCTGTCCCTGGATGTAGAGCACTACCTGAGGATGGCAGTAGCAGAAATCCATCCACAGATTGACCGTCCGTGGCGAAAAACAGGCACACCCGTCACATTTATGTTGATGGTGTTATCAATCAATGTCATGTGTAAAACAAAGCATCCTAGTAAAAACAATTTGCGCACATTTTATCTAGGAAAATGGTGGTTTGAGCTATGTAATAATCTGTCATTTCAGCACACCCACTCACAAACCTGCACATTACTAAACACTCTTATTATGTTGACCATTATTTGCTGGATATGGCCCAGGATATGCGTGCGGCGGTCAATTATGTAGTGTACCAGATTCCAGAAACTTCTGTTAGATGTTGGGGGGGGGGGGGGGGGGGGAGGGTGGTTTCTAAAAAAAATTGAGCTGGGGGGGCTCAACCTACAAAAGTTTGAAGACCTATGGGCTAGAGGGATCATGCATGCGTTGAAGAGTGCCGGGCTCTGGGAGGATCCTTGCAGAACTCCGCAGATGAGTTTGCGGCCTCCTAGGTATATGGTAGCCGGCTGACTGGCTGCATTTTTTCAGTCATGAATTTGCAGATCTATCGGAGTGAATGTCCTTATATTTTGATGTTGTGTAGGCATTGGATGGGGTGGGAGACAGTGTCCAACGCTGTGGGGAGGTCCAGGAGGATGAGGGCCGCCTTATCTCCTCCGTCCACAGTGATACAGATGTCAAATGTGGTGGCAATGAGGGCAGTTTTCATTTTGTGATTGGTTCTGAAACTAGCCTGAGTAGTGTCGGGGAGTTGGTGGTCGTTGAAGTATTTAGTGAGGTTTTGGTGATTTTGCCCTAAAACCTTGGCCTTTAATGATAGCAGGGGATCCGTCTGTAGTTGGCAAGCATTGAAATGTTAGTGGAGGGATTATTCACCAATGGGAGGATAGTTAGTTTTTCATAGCATCTCTGAATGTTTCAAAAGAGATGGTGGCATTCAGAATGGGTGTGATCACGGGGCTGATGGGTCGCAGTCCTCTGGAGTAGGTGTGGTGGGGGTAGAGGTCCAATTGGGGCCCCTGAATGAATGGACCTCATGGTGGGGGGCGGTTTCTTCTGAGGGTGATGACGGACTATGTGGTTAGCATTGGCTCTTTAGATAAGATCGGCAGGTGTTTGGCAGGGTGTCTCGAGTCCAGTTGTGGATTGAAGTTGCTATAAATGGCAGCAAATTTGTTGCTTAAGAATTGAGAAAGCTTGTTTCAGAGGTCCTGCAAGGGGGTGTTCGAGTTGGAGGCTGCCGTTTGTGTGGTTAAATCTTTAACAACGGCAAACATTTCTTTGCTTCTGTTGGTGCTGGCATCAATGGCAGTCTGCCAGATCAGTGCATTTGGTAGTGCGCCACATTTGGTGGTAGCTTCTCAACGTGGTTTTGAAAGTGCTCTAGATCAACACATTGCCGCAATCCCATAACATAAGAAAAAACCATAGATGGCACATCCTTCTCTGTTCAAGCAGCCAAGCTATGGAACTCTTTGCCCCCAAAACATAAGATCTATAGATATGTATCTTATCTTCAGAAGACTACTCAAGAGTTGTATGTTCTTCACATAACCACCATACAAAACATAGATATACAGCATATCCCTGTGTGTATATAAGCATTTATTCAGACTATTTATGTGTACCTACATATGTGTATTGTTCAGTATAAACGTGTATAATAATTATGTTTATAAATATATAGATCTTTGTTAGTCTTGCTTAACAAATGTTCATATTACTTAGGGTTATATTATTCTATGTTTACCATGTATATAGGGGACTGCATAAATAAGTTAAAATTGATCATAACCTTTTATCAACAATTGCTTCACTATTGAATTACCAAAACAAATAATTATAAAAACAAATAAATTAACTTAAAGTACAGCATCATATGAAAGCCTGAGTTTATTAAATACAAATTCATTCTACAAACATTACCTTCCTTATACATGTATACCTTCCATGTACTTATGTATCTATATATTTATTAATTTACTTCTGATTCAGCATCTTCAATGCACTACAATATATCTCATCCTATACCTCTCTCAATATATCCTCTACCTCCTCTCTAACTCATCCCATACCCAATTCTATGTCAGGACCGGAGGCGAGGATTATGCTGTAACTTCCTTTATTCCTACAGCCAGCAGTATTCAACTCCAACAATAACAAAAAAACTAGCACTCCCAAGGTGCTTGGGTAGTTCATAGTGTCCACCAATCAGCATGCCCCGTCATCCCCGAAGGCGTGTGCTTCCCGGGTCAACTCCTCTTTCTTTCCTGCTGCCACGCAGTTAAGTTGATTTCTCTTTCTCTCACACGATTATTGTATTAATGTTTGCGTTTTACTGAGCTTTCATGTTTACTACTTGACGATTGCTGCCTGTGGGTTTTTGCCAGTCTTAACGTGCATAGGAGAGCTTCTCCGTCTCGTGCCCGTGTGTTTCTTCTCGCGCCGCCTTTTCATGTGGGGGACGCGGTGAGGGGACAAACGCTGCGGGTCGGTCAGGCGGCTGTCTCGTGGTTTCTGGCGCTGCGGCGCGATCGTAGTTGATACTGTAGGGGCCGCGGGAGCGTTCGGTGAGCTCCGCTCGCGGCCCCATTCTTCCCGCTTGCATGGTACCATCGCTGGGGGGCGCATTTGTCGTCTCGCTGGTCCGGAGCGCTTCCTGTGGCGGGGACCAGCGAGTTTGAATCCGCCCGCGATTGTTAGGTATTTGTTTCCTGCGGCGGAGAGTCTGGGACCTTGACACCGGTTACCCGGTTGAATGTTGACTGATTAGCCTCAGTGGCTTTGAATACCACAGCAGGACACCCCCTTTAGGGTCAGACCTTTGCCGTGAGGCGATTGCGGGCGGAGGGCATCCTTGTCAGCTCGCTTGCTGTGGGAAGGGGCAGGCCCAGACTTCAGACACCCGGTGAGCACAGGGTGAGTCGCCCCTCTCCTGACCAGCCGCTGGGCGGCACAAAATAGCGCTTCGCGCACTACTGACTTAATTTCTAACCCGGTTCCACGGGAATTGTAGTTGGAGGGCACAAGTGCCTACTGCACAATGGAGGCAGAGTACGCCGAAGAGGAGACCCTCCAGGTCATTCCTTTGGATGACGAGTTCTGTGAGGCGGTCGATACGTCCATTTATAGGGCGGTAGAAGCGGCAATGGGGCCTTTTGAGCGCCGCATTATGAAATATTCCCATGCTTTACAGTCCGAGCAGCCCCAACGTGCTGAGAAGCGGAAGCTGGCCAAAGGGCCCGTCCCAGGGGCGTTTGAACGTCTGAAAACGGCGTTTCTGGCTAAGTCTCGGCGTCTGGAACAGGATTTGTTCTCGGAGCCCCCAGAGGGGTCGCAGTTTACTGCGGACGAGGTTGAGGAGTCGGAGGAGGACTCCCTGGACGAAGCAGGTCCGTCTACCTCAGGTTTTTCTAGCGTTCCCCCACTAGACCGTTCTGCGCAACCCGAGGGACTCGCGGACATGTTGGTCCCTGAGGATCTGGTACACCCCCGTTCATCAGCTTGGCTTCCATCCCCTAGGGTGACAGCATTTGTAGCCAGTCGGCTTCGTAACCCTTTGGAGAAGGAGGTGAGAGCCTGCCTTAGGGCTGAGTGTCCCCGGCCGGTCCTTCCGGGCAAGGTGGCCATCACTCCGGAGGTCGACCAGAAGATGGCGACTTTTCTGCAGAAGTATATTAGAGACCCCAAAAAGGGTATCGACAGGTCCTGGAAGAATTGCCAGGACAAGCTCCTGGACCTCACTGGGCCCCTCACGAAGATCTTGGAGTTAGCGGAGGAAGCTAAATCTTCGGGGTCTGCCTTGTCCCCTGAACGCATTTCTAATTGGGCTCAAAGAGCGATTGTTTTCCTGGGAAACGCAAATTGCGCCCTCTCTACTGAGAGGCGCAGGTCCTTTCTACTCAAAGTGGATCCCAAGCTGGGGGACCTAGCCTCTTCGGAGGCGGGCGCAGTGGCAGATGGGGGTTTGTTCGGAGAGCCTTTTATTAAGGAGTTGACGAAATTCGTCTCGACTTTCACGTCTTTGGATAGAGCACAGACTTCAATAAAGAAGGTGTTTCGTCCGCGTGTTTTTGTCAGCGCCGGTCGTGTCAAGGGCCGCTCGGCCAGCAAGTTCTACTCCCAAGGCCCGCAGAGAGGCGGAAAGAAGGCCGCAGAGTCAGGACGTCAAGAGTTCTTCCAGTCCCGCCGGGGCTCCCGAGGCAGAGGAGGCAGGGGCCGAGGTCAGCAGCTGGCCGGTTCAGGTGAGTGCCTTTCCTCTGTCACAATTCGGGGTGGGGGGCAGATTGGCTTTTTTCGAGAGCAACTGGCGAACTATTACCACAGACGCCTGGGTGTTGCAGACTGTAAGGGGCTTTCAGGTGGAGTTTTATGGGACTCCTGTGCAGGATGTTCGGCCCCGACCGCTGTTTTTCGCACAGGACAAAGCCGCTCTCGTGGACAAGGAGGTGGCGGATCTTTTGCGGAAAAGAGCGATAGCCCCTGCTCCTTTACATCCGCGGGGTTTCCTCAGCAACATTTTTGTGGTGGACAAGACGGATGGCGGACAGCGCCCCGTCATAAACCTCAAGGAATTCAACCAGTGGCTGGTTTACCTCCATTTCAAGATGGAGGGGATCCACCTGCTGCGCGACCTGCTGCAGCTTGGGGACTGGATGGTCCGCTTGGACTTGAAGGACGCGTATCTGACAGTGCAGGTGTTCCCTCCCCACCGCCGTTTCCTTCAGTACATGTGGAGAGATCAGGTCTACGAGTTCGCGACCCTCCCCTTCGGCCTATCGTCAGCACCGTGGTGCTTCACGAAGGTCCTCAAGCCGGTGGTGGAGACGTTGCGAGGGAAGGGCTTGCGACTCATCGTCTACTTGGACGACATCCTGTTGCTGGAGCAGTGCCCAGAGCAGTTGTCCAGTCGTCTCTGCAAGACTACGGAGTTATTGCAGAGGTTAGGGTTTGTCATCAACGACAAAAAGTCCCTTCTGGTTCCTTCACGGCAAGTGACCTTCTTAGGGTTCACCATCGATTCGGTGGCTCGGACACTAAGCCTCCCTCCCAGGAAGATTGTCAAGATTTGCAGAGAGCTCCGGCAGACTATAGCACGCCCCTCCACTTCGCTTCGGCAGATTGCAAGGGTGGTAGGCCTCTTGTCCTCGTCGATTCAGGCGATTTTTCCCGGTCCGCTCCATTACAGGGCTCTTCAGCGTCTCAAGGCGTCGCACCTCCGCTGGGGGCTTCAGTATTCGGACCAAGTCCCGCTTACAGAAGAGGTGCGCACGGAGATGAGATGGTGGCTCGACCATATGGAAGCCTGCAATGGCAGGGTCATTTTCGGTTGCGACCCCGATTTGGTCATAGAGTCCGATGCCAGCAAGCTGGGTTGGGGAGCTCGTTGCGGGGAATCCTCTACAGGAGGAAAATGGTCTGTAGAGGAAAGCCGGTTGCACATCAACTGCCTAGAGTTGATGGCCGGCTGCTTTGCCATTCGCTGTTGGACCAAGGACAAGGTCTCGTGCAATGTCCTATTGAAAATGGACAACGTCTCGGTGGTGCGTTACATCAACCACCTGGGAGGGACGAAGTCCAAAGCGTTGGCGGATCTGGCCAAGGATTTGTGGATGTTTTGCCTGTCCCACAATATCTCGGTGTCAGCGGAGTACCTTCCGGGAGTCGCCAATGTAGTGGCGGACCGGTGCTCCAGAAGTTGGATGGATATAAGCCTGTGGCAACTTCAACCAGCGGTTTTTCACCGTCTCTTCAACACGTGGGGCCCGTTTTCAGTGGATCTGTTTGCGTCCAGGTTGGACCACCAGCTGCCGAAATTTTACAGTTGGAAACCGGATCCTTTAGCAGCGGCCGCGGATGCCTTCCTGCAGGATTGGTCCGTGGAAGCGGGCTATGCCTTTCCCCCATTTGCAATGATCATGCGACTTACGACTCAAGTTCGCAGGCAGCGAACAAGAGTGGTCTTGATTACCCCGTATTGGAGGTCTCAAGTGTGGTTTCCAGTTCTTCTGGAACTTTCTCTGGTTTCTCCAATCCTACTACCCCGTGATCCTCTTCTTCTGAGGGATCCACAAGGTCTTCCCCATCCACTTCTCCAGCAAGGGAGGATGCCCCTAGTGGCATGGCGGATTTCAGGCATCGCTGGAGAGTCGGCGGATTATCGCAGGACGCTCAGAAGCTGTTGGGGGCGGCATGGGCGGACAGCACCAACAAACGATATAAGTCGGCCTGGGCTAGATGGGTCGGTTGGTGTGTTTGGAACGACCACGATCCCATGGAGTGCGAAGTGGTAGCTATCCTAAACTTCTTGGCGTCCCTAGCGTTGCAGGGCCTTGCCTATAGAACGATTAACTCTTACCGTTCAGCGATTTCGGCAGGGCATTTGCCGGTCCAGGGTCATCCCGTGGGTGAGCATCCAATGGTTTGTAAGTTGCTGAGAGGCGTACACTTGTCGCTCCCTCCAGAACCCAGATATTCTTCTCTTTGGAACGTTAACAAGGTCCTTCGTCTGTTCAAGTCCTGGCAGGCCAATAGATACCTGTCCAGGAAAGAATTGTCAGCAAAATTGGCGATGCTTTTATGCCTGGTTTCATGTCGCAGAGTCTCAGATGTTAGAGCTCTGGACATTTCGGGTAGAGTGTATACACCTCAAGGAGTTACCTTCCACATTGTCAGGAGGACGAAGTCGGACTCTAGGATCATTTCTTATCCAGCTTTCGATCATTCCCCTAAGCTCTGCGTAGTTGGGTGTCTTAAGGAATATGAGTCCATGACTGAAGAGACTCGCCCTCCAGGCGAACGTCAGTTGTTGCTTTCATTACGTAAGCCCTTCAAGGCTGTCTGACCACCAACGATAGCTCGTTGGATCAGATGGGTGATGCAAGAGGCGGGCATAAATGTCTCGCAGTTTGGAGCCCATTCTGTGCGAGGCGCTATGGCGTCAAAGGCCTTCTCCCTGGGTGCCAGGTTGGAGGATATCTTGAACGCAGCAGACTGGTCATCGGATTCGATGTTTAGGAGGTTTTGCAGCGTGAATCTTTCTGGATTCACTATGCTGTGCATTATTCCGCGATCTTGTGGTTGGGTCCGGATTCGTAGTCTTTTCTTTGTTTTTTTTTTTTTTTTTGTAGCCCAGGTGGGCGTCGACGTCCACCATTTGGTGCACCTCCCGTGACGTCGTCGTGCTTCCTGCGGAAGTCCCACCTTTGGGGCGCCATCTTCAGATTCTTTTTTCCGCCGTTGGGTCTGGATCGTCATCGGGAAGCTCCAGAAATTCACTCGGAGGAAGAAGGAAGAAAAGCGAGTTTCATCGATAGAATCAAGAGAAGACATCAGGAATAGAACAGATTTCATCAGGAGCGCGAAGAAAGAGGACCAGCGAACCTTTTTTCTTCGACAGCCTTGGAGAATGCACGCTCAGAGACCCTGAGCGAAATGGACAAGACGCCATTCAAGTTCTGCCCAAACTGCCACCACAAGTTCGCGCAGAAAGACCAGCATCCGGTTTGCAACCTCTGCCTACCGGTGGATCACCGGAGTATCGACTGCAACGCCTGCTCAGCCTTCGCGCCGAAGACACTCAGAGTGAGAGAGAGGCAGAGAAGAGCCAACGCCAACATGGATGGCAAAGGGAAACCCCCGACACTCTACGAGCTGGGCCTCGACACGGACGACGAGGACAACGTCGCCGAGACAGCCGAAAACTTCACGGTCGTAGAGACCGACAAGAAAAAAGAAGACGAGGTAAGAGAATCGTCGAGCGCAAATCAAAAGACACCTCAAACACGAGGGTGACTCGAGAAAAACTGAGTCAAGGTCCACAAAGGGAGCCCCGGCGCCGAAAACTTCGACGTCCAAAGGGGGAACTTCGGACAAAAGGCCCAGCGGATCCTTACAAAAGGACTCCCTGGGGCAGAAAGACGCCGAAAGGCAAGGGTCGTCGAAATCGTCCCATGAAACTGGCCGATCGACGCAGAAAGAACGTTCGACGTCGACGCAAGTTTCATCGAAGAGACCCGCGGTCGACGCCGAAAGCATCTCCGAAATGGAGAAAAAGAAGAGGCGGCTCGAGGCCGAAATGGAGAACATCCTTCAAAGGAAGAAGGAGTTCGACGCCAGGATGAAGGAATTCAAGATTCCAACGGTTTCATCGGCGGACGTCGTCGAGGTCGAAGGCGAGTTCGACGCCGAAGGGCTGACAAGGGATCTCGAGGAAGAAGAGGAGCCCTATTATGAGGAAGAAGCCGAGGAAGAAGACCAACAGTCGTTCTACGAATCGGCGGCATCTACCAGCAACGACGTCGAATGGCACGATCTCGACACCGAAAACCCGGAGGAGGCCGTGGACACGTATCCCTCGAGGCCTTCGCCACCCGACGACATCGGGGTATACAATATGGTGGTGAAGAGCGCAGCAATGGCCTTCGGCGTCAAACTCGACGAGGAGAGGCCGAAAGCCGATTTTCTCGTCGAAACACTGCTCCCCATCCAGACTAGGAGTCAGTTCCTCCCCATGCTACAAAGCGTGATGAACCAGGGGAGAGAAGCCTTCAAGGAGCCTGCCACCTGCCGGTCGATCACGCCCAGGACAGAGAAGAAATATAAGCACTCCTCCCTGGACCCACCTTACATCAAGGGTAGCGTCACCGCAGACTCCATCATAGCCTCCACGGCCAGGAGAAGGGCCAACGTTCCAGCAACTTCGGGGCCACCTCCGGATAAGGAGAGCAGGAGGATCGACCTCACAGGCAGAAAGGTCGAGAGGAACGCCGCAATGCACTGGCGCATGGCGAATTCGAATGCACTCCTCAATAGACACCAATACCAACACTGGGATGAGATGGGGGAGCTAGTAAAGCACCTCCCCGAAGAATACCGCCAGAGAGCCTCTCACCTGGTGGATGAAGGCAAGAACATCGCCAACTCCTGTATAAAGACGGCGTTGGATGGGGCAGAGACTTCAGCAAGACTCATGGCCATAGGGGTCACAGAGAGGAGGCATGCATGGCTAAGAATCTCGGGATTCAAACCGGAAGTGCAGAACAACATCCTTGGCACCCCCTTCAACGGAGAGACACTGTTCGGAGCAACGGTGGACGAAAAGCTCACCCAGCTCAAGAAGGAAAACGAGACAGCGAGGTCCATGGGGGCCCTACAGCTGAGGGGAATGAGACGAGGAAATCCCTCGAGGAGACCCTACGGTAGGGGTGGAAGCCAACAGGGGACGTCGCACCAGGCGTTCCAGCAAGGTCAGCAGGGCGAAGGTCACGGACAAAGTCAGCAGAAGCAAAACTGGCAATATCAACCTCGGGGCCAGTCCTTTCGCGGGAGAGGGAACGGACGTGGCCAAAGGAGGAGAGGGGGCGATCAGCCCTCCTCGAAGTGACTCGGCACGCAAGAAGACGCCTACCCTCGTAAGGTCCCCAAGGGTGAGGCGCAAAAAAGTGTCATCAGGGGGAAGAGAAGATTCAAGAGCCTACGAGCATACGTCACCAGTAGGCGGAAGGCTGAGGTTCTACCTTCAGGAGTGGCGGCGTATAACCACAGACAAGTGGATACGGAACATCGTGCAGTACGGATACTGCGTAGACTTGGAGAAAAGACCTCCAAACAGGAAGCCGAAGGGAAGGCAGAGATCGGCCCAAGAACTGGCAATACTCAGAGAAGAAACGCGGAAACTCCTACAAAAGGGAGCCATAGAGACGGTGCCGTTCAGGGAACGCAACAAAGGGGTCTACTCAAACTACTTCGTGGTGCCGAAGGTAGACGGAGACCTCAGACCCATACTGGACCTCCGTTACCTAAACAAGTTCATCAGAACGCAAAGGTTCAAAATGACTTCACTGCAGGAGGTACTGCCACAGATAAGAGAAGGGGACTTCATGGTCACCGTGGACCTCAAGGATGCCTACCTTCACATCCCAATAAACAGAAGGCACAAGGGCCTTCTAAGATTCAACATCGAACAGGAACACTACCAGTTCACAACCCTGGCCTTCGGATTAAAATCTGCGCCAAGGGTCTTTACGAAATGCCTGTCGGCGGTAGCGGCACACCTACGAAAGCAGGGAATACACGTATACCCCTACTTGGACGACTGGCTGGTCAAGGCAAGCTCACGCGAGAAGTGCGAGAGGCACGCAAAACGCGTTACAGACACCCTCACAAATCTGGGATTTTCCATCCACTGGGGAAAATCATCGCTGGAACCGGAACAGGTAAAGATTTTCCTGGGGGCAAAGATCAACTCCCTCAACAGTACAGTAGTGCCCAGCGACAGGAGGACAGATGCTCTACTGAAGGAGACGCAGCTCTACCAGAAGGGGCGAGCTCTGACAGTGAGGGCGGTGAGCAAGATGATGGGGATGATGGCGTCCTGTATCCAGCTGGTGCCGAATGTACGCCTGCACATGAGACCATTCCAGGAATGGCTGCAACAGCAATGGTCACAAGCAAACGGAAGTTGGGAGGATCTAGTGGTTGTTACGCACGCAGTGCAGGAGGAGATAACTTGGTTGAACAGAGACAACATAACAACGGGGAGAAGCCTGACACCACCAAGCCCAACAATGACCATTACCACGGACGCATCGCAGAAGGGATGGGGAGCGCACATGGACAACCTCAGAGTGAGGGGTCTATGGGCCCCAGCAGACGCGGTCCGCCACATCAACTACCTCGAGTTGAAAACGATACTGTTAGCCCTGAAGGCATTCCAGAGACACCTGTTCGGCCAGAGGGTGTTGGTACAGACAGACAACACCACGGCGATGTTCTACATCAACAAACAAGGGGGGGACACAGTCGTTTCCCCTCTCATCCCTAGCTCAGGAGATTTGGAGATGGGCCATACCTCTCAAAATAGATCTACTGGCAATTCACCTACCAGGGAAGGACAATGTGGAGGCAGACTGGCTAAGCAGACAGACCTCAGCATCACACGAGTGGGAGCTCAATGGCCAGGAAACGGAGAAAATCTTCCAGAGATGGGGGACTCCCACAATAGACCTATTTGCAACACGCCACAATGCAAAATGCCGAAGCTTCGCGTCCAGGCAACCAGATCAGCAATCCAAGGGAAATGCCCTATGGATAAGCTGGTGGAGGACATTTGCCTACGCCTTTCCACCGATACCCCTGTTGCACAGAGTGCTCGACAAGTGCAGAAGCAGCAACATGACTCTGATCCTGGTGGCTCCACAGTGGGCGAGGCAGACATGGTTCTCACAGATTCAAGAAATGGCGCAAGGCAAACCGTACAGGTTCGAGAGGAGAAAAGACCTGCTCTCAATGCAAAACGGGGAGGTCCTGCACCCAGAGCCAGAGACACTCAACCTAGCAGCATGGCTCCTGAAGACCTAGAGTTCGCACACCTAAGGTTACCTCAGAGCACTATGCGAGTGCTACGGGAGGCAAGGAAACCTACTACAAGAAAGTGCTACAGCGCAAAGTGGAAGAGATTCACGGTGTGGTGCAGGAAAAAGGGCCTGCAAAACAGAATGACAAGAGACTCAACTGTGCTGAGGTACCTCACACACCTTCTAAAGAGTAACCTCTGCTCGAGCTCCCTAAGGGTACACCTAGCAGCGATCGTTGCCTACACCAGAGGTGAGAAGGGTGGAAGCTTCTTCACCTCGCAGGTGGTGAAGAGATTCATGGAGGGAGCCAAAAGAATGGCACCCCCGAAAAGGTTGCCGCCGCCGGCATGGAATTTAAACGTGGTTCTGACGGAGCTCATGAAGGCGCCGTTTGAACCCATTCACAAGGCCACTCTACAAATGTTGACGATGAAAACTGCCTTTCTAGTGGCCATAACCTCACTACGCAGGGTGAGTGAGCTTCAAGCACTAACGCTGCAGGAGCCCTACATTCAAATTCACAAAGACAGGGTAGTCCTGAGGACGGACCCACACTTCATGCCCAAGGTAGTGTCGGCGTTCCACATGAATCAGAGTATCCAGATACCAAGTTTCTTCCAAAACCCGACTACAAACGCAGAAAAGGCCCTGCACACCCTCGATGCCAGAAGAGCGGTGATGCACTACATTGAAAGAACCAAGGAACTCAGGAAGTCGAAGCAGCTGTTTGTGTCCTTTGCTACTAGCTTCATGGGTAGACCAGTCACCAAGGGCACCATCGCTAGGTGGATTGCCCTCACTATTCAATTCTGTCACAAACAGGCTGGACAGGAGCTAACGGAGGGGCCCCAAGCTCACTCCACAAGGAAGAAGGGGGCCACAGTTGCCTTCCTGGCAAACACGCCCATCCAAGACATTTGTCTCGCAGCAACTTGGGCATCTCTGCACACGTTCACAAAGCACTACTGCGTGGACATTCAAATGAATAAGGAAGCACAGGTCGGACAGAAGGTGCTACAACACATTTTCAACGACCAGCGATCATCTTCCACCCAGCCACCACAAAAGTAGGAAAACCGCTACAAAATCTATGCACAGCATAGTGAATCCAGAAAGATTCACGCTGCAAAACGAAGAGTTTCTTACCTGTCGGTGTAGTTTTGCAGCTTGAAGATCTTTCTGGATTCACTAGCGAACCCACCCACCTCCGCCAGGAAGATGAGGCTGGAGGAAGAGGGGGTGAAATGGATAGGATCAAAGAAGTGGAAACGTACAGAAATATGGACAAAAGGATTAATCAATCGCCTAGGGTTAAAAAAAAAAAAAAAAAGGGAAAAAAGAACCCGAAGATGGCGCCCCAAAGGTGGGACTTCCGCAGGAAGCACGACGACGTCACGGGAGGTGCACCAAATGGTGGACGTCGACGCCCACCTGGGCTACAAAAAAAAAAAAAAAACAAAGAAAAGACTACGAATCCGGACCCAACCACAAGATCGCGGAATAATGCACAGCATAGTGAATCCAGAAAGATCTTCAAGCTGCAAAACTACACAGACAGGTAAGAAACTCTTCGTTCTACTTTAAGCCAGTCATGGATATGGCCTCGCTGGTGGTGGATAAGCTTTGAACGAGCATAATCCTCGCCTCCGGTCCTGACATAGAATGAAAAATGTCCTAGTAACCATGACGGAAAGTTTCAATTCTATTAAGGGCGCAGAGGCGAGGATTATTCCCACCCAGGGCTCTGGAGACCTCCTGTTCCCGCCCGGAAAATGGATTTAGTAGCTTGCCTTTCCTTGGGTGAGCGAGGCCTCGTATGGTATAAGTATTCTCTTTTTAATGGTTTCAATAGCATGCCTTCAGTCATCCTGCTTCTGTGGTTTTGAATGGTTGTTTATCTCGCACTGGAGAACAGTCATGGGCCTCTGGTTCTGATGGAGTCAAGAACGAGTGACAAGTTGGACATTAATTCTGGGCGCAGTCTCGAAAGAGGAGTTGACCCGGGAAGCACACGCCTTCGGGGATGACGGGGCATGCTGATTGGTGGACACTATGAACTACCCAAGCACCTTGGGAGTGCTAGTTTTTTTGTTATTGTTGGAGTTGAATACTGCTGGCTGTAGGAATAAAGGAAGTTACAGCATAATCCTCGCCTCCGCGTCCTTAATAGAATTGAAACTTTCCGCCATGGTTACTAGGAAATTTTTAATTCTACTTCTATGATCTCCAAGATGACGCTTTGTAGACTCTTTCTCTCCTCTACCCCTCCTTGCATCATCTCGTACCTCTTTTACTATTCAGATCTCCCAAACAAGCTTTTGTAAACCCTTCCCTCTGACTCATCCCTCAACACCTCCCCTTTACTCATCCCAAACGTCGTCCTACTACAATGAGCTCCAAAAAAACATTTTCTATATCCTTCCCTCTTCTATCCCTCCACTATCCCTTTCAGTCCAACTAACATGTACACCGCTCAAATTAATTTCCTTTTTCCATTTACTACTTCCCCACTAATCCGGTTTGGTTTCCAAAGTAGCATGATACCTGCCGAAAAACGCTTCAACACCTAATTTGTTGTAGCAAGTACTATAAATGCAAACCCTTCCCTCTTCTATCCCTTCACTATCCCTTTTCAATCCAAATAACACTCACATGTCCACCCCTATATTAATTCACCACTAATCCTCTTTTTGTTATGGAATAGCGTGCTACTCACCAAAAAAGCGCTTCAACACCACGTCGGGGTTAGTAGGTGCTATATAAATGAATTTACAATTACAGTCTGCATTGCCCTGGCTTAGTGTCCATTTTCTCTCAAGTTGTTTGCAATGGTGTTTTAATGGTGACTTCCTTTGTATACCAGCTGGCATGGGGTCTAGGTTGTATTGTGTTTGGGGGTGGGGGCAGGAAGACTGTGTAAGAGGTGGTCCAATTGTTGATGGTCAATCTGTGTCGGTGATGCTACTTCAGTTTCAGCAGACCGGCCTGGCGATGGGGCGTTTTTATTGGACAGGGATGCTAAACTTGATGAGAGCGTGCTGTGTCCAGGGTCAGGAGACTGGTGTGGGCTCTTCGACTCTGATATTGCAGAAGGTGGTGAAAATAGGGCCCAGGAGATGTCAAGCGATATGGGTAGGTCCCTTTCCACATTGGGTGAGGCCCAGGCTTCCAAGGTCTTCGATGAATGCTTTTAAGTTAGGGTTGGTGTGGTCTTCCAGGTGGAAGTTCAGCTCTCCAAGAAGAATGTAGTCCATGATGGTGTCGGTTTGCAGTCCAGGTCATCTGTAGAGAGAGGAGTGTGCCACTTAGAGTGAATTTGGCTATGATGTGGAGCTTTAATGACAGGTGTTCGAAGTTTCAGGGTCATGTGTCCCTGGAGGTGGTGCAGCTGACGGCGTTCGTGGAGATTAAGGCAATTTTTATTTTGGACTTGTCCTGCCTGGTGAACTTGTATCCCAAGAGGATGGGCGTGACAATGTCAGATGCCGATGTAGGGTTCAGCCAGGTTTCCATGGTTCCACATGCACCACAGCGAGTACTTTTTTTCCCTGAGAATACATTATCCAGGTATTTGGGGGTGAGGGGGTCTGTGAAGAGGTTATGCTTCATCAGAAAACAAGGTAAGAATTTGCTCTTTTATATAGAATATATGAGCAAAGTACGGATAAATTGCCCCAGGTACTAGCAAGAAAACTTGAAATAAAGCTGCACTGCCGCTTTTTTCATTGCAAGGTTGGGAGAATCCAACACATCTACCATGCAGCACCTAAGGGATGTGTCAATGTGCTGTTAATACACTACGTGTGCGTTTCTTTAAGTTATTTGAAAAGTATGTTCGAGGCATATGAGCTGCAGTGTTGTCGATTTAGATACCATATATAGGTTTCCTGATTTGTCCTTATATAGGCACAATTCGTATTGCCCATATTTAGGCATAGAAATCCTACCCTTATTTAGGCATTATCCATGCTAACCAAATACATGCATGGCCTCCTACATCCGTTCATCTACGTCACAACGAGTTCTTGGAAAACCAGACTCTTTAGCCTTTAGGACACCCCCTTGCTTGGATATTGATTTCTCCAAGAACTAATTTATTATGCGTGAACATCTATTCCTTAGGGGTTCATTCATGACGTTCTTCTGCCCGACTTTTACGTCAATACTGGCATTCCTAAACACCTTCAAGGTATAAATATACCTTCACTTACCATGGCAAACCACGGTTCAGCTGTCTACTTGCACAACGCGGCTCGCCACAGCAAGTTCGGAAGGAAGTCAAGTCCCCGCCTGACCCACTGACCAGACGCTGTCCTCCTCCTCGCAGAGACTCCAGCTCCAGTGTTTCTGACTCCCCTTGCGGGGTGTTAGAGATCGAGACTCTGAAAGAGATTCCAACCTCACTCATTCTAAGGTATGGAGCGGACCAGAACCTAGAGGGACTTTTGACAAATCTTGGCAACTATGGCTAAACTAGACTATAGACAAACAGCACCTACTTCTTACCTCATACTACACTTAGGTTAGGTACACTGGGGTAGAACTAGCTAGAAGCATCAGATGAGTATTAACATTTTAGCCTGTTATTTATGTATGTATTTTTATGAATATCTGTCATAGATGTAAACCATGCTATTGCAGTATTATTTTATCTTACTGCTAACGCTGTACATATTTTACTTCACATTCTATCTTACGATTGTAGCAGTTCATATCTCTTGCCCGACAAATAAGACTGTTCAATAAACCCTTTTTATTGAAATGCCCTATCTATTTCTGTGTAACTCTGTAGAAACGAAGCATGCACGATTGACTGAGTGAAACTTATCTATTGTTTCCACGATTCTGTGATTGTTCCGATTCGAAGGGAAACAAAGTTGTCATGTTTATGCGGTTGTCAGAAACGAATTCCTTCTTGTTTATTCGAGAAATTTCTAGTGACCTCTGAGTTAGCTGGCACACACAAGTAATTAAGTTTAATGTACTCGATAGAGACATACTGACCTCAGTCCTGTGTCAAAACTATAGTGTATATTATTCCAATGCGCAGGGCCTATCAGGAATATAGGAACTACACTACATGGCGCCAACGGTTTGGTAAGGCACTAATTTAACGCTAGATACTGAAGTAACTCAGTCGTGCTTTTCTCAGAGACCCCTGATCATAATACTCCATAAGACGTCTGGAGTGGGTAGGGATAATATCTGCCATAGCGGAGTAGGACGAAAATCCTATGTATTAGCTGTTTGGTTTGTTCAACGTTGAAGGATACAGTGTTCCAAAATATTGTGCACCTTATCTTTGTTCCCTTGAAACTTGCTCTGCAATTTTTATTAAACCAGGTCCCAAAACGAGGATAATAACACCGGAATCGGTGGAGCTGTACCAGATGAAATTGCAGCAGCTTTTGATTATACAGGGTTTAATGAAACCGATGAAAATGCGAAATTCATCGCTCCAAATTTAAGGAGAGCCATCACTCTAAAACTTCTGAAACATGACCCAACACCAAGAGGTGGTAGAGTAGTTTTTGTGATAGAGGCACATGAATCTCACCAGACAGAGGTATTCTATTCATGGATAGTATTCCCAGAATCAAATCCAGTAACTAAAACGTTTCACTTCTCATACCAGGAGCATGATCTCTGGTTTAAAGGCGCTCTAAAACTTTTCAATCACATTACCAGGCTCGGTCCACTAGGTAGACTAGGAGCAACATGGCCGATTTTTAGCCGGCTACACACCTCATCCGGACATTGAAGCAATGTCCGATGTAGAATTACGTAATCAGATACAAAATGTAATAGAATTACAGTTAAACCACAACTGTCAAAGTCCTGAAAAGGCCTTTACTAAAAACAATCCTACCTCTTCTAAAAAGAAGTGGGAAAATAATAAACAACATTCCATAGAGAAAGATTCTCAATCCCGAGTTAGATCTCCTCAAAAGCAGCCCTCTGAAAGGAGGTCTAACCTCAGGAATAGGGATAATTTGAGAAAACCTGACGGGTATCAAGATACTGATACACGTTCCTCTCGTACCTTTCAGATATCGCAGACATCCGAAAGAAGAGGACGGTCAGATCACAAAGAAGAACGCGTGAAGTCCATAGACGATCCACACGTTCAGAAAAACAAACCAAATGCTCAATTCTCCAAGAAGAAAGTAGCAGGTCTGAAGATAAGACATCCCGAGGATCCTGAGAACACAACTCAAGAACGGAGAATGAGCTCTGACAATGTTGGACAGCGCAGCAGAAGTAACAATAGCGCGCCAGAACCTGAAGGGACTTCAGGAGACAGTGGACTTGAATGAAGACATTAGAGTTGAGACTGTAGACACCAGGGTTAGCACTCCACATAGGTTATATGAAATAACACTCCGGATGGAGGGAGACATACCACGAAAAGTGAAAGCACTCTTTTGAGAGCATCTTTCAAGGGGTTATGACATACTTCTAGCAGAACGGGACTGGCCACCATAATTTGTCAGATAGTGCCCACATGGCGAAGACATCATTATGCCAGCCTTCTCTAACCATGTTCCAGTACATTTAAAATATACTTATGCCAGGAAATGGGCAGTGGCCCAAGCCCCGGCATTATACAAAAATCATGTAGTATGGGATGAGGACTCGCCTTACCATAAAATCCAGTTAACAAATCTACCAACTACACAAAGGCGGTATCCAATTAAGCAAGAAGCTAAAAAACAGGTCAGGGAGATCTTAGATCAACTTGAATACCAAGGGGTGATTGAAACATGCACCTCATCAATGAACAATCCTTTGTTTCCTGTTTCCAAACCAGACAATACATATTGTCTAGTTTTGGATTACAGACACTTAAACTCTTGTTGTAAAACATTTGCAGTACAAAATGCACATAGTACAGCATTAATGAATAACCTTGTGCAGAAAAAATATAAAACCACATTAGATATTTCTAACGGTTTCTTTTGTCAAAACATAGCACCTGAAAGTAGGTATTTGACAGCTTTCTCAATAATGGGGATGCAGCGTCAGTTCTGTCGTCTCCCTCAGGGATTCAAGAATAGTCCAGGGTTATTCTCAGCAGGGGTAACAGAGTTACTACACATTTATGATGACCAGGCATTGTCATATGCCGATGATATCGATCTGACAGACGATGACCTGAACAAGCACTTGAACAGGGTGAATATCATTATACTGGGCTTCACCTCTGAAGGTTATAAATTCACTTTAAAAAAATCGAGAATTGCTAATCTCAATGTCCTTTTCCTAGGATATGAACTATCAAGTGAAGGCAAAAGCCTGGCAGCCAACTTTTTAGAAAAGTGTGCGCTACTCCAACCTCCAAAAACAATATAAAACTTACAATTGATTCTAGGTTTCCTAAATTTTGGAAGAACATACATTCTAAACTACGCAGAAAGGGTTAAACCTCTCTATGAATTAATCAAAACTGTTTTTAAAATCAAACATTGGACACAGGAACACACAGATATCCTGCGTTCACTTCAAGCTGACATGTTAGCAACAAAACACTTACAAACACGCGTAAATGTACGCAATTTAGTGATCCGAATAATTCCGGGTCAACGCGGATTCACCTACTTATCTTTTAACAAAGCTGAAAAAGTACCAATTGCATACAAATCACATTTGTATACACAAGCAGAAATGAAATTTAGATAGACAGAAAAAATTCTGACAGCAGTTCAAACCGCTGTAGCAAAAGAAAGAGCCCTAGCCCAGGGGAAACGCATTATGGTCGTAACCCCTGTACCAGCCTTAGAGGCAGTTACAAAGGCGAGTATTCCAAATGCAAAAGCTTTACATCCGAGATGGATACAATGGGTAATTCTCTTGCTGCAACTGATTTTGAATGTTTTTGATCCTTATTTGAAAATACAAGCATTCCTGCAATACGAACACAAAATTCATCTGCCTACTGAAATTCTCCCTCTTGACCAGTACGAATTTCTAATTTATACTGACGGATCTGCACAACCCACTACGGGGGGGGGGTAAGCAAACTTATAGTGCATCATGCGCGATCGTTAAAGGACGTATGCGCGATGGCAAATTTAGACCAATGGTCACAAAAACGCAATCTCAAGGAGATTGTACAGCTCAGCGAGCTGAACTACAAGCATTTAAAATGGCACTTGAAAATCCGGATTGCGAATTCCCCACACTCAGTGTGCGATTCTTTTTACTGTGTTCAATCATACAATGAATACTTGAAGAATTGGCTTCAAAATGGTTTCAAAGACGCAAAAGGTGGCACAATCAAGCATAAAACGCTTTGGGAACAGGTAGTTCAGTTGCGAAACGGACTACAAAACACTCACATGATACACACGCTGAGTCATCAAAGTGATGGTGTTCACGTTGAAGGGAATTCATTGGCTGATGAAGCCGCGAAAGGGGCTGTGCAAACTGCTTCCGTAGCTGCAATCACTCGTTCAAAAACGAAAATAGACAGTGAAATAATACTGGCTGTCAATGCTTCAAGCAAAGACAGCGGTGCAGTGTTACCTAAAAGGTTTCCACTCAAATACTCATATATAATTGATGCGAACAATGTTCCATTTGCTCGAATCCCTGGAGTGGGGGATAGGGTAATACCAAACATGGAACATAGATTTGGACTAATCCTAGCAGCACATGAAGGGATCGCCTCTGCCCATGCAGGTGTTTCCGCCACAGTATCGTTATTGAAACAGGGATACTGGTGGCCAGGCATTAGGAAACAGACCAGGAATTATGTTTTGGACTGCGAAATATGCCAGAAGATGAAAGTCTCTACTGTGAAACATCCTGCGTAGACCCCCCTGTTAATTTCAGAAAAACCATTAGCATGTGTTTACCTGGACCACTGTGGTCCCTTACAAAGGGATGGTAACTATAAATATATCATGGTCGCAGTGGATTCGTGTTCAAGGTTCCTTTGGATGTGGCCTCAGCACTCAGCTGACGCTCGAACTGTTATATAAGATTTGCGAGTCTTTATCGGCACATACCCAATTGGCACACTACAGTCACATACATCTCGAGCTTACAAAGAAGCCATGTCCTGTTTGTGCGTAGCATTGCGGTATTCTTCTCCATTCCATCCTGAGGGAAATTCTGTTGTGGAGAGAAAAACCGGGACATAAAGCAATCTATAACCGCTAGGGTATTCGGTTCGGGTGATGGGTGGGTCAAACATCTTTATGGGGTCCAACACTCATTAAACAATTTGCCAAGAAATTCTCTAGGGGGTGTCACTCCATATGAAGTCCTATTTGGAAGCAGTATGTTGGTTCTGGACCTTGACATGAAAGGCACAGTGGTGGAAAATAAAAAGTTTTGATATCAAAGATCGTTTGGCTGTTTTATAGGACTTAAATAAACTAAGATCGAAACAAAGCAACGTGTTCCTGAAGCCAACCACCACTAGGGGAAAAACCAACCGTCCCAGCAAGGCCTGTCTGGATCCCAAAGCTTGGTGATCTAGTCAGAGAAAAGATTGCGGACAAGAAGAAATTAGGGCCTTCTTACAAACAACCAGTACCTGTCCTTGCAATCCACGGATCAAGAACAGTACTACTGCCGCCCCTTGCTGGTAAAAAAGAGAAAAGATTTGTGGCCATTGACCTGATCAAACCACACTATGTGGCAGATACTAAGCAGTAGGCCAAGTGGACTCCGACAATGTAGCAGACTCACTCTGCTGGCTACAATCCAAGAGGTTCAAACTGAGAGTCATCACCTTTGAAGATTCTACAGTGAGAAATAAAGGACTAAGCAACAAAGCTATGGAACCCGTCCCTCTTGAGACCCAAATAACAGTTTGTCCTGATACACATGTCTACAATGAAGTAACAAGTGATCAACTGGTTCCAGTGATTTCAACGAATCCTGATGCAATTCCAACCATTGACAGAACTGCCTCTGGCTATTTCATGAACTTTGATACGTTTTCTGAGGATCCCAGTGAACCTGAAACGACGCCAGCACAAAGAACTTTCAAAGAACAAGCAACAGACTTTTTTCATCTGCTAAAAAAGACTTATCTGGTTTCACCCTGGATTAAACTATGGATTGTTTTGGGAATATTCTTCTTTCTACTTTGGTTAGCTCTGGTAATAACTCTGGGTATGCTGATAAATGGAAGATCTATTCAAATGGACATAGCAGGTAAAAGAGTGAACTTACTTCTCCAGCCACACAAATCATCCCATCGTGAAGCAAGAGACTTGTCAGCAGTGAACATCACAGCCGTTCCTATACCAGAGGGTTTAGTTTGGGACAGAACTGAATATGACATTTTTGGCCCGTTGGAACATTTGAAGATTCCACACTTATTTAAAATTTCATTAAGTGACTTTATTACCTCTAGTACCTTTTCTTTTCATTGGGACTTCAAGACTGTTAATAACATGATGTCTGATCTAGAGATGTCTGCAGTATTCACAAATCATGAATATTTAGAGGGTTCATCAGACTATGAACAAATGTATTGTTATAACCACTATGTTCATCATTTCTTTTATAAAACTGCATCTCCTAGAAATGTATTTATGTATAACCAATGGGAACATTGTCCTACACCTTCAAAGGGTAGCTCAAAAACTTTTGCAATGAAATTTCCATATTTTTCGGGGGTTGAACTTATCAAATCCAGCAACGTTTTATTTTAGGAATGTAAATCAGACCGGAACGAAAAATATGTTAACCAATGCGAAAAACATTTATTCTGCAGCCTTTATTGCCCAACTGTCTAGGCAGGGTTTCGACTTTTGGAAAGACAACATTGAGACACAATCTGCCTGGGGTACAAAAGATTGGCAAGTGCAGGGGGTAGAAGCTTTGTTTAGAGCCTGTGTCATCCCTGATCAATTATGTTTTTGAATGACACTGTCCAACAAACGTCTTGCCTTGGGTTAGCTAAGATCAAAGACATGAATACACTGACCATACCTATACCTGCAAGTAATAGCACTACACGGGGGGAGGTCGACGTACATAATATTTTCCATCACATCAGATCCGGAATGGAGAAAATGGTTGCTCTGGCCCACAGACACAAACGACTGTCAAGATCGATTCCTGAACAAAACACAGGGTTTCACTATCAATAGGCCAGACCCACGCTATGTTCAAAGACAGCATCCAGGGGTAGTAACAACATACAGTGTAGGGAAACTCTGCCTTGATTGGCTACAGAAAGCTACACTGCTGGATGTAAAACAGTTATCTTTACTTAAAGAAGGAGCAGACATTGGGGAATTCTTGCTAGGACTGAGAAAACTGCGTCAAAAACGTGTCATATATGGAAGATTACCCAAGCAGAGACTGCAGAACGAATACGAGAAATTGATCGTATTAATTTAGAGAAATCTCTCTCTCTATAGTAGATAATGGGTTAACGACTGTCGTCCAAAATATATTCATTGGACAGCATTGTGTCTTCTGCCATAGACATCATGGAACAAGACTTGGTCATGTTGCAACATCGTCAGTCTCAATTACGTTCTATAATGCTATTAGGCTGGACGCTCCAAAACTTGCGTTCAGGCTATGTGCCTTGGTGTTTAATCAACACTACGTCAGTTTTCAGAATTCAATCTCACTGATAAACAGATCAGACTGGCACAAAGTGGAGCAGACTATACGGTGCCGAGCATTGAAAAACTGGAGAAATTACCATTCATGGTGGCAGAAAAAACAGCTACTGAGTGGATCATACATGGTAAAATTACTCTGCCTGTTACTACTTTCCATTTTCAGTATGGCCTAAAACATATACAAGCAGGCAAATATGAAAGGTTGGGTAAAGAATACATCAAGACATCTTGGTATTTACCTTACACACACACATGTTGGAGTGGGGGGCGTGAAGTGTTTCTTAGCGGTACTAACTGTGAAAACGCACTAAGCGGTTCTCTCCTTTGTCAGGGTATTAATTTACACAGGGCCTGCGATGGTTCTACTACAAACTTATCCTGTCACCTGCAAGGCTCACCAGCTGCAGTGATTAATCCAATTTTTGGATTACTTTCAAATGGAAGTTGCCTCATGTCGAATGATCACAGCTGCTGTGGCATGTTGCCGGGTATCCCATATCTAGTAACGGTTACATCCAGGGTCACTTGCTGTATGCAAGTCTTGTTTCCACAAATACAGACAGTCATGGAGTCGCCTCTGTGGCCTTCACTGAACAGCTCTTCTATACGAATTGATACGCTAAGCAGAATGAATGCCATTCTTTTACAACAAACTGTGCCACTGACCTCGGCCAAAGAAACCTATGATCTACAAGTCGAAAGGACTTCTGCCGAGATACATGTCCTTTTGAATACAAACTGCTCTATACATTTCTCAGAAATGTTGGAACGTATCTTAAACATGTCTGATACGAGTGGTATTGTACATGTATTTAAGACCGTGTGTTCAGGTCTGTTGGCACCTTTTCAAGCAGTCCTCGGAGTAATTCCCAACTTCATGCACTCTGTGTTTGGCGGACTTCCACTACTTTTTGGACTCGTTGCAGGGATCCTATTTTTGCTCCTACTGCTCCGATATGGCAAGCCAAATCACCAACGTCACTCCGAGCAGCATAGAGAGAGCTCTATTGGAGATAAGGTGTTGTGAGCGCATCGTCCAAATTATGGGTTTATCTCGTCTACGAGAATTAAATACCACATGGTTTCTGTCATTCAGACCAATCTGGCAAGATTACATCTTACCTGTTCTACGCATCCTGCTTTGCGGTGAAGAATGCATGCTAGACATCTGTCTAACGCTCCCATCAGTCATTCCTATGGATATCGATACTCTGCTGGACCCGGTAACGGCCCATGCTGTGTGTTTTCCCCAGCGGCTACCAATCCTGATGACGGCATTCATTGAGATCTCACAGACCCAAATTGCTACTGCTGAGGTACAAGAGGAATCAACAGGCTCGCAGGTAACATCCGATTCGAACATTGCTGATGCAACCAATGCTGAAGGCGATGCTTCTCATCTATGTGCGGTTAGTCTTCTAAACGAGGTAATCCAACTTTCACCTACAACGGTAGACAACTTTTTGATTAGGATTAGACTATTTCATGTTTTCTCCATCCTCATACACTGACTTTTGATTCGGCGCACTGTGTACCGGGATGACTCTGGAATTGGCCTTCATTTTTTCAAAACCATGTCCAAAACTGGGAACTTTTTCCTATGATAAATTTTTTTTGTTTAAATTTAGTTTTTTCCTTTTTTTTTGGCACAGTAATCTGCTTCTAGTTGAACTATTCATAGAGAACAGACTTCTTTGATACACTTGCAGAGACAGTCACCTTGTCAAACAAGTGTGATTTATGTAACTTGACATGAAATGGTTTCGGCTTTTTTTCTTCTGTATTTACGAGCCATTTCATAATGAATATATGTATGTTCATTCATTTAGCATTCAATGTAAGTATATGCTTAGAACGAAACCTTGCTTTGATATGTACAGCACCAGTGCATTTTGTGCATGGCAACAGTTCTTATGCATTTTACAAAAGTATTTTTAGACATGTTCTTAGCCATCCATATGTAGCTATGTTTTAGCATATTTAGAATTTAGTTATGTCGTTCATAAGAAAGTGGAGTGGGTGTTGTGTGTCGATTTAGATACCGTATATAGGTTTCCCGATTTATGTCCTTCTATAGACACAGTTCGTATTGCCCATATTTAGGCATAGAAATCCTACCCTTATTTAGGCATTATCCATGTTAACCAAATACAGGCATGGCCACCTACATCCGTTCATCTACGTCACAACGAGTTCTTGGAAAACCAGACTCTTAAGCCTTTAGGACTTCCCCTTGCTTGGATATTGATTTCTCCAAGAACTCATTTATTATGCATGAATATCTTTTCCTTAGGGGTTCATTCATGACGTTCTTCTGCCCAACGTTTACGTCAATACTGGCATTCCTAAACATCTTCAAGGCATAAATATACCTTCACTTACCATGGCAAACCACTGTCTACTTGCATGACGCGGCTCGCCTCGGCAAGCTCGGAAGGAAGTAAAGTCCCCGCCTGATGCACTGACCAGACGCTGTCATCCTCCTCGCAGAGAATCCAGCTCCAGTGTTTCTGACTCCCCTTGCGGGGTGTTGGCGATCGAGACTCTGAAAGAGATTCCAACCTCACTCATTCTAAGGTATGGAGTAGACTAGAACCTAGAGGGACTTTTGCAAATCTTGGCAACTATAGCTAAACTAGACGATAGACAAACGGCACCTACTTCTTACCTCGTACTACACTTAGGTTAGGTACACGGGTAGAACTAGCTAGAAGCATTAGATGAGTATTAACATTTTAGCCTGTTATTTATGTATGTATTTTTATGAATATCTGTCATAGCTATAAACCATGCTATAGCAGTGTTGTTTTATCTTACTGCTAACGCTGTACACATTTTACTTCGCATTCTGTCTTACGATTGTAGCAGTTCATATCTCTTGCACGAGAAATTAGACTGTTCAATAAACCCTTTTTTCGAAACGCCCGTCTATCTATTTCTGTGTAACTCTGTAGAAACGAAGCCTGCAAGATTAACTGAGTGAAACTATTATCTATTGTTTCCACGATTCTGAGATTGTTCCGATTCGAAGGGAAACAAAGTTGTCATGTTTATGCGGTTGTCAGAAACTAATTGCTTCTTGTTTATTCGAGAATTTTCTAGTGACCTTTGAGTTAGCTGGCACACACAAGTAATTAAGTTTAATGTACTCGATAGAGACATACTGACCTCAGTCCTATGTCAAAACTATAGTGTATATTATTCCAATGTGCAGGGCCTATCAGGAATATAGGAACTACACTACAGCAGATCTCACACTTGGCATTAGATCGCCATTTGGTGTTGGGCTTGGATGCTTGCACCTTGTTGTTGTCTTGAAAGAAGTCTTTGTAGTCACGAGATAGGTGACTCCTCCCTTGGACGATAGTGCGCATTGGCATTGACTCCATCCTCAGATTGTTTTTTTCTGCCATTGGGTTCAGATGCAATTTTTGCGCACCGGTTCGAAACTTTAGTTTCAAACTTTTCAACGCGCAAAACTTTCACAAACTTTTCCAATTGACTAGACACACCGAAATCTCGACGCGCCTTTCATCAGTTCGATTCCAGTCGTCGACGGGGGCCGCTGGGCCTATAAATGCCGTAAGGCCTACGGCTCATGGAAAATGCCAAAAAATGCCACTAGTGTGGAGCAACATTTCCACACAGTGACCATCCCAAGGTCTGTAACCTGTGCCTCTCGCCAGAGCACGGCGAGTCCAGCTGCCCAGCCTGCGCCTCCTTTCGATCAAAGAAGACCATTCGAGATCGTCGAGGTCGACGACCCGCCATTGCGTGGAAATCAGCACCGGAAACCGGTTGACGACTTTGACGAAGGCCCAGATGATATAGAAAAATACTCTGAAGATATCCAAATCGTGTCAGAGGCAGAAGACTCAGATGACCCCATCACTCCTGGGCAACGAGTGAGTACTACTGTCCCTTCCCAACCCCCACACCAAAGCAGAAGTCACCGGTCAATACTTTGCCTGTTGGCCCCAGTCGCGACCGAAAAAACACACTTCAGAAGCCCTGCCTCCGGGCCCGGCTCCAAAGAAAAAAGACAAGCCTTCCGGTAGCTCGGGACCAAGCAAACCGCATGTACTAGTCCCACCGGCACCTTTGGCACCGAAGCCAAAAGAACACTCTGCTCCGAAATCTGCTCCAATTCCTTCCACTTCCAAAGACAAACCAGCCTCGACCACATCGAAGCCCTTGGATAAGCCGGCGTCGAACACCTCTAAATCTAAAAATCACGCCACGGCTCCTAAACCAAAGCCTTCAGAACCGAAAACCAAGCCTAAGGATTCCACCAAGCCTCCTAAGGCCAAAGAGCAGAAGACTCTGCAACAGCCCCGCTCGGAATCGAAAACATCGGCGCCGAAAGCGGTTATCGAGGAGGAGGAACTCTCTCATCCGGATCCTGTTTATCCTAAAAAGAAAAAGATCTATATCAACCCTAAAACAGGACATGTCACAGCTGTGCCATGCAAGAAGAGGAAATTGGACACAGCACAAACCCCTCCAGTGCCTGTGAAGGACTGTGTCACATCACCTATGCCTCCTTCTTCTCCTGTCCTTCCATCTAACACCCCTCCTCTCCCCAAAACCTGCTACACCGCCTCAGCCTATAACTTCTCCACCACATACACCACCGCCAGACGATGATGATGATGGCCTAGGGGTGGGTGGTGACCCTAATGACCCGTTCACAGATCCAGATGACCCACCACAAGACGATTGGGATTACAATGATCCAATAGATCCCCCAGACCTCCCAAGCCCCCAACCATACCCAACAAAACCATCTCCTCCAGTTGATAATATTGGGTTTGGACAACTCCTCAATAGGGCTGCTGAAATTCATGGGGTGCACATGCACTCGCTCACCAGAGGTGGATTTTCTTCTAGACACATTTGAACAGTCCCCGAAAACTGTACAAATATTGCCAATGATTAAAGGGGTCATTAAGCATGCTCCTGCCATATTTAAAGATCCTGTACGGGCCAGGATTCTTAATCCTAGGATCGATAAGAAATATAGACCTGCCCCTGACGATCCTGCGTACATCAAAGGTCAGCTGCTTCTAGATTCATTAGTAGTGTCCAATGCTAGAAAGCGAGCTAATTCACAAACCTCAAGGGACGCACAGCCCCCTGATAAAGAATCTAAATTAGACGCATCTGGCAAGAGGGTAGCTGCACAGGCGGCCAATCGCTGGGACATAGCCAACACTCCATCACTGCTGGCTAGATATGATAGGGCCCATTATGACCAGCTGTAAACCCTATTACAGCATTTGCCTGACCAGTATAAAACTCAAGCAAATGACCTAATCCAAGAGGGCAAACTAATCACCAACGCATCAATTAAATGTGCCCTTGATGGACCAGACACTGCACTAAGTCTGTTAATACTAGTATACTGCTCAGAAGACCTGCTTGGCTGCGCATTTCAGGCTCCAAGCAGGCGATCCAAACAACCATTCTAAATCAGCCGCTCAATCAAAACCAACTTTTTGGGCCGGCTGTGGATACTGCTCTTGAAAAAATGAAAAAAGATACAGACTGCTAAGTCCATGGGAGCGTTGCAGTCTCCGCAAACGCGTGGCTCCTTTCGTCGCTCCTTTTATAGAGGAGCCTCCAAGAACGTGGGCACAGATAGCTCATCTTCCTTTAAAAACACCACCCAAACATCCCCCAATAGAGGATATTTTAGAGGAGGTTACAGAGGGAACAACAGTACAGGGAGAGGTCGAGGTAACAACAACACTCGTACCTCCCTTGCTGCTAAACAGTGACTTCCCTCCACTCCCCCCCCCCCCCCCCCCCAGACCATTCCACTCCGGTCAAGGGAAGATTAACACAGTTCCTACCTGTCTGGAACTCCATCACGACAGACAGGTGGGTAGGACAAATTATCCAATATGGTTACTGCCTTAACTTACAGCTACCCCCCCACCCCAAACATACCACCCAGACAGCGTCAAATGTCCGCAGACCTTCTTACACTTTTGAAACAAGAGGTTCTCTCACTGCTTCAAAAGTACGCCATAGAGCCATTCCCCTTACTACACCAGGGAACAGGGGTTTACTCCCTGTATTTCCTAATCCCCAAAAAGGACGGGACCCTACGGCCAATTCTCGACCTCAGACCCCTCAGTAAGTATATACACTCGGATCATTTTCACATGATCACTCTCCAACAGGTGCTTCCCCATCTACAACAAGGACACTTCCTTGCCACACTAGATCTCAAGGACGCCTACTTCCACATTCCCATACATCCTGCTCAAAGGAAGTATCTAAGGTTCGTACTGGACTGACAACATTATCAGTTCAAAGTCCTTCCATTCGGGGTCACCACAGCTACCAAGTGCCTTGCAGTAGTAGCAAAAACAACAGTTGATGGACAGAATACAGAACAATGTCATACATTCACCCCAGTACAGAGATCTGGGTCTAAATCCATTGTTTTTTTGCTCACCATGCCATTCCAGTTTGGACCCAGCCATATGCAAATCAGTCTTGACCCTGTGCCCTATGGGAACAGTCCAGCCCAAACTGCCAGGCCAGGTCCTCCCTGGACTGGAAACAAGCATCCTAGGACCGGTTTCGGGGTTTCACCCCTCTTCAGCCAGGATAGCTTGTTTCCAGTGGCATGGAGAGCACGGGACTCACGTCTGAGCATACCCGTCCCACTCTGGGTGACAAATGCAAAAAGAACTGTTGATGGACAGAATGCAGAACAATGTCATACATTCACCCCAGTACAGAGATCTGGGCCTAAATCCATCATTTATTTTTTTCTCACCATGCCATTCCAGTTTGGGCCCAGCCATATGCAAATCAGTCTTGACCCTATGCCTTATGGTAACAGTCCGGGCCGAACTGCCAGGCTCACTGTGCCACTGGAATCAAGCTATCCTGGCTGAAGAGGGGTGAAACACCGAAACCGGTCCTAGGATGCTTGTTTCCGGTCCAGGGAGGACCTGGCTTGGCAGTTCAGGCTGGACTGTTCCCATGACGCACAGGGTCAAGACTGATTTGCATATGGCCAGGTCTAAACTGGGGTGGCATGGTGAGCAAAAGAATGATGGATTTAACCCAGATCTCTTGACTTGGGGTGAATGTTGTGATTTGTTCTGCATTCCGTCCATCAATTGTGTGTCTTTTGCTTGCAGTAGTAGCAGCACACCTACGAAGACAACCGATCCATGTCTTCCCGTATCTGGATGGCTGGCTAATAAAAGCCAGATCATACAACCAGTGTATCCAACACACTCATCAAACCATCCAAACACTGCACAACTTGGGGTTCACAATCAACTATACCAAGTCTCACCTTCAGCCTCTCATGTACATCAATATCTGGGGGCCACAATAAATACTTCCACAGCTCTAGCGTATCAAAGCGCAGCCAGGGTAGCCAGTATACAAGCTCTCATCACCAAATTTCAAATCCAACACTCTCCCCCAGCCAGAGTGTTCATGCAACTCATATGCATGATGGCATCTTGCATTTTCATCGTACCTCACGCAAGACTTCAAATGCGTCCCTTACAGGAATGTCTAGCACATCAATGGAATCGGGCTCAGGGACAACTTACAGATCTGGTGTTGGTGGACAGCCGCACACATCGCGCTCTGCAGTGGTGGAACACAAAAAACTTGTCCAAAGGGCGGCCGTTCCTCGAGCCTGTTCCACAGATAGTACTAACAACAGACGCACATGGTGGTGAGCCCATCTCTTAGCTCACACAACGCAGGGCAAATGGACCACTCAACAAAAAGTGCTCCACATCAATTCTCTGGAACTACTAGCGATATTCCTAGCTCTGAAATCTTCCAACTCCATGTACAAAACAAAGCCATCCCGATCCGAACGGACAACATGACAGCCATGTATTACATACAAAAACATGGAAGGAACACGTGCACTACAACTGTCCCAAGTTTCACAGAACATTTGGAGGTGGGCCATCCCACAAAACATATACCTCCTAGCAGAACACCTTCCAGGAGTCCACAATCACATTGCGGATCTGTTAAGTCGACAGACACAACAGATTCACGAATGGGAACTACATCCACAAGTTCTATCTTTTTTCCAGATGTGGGGCCAACCAGACATTGATCTATTTGCCACACGCGAAAACGCAAAATGCCCAACCTTCGCCGCCAGGTTTCCACACCCACTGTCCAAGGGCAATGCGATATGGATGAACTGGTCAGGCAGATTTGCTTACGCTTTTCCGCCACTCCCACTGACTCCACTGGTGGTACGCAAGCTCCGACAACAGTCTTTAACAAGCATTTACAATGCAATGGTCTCGGCATTGGTAAAGTTAGAGCTATTGGTATTGCTCATGACATTATTTTTGTTTGTGTCTTTGTTTTTAAAACATTTAAAGAAACTGCATTGTTATTTACATTTCAATAGCTTAATCACACTCAAATGCGGGACCTATTGCATTTGCACCCACACACAGATTAAGCTATTGACACTGTAAATAACAATGCCGTTTCTTTAAATGTTTTAAAAACAAAAACATAAACAAAAATAATGTCATGAGCAATGCCAATAGCTCTAACTGTACCAATGCCGAGACCATTGCATTGTAACTGCTTGTTCTTAATGAATGGTTGTCAACTAAGGCCCTAACGACGTTGCTCTGTCTCAAATTGTTTGGCTTGCACCTAATCGCCATGTTGGAATTTCCATATTATCCAACGTTCACTGGATGTCAAAAGTGAAACACGCTTTGTCTTGATTCAATCTGAATGAAAGAAAGTGCTGTTTTATTTCCTTAAACACAGCACTTTCTATTAAAATGTGTTAGTTTTAGCAATATCGTAACATATCTCACAGCAATTACAAATAATTAAGAGCATCGCAGAGACCTTGTTTAAAGGGCAAAGGGCCTGTGCACAAACCCACCTGTATTATAAAGAATATAATGATCAATACATAAATATAAGTGAATGTTTACCGATTTTGGAAATGTCGCTTTCTTAGGGTTTACCAACGCTAGCTGCTCATTTTCCAGCCAGGCTAAGGACAAAGGGGAGCATGTATGCATGACTGATTAAAAAAAAAAAAAAAAAAAAAAAAAAAAGACACAGTGAGCTGTATATACTCTGACAACGGAGAGAGAGTCACAGGGCAATCTTAGGAATTTATACTTCTATCAAGAATTAACTGAAGCCACATTACACAGATACAGTTAATGCCAGTTGCAGATTAAGAGCGGTCGATTTGCCAGGTTGCATAAGCAGTGCTGAATACTTAAGCAGATTAAATAGACTTTTTGAAGTATGCACAATAGCTTTGAATACAGGTCTGTATATGCTGTTTGCGGAATTGGATGAACTAACAATTGATTCCCCTCACCTCTCAAACTGTATGCTCAAAGTTGCATAGCACTATATTTAGATGCACAGTTCAAAAAACCTTTATTGTTACCAGGCCTTCATGGATACTGTTTGCGAGGAGGGCTAACATTAGAGGATCTCACCAGTGCTGGCACCGCAGGGTGAGACTGCTGGAGACCTTGTAGATTTGGGCAAGACAAGTTAGGGACAAATGTAGTGGAAAATGGAACTTATAATCGCTCCTTAGGCCTGTTGATGCTGGGTAAACATTTGTAGAACAGATACACCACTTTAGTGAGGGGTTTGGAGTGGAGGTTTTGGCAAATAGAACACTTCGATAAGAGGCAAGTAACATTGGTCACATTTTCGTAAAATGTGAAGACCACTCTACAGAAGGGACAAAAAAAATACTTTCAGCCTTTTGCTACTGAAGTAATTTTTAAAATGCTCCTGCTTTAGCCAGTCAACTGGTCTAACCGTGGTAACTAGAAGTGGAGGCCATTTTAAAGCTTTCAATACTATACGCAGCAGTGTTACCACTGAGACCACTTTCTCTCTTTAGCTAATCCTCATCCTGAGTGATTACATGAATGGTCTTCAACGGGATATACACTTCCAGCAGCTGGGGCTTCCTTTTCTTTTTTATTATATTTTGGGACTATAGGTTAAAACTATGATATTAGAACAAAACAACCAAAACAAGCAATGGCAAAGCCAATAGGACTTGCGTATGAGATTTATCGGCTCCGTCAATGTTTAGCCATGTTGTCTGGCAGCACAGTTGCTGTGCAGCATGGTTGACAGTACATTTTTTTTAAATTGCTATGGTGTGGTGAATGCAGAGCGTGGCAATTTTTTATTTTTTTTTAAACTTTCAACCATGTTGCACGGCAGCCGCAAGACCTAATGGCTTTGCCAATGTTTTTTTTTAATTTACTGCTGACCAGGTAATACACCAGGATGACGCTGAGGAGCAGGGCACAAAAGAGCGTGAGCCGGTGGCAGGCCTTCTGAAAAGAGGTGCCCGACAGCAGAAGGAAGATCGGATGTTCCTTCATGCCAGAGGCAGACGCAGAGATTATGGGGCAGTGGCTGTACCAAAAAAAGAAAAGGAAGCAGGCAGAGTTCATTAGCGCGGCGCGGCCAACTCCATCCTCCGTCTTGGGACACCCATGAAGAGCAAAGGCCGCATATCTGGGGAGGTTGCTTTGGAGTGGAGAAGGAGAGAGGGAGGATAAGCTCGGGTGTAAGCAGAGTGTGTGGAGAGACCAGTGGCACCAGACGCGTGTTGTAGGTTTCTTTATTGGCCTGAGACAGGACTATATTTCAGGGCGTTAAGAGGTACAACCAGGCAGTAGGGATGCAAGAGGACATTGGGGAAGAGCGGGTGTAAGCAACAATATGGGAGCAGGGCGGTAGGGCAGGTTGCAAGCAACGACACAGGCAGGGGAGGACAAGGTGCAAGCAACAACGTGGAAGGAGTGCAGTGGAGTAGGCATCCAACTTAACTGACATTCCGGGAGGGGATTGTGCGAGGGAGCAGCAACACAATGGAAAGCAGGAGGGGGTCGAGCAGCATGAGGGACCGTGGGAGTGTCAAGCAAGATGACGGACAGCGGGAGGAGGATGGTAGTTGTCAGGAAGATGAAAGATAGCAGGAAAAGGGCAGAGGGGGAATGGGTAAGCAACGAAGTGAAGTAGGGGAGATGGACAGTAAAAATACAAACATATGGATTGTAACATCTAAAGTAAGAAAAACAAGTAAACTAAAAGTGACAGTAGAAGCACACTTGACAAGGAAGAGGTAATTGGTCCATGCTCTAGTGAAAGCACAAACAAACGAAGAGAAAATACAACTTTCATGCGCTGACCAATAAGAAGCAAAGAAATGAGGGTGACGACGAAGCCAACCTATGGTAAGCATTCGGCGGGCTTAGAGCCCTTTCCAAGTTTTATTTTAGTTAACAAACGATCTTGCAGGCAACAGCACATGCGCCGCCTCAGGTGAGACATACAAACAACCAAATATCATTGATTATGTTGTTTCATTTGGTCATTGCTGACTCAATAATCAACATAATTCAGCAGCAAGAACACTGAATGGCAGTGATCATAGGGAGTTGCTTAAGAACAATAGAGGCAATCTGGAAAAGAAGACGGTCAAAAACAGAAGGCAAAAATAATTGAGAAGGGGGTGAAAATATTTACTTTTATGGTTTGTTTTAGGCGCAGCCAATTGAAGCGCAGAGTAAACATGACATTTTCGTATTCAGGGCCCGGCCACCCATCCCTCTACACTGCTGCTGCCGGTCAAGCTGGGATGCGGGTAAATAAACTTTAAGTGGTTGGCGGCTTGTCCCATGCCTGCAGCGCTGATGCAGTTAAAAGCAGTTGCAGGGAATGCTGATAAGGTGTCTGTGTACTCACCAGGCCTCGCTACCGGGCTCCGCCGCGCTCCGGGAGTGCTGGCCGTGCTGCCTCCGGGGTAGGCTCCTCCATTCTTCCCGTGCGGCCGCTGATCCGTAACGTGAAACTCCCCATATGTTAATGCCCGGCGTCAATACTGCGCATGTGCCACATTGCACGCATGCGTCTAAGCACGCCACTGCATTTCAGTCCTACCAAAAGGAGGGCACTCTACGTAACAGATGCATCTTTAAAAGATTAAGAGTATACAGGATGCCACGTGTTCTTTGGAGTTCATGACGTCTGCTTTTCATTTATAAATATATTATTTCTTGTAAGCCATATCTACCGTGTAGCGAATAGTAACTGATCGTATTCCAACCTAAATGCCACGTTTGCATATGCCGAAGGGATTCGGCAGTAGCCACGTGCACGGACGTAGAAGGGATCTGCCTTTTGTGCCGCGGCGGAGGCTCGAAGAGTGGCTTGGGAGCTGGAAATGTGGCAGACTGCGGTTCCCTGAGCTGAGCCTTGCTGCCTTTCTCCGAGGTGAAAGCAGAAATGCCTCGGAGAAAGGCAGCGTCATTTTCGGATTCGGGGGCGTGTTCTCCTCTTGCCATTGGCTGGAGGAGATAATTAGATTTGTTGAAAAAAACACGCCCCCGAATCCGGAAAGGACGGGGCCTGATCGGAGTGACGGACCTCTTCTCCAATGGCTGGCCAGCATTCAAGAGGCCAGCCAATGGAGAACAGGGGAGAAGAGGGGCGGGTTCAAGCCCCTCTTCTCCAAGTCATTAAATCTCGGATCGAGACTGCGCAAGCGCAGCCTTCGAGCCGAGACCTAAAAAGGATCCTAGTGGCTCCCACATGGGCGCGGCAACCGTGATTCACAACACTACTGGAACTCTCACTAGTCCCACACCAAAAACTACACCTCTCCCCATCACTGCTAACGCAGAACCATGGAGAGATAAGGCACCCCGATCCAACTCAACTGAATCTCGCGATCTGGTTCCTGAAGTCCTAGAGTTAGGTTACCTTAACCTTATACCCGACTGTATGAACTTCATTACAGAGGACATGCGCCCTACCAACAGAGCTTGCAACGCAGCAAAGTGGAAAAGATTCCCCATTTACTGCACTAACCATCATATCGATCCTCTGGATGCGTCCATCCAGAACTTCATTTGCTACTTACTACATTTGCAAAGATGTAATTTGGCATACTCATCCATACGTCTACATCTAGCAGCACTTGCCGCTTTCTTACAAAACAGACAACAGTTGTCACTTTTTAGGGTCCCAGCAATTAAAGTGTTTATGGAAGGCCTTAAATGAATCATACCTCCCAGATTACCACTCTCTCCAGTGTGGAATCTCGACATTGTGCTTACTAGGCTCATGGGACCCCCATTTGAACCTCTACATAAATGTGAACTTCAGTTCCTCACATGGAAAGTAGCTTTCCTTATTGCAATCACCTCTCTCAGGAGGGTAAGTGAGATCCAGGCTTTAACCATACAAGAGCCATTTTTACAAATGCATCGTAACAAAGTGTTCTTAGAACAAACCCAAAATTCCTGCCTAATGTCATTTCTGCTTTTCTTCTTAATCAATCTGTGGAGCTACCGGTGTTTTTTCAAAACCCGGACTCCGTAGCAGAGAGAGCTCTTCACACCCTAGACGTCAAAAGAACTCTACTCTATTACAAAACAAAACAATTGTTTGTAGCTTTCTCTCCTCCTCATAAGGGTAATCCCATCTCAAAAGCTGGGATTGCAAGATGGATCGTTAAATGTATCCAAATATGCTACCAATAAGCCAAGCGCACATTAACAATTCCCCCTAGAGCACTCTCAACACGCAAACTAGGGGCTTCCATGGCATTCTTGGGGAACATTCCCCAAAAGACATTTGTAAGACAGCGACATGGTCTACAACACACACCTTTACTAAACACTATTGTGTTGACGTGCAAGCCAAGCAACAAGCTTCTGTAGGCCAAGCTGTTCTTAAAACACTTTTTCAAACTACTGCAACAGATACAGGTGACCACCGCTAGGGGAGATACTGCTGTACAGTCTATGCTAAGTGTGAGATCTGCAGCTCATATGCCTCGAACGGAAAATGCTACTTACCAGTATGCATCTGTTCTTGGCATGTAGAGCTGCAGATCCTCACATGAACACCCACCTCCCCGGGACCTGTATATGTTCCAGTACTATCTTACTTAGATATACACACATGGACATCTTTCTTTTCTACTAACTCCATCATTTCCCATCGTGGCGAAAAACAATCTGAGGATGGAGTCGATGCCCATGCGCACTATCGTCCAAGGGAGGAGTCTCCTATCTCGTGACTACAAAGACTTCTTCTAAGACAACAATGTGCAAGCATCCGAGCCCAACACTAGATGGCGATCTAATGCTAAGTGTGAGGATCTGCAGCTCTACATGCCAAGAATAGATGCATACTGGTAAGTAGCATTTTCCTTACATAGTTGGGTACTACTTTAAAAACGCACAACACATCTACCATACTGGACCTCTAGGCAATGTATCCATGTACTGTTTATAGACTACTTTTGTGTTTTTTTTCAGTTATTCCAAACCTACTTTCATAGTTGTTGTACTACGTTTGAAATGCACAGCAGTGCCTCTACCAAAAAGCACAGTGCACAACAAGGCTAGGAACATATTATTCCCAAATCCTTTCCGTTCCTAAAATGGCTAGAGCTCAAATATGCCCGATAGGCTTAGGAGGGGTAAACTAACAAAGACAAGCATTGGCATAGCCAATAAGTCTCGCCTTTGGGACCTTATAAGTATTTAGTTATGTAGCACAATATCCTTGGTGCAACAACATTAACTGTTGAATGGTTAAAAACTTATAAGGTCCCAAAGGCAAGACCTATTGGATATGCTAATGCCTGTTCAATCTGGTGAGCGCCATTTACTTTGAACATTTATACTATGTCACTATCATAGACATAGAAAACAGATCTTGGTTCCAACTTTTGAAAACAGAATTAAAACTCAGAGAAAGTGCACGCAAAATACATACACGTAAAATACATTGGGTAAAATAAGTGGTCATAATAACTAAATTATAAAAACGCATAGTGCATTTAACATAAATCCATTAACTGCAAAGTGCATCATCGGACCACTGAAATATACATGCAATGTATAGAATTGACAATTGTAGTGGAAATGTATCTATTTTATTATATAAGAACATCTGCTGTCGTCATATATCTTAAATTGCGCAAACCCCTTTCGTATAACATTTTAAAATGAAACATGCTGCGTAAACATGAGGCGTCAGGGAGATGGGATTAAGTACAGCTGATTTCTTAGCATAGAAACCGCGCAAGGCTAAGCCCGTAAAACACACTCGTAATTGAAATAAAATGCATGGCTGCTCAATGCCGAGTTAAATATAAACAAGTAGGCGCGGTTGAAGCTTAAGTTCAATAGAACATATGCCAGACTTTCGAAATGTGACACACAATGTGTGCTTATGATCTCAAGTGCCGATCCGTGAATAGCATGTTGAAACAAGCGGGACTGCAAGTCCCATAATGCCTCATTGTAATCGCATGCAAAGTGTAGAATAGGCAATGAAAAGTCCAAAGGCATCTATAGTATGAATAGCGTCCAGACCCGACAACCAAAGCGTAGCCTACAAAGTTATGTTGGTGATCAGAAAAATCACGTGCCATGCAACACACTACAAGTGAATACGCAGCTTCACCACTGAACTCTGGACACGGGCGCCGAGTGGATTCCGGATGGGAAGAAATGTGAATTAAAAAACACCCTAATAGTGTTAATGTCAAGTGTTCTCTGCTGTAGACGCAACACGCAGTCTATGCAAATTCATTAAACTGTAGGGTCGGGGGAGATCTTAGTGTAAAAAATTTACGAGCCAAGCAAACCTCACCATTGGCATTTCTAGTCAGGGGAAAACAAAGACCTTCTCGCCACACACACACATGCACGCTCGCTCGCTATCCTCCCCCATGCGCTGGCTCAGCGAGACCTAAAAACCAGGGGATTTTTCTGAGGCAATAAGCCATCAAATATTAAGACTCGCGGCAGAACAAGCCCTGGATTCATCGCAAACAGTAAATATTTGAGCACAACATATCTACCATGGCACCAGATGCAGCTCACATCTGTAAAGGGTTTCCAGGCAAAGGGACGGAAGGGTCATAAAACCCCCGCCCCTCACTCCACATCTAAGGAGGCGAGGAATTCTTCGGGTGAAACAAAAGGACCCCATAAAACTTGTGCTTATCTCGAGGAAGCGCATTCCTCGAAGGCTCTCTGAAAACTGGCTGGGATGTTACCAGAGCCCTCATACAGATTAAAGAACGCACTAACAAAGGGGGGAAAGGCAGCAGTTGGCCTTCTCTGTAACAGTCCAAACATACAATTTCAGTAAAAGGCTATGCTGGTGCCGCAAGCACGCACTAACACGCGTGCGAGTGCTACATTTACCGCAGCTTAAAAGTAAAGTAACTGCCTTACAACCATTTCACATAGGTAATAAACAAAGGTACAAAACTAGAACAATATTTAGGCAAGCGACTTATTTTTTAAATAGATCACAAAATATTTATTAACAGCTGATACTATATAACACATGGCACACACAGTTGAACGTATTGCCCAAAATAACACAATATTACAGGTACTATGTCAATATTTACCAGTTACTGCGGCAACTTCTACAAATTTAATAAACTTGCTGCATAGCATTGCAACATGCACTGTAACAGAGGAACATCGTACTTCAAGGTGCACATATGCGCAGAATTGCAGCTTTACTTACTGAGCCTCTGCAATCTCTAAGGTGGCGATAGTAGTTAATATTATATGCTAACCTGGTTATACCAGCAAAACCAGGTACACAGGATCAAGGACAAATGCGAGTTTGGATCATACCCAAAATCACATGGCCTAGGCCTACATATAGACAAGTACATAGGGCCATGCACATTTCCCTTAATAACTACCCCCTATAAAGGGCGGGGTAAATACAACATAAGGGTTTACATTTATGCTGCACCAAAAAATAAGCAAAGTATGTAGTGTTTCCAGCTCAAATATTTGGATACATTCCCAAATAACAGTGCACGATAAATTAACCCATCAAGGTATAGTGTTAGATGTGTGTGTGTATGTATATGTGTGTGTGTGTGTGTGTGTATATATATATCGTTATATGCGCACACCATATATAGCTACATATTTCATTGTATTCAGATATATACATATATGTATACATATAACTAGGAGGGAGATACCATCAAGTACATATGTACAGGTGTAAATATATATATATATACGCTCCTGTTGCAAAGTCATCCTGTGCCCTGGGCACCCCCCAACTTTTTGCTGACTGGAACTGGTGGTAACTGACTGACTGACCCTGGGCTCTGCCTAACCAGGGCCAGTGCCAAGCTGAAAGGAACACATTAGAATACAGTTAAAACACCCAACGTACACTATGGTATGGTGGGGTACCCCTGTAATTGGCATGACCTACCCCATAAGCCCCTAGTATATAATGGGGCAGGGGATTGAAACTACCTAGAAGTCCCCAGTACCCTGGGATATGGCATTTTAGAGGCCAGCAGCGTTTTCTGCACTAGCATGTGTGCAGTCCTGAAGCCTGAGGTCAGTTTAAAAGCAGCACTGGGTGCCAGGACTGCTTTGAAACAGTACATTGCTGGTCAAATTAGACTTTGATACTAGGAACACAGTAAAAGGAGATTCTGCAATATTTCTACAGATTCAGAACCCCTAAAGCCTCCCCTAGTTGCACAGGGGGTGGGGTGTCCTGTAGAAATTAGGGAAATACTTATAAAATATGTTTTTATAAGCCCTGGTGCTAGAAGACTGGCCCAAGTCATTTTCCCCATTCCAAACCCCATGGCCCATAGGTTAACATGGTAGGAAGTTAATTATTAATAAATATTGATAGGAGAGGACTAGCCGGACCATTCAAAGACTTCCCAGAATGGTAGTAGTAAATCCAACAATATTGTTGAATTTCTCCTAAAGTGTACATACAAGAAGTTATAAGACTTTCTTGTTTGTAAGTCCAAATTCAGCCTTCCAGTGGTCTGCCCTGATTGGTCCGAGTTAAGTGGATTAGCCAGGCTGCTTTGAAGAGGTGATAAAGGACCACTCTGCTGGGAGGGCAGTGTACTGGTCTACAGGTATGCCAGGCCAGGAGGTGGAGTCGTAAACTATGCTCTTCAAAGGCAGAGGGGAGGCCTGGGTTTCAGTTTCACTCTGACACTCTTGACCAGAAGTCAGGGCTAGGCTTAAGGAAGGTATGTGCAGATGGTAGGGGGAGAGTCCATGGAAATAAGCCATCCCAGGGGGTGTGTTTAGCCTGCTCTTACCTCCTTGATGGAAAATCAGCCATTATGGATTTGGAAGAATGATGCACTCTGGGACAACAAAATGCCACACTCTGCAGGATGTGGTCATCACTATGAGGAGTTACCCTGCTTTCATTGGTCAGAGGTGACCTGTGGCTTGACCCAGAGAATTTTGAATAAGTATCTGAGAGGGGCAGAGCCCTCCAGATCTGCTGCTTGAAACTTACTGAAGCAAGACGTGCCCTGCTGCAAAGTTCTGCTGTGCAAAGACTTCTAAGGCCTGACCTCTAAAAACTGCACCATCTGAAAACTGCAGCCCTGTGGATTACCTTGCGACAAAAGGACTAAGAAGTAGACTCCCTGCAAGCTATAGGTTAAGAGAGCTCACCTGGACATCCCCACAAAGAATCCCCAGCCTGGAGTACCAGTGGATTTGAAAGAGTTTTGTTCAAGTGGATTGCGGAATTGAAGTTTCACACTTTCAAGGACCCTCTCGGAGATTCCAGAACCTTGGACTGTGTGTTGGATACTTTGGGACACGCAAGCAGAACTTCAGAAAGGAGTTCTAACACGACCCGCCTGTTGGAGAAGGCGGCACTGCACAGTGGTGAGATATTCTCCAGACAGAACAGTTTCTAAAGGTGTGTCCCTGTCAGAGAAAACGAAATGACTTAAAGGGGCACTGTTGGTTTCTAAGCCCTAGAAAGTGACTAATCTTTAAAAATTCATATCTCTGGTTCCCTACAGTGGATTCTTTTCGTTTTGGTGTCATTTAAAAGATACAAATATTACATATTTTTATAAATTGGTGCTGGATTTTTATTTTGTGTTGTGTCTTAATTATTTACTGAAATTGTGTTTTTGAATGCTTTACATACCTGTCTTTGAAGTTAAGCCTGTCTGCTCGCAGCCACGTTACCAAGGGTTGAGCATAGGAATAATTTTCTAAGACCTATGCTGGGTCCTATCATGTGTTAGTGGCCTTATAGCCTGTGGCAGACCTACATTTGCCCCTACCAATAACCCAATTTCCAACATTTGGTGCTCAGCGGTGTGGATGAGGACTTGCATTTAAAGCGTACACCTTTCAGTAAAGTGAATTGAGATTGTAAAAATCCTCTAAATTGCCTTAGAACAAAACATTTGAGTTTGATTTTTGGAATTTGGACTAAACTGTTTTTAATCCATGGTTTTGATTTTTCCAACTTGTTCTAAGTCTGTTGTGCCTAGTTATTGTGACCCAAAACTAGGGAACCATGGAGCTGGACCTGGCTAAACTAACCCAGTTCACAGTGGGTGATCTTGGGGTACAATGTAGGCTTAGGGGGCTGCCTGCTTCCAACAAGATTAAGAAGACAGCGTTGCTTAAGTCCCTAACGGCCTGGGCTGGAGTAGCTGAGGAGACGCAAGGGGGGATGGAGGGTGAGCCCCCCCAACCTCACCCGAGAGATGGGTGAGGATGAGACCTCTCCCATTGTGACTAGTGTTAGCCAGGTGAATCAAGGTGGGGGTGGGAGTGGGGAAGGGTCCCTTACTCAGGTACCACTACTGTCCCTTGCAGAGAGACCGCTTCAGGCTCAATTAGAGTTGATTGCCTTGGAGAAGGAGAAATTCGAACTGGCTAAGAGAAGATGGGAGAGGGAGGAGGAGAAGAGGAATGGTGGCAGCGAAAGTGAAGAGGATGTTGAGATGTCCAGGGGTGGTAGATTTGAACCTAAACTTCCCAAGGGCATAGTACCCAAGTACACTGAGGGGGATGACATTGACAAGTGGCTAGCAGCTTTTGAGAGGGCCCTTAAAATGAGTAGGGTCCACTCTAGGTATTGGGGTGCACTCCTGTGGGAGTTGATTCCAGTAGCTGGGAGGGATAGGCTCCTGACCCTGAAGGGAGAGGATGCAGAATCATACCAGCAGATGAAGGCATGCTTAGTCAAGAGATTTGGTCTGACTCCAGAGCAGTACAGGGTAAAGTTTAGAGGCACCCAGAAATTGAGTTCAAAGTCTTCGGTAGACTTCGTGGACATTTCAGTGAAGGCACTGGAAGGCTGGATTGTTGGTAACACAGTTGGCTCATATGAGGGATTGTATAATTTGTTTTTGAAAGAACATATTTTGACTCATTGCGCAGAAGAGAAGTTACGCCAGTATCTAGTGGACTCTAAGATGACAGACCCCAGAGAGCTGGGAGAAGCAGCTGATGAGTGGGTGAGAACCCGGGTTTCCATTCAACACCAGGGGGGTGACCAGAAGAAAGGAGGACAGGTCCCTCCCCAGGGGAAAGCCCAGGGAAAGGAAGGTCAAAACCAAGAGTCCTCCAAAGACCCACAAAAGCCTGCACAAGGAGGGGGGCCCGAACCAACCCAAATTCAAAGGGAGGGGGTATCAGGGAAAGAATGGTAGGTTCTTTGATCCCTCAAAGGTGGGTAAGTGCTTTGACTGTAACCAGCCAGGGCACAAACAGGGAGATGCTGTCTGCGCCAAGAAGCTCCCCCCTAAGGGGCCTTCCACAGGGATTGCCAGCGTCAGTGTAGGGGTGGAGAGTGGTGCCCCAGAGAGGGGTAGTCAGTTGGTGGAAGCAACCTTGGTGTCCCTGGGTGGGGTGAATATTGCAACCCTTGCTGCCTTACCTCCAAACATGGACAAGTACAGGCAGAGGCCTAAATTAAATGGGACTGAGGTTGAGGCTATCAGAGACACTGGGGCTAATGTAACTATGGTCCTGGATGAACTGGTGCCTCCAGAGAGGTTGCTACCTGGTGAGTTTCTCCAGGTGACCTATGCAGACAGCACTACCAAACTCCATCCTATGGCTGTGGTGGATTTGGAATGGGGAGGTATGACCGGCCCTATGAAGGTAGCTGTGTCAAAGGTGCTCCCAGTCCAGTGTTTACTGGGCAATGATCTTGAAGCCTCTGTGTGGTCAGAGGTGGAGAGAGGACTCCATATGAAAATATTGGAGATCCCTGAGTGGGTATGTGCTGTGACTAGGTCACAGACTAGCCAGAAGGGAGGGGCTGGACACTTGGACCCTGGAACAAAGGGCCAAGCATCCAAGGACAAGGGCACTGGGCCTGGTGAGCCAGCCCAGGGAACTCTAGAGGTGCAGGAAGAATCTAACCCTGATGGGGAGGATCTGGCCTCTGAGGGAGGGACTCCATCCCAGTCAGAGCTGTCAGATTTGGCAGAACTGACCGGAGCAGGTGGACCCTCCAGAGAGGAGTTCAGTCAGGGACAGCGTGACTGTCCCACCCTAGAGAGCTTGAGGCGGATTGCTTCTAAGAAAGAGGAGGGGGATGACGGTGGGTTTCACAAACTCTACTGGGAAGGTGGACTGCTTTATACTGAGGCCAGAAACCTTGAGGAGGGTCCACCAGGAGGTTGGTGGTGCCCCAGAAGTACAGAGTTCATCCTGACTTTGGGTCATGATATCCCCTTGGCAGGACATTTGGGACAGAGAAGACATGGAACCGGTTGGTGAACCATTTCTACTGGCCCCTTATGTCTGAAAAGGTAAAGGAGTTTTGCAGCTCCTGTATCACCTGTCAGGCCAGTGGCAAGGCAGGGGGCAAGACAAAGGCTCCCCTAATACCACTGCCAGTGGTTGGGGTTCCTTTTGAAAGGGTGGGGATGGACATTGTTGGTCCCCTGGACCCACCTACTGCATCATTGAATAGGTATATCTTAGTGGTAGTTGACCACGCCACAAGATACCCTGAAGCCATACCTCTTAGAACCATTGATGCTCCTGCTGTGGCTAGAGCACTGCTTGGTGTGTTCACCAGAGTGGGTTTTCCAAAAGAGGTGGTGTCAGATAGGGGCACAAACTTTCTGTCCAGCTATCTGACTGCTAAGTGGGATGAGTGTGGTGTCAACTACAAGTTCACCACCCCCTATCACCCACAAGGAAATGGTCTTGTTGAGAGATTCAACAAAACCCTGAAGGGCATGATAAATGGGTAGTCAGAGAAACTCAGGAGGAGATGTGATGTTCTCCTCCCATGCTTACTGTTTGCCTACAGGGAGGTGCCACAGAAAGGGGTTGGTTTCAGTCCCTTTGAGTTGGTGTTTGGACACCCTGTGAGGGGGGCCATTGAACCTGCTAAGAGTCTTTAGAGAAGCCTCTTAAGGAAGCAAAGGACAATGTGCTTGATTATGTGCTAGGCCTGAGATCTAGAATGGCAGAGTACATGTACAAGGCAAACAGGAAACTGGAGGGCAGCCAGGAGCTCATCAAGCACTGGTATGGTCAAAAGGCTACTATGCCTGAGTATACTCAAGGACAGTTGGTGTGGGTGTTGGAGCCTGTGGCTCCCAGGGCCCTCTGTGACAAGTGGAGTGGGCCCTATCCAATCTTAGAAAAGAAGGGTGAGGTTACTTATTTGGTTGACCTTGGCACCCCCAGGAACCCTCACAGGGTCCTGCATGTGAATAGAATCGAAACCCCACCATGACAGGGCAGACATGACCATGTTATTGGTCACTGATGAGGGTGTGGAGGAGGAAACTGAGCCTGTGCCCAACCTCCTCTCCACTAATGTGCAAGATAGGTCAGTGGAGGGATTTATACTCTCTCCCAAATTGACAGACCAGCAGCACAGAGACTGTAAGCAGGTGCTGGAGCAGTTTGCTGGCCTGTTCTTTTTGACCCCAGGCATCACGGAGTGGTGTGTGCACCACATTGACACTGGTGAGAGCCTACCTGTCAAAAATAAACTGTACAGGTTGTCTGACCATGTCAGAGCCAGCATTAAAGCTGAGGTTGCTAAGAGTCCATGGGCCAGTCCAGTGGTGCTGGTACCTAATCCTCAGGGGGGACCCAAGGAGTTAAGGTTCTGTGTGGACTACAGAGGTTTGAATGTGATCACAAAGACTGACGCTCACCCTATACCTAGAGCTGATGAGCTCATTGATAGGTTAGGGGCTTTTGATTTGACTTCAGGTTACTGGCAGATTGCCCTCACTGATGGAGCAAAGGAGAGGTAAGCATTCTCCACACCAGAAGGACATTATCAGTTCAAGGTAATGCCCTGTGGATTAAAGAATGCACCTGCCACCTTCCAAAGGTTGGTGAACAGGGTCTTGTCTGGGTTGGAACAGTTCAGTGCAGCTTACTTGGATATAGCTGTATACAGTTCTACCTGGGGGGGATCACTTAAACCACCACCTAAGGGAAGTGCTTCAGGCCAGGCAGCAAGCAAGCCTGACTATTAAGGCAAGCAAGTGACAAACAGGGCAGAGTTCTGTGGTGTACCTGGGCCACCTGGTAGGTGGGGGCCATGTACAGCCTCTCCAAGCTAAAATCCAAACTATTTTGGTGTTGTATTTTTTTTGTGTGCTGTGTTTTAAATATTTACTGAAATGGTGTTTTTGAATGCTTTACATACCTGTCTTTGAAGTTAAGCCTGTCTGCTCGCAGCCACGTTACCAAGGGTTGAGCATAGGAATAATTTTTTAAGACTTATGCTGGGTCCTATCATGTGTTAGTGGCCTTATAGCCTGTGGCAGACCTACATTTGCCCCTACCAATAACCCACTTTCCAACAGCTCCCTTTAACATTAACACACAGCATTATGCCGATGTTAAAGGGAGTACAGGGTTTTTTCTACAGAGCACATAACGGCCTCTTTTTAAACTCAGTCACACAAGACTTTAAACGCATTCCAACTCCCTCCACCATGCACCACTGCGGTGCTTCACAACCCGGTTTCGCAACAAGCATAATTCCCCAGACCGCACCAAGAGGGGATCTGCCCATAGAAGTACTATACATGTTTCTTACATACACCGGTCAACTTCTAATAAGGGAATAGGTTTTCACTCTAAAGAACTTCCTATCCCCTAGATAACAAATGCATATCTAAAAACGCTATACAGCTTCATGTACATAAAACAGCACATAGGTATTACACAAGAAGGTGTTTACCACAATATTTATAACACAATAAGGTGTTTACCACAACAACAGAGGCAAGTTAGTTTCATCACACACACGTTTATTGGGCATGGCGACCCCAAAAGGTGAGAGTCAGCTCCTACCACGGAGACTGATCTTCACACCATAAGGGAGCAGCAGGCAACTCTTCAAGGGGAGTTGACCGCGACTTCCAAATCTACCACATAAGGCCGGCAATTCAGGTTGACCGCGACCTTACAGGACACCGTAAGGGAACCGGGAACTTCTTCTATAGGAGTTGACTTCAAGTTTCAAGGCTATCCCATATGACCGGCTACTGCGGTAGACCGCGGCCATTAAATTAACAACATAAAGTGGGGGGGGGGTTAACACCCTGCCACCACATAAAACACCTATGCACAATAAAAGGAAAATCTTAAAACATGCATAGACATACTGTATAACAAATCAGGATAACAGCACAAAAAAAGAACGCTCATACCTCACATCAGGTCCGCCAGATAGGGCCGCCTACTCAACAAAATGTATTCCTAACGATACAAAAAATAAAAAACACAGCCCTTTACGAGGTTGTTTTTCACTTACAACAGCTATTAACCTGCATAAAGGCAGATTGAGAACTTTACAAACTGCATTTTAGAAAGCTGCCTTACTAAGTTATAAAGGGTGCACACAGCCCATTCATTTGTTACTGTATCTCTCCCTTACATATTATCACAAGGGTGCTCAATACCAATAAGGGTATGCATTAGCCCACGAAAACATGGAAGCCCATTAGCAAACAGTCTATGCTGCAAAACTATTCTTACAGGTAACTGGTTCGTTACTTTTCAGATGACTTTTTAAGTTACTTTTTCTACTCATTGTGATATGCCTAGATATCACACTGGGACATTACCTAGAGAAAAGGTAAGTAAAATTAGTTTTGCACAGTTGTAGTTTTTCAGGTTTCCATGCAAATCAATTCCACACTTACGTTTTTCAGAGAAAAACAGTCAATGTATTCCTATGGAGAGAAAGGAAGTTAATGGTTACCAGGTAAGTACTCGGTCTTCGGGGTTGAGTTTCTGGGGTTGGAACAAGAGTTCCCCCAGGGTCAAGGATGCACTCTCAAAACACCCTCAGCGGCAGTGCTGAGGCCCAATGTTCTCCATTGGGGATAGGTGGCCTCCGGTTGGCGGCTGCTTAAGAGCAGGCCACTGGGTTGTGGGAGCAGAGCTCCTGGTGTTAGGCTCAGGGCAAAGGGGATCCTGTTTAGCACACAAAGTGCACCTGCCGCAGCGTGGGGGCGGCTGGGTGCAGGGTGCTGGTTTTGAGGTCGGGTGCCCTGTTGCATTCAATGGGGATTCTCCGGTTTCAACAGAGATTGCAGTCTTGGGACATAGATCTTCTGGAGGTGACCACTAGTTGGGAGAGGTAAGTTGGGATGCTGGGGCACCGTCGGTTGGGCCACCCTAGGCCGTGGGACTAAGGGTGCAGGGGTGACTTTCGGCATTGTGTTTTCCTTACCAGCTGCGGTCAGGGAGACACTACAGAAAGAGGCTGCAGTCGTCGCTGGGAGGTTCTAGGCAGGTCAGAGATCACCAGATCTCCGGTCAGGATCGCCAGGGAGACCTCCTTGTGTTGGGCCACTTGAACTCGGGCCATGGGCGTCGGATGCAGTGTTGCAGACTCGCGGATTTGGCCAGAGCCAGAGTCTGTTGGTGAGCAAACCCTTTGCTCACAGGAGACAAAGTCTTGGTTTGGGAAGGCAGGGCAGGTCCTCGGGTTCTCGAGGTTGCTGGCTGCAGGACACACCACAGTTTCACTACTGCAGGTTCGAGGTGGGACTGGGTCCAAGTCAGTGGGTGTCCTCTTCCTCTTAACTTTAGCATGGCTTCTCCGGTCCTTCTTCTTAGTCGATTCTTGTTTGAGAAGACACGATTCAGGGGTGCCCCTAAATACAAAATTTAGGGGCGTTATAGGTAAGTAAAAGGTTGGGATCAATAGGTCCCTTCCTTGGGGTGGATACACCCCCTATTATGCCACCCTCCTGTGAGAGGGGGGCATATGCTTCACTCTGGTTGGCTGGGTCCCTCCATCTGCAAGATTGCGGAGACTGAGAGTTGTCCTTCACCTTTCCTCCCCCACCTGTGGGGTGGTGTTGGCAAAGGTGGGCACAACCTTGCTGGAAGCAGCAAAGGGCCTAGGGAAGCTCACAAAGGCGGCAAGCCTTTGAAGCTTCAACTTCGTGGACCCTACCCAGCCTGGGAGCAGGATTGGCACCTCGTTCCAGGATGTGCATTGTTTCAGACCCCCGAGAGCAGCAGGCTCTTGACCCAGGGGTTCAGAAACCTGGCTGGTGGTGGCAGCTGCTGAGCAGCCACTCAGCCTGGACACTAGTGTTAGGTCGTTTTACAGGGGGCATCTCTAAGATGCCCTCTGTGTACATTTTCCGTAAAGTTCAACACTGGCATTAGTGTGGGTTTAATGTGCTGAAAGGTTTGATACCAAACTTCCCAGTTTTCAGTAAAGCCATTATGGGGCTGTGAAGTTCGTAGTGAAAAACTCCCAGCACCATATACTCTCACCACTGCCGCCAAGATGGCGGGACCCAGCCAACCAGAGGGAGGCTTATGCCCTTCTCCCACTGGCATAATCTGGGATGTACCCACCCCAAGGAAGGGACCCGTTGGTCCCAACCTATGCCTACCTGTTAGTCCCCTAAATTTAGTATATAGGGGCAACCCTGAACCTTACCTCCTCAGACAAGAAGAAACAAGATGGAGGACAGAAGAGCTGTGCTGAAGAAGAGGAGGACACCAACCGACTGGGCCCCAGCCCTCCCAGCCTGTCTGGACCGACTACAGTGACCCAGAGGACCTGCCCTGCCTTCCCAAACCAGACTTTGTACCGTTAAGTCGATAATATTGTTTTATCCCATAGGACTGCATTGAACTGCTTTCTTGTGAAAATTGGTGGAGTTGATTTGTATGAAACTCTAAAATTGCAAATATACAAAAACTGATTTACTTACCTTTTGTCTTTTAAATCTCTCAGTGTGATATCTAGGCGTATCACACAGAGTAGAAAAAGTAACTTAAAAAGTAATCTGAAAAGTAGCCTAAAGTAATCTGAAAAATAATTTAAACTGCTTTGCAAACATATTACTTACCTGTAGCCAACACAATTACATTCAACTGCATTCAAACTGTATTTACCTGCATTATTCTTGCAAAGTGTTTTTATACTTTCCTGTACCATGCCTGGCTTGGTTCTAGAAAATAAAATACAAACTAAAAAATATTTTTTATATAAACAAATTGGTCTGAGTGGTCTTTTTGAGTGTGTGACATCATTTATTGCCTGAGTGTGTACAATAAATGCTTAACACTACCCTCTGATAAAACCTTACTTCTCTCCCACACTACCACAAATCGAGAGTAAGGTATCTGATTTTACCTCTGCCTACCTTTGGGGTCTCACTGGACTCTGTGCACACTATACCTTACTTTGGTATAGTATATACAGAGCAAGCTTCCTACAATTATTAACTCTAAAGGTACTTACCGGATTCCGATGAGCTTGGTATCTAAATTCATATAAAAGTATGTGTTATTTTTATCGGATTTGTTTGAGTGTGGTCTCACTCACTGCCTTTGTGTGTGTGTAATGAATGCTTAGCACTACCCTCTGTTATGCCTAACTGCTCGCCTTTGTGCTTCTGTAATTCCTTTGTGGTTTGCCTGGACTCTTTACAAAGTGTACCTCTTTGTGGTCCACTATATAAAGAGCCAGCTCCCTACAGGGAGGACCAGGTGTGGATGAATGGAAATGGGCTAGCCTTTAGCATGCCATCAGTGCATTTGTCTGCACTGCAGCTGCCATTAATTAGGTCCTGGTAGGGGGAGGAGAGATGTCACTTTCTGAGCAAATGGATGATAGGAAATCCGGTGATGTCCCTTCTTTTGCAGATGGTTGATGAAAATCCCACCCGTGTTTTAGAAAGATGCACCTACTTAGATTTGTTTGCTTGTCTTTCCTCAAATGACTCTTAGGGTTACATTTTGTCTTCCCTTTTATATGTTCAATTCCCAGAAATTAATCTCCTCCTTTCCTGTTATGAAAATGGTTTCTCTTTTAAAATTTTACTAGATCCTTTTCTGATCTGTTATGCCATACTGACCTGATTATTTCCCTGACGTTTTTGAGCTGGAACATACTGTGATGTGCCTTTAAAAACATTGACACACACACACACTTAGATTTACTAGTTTTTAAGTGGTGGCTGGGCTCCTGGCTTTGCCTTACCTTTATCATAATGTTACTGATAGTTTCCAAGTTGTGGCATGGATGCAGTATGGGGTGTACATTTTCAGATGATTAAGTGCCCTCAAGAATGCTTTTCGCAACTTGTGGATTTCAAAAACATGTTCAGCCTTTATAATCTGCCAAATTGCTGTCAAGCTGACCTATCTGCAAATTTTGTTTAATTGTTTCTTGTTATTCCCAATTGCACTCTGTTTGCTTCCTGGTACTGTACCATCAGTTCCTGCTCACACTTTCCCCTTTTCTTCTCTTTTCTCCTTAGTAGTAAATCCCGTATTGCTCTCAAGATCATTCGAAATGTAGGCAAGTACAGGGAAGCGGCCCAATTGGAAATCAACGTCTTGAAGAAAATCAAAGAAAAAGACAAAGAGAACAAATTGTAAGTTGTCAGTCAGTGACTTTGTCCCATCTCTTCAGCCTTGACCAGCGTGTTGGGTACATCACAGTAGGTTTCACTACTAGTTGTTTTGTTGAATGTTTATCATTTTATAGATGACCCAGTCTAGAAAAGGATATCTTGCACTAGTTATCCAGAATGTTGTCAAATATTGGGACGAAAGACCTCTGCTTCTCTTGGAAAAACACTATGCCTCCCACTCTTCAACAAGCAATTTCACAGCTTTGATCTGCATTGGCATTGAGGACCTGTAGCATTGACTGTCTATTTGAGATTATGAGCCTGCACTGTCCCCAATCTGCTTATACTTTTAGAAGGGGGCTGGGTGGTCTCTTTCCCAGTCCCAAAAGGACCTGGAGATGGTGTGTAATCACTCCCCCTAGTGAAATACAGCTAGTACATAGAAAACTAGTTTATTTAGAATGATCTGTGTAGCCCATAATATTTTGAAGCTATTGACAGTCCATATTGAATCCTGTTCCTAACCTCCACTTCCTAGTGGGAACTAGTGAAACTACTGGGTGTTTCTGGTCCTGTAGGCATCCTTGCTACTGAAGAATTAAGATGGACCCATGTAGAATTTAAGATGCAGGACCTTGAAGTTAAAGTATCTTCAGGGGCCACCAAGTGCTAACTTACATCTACATCTGCTAGCCATTAAAGACATTACCTCAGTTGGACTGGTTTTTAGACTTCAGTGAAATGTCACGATTAGACACTAGTAACTACCATTAAGCTTTGGCATTGGGGCTGAAGAGACTGTGAACGGTGGCAATTACCTTATTGTGTGATGGATTTTTGAGACTAGGGTTCATGAACTTAATTTTTTCTTGCTTAAAACTCAGCAACTGGGGTTTTTAACCCCCCGCCCCACCCCGAGTGATTCAGCCGGGCACCCAGAGCTGGATTAGTGCTAGTACTTAGTAGTCCAAAACCAACCTATTTGTAGACTTAGGACACGCGGCTGTGGGAACTGGGCTCCTGGTCACTTACTCAGGGCAAGTGGGGAAGTAGATTAGGATAGAGGTTGCACTTCCAGGGGCACTCGGGCAGCTGCATGCAGGGTGCTTTTGAGCCGTTGGGCGCTCAATGTATTTAAATGGAGAAGCTGCAAGATGAACAAAGGCTGCAAGCTCGAGGACAGAGATTCTTCAGGTGCGACCACCACTTCGAGCGGTAAGTTGGGAAGCTGTAGGTTAGGTGGGCACCCAGGAGTTGGGCACAGGGGGCCGCAGGGCGCCGGGTGCAGGGGTGCCTTTTGGTGTCGGGAAATCTTACCCTCGGCTGGTCGGGGTTGGAGGGGTCCCTGGATCTGAGGCTGCAGGCGTCGTCAGGAGCGTCGAGTTGGGTCCTTGGGTGATGGATTCGGGGTCACAGTTGCCGGGGGGACGTCCTCGTGGTATTTGTTCACTCCAGCACAGGCCAGGCCTGGCGGGTGCAGTGTGTGCAGGGTTCGCGGTTCCTGGCTGATGCCAGGGGTCAGTTACTGCTCGTGGGAGTCACAGGTAGTTAGTCACAAGGCAGTCAGGTCCTCCGGGGTTTTTGAGGTTTCTGACCACTGGAGATGCCGGGGTTTAGCAGGAGCAGGTTCGAGTGTGACAGGCCGGTAGGCCTGAGGCCAAATCAGTTGATGCCTTCCTCTTGTTAGCAGCTGCACGACAGGTCTTCTTGTTCCTTGATCTTCTTTCATGTGTCGGAATCTGGATCTGAGAAAGGAAGGTTCAGGGTGCCCCTAAATACTAAATTTAGGGGCGTTACAGGTAGGTAAAGGGCAGAGACCACTGGGTCCCTGCTCTGGGGTGGGTACACCCCCTATCCTGCCACTCTCCTGTGGGAGGGGGGCAGTGGCCTAGTCCTAATTATGCAGGGCTCCCCATCTTCAAGATGGCGAGAGCCCGGAGATGTGCTTCACCTCGCCTCCCCCACCTGAGGGGTGGGGTTGGCAGAAGCTGGCACACCCCCTGTCCTTCCTTGGGGTTTCCGGCCTGTCTTCCCGCCAGAGTGGGGGTTTAGAACTGGTAGGGGCCAGTTGCTGAGTACAGCAAGTGGCCTGGAAAAGCTCACCAAGTCGGCATGCGTTTGAAGCTTCCCCTGCCCATCTGGGGGAGGATACCTAGCACCTCGCCCAGGATGTGCATTGTTGCAGGCCCAGGAGAGATTATGGCTCTCTACCCAGGGGTCCAGCAACATGTCTGCTGTGTGGCAGCCTAGGCAGCCCCTCAGACAAGATGTGGATTGTAGGTTAGGTTCAGTGGGCATCTCTAAGATGCCCTCTGTCGTGCATTGTACATTAAATCCTGCACTGGCATCCGTGCGAGTTTAATGTGCTGAGAAGTTTGATAACAAACTTCTCAGTCTTCAGTGGAGCCATCATGGAGCTGTGGAGTTCGTGTGGACGATCTCCCAGCACCATATACTCTTAAATGGCAGCACTGCCCTTACAGTGCCCAGGAATGGACCTGGGTACTACAGGGGCACAGGGCTCATGCTCCTTTACCCACACCACTGGCATAGGGCACCCAGCTAGAGGGGTGGCTGATGTATGCCAGGGCAGTGTGTGTGGTGGGCATGGCACACAGGGATGTGTGCCATGTCGACTCAGTTTTGTTCTATACCCAGACACTCAGCCTGCAAGGGCAGTGCGTTTGTGTCAGGGTACAGGGCCTCTAAGGGTGGCACAATAAGTGCTGTAGCCCTTAGGGGCCTTCCCTGGTCACAAGGCCCTGGGTACCTAGTGTAACATTTACCAGGGGGGTGACATGTGGCCAGGGTTTGCCAATTTGGGTTTAGGTTTCAGCACAGTTTTTAGTGAAGGAACATAGGCCCTGGGCACCTGATTGACGGAGTGTGCCCTGGGCTCCTGCCAAAGTACATTCAGCAATTCAGCAAAAAGTGGGGGCATACCATGCAAGAAAGATGGCACTTTCTCACACGCTGTGGAGTTCGTAATGACAAACTCCCAGCACCATCTTACTTACAATGTCTAAGAATGGCCTTAGACACTGTAGGGGTACAGGGCTCATGCACCTGTACCCTCACCACTGGTATAGTGCACCCAGCTGGAGGGGTGACTGATCTATGCCAGGGCAGAGGGTTGTAGGCATGGCACATATAGATGTGCCATGTCGACTCAACATGTTGTTCTGCACCAAAACACGCAGCCTGCAAAGGCAGTGTAAGGGTGCAGGACCTATAAGGGTGGCACAGTAAGTGCTGTAGACCTTAGAGGCCTTCTCTGGTCACAGTGCCCGTGGTACCATTTACCAGGGGCTGACCTGTGGCCAGAGATGCCAATTGGGTTAGTTTTGGGGTAAGAACAAAGGCCCTGGGAACGTGATTGGCAAGGACCCAGGGTACATCAGGTGAAAGTTCATCAGTAGTACGGCAGAAAATTGAGGGGGGGGGGGGGTTACTGCAACAGAAAACCACTTTACTACAGTAATAGTTGGGTGTTGAAATAAAGTGAAAACACGTGTTTAAAAAACAACAAATCCTTTACATTTACCAATTACAGTTTACTGAGAGCTATAACTTGCACTCTGCCATGCCCTGCTAATGACCCCACACATTACGTCACTCATGATTTTTCAAATTAAATCATTGACATCAGTGATAACATCATAGTCATATACACTAGATAATTACTGAGCATACAAGATAGCACGGGAATAGCTTAAGCCCTTGACACAACTGCAATTGTGCCTTTTAATAGTTATACGATGCACAGTGTACAAATCACCCAAGTTTTGGGTGTAAGAAGTTCGAGGCATGTGGGCTGCTGAATTCATATCTGTGCATAGATCACCGCCTAGTCTTGGGTCCGGATGATTGCACATTGTTGTCCTGGAAGAGTCTTCGAAGTATCACGAGATAGATGGCTCCTACCCTGGACTACAGTGCGCATGGGCATCCTCTCCATCCTCAGATTGTTTTTTTCCGCCATTGGGTTCGGATGTGCTTATCTTAGCTCAAGTTAGGAAAACTTTCTTTAAGGCCAAAAGCCTTTAGATATCGTCGGTATTGTTTGCGTTCGGTATCGATAAATTATTATACTTGTTCTTGGACTTATTCACCCTTCTCGGACCGAGTTTCGGTCCGAACATCGATCGACGTTCGAAGATGGAATCGAGGACTCCCTTCAAGAGATGTCCTCTATGCCACGCAAAATATCCACACGTTGATGTCCATCCGGTGTGTAACAAATGTTTATCACCGGATCATGATGAGACCAGGTGTATGGCCTGTGCCCGGTTCCGGTCAAAAAAGACCCTTCGGAATAGACGAGCGGCTACATTGGAGGCCAAACAATCGGCACCTAACCCGGTTAACATATTCAGCACCGAGGATGAAGAAGTCGACAGCGTCGAAGAGGTGGAATCCCAATATGATGACGACGATGATGAGGAGATCTTCGAGGACGAAGACGTCGTCGACGAGGTAGGAGACGACGATGAGGCCCTTGGGGCCGAGGAAGATAGCTCAGGCGATGAGCTAGGCCAATCCGTCGATGCGGAGGCCGAGGGAGATAGTCTTGCTAAGGCTCAGGTCGAGGGATCGCCTGTGGGCCTTACCCAAGATCGGTCGGATCGTTCTACAGCCCCACTTGAAGGCCCGGCTTCGAACATTTCAAAAGAGCCGGAATTATCGAACAAGACTGGAGTCGATTCCGTGAAATCGAAACCAAAACCTGCACCGGTCAAATCTAAACCGAAAGTGCACCTGGTTCAGGTCGGATCGAAGGCATCGAAACCTTCCAATCTGTCGACACAAAAGAAGGACATCGGAACCGAACGAACAAAGAAGGACTTAGGTACCAAGAAACCAAAAAAGGACTTCGGCACCGAGAAACAGAAGAAGGCCCTCGGTCCCGAGAAGACGCAGAGGCCTATAGCACCGAAGGTTGGAACACCAACGACCAAGGTCAAAGTGGTCGATCCGACTACATCAACACCGAGGAGTGCTGAGCCAAAATACCGGATCAACAAGGCGTCGATCCCAAACTTCGTACCGAAGCCCCGAAGACTGGAAAGAAACCAGAGACCGCATCAAGGCCTGTCTCCAAAGAGCCTGTCGGATCAAAAGCACCGTCGGCATTCACGTTGCAACAGGTGTCGGAGTCCCTAAAGCGCATCAGGGAACGGGACACTCTCGAACCGAAAACGGGTCCCGAACCGAACAAGGCCGCCAAGGCTCACTCGGTGCCGGCACCGATCAAGTTTGGAAGTTTGGATTGCCACCACCGGGGGCACCGAAGATGTTCGTACTTAGGAAGAGTATCGAACAACCAAGAACAGTGTCCACAGACAGAACTGATGTCGAAGACTCACAGGACCAGTTTATCGACGTCGACACTGGTAGACTGTTGTTCCGCAAGCGGAGAATTGTTCCAGAGAAAGCTTTGGAGTCATACAAAATTCCACTAAAAAGGAAAATGGCGTCAGGTTCGACACCAGTGCTTGTAGAACCTTACCACACATATGATCAGGAACTACCATTCTTTTCTCCCACACACTCGGAGGCGGATGCAGGAGAGGGCTATACTGAGGATACAACTTATCCTGTGGATAATGACCCTGATGAACAACAGCAAGACCAGGATCAAGCATGGGGAGACCCTACTGACCCAGGAGACCCACAAAATGCTCCTGACACTCATCTTTATAATATAAAACCATCTCCCACTGAAGATACTGCTGCTTTTAACGCCCTCATTGAAAGAGCGGCTGCCAATCATGGAGTGGAACTTCATTCTGACTCTGGAGGAGGATTTCTTGGTGGACACGTTCTCCACATCAGAAAGAACGGTCAAGACTTTACCAATGTTAAAAGGGGTTATTAAACATGCTAAGGACATCTTTAAGGAGCCAACCAGAGCACGGGTATTGAACCCGAGAATAGAGAAAAAATACAAACCAGCCCCAGGAGACCCAATGTACATTAAGGGTCAATTGCCGTTGGACTCCATGGTAGTTTCTAAGGCTCGCAAGAGAGCTAACTCGCAAACTACCGGTGATGCTCCTCCTCCGGACAAGGTGTCCAAAGTGCTAGAAACATCTGGAAAAAGGATAGCAGCACAAGCAGCAAACATCTGGCGCATTGCCAACACTCAGGCACTCCTGGCCAGATACGACAGGTCACACTACGATACCCTAGAAACACTGCTAGAACACCTACCAGATGAATACAAAGATGGAGCGGAGCTCCTCATCAGAGAGGGACACCTCATTACAAATGAGTCCATCAAATGCGCACTAGATGCAGCTGACACTGCAGCAAGGGCAATAAACACTAGTGTGATGTTGAGGAGGCACGCATGGCTGAGAATATCCGGTTTCAAACCTGAAATTCAAAATAGTATCTTGAATCAACCAGTCAACCCAGACTTTTTATTTGGCCCCGAGGTTGACACTACACTAGAAAAGATTAAAAAGGACACTGAAACTGCGAAATCTATGGGGGCTCTACAGTCGCAGCAGTTTCGGAGTGGCTCCTTTCGTCGCCCCGGGAATAGAGGAGCAGCTAGAGGTCAGGGGTCCCAGCAGCAGTACAATAAAGGAGGTACCCAGAGTACCTATAATAAGAACAATAGGGGTGGATATCGTGGATCCAGCACCAAAGGCAGAGGACGAGGACACAACAACACCAGGTCCTCCGCCAATAACAAACCGTGACGTCTTGTCACTGCCCCCCGACCACATAACACCGGTCGGGGGGAGACTCCAACAGTTCCTGCCAGTCTGGAGATCCATCACCACAGACAGGTGGGTCAGAGAAATTGTCCAGTACGGTTATTGTCTGGAATTAACATCCAATCCACCCAACATACCACCAAGACACCGTCCTATGTCCGCAGAGCACTTAGCATTATTGCAGCAGGAAGTACTAAGTATGCTGCAAAAAGGAGCCATAGAGCTTGTGCCCATAGAACAACGAGGGTCAGGGGTGTACTCTCTGTACTTCTTGATCCCAAAAAAGGACGGGTCTCTCAGACCTATACTGGACCTGAGACCTCTCAACCAATACATTCTGTCAGAGCATTTTCATATGCTCACCCTCCAGCAGGTTCTACCGTTACTCAGTCAGGGAGACTTCCTAGCAACACTGGATTTGAAGGATGCGTATTTCCACGTACCCATACACCCGTCACACAGAAAGTATCTCAGGTTCACTCTTCAGGATCAGCATTATCAGTTCAAAGTACTCCCTTTCGGAGTAACAACGGCGCCCAGAGTCTTTACCAAGTGCCTAGCAACAGTGGCTGCACACTTAAGGAGACAGCACATTCACGTCTTCCCTTACCTGGACGACTGGCTTGTTCAGGCAAAGTCAGCCCAGCAGTGTGCCAGCCACATATCCCACACCATACACCTTCTTCACAGTCTGGGATTCTCACTAAATTATCCAAAGTCACATCTTCAACCCGCCCACGTACGGCAGTACCTGGGCGCAACCATAGACACTCTGGCAGCCAAAGCTCAGCCAAATTTAGTGAGGATCAACAGCATGCAACTGCTGATAAAAAAGTTCAGACCTCAACACTCCCTTCCAGCGCGAGTGTTCATGCAGTTGATAGGCATGATGGCCTCCTGCATCTTCATAGTCCCGCACGCGAGACTACATATGCGCCCGCTTCAGGAGTGCTTGGCACGTCAATGGAATCAGACTGAAGGACAGTTGAAAGACCTAGTGTTGGTGAGCGGTCGGGCATACAACTCTCTGCATTGGTGGAATCCACAAAACCTTTGCAAGGGCCGACCGTTCCAAGAGCCTGTTCCACAGATAATACTGACTGCGGACGCGTCTCTCCAGGGATGGGGAGCTCATGTTGTCAATTACACAGTGCAGGGACTATGGACGACACAGCAACAGAAGATGCACATCAACCTTCTGGAACTGATGGCAATCTTCCTGGCAATGAAGGCATTCACAGTACACTTGTGCAACAAAGTCGTGTTGATCCGGACGGACAACATGACTGCCATGTACTACATACAGAAGCAGGGAGGAACACACTCTCCACAGTTATCTCATCTGGCTCAGAGCATGTGGAGGTGGGCCATTCAGAGGAACATGTTCCTCATGGCAGAACACCTCCCGGGCAAGGACAACCAAATGGCGGATCTGCTCAGCAGACACAGCCACCAAATGCACGAGTGAGAGCTACATCCATCAGTACTCCAACCGTACTTCCAGCAGTGGGGTCATCCAGAGATAGACCTATTCGCCACAAGGGAAAACGCAAAATGCCGCAGCTTTGCCGCCAGGTTCCCGCACCCACAGTTGCATGGCAATGCGATATGGATGAACTGGTCAGGCAGATTTGCGTACGCTTTTCCCCCAGCGCCATTAATACCGCTAGTGGCACGCAAACTAAGGCAACACTCAATGACACTCCTCCTGGTTGCTCCAATGTGGGCACGCCAGCCATGGTACACCACGTTACTAGAACTTTCCGTGGTGCTGCCTCAACGACTGCAGCTAACACCCAAACTTTTAACACAGAACCATGGCGAAATTCAGCACCCAGATCCGCAACAGCTGAACCTGGCGATCTGGCTCCTGAAGTCTTAGAGTTTGGCTACCTCAACCTGCCTCCAGAATGTATGAATATCATCAAGGAGGCCAGGAGACCCACGACCAGGGCTTGCTATGCGACTAAATGGAAAAGATTTGTCATTTACTGTAAAAACAATGACATTAATCCGCTGGATGCATCCATTCAGAACATCATCTGTTACCTGTTACACTTATATCGATGCAATCTGGCATACAGCTCCATCCGTATACATCTAACCGCAATAGCAGCCTATCTTGCATGCCGCCCGTGTAACCGCTGGTGAACCGCGAGTTTTAATCGACTGAGGACACGTGCCGGTTGAAGTGAGATTCAATTCTCCTTCTATTTGAATTAAGCCACTTGATGTTTTGATTTGGCCATAACTACTGAGAATTGCCAGTAGTATTAAATTGAAGACACGCGCTTCACAAAAGTGAGATCTAAATATCACCAGACTTCGATACTCTCCAATTTCATCAGGTTTCTTGTTTGGGAGATAATCCCCCAAAGAATAAGGGGTCACCTTTTAATCGACTTGTCCTGAAGATGGTCTTATGAATGGATATTTAAAAGACCGAAACGTCGACTGTCACACTTTTTTCTTTATAATTATTTACTATTATTGTGAAAAAGTGTTTGATTAAGTTCATGTGAAGGAACAATTGATTGTACCATTTCCTTCCACTATCTGTATAACTGTCCACTTTCAGTACCCTTGATTTCATTGACTTCATTGATTGATATAAAGTTTCGTTTTTACACACCCGTTGCTTTTTCTGCTTTTTCTAGTTTGATTGATTCTCAATGAATTTTGTTTTCTTTCTTCATTTATTGATCTATATGACTGATATATAAGATACAATTTAGAAATACGTGAATACTGATGGAATTCAGTTTTATAGGAAAATAATTATCCTATATCAAATAATTGCCAAAATATACAACTAAGTATCCAAATTAATCCCTTGAAGGCATCCCTTTACCAGTTCATGTTACATTACCCAAGCCCTCAAGGGTTTATTGGGTCGTCCATTTTCTATATCTATCTTCAGAACAGGCAGCACCTCTCTTTATTCAGAGTGCCTGCCATCAAAGCCTTCTTAGAGGGACTCAAAAGAGTGATTCCTCCACGACACCCACCGGCACTAGTGTGGAACCTAAATGTGGTCCTCACCAGATTGATGGGTCCACCTTTTGAACCTCTACATTCATGTGAGATTCAATTCCTCACCTGGAAAGTAGCTTTCTTAGTGGCAATCACTTCGCTGAGAAGAGTTAGTGAACTCCAGGCACTAACCATTCAAGAGCCATTCATACAGGTTCACGCAAACAGGGTCGTACTACGTACCAACCCCACATTCATGCCTAAAGTGATATCGCAGTTCCACATGAATCAGACTATTGAACTGCCTGTTTTCTTTCCAAATCCAGAAAATGTCGCAGAGAGAATGCTCCATACACTAGATATAAAGAGGGCCCTCATGTACTATATAGACAGAACAAAGGATTTTAGGAAAACAAAACAATTGTTCGTTGCCTTTTCTCCACAACACCAGGGCAACGCCATTTCCAAAGCAGGGATAGCCAGATGGATCGTCAAATGTATTCAAATTTGCTATGAAAAAGCTAAACGCACATTAACGATTCCCCCAAGAGCCCACTCAACACGAAAGTTAGGGGCGTCCATGGCTTTCCTAGGGAACATTCCTTTAGAGGAAATATGTAGAGCAGCCACATGGTCCACTATACATACATTTACTAAACACTACTGTGTAGATGTACATTCAAAACAGCAGGCAGCTGTAGGACAGGTTGTTCTCAAGACCCTTTTTCAGACTGCTGCAGCTGACACGGGCAGCCGCCGCTAATGGAGGGACTGCTATATAATCTATGCACAGATATGAATGCAGCAGCCCACATGCCTCGAACCGAATATGCTACTTACCAGTATGCATCTGTTCTTGGCATGTAGGGCTGCTGACATTCATATCGCCCACCCTCCTCCCCGGCGCCTGTAGCGGCTGCAGCACTCAGAATTACTGTATAGCATGGTCATCACTTACTGTATCTACTCCATCACTGCCACAATGGCGAAAACAATCTGAGGATCGAGAGGATGCCCATGCGCACTGTAGTCCAGGGGAGGAGCCACCTATCTCGTGATACTTCGAAGACTCTTCCAGGACAACAATGTGCAATCATCCGGACCCAACACTAGGCGGCGATCTATGAACAGATATGAATGTCAGCAGCCCTACATGCCAAGAACAGATGCATACTGGTAAGTAGCATATTCGGTACTCCATGTTAAAAAAGGTAAAGGATGAGTGTGCCTGATGTGGGATGTAGAGGTATGTTTGAAAATAGGTTGCGGCTTAAATAAATAACCTGTCTTCTAAAAAATTTTTAAAAAAATGACGAGTAAGAAAGCCCAACGTTGGCACTGACAAAACATTAACCACCATTGGGTATCTACTCATGTCTAACTTTACCTCTGCCTACCTTTGGGAATCCACTGGACTCTGTGCACACTATACCTCACTTCGGTATAGTATATACAAAGAGAGCTTCCTACAGACACTTTAACATTTTTTAAGCAGACTAAGATCTTATTAGCTAATTATATAACTACTTTTACCTTTTTTTTTGTTTTTCTTTTTGGAGTGGGAGCTGTTAAGCGACTGAGAGGATGGGTGAGCTGAGAAAACCGATATGGAAAGGCGATGTTGTATCTATGCAGGTGTCTCTCTCTTTAACTATTTTTAGCTACATTATACCTCAAATTGCCACACATCCCCACACATTTTAAATCCTCTGGTTTCATACCGAAACTAACATCTCAATGTTCATTTACTTCAACTTGTTCTTCAGATAAGGCTTGAATTCAACAGCTTTTATTCCAACAAAATGGCATTCAGGGTTGCCTCACTTTTGTCTATAATACAAATAACAATACTCTAATTGTTCATAAGAACTCTGTGGTGACGCCATTGTTGATTACTAGTAAATTAATGAAGAGACTGCTGCCGGTGTTGTAAGTACATGTTTCACTCTCCATGTTCAGATGTTTCAATGTAATAGATGAGTAAGATATTTGAGAATTTGTATAAAATGTCCTCATTTTAGCTGTCTAGAGCACTAACTATAATTTCTATGACCAAACAAATTCCCTCAATGTATTCATTTCTAAAGGAAATGCTTTTAGTTTTACAGCTTTGATTCCATCAATATGACTTTAGGTGTGCCACAGTTTTGTCATGAATACATACTTTCTAGTTCATTAGAACACTGGGAAGCTGCAGTAAAACTCACCCACTCATTACCCTCTCTCGTATCTCATTAGTGTAGTGTAGTTCCTACTAATCCATAAGATCTGCGCATTGTGCGAACAACATAAACTAGGGTCTTGATGTCCAAACTGATTCTGACCCCCCCTACACCAACCACCTCCCCCGCAGGTTATGTTGGCCTATAGGCCAGCTAGCTCCCAGTTCAGCCGTAAGCCCGCCTAACCTTACCAGGGAGCTACTTGCTTTCTGGCAGCTACTGAACATGACAACCCTGTCATGGAAACAGTACTGAACTTTTCACTCAGTCACTCGTGCTCACTTATTTTTAGAGAAATATACAGAGAATACACAATAATATTTATTGCACCAACGTTATTCTTACATAAAGTACGTGTGCTGCAATGATTAGGAGACAGAAGCAGACAAACATTATTACAAGCACCAAAAGCTTAAATAATAGGTAGTGTGCTACCATGGTGCTAAAACAATGTATATATGCAGGCATATAAACCAGGCAGTAATCTAGCATACTCTAACTATGTGAACCCTACTCTAAGTATACCTAGAGTGTGTGTAGGTGTAGAGTCAAGAATACATGGAGAGAAATATTACCTTTCAACGGGAAATGGTATAGTCCAAAGCTGTTTTTAATAGAAAATAAGGGCCTTCGATGGTCATATCACTGAAAATGCAAGATTTGAGAAAAATATTATTGTCTACGGGTGCTCGTGGAAGGCAATTTCTATGGACTGGAATGTAGAGAATGCTAAAGTGATTTGGTATTTTACTGACCTCTTCTGGTCGTTTTCTGTCAAAGTTAAATAGAGGCAGTTGCCAGAAAAACATTTAAAAAAAAAATTCTTTCAGCAGAAAGCAATTCTGTAATTTTACTGACCTCTGCTGGTCGTTTTCTATCAAGACAGTTAAATAGAGGCAGTTGAACAGAAAAAAAAAAAGTCCCTAAGCGGATGCAGACAAGTCCTAGGGCTGATCTCCCGAGCCCTCAATGTACATACACATATAAGTATATACTAAAGTATATGCAAAATGTCTTGAATGCTAGACCCAAAAAGTTGTTTTGGTACATTTTGTAACATTATGAACCCGTTTCCCAGAGTTGCACCATGTAGCATGTTTATGGAGCAAAGGGGATTCCATTTAGTTCCCACAGCAGCTTCTAAGGAAGGTGTTGTATCCCCCAAGTTTTCTGCACAGCCATTGTTCACATCACCAGGAGCTGCAGCATACCAGGGTAGCTCAAGGAATACGTTCAGCATCAATGGAATACGCTGGGGACAGCAATTTGCATGGGCCTTTAAGAGGTCCATCCGTGCTCAATGTCCAGTGGCTTGACCAATTCTGATCCGAGACATATATCCAGGACGCATTCGTAGCTGCAAAGCAGGCAGCGGAAGGCAGGTTGAATGCAGTGAAGCCAGACCCACCTGAACGACCAGAACCAGTGCTCATTTAGTTCTTGAGGGCGAGGTGTGCCGAAGCAGTGTATCATGTACTCATGGCAACAAAGCACTAGCAGTGCTGTCTCCATTCTGAGTTGAACTGGAATGTCATTTGCGGATCAGATAGAATAAAATCAGTATTGCCATCACAAGTAGCAGGACAATCGGGAGCCCTCCAAAAACGCTACCTAACACTGAATGTATGAAAGATGGTATAACTCTGAATATCGTCAGAGAGGTGCTCACCAAACCAGAGCCGATGCATTTAAAAAAAGTGCACTATTCCTTTTGTATTAGATATGTTAAAGATACGATGGACCAGCTTCCCAAAATGCAACGAGAAGGTAATGTGGAGTAGTGTGTGTATCTCAGGTGAGGACCTTGCAACTTGGAGATCAAACGTCTCTTTGGCTGAAGTTAAGGCAACATCCTTCTATCCTTCTGTAAAAGCATGGCTTTCAGTTTGCTCAGGGGGTCAAATTGTATGTTCGAAACATTTATCGAAGGCCATAGTGCTGCTTCCCTAACTGTGCGGGCAGGTGAAAACAATACTTGTGTACAACAAGAGACTATGAAATTAACCATCACTAAATAAGTGATGCCCGGTTCCATTCAACAGCAACCTTGATAATTCAGCAACAAATAGCTCCCATTGGAGAGCAGCCTCAATACAGGATGAATCGCAGCAGCTGGGGACCCATTCAGATAACCAGACAAGTTCGCCATTCAAGCACTGCATGCCCTGTGGAGAAAAGTGTCCATGCAAACCAAGGAGCCGCTTAAGGCGTCTTCACAGTCGGAGTCACTAAGAGAAACTTCTGTGTCCCCATTCCTACATCTAAACTTGAATGGTATATTTGAGGCATATGAGCTGCAGAATACACACTTTTGCATAGATCGCCATCTGGTGTTGGGCCCGGATGTTTGCAGTTTGTTTTTCCTCTTGGAAAGTCTTTGGAAGTCACGAGGTCGGTGACTCCTCCTTTGGATCATATTGCGCATGGGCTTCGGCTCCATCCTCAGATTGTTTTTTTCTGCCATCGGGCTCGGATGTAATCTTCGCGCTCCGGTTCCGAACATTTCCAGTTCGACGATCGAAGCTGAATCCTCACCTCACATCGTGGTATTGTTTCGATCGCGATCTCCTCAATCAACGCACCTTCTCATCGACAAATCTTTGGTTCCAGTCGTCGACGGCGGCCTTCGGGCCTACACAAGCTCCGGTCCCGGCTGATGGAAAGAACTCCATTCAAGAAGTGCCCTCGATGTGGGTCCAAATTCCCCCACACCGATCTTCATGAGGTGGGCAACCTCTGCCTCTCCCCTGAACACGAGGCACAAGACTGTCCGGCCTGTAAGTCTTTCAGATCAAAAAAGACTATTCGGTACCGAAGAGCCAGACGAAACATGGCACACTCCTTGACCTCCGTTCCAGTCGATATCTTCGGAGACGACATCGAAGATCCGGGACAGCAGAGCACCGAAGAGAACCTCGTCGGTGCTTCCGAGGCCGACTACTGTGGAGGACATCAATCCGGCGCAGAGGGTCGTGAGTAATATACCCCCCCCCCCCCACACACACCTGCGCCGACACCCAAAAAGGCTTCGGTCACGCCTTCGCCTCCAGGCCTAGGCAAGACCAGAGACACTGCTTCACACACCCCACCTTCGGGCCCGGTGAAGAAGCCAAACAAGCCTTCCGGCGGCTCGGGCTAGAGCCACCCTGCTAGCGGTGCCGAGAAACACACTTCGGCACCGAAAATGAAACCGGCCTCTACCTCGACACCGAGCTCCGCACCGAAGTCCTCGGGGTCGAAACCCAGCGCTTCCATACCGATGCCATCTTCGGTACCGACCAAACCCCATAAGGCCCTCTGCACCGACACTTCCAAGCCGAAACCCACCCCGGCGCCGACCAAGAAATCGGAGGTTCCCAAGCCCAGTGCTAAGCAAACTGGCATGGACAAGCCTAAAGTCATCGGCCCCGAAGACTTCGGCGCCGACGGACCAAACACTGTCACAGGAACTATTTACACCGGATCCCTTACAAAAAACTCTCACCAGGGATCCAAAAACTGGACATTTGGCACTCTCTTCCAAAAGGAGACATTTGGACAAATCAGCTCCGCCTCCACCTCCAAAGAGGAAGGAGTCTCCTACCTTCCCTTTCAGAATACCTTCCCCACCTCCTCCGCCCCCTCTGCCTTCTCCACCCCACCTCATCGCTCTCCGACCCCGTCTCCAGACGATGATGATCAGGTGGACCCATATCACGATACAGGGGATGTGCCCCAAGATCCCACCCCTACAGGATCCCCGACCCATGGGACGACTACAATAACCCAGATATTCCCGGCGTCCCACAAGATGACCTTTACCCTTCCAGGCCATCTCCACCGGAAGTCTCATTAGGTTTCCACCACCTACTTCAAAGGGCGGCACATTTTCATGGGGTAGAGTTACACACTGACCCAGTGGAGGAGGATTTCCTCCTCGACACATTTGATACCACACATAGGTCTACCTCCATACTACCTATGCTCAAGGGGGTGGTAAAACATGCGCCAGAGGTTTTTAAGGACCCAGTCAGGGCCAGGGTCATTAACCCTCATACCCGTAACTTAAAAAGATTTTATGCTATTTTGCACATTCTCTCCTTACCTGATTTTATCTTTGGGACGCCGTCTTCAGCAAGGGTTGGAGGGACTTCCGGGTTCTGTGGGCGCCATCTTTCCGACTGCTGGTCAGCGCTCTAGTCGCTCTTGACTTCAGGGGGCATTTAATGCGCGGCGAGCGGACGCGCCCGTCCGCGCCTCGGCAGCGCCCGGTGCGCCTGAAGCCCCTGATTGGGTTCACGGGTCTCTCCCGCCTGCGGCGCCGGTGTCATACTCAGGTGCGGCGCTTAGGGCTCTGGACCTGACTGCCTGTCGCAATCTTCACTCTCTAGATGCGGCTGAGAGGCACTTGGGATCCTGTAGCTTTTGTGGATTTCATTTAGGGGTAGGGTGCCCCTCCACTATCTCCCCGGGTCACACCGAGCGGTCTAAGCCTGCTACGTTCTCTGCTGCTCTTATCAACGTTCGTTCCTTGAAGAAACATCATACGGACGTCTTTGAGTTGCTAGAGGATGGCACCTTAGATTTGTTGTTCCTTACGGAGACGTGGCTGGATCCATTCTCCGCTCCCATAGTGGCGATGGCGACCCCGGTGGGTTATAAGATTCGGAGGGTTGATCGTCAGGGCTCCAGGGGAGGTGGCGTTGCTGTCATCTACAAGGACCGGTGGGACCTGCGTTTAGGCGATTCAGGGGACTGGGTAGGCTGTGAAGTACTTGACTTTAGCGCCCGTTTGTCTGCCCACTTCACTCTTGGGGTTTCCCTGATTTATCGGCCCCCTGGCCCCGCCAGCCCGTTTCTTCAGGCTCGTGGTGATGCTCTTGCCTCTAGAGCAGCTAGGTTTTCTCACTATTTGGTCCTTGGCGATCTGAATTTTCATTTGGATATGTCAGGGGTCGGAGAGGCCTCTGCTTTGCTGGACATTCTGCATACGGCCCAACTGGCCCAACATGTCATCCTCCCCACCCATCGGGCTGGCCACTTACTGGACCCGATTTGTTCCAATTTTCCTATCCTGGTTCAAGAGCCCCTCCATGTGCCATGGTCTGATCATTTTCTTTCTTATTTCTCCTGGTCCGTCTCTAGGGCTGTGGCTCTGGCACCTGTCTTCCTGAAACCTGTGCTGGGGAGAGTAGACCCTCTGGATCTGGCCCATGCCCTTGACATTTCCAGACCTTCGTTGTCCGGGGGTCTTGATGATTGTATATCTGGGTTTACAGGCTGGGTGTCTGGAGCTGTGAATTCCATCACTTCTTCGTATCCTATAAGACCGGCCAGAATTACTCCCTCGAAACCCTGGTTTACTCCCGCCCTCAAGGTTCTCAAACAGGAGTGTAAAATCCTGGAGCGTGACTGGCGTAGTAGCAAGTATTGCCCGGCGAACAAAAGCCGGCTTCGAATTGCCCAGAGATCTTACTATGCCGCCATTTCGGAGGCGAAAGGTCTCTTCTTCACCTCCCGCATCGAGGCGGCCAGGAACAACTCAAAGGAATTTTTTTCTATAGTCCAGAGTTTTACCTCCCCGGCAGCCCAGACTAGTGTCGCTCCCTCCTCTTTTTTGACTGGTGCAACACTCTGTCTGGTGCCTTCAGTGACAAAATATTGGCTATTCAGGCATCTCTTCCCCCTCACTCATGTGCTTTGCCAGGCCTGTTGCCTGTGAGGCCGGCCCCCTCTACCGTGCTGTCTGCTTTTTCCCCAATTCACCCTTTGGATAGTCTGAAAATCCTCAGAGGTCTTAAGTCGGGGTCTCCGGCTGATGCTTGTCCGGCCCTACTTCTAGCAGCTGTTGCAGAAAATATTTATTTAGAAGTCAATTTGTTAATCTCTCCCTTCCGACTGTGGCGGTTCCTCAAGTCTGGAAGGAGGCTAAGATTTTGCCACTGCTTAAAAAAACCTACTTTGGACCCGCTTGAGCCTGCCAACTACCGTCCCATCTCCCTCTTGCCAGCTTTGGCTAAAATTTGTGAGAAGGTGGTGCTTAAACAACTGTCGGATTTTGTGGAGGCTGAGGATCTCCTTCACCCATCGCAATCGGGGTTCCGCGCGGGCCATTGCACTGAGACAGTCCTTGTCGAGGTCGTGGAGGCCATCCGGATGTGCCTTGATGCTGGGGGCAGGGACGCCCTGATTTCATTATATCTCTTGGCGGCCTTTGATGCGATCCCACACGATCTTTTGCTGATTCGTCTCGCTGAGATCGGGGTGTCAGGGGCCGTACGGGGCTGGCTCAGATCTTTCTTGGAGGAAAGGGTCGAGCAGATCTGGCTCCCTCCCTGTTATTCCTCCCCCCGCTTGGTTACTACGGGTGTCCCGCAGGGCTCCTCCTTGAGCCCTTTGCTCTTTAATATATATGTTACGCCTCTGATCCATCTGGCTGAAGCACTCGGTGCTAAGGTTATGGCCTATGCCGATGACACCCAGCTGCTTTTCACCTGGGATAAGGCCTCTAGCTCAGCTCTGGATGCTCAACAGTGTCTTCGTTCCATCTTCGCCTGGCTGGCAGGGGCTCAGCTCAAGTGCAACGACCAAAAATCGGAAATTCTGCTCTTCTGCACCTTTCCCTCCGATTTCCGTCTTCAGCTTTGGCCTCAGGAGCTTCCTCTCCCCTCGTCCGAGGGTCGGCCCACCAAGAACTTGGGCGTCTGGTTTGAGGAGAATCCGCTGTTTTCCACCCAGGTTAAGAAAACTGCTGGCTGCTGCTTTGGACTTATTAAAACTCTGAGAAAGTTCTTTCCTCTCCTTCCGCAGGCAGCCAGAGTCACAGTCACCTGCGCGCTGATTCTTTCCCGGTTGGATTACGCCAACTCTCTCTATATTGGGTCTCCGGGATACCTCATCAAGAAATTGCAGGTAGTCCAGAACACTGCTGCCATGCTACTGGGTCTCTCTTCTAGACTGAGTGTTACCTCCCACCTGATTGCCCTTCATTGGCTACCAGTAGCGGCTAGAATCAAATATAAATCTTTGGTTCTGGCGCATCGCGCCCTTCATGGTCAGGGTCCCCTCTACCTCCAGCAACGCTTCTCTTTCTATGCCCCCGCTCGGGCCTTGCGCTCGGCTTCTATGGGCCTGGCCCTAGTTCCTAGATTTAGACTTCAGAGGATTGGTGGTTGTTCTCTGGTGGTAAAGGCCAGCAGGGCCTGGAATGCCTTCCCCCCTGATCTTCGTCTCACGCAGGAGCTCGCTGCTTTCAAAAGGAAGCTGAAAACATTTCATTTTGTCTGATCTACTCTGTCTTCCTCAGGTTTCGCGCTGGGATACTCGTGAGTAGCCGAGCGCGTTATAAGTGGAATATAACATAACATAACCCACACATAGAGAAAAAGTACAAAGCTGCCCCCACAGATCCTGCCTATATCAAAGGGCCAGCACCACTAGATTTCCTAGTGGTTTCCACTGCACGAAAAAGGTCAAATTCCCAGGCGTCAGGCGAATCACCACCACCTGACAGAGTCAAAGCTACTGGACGCGTCAGGAAAGCGCACTGCGTCACAGGCAGCCAATATATGGCGTATCGCCAACACCCAAGCGCTATTGGCCAGATACGATAGGGCACATTATGATGAATTAGAAACCATAATGCACCACCTCCCTGAAAGATACAAAACTAGGGCCAATGAATTAATTCAAGAGGGTAAGACAATAACTAACACCTCTATACGCTGTGCCTTAGATGTAGCAGACACAGCCTCCAGGGCCATTAATACAAGCGTCCTCCTCCGTCGCCATGCTTGGCTAAGAATATCAGGTTTCAAACCAGAGGTACAAGCCTCCATCCTGAATCATCCCTTTGACCAAGAACACCTATTCGGCCCCAAGGTAGATGAGGCCCTCGAAAAAATGAATAAGGACACCGATACGGCGAAGTCCATGGGAGCCCTGCAGTCACACCCTCCTAGGCGCTCCTTTCGCCGCTCTTCCTTTCGGAGTACATCTAGAGGCTACTCCTCAGATACCGCGTCCACTCCCTACAAATCCCCCACTCAGTCCACCTTCACAAGGGGTTATCAAAGAGGCGGCTATAGGGGAAATAATAATAAAGGCAGAGGCAAAACAAATACCGCCCGCTCTGCCACACCGCCTACCCAATGACTTCCCCCCCGCTCCCTCCAGACCATCCCACTCCGGTCGGGGGCAGACTTCAAAATTTCCTTCATGTCTGGGAGACCATCACCTCAGACAAGTGGGTGACCCAAATTATTCGGTCAGGATACTGCCTGGAATTAACATCTACCCCCCCCCCCAAACATTCCACCCAGACAACGCCCAATGTCACAAGAACATAACACATTACTAAAACAGGAGGTAATCTCCCTCCTACAAAAACATGCAATAGAACAAGTTCCCGTCAATCAGCAAAATTTAGGGGTCTACTCCCTATATTTTCTAATACCAAAATGGGACGAGACTCTACGACCTATTCTAGATCTCATGCCCCTAAACACATACATACATTCAGACCATTTTCACATGGTAACGCTTCAGCAGGTGCTTCTGCTCCTCTCCCAGAACGACTTCCTCAGCACACTGGACTTGAAAGACGCATCCTTCCACATTCCAGTACACCATGCTCACAGAAAGTACCTCAGATTTGTAGTGGACGGGCAACACTACCAGTTCAAGGTGCTCCCATTTGGAGTCACAACAGCACCACGGGTATTCACCAAGTGCCTAGCGGTAGTGGCGGCACACCTCAAAAGACAGCACATTCACGTCTTCCCAAACTTTGACGACTGGCTGATAAAAGCCACGTCCTACAACCAATGTGTACACCACACCGCCACTACAATCCAACTACTTCACCAACTAGGCTTCACGGTGAACCACCAAAGTCCCAACTAACACCATCCCACATAAAACAATACCTCGGTGCCACCATAGACACCTCAAAAGCCATAGCCTACCCCAATCCTGCCAGAATTGCAAGCATTCAGGCTTTGCGACAAAGATTCATACCTCAACACACTCTCCCAGCAAGAGTGTTTATGCAACTGATAGGGATGATGGCCTCTTGCATTTTCATAGTGCCTCACGCAAGACTCCGAATGCGTCCACTCCAAGAGTGCTTAGCGCGCCAATGGAACCAGGCCCAGGGGCAACTGGCAGATCTGGTGTTGGTAGACGGTCGCACCCATCGCTCTCTGCAGTGGTGGAACACCACAAACCTTTCCAAAGGTCGACCGTTCCTGGACCCGGTTCCACAAATAATCTTAACAGACGCATCGCTCTCCGGCTGGGGAGCTCATCTATTACACCTCACAAAGCAGGGCACATGGACGCCGCAACAAAGGGTTCGAGGCATATGAGCTGCAGATTGTACACTTAGCATAGGTCGCCATCTGGTGTTGGGCCCGGATGTTTGCAGTTTGTTTTTCTTCTTGGACAGTCTTTGGAAGTCACGAGTTTGGTGACTCCTCCTTCGGTCCGTACTGCGCATGGGCTTCGGCTCCATCCTCAGATTGTTTTTTTCCGCCATCGGGCTCGGATGTGATACTTCGTGCTCCGGCTTCGAACTTCTACGGTTCCAGCCTCGACGGAAAATCCTAGATTCTTCGAGTTCCTTCATCATCTTCATCTCTCGAAGCAGCACTTTCTCCATCCCGTACATCGACACCGGCCTTCGGGCCCTCCGTGACTCCGGTCCCGGCCGATGGAAAGGACTCCGTTCAAAAAGTGCCCAAAATGTGGGTCTAAATTTCCCCACTCCGACCTCCATCAGGTGTGTAACCTTTGCCTCTCTCCGGAACACGAGGCCAGAGACTGCCCCGCCTGCAAGTCTTTTCGATCGAAGAAGACCATCCGAGATCGAAGAGCTCGACGCACCATGGCGCACTCATCCTCTGCAGCTCCACCGGACATCTTCGGAGACGACGCCGAAGCTTCGGGGCAAACACACACCGAGCAGGAGGAAGACGTCGTCAGCGCTTCCGAGGCCGACGACTCCGACGTGGAGGACATTACACCAGCGCAGCGGGCCGTGAGTACTATGCCCCCTCCCACCCCCACGCCGAAAACCAAAGAGACTCAGGTTACTCCCTCGCCTGCCGGCCTGGGCAAAACCAAAACCAAAACTTCGATCACCCCACCTTCGGGCCCGGTGTCGAAGCTCCCAAAGTCTCATGGCAGCTCGGGATCGAGCCAGCCGACACCCGGTGCCGAAAAACAGCATCCGGAACCGAAGACTGCAAAATCCAGCTCGACTCCGAAACCACCGGTGCCGAAGCCTGGACACTCGGTGCCGAACAAACACAAACACAAATCTGTCGGCACCGATGCTCCGGCGCCGAAACATCATTCGACGCCGAAACACCCGGAGACCTAAAAAAAGCATGGCGCACACAGACCATCGAAACCCCCGGTTCCGAAATCACCGGTGCCGACAGACGACACGACACCATTGGCTCTGTTTACACCAGACCCTTTACAAAAGACTTTGTCCAAAGATCCAAAGACTGGGCTTTTGACTTTAACTACCAAGAAAAGACGCCTTGATGCTCCGGCTCCTCCTCCTCCACCCAAAAGGAAGGACTCTGCTACTTCTCCCCTCAGAGTGCCCTCCCCACCACCGCCTCCCCTACCCCCTCCACCTCCTCCACCGCCTCCACCTCACAGGTCTCCGCCACCTGTACCTCACTACGATCCGACCCCATCCCCAGATCCGGATGATGGGGATCCGGACAATTACCCGGCGGACGCCCCAATGGATCCCAGATCCATGGGAGGATTACAATAACTCTGATATACCCAATGTACCTCAGGACGACCTATACCCATCAAGACCGTCTCCTCCAGAGGACTCCTTAGGGTTTCACCATTTAGTGCAGAGAGCAGCACACTACCATGGGGTGGACATGCACAGTGAACCAGTAGAAGAAGACTTCCTACTGGATACATTTGATATACAAGACAAATCCACTTCCATTTTACCCATGCTTAAGGGTGTCACCAAGCACGCTACAGAGGTGTTCAAAGACCCTGTCAGAGCCAGAGTACTGAACCCTAGAATAGAGAAGAAGTATAAGGCGGCACCCACAGACCCTGCTTACATCAAGGGCCCTGCTCCCCTAGATTCCCTAGTTGTCTCCACAGCTAGAAAGCGGGCTAACTCCCAATCCTCAGGAGATGCCCCACCGCCAGACAAAGAATCTAAACTTCTGGACGCGTCTGGTAAACGCACCGCCTCCCAAGCTGCAAACATGTGGCGCATTGCAAACACACAAGCACTGCTTGCGCGATATGATAGAGCACACTATGACGAACTAGAGGCTCTTATGCAGCACCTTCCAGAAAAATACAAGCACAAGGCTCATGACCTGATACAGGAGGGTAAACTAATTACAAACACCTCCATTAAGTGTGCCCTCGATGCAGCCGACACTGCTTCTAGGGCCATAAATACCAGTGTCCTGCTTCGTCGCCACGCCTGGCTCAGGATCTCAGGGTTCAAGCCTGAAGTCCAGGCATCCATACTCAATCACCCCTTTGACCAGGAAACACTCTTTGGGCCAAAGGTAGACGAAGCGCTCGAAAAGATGAAGAAAGACATAGACACAGCAAAGTCTATGGGGGCACTCCAAACACAAGCCTCCAAACGTTCCTTTCGACGCTCGTCCTTTCGTGGCACAGGCAGAGGCTCCTCCACCGATAACGCCTCTACCTCCTACAAGTCCCCTCCTCAAAATACCTTTTCAAAGGGCAATCAGAGAGGTGGTTACAGGGGTAACAACAATAAGGGCAGGGGCAAAACCAACAACACCCGTTCTGCCACCCCCCCGCACAATGACTCCCCTCCGCTCCCCCCAGACCATTCCACTCCGGTCGGGGGCAGACTACAAAACTTTATCCACGTATGGGAGTCCATAACATCGGACAAATGGGTGACCCAAATCATTCGGTCAGGGTACTGTCTCGAACTAACATCTACCCACCCAATATCCCACCAAGGCACCGTCCAATGTCTCAAGAACATTCCACACTGCTCAACAAGAGGTACTCTCACTCCTCCAAAAACACGCTATAGAGCAGGTCCCCGTCAATCAACAAAATCTAGGGGTCTACTCCCTATATTTCTTAATACCAAAGAAAGACGGGACCCTCAGACCCATTCTCGACCTCCGGCCTCTAAATGCCTACATACATTCAGACCATTTTCACATGGTCACCCTACAGCAAGTCCTCCCACTCCTCTGCCAGGGAGACTTTCTCACAACCTTGGATCTGAAAGACGCATACTTTCACATTCCAATACACCCCTCTCACAGGAAATACCTCAGGTTCGTGGTGGACGGGCAACATTACCAATTCACGGTTCTCCCCTTCGGGGTCACCACCGCACCACGGGTGTTTACCAAATGCCTAGCAGTAGTAGCAGCACACCTCAGACGTCAACACATTCACGTCTTCCCTTACCTGGACGACTGGCTGATAAAAGCCGCGTCCTACGACCAATGTGTGCAACATACAAACAGCACCATCCAACTGCTCCACCAGCTAGGCTTCACGGTGAACTACCAAAAGTCCCACCTCATACCATCTCACACAAAGCAATATCTCGGGGCCACTATAGACACCTCCAAGGGTATTGCCTATCCAAACTCAGCCAGAATCACAAGCATTCAAGCCTTACGCAAAACATTCCTTCCTCAACACTCTCTTCCAGCAAGAGTGTTTATGAAGCTCATAGGAATGATGGCGTCTTGCATCTTCATAGTGCCCCATGCAAGACTCCACATGCGTCCACTTCAAGAGTGCCTAGCACAACAGTGGAACCAGGCCCAGGGTCAGCTGACGGATCTGGTGTTGGTGGACGGCCGCACACACCACTCTCTGCAGTGGTGGAACACCACAAACCTTTCCAAAGGGCGGCCGTTCCTGGACCCGGTTCCTCAGGTGATTCTAACAGCGGACGCATCGCTCTCCGGCTGGGGAGCGCACCTCCTACACCTCACCATGCAAGGTCTATGGACGCCACAGCAAAAATCGCTCCACATCAACCACCTGGAGCTCTTGGCGATCTTTCTAGCCCTAAAATCTTTCCAAAAACAGATTTCAGGCAAAGCAGTCCTCATTCGCACAGACAATATGACTGCGATGTATTATATACAAAAACAGGGGGGGACACACTCTCCCCAGCTCTCCCGCTTAGCCCAGAGCATATGGAGATGGGCAATTCCCCAAAACATCTTTCTCCTGGCACAGCACGTTCCAGGCGTACAAAACACCGTGGCAGATCTGCTCAGCAGACAAACACAACAACTACACGAATGGGAACTGCATCCACAAGTTCTTCACCCATTCTTCCAACAGTGGGGGCATCCTCAGATAGACCTCTTCGCCACCCACGAAAACAAAAAATGCCCAAGCTTCGCCGCCAGATACCCACACCCATTGTCCAAGGGCAATGCGATATGGATGAACTGGTCAGGCAGATTTGCATACGCCTTTCCACCTCTCCCACTAATTCCATTAGTGGTCAGGAAGCTACAACAGCACTCCCTCACACTCATTCTGGTAGCTCCGACGTGGGCCAGGCAGCCGTGGTACACCACGCTACTACAACTGTCAGTGGTACCACATCAAAAACTGCATCTATCCCCATGCCTCCTAACCCAGAACCATGGAAAAATCAGGCACCCGGACCCAGCTCAGCTCAACCTGGCGATCTGGCTCCTGAAATCCTAGAATTCGGATACCTTAACCTTCCCCCTGATTGCATGAACATCATCATGGAAGCCAGACGTCCTACCACTAGAGCATGCTATGCCGCAAAGTGGAAAAGATTTGTAATTTACTGCCGTAACCATACAATCAACCCTCTAGATGCATCCATACAGCACATCATATGCTATCTGCTCCATCTTCACAGGTGTAACCTGGCATATTCATCCATACGCCTACACCTAGCAGCGATCGCTGCCTATCTACAAAACAGGCAGCATTTATCACTCTTCAGAGTGCCCGCTATTAAAGCCTTCATGGAAGGCCTTAAACGAGTAATTCCTCCCAGGGCACCACCTTCCCCTGTATGGAATCTAAATTTAGTTCTTACACGTCTAATGGGTCCGCCCTTCGAACCAATGCACAAATGTGAGCTACAGTTTCTCACCTGGAAAACAGCTTTCCTTGTAGCTATCACTTCCCTTAGAAGGGTTGGTGAAATACAAGCGTTCACCATACAGGAACCCTACATACAAATGCATCACAGCAAGGTCATACTTCGCACAAATCCGAAGTTTCTGCCCAAAGTCATTTCCCCCTTCCACCTCAATCAATCAGTGGAATTACCTGTCTTCTTTTCGCAACCCCAATCTGTTGCAGAAAGGGCCTTACACACGCTTGATGTAAAAAGGGCGTTACTATACTACATACAAAGAACGCAACCCTTCAGGAAGACTAAACAATTGTTCGTTTCCTTCTCTCCACCACATAAAGGCAACCCCATTTCAAAATCAGGGATAGCTAGGTGGATTGTAAAATGCATACAAATTTGCTATCAAAAGGCAAAGAGAACATTATCTGTTCCTCCTAAAGCCCACTCTACAAGAAAGTTAGGGGCTTCTATGGCTTTTCTAGGGAATATACCCTTAGATGACATCTGCAAGGCAGCCACATGGTCTACACCGCACACCTTCACAAAACACTACTGTGTAGATGTGCATTCCAAGCAGCAAGCTAGGGTGGGCCAGGCTGTACTAAAGACACTTTTTCAAACAGCTGCAACGGATACCGGTGGTCGCCGCTAAGGTTGGGTACTGCTATGTAATCTATGCTAAGTGTACAATCTGCAGCTCATATGCCTCGAACGGAATATGCTACTTACCAGTATGCATCTGTTCTTGGCATGTAGAGCTGCAGAGTTGTACACGCCCACCCGCCTCCCCGGCTACCTGTATCCGTTCCAGTACATCTTATTTAGATACAACACATGGGTTTCTCACTGTTATTACTACGCTCCATCATTTCCCTGTTGGCGAAAAACAATCTGAGGATGGAGCCGAAGCCCATGCGCAGTACGGACCGAAGGAGGAGTCACCAAACTCGTGACTTCCAAAGACTGTCCAAGAAGAAAAACAAACTGCAAACATCCGGGCCCAACACCAGATGGCGACCTATGCTAAGTGTACAACTCTGCAGCTCTACATGCCAAGAACAGATGCATACTGGTAAGTAGCATATTCCTTACTCCATATCAACCATCTGGAGTTACTAGTAATCTCTCTAGCCCTAAAATCTTTTCAGGCACAGATTTCAGGCAAGGCAGTCCTCATTCGCACAGACAACATGACGGCCATGTATTACATTCAAAAACAAGGCGGCACACACTCTCCACAGATCTCTCAACTAGCACAGAGCATATGGAGATGGGCAATTCCACACAAAATCTTTCTCCTAGCCCAACATGTCCCAGGAGTCCAAAACACCATGGCAGATCTGCTCAGCAGACAGACGCAACAGATCCGCGAGTGGGAACTTCACCCGCAGGTTCTTCACCCGTTCTTTCAAAAGTGGGGGCAACCACAAATAGACCTATTCACCACCCACAAAAACAAAAAATGCCCAAGCATCGGCACCAGATACCCACACCCATTGTCCAAAGGAAATGCTATATGGATGAAATGGATTACCCCATAAAGGAAGCTTATTATATATAAGAGATAGAGAAAATCTAGCTTTAATGCCCTGCCAAATATAGACGCAGTCTCTAATAGTCTTGAACCGTACACGTTTAAAATAATTAGGGTCGTTGATTCGGAATAAAAACATCTGGCTCTCTGAGCCAAGAACAAACAAATCAAAATCAGGGATAGCTAGGTGGATTGTAAAATGCATCCAGATTTGCTACCACAAAGCAAAACGAACGCTATCCGTTCCCCCTAAAGCCCATTCTACTCGAAAGATAAGGGGCTTCTATGGCTTTTCTAGAGAACATCCCATTAGATATCTGCAAAGCAGCTACATGGTCAACACTGCACACTTTCACTAAACACTACTGTGTAGATGTGCAAACCAAGCAACAAGCTAGTGTGAGCCAGGCTGTACTAAAAACACTATTTCAAACCACTGCAACAGATACCGGTGGTCGCCGCTAAGGTTGGGAACTGCTATATAGTCTATGCAAAAGTGTGTAATCTACAGCTCATATGCCTCTAACGGAATATGCTACTTACCAGTATGCATCTGTTCTTGGCATGTAGAGCTGCAGATCTACACCCGCCCACCAGCCTCCCTGGCTACCTGTATCTGTTCCAGTCTATCTTATTTAGATACAACACACATGGGTTTCTTCACTGTTATTACTACGCTCCATCTTTCCCTGCTGGCGAAAAACAACCTGAGGATGGAGCCGAAGCCCATGCGCAATACGATCCAAAGGAGGAGTCGCCGACCTCGTGACTTCCAAAGACTTTCCAAGAGGAAAAACAAACTGCAAACATCCGGGCCCAACACCAGATGGCGATCTATGCAAAAGTGTGTAGATCTGCAGCTCTACATGCCAAGAACAAATGCATACTGGTAAGTAGCATATTCCTTCCCAATACTTGCGCACATATCCTTCCCCTATCGTTTCATATCTGCTTACCTGTTGGTATTGGAGACAATATTGAAATTGATAGGTTGTCACGGGTAGGGTGGTCTAACCATGGATTATTCATTCAGAGGATGGAGTCTCAGCCACGGTTAAAGGGAATTGGTTCAATTTTTCAATGTGCAAAATGGTATATTTCACATCTCTACGTGCTATTGTCATCTGTCTTTCCGTTAGATCATATGCTGAAAACAAATCTGTACTGTTGATGTAATGCCATGGCAAGTGGCCAGAACGTAACGTTTGTAATGACCAGCTCAGTATTACTATTGACCGTAATCTTCCACAGCTCATTGTATATTCCGTACAATAAATGCAGATGCCAAGGTGTTTGCTAAGATACTGGCCACCCGGCTAGCTCCAATGATGGCCAGCCTGGTTTCTCCCAAGCAGCATGGATTTATTCATGGGAGAGACACGCCCATGTCAACACGGCAGTAGCGGATTTTGATGCTGCAGGGAAGTAAAAAATCAACCTGGGCATGGTTCTGTTGGATGCAGAAAAAGCATTTGACCGGGTAGCTTGGGAATATCTCTGGGCAGCACTTACTGCATTTGGGTTCAAGGAAAACTTTCGGAAATTGGTTCAAGCTATGTACCATAACCCTATGGCTAGATTACTTTACTCTAATATTCAAACAGCTCCTTTCTTCATTCGCTGTGGCACAAGACAGGGCTGTCCCCTTTCTCCCCTCCTTTTTGCTCTCTATATAGAGCCATTTATTCGGGCACTGCTGGTCAACAGCACGATACGCAACTGAACATTGGGTAGCGCTCTCTGAAACTCACTGCGTATGCAGATGATATCGCTATTTTTTTTCGCGGAGCCAAAATTGGCAATAGAGAGTATTAACAAGGAAGCTAAGAGGTGTGGCCTTTTCTCAGGCTACGAACTAAATAGCAATAAAAAGCAGGTCCTTAACTTCCAGCCGGAACTCCCGGTAGAAGGTGCATGCCCGACTGCTCTGTATCTGGGGGTACGTATTTTGCCTAAAGTTGAACTTAATTATTCATTAAACTACGATTCTCTATTAGGTGTTATTACAAAGCAATTAAAATTGTGGCACAAGCTTCCAATCAGTATCTTGGGTAGATGCAACGTCATTAAGATGAAGATACTACCTACATTTTTGTATTTATTTAGGTTGATCCCACTACGAATTCCTAATTTGTTTTTTAGTAAATTGGACGGGGTCTTTAGTAGCTTTATTTGGGGCTATAAAAAATCAAGACACGCTATCGGATTAATGAAGCTTCCTTATAATCAGGGCAGTTTAGAACTCCCTGATTTTAAACTTTATTTTTGGGTTGCATTTGTTGGCCGTCTGAGCAGTCTCTTGAATACAGAGCAAGTAGATTTTGGGCATTGGTTTGTTCTTGGCTCAGAGCCAGATGTTTTTATTCCGAATCAACGACCCTAATTATTTTAAACGTGTACGGTTCAAGACTATTAGAGACTGAGTCTATATTTGGCAGGGCATTAAAGCTAGATTTTCTCTCTCTTATATATAATAAGCTTCCTTTATGGGGTAATCCAATGCTGCCCGGAATATTTCAAGATCCTACGGCCCGTCAATGGGCAGAGTATGGTGTGTATCATCTTGGGCAATTGTATGATTGCAATGGTTTCAAATCATTTGAGAACCTTCAGCTAATGTTTGATATTCCTCAACGGTTGTTTTTTAAATATATTCAGGTTAGAGATAACTTTGTTAGACACTTAGCTATCCAGAGTGTTTCAGGCTCAGAGGTGTGGGAGGGCTTGTATGCCCAGAACCGGCAGGCTGGTATCAGTAGGATGTATCGATCTCTGTCAGTTTAGAGTAGAGGGGTGTGGGAAATTAGCGTCTAGATGGAGCGAGACCTTGGGGATAAATATTACTATAGGAGGTGTGAAGATTGCTTTCGATACTATCGCCCGCTCAGTACATTCTGTAAATTTACAATTGCAACAATTTTGGATACTCTGTGCACTTTATCATACTCCGGAGAGGATTGCTAGATGGTCTCAAGTTGGGGGTAAGCAGGGAGTGGTCTACGGAGGGACGCACTGTAATTGCCCCCAATGTGGGCTATATGCAGCTGATATCACTCATATGTTTGTTACGTGCCCAGCTCTAAGTCTCTTTTGGGAGAAGATACTATTTGTAATTAAACTCTGACTCTGGGTCGAATATACATTTACGATTGCTGAAAAGATGCTCGATTATTAGAAGGCTAGTAGTCGGCATAGACCTATACCGACAATTATGTTAGTTGGCGCCCGGCTGGCGATTGCTAGAGCATGGATCTCTCCCAAACCTCCCACTATTTCGGAATGGTGGTTAATTGTTAAGAAAACTGGGGAAAGAGAGAAGGATTTAGCTAAAGTAAGGGGTATCCATGCTTTGCAAAAGTACGGGTCTATATGGGGCTGCTTAGAGGATTTATAGGCCAATTTATCTGTTGGGAGTCGCTGACGTTGTTTTTCTTGTCTTTCAGATAATTGCTTGTCTATGACCATATCCAAATGTATATCTATATTCTACCGATATTATATTCTGTTGTTACTACCTTAGTACAATTTCCACCTTCTTCCTTATTCAGTTTTCTCTTATTTAATGTATTTGGTGGATCTGAATTTTTTCTGATTGTATTTCTTTTTGACAATAAAAAATATGTTCGAGGCATGTGGGCTGCTGAATTCATATCTGTGCATAGATCGCCGCCTAGTGTTGGGTCCGGATGTTTGCACGTTGTTGTCCTGGAAGAGTCTTCGAAGTATCCTTGGATAGGTGACTCCTCCCCTGGACTACAGTGCGCATGGGCATCCTCTCCATCCTCAGATTGTTTTTTTCCGCCATTGGGTTCGGATGTGCTATCTTAGCTCAAGTTAGGAAAATATTTGGTCGAGGCCAAAAGGCCTTTAGTTCGCGTCGGTACTGTTTATCGATCGGGTTTCGATAGCATTTTGTTAGTTTACTAACTTTCAGCACCGACTTCTTTCGCATTTACCTGTCCATCGACTACTTCGACGATGGAATCCAGGACGCCATTCAAAAGGTGTCCGGTATGCAATGCGAAGTACCCACACATCGACGTCCATCCGGTGTGCAACAAATGCCTTTCGCCGGACCACGACGAATCGACATGCATGGCCTGTGCCCGGTTCCGTTCCAAGAAGACTCTAAGGAACCGAAGAGCGGCGAGACTCGAGGCGCGGCACCGGCCCCAACAGACATCTTCGACGAGGCCGACGTCGAAGAATTAGAAGTCATACCCTCCAGTCCCGTTTCCGAACACGACCCCGGATCGGACGAGGGCGACGAGTCACTCTTCCACAGAGGTGAAGACGACACCGAGGTAGGAGACGACGAGGAGGCCTTAGGGGCCGAAGAGAGTAGCTCCAATGATGAACAAGGCCTACCTGTTCAAACCGAAGAAACACCAGCGCCACAGCCTTTGGCTCCGGTCGAGGGATCGCCTTCGGGCCTTACCCGAGACCCATCCCGTAGTTCTTCGGCCCCGCCCTCGGGCCCGGCCTCGGACGTTCAGCGGCAGCCATTGCTGCATAAGCCAGCTGGTTTCCCTACCACAAAACCGAAACCGAAAGCTGCTCCGGTTCATACGAAACCGAAACTGAAAGTGGCGCTAGTCGGATCGAGGCCTTCCACGCCTTCGACGTCAGCGCAACGCGTCGGCACCGACCGCACCAAGAGGGACTTCGGTGCCGAACTGGAATCGGGCGACATCGGAGTCGACAAACGGAAAAAGGCCATCGGCACCGAGAAACCTACTCGGCTGCCGACGCCAACGACACCGAGGGCAATACCGCCTGCTTCGCCTCGCGTCGCTCCCTCGATGACGCCGATGCCTCACGTATCGAGGACGTCGACGGTGATCTCCACACCTCGACTCGAGGACCCGCCGGCACCGAAAAAATCCACGCCCGGCTCTACAAACCTGTCCGGTGCCAAAGCCTCAAAGACGCCCCAAGTGCGGCCTGCTGCGACGCAAAGCAACAAAACCACGGCGGCCCTCAAAGACCCGTCGGGTTCCGGCCCGATCGGAGCTCCAGCAACCTCTACGGGGCCAGCCAACATTACCTTCGGCTTGCCTCCGTCAACAATCCCGAAGATGTTCCAACTCAGGACACGGGTTACCCAGCCTCCGGTTCCACCGGACGAGACGTCTCCGTCACGTGTCATCGACGCAGACACTGGCAGGCTGATTCTCCACGACCGAAGGATAACTTCGGAACCGCCATTGGACCCTTTCAGGATCCCACTAAAAAGGAAGCTGCCTGTGGAATCGGAACCTCTCCTTTATGAACCGTTCCATTCCTCCTACCAGGATCCACACCGGTTCTCCCCCACACGCTCCGACACGGATGCATTGGAGGACTACATGGATGACCAAGCACCCTACCATGTAGACACAGACCCTGATGACCAGCAGGACCCTGATCAAACTTGGGGCGACCCTGCAGACCCCAGTGCACCTCTCGATACACAGGACCCACAACTCTATGGGGCAAAAACATCTCCCACGGAGGATACTGCGGCGTTCAACGCTCTTATTGAACGTGCTGCAAATAACCATGGGGTACAGCTTCACTCAGATACCATCGAGGATGACTTTCTAATGGACACTTTTGCATCCTCAGAAAGACATGTAAAAACTCTGCCAATGCTGAAGGGGGTCCTCAAACCAGCTAAGGACATTTTCAAGGAACCCACCAGGGCACGAGTGATAAACCCCAGGATTGATAAAAAATACAGATCAGCACCTGGGGATCCTACTTACATCAAAGGACAATTACCACTCGACTCCATCGTCGTAGCGAATGCTCGCAAGAGGGCACACTCGCAAACGACAGGTGACGCTCCTCCCCCGGACAAAGAGTCCAAGGTGCTAGAGACCTCCGGCAAGCGAGTTGCCGCCCAGGCTGCCAACATATGGCGCATAGCCAACACTCAAGCGCTCCTCGCTCGCTACGATAGAGCGCACTATGACACATTGGAGCAACTACTCCAACATCTCCCTGACCAGTTCAAAGAAGGTGCAGAACTTCTTATCAGAGAGGGACAGCTACTCACAAATGCTTCCATCAAATGTGCACTAGATGCTGCAGACACGGCTGCCAGGGCCATAAACACAAGCGTCATGCTGCGACGACATGCCTGGCTACGAATCTCGGGATTCAAGCCTGAGGTACAAAACAACATACTGAACCAGCCCGTCAACCCCGACTATTTATTCGGCCCAGAGGTTGACACCACCCTCGAAAAGATAAAAAAGGACACGGACACTGCAAAGTCCATGGGCGCCCTCCAAACTCAGTCCTTTCGGAGCGGCTCCTTTCGTCGCCCCGGAAACAAGGGGGCAGGTAGAGGACAGGGGTCACAACAAACGTATAACAAAGGCAATACACAGACCGCCTACGATAAAAACACCCGAGGTGGATATCGTGGCTCCAGTACAAAGGGCAGAGGACGTGGCTACGGCAACACTAGGTCCTCCCCCAAGAACAAGCAGTGACGCCCTCTCCCTTCCTCCCGACCACATAACACCTGTCGGGGGAAGACTACAAAGGTTCCTGTCCACGTGGAACTCCATCACCACGGACAGGTGGGTCAAAGATATTGTAAAATACGGTTACTGTCTGGAGTTAACCTCCACTCCACCCACAATACCACCAAGAAACCGTCCTATGTCCTCAGAGCACTTAACGCTCTTACAGCAAGAGGTGCAAAGTATGCTTCTAAAAGGCGCTATAGAGGTCGTCCCCATCCACGAGCAGGGTACGGGGGTTTACTCCCTCTACTTTTTAATTCCAAAGAAGGAAGGGTCGCTCAGGCCTATATTAGACCTGAGACCCCTGAACCAGTACATTCTTTCAGAGCACTTTCACATGCTCACCCTACAGCAAGTCCTCCCGCTTCTCAAGCAGGGAGACTTCCTAGCCTCACTGGACCTCAAGGATGCGTACGTTCACATACCCATCCACCCCTCACACAAAAAATACCTCAGGTTCACTGTTCAGGGGCAGCACTATCAGTTCAAAGTCCTTCCCTTCGGCGTGACAACAGCGCCCAGGGTTTTCACGAAGTGCCTAGCTACGGTGGCAGCACATTTACGGAGGCAGCATATACACGTCTACCCCTACCTAGACGACTGGCTCGTTCAAGCGAAGTCAGCCCAGCAATGTGCAAGCCACATGTCCCGCACCATTCACCTTCTTCACAGCCTGGGATTCTCACTAAATTACCCAAAGTCCCATCTCCAGCCCGCACACGTACAACAGTACCTAGGTGCGACTATAGACACTCTGGCGGCCACAGCTCAGCCAAATTTAGTGAGGATCAACAGCATACAACTGCTGATCTCCAAGTTCAAACCCAATCACTCGCTTCCAGCGCGAGTGTTTATGCAGTTGATAGGCATGATGGCCTCCTGCATCTTCATAGTCCCGCACGCGAGGTTACATATGCGCCCACTTCAGGAGTGCCTAGCACGTCAGTGGAATCAGGCTCAAGGACAGTTGAAAGACCTAGTGTTGGTGAGCGGTCGGGCATACAACTCTCTGCATTGGTGGAATCCACAAAACCTTTGCAAGGGCCGACCGTTCCAAGAGCCTGTTCCGCAAATAGTACTGACAGCGGACGCGTCTCTCCAGGGATGGGGAGCTCATGTACTCCACTACACAGTGCAGGGACTATGGACGACACAACAGAAGAGTACATCTGTGCAACAAAGTCGTGTTGATCCGGACGGACAACATGACTGCCATGTACTACATACAGAAGCAGGGAGGAACACACTCTCCACAGTTGTCTCATCTGGCTCAGAGCATGTGGAAGTGGGCCATTCAGAGGAACATGTTCCTCATGGCGGAACACCTCCCTGGCAAGGACAACCAGATGGCGGATCTGCTCAGCAGACACAGCCACCAGATGCACGAGTGGGAGTTACACCCATCAGTACTCCAACCGTACTTCCAGCAGTGGGGTCATCCAGAGATAGACCTATTCGCGACAAGCGAAAACGCAAAATGCCAAAGCTTCGCCGCCAGATTCCCACATCCGCAGTCGCAGGGCAATGCGATATGGATGAACTGGTCCGGCAGATTTGCGTACGCTTTTCCCCCAGCGCCGCTGATACCGCTGGTGGCTCGCAAACTACGACAACACTCCCTGACACTCGTCCTAGTTGCTCCCACGTGGGCACGCCAGCCGTGGTACACCACCTTCCTCGAACTTTCCGTGGTGCCGCATCAAAGGCTGCGGATCAAACCCACGCATTTGACGCAGAACCATGGAGAGGTTCAGCACCCAGATCCGCAACAGCTGAACCTGGCGATCTGGCTCCTGAAGTCCTAGAGTTTGGCTATCTCAACCTGCCACCTGACTGTATGGACATCATCAAGGAGGCCAGGAGACCCACTACCAGGGCTTGCTATGCAGCCAAATGGAGAAGGTTCGTCATTTATTGCGGTAATAATGACATCAACCCGCTGGACGCATCCATCCACAACATCATCTGTTACCTCTTACACCTATACCGATGCAATCTGGCGTACACCTCTATACGTGTCCATTTGACCGCAATATCAGCCTACCTGCAAACCAGGCAGCACCTCTCTCTATTCAGAGTGCCTGCCATCAAAGCATTCTTGGAAGGGCTCAAACGAGTCATTCCACCTAGTCACCCACTGGCTCCAATGTGGAACCTCAACTTGGTCCTCACACGCCTGATGGGTCCACCCTTTGAACCTCTACACTCATGCGAGATTCAATTCCTTACCTGGAAAGTGGCCTTCCTAGTAGCGATCACTTCCCTAAGAAGAGTTAGTGAACTCCAGGCACTAACCGTTCAAGAGCCATTTATTCAGGTTCACGCCAACAGGGTCGTACTACGTACCAACCCCAAATTCATGCCCAAGGTAATATCGCAGTTCCACATGAATCAGACTATTGAACTGCCCGTTTTCTTCCAAAACCCACAAACTGTTGCAGAAAGGGCACTACATACACTAGATGTACGGAGGGCCCTCATGTACTACATCGACAGGACTAAACCATTCAGGAAGACAAAACAACTGTTCGTTGCCTTTGCCCCACACCACAAAGGTAACGCCATCTCCAAAGCAGGGATAGCCAGATGGATAGTTAAGTGTATTCAAATCTGTTATCAAAAGGCAAAACGCACATTAACTATTCCACCACGAGCCCACTCAACACGTAAGTTGGGGGCTTCCATGGCCTTCCTAGGAAATATTCCCCTGCATGATATATGCAGAACAGCCACATGGTCCACTACACACACATTTACAAAACACTATTGTGTAGATGTGCAGTCAAAACAGCAGGCAGCTGTAGGACAGGCTGTTCTCAAGACACTTTTTCAGACCGCTGCAGCTGGCACGGGTAGCCGCCGCTAATAGAGGGCACTGCTATGTATTCTATGCACAGATATGAATTCAGCAGCCCACATGCCTCGAACTGAATATGCTACTTACCAGTATGCATCTGTTCTTGGCATGTAGGGCTGCTGACATTCATATCGCCCTCCCTCCTCCCCGGCGCCTGTCGCAGCTGCAGCTCTCAGAATTACTGCAAGCATGGTCATCACTTTCTGTATCTACTCCATCACTGCCACAATGGCGAAAAACAATCTGAGGATGGAGAGGATGCCCATGCGCACTGTAGTCCAGGGGAGGAGTCACCTATCCAAGGATACTTCGAAGACTCTTCCAGGACAACAACGTGCAAACATCCGGACCCAACACTAGGCGGCGATCTATGCACAGATATGAATGTCAGCAGCCCTACATGCCAAGAACAGATGCATACTGGTAAGTAGCATATTCAATATATTTTTTAAATGTATATTTCGTACAAAAAGCACCTTTGACGTTGGTTCCGGGTAGTTAGTAAAAAATCCCTGAGATGCACATCATCAGAAAGAATAGACAAGTGTTGTTTCACTTGTGAGAGTGTCTAGGTTTTTAGCCAATCTAGACATAACTTCCCAATACTATATGACGTCACCACCCGAGTGCACTGTCTGTACATATCGTTGATCCAGCCTATTGATCCTAAATCCTTCAGTGTTACCCAGGAATCTAGACTGACACCCGATTGTGTCCAAGGCCAAACAAATCCACCCTTCCAATTGGGGTCTGATGAATTGAAAGAACCATTATATACCATGGTGTCTAATATATCCTCACTCTAGTGTAACCACACTGAAGTGTGTAAGGACCTGCCAATTCTCAAAAGGTGGGAATACAAGGTGTGTTCAAATCCTTGGCTTTTAAGATACCTAGACATGAAGTTTTTTGCAGTGTCTTGTTCATGAAAATCATTTGATGTGGTATGAGGCATGCTCTAAATAAGGCTTCCGTCCCCCAGACCGACTTTGTATCTATTGTCTTTCTTAAAGTCGAAACCCTGTATATACAGTTGGAAAATAAAGGGAGCAGAGTATATCAGCTTGATGTTCGTTAGCATATGTTCGAGGCATATGAGCTGCAGATTATACACTGTGCATAGATCGCCATCTGGTGTTGGGCCCGGATGTTTGCAGTTTGTTTTTCCTCTTGGAAAGTCTTTGGGAGTCACGAGGTCGGTGACTCCTCCTCTGGTTAGTATTGCGCATGGGCTTCGGCTCCATCCTCAGATTGTTTTTTTCCGCCATCGGGCTCTGATGTAAAACTTTGCGCTCCGGTCCCGAACTTCCCAGTTCACCGATCGACGCACAAATCCTCGCTCATCGAGCTTCTTCAACGACATAAATCATCTTATTCATCTTCTCTTCGGCACTTCTTCGATTCCAGTGGTAGACGGCGGCCTTCGGGCCTATTCCGGCTCCGGTCTCGGCTGATGGAAAGAACTCCCTTCAAGAAGTGCCCTCGATGTGGGTCCAAGTTTCCCCACACCGATCTCCATGAGGTGTGCAACCTCTGCCTCTCCCCAGAACACGAGGCCCGAGACTGTCCCACCTGCAAGTCCTTTCGCTCAAAAAAGACCATTCGAGATCGACGGGCTAGACGCAACATGGCGCACTCCTCGACCTCCGCTCCAGTCGACATCTTCGGTGGTGACGTCGAAGCTCCGGGACGGCAGGACATCGAACAGGAGGATGACTACCTCGTCAGCGCTTCCGAGGCCGACGACTCAGATGTGGAGGACACCACCCCGGCGCAGCGGGTCGTGAGTACAATTCCCCCTCCCCCGCCCACACCGATTCCGAAAAAGGCTTCGGTCACACCTTCGCCTCCGGGTCTAGGCAAGACCAAGGACTCTGCTTCTCACACCCCACCTTCGGGCCCGGTAAAGAAGCCTTCTAAGCCTTCCGGCAGCTCGGGCTCGAGCCAGCCGGCCACCGGTGCCGACAAACACCCTTCGGCACCGAAGAAAAAATCGGCCTCCACACCGACCTCGACACCGAAATCTTCGGTGCCGAAACCTGCTCCGGTGCCGACCAACCATCACAAGACCCTCGGCACCGACACTCCCGTGCCGAGACCCCTTTCGACACCGGCCAAAAAATCTGAGGTTCCCAGGAAGCACGGCTTCGACAAACCTAAGAAGCCTTCGGCCCCGAAACAGTCGGCGCCGACCGATCAACCAGTGTCACAGGATTTCTTCACACCGGATCCTTTGCAGAAAACCCTCACCAAGGATCCAAAGACCGGACACTTGACATTGTCTTCAAAAAAGAGACACTTGGACAAGCCGGCTCCACCTCCAAAGAGAAAGGACATTGCTACCTCTCCTTTCAGGGTGCCTTCCCCACCTCCTTTACCTCCTCCACCCTCTCCACCTCCACCCCCTCCACCTCATCGTTCCCCCACCTTGTCCCCTGTCCCCGACGATTTGGGGGACCCTTACTTTGATCCAGCAGATGTGCCACAAGATCCCACCCCTACTGGATCCCCAGACCCATGGGATGTTTATAACAATCCGGACATCCCAGATGTCCCACAGGATGACCTTTATCCATCTAGGCCATCCCCTCCTGAAGATTCCTTGGGTTTTCACCACTTGTTACAAAGGGCGGCACACTACCAATGGGTGGAGTTACATACCGACCCAGTGGCGGAGGACTTCCTCCTAGCCACCTTCGATGATACACATAGGTCTACTGCCATTCTACCTATGTTAAAGGGCGTAATTAAACATGCCCCTGAGGTTTTTAAAGACCCAGTCAGGGCCAGGGTCCTAAACCCTTGGATAGAAAAGAAGTACAAAGCCGCCCCTACAGACCCTTCTTACATTAAGGGCCCTGCACCATTAGATTCCCTAGTGGTATCCACAGCCAGGAAGCGCTCAAATTCTCAGGCGTCAGGCGAAGCGCCCCCACCTGACAAAGTCCAAGCTCCTAGATGCGTCAGGGAAGCGCACTGCGTCACAAGCGGCCAATATATGGCGTATTGCCAAATACGCAAGCACTGTTAGCACGATACGACAGGGCGCACTATGATGAGCTAGAGACCATCATGCACCATCTCCCTGACAAGTACAAGACTAGGGCTAATGAACTTATTCAAGAGGGAAAAACAATAACCAATACCTCGATACGATGTGCCCTAGATGCGGCAGATACAGCCTCCAGGGCCATGAACACCAGTGTCCTCCGTCGCCATGCCTGGCTCAGGGTTTCAGGGTTTAAACCAGAGGTTCAAGCCTCTATACTAAATCACCCATTAGACCAAGATCATCTATTTGGTCCTAAAGTAGATGAAGCCCTGGAAAAAATGAAAAAAGATACAGACACGGCGAAATCTATGGGAGCCCTACAAACACAGACTCCCAGGCGGTCCTTTCGCCGTTCTTCCTTTCGGGGCACGGGCAGAGGCTACTCATCGGACAGTGCATCCACGTCCTATAAATCGCCCCCCTCAGTCTACCTTCACAAAAGGTTATCAAAGAGGCGAATACAGAGGCAATAATAATAAGGGCAGAGGCAAAACAAATACCGCCCGCTCTGCCACACCTCCTGCCCAATGACTTTCCCCCGCTCCCTCCAGACCATTCCACTCCGGTCGGAGGCAGACTACGACATTTCCTTCACGTCTGGGAGACAATCACCTCAGACAAATGGGTGAAACAAATTATTCAGTCAGGGTATTGCCTAGAATTAACATCTACACCCCCCAACATTCCACCCAGGCACCGCCCTATGTCGCAAGAACATACTGCGCTACTGACACAAGAGGTGATCTCCCTCCTCCAAAAAGGAGCAATAGAGCAGGTCCCCATAAATCAACGAAATTTAGAGGTCTACTCCCTGTACTTTCTAATTCCAAAGACAGACGAGACCCTAAGACCTATCTTAGATCTCAGACCTCTAAACACTTACATTCATTCGGACCATTTTCACATGGTAACCCTCCAACAGGTTCTTCCACTTCTCTCCCAGAACGACTTTCTCACCACTCTGGACTTGAAAGACGCGTACTTTCACATCCCAGTACACCAATCTCACAGAAAGTCCCTCAGGTTTGTGGAAGACGGACAACACTACCAGTTCAAGGTGCTCCCGTTCGGGGTAACAACAGCACCAAGGGTGTTCACCAAGTGCCTGGCAGTAGTGGCTGCACATCTCAGAAGACAGCACATTCACGTCTTCCCCTATCTGGACGATTGGCTCATAAAAGCCACGTCCTACCAACAGTGTGTGCACCATACCGCTGCTACAGTCCAACTACTTCACCAGCTAGGCTTCACGGTGAACCATCAAAAATCCCACCTGGTACCATCACACACAAAACAATATCTCGGTGCCACCATAGACACCTCAAAGGCCATAGCCTATCCCAATCCTGCCAGGATTGCAAAAATACAGGCGCTGCGTCAAAAATTCCTATCCCAACACTCTCTCCCAGCAAGAGTGTTTATGCAGCTCATAGGGATGATGGCCTCTTGCATCTTTATAGTGCCACATGCAAGACTCCAAATGCGCCCACTCCAAGAGTGTTTGGCGCGCCAGTGGAACCAGGCCCAGGGCCAAATTGCCAGATCTGGTGTTGGTAGACGGACGCACCCATCGCTCTCTGCAGTGGTGGAACACCACAAACCTTTCCAGAGGTCGACCGTTCCTGGACCCGGTCCCACAAATAGTCCTAACGGCAGATGCATCGCTCTCCGGCTGGGGAGCTCATCTGTTACATCTCACAGCACAGGGCACATGGACGCCGCAACAGAAGTTACTCCACATTAACCATCTGGAGTTACTAGCGATCTTCCTCGCCCTAAAATCCTTCCAGGCGCAGATTTCAGGCAAGGCAGTCCTCATTCGCACAGACAACATGACTGCCATGTACTACATTCAAAAACAGGGGGGCACACACTCTCCACAGCTCTGTTAGCACAGAGCATATGGAGATGGGCAATTCCACAAAAGATTTTCCTCCTAGCCCAACACGTCCCAGGAGTACAAAACACCGTGGCAGATCTGCTGAGCAGACAGACACAGCAGATCCACGAGTGGGAACTTCACCCACAGGTTCTTCACCCGTTCTTTCAGAAGTGGGGGCATCCACACATAGACCTATTCGCCACCCACGAAAACAAAAAATGCCCTAGCTTCGCCGCCAGATATCCACAACCATTGTCCAAAGGCAATGCGATATGGATGAACTGGTCAAACAAATTTGCCTACGCTTTTCCACCTCTCCCACTAATTCCATTAGTGGTCCGGAAGCTACAGCAGCATTCCCTAACTCTAATCCTAGTAGCTCCAACATGGGCCAGACAACCGTGGTACACCACGCTGCTGGAACTCTCAGTAGTACCACACCAAAAGCTACGCCTCTCTCCATACCTCCTAACCCAGAACCATGGAGAGATCAGGCACCCGGACCCAGCTCAGCTCAACCTTGCAATCTGGCTCCTGAGGTCCTAGAATTTGGATACCTTAACCTTCCCCCTGATTGCATGGACATTATCAGGGAAGCTAGACGCCCTACTACTAGGGCGTGCTATGCAGCAAAGTGGAAAAGATTTGTTATTTACTGCCACAATAACACGATCAATCCCTTAAATGTATCCATACAACACATTATATGTTATTTACTCCATTTACAAAGGTGTAACCTAGCATATACCTCCATTCGGTTACACCTTGCTGCAATTGCTGCCTATTTACAAAACAGGCAGCACCTCTCACTTTTCAAAGTACCTGCCATCAAAGCCTTTATGGAAGGCCTCAAAAGAGTAATTCCACCCAGAGTGCCACCCTCACCTGTTTGGAACTTGAATATAGTCCTCACACAGTTAATGGGACCCCCTTTCGAACCATTACATAAGTGCGAGCTGCAATTCCTCACATGGAAGACAGCTTTTCTAGGGGCCATCACTTCCCTCAGAAGGGTTAGTGAAATACAAGCACTCACTATACAGGAACCTTTTCTTCAGATGCATCACAACAAGGTTGTACTCCGCACCAATCTCAAATTTCTACCCAAAGTCATTTCTCCATTCCATCTAAACCAGTCGGTAGAATTGCCAGTCTTTTTCTCGCAACCCCAAACAGTTGCAGAAAGAGCCTTACACACACTGGATGTCAAAAGGGCTTTACTTTACTACATCCAGAGAACACAACCTTTCAGGAAAACCAAACGGCTATTTGTTTCCTTCTCCCCACCACACAAAGGCAACCCTATTTCCAAATCAGGGATAGCTAGATGGATTGTAAAATGCATACAGATTTGCTACCACAAAGCAAAACGAACGCTATCTGTTCCCCCTAAAGCCCACTCTACAAGGAAGATAGGGGCTTCTATGGCTTTCCTAGGGAACATACCACTAGATGACATCTGTAAAGCAGCGACATGGTCAACACCACACACCTTCACAAAACATTGTGTAGATGTGCAAACCAAGCAGCAAGCTAGTGTGGGCCAAGCTGTACTAAAAACACTGTTTCAGACAACTGCAACGGATGCCGGTGGTCGCCGCTAGGGTTGGGTACTGCTATATAATCTATGCACAGTGTATAATCTGCAGCTCATATGCCTCGGACGGAATATGCTACTTACCAGTATGCATATGTTCTTGGCATGTAGAGCTGCAGATCTATACACGCCCACCCGCCTCCCCGGCTACCTGTATCCGTTCGTCTTCTCTTATTTAGATACAATACATATGGGTTTCTTTACTGTTACTACTACGCTCCATCTTTCCCTGCTGGCGAAAAACAATCTGAGGATGGAGCCGAAGCCCATGCGCAATTCTAACCAGAGGAGGAGTCACCGACCTCGTGACTCCCAAAGACTTTCCAAGAGGAAAAACAAACTGCAAACATCCGGGCCCAACACCAGATGGCGATCTATGCACAGTGTATAGATCTGCAGCTCTACATGCCAAGAACAGATGCATACTGGTAAGTAGCATATTCCTTTTCTTTGCATGTGTAGGTGCGAATCTATGGTAATATGAGGTTGGGTCTGATGTTTCAAATCCTGAAAAATACGCAAAGTTTTGTGCAAAAGTCTTTGAACTACCTTTCGGCGGTGTTGGGCAGTGTTCTTATTTTGTGTAATTATAAACAGCACGTGGTATGCTAGCTTGATGTAATAAAAAAAAAATGGTGACCTTAGTGCTGGTAACAGAAAATGTTCCCAAAATTACTTGTACCATCATACAATTCATCATTAGAAAAAGCTGCTGATATCTTTTAATCTGAAAGCAAATTCTGCAGTTTCACGGTCCCAATCATCAGTGAAAGTACTAAAGGTAATTTAAAGAAATTTTAAACAAATATGGAATTTCAAATGTTCAGTAGGACCATATACATCATACAATACCTTGTCCCATACAGTTTCTTCAGTAACTGGAACCGCTGTAATGTTCACCAGGGGCAAGTCTCTTAGTTCACGGTGTGATGATGCATGTGGCTTAAGAACGAAGTTCACAAGTTGTACTGCAGAGCGTTCTGGGAGAAAGTGTCAGTTCAGGAGTAGATAAGACAGTTACTATACCAATCCAAAAGTACCAGGAAAAGTAATCCAGTTGTAATCAATAAATGTATCTAGGGAACAACGAAGTAAGTCTTTTTCAGCCAAAGATAGAAAACAAACTCTAAGCTTGAAAAGGAGAGCCGGTGCCAGCAGCTCAGGTTCATTTGTTCATAAAGCACAAAGTAGCCAGACGCAGTCCAGTCTATTCTTGGCAGCTCAGCAGATTTTGCAGAACTGGTAGATGACTCGATGTGTGGCATGTTGAAATGCACGTCATCAATTTTCCGAATTGAAATTTCTGTACAGTTGTAGTTGTTTCAACTGAGAAGCATCTTTTCATTGTTCACAGCTTCTCTATGGAAAGTGAAGTCTTCAGTCATTCTTAAAGCTTCCATATGAACATCCTATACAGTAGCAAGAGTAGTGCGGCGTCTACCAGGGAGCCCATGTGGTCTACTGTTGAGAATCTGCCACATAGTGTGGTTTGATCAGATCAGTTAAGACCAACCTTTTCTCGGCAAGGGGCAGAAGTAGGACTGTTCTCGTTCCTTCGACAGCTAGGGCAGGTACAAGCACTCTGCAAGATGGCCCAAATTCTTGTTTGTCCACTATTTTCTCTCCTACTAGGTCCCCAATCTCCTGGACCCAGGCAGGTCTTGTTGGTACTGTTTTCACTTCCCCAGTGGCGGTGCATTTTACTTGGACGTTCCTTTGTAAAGCTCTGTATTCTTTCCGGTTGTGTAAAACATCCAAACGATCATTGAAGTCAAATGGTGTTTCAGCCACCACTGTGCTGACAGCATCGAGGTCGGGTACCCACATCCTTACCCGAAACAGGAGCTCATAAGTAGTACGACCCCCCAGGGATTTTCTTGGCATTTTAAGAGCCCCCTGGACCCCATATAGGTGAATGACCCAACTGCCACCCCAGCCTAATACCTTTGCTGTTAAGGACTGCTTTATGTCGCAGCTTTTTCTCTATACTAACGAATTTCCCTCAGGATGATAGGGGGAGGAATACTGCAGGGCCACACCCAAACTTCCCATGGCTTCTTTGTAAGCCGGGTAGTTAAACCCTGGGCCCTGCTCGAAATGTTGTGTACCAGTTGCGTATTTCCAGATGAAGACTCTCAAATCCTTTAGAACAGTTTGAGCGTCAGCTGAGCGCTGGGGCCAAACCCACAGGAATCTAGAGCGTGAATCCACTGCCACCAAGATGTACTTGTAAGCCCCGTCAGAATGTAATGGGCTGCAGTGATCCAAATTGACACATGCAAGATGTTTGTCTGAGATCAATAAATGTGTTTGTGGTGGACGTGCTACGGTGGAGCTTTTCATCTGCTAGGCAGATGTCACACTTGATCAGTGTTTGGTATTACTCTATCCCCACTCCTGGAATTTGGGCATACGGAATGTTTTGTGCATCTAATTTGTAGGAGTGCTTAAGTGGAAAGCCTTTTGACAGGGCTGAGCTGTTGCGCGTGGCATTGACAGCTATCATAGTTGCTCCATCTATTGTGCCAGAGCAAGTTACACTGTTGCCTTGGCGGCCTCATCCGCCATTGAATTCCCTTTAGTGTGAACGCTAACATGTTGATGACTCAATGTATGACAGGGGTGTTATATACTTGTCCGTGGGTCAGTTTGCTTCATAAATCTACTTGTCCTGTAAAAAAATCCACTTGTCCCATTTGTGCCCTGTAATGTGGCGACAAATTACGGCAGCAATCTCATTATGCAAGAGTTCTGATAAAGCCTCTCTAATTTTGCCAGGGCTTGTACCACAGTAGGGTTTGAATACTAGCAATTCCCTTATGTTGCTACGTTTCTGCGGGTCTACATACTGGGGCTGAAGGTAGTGGTAAGCAATAGTTCAAGGGTTGGAATGCCCTTTTGAGTCTGTGCAAACCTACTAACTTGCATGTTTTAAGGGTTTTCACCAACTCTTTTCTAATCTTTTCCCATACTGAAAAAGGTTGGAAATTTACTCCTGGCAGTGGTGGACGTAAAACATCTTCAGGGTTGGGGGAAAAAAGTGGTTGGAGGAAAAGTGAACTTGAAATATTCAGATTTTCACATGAACAAATCTACACAAGCACATTTGCTCATGCTAAAATGCAGTCCACAAATATTGTCTAGGAGTACTGTTTCTTGGCCTACTTCTGTAAATTCTTGTGAATTCACGTAGACTGTATATATGCACTTTAATGCATGGATATATACCATGGATGCACTTTTGAGACTTTCTTTAATAATTGGGCCTCTAATTAGGCCTGTGGTTAACCATGACCTTTTGTGTTTAGTAAAATTGTCTCTCTCTCTCCTTCTCTCGGTCTATCAGCTGGCTTCACTGTGAGTGACAGTATTCTGCTCTATTACAAGGAGCATATTGGCACACAAAGTAGTTTTGTTCAGTGCCTGGAACTGCTGTGGCAATGTGTGCTTGTTGAGACCAAAAACTGTTTGTTTGCTTTTGCCAATACTTGTTAGAATGGCGATGGCCCTGCAGCTCCCACTCAGATAAGGTTTTACAAAAACCATGCCTAAACAAGTCACGCATTGACAAAAACCAAAAGCCTGACCACCAATTTCAGACCTACTGGCTTTGCAAATGCTTGTTTATTTTTGTTTCCCACAATCGTATTTTAACTGGTTACGCTGATTTTCCATTATGAATATTTTTTGGAAATACAAGCATACATCAACATGTTACTAAATGATGCTTCAAAGATATGGTACCTAAAATCTTACAGGAGATTAGCAAAACATTTTTTTCCTACTTGCATTTTTTTGTGAACATTTTATTTTGAAAGCAAAGAATCATCACTGTTGCTTTCAAGCATATCCAAATATTTGCATATAATCAGAGCATTCTGGGAGCATTATACAAAGCCTCATATTACTAAACTTTGAAAACGTGTGTACACGTTTATACTGGAACCACCGTCAGTAGTGCAGGGAGAGTTGACAACATTTACTTTTAGTGCTCACCCTAATAATAAAGGCTTTGCATTAATGAACCATAAATACAAGTTTGAACAGTGTTAACACATAGACACACAAATTACCTTAACTGTAGACAATGCCCTGCTTTGATCCATAATGTGGTATTGTAAACTGGCAGCTAAGGGGTTTGTGCTGTAGGGGGTTGGGCCTACTTGTCCCAAGGACAAAATAGACATTAAAACTTGTTGCTCTTGACCCCAAACAATATGTCCCGGGTGTCGGGCTATAGGAATTCCACATCCCTGCATGAACAACATAAACCCGCGGCATGCCTTCTTTCAGCTTTCCCATCTTGTGCTTTACTGTGCAACCTTTGGAATCTCTAAAGCAATTCTGGCCCCAATAATGTCAATATTTGTTACAGGACTGTACGCAGTAAAATGAATTACACACTATAAGTGTAGGGAATTCGTGATCCGTGTTTTGTAGTGCCAGTATCGGGGTTTTTAGTTCTGCCAGGTGCGCCATACAGTCTCCTAGAGACTGTTTTTTTTCCCAGGAAGAAATCTTCCATCCTGCATGCTCCCTTTTACAATTGCGCATGCCGAAGAATATTGCTGTTTCGTTCCTACGGCCGGCTATGCAGATTTATTAGTATAAAGGATAAATTCATATCGATCTAGAGGCATTATTTCATTTGGTAGATGATATTCTTGTTCATACTGCAGGAATGCTTGTGTCTATAATGTAGAATCAAATCTGTAATCTAAATTTGTTGCAGTGAGAGAATTAGCCCATTGAATCCATCGTGGATGCAGTGCTTTAGCATTCGGAATGCTTGTCTTCGTGAAGGCCTCCAAGGTTGGTACCAGGGTCACGACAATTATGCATTTCCCCTGAACTAGCGCTCTCTCTCGCACAACAGCAGTCTGTACTGCTGTGACTATTTTTTCAGTTGGAGCAAAATGGATTTCAGCATTTGTGTACAAATGTTATTTGTATGCAATAGGTACTGTATCGCCTTCATTGAAAGTGATGTAGGTGTACCCGGTTGGTCCGGCGACTACGCAGATCACCAGGTTAGTCGTGTTGACCCGTGTGTAAAGGTTTGGAAGGTATCATGTCCGCTTGTACGGAAAGTTGCATATCAGTATGTTCCTATGTCCAATGGTGTACTGAAAAATCAAGTCTAAGTTGCCAAAAAGCTTCAGCCTTTCTGCATAATCCAAAATGTATTTTCTGCCAAGATTCAAGAATCCTGAAAATGGGTTATAGTCTTTTCAGAGTCGTCGGAGGGCAGAGCAGTGCACATTTTTCTAAAAAAGAATTGTGCTGCCAGGATTTTGTCTTTTGAGAACTCGTATCCTAGAAATAAGACACTGAGGTGGGAAATTTTTTAATTTTTTTAATTGAATTTGTAACCCAGATGAGCAAACACAAGGATTATGTGGTTCACTCTGGCCAAGTGTTCCATTAATTCGTCATCCACATAGGACAATGCCTCTTTATCAAAATGTTAAAGTAGCTCTGTTACCCTGGCTGAAAACAACCCGGGGCTGTTCTTATACCCCTGGGGTGACCGTCAAAATTGGCATGAGATCCTAGAGCCGAGAACACTGTCAAATATCTGTTTCCAGGTGCGATATATTGGCGGCAAAATCTATTTGAGATGTCTAGTGTTGTTTTGTACTTTTTCCGCAAAGTGTTATTCATTAGTGCGGCACTGTGTGCATTTTGTACTGCAGATGTGTTTGGATTCGTTTAACTGTCTAAAATCTAAGACTAGACTATATGAATTATCGGGTCTCATTACGGGAAAAACAGGATTATTCATAGGTGAGGTTCAATTCTCTATCGCACAGACTGGCCAACGACTGGCCTTCACGTGTTCTGTTGTATGGGATAGGGCACCTTTGAACAAATGAATGTGCTCTTGGTATGTTAATGGGACTTCTAAGTCCACGAATGGAAAATACTCAGTTGGTTGATCTTCAATGTATTCGTGAAATAACCTTGTGTGTGCATCTGCAGGCGGGAATTTAACCCAAGACCGTTGCCTCTGTTCTGAATGCCATGTGTGCCTCAACCACAAAGGTAACATATCCACCCGTTGCCATGAGGCCATGTTGCAGCAATTTCATGGTAACTGCAATGTTCTGAAATATTTAGTTCATGTATCTGTTCTCCTATGTTTTCATCCTGTTTCTCTTTGTTAGAGCCGTAGTACTTAGCCAATTTTCTATAGAGATATGGTGTGCACAGTGTGGGAACAGCCAATACATAAAGTATTCCTACTCAGCTGTGGCGGATTTGTTTCCTGAGAGCCTGCACAGTGGGAGATCCTCTAAGCAGTGCTAGATCCCCGGCGTGCACTCCCTACTATTGCTGGCATAGAATGTAGTATAACCACCATTGAAGGCCCGTCTGGTTTCATCTTGTCTATAAACCCTATCTCCCGCAGCTGCCCCAATTTCAGTAACTGAGCTCCACGCCTGGTGGGGTTAGCCAACCAGGCCAACAAGGAGCCAGTCTTGTCCCTTTCTGTGTGTTCACGTTTCATATACTCCCTGTAATCAAAACATTTGAGGTGCTCCGCCACCCTCTCCCTGGCTTCCAGTAAGGCCCGCTGAAGGTCTGACCATTCAGGACGAAGCTGCTCCAGCCCTCGCAGTGAATATTCATGCATGGTAACACTGGCCAGCAGAGTCTGTCAGCCGATTCCAGTATGCACTGTCCACGGATGACATCCTTAAAGATCTTCCATTCACTAGGTGCTGAAGTCACCAACCCCTCGTTATCACCAAAATAATGTTTGATCTCTTCCTTAATGGTCTTCTGTAACACCGGGACTTCCAAGCTTTCTGCCTTCAGGCACCAGCACGGGATACAGGTTCGCGATCCTTCCCATTGCAGTGATTGGAGAAGGGGGTTATGGTCAGAATTATTCCTAGCCAAGTACTCTATGCCCATGATTGCACCCAGCATGTCTGACAACAATAGAAAGGCTCACCCTTGCTTGAGTCAGTCCTCCAGAAAAACCACAATGCTAGTCTCCTCTGCTCATTCTGAGATCCCTAATACCCAGATATTTCTGCGGGCTCACCCCTCTGCCTGAACCTCCAGGATAAGGACACACACCAAAACACCCACCATTTGGACCTTCAAGTACCGTGTTGTGGAGACCACATCCTATAGGGTTGGCTCAATTTTCGTAAGTTTGCTCGGCCAGCTTATCTTGGTTGACGCGTAGGAGGCCCAGCTCCGCCACCACAGTGTCCATTTCAAGTTCTAGGGCTTATTTTGTGTCCCTGATGGCCAAGACTATGAAGCCCAGTTTGTCCTGTGGGATTGCTTGGGATTTTTGTGAAGGGCCAGCCTCTCCATCCCAACAGGTGTCGTCCCCTCCACCAGAACAGGGACCACCTCCTTCCTGTGACCCTGACGCCACATGTTCGCTGTGGGACAGCACCTGGATCTTCCCCAGAGCTTTGCAGCCAGCCCCAAGTGAGGCACTACAGAGGATAACTCCCAGTTCAGTCCACAGCTCTAGCACGGGACGAGGCCAATGAGCCCTACACTGAAGCAGACAAAAACAATCCAAGGTGCTGGAGAACAGCAGTAGACAGCCAAAAGGGTCAGGGGGACTGTGGTCTCAGCATTCAGCACCCCCTACCTTCTGTATGTAGGCATGATACGGGCCACACAGCACTGCAAGTCCGAGATTTGTTAGCTTCCAGGCAATGTGGCAGGCAATGAGTGTCCCCAACACCTGGCCTCAAGGCTTTCAGGTGTTGAGTTGCCTCTCACAAGCAGCTTGGAAGGATCGCTGCGGTACACCACATCTCAGGCCTTCACCCGTACCTTCAGCACAGACCGCACTCAGTATGCCTCAATTCCTGAATTTGGACCTGGTCCGGGCACTAGTCAGTCGCGGACCCCACCTCTCTCCTCGGTGGCCAGCAGTTAGGAAATGGGCCCTCCAGGCACAGCAGGGCCAGAGCTCACCTGTCATGCAGGGACACCCCGCCTCCACTGCAGGCCTCACTGCCGTCAGCGAGTAGGCCACAACCAACACTAGGCTTTTCCAGCTGCCAGACAGCACGCGATCCCCACCAGTGGCATTGGGGAATCGCTGCTGCACACCACTCTTGCCTCATAGCCCCCCTGCGACGGCCGCACATCGTTCGCACTGTCACACCCACACTAGGACCTGCCACTCATCTGTCGGGGGGGGGCCATGCTCTCTGCCCTCGCAGTTTACACGGGCACCCAAACAAGCTGTTGGTCTGATGTCTCCGTAGTCCTGGACTGCACCTTAGCATTTGCCAAGACTGCCACTGCCATCTTGCCGGCAGCCAATTACACGGCCACAGCCCTATTTATTACGGGCCAGAGCAGCAAAACACTTTCCCAGCCATTCGGGAGCAGGGGTATAGGATAGTGCCCCTTTTTGACATAGTCACTCCTACTCTTTGCCTATTATCTGGTGCAATTTTGACTGAAGTGCACTGGGTTCCTGCTAACTAGGTCCACAGTGCTAGTGCTCTTTCCCTAAAACAAGGTAACTGTTCAATTGTTCTTCAATTGGCAAGACCGTTAGCACCCACCTCTGTAAGTCCCTAGTAAATGGTACCCCTGGTACTTAGGACGTCAGTAATAAAGAGGGTCCCTAAAGGATGCAGCATGTATTGTGCCACCCCAGGGGACCCACCACCAAACTCATGCCGACTGCCATTGCAAGCTGCGTGTCTTGGGTGCAGGCAAAAGTGAAAACGCTACATGGCACACACCGTGTGTGCCATGCCCACAGACGCACCAACAGCATCCTTAGCCCTAAGGCAGGGTGCATTATTTTAAATGTGAGCCTGTGCTGTCTAGTTCAATTGCGAGATAGTACAAGGTAACAGGGAATCCATCTTAATCATATGTGCTAGGCACTGGTAATTACAAGTTCCACAGCTACATGATGGCTTCACTAAACCCATGGTGTTTGGTATCAAACACCATGCCTTAATAAATCCGTACTGATGCCAGTAGTGGATTTATTAAAACAAGCACCCAGAGAGCACCTTGCCCCCAGAAAACCCAGCAGCCTCTGTGTGCTAGCTGACTGGTATCATCCAGTCTGCCAAAACGGACATGTTTCTGACCTGCTGCAGGTGACAGCCCATGCTCTCTGAGACCAGAAACAATGTAATTTCCTCTGACAAAGCACATTTGGTACCAAAGGTGGTTTTAATGCATAGTCCATGCCTAACCGTTTAAAATGCTTCTAATTCCACTGAATTCTTTGTAGCTGTTCATTTTCTGTGAAATAATGATCAATATTGAGGGCTGTCAATAAGATGAACAATTGGTGAATAAGGTGAAGGTGGTAGTGACATTAGTGCTCAGTGAACAGTGCAATATATACAGGGTGGTGAAGGTATTTACATGTGGGTAATGGGCCCGATATTACAAAGGAAAAACAATGGGGCTGTCGGAAGGTGATTCTTTCCTTGAGCAGCACCTTTGGATGATCCGGGCCTAGTGTGGTTGTCGACGTTTCGACCCAGTTATGCTCCCTTACGTAGTCAAGAGCGGGTCTTCATCAGAACTGGATTGGGGGTGGGGGAACAGCCCTAAAAGGCCCAGGGAGAATCCTGGAACAAGTACAAGTGGTACGATTAATGAAACCACTGGCGGTGGTGATCTTGAGAGGCGGCAGTAAGTGAATACGGAGCTCGACGGTAGAGCGTAGGCAATAGTCCTATCTCTTAGCTGCAAAGTCGGGGGATGAATTTGAAGTCCGCAGTTCTAGACCTTTGTTGTAACTGGACATAGATTAAATGACCTAGGGCACGTCATCTGATCTTATAGCGCATCACTGCCTTTATCTGCAAAACCTTCAGAAAGAGAATGCACCTTCTGCAAGATTTTTAAACCTGTACGGTCCCAAATTTCTTCAGAGCTTCACCTTTGTGAAGACGAGACGCAGATCACACGCACAGATTGGTGCAGTAGGCACTCACCCCACAGAGCAAGCTCACTTCACAGCTAATGAGCGATACAGACTGGACACCCAGTCACCTGCTGCATCTGCAACAAGAATCAACTCATTCATCCATTTGTCCAGTTCATTTATGCTGCATAGAATGGCATTGCTAACCAACGAAGTAACGGAGAACATGTTATCAAAGAACGTGGAGTGATGGCGTTTCTTTTATATTGTACTCGTAGGTTAACAGCCTTTGTGTTTCTGTCCAACAAGAGGCTTGATTATATCTTGTGCCAGTCCAAAAATAATCATTAGCATAGCCAATAGGTCTCGTATTTGAGACCTGTTGGCTATGCCAATGGTTTTTAGTAATGCTTTGTGGCATGGATAAAGAGTATTTAAAAAAAATAAACTATGACGCAGCCACAAGTGCCATTTTATAGGAGTATGCACCTTTCGTGCGCATGCCCTCAAAAAGATGAGGCCATTTTATGTATAAAAAAGAAATGTACCGTTCTAACTCAGATCACTAAGTAAAACGAGCATTTTTAAGGGTTCAGTACCTTATGCAGCTAATAGAGGTCCCTTTACAACTCCACAGGGACACCTAGTTACTGTCCGTGGTACTGCACTCTTTCCTTGCGGATTTTCTTTTATTACCTATTCTACTGCTGGGATATTTTTATGACCCAAAAGAAATCTAACAAACCTAATCATTTGTAATGCCATTAGCTAAAGCTTTCACTAATGCGTGACCTATTGCATTGCAAATGCTTGTTTAATTCATCACTTATCTTTGACAGTGCTAAGAAAAGCGCACTTTATAAATAACTAACATAATTAAAATCTATATTTTATCATTTTTCTAATATGCAAAATGTATCATTTGTCCTATATTATAAATATTTGAAGAATATTTTTGTACCCATATTATTGTTGGTCCTTTGACCATGGGTTGTTCCTTTTATGGTGCATCTGTTGCCATTTGAGTTTTCATTTTTTGAAATCCACTTCACCTTTGTTGCCGTAGGGTTTCGGAAGCATACTTGCAATTACAAAATCCAAACATTCCACTGTTATCAAAAAGTGTATGTCTGCTCGTATAGCAGCTTTTGTTTTTTAATTATTGTTAAAACTCTTAAAATGCAAGTTTATCTAACCAATAGCATGTGCTAAATCTGATTTTGTGTCGTAGTTCCTAATAGAGAGTCCAAATCATGGTTTTGGGAAGATGTAAAAACTGATATGATAAATTGTTGCAACAAACCTCTTTAAGGAACAAGTCGTTGAATGAGGTGATTTAAAAGCTTCTAACTTTGCAACTGATAACCATAGCATGTGCAAGGGCCAGAAATATTTCATACTTTGCCAGCCAGTGTGAAGGCTCATTAAGTTAAGTGGTCCTTCCTGTCATAAACATTAGACCTGGAAGTCAAATTCCGATAGTGGTAAGCCACCATTTCGTACTTCCAGTATCAATAAATTAAAAGAATTTAGGTGGGCAATGTAGATGCCTTTTAAAGTCTGATGTGCATATGGCTGGTTCCTGTCTGAGGTGGCATGGTGGGCAAAACAATGATGAACTGAGTTGCGGTCCAGAATATTTACCAGCATCTGGTATTCAGTTAAGCAATCCACCCATCACTTTATTTTCCTCTCTGGAGCACCCTAACATCCTGTACAAGTGTTCCCATATGGGGGTCCTATGCTCCCTGTGCCATGGAACTCCAGCTAAACACTACACATGAGGCCCAAATAAGAGGGAACCTGGCCTGGCATTTTGGGCTGGATTCTTCCTCTTGGAGCTGGTTCAAGGTTGATTTGCATATACTGGTTCCTGTCTGAGGTGGCATGATGGGCAACAAAAAGATGGACTCAGCCATTCCTCCATCACTTTTTATTTTCCTTACTTCACTCTTGAAAGCACCCTGTAGAAAATCATGTTATGTGCCTCCTTCATTTATTTGGGTCTGGCATTCAGCATTCATAAATTGGTGATGTTAGGGATGTTGCTGCACTCGAGAAAAGACACGGGCTCTGTAGTGTATTCAAAGTATCTCTCTTGCATTTTTACGGGGACTGCCCTATTAGGAAAGTTTTCATTAATAGTCCAATGAATCTTTTAGTTTATTTAGTTTGGTTTTCTTTTTAACCACATTTGTATCTTTAGACAGTTCACGAAAGGAGAGCATGTTTTTGGTATGTAGCAACTATTCCTGATTGTTGGTATATTTCCATAGATTTACATGAGATGTTGCTTCTACCCAAAGTGCATGAATTTTCTCTGACCATCTTTGATGTGCATCACCAAGTTGCCCACGTCAGCACTGACTATGTAGAGAATGGGGAATGTCTGACTTGTAACCTCTGCCATTTTTAGAGCAGCTTGTAGTTCGATCCTTATTGATGCTCAAGATGTGCAAACAGGATTTCTCTGTTCAACTGTTTTGGGTTCTTCCTGCACTGTTTGAGTAACTTACAGAAGAAACCAGTGTTGCTAAAGAATAGTTAGTGGCCAGTAAGTTGTTTCTCTTTGTCTTTGCTCGAGGTTTTGAGCTGCAGTGTCTGTAAATCCGACTGCTGCACAAATTACTCAATATCTCCATCTTTTCTAGCATGTGCGTCCTGATGTCCGATTGGTTCAACTTCCATGGTCATGTCTGCATCGCCTTCGAGCTGCTGGGGAAGAACACCTTTGAATTTCTTAAAGAGAACAATTTCGTGCCGTACCCCCTAAGTCACATACGGCACATGGCTTACCAGCTGTGCCAAGCCTTGAGATGTAAGTTTGAATCTGCACAGCTTGACCTTGGGGTTAATTCCCTTATAACATGTGAGTTGTTATGACTGCCAGAGGTCGAATATTGTGTTGGCTCTATTAAAGCAGTTCAGGCTGTATGTCTTCAATGCTCTTGTGGGCAGCCATTTCTTTCCCTTGACCTCTTTCTTTTGTTGCTTCAAAAAATAATTTAGAAACTAAAAAAAGACCATGTGAAAGGTTTTTGAGCTTTGGTGATTGTCATTCAGTCTTTGATAACATTTTTGGGATAGTTTACTGTATGTATATGCTTGCCTTTTGATTGTTTTTTTTCAAATTTTTACCAGCAAATGTGTTTGTAACCCGCAAAATTTTCAGTAAGCCTCCAGATGTTCATGAAAAAGGTGGTGTTTTCTTTACCAGTTCACTATCCGCATGTATTACTAAATAATAGTCTGATTTGTGTAACTGAGATTGTAGAAGATTTTCCTTGGCCGCTTGGAAATATTAGCTCAATCAACATTATAAAGTGTGATGCATAATTCTTCCGGACAGAATACAGATGTATAAGTAGTCTGGAAATTCTACTTGGATAACATGCCAAGTTACCCACACGAGCTGTGGGAATCCTACTAAAGAGTGAGGTTCTTATTTCAAATAGAACCTTTACAGTGATTTTTAGGGAAAATATTGCTGCTGCCAAACGGTACTGATAACATGTAGCCGGAAAAATAGGTTTAGGATGGAGAGAGAAGAGGGAAATTTGTTTCACGAAATGGTGTTGAGAATGAGTAGAGGGAGGCTTTGTAGAGCTGTTACCAAGGAAGACTGAGGAGAACAAGAGTCAGCACACAAACTGGATGCAGCCTGTATTGCTTTAGTAAAGGAGGGGGCAGAGAATGGCAAAGGGGTGTTTTAGAGCAAGCTAAAGCTTGGAACCAGGACATAAGGGTGCATTAAGTAAAGCCTAAAGGATTCAAGGAGGTTTGGTCTTTATTAAATGCTTGGCTACTCAGGCGAACTGATGTACATTGTCTTTCCGTTTTGTGGAATAACTCTTGTTCAAGAAATGTATTACATTATTCTTTTTCAGTTTTGCATGACAACCAGCTCACCCACACGGACCTCAAACCCGAAAATATCCTGTTTGTGAACTCCGCATTCAGTACTTTGTACAACGAGAGAAAGGTATGTTCTGGGGCACCACCAGATGGTGAAGGCTTATATTATTAGTAATTTGTATGTCATTCCTTGCCTATTGCTAACATCTTTATTATTCCGCAGAAATGTGAAGAAAGGGTGCTAAAGAACTCCAGTATTCGGGTTGCTGATTTTGGCAGTGCAACCTTTGATTATGAGCATCACACCACCATTGTGGCCACTCGCCATTATCGCCCACCTGAAGTCATCTTGGGTGAGAAACCTCACATACAGATTCTCCTGACTTCTAGACAGTAACATGGGGCTTTCCTTCCTTAGGAGTTCGACGTTTTCTGTATTCTGGCTTAATAACCACTTATTTTGTTCCAATACACTATTCTGATACTGTCTGTAGAATGTTTATGCTTGCGAGCAGTTCTTTAGGTGAGACTAGGCCTCGCACTGCTTTCCACTCAGTTTCTATATCCCATTAACGTCCCTCTCCCTCGACAGAATGTTACATTGTGAGCCTGCTCAAATGGCCTTTACTAAAGTGCGCTTCTCTTGTTGCAGAGGTGGGCTGGGCGCAGCCTTGTGATGTGTGGGGGATCGGCTGCATCCTTTTTGAGTACTACCGTGGCTTCACTCTCTTTCAGGTACAGTACAAATATGAAAGACTGAGCTAGCACAGCCCGTTTCTTTCTCCTTCCCCATACTATTCTTGAAAGAGGAAACTCGTGATCATGTAATTTTAAGATCTGATTAATCTTTTGTTTGATCTATGTCTCTATTACTGTGGCAGTGCTAGGCCCTTAGTCTGCGATACGGGGATTGTTTCCATTTTGATTTTCTTAAGATATCAATTTGATGTACTAAATTCTGCCTGTTCGCTGGCAAGTGTTCTGGAGCACTCGAAATAGGAAACCGTGTTCGAGGCATATGAGCTGCAGATTACACACTTTTGCATAGATCGCCATCTGGTGTTGGGCCCGGATGTTTGCAGTTTGTTTTTCCTCTTGGAAAGTCTTTGGAAGTCACGAGGTCGGTGATAACTCCCTTGGTCCGTATTGCGCATGGGCTTCGGCTCCATCCTCAGATTGTTTTTTTCCGCCATCGGGCTCGGATGTAATACTTCGCGCTCTGGTTCCGAACATTTCCAGTTCGACGATCGAAGCGGAATCCTCGCTCATCGCGGCATGGTTCAGATCCTGATCTCCTCAATCACCTTCTCTTCGACACACCTTGGATTCCAGTCGTCGACGGCGGCCTTCGGGCCTATCCAAGCTCCGGTCCCGGCTGATGGAAAGAACTCCATTCAAGAAGTGCCCTCGATGTGGGTCCAAATTCCCCCACACCGATCTTCATGAGGTGTGCAACCTCTGCCTCGCCCCTGAACACGAGGCTCGAGACTGTCCCGCCTGCAAGTCTTTCAGATCGAAAAAGACTATTCGAGATCGAAGGGCCAGACGAAACATGGCGCACTCCTCGACCTCTGTTCCAGTCGACATCTTCGGGGATGACGTCGAAGCTCCGGGACAGCAGCACACCGAAGAGGACCTCGTCAGTCCTTCCGAAGCCGACGACTCTGATGTGGAGGACATCACCCCAGCGCAGAGGGTCGTGAGTAATATACCCCCTCCCACACCCGCGCCTCCGGGCCTAGGCAAGACCAAAGACACTGCTTCGAACACCCCACCTTCGGGCCCGGTGAAGAAGCCTAATAAGCCTTCCGGTGGCTCGGGCTCGAGCCAGCCTACCAGCGGTGCCGATAAACACACTTTGGCACCGAAAAAGAGACCGGCCTCTACCTCGACACCGAGCTCCGCACCAAAGCCCTTGGTGTCGAAACCCAGCCTTTCGGTACCGACCAAACATCATAAGGCCCTCGGCACCGACACTCCTGCGCCGAAGCCTACCTTGGCGCCGACCAAAAAATCGGAGGTTCCAAAAAAGCACGGCATGGACAAGCCTAAAAAGCCATCGGCCCCGAAACCTTTGGCGCCGACCGAACATACATTGTCTCAGGAACTGTTTACACCGGATCCTTTGCAAAAGACACTTACCAAGGATCCAAAAACTGGACATTTGGCACTTTCTTCTAAAAAGAGACATTTGGACAAACCGGCTCCGCCTCCACCAAGGAAAAGACTGTGCTACCTCCCCTTTCAGAGTGCCTTCCCCACCTCCTCCACCCTCTCCACCTCTGCCCCCTCCACCCCTGCCTCATCGCTCTCCGACCCCGTCTCCAGACCATGATGATCAGGGGGACCCATACTACGATCCAGGGTATGTGCCAAAATACCCCACCCCTACAGGATCCCCAGACCCATGGGACAATTATAATAACCCAGACATTCCAGATGTCCCACAAGATGACCTTTATCCATCCAGGCCATCTCCACCAGAAGACTCATTAGGTTTTCACCACCTACTTCAGAGGGCGGCACATTATCACGGGGTAGAGCTACACACTGACCCGGTGGAGGAAGATTTCCTCCTTGACACCTTTGATACCGCACATAGGTCTACTTCTATACTACCTATGCTCAAGGGGGTAATAAAACATGCGCCAGAGGTTTTTAAAGACCCAGTCAGGGCTAGGGTCATTAACCCACGCATAGAGAAAGTATAAAGCTGCCCCCCCAGATCCTGCCTATATCAAAGGGCCAGCGCCACTGGATTCCCTAGTGGTCTCCACTGCATGGAAGAGGTCAAACTCCCAGGCGAAGCACCTCCACCTGACAGAGTCAAAGCTACTGGACGCGTCAGGAAAGCGCACTGCGTCACAGGCAGCCAAATATATGGCGTATCGCCAACACTCAAGCGCTATTGGCCAGATACGACAGAGCGCATTATGATGAACTAGAAACCATCATGCACCATCTACCAGAGAAATACAAAAATAGGGCCAATTAATTAATTCAAGAGGGTAAGACCATAACTAACCCCTCTATACGCTGTGCCTTAGACGCAGCAGACACAGCCTCCAGGGCCATTAACACTAGCGTCCTCCTCCGTCGCCATGCTTGGCTGAGATTTTCAGGCTTTAAACCTGAAGTACAAGCCTCCATATTAAATCATCCATTTGATCAAGAACATCTATTCGGCCCAAAGGTAGATGAGGCCCTCGAAGATGAAGAAGGACACAGATACGGCGAAATCTATGGGAGCCCTGCAGTCACACCCTCCTAGGCGCTCCTTTCGCCGCTCTTCCTTTCGGGGCACGGCCAGAGGCTACTCCTCAGATAGCGCGTCCACTTCCTACAAATCCCCTGCTCAATCCACCTTCACAAGGGGTTATCAAAGAGGCGGCTATAGAGGCAATAACAATAAAGGCAGAGGCAAAACAAATACTGCCCGCTCTGCCACACCGCCTACCCAATGACTTCCCCCTGCTCCCTCCAGACCCGCCCACTCCAGTCAGGGGTAGGCTACAAAATTTCCTTCACGTCTGGGAGACCATCACATCAGACATATAGATGGGTGACCCAAATTATTCGTTCAGGGTACTGCCAGGAATAGCAATCTACCCCCCCCCCCCCCCCCCCCCCCCCCCCCAACATCCCACCCAGGCAACGCCCAATGTCACAAGAACATTCCACGTTACTAAAACAGGAGGTCATCTCCCTCCTACAAAAACAGGCAAATTTAGGGGTCTACTCCCTATATTTTCTGATACCAAAAAGAGACGAGACTCTACGACCTATCTTAGATCTCCGGCCTCTAAACGCATACATACATTCGGACCATTTTCACATGGTAACACTTCAGCAGGTACTTCCGCTCCACTCCCAGAACGACTTTTTCACCACACTGGACCTGAAAGGCGCATACTTTCACATTCCGGTACACCATGCTCACAGAAAGTACCTCAGATTTGTAGTGGACGGGCAACACTACCAGTTCAAGGTGCTCCCATTCGGGGTCACAACAGCACCAAGGGTATTCACAAAGTGCCTAGTTGAGTGGCTGCACACCTCAGAAGACAGCACATTCACGTCTTCCCATATTTGGACGACTGGCTAATAAAAGCCACGTCCTACAACCAATGTGTACATCACACCGCCACTACAATCCAACTACTTCACCAGCTAGGCTTCACGGTGAACCACCAAAAGTCCCAGCTAATACCATCCCACACAAAGCAATACCTCGGTGCCACCATAGACACCTCAAAAGCCATAGCCTACCCCAATCCTGCCAGGATTGCAAGCATTCAGGCTTTGCGTCAAAGATTCATACCTCAACACTCTCTCCCAGCAAGAGTGTTTATGCAACTGATAGGGATGATGGCCTCTTGCATTTTCATAACGCCTCATGCAAGACTCCAGATGCGTCCACTCCAAGAGTGCTTAGCGCGCCAATGGAACCAGACCCAGGGGCAACTGACAGATCTGGTGTTGGTAGACTGTCGCACCCATCGCTCTCTGCAGTGGTGGAACACCACGAATCTTTCCAGAGGTCGAACGTTCCTGGACCCGGTTCCACAAAGAATCCTAACAGACGCATCGCTCTCCGGCTGGGGAGCTCACCTATTACACCTCACAGTGCAGGGCACATGGACGCCGCAACAAAAGTTTCTCCACATCAACCATCAGGAGTTACTGGCAATCTTTCTAGCCCTAAAATCCTTTCACACACACATTTTAGGCAAGGCAGTCCTTATTCGCACAGACAACATGACGGCCATGTACTACATTCAAAAACAAGGCGGCACACACTCTCCACAGCTCTCTCAACTAGCACAGAGCATATGGAGATGGGCAATTCCACACAAAATCTTTCTCCTAGCCCAACATGTTCCAGGAGTCCAAAACACCATGGCAGATCTGCTCAGCAGACAAACGCAACAGATTCACGAATGGGAACTTCACCCGCAGGTTCTTCACCCGTTCTTTCAGATGTGGGGGCATCCACACACAGACCTCTTCGCCACCCACGAAAACAAAAAATGCCAAAGCTTCGCCGCCAGATACCCACACCCATTGTCCAAAGGCAATGCGATATGGATGAACTGGTCACGCAAATTTGCGTACGCCTTTCCACCTCTCCCACTAATTCCATTAGTGGTGCGAAAGCTACAACAGCACTCCCTCACACTGATTCCAGTAGCCCCAACATGGGTCAGACAACCGTGGTACACCATGCTGCTGGAACTCTCGGTAGTGCCACACCAAAAGTTGCACCTCTCACCATGCCTCCTAACCCAGAACCATGGAGAGATCAGACACCCGGACCCAGCTCAGCTCAACCTTGCGATCTGGCTCCTGAGATCCTAGAATTCGGATACCTTAACCTTCCCCCTGACTGTATGAACGTCATCAGAGAAGCTAGACCCCCTTCTACTAGAGCCTGCTACGCTGCAAAGTGGAAAAGATATGTTGTTTATTGCCATAACAACACACTCAACCCTCTAGACGTATCTATACAGCACATCATATGCTACTTACTCCATCTACAAAGGTGTAACCTAGCATATACATCCATCCGGCTACACCTCGCAGCAATTGCCGCCTACCTACAAAGCAGACAGCACCTATCACTTTTCAGAGTGCCTGCCATTAAAGCCTTCATGGAAGGCCTCAAACGAATAATTCCCCCCAGAGTACCACCCTCACCTGTGTGGAACTTAAATATAGTTCTCACGAGGCTAATGGGACCGCCTTTCGAACCTTTGCATAAATGTGAACTGCAATTTCTCACATGGAAAACAGCTTTCCTTGTAGCCATCACTTCCCTTCGAAGGGTCAGTGAGATGCAAGCACTTACTATACAAGAACCTTTTCTCCAAATGCACCCGAACAAGGTTGTCCTCCGTACCAACCCAAAATTCCTACCCAAAGTCCTTTCCCCCTTTCATCTAAACCAATCGGTAGAATTACCGTTTTTTTTTCTCGCAACCTCAAACTGTTGCAGAAAGGGCTCTACACACACTTGATGTTAAAAGGGCCTTACTTTACTATATCCAGAGAACACAACCTTTCAGAAAGACAAACCAACTGTTTGTCTTTTTCTCTCCACCACATAAAGGCAACCCCATCTCTAAATCAGGGATAGCTAGGTGGATTGTAAAATGCATACAGATTTGGTACCACAAGGCAAAACGCACGCTATCTGTTCCCCTAAAGCCCACTCTACACGAAAGATAGGGGCTTCTATGGCTTTTCTAGGGAACATCCCATTAGATGATCTCTGCAAAGCAGCTACATGGTCAACACCGCACACTTTCACTAAACATTACTGTGTAGATGTGCAAACCAAGCAACAAGCTAGTCTGGGCCAGGCTGTACTAAAAACACTTTTTCAAACCACTGCAACAGATACCGGTGGTCGCCGCTAGGGTTGGGAACTGCTATATAGTCTATGCAAAAGTGTGTAATCTGCAGCTCATCTGCCTCGAACGGAATATGCTACTTACCAGTATGCATCTGTTCTTGGCATGTAGAGCTGCAGATCTACACACGCCCACCCGCCTCCCCGGCTACCTGTATCTGTTCCAGTCTATCTTATTTAGATACAACACACATGGGTTTCTTCACTATTATTACTACGCTCCATCTTTCCCTGTTGGCGAAAAACAATCTGAGGATGGAGCCGAAGCCCATGCGCAATACGGACCAAGGGAGGAGTCACCGACCTCGTGACTTCCAAAGACTTTCCAAGAGGAAAAATAAACTGCAAACATCCGGGCCCAACACCAGATGGCGATCTATGCAAAAGTGTGTAGATCTGCAGCTCTACATGCCAAGAACAGATGCATACTGGTAAGTAGCATATTCCTTTTTCTTTCACCCCAGACCTTAGAGATACAATGAAGCCCACCAATGTACCCAGATGCATCATTGATCTTGTGGTCCGTGAGCAATTGTTGTGCCCTCTACAGCAATTTTATAGGCACCCATCTATTTCAAGGTCCAATTCAGTTATCACTCGAATTTATTTACAAAATGTTATCATTTTCAATTAAAAACATAAAACACTAGTTACCAGGATACCCTACAAAAAATGAATAATGCACTGCAACAGTACATAGCAAATAGGTTTTAAAAAATGTGCAAGCAAATACATATAATAGGATAAAAATGAGAGTTCAGCAAGTACATATAATGGGTTTAAAAAGACAAGGAAGTATGTAAAATGATGAGGTTAAAAATGACAAGCAGGCAAGTGTAAAACGTATTGAAATATATCAGATCACTGCAGCTTCTAACTAGCAAACAACAACTCTCTCACCTACACAAGCCGTCCTATGTAGTGCATCACAGTGGCCAACATCTTCCAAGTTCACCACAGTAGTTCCAAATTCCGGCCACAGTGGCCATCATCTTCAAAGTTCGCTACAGCAGTTTCAAATCTTGCTCAAGACGATCCATGCAAGGTCAGTTATTACCACCCGCCAGGTCCTCCTGAGAAATCATGGAGCTATTTGATGTATCTGTGTCATCATTCGGGGCCAACCAGCAATCCACAAGGTACTGCCATGCTATAGACCGATCAATTGTTCCCTTTCCCTCTTTTCAGCTTTCTAAACACAGCACTCTCATCACTCGAATGTATATGTACTTCAAAGTTTACAAACAGATCCCCTCTTATCGTTTGCCTCTCTACCTCAATTTAGCCTAAATGGGTACTCCACGGCTGCCCTGTAAGTTGCTCCCTGATACCTGCTTATATCGCTTTGGTATCAATTTGAGAGGGATCATCAAACGCATCAGTTTACATTCATGAGCAGCATTTCTAGATTAAACTCTCCATACAGAATCCTCATCTTTTTACTATTCAGTGTGGTGCCTGCTGCACAGTTGCCTTTTTGTAGTAATGAAGAACATTTCTAACACTAACACACTGCCTGAGCCCAATGTACTCTTTGTTGTAAACACAGTTTTTACATGTACTGCCAACTGTTTTGTACCTACAGTCTATGCTTTGAAGAGTCATGACTCTATCATTGTGGTATATAGCGCTACGCAATAGCAAGTGCACACTAAATCCATAACCCAGATTTCCAAATCAGATGGTTGCTGGTGCTCAAACCCTGTTCTTTGAATGCATCACATTAGCCTTTATGATAAGAGCAGATTAGCTCTTTTAGGTTATTCCATTCCCGGAGGAAATGCAATCACATCCGCTCCCCCTCATGATGTAACGCCACTTGCTCCTTTTGTTGGCCCACACCATCTTCAAAACCAGCGGCATCCTTTACAAAGCCATCAGGATTTTCACCCCCACCTTTCTCACTGATAAGGTCACCTTTTCAGGTGGCTCTCGGCACACCCGCAGTCAGGACAAGGGAGTGTAAAAAACTGAAGAAAAAAATCAAGCAACAGGCCATTTCTATCTAAGTATGCAGGATCTAGAACAACATCCCGTTCTGCACCAGGACCACCCTAACCCTTCTTTAATTTAGGAAAGAGTTGAATACACTCCTTTTAAAGAGGACTACATCATGATGCAGTAGCTCTTAAAGAATTCTGCAACAACTTACACCATTTTGTTTTACAAACAAATATTTTACTATTTTCTACCATCAACCAAATTTCCATCCTCCATGTTAATTGAGAAAGATATGCTGCTCTTCCTTGTTTGGTTTTATACTCGCCTGTCCTAAATTATTTCCTTTAGTGAACTCTACAGTCTTCACACTTGAGGTGCTCTAGGTTTTTACTTTGCTGACAAAATGGTGGGGTTCACAAAATGTGAAATTACAATCTAGAATGTGGAGGTTGGTTCTGTCCATACGTCTCTGCCTATGCAGAGATTGATAGTCGTGCCAGCGATTTTAAGGGAGAGTTGGTCATACTTGTACATGTGTTTTTAAAAAAGTTAATCTTGTTCCCATTTCTTTGCCTTCCTTCCCATTTGCTTTAATGCAGCTAAGTTCAAGTGCTTGATTCACTTTTTTAAAAATAACGAACAGATAAACAGTAGTACATTGCTGCATTCTCAAATGTACTGTCTGCCTTATTTGAGTCCTATCCAACTGGATGAAAGTAACTTTTTGTTCTTTGCAGACGCATGAAAACCGTGAACACTTGGTTATGATGGAAAAGTTCCTTGGACCATTACCAACACGTATGATCCGCAAAACAAGGTGGGAGTCTCCCTGGATACCCTACCCACTTCCTGATCTCATGATTTTTGTAGTAGGAACAGTTGACATGTCGATGGTTTACCATTTCAGCTTATTGCCTGTTAAGAATCCACTTTTGTTGGTTCTATTGATTTTATCCCAAATCCTTGATATTGGCTATTGCCAATTGTCTGTTTTCAGTGTCCTACCCAAATGGCAGCCAAAATATGACCAATCTATTTCCTAAATGTTTTTGTAATTCATGATTTGATCACCATTTATTTAATTCAGAAAACATATCAAAAGGTAATTTTACAACTATTTTTTAAATTTGGTTGATCTCATTAGAGTAGCCCTTTTTACTTTCATCAACTCCTGAAACTCAGGAACCATTAAATATTGACCAAAACTAATGTGTCAGCTACATAACGCTTAAACGGTGTAAATAATGAACCTTACAGTTTATTCGCTTAAGTACCAGTTTCAATACATACTTTATACCTATTGGCATCAAGTTAGCAAAATCACAGCCATCTAACTCCAGAAGAATATATTGTAGTAGAAACATGTACCAGATGGGGAAGAGATGTGCCAGCATAGAATGATAGTATTTTAAATGTCTAACAATTTGTGAACTTGTAAGCGGTAAGTTTTTTGTTTTCCTATAATGGCTCCTTCTGAAGAACTAATAATTGACTTTGTACTGTAGCTGAACTCCACCTGGTTTATGAAGAAATATTCCCAATGTATCCAATCGCAACCTGGGCGTCATCCTGGACTCCTCCCTATCGATGACCAGACAAGTCAACGCCGTCTCCTCATCTTGCTTCCACACCCTCCGCATGCTCCGCAAGATCTTCCGATGGATCCCGTCCGAGACCAGGAAGACGGTCACCCAGGCCCTCGTCACCAGCAGACTAGACTACGGAAACACCCTCTACGCCGGTACAACAGCCAAGCTTCAGAAGAGACTTCAGCGTATCCAGAACGCCTCCGCCCGACTCATCCTGGACGTCCCACGACGCAGCCACATCTCGAGCCACCTGAGAGGCCTGCACTGGCTCCCGGTCAACAAAAGGATCACGTTCAGACTCCTCACCCACGCACACAAATCCCTCCACGACCTGGGCCCAAGATACCTCAACGACCGCCTGACCTTCTACACGCCCACCCGCCAGCTACGATCCGCGAAGCTCGCCCTCGCCGTCGTCCCTCGCGTCCAGAGAGCCACCGCCGGAGGAAGATCCTTCTCCTACCTGGCGGCCAAGACATGGAACTCCCTGCCCGTCCACCTGCGGCTGACCCAGGACCACCTCGCCTTCAGGAAACAGCTCAAGACCTGGCTGTTCGAGCGGTAGCAGACCCCCTCCCCCAAGCGCCTTGAGACCCTTCCGGGTGAGTAGTGCGCTATATAAATTCCATGATTGATTGATTGAATTTTTATGACTGATTTTCAACATTAAGGTGTTGACCGCTTTTTGATTTGCAAATCTGATAGATTTCTAGCCGCAGATTCCATAACTTAGAATTTTACCCAGGCGTCCGACTAAATCGGTAAATTTTTTTCTTGAGCAGTACCCCTGCAATCCAATAGGGGTCATCGTCTGCGCCAGAAGTGGCATGCACAGTGTATAAGCACCACCTCAATACGGTGATGTCAGTTCTCTTGTTTACGTAACAATCAGCGTAGACCCGGGATGACCTACCCTTAGTCCATTTTTTTTTTTTATCTTATTTCTTTTTCGCCATTTTGTTGAAGTTTTCCGTTTTTTTTCCTCTTGTTGTGGCAACTATGTCAACTACAAAAGCTTGCTTCAAGCCCTGCAGCGCCTGTCACCTTGTATGCCTCTGGTGCCTCGTGCGCAACCCGAAGGCCTTCTCTTATTGCCATGCCATCCACCTAAAGGCCTTAAGGGAGAGATCCCTCAAGTGTCTGGCTCGACAAATATTCTGGTGCGCTCGAAAGAGGAACACCATTTCCGCAGATCCCATTCGAAAGGAAGGGCGTGGTCACGCTGTCAGAGAAGCTTTTCACACTTAAGTCATCGGCCATTTGTGTAAATCCCACCACAAGAAGTAGTAGTTGAAGCATGCTTTGACTTAACCTCATCCTTCAGCCGATGAGATGAGGGAGCGTCACTCGAGGCCTGGCTCTGCGTTTGAGCCAACGCAAGGGCCGACTCTGTGCCTCTCAGAGTTTCAGGGAACCAGAGCTACCACTGCCCAATTGATAGGCTGTGCACCTCATATTTGGGCTGCCCTTTCCTCCAGCGCGCCTCGGGCCCCGTGGGTTCATGAGGAAACCCTACTGGATCCAAGCCAGTGGCTCCGGCACCAGTCGAGCCCAAGGGATCTGCAGATGGATTGGCGTCGGTCATGCCATGTTAACCTTTCCCGAGGCCGACTGTCCCGGCCCTGGTGGCACCATCCCCATTTATCTCTGACACGGAGCAGGAGGGGTGTTGCCCCAACGCTAACTCCGGCACGCTAACTCCGGCACCAACTGGAGCCATGCTTTCCAGGCCAGAGCCTGAGCCTCATTTTTGTGTTCTAGGGTTCCGGGAGGAATGGGAGGGGTCACTGGACCCTTAAGGATACCATCCTTATGACATCTTGGACTGGTGTATCTGGGTGAAGACAGTGGAATGGATACTTCTCGAGATGCTGGCATGTTTTCTCTCCCTACCTTGGCTATGGTGGAGGGAGCTTAATTCTCACTGGTGTTGCGGAGGGCGGCTGGGGTCCTGGACCTTGGCTTTCCCTCGGTGGCAGTCTAGACTAATGTTTTGACGGAAGTGCTTCAGCTGGGAGAATCCTTTTCAGAACCACTTCTTCCATTTATGAAGCACTTGTTGATGTCCTGCTTGGGACTTGGTCCAAGCATAACACAGAGGCTCCTGTGAACAGGACAATTGCCAGCTGCCACGCCCATTTCCAGTGGAGATCCAATTCCTCACAGAACACCCTATCCCAGACTTTGTGGTCAGTCAACAATATCTTTTGGGCCGCTATTCCCATGCTCTGCGGGAGACGGTTGCGCTGGTGCTGTCAATGTTCCCAGAGGAGGCTCGGGCCATCCGTTGGAAACGAAGCGGAAGAAGCTAAATTCACCATTAGATGTGGACTGAACACCACCGACTCATTGGCAGAACAGTTTCATCTACGTTGGCCCTGTGGTGCCACACCTGGTTAATGACTACTGGCTTTTCTGGGGATGGGCAGACATCACTGGACATGCCCTTTGATGGCTCCTGGCTCTTCGGAGACCAGTTGGATTCAGCCCTGGAGCGCTTTACGGGCAGAAGGGCTACGGCCAGGTCCTTGGGCATTTCCATGGCCCTCTGTCACCCTCAATCCACTATTCGTGACCACAGAAGGGGCTTCCAGCCACATCCATACCTGCACAGCTACTGAGACGCACAAGCTTTCCAACCTCTGCATGGACGTGAATGCGGTTCCTAGCGGCACCGGAGGTCAGATAGCCAGCAGTCGTACCAGTCCACGCCCCGCACCTCCCCTTCTTTAGCAGCCACATCCTCCAAACTCTCCTAGTCTGCAGGTTTGCCATCATGGGCACCCAGTGAGTGGCAGGATTCACCATCGCCATGATGGCAGTCCATAACATCTGACAGGTGGGTTTTGCACATTGTCTAAAGGGACTGTTCCCACCCCTTCAAGACTACCCCTCACTCCATGCTATTTACTTATGGCAGGCTGGCGTAGGACCACCTATACCTTCTCCACCAGGAAGTTCCTGTTCTTTTGGCCAAAGGAGCCATAGAGAGAGTGTCGACGCCAGAAGTGGGTCATGTTTGCTATTCCCACTATTTTCTGCTGCCCAAGAAAGACAGAAGCCTTCATTCTATCCTCGACCTGCGATCTCTCAATTTCTTCCTCAAGATGGAGACGTTCAAAATGCTCACTCTTGCTCAGGTCCTCTTTGCCCTGGATGCAGGAGACTGGATGGTAGCTTTGGACTGGCAGGACGCATATTTCCACATTGCTGCCCTGCATGCCCACGGGTATTACCTGTGGTTCATGGTTGGCCCAAGCACTTTCAATTCGCTGTGCTCCCCTTTGGCCTCACTAGCGCCCCTTGGGTGTTCACCAAGGTGATGGCAGTCGATGCAGCTCATCTGCGGAGATCGGGAGGGGAAGGGGGCAGTCGTCCCCTATAGCCATGACTGGCTGTTGAAGGCGGGCTCTCCCCAGGCTTTTGTCTCCCACCTCTAGACTACTGCAGGCCTCCTTCATTTGCTAGGTTTCACTATCAACATGACAAAGTCACACCTGACTCCCTTTCATCAGAGCCGTACTGGACACGGTGCAGATTTGGGCCTATCCTCCAGAACGGCGAGTCCAGGATATTCAGGCTAAGATACTGATGTTTCAGCCTCTATCCTGGATTTTGGTGAGACTGACTCCACGACTGGGCCTCATAGCGTCCTGCAACCTGCAGGTGGCGCATGCCCATTGTCATATGCAGGCTCTCCAGTGGGACCTGAAGGTCCAGTGGATGTAACATCCGGGATTCTCTCCAATATGGTCCAGATCTCAGAGGGAACTGCAAAAGACCTGCAGTGGTGGCTTAGAAACCTCGATTAGGTCAAAGGCAGACCCCTCTCCCTTCCCCAACGTGATTTGACAGTAGTGACAGATGTGTCACTCCTGGCATGGGGCAGCCATCTTGGAGAGGTGATCAGAGGACTCTGTTTTTCTGCGTAATGCAGACCCCACTTCAATCTGTTGGAGCTCCGAGCAATCCAATTTGCATTGAAATCCTTTCCACCCTCCATCAAGAGAAGGCTAGAGCAGGTGGTCACAGAGAACACCACCGCCATGTGGTACTGCAACAAATCTGGCAGGGTGGAGTTGTATACCTTTTGTCAAGAGGCTCTGGATCACTGGACATTGCTTGAACAGCAGGGCATATCCCTGGTGGTTTAATATCTGTTGGGCTCTCTAAACGCCATAGTGAATCACAAATGGTGTCTCCATCCAGAGGTGGTGCATGGTTCTCTTTCAGCAGTGGGGAGATCTGTTCGCCACCGACAACACGCAATGTCTCTGCAGGTTGGAAATTCTAAGGTAGTTCTTGCTCGGAGACTGTTTTTGGCTCGAGTGGAGCTCAGACCTGCTGTTTGCCTTTCCGCCCATACCACTCCTACTCAGAGTTCTCAAGAAAATCAGGCCTGACCGGGCCCAAGTCATCCTTGTGGCTCTGCACTGGGCATTGAAAGTCTGGTATTCAAGCTGTTGAGCATGGCCATCGGTCCTTCGATCAGGCTGCCACTTCATTGATATTCTGTTGCAGCAGCAGGAGAGGTTTCTCCACCCGAACCGGTCATCGCTCAGTCTTCTTGCATAGAGATTGAGCTGCGACAGTTGACTGCTTTCGACCTTCTTCCTGAAGTCTGTAACATTATCTCTGCAGCCAGCCTTTCCGCCACCATGACTGTTTACGCCTGCCGTTGGAGAAAACTTGTGACATGGTGTATATGTGAGAAAGTGCCTCTTTTAATATGGTTAGCCCCCACTTTTTGCCTGGTATTGATGTGGTTTTGATTGTAGTGCTCAGGGTCCACAGTGCCAGTGCTTCTTTCCTAATTAAAAACCTATCCCCAATTGGTACTTCTGCCCCGTTGTAAGTCCCTAGTAAGTGGTACCCTGGGTACTTGGGGCCTGGATGCTGAAGAGGCTCCCCTAGAACCCCCTCACTAGTACCATGCCACTGCACTTGCAGCTTGCATGCCCTTGTGTGGTGAAAAACAACAAAGTTGGCATGGCACCCTGCCTGAGTGCCATGCCAACCAGCACTGGCTGTAGGTATAGGTAAGTCGCCCCTCTGGCAGGGTGCACTATACCACATGTGAGGACATATCTGCATGAGTAGTTATGCCCCTACAATACTTAAGCAAATTCTTAAATATTGTAAGTGCCAGGGAAACCATAAGGAGTACGTGTGCTGGAAACTCAACAACTTGAGTTCCCCAGCTCCATGATGGCTTCCCTGAAACCAAACAACTCCTTATATCCACACTGATGCCAGTGTGAGATTTATTAAAACATGTACACAGAGGGCACCTCAGAGGTGCCCCCTGAAAACCTACCGACCCTGGTGTGGTCACTGACCGGCTTTAGGCAGCTTGCCACACACTGACATGTTTCTGGACCCCAGAGTGGAGAGTCTCTGCTCTCTTGGACCAGAAACAATGCACATCCTGTGCAGAGGTGTCATACCTCCTCCCCCAGGATGGGCCCAGTGCTCGAAGGGGAAGCTTCAAAGGCCTGCTGCCTTTGTGATTCGACCCCGCAGCTTCTGCTGCTAGCAGCAGATGGCAGCCCCTGGTTTACAACCCCACTTTGGGTGGAAAAACTTAGAAAGGCTAAGAAAGTTGTGCACACCTTTGTTCACTCCACCCCTCAGGTGGCAGAGATGAAGTTAAGCACACTTTTCAGTCCTCTCCATCCTAAAGGTGTGTGGACTCCTCCAGTCAAGGCTAGGTCTAAGCCTCCTCCCACAGTAATAGTAGTTACCCCAGGTAACGTGCCCATTGGCCCTACCTGCTACTCCCTTGATTTGCCCCCTAAATTTAGTATTTAGAAGGCTCCCTTAGACCTTGAAACTTGTTGCCTGCGACCCAAGTAGGATAAAGAAGACGCCTTGCAGCAAAGCCTGAAGACAACTGACTTGGCCCCAGCCCTACCATCCTGTATCTAGCTTTCAAGATCCTGTAAGAAGACAACGCCTTTTCAGCAGCCAACGACTTCCAGAAACCCCAGCAAGACTTCCTGAACTTTGAAAAAGACCAGAACTCCTGAGGACAGTGGTTCTGTCCAAAAGAATCCAACCCAAAGAACTCTGGGGCCTGTGGATCTGCGAGTCCTGCCCACGCTGAACCTGACGCCTATGGCCCGTGTCCAGGTGGCCCACTAACCCAGACCAGGTTCTTCATCAATCCTGACCTCCATTCCAGCATTGGCTGACCCTTCCTAGACTCCACGAGGATGCCTGCAGCCTGAATGAATGCAGAGACTCCACCCCCCCACCCCCCCCCCCCACCACCACCACCACAATCGGCTCCGGTAAGAAGACTCCGATGTTTAAAGGCACCCCTACACTCAAAGCCCCTGTGCATGGTGAGCTGAATCGACGGTGCCCTTACCACCCACTACATCTCTACTTACCTCTGCTGTCGTTGGTCTCCCTCCTGCAACATCCAGTGCGACGTCTGCAGCCTATTTGTTAAAAGCAAAACCCTCCCTAAAGAGCATTGGGTGCCTGACGCTAAAATTGCACACTGCACCCTGTCACCCCTGTGCTGCTGGTGGTGTATGATTGGCGCTGCTTTGTGACCCCCCATCCTCCCCACGCAATGCTAAATCTGTACCCCAAAGCTTGGCCCCTGCAAGTGATTTACAGACCTGCTAGAAGTGTGGCTTTAAGCATCCCCAGTCTCCATTGAAACTCATTGGGCCGAACTCTGATTTTGGCTTCTGCACCCTGTGCTACGTGTGGTGCAGTTTTGATACTCACCACACCCTTGCCCCTTTGTGACCTTTCGTCTCGAAGAATGGAACTGTACGTGTAATACTCACCTGTTGATCTGCATTAAAAAGTATTTTTCGGCAGTTGCTTAATCAGCCATCCCCCTTCAAATCCCCTAATGTGAATAGGTCTCTGAAAGGTTTACTACATTTTTACACAAAAAAGGCATTGCTCCACCTTGACCGCACACGAGAGTTTTGGGTGGACGGCCAGCTCTTTGTGGATGTCAGAGCAAAGAAAGGACAGACTGTACAGAAGAGGACCGTCTCACGATGGATCATGCTCTATATTTAAATCTGCTATGCATTGGCTAAGAAACACCCTCCTCAGGGTTTGCACATTCCACCAGAGCTATAAATCTGAAACCACTGCTTTAGCTCGCAGAGTTCCAGCCCTAAACATCTGCCAGGCAGCAACGTGGGCTTCCTTGCACATGTTTACCAAACACAACTGCCTGTACAGTCTGGTCTGTAGGGATGGGCACTTTGCTCATTCGGCCCTGCAGGACTTCCTTGTGTGAAATTGGTCCGCAGACTATAGTATTATTGGTATTGGTTGGATATCTATTCTAAGGTAAGGAACTTGTACCTAGAAGTCTCTCTCTCAGATGAACAAGTTACTTACCTTTGGTAATGCCTTATCTAGTAGAGACTATTAGCTGCAGATTCCTTACCGACTTACCCATCCACCACGCTCTGTGAACGGATTTCAAGTGACAGAGCTTTCCTCCAATGGGACTCTAGTTTGCCAGACAAGTGGCCAGTGTAATTAATAGCTCTGCACTTCTGGTGTGTAAAGTTGCAAAAAGTAACGGACGTCTGCATGCTTGGGTTGCGCCTATATAGGCACGGGGCACATTACTTCTAGCGCGGCCAACAACAGGGCCAAACGATGACACCTACCGGCATGCAGGGGAACTGTTCTAGAAAAAGTTTCGGATTCAGTCCAACGCCTGAGGATAATTCGAAGGTAAGGAATCTTTGGCTGGATATTCTCTACCAGATAAGGTGTTACCAAAGATAAGTCCCTTGTTCAAAGCAACGTAAGATGACCAGTTAGCAATTGAAAACAAAGGCATCTTTAAGTCATCTAGGTTAGTTTCTGTTTTTGGCAGCCACATTTTTGATAGAATGGCGACGTTCACATCTTCATCAACATCTAGGAAGTGGGCCTAACCTTCAGCACCCTTTTTTGAATTCTCCACTGAGGTAGTTAATAGAAAAGAGCTATTAGGAAACTATATCTTTTTCTGGACTCCCTCTTGGAAATAATCCTGCTCCTCATGGTCAGTGCAACATCTAAGTTTCTAAGCAGGTCAAAACGAAATGGCCTGTCCTAAGTCTAAAAAAAAAAAAAGCAACCGGGCCCATTCTCTGGTAAAACATCTGTTTGTCATGTATCAGTTCTTCTTGTGATATCCAGACAGGTACTAATCCTCTGCCCCCGCAAATTAGAACTAACCAAAGTGTTTACTATCTTCAGAATTCAAAATCTTATTCCAGTCGTATGCGGGCTAGAATGAAAATAGCATTGTTGTCCTGTCTGAAATCGACATGTCTCTGCTCCTTTTTATTTCGTATCAAAGTTCTACCTTGCATCCAAAACAGATTCTGTAGCTGGCCACTACTGAACAGATTTTATACACTTAAGACATTTTGCAACAGCATGCTGTTTTGAGTTTCTCCTAACATTTCAAGCATGCTCTTTAAAGGGACAAAGTGCATAGAGGAATTTCATGGCCCGCAAGGTTTTTCAGTAGTTAAATGCTTGCTGCTGACATCTGTGATCTAGAGGTAACAAGCTTAATCCCAGCAGGGTCATATCAGCCTCCAATCATTACAGGGTCAACCAATTATGAAATTGAGCAACAGTAACACCTTTTATTTACAGTGAATGTAAATGACACTAACATGATATGAAACGCTACATGAAATAGTAACTGACTGCGAATGCTATGTGAAATGCCTTTTTCAGTCTGAGAATAAGGGTCACTTGGTAACCATCTTAAACTCTTTGAGATTTAATGCAGGGAATCCTGAAAGTGAACAGTGGCTTCCTGACAGAGACCACCTGCAAACATAGGTCTGCAGAACTGAAAAGTAGGAGTCGGGTGTTGCTCTAGCCCAAAGACAAAGGAATGCTTGTATTTATGGAAGTAACATGCACGCAGGGAAAAATAGAAGTTGAAATATTCTTTAGATTAAAATAAAAGATCCAGAAAGCGCACAAGAATACAGACAGCCTAGAATTGTTATACACAGGCATCCAGTGAGATCTCCCTAACCGTTTTGAAACCTAGATTGTTTAGCTTTATCCAAACAGCTTAGTGTCTAACCCAGCGGACTCCAACCTTTTGTGTAGTGAGAGCTACTCCTGATCAGTGGAAATCATTCGGAGCTACCAAAAACGGGCACCTCAAGCATTGCCTCGCTGCTGCAGTTATATGTGCGCGCATGCAGGGGTCTTCTGGGTGCTTTAAAAGTCAATGATGAAAGCTATTGGCCACATTATCCTTGGTAATGTGCTTTAGGCAGAACCCCTCCACCCCCCTAAAAAATACTCCCCTGATGTTCATGTGCTACACTGTTCCTTTGCGCAGGTGCATAGCTTCCATTGTTGCAGCAGGAGCAGTGGTACCGGGCTCAAAGGTCTAAAGGGCCCACTGAACCCTGAATACTGCTTCATTTTATAATTCAAACAGCAGCTAGGAGGTGCATTTCCATTCTTGCATTGGAGCCCTTGGAACACTGGCTACTTAGCACACAGCCGCCTACCATCGCTGTGTGCATTACCACAGCACAGACTTGGCAGTATCTCAATACTCCGTTACTGAGGATTACGGAATACTCCAGGGGCGTGCCGGACCCCTCAGCATTTGAATGATAACCTGAGATAAAGTCAGACGATCTTATGAAAGTAAATTGTCTCAGGAATGAGGAGTGCTGGCGAGAGGGTCTTTATTCCTGGTTGAAGAGGAACAGGAATCTAGGTCCACGAGTTGAAAAAGTTACATTTTTATTACTGTAGTTGCAGAGAATGTAGGGCGAGTGCCAACTTTTCAAACATACACTAGGAGCTGCAGGATACATGGGTAACCTCTAGTAGTCATCCCATTTGTACTAATTTAGGAGGGGCGAGCTAGACTCGATCTATAACTTGTAAATTACATAAATGGGACCTGTTTCTCTTTAAAAAAAAAACTATTTGTTCCAGCGTTTCTTATTGAGCAATAACTTATGGTACTTTGCCACTGTCCAATGTGTTTGCCACTTGGTAGAATGGTGAAATACTCCCTTATTTCACACGCAAAACACCCTTATGTGAGGGTCCACAAAACTATGCCCATTTCCAGTCTAATCTCACTGCAAATACGTTCTGCTGAGTGGCACTTAATGAGACATCCCTACAGCAGCAGTAACAGCAAGAGCACACCTCAGAGTCCCCTTTCAAAAAGAGCCGTATTCATGTTGTGTTTTGTATAGTGGATTTGGTTTCACTTATATGCATTTTCAATTTCCTGGCATTTACTTTTCAGTGAAATTATACGTGTGTTTTTTTCTGAAGGACAATTTTGTTTCTCTCTGCATACTTCTACCAATGTAGAACGTGAAAACTTAAACAGCCACGTAAAATTGCCATTCATGGCGATCTTCTGACATGACACTAATTATAGTGGATAGCGATACACTAATTGTGAGGGCCTTGCACTGTCCCGAGACGTGCCACATGCGCCTTAAACATTTGGTGCTTTGGTTCTCGCATCCATCCTGTTATCTCAGCCAACACATTAAACACACGTGCATTCTTTTTGTATTTATTGTTTTAAATTCCCTCCATGAAGCTGGTCCTCCAAATATCATAGCCCCACACTGTGTCAAAAAGTGGAGTCCGGCCACTTGCAGGGCCCTGGTGCTAGGCATCTTTAGAGATTTGTTTCCCAGCTCTCTGCTTCAGCCCGGCTCTAGGCTCTGAGCCCGGCGTTGCCAATAGCCACAGTCTTGGGCCTGTTTCTAGATTCCGGTGCTATGCTGCTGCTTGCTGCCACTCAGGCCTATTTGCAAGCCAGAGCCCATCCGAGCTTGAAGGTAGCAGGCACGGTCACAAAGTGTCCCTGAGCGCGGTTCTAGGCAGCACCAGATAGGAGGCGCACTCCCTCGTGATGACAGGATTTTGAAATGCGTAACCCGCTCTCCCTCAGCTGACCCGATAGCTGCTGGCATGGAGAGGGCGTAAGCGCTAATTCACACACAAATGGAGTTACAGATAAAAGATGCAATATAAATATGCAAAATGTAAACGACAGTGTTATTTTGTTGTAGGCATGACCTGGCTTTGTTAGTGACGCTACAAGGTCGTGAGCGCCTCCGATAAGGTTGGAGAGCTGACCACTAGCTCACGGTCGACGGGTTGGAGTCACCTGGACTAGCCAGTCCAGCTCACAGTAGTCATCAGTCCAACACAATTCTTTGAATATCACATTCTTTGCCTATCACCATACATTATCCCAATTTATCATGAGGAAAGTAACTGTCTCATCAAAGTTCTTGTACCTTAAAACCAAAGGTACAACTTAGTTCCATAAAGGGCTGCACATAAAGGTTAAACAGAATCCGTCATACCACTAGCGCTGGGGGAACTCCACCTGCAGCAGGTATTCTTGAAAAGCGGAAACGAGCGATAGGGAGGCATAAGGATGACTTGAAACCAATCAGCCAGAAAGGATCAAAATAATTGAAGGGCAGAACTTGCAGCCATAAGACCGTCAACCAGGATGCAATTGTTGACAGTATTGTAGGCAGCTAACACAGTAAAAGCAGCATGGTGTTGACTTTGTCAGAAGAAAAAATATGTGGTTCCATCCAGTGTAACCATTTACTGCCTTTTAAATTTAGACTAACGTACATCCTGTGGTGCAGAAAAATCGAACTGTACTTGATTAACAATGAGGTGGGTTTTTGTAAACATTTTGTAATGATTTTTCCTCTCTATGCAGTTGGTCCTGCTCTGTCAAATATGGTCCAAAAAGGGTAGAAATAATTTAAAGAGGTGAAAAAACGTTGCAGAAGCATGAAATGTCTGCTTTCTTTTTATAAAATGCATGCTTTGTTTTTAGGTATTACTTATTAACAAATGCTCACTTTTTTCCCAACCACTAGAAAACAAAAGTACTTTCACAAAGGAAAACTTATCTGGGATGAGACCACATCAGATGGGAAGTACGTGACTGAGAATTGCCATTCTCTTGAGGTATGTTCATCATATAGAAGAAGAATGCTCTTGAGCAGATAACTGCTCTGATTACTATGAATGCTCGCTGGTATTTTTGTCTTAATTCACAAACATTCTATCTGGGGAGAGAGAGAGAGAGAGAGAGAGAGCGCGATATGTGTATATATATATATATATATATGTGTGTGTGTGTGTGTGTGTGTGTGTGTGTATATATATATATATATATATATGTATATGTGTGTATATATATATATGTATATGTGTGTATATATATATGTATATGTGTGTATATATATATGTATATGTGTGTATATATATATGTATATGTGTGTATATATATATATATATATATTACATTTTCAATGGCCAAATCTTTGAAATAGGACCACTAGCAAGGTCGATATTGTCATTTCAAATTGTGTTTAACGAGTGACACAGGTATATCAAAACAGGTTTGTGATGACTTTGTCCGGATATGCTAATCTTGTGTAATATATCCATGCAAGTGTAATATATCCATGCAAAAGGTGGTGCTAATGAATATGTACCACAACTAATCAGTTACATCCCGAAACGTAATCATATCGTAGAGATTGTCATTTGTGATTAACTGTATACAATTGTCCCACTCCAACATGGCGCCCACAGATGCCCCTGTAAGTCCCATTTCGATGGCTATGGTGATATCGGAATAGTATGTAACTGTCGAGCGTTGTGCACAATGGTGTGTGAGCAAACCCCCAGAGGGTGAAACGCGTCACGTTGGGTTTATGAGGACAATAAACCCCCTTTGAAAATTCCTTGGTTTGCGGTGTATTCCTTTCTAAGGATCCAAGTGCACGTGTGGAACTCCGTTCAGCGTCAAAAATATAAATCTTGTAGGTGAGGGTGGGTACAAATGCCTTATTAAACTCCATATTGCACACACATCAGAAAATGTCTTCAGGTACATGTGAGTTTTTGTTATGTGCAGCATGTATAAAGTGCAGTACCTTTCTAGTTCCTTCCCAATGTCACTCTTTCAGAACTGTTCTTTGTCTTAGTGCCTCTCTCTTCTATCCTAGTAAGGTATTGGGTAAGCTCCAGCAGCATGTTTTATCCACTAAAGGGAGTTTATTTCCTTAAATGGGGGAGAGTGTTTGCCTCCGTAAAAGGTAGAAAGAGTATGTTGTGAAACGATTTCAAATGTTTGACTTACCTTGCCGGAGAGAGTGGAGATGTATTCATTGGTTGCTCCCATCTGACCGGGATTTAAGCCAAGTGATCCTTAACCCACTGCCCATGCACATTCTGTAATCTGTAGCCTGTCTTAAGGAACCCCTCTTCGAGAGGATGGCTGTCCATGCAAACAATATGCTAGGAGCTCGACAACTCAATTCCATTTTTTTTCTATGAAATGCCAGATGGTGGCAAAGCAGTAAGGCAACACTGAGTGGTGTGGGCAGTGGACTGGAAAATGGGATCCTGTTTTGCAGCGTGACTCTTTTCTGGGTTCACTTGCTGCACATTATTCCACCATCTAGTGATTGGGTCCTGAATTCTCCTATTTTTGTAGTCCTTCTACTTTTTGCTTTTGTTAAGCATCAATGGATCCACAATTTGGTGCTTCCTGTGACATTGTATGCCGTTCCCTGGAAGCTCCCATCTTTGGTCACCATTCTTTTTTCCATCGTTCGGTCTGGATGCTTTGCTGAAGGCTCTCCACCACAAGGATGAAAAGGTTTGAGAAGAAGTTTGTTGAAGGATTATACCAAATTCGGAGAGGGACATCCGACTAGGAGGTACCAGAGGGAAATCCTAGAGGGGAAGGAGACTATTTCCACAACGATTTATAGAATGCCAGGACAGAGGGCTTCCTGTGCAGCCTAATGGAGAAGATTTCATTCCAATTCTGCCCGAATTGCCACCACAAATACTCGCAGAAGGACCATCACCCAGTCTGCAACCTCTGCCTGCCCATTGCCCATCAAACCAACAGCTGCAACACTTTTGCCAGATGAAATTCAAAGACGCTGAGGGTGAGGTAGAAGCAGAGACAGTCACATTACACTATGAAGGGACACAAACCAACTTCATCCCCAAGAGAATTAGGTCTGTCGAGCGACGAGGAGGAAAACGTTGCAGAAGTTGACGCATGAGAAAAATCTAATGCCGCCCAGAGAATCGTCTAGGTCAAAGGCCAGGCAACCAAGAAGGACAAGAGACCAGCGGTAAGAGACCTCGACCCCAAAAGAATTACATGAGTCTCGAAGATCAGACTCAATTGCGTTGAAAGGGAGCCTCATTATTGAAACACTTGCCGATCGTATGCAGACCCCGAGACAAACTGCCCCTCGGAACCCTCAAAAGGGACACCACAGGGAGAAAGTCTCTAGACAAGACCCAGTCACTGAAAGACGAACGGGGCAGAGACGTGTCTATTGCGAAAAAGGAGAGATCTTGAGACGAGCATCAAAGCTTGTCGACCGATACGTTGTTGAAGGAATCTTTTGCATCGAAGAGGAAATCTATGTCGAACCTTGATACTAAAGAACACTCGACAAAAATAGAGAGGAGGAAGAGAGACATTAAGGCTGAAATGGCTGCGTTACTTCAAAAGAAGAAATACTTTAACAATTCCTTAAGAGGATTTCAAGTTCCAGCAAAAGACTTTAAAGCCAAAGGACCAGGGCGAGAAGGATGTCAAAAGAAATCTAATTTCTTTTAACACCTGAACCACAGGAGGAGGAAGAAGAGACCCTCTATGAAAAACTAGAGCAAGACGGTCTCAGCAATTTTCAAGGCTCTGAAGAATGTGAATATGCAGGAGCTGGAGACTGGAAGAGGAAGGGGGAGACTGCTGTCCGTCGAGTCCTTCGCCTTCGGATGACATTGGGATGTATTACCAGGTGATCAAGAAGGCTGAGGACAAGTATGGAGCGCAGCTGGAGGAGGAAAGGCCACAGTCTTGTTTCCTGCTGGAAACACTCTTGCCATCCCAAGCAAGGAACCAATTCTTTCCGATGGTACCTATTTTCCTGGACTGAGGAAGCAAGGCATTCAAGGAACCTGCCACTTGTAGAGCAATCACTCAAGGGCAGAAAAGAAATATAACTATTCATCTAAAAACCCAGCTTGCATCAAGGAAACATTTTCGGCTGATTCAATAATGCCCTCTGGCTCACCTCCTGACAAGGAGAGCAAAAGGTTGGACCTCAAGGGCAGGAAGTTCAAACACTGCGCAGCCAATCAATGGCGCATCACACATTCCAATGCCCTCCAGAAAAGACCTGCCTACCAACACTGGGAGGAAATGGAGCTGATGAAGCTCCAGCCACAACAATACAAAAAGAGCTGTACACTTGGCAGAAGGGGGCATAAATATTGCCAATATGTCTGAAATCAGCACTGGATGCAGCAGACACAGCTAGCGGGAAAATAATGATAGGGATCATACTATGCCGTCCTTCTTGGCTAAGAATTTCAGGCTTCAAGCTGTATTAGCAAACATCTTAAAAACTCCGTTCACTCGAGAACAGTTGTTCTGGAGCATGATCCAGGACACTAAACCAGCTCAAAAAAGATGAGACTGCGAAACCAAAGGGAGCGTTGCAGCTCCAAGGAAATATACGGAAAGGGGCAATGCCAACACGCCGACCTGTGGAACGAGACTGCTTCCAAACAGGCACATCACATGAGGCCTTCCAGGGAAGTAGCAAGTCTTCTCCAGCACTGGCAGTGCCAAAAGCAGGGATGGCAGTCCTTTCGAGAGAGAGCACTGGTAGGAGGACAGGCTCCCTGGAAAGGTGCAACCCCTGCCAACAAATGACTTCAGAAAAACACACAGCCTCTCACACAACATCAGTGGGAGGCAGAATCATAGCATCCTTCAGAAGTGGAGTAAGATAACATCAGACAAGTGGATCTTAAACATCATAGAGTTTGGATATTTCATAGACTGGGAAAGAATACCACCAGCTAAGGGACCAAAAAAGGTGGTCAATTGAAGGAAAGAAATATTTCTGCTCAAGGAGGTAGGAGTTGCTGTAAAAAAGCGCAATTGAAAAGGTGCCCAGAGCAGAGACCCGGAAAGGAAATTACTCAAACTCCCTAATAACAAAGGTAGATGGGGCTCGGCAACGAATTCTAGACCTCCTAGTCATAAACAAGTTTAGAAGGACTCAAAGATTCAAAATGACAACTTTACAGGAAGTCATCCCACAATTGCAAAAAGGAGATTACATGGCAACTATAGACCAAAAACACCTACTTGCACATCCCAATGAATGCAAAGCACAAAACATACCTGAGGTTTGTGGTGAACAGGACTCGCTATCAGTAAAGTGCTGGCATTCGGGATAAAATCAGCGCGAAGGGAAGAAGATAAGGCTTACCAGTCTACCCTTACCTAGATAACTGGTTAGTTAGAGCAGTCTTTCCAACAAGTGCAAAGAACCTATACAGCAAATAATGAGGACTCTTTTTTTCGTTGTGGTTTTTATCCAATTGTATTGATGTTTTTTAAATTAGCAAAGTCGGTATTACAACCAGTACAGCATAATAGTGGAATCAACAACGGATTACATGTTCCCATGGGGTCAATATACTACAGACAATGGTGGTTATTACGTCATGAGATATTAGTTCATCTTTATATAATCAACAAATAATGTGTGAAACAAGGTCAACTGACGGGTCATAACCATTACAAACTGACAAGATCTCTGCACGTGTGATATATAATTTGTTCGGCACTGGTTGATAACAGCCATGGGATCCAACTTTAATCATCTGTTAGGCAAAGACGTGTAGCCCCTCCTACATGCCAGTAGAAGGTCCGACATTTCATACGGACCAAGGTTCAGTAAGGCGGGTTATGAGCTTAGGAACAATAAGGGGGGGGGGATGAGAGGAAGGGAGTACTAGGCGACTATTGTGGCTTGGTGAAGTATGTGTTAGGCGGTCATGATCCCCCTCATCTAACACGTCATCCCTAAGCTCTTGAAAGAGTACCTGCAGCTCATGTAGGAGTGTAACTCATTCTAGCGCGAAGGAGACCTTGTGGAGGCCTCTAGCCTCCTCTCTACAGAGCGCCACCAATTTGGCCTTAATCTACTTCTGCGTTACTGCAATCCAATAGGGTATACCGGGAAGGTGGGTATCCTTCTACTTCATGGTAATGGCTAGGAGTCTGGCCAGGTCTATAAATCGATTAATGGCACCCCCCTCCTTTTTATGCCTATATAACCCCAGCAAGCCTGACTCCATAATACACAAGTACTCCCTTCCTGTGACGGTTGTCAAGGCATCCATGATCACCTTCCACATCGATTGAGTTTCTGGACAAGTCCAGAACATATGCTCCATGTCCGCATCTTGGGAGCCACATCTAGGGTACGTTGATACACTGCCTTATATTCTATTCAAGCGCGTAGGCCTGAGGTACGCTCTATGTAAGATGTTGTGCTCGATATATTGGAATTTGGCGTTGCGAAAAACTTTACGCAGGTACACAAGGGCCCTGTCCCCCTCTTTCTGTGTCGGAGCACGACTAATGTCCCGGTTCGAGGCATGTGGGCTGCTGAATTCATATCTGTGCATAGATCGCCGCCTAGTGTTGGGTCCGGATGTTTGCACGTTGTTGTCCTGGAAGAGTCTTCAAAGTATCCTGAGATAGGTGACTCCTCCCCTACAGTGCGCATGGGCATCCTCTCCATCCTCAGATTGTTTTTTTCCGCCATTGGGTTCGGATGTGCTTATCTTGACTCAAGTTAGGAAAATCTCGTTTCAGGCCAAAAGGCCTTTAGTTTTCGACGGTACTGTTCCCGATCGGTATCGACAGTTTACAGGCTAGTTTAGCGCTTTTAACAACTTTTCGGATCCATTAAATCCGACCATCGACCGAACTTCGACGATGGAATCGAGGACCCCATTCAAGCGGTGTCCTGTTTGCCACGCCAAATACCCCCATCGACGTGTAACAAATGCCTCTCACCGGATCATGACGAATCGAAATGCATGGCCTGTGCCCGATTCCGATCCAAGAAGACCCTACGGAATCGAAGAGCCGCGAGACTTGAAGCGCAGCAAGCGGCACCGGCCCCGACCAACATCTTCAGCACCGAGGACGAAGATGTCAAAAGCGTGGAAAATATACCCTCCAGCCCTACTTCCGAACACGGCTCCCGATCGGAAGATGTCGATGAAGAGCTTTTTCACAGGGAAGAAGCCGACGATGAGGTAGGAGACTACGACGAGGCCTTAGGGGCCGAAGAAGGTAGCTCCGGCGAGGAGCAAGGCCTACCCGTCCAAATGGAGGATATCCCAGTGAGTCAGTCGACGGCTCCGGTCGAGGGATCGCCTTCGGGCCTTACCCAAGACCAATCCCACAGTCCCTCGGCCCCGCCCTCTGGCCCGGCCACGGACGTTCAGCGAGAGCCATTGTTACCTAAAAAGACTGGTTTCCCTACCACGAAACCGAAACCAATCATCGCACCGGTTCAACAGAAACCGAAAGTGAAACTAACACTGGTCGGCTCGAGGACCTCCACACCTTCGACGCCAGCCAAACCCGTCGGCTCCGACCGCACCAAAAGGGACTTCGGTGCCGCACTCGCTGCAGCCGATGTCGGCACCGAGCCGAAAAGAAAATCCATCGGTACTGTCAAAGCGCCAAGGCCCCCGGCACCGAAGCAATCGTCACCAGCCATCAAGGTGAAGATGGCCACCGCATCGCTATCCACCTCCAAGGCGCCTACTAAGGTACATTCATCGACGGCTACTACCCCTCCTCGGCTCGATGACCCGGTGACCTCGAAGAAGTCCACACCTGCCTCGACGGAACCTCTCGGCGCCAAAGAACCGTCGGCGTTCCAGGTGCAACAAGTGGCAGCGTCCTTGCAACGCATCAGGGAAAAGGCAGCCCTCCAGACATCGTCGGGCTCCGACCCGAAACGGGCACAGAAGGCACCTTCGGCACCGGCCAACATTACGTTTGGTTTGCCGCCGCCCACGGCGCCAAAAATGTTCGAAATCAGAACCCGCGTTACCCAGACAAGGTCCCCATCTACCGAACACTCGACTACTGGGACATCGCCGTCCCACTTCATCGACGCCGACACCGGCAGGCTTATGCTCCGAAAGCGGAAGATCACTTCGGGGCACGATTTGGACTCTTATAGGATCCCGCTAAAACAAAAAGTGCCGGCGGAATCGGAACCAGTTCTTTATGAACGCATCCACACCTCTTACACAGATCCATCATTCTCTCCAATGCACTCCGATGCGGATGCAGTGGAGGACTACATGGGTGACGACACCACCTACCCCGAAGACATGGACCCTGAGGGCCAGCAAGACCCTGATCAGGTCTGGGATGACCCAGTAGAGCCAGGTGCCGCTCTGGATACACAGGACACACAACTTTATGGCGCAAAAACGTCCCCCACAGAGGACACTGCTGCATTCAACGCCCTCATCGAACGGGCCGCAGCCAATCATGGAGTGCAACTCCACTCAGACACTATCGAGGATGATTTCTTGGTGGACACCTTCGCATCCTCCGAGAGGACTGTAAAAACTCTTCCCATGTTGAAAGGTGTCCTCAAGCCAGCAAAGGACATTTTCAAAGAGACCACCAGGGCACGGGTAATAAACCCCAGGATCGAGAAAAAATACCCGCACCTGGGGACCTCACGTACATTAGGAGCCAATTGCCTCTGGACTCCATTGTGGTTGCCAATGCTCGCAAACGGGCACACTCGCAGACAACTGGTGATGCTCCTCCCCCGGACAAAGAGTCCAAGGTTCTAGAGACCTCCGGCAAACGGATTGCAGCCCAGGCAGCGAACATATGGCGCATCGCCAATACACAGGCCCTCCTAGCTCGCTACGACCGCTCACACTATGACACGTTAGAGACCCTACTCCAACACCTGCCAGACGAGTACAAAGAGGCAGCGGAGCTCCTCATCAGGGAGGGACAACTGCTCACAAACGCATCCATCAAGTGTGCACTAGATGCTGCAGACACTGCTGCACGGGCGATAAACACCAGCGTCATGCTAAGACGACACGCCTGGTTACGAATCTCTGGATTCAAACCTGAGGTCCAAAATAACATCCTCAATCAACCGGTCAACCCCGACTACTTATTTGGACCGGAGGTTGACGCCACCTTAGAAAAGATAAAAAAAGACACGGACACTGCGAAGTCAATGGGGGCTCTGCAAACGCAGACATTTCGTAGTGGCTCCTTTCGTCGCCCCGGAAATAGAGGTGCAGGTAGAGGACAGGGAGCACAGCAGACCTACAATAAAGGGAGCACACAGAGTTCCTACGATAAAAACACCCGAGGGGGATATCGTGGCTCCAGCACCAAAGGCAGAGGACGTGGTTACGGCAATACCAGGTCCTCCCCTAAGAACAAACAGTGACGCCCTCTCCCTTCCCCCCGACCATATAACACCTGTCGGGGGGGAGACTCCAGCGGTTCCTGTCCACGTGGAATTCCATCACCACAGACAGGTGGGTCAAAGATGTTATCCAACACGGTTACTGTCTCGAGTTAACCTCCACTCCACCCACCATACCGCCAAGGCACCGTCCTATGTCCTCAGAGTACTTAGCGGTATTACAGCAGGAAGCGCTAAGTATGCTGCAAAAAGGCGCAATAGAGGTCGTGCCCATACACCAGCAGGGAACAGGGGTGTACTCTCTGTACTTCTTAATACCAAAAAAGGACGGGTCACTCAGACCTATCCTAGACCTGAGACCCCTCAACCAATACATTCTCTCAGAACATTTTCACATGCTCACCCCGCAACAGGTTCTCTCGCTCCTCAGACAGGGAGATTTCCTAGCCACGCTAGACCTCAAAGATGCGTATTTCCACATACCCATACATCCATCACACAGAAAATATCTCAGGTTCACCATTCAGGGACAGCACTATCAATTCAAAGTCCTCCCCTTCGGAGTGACAACAGCACCCAGAGTTTTCACAAAGTGCCTAGCTACCGTGGCTGCACATCTACGGAGACAACACATTCACGTCTACCCTTACCTGGACGACTGGCTTGTTCAGGCAAAGTCAGCCCAACAATGTGCCAGCCACATGTCCTGCACCATTCAGCTTCTTCACAGTCTGGGATTCTCACTAAATTACCCAAAATCACATCTCCAACCCGCACACGTACAACAGTACCTAGGTGCGACCATAGACACTCTGGCAGCCACAGCTCAGCCAAATTTAGTGAGGATCAACAGCATGCAAATGCTGATTTCCAAGTTCAAACCCCAACACTCCCTTCCTGCGCGAGTGTTCATGCAGTTGATAGGCATGATGGCCTCCTGCATTTTCATAGTCCCACACGCGAGACTACATATGCGCCCGCTTCAGGAGTGCTTAGCACGTCAATGGAATCAGGCTCACGGGCAATTAAAAGACCTAGTGTTGGTGAGCGGTCGGGCATACAACTCTCTGCATTGGTGGAATCCACAAAACCTTTGCAAGGGCCGACCATTCCAAGAGCCTGTTCCACAAATCACACTGACAGCGGACGCGTCTCTCCAGGGATGGGGAGCTCATGTACTCAATTACACAGTGCAGGGACTATGGACAAAACAACAAAAGAAGATGCACATCAACCTTCTGGAACTGTTGGCAATCTTCCTAGCCATGAAGGCATTCAAAGTACATCTGTGCAACAAGGTCGTGTTGATCCGGACGGACAACATGACTGCCATGTACTACATACAGAAGCAGGGAGGAACACACTCTCCACAGTTGTCTCATCTGGCTCAGAGCATGTGGAAGTGGGCCATTCAGAGGAACATATTCCTCATGGCGGAACACCTCCCGGGCAAGGACAACCAGATGGCGGATCTGCTCAGCAGACACAGCCACCAGATGCACGAGTGGGAGTTACACCCATCAGTACTCCAACCATACTTCCAGCAGTGGGGTCATCCAGAGATAGACCTATTCGCGACAAGCGAAAACGCAAAATGCCAAAGCTTTGCCGCCAGGTTCCCACATCCACAGTCGCAGGGCAATGCGATATGGATGAACTGGTCCGGCAGATTTGCATACGCTTTTCCCCCAGCGCCATTGATACCGCTGGTGGCACGCAAACTGCGACAGCACTCAATGACACTCATCCTGGTTGCTCCAACATGGGCACGCCAGCCATGGTACACAACCTTTCTGGAACTTTCCGTGGTGCCGCATCAAAGAGTGCGGATCAAACCCGCGCTTTTGACGCAGAACCATGGAGAAATTCAGCACCCAGATCCGCAACAGCTGAACCTGGAAATCTGGCTCCTGAAGTCCTAGAGTTTGGCTACCTAAACCTGCCACCTGACTGTATGGAGATCATTAAGGAGGCCAGGAGACCCACTACCAGAGCTTGCTATGCAGCTAAATGGAAGAGGTTTGTCATTTATTGCAACAACAATGACATTAACCCGCTAGACGCATCCATTCAAAATATAATCTGTTACCTCTTACACCTATACCAATGCAATCTGGCATACACCTCAATACGTATCCATTTAACCGCAATAGCAGCCTATCTCCAGAACAGGCAACACCTCTCTTTATTCAGAGTGCCTGCAATCAAAGCTTTCTTGGAGGGACTTAAACGAGTAATTCCCCCAAGACACCCACCAGCACCGGTGTGGAACCTCAACTTAGTCCTCACCCGACTGATGGGTCCACCCTTCGAACCTCTCCATTCATGTGAGATTCAATTCCTCACCTGGAAAGTAGCTTTCCTAGTGGCAATCACTTCGTTAAGAAGAGTTAGTGAACTCCAGGCACTAACCATTCAAGAGCCATTCATACAGGTTCACGCAAACAGGGTCGTACTACGTACCAACCCCAAATTCATGCCTAAAGTAATATCGCAGTTCCACATGAATCAAACTATTGAACTGCCTGTCTTCTTTCAAAATCCACAGAATGTAGCAGAGAGAATGCTCCATACACTAGATGTAAAGAGAGCCCTCATGTACTATATAGACAGAACTAAGGTCTTCAGGAAGACAAAACAACTTTTCGTTGCCTTTTCCCCACAGCACAAGGGCAACGCCATTTCCAAAGCAGGTATAGCCAGATGGATCGTTAAATGTATTCAAATTTGCTATCAAAAGGCTAAACGCACATTAACGATTCCCCCACGAGCCCACTCAACACGTAAGTTAGGGGCGTCCATGGCTTTCCTGGGAAACATTCCTTTACAGGAAATATGTAGAGCAGCCACATGGTCCACTATACATACATTTACCAAACACTACTGTGTAGATGTACACTCAAAACAGCAGACAGCTGTAGGACAGGCTGTTCTCAAAACTCTTTTTCAGACCGCTGGCACTGGTAGCCGCCGCTAATAGGAGGTACTGCTATGTATTCTATGCACAGATATGAATTCAGCAGCCCACATGCCTCGAACTGAATATGCTACTTACCAGTATGCATCTGTTCTTGGCATGTAGGGCTGCTGACATTCATATCGCCCACCCTCCTCCCCGGCGCCTGTAGCAGCTGCAGCTCTCAGAATTACTGTATAGCATGGTCATCACTTTCTGTATCTACTCCATCACTGCCACAATGGCGAAAAACAATCTGAGGATGGAGAGGATGCCCATGCGCACTGTAGTCCAGGGGAGGAGTCACCTATCTCAGGATACTTCGAAGACTCTTCCAGGACAACAACGTGCAAACATCCGGACCCAACACTAGGCGGCGATCTACGCACAGATATGAATGTCAGCAGCCCTACATGCCAAGAACAGATGCATACTGGTAAGTAGCATATTCATTCCTATTGCGCTTGTGAACCACATGATGAGCTGTTGTCTGCTACCAATCACACGAATGGCATTTATTAGGGGGTTGGATGTCTGTGTCTGTGATCTGCCATTTCCACTTCAGTTCGACAAGCGGAGTTTAATGAGGTAATAAATTGGCCAAGGGTAGGGCATGATCCATGCAAAGCAGCTCAAGTGGCACAAGGGTAGCTTTTTGAAACAGAGCGCCCAGAGTATATGACTCCCTAGATTTCTCTACCCTTCCTCCCAAGGAGCTACCTGAAGGGTGTGCAAGGAGCTAATAAGGATCTCTGGTGTGGCACTGTTCAAGGTCTGGGCTAGTCGGAGGATTATATTATAGCTGGTATACGCAGTGGTCAGGAGCTTATTAGCTTATTAGAACACTCCTTACAAGATTTCTTTGAAGAATAAATCTGTTGCTACCAGTTCTTTTCACCCACCATTATCACCGTCCTCGTCGTGATATTGTGAAGAATCCGGAGGTTTAATTTGCAAAGGATTTGAAGGTGGAGTAGGAGGTGGTGGAGGAAGATGAGTATGGTGGATGAAAAGAACTAGTAGCAACAGATTTCTTCTTCAAAGAAATCTTGTAAGGAGTGTCCTCATCAGGAGGCTTATGTTTCTGATGCAGCTTGATATGAATATGACCAATCTCAGGGTTAATAAATAGTCTCTTTTGTTTGGGATCTGTACTGCACAAAGAATCATTAGAAGAAGATTTGTTTGTTTGAGACCTTAAGATCCACACATAGGTCATCACAAACACTTCCTATGCTTAAAGGCATGATGAGGCATGCTGACGAAATTTTTAAGGACCAAGTAAGCACCCATCTTGACTCCTTGGGGTTGACAAAAAGTATAAAGCCTCCCCAACAGACCCAGTATTTATCAAGGGCCAGTTGCCACCAGATTCACTTGTAGTGTCTAATACTCGTAAATGGGCTAATTCACAAACATCAGGTGATGCTCCTCCACCAGATAAGGAGTCTAAGTTAATAGACGCTTCTGGCAAGCGCATAGCTGCTCAAGCTCAGAATTAATGGCGCATTGCAAATATTCAAGGCCTTTTAGCCAGGTATGACAGGGCACACTGAGATGAGATTGAGCAATTGCTCAAATATCTCCCAGACTAGCATAAAGCTAAAGCATAGGATTTAGTAAATGAGTGTAAGCTAATTTAAAATTCCTCCATAAGGTGTGCTCTAGATGCTGCTGATTCTGCGTCTAGAAAGGTCAACGCTAGCATTTTGCTTAGGAGACCTGCTTGGTTAAGGATTTCTGGGTTTAAGCACAAGGTCCAACAATTCATTCTTAACACACCATTTGACAAGAAACATCTTATTGGTCCTGAAGTAGATCTGGCATCGGGAAAAATGAAAAAAAGACACTGATGTGGCCAAGTCCATTGGACCCCTACAGTCTCCTTCAAACAAAGGCTCTTTTTGTCGTTTTTTACCGAGGGGGGGGGGGTCCGAAACCACATCCTCAGACCAGAGTATATCTACCTACAAAGGTAACAACCAGTCCTTCCCCTCAAGAGGTTTTTTCGAGGAGGGTATAGAGGAAACCACTTCAAAGGTAGGGCTAAATGCAACACATCCCGTAACTCCCCTTCCCCTACAAAGCAGTGATTTGTCCACACTTCCCCGCGATTACACCACATCTGTTGGGGGAAGACTTCAACAATTTCTCCCTATTTGGCAGTCTGTAACAGACAAATGGGGGATTGGAATTATCCAACAGGGTTATTGCCTGGTGCTTACCAGCAATCCTCCAAACATTCCACCCGACCTCGCGAATTGTCTCCAGAACACCTACAATTGTTCAAACAGGAAGTGCAGTCTCGTACTAAAAGAAGCTATGGAGCCAGTTCACACACATTACCAGCGCTCAAGGGTTTATTCTCTGTATTTTGAAATAATCAAAATGGACGGTTCCCCAAGACCTATACTGTATCTCAGAGAGTTAAACCATTATATACTATCAGAACACTTTCACATGGTGACCCTTCAACAGGTACTTCCACTTTTTCAGAAGGCAGATTTTATGTCTACTCTAGACTTAAAAGACGCATATTTTCATGTGCCAATTCATCCGGCTCATCGCAAATACCTCAGATTTGTGATAGCAGGCAAGCATTCCCAATTCAAAGTACTTCTCTTCAGGGTGACTACAGCGCCCAGAGTATTTACCAAATGTTTGGCTGTAGTCGCGGCCCATCTCAGAAGACCGCATATTCAGGTCTACCCCTATCTGGACAACTGGCTCATCAAAGCGAGCACTTACCAAAATTGCCTACAACACACACAAATCACAATAGACCTATTTCAACAACTAGGATGCATGGTCAATGCACAAAAATCTCACCTGCATCCGTCACAGATGCAGTCTTACCTAGGAGCCACTCTGGACACAGTCAAAGCTCTAGCCTCTCCCAATGTAGCCATAATTCACAATATTCAGGCTCTTATACTATAGTTTCAGCCCAACCAAGCCTTACAAGCCAGAGTATTCGTGCAACTGCTGGGAATGATGGCATCTTGCAGCAAAACTTCATATGTGTCCACTACTTGGCACAGCAGTGGAATCAGTCACAGGGTCAATTAGCCGATCTAGTGTTGGTAGATGGCCGTACCTATCGCTCTCTGCAGTGGTAAAACCTACAAAACTTGTCAAAAGGACAGCCTTTTATAGACCCTATTCCACAGATCATGCTCACAGCAGACTCATCTCTCACAGGTTGGGGTGATTATCTCCAAGATTACACAATACAAGGCCTGAGGAGCAACGAACACGAAAGTCTCCGCATCAACTATCTAGAGCTCCTAGCAGTTTTTCTAGCTCTCAAAGCTTTTCAAACTCAAAACTGTCCTAGTCCAAACAGACAATATGACAGCAATGTATTACGTGCAAAAGCAGGGAGGAACACTCTCACCAACTGTCGAAACTCGATCAAGCCATTCGGAATTGTGCGTTCCATTACAATATTCATCTCCCTGCAAAACACCTCCCATGAGTAAACAATCAAATTGCCGACCTTCTCAGCTGAGAAGGAGACAGCAAATTCACGAGTGGGAACTTCATCCCCAAGTTCTCCTTCCCTACTCTCAGCAATGGGGATTCCCACTAATGGATCTGTTCGCCACAGCAAAAAACGCAAAATGTCCAACCTTTGGCTCCAGGTTCCCACACCTGCTTCAAAGGGCAATGCTCTGGATGAACTGGTCAGGGATATTTTCATATGCATTTCTACCTCCCGCTCATTCCGTGTCCGGTTCGGAAGCTCAGGCAAACATCCCTCACACTAATTCTAGTAGCTCCCACATGGGCCTGTCAGCCATGGTACACCACCTTGTTAATGCTGTCACTAGTTCCACATCAAAAGCCGCACCTTTCCTACAGTCTTCTCTCACAAACCATGTAGAAATCAGACATCCAAATCCCAAAGAACTGAACTTGGCAATTTCGCTGCTAAAGTCATAGAGTTTGGTTATTTTAATTTACCACTAGACTGTATGAATATTCTAAAAGAAGCAAGACGGCCTACCACCAGAGCTTGCTATGCAGCAACGTGGAAAAGATTTGTTGTATACTGCAACAATAACAAAACCAATCCTTTAGATGCTTCTATACAAACCCTTACCAGTTACACTTACAGCAAACTAGACTAGCTTATACATCGATGTGTTCACACCTTGCAGCACTAGCTGCGTATTTGCAGAACAGGTGACATCTGTCACTGTTCAAAGCTCCAGTAATCAAAGCTTTCATGGAGGTGTTAAAAAGAGTAATACCACTAATGAGTTGTCCTTCCCAGTTTGGAATCACAACATTGTTCTCATAAGACTCAAGGGTCCACCTTTTGAACCATTGCGCAAGTGCCCCTTGCAATTCCTCTCATGGAGGGTTACTTTCCTCATTGCGATCACATCATTGAGGAGAGTTGATGAGCTACAGGCATTAAACCTTAGAAGAACGCTTCTTTCAGCTACACAAAGACAGGGTAGTTCTACGCAACAACCCAAAATTCCTTCCAAAGTAATTTCTGCTTTTCATATAAACCAATCGGTTGAGTTACCAGTTTTTTTCCTCAACCTGATTCTGTAGCAGAACGCGCTCTTCACACAGTAGACGTTAAAAGAGCTTTATTGTACTACATAGCTAGATCTAAAGACTTTCGCAAAACAAAACTGTTTGTTGCATTTGCTCCGCCTCACAATGGCAATCCCATCTCTAAATCTGGCAGTGCAAGATGGATTATTAAATGTATTCAAACATGCTACACTAAAGCTAAAAGAACTTTATCCATACCCCTAGAGCGCATTCCACTTGCAAAAGAGGGGCTTCTGTGGCCTTTTTAGGTAATATTCCTCTCGCTGACATACTTAAGGCAGCTACATGGTCTACACCACACACATTTACCAAACACTATTGTGTAGATGTGTTAGCACGACACCAAGCTAATGTAGGCCAAGCAGTACTTAAAACACTGTTACAAACAACTGCAACGTATACAGCTTAACCACCGCTTTGGGAGTATACGGCTTTGTAGTCTATGCAAAGCATGTGTATCTACAGCACACATGCCTCGAACAGATTGGTACTTACCCAGTAAGCATCTGTTCTTGGTATATAGAGCTGTAGATTCCCATGCGGCAGTCGCCTCCCCTCGCACCTATAGTTGCAGTTTTTAATTGTACTTTCAAACGCATGGACATCTCTATTCTACACTTATTCCATTCTCACCCTCTTGAGGGAAAACAATCTAACAATGGAGTTAATGCCCATGCGTACTATCACCGAAAGGAGGAGTCACATACCTCGTGACTAGGAAACACTTCTTCGAAGAAGAAAAACTTGCGAGCATTCGGACCCAACACTAGAAGTCAGGAGTATGGAATGCATGTGAAGCTACAGCTCTACATGCCAAGAACAGATGCTTACTGTGTAAGTAACATAATCCTTCTGAGAGCAAGGATCAACTCAATCCAAGGGAAAATATATCCCAGCGAAAGGAGAATACAGTCATTGTTGCAGGACACTGGCCTCTACTAGAAGGAGGCAATCTCTGACCGTGAGGACTGTGATGAAAGCACTAGGCTTGATGGCATAATGAATTCCATTGGGAGATTACACTAGGCTAAGTCAGGAATGGCCACAAGGAGCTGGGAGAATCTAGTGGTGTCACACAAACTGCAACAGGAAATGGCGTGATGAAACCGAACACACACAGTCACAGGGAAGGACCTTTGCACCACTAACTCCAAGAGTTACCATTACAGAGGATGCCTCGCATATGAGCTGGGGAGCGCACATGAGTATACTCAAGGTACGAGGAGTGTGGAAGGATCAAGCTGCACTAAACTAATGCTCCTTCATCACAATGTTTCGCCTGAATTTGCCCAAAAATCAATAACGTTTTGTTGGGGGGGGGGAAAAAATTTAAACGGGGAAATTCTGAAACTACCAACACAACAAGATCTGTTGTCAGTGGCACAAGGACAAGCTCGCCACCCAGACCCAGCGTCTTTGAGCCTGGCTCCTGAAGATTTACAATTTGGTCATCTAAAACTACCAGAGAATAAAATGGCTGTTCTTAGAAAAGCAAGAAAGCGAACTACAAGGACGTGCTACATTGCTAAAGGGGAAGAGATATTCTTTATGGTGTCTTAAAAAGGATTAAGGAATTATACTAAAGATACAACAGTGTTAAAATATCTAACACATCAACATGACTGCAAATTTACTTATGCATATTTGAAATTACACTTAGCCGCAATAGTGGCATACACAGGAGGTCGCATAGGAAGAAGCTTCTTCACAGCTCCAGTAGTAAAACAGTTTTTAGAAGGAGCAAAGAGCAGTGCATCACAAAGAAGGGTACCTGCACCCACATGGAATCTAAATGTTGTACTAACTGAATAAATGAGCACGCCCTTTGAGACATTTGCACAAGGCCTCATTAAAGAAGCTCACGCTAAAGACAGCATTCCTAGTGGCCAAAACATCTTTGTAGGGTGAGTGAAATGGAAGCACTCGCAATTCAAGAACCATACTAACAGGTTCACAAGAACAGAATTGTTATGAGAACAGATCCACAGTTCTGACGCATGAAAATTTCACATTTCCACATAAATCAACAATACAAATATCACGTTTTTCCAGAACCCAAAAAAATCAAACAGATGGCATTACGCTGGATGCAAGACACGCCATAATGTACTACATCGAAAAGACAAGCAGGAAGACAAAGCAACTATTTGTCTCTTTAACAGACAACAATATATATATCTTGTAACTAAGGGCAAGATTGCCAGATGAATATCAAAAACTATTCAAGTATCCCACACAGGTGCTGGGGAAAACTAAAGTCAACTCCAAAGGCAAACTCAACAGGGGAAAAAAGGAACAACCATTGCCTTTCTAGCAAATACACGGTTATAAAATATATGCATGGCAGCAACATGGTCATCACTACACACGTTCACAAAGCACTACTTCATAAACATTCAAATGAACAACGAAGCCCAAGTGGTACAAAAGGTGCTAAAACATCGATTTACAAATTTAAGTCCATCTTCAACCCAACTACCGCTAATAAAACTGCTACAAAATCGATATACAGCATATGAATCCAAAACATATTCCCGCTGCAAAACAAATTGCAGCCTGAAGAATTCTCTGGATCCAAAAGCGATCCACCCACCTCCACCTAAAAGATGGAAGAAGAGAACAGGAAAAAAAAATAGAATCTGAAGATGGTGACTCAAGGTAGGAGCCTCCTGGGGAGGATTTACGACGTCACAGGAAGCGCCAAATAGAGGAACCGTCGACTCTCAACATAAAATAGGACAAGGTGCAAACATACACCTACAGGTAAGCAACATTTTGTTTTAGAATGTCTGTCTGCACTGCAGCAACCAGAATTCACTGTTTGATCAGCTCCCTGAAGGTTCTCAGGCGACAGTGGAGAGACATGCTGGCTGAGGCCACGACTTCCAGCTACTGTGTATCAAAAGCTGCCAGATGCCCTGTCAGGAGTGGGCAGGGGGAGTTGTTAGAACTGACCATTTTGCAAACGGTCCCCACAGCGCAAACAGTCTGATGATCCAGAATATCCACATTGGTTTTCTGATGGCTCTTTATCACTTCTGATTATTGCTAAATCTCCTACTCCCACAACACTGGAACTTACTTGGCCCCATTGGGCTGCACAGAAAAGTGGCAGGCACTAAAACAAGCATTTACAATGCAACGGTCTCGGCATTGTTAAAGTTAGAGCTATTGGCATTGCTCATGACAATGCCGTTTCTTTAAATGTTTTAAAAACAAAAAACATAAACCAAAATAATGTCATGAGCAATGCCAATAGCTCTAACTTTACCACTGCCGAGACCATTGCATTGTAAATGCTTGGTTTGTTTTTTACTTGGGTACAGAAATTTCAGACTTGCACCCTGGTATTAATATTGACTAAACTACTCCCCTGTGTCAGATGTACATCACAGGAGCCCAAGCCAGAGTGCTTAAAGTTACCTATCCTAGCCCCCTGTAGCATGCCCCACCTCCCTGCCATTTTATTCAACACTAGATTTGGCTGCCAACAGCAGTTTTTTTTTTTTTTTTTGCAGTTTTATATAGTGCAAACTCGACTCTAAGGTATCCGAGCACTGTACAGGAGCACCAGCAGCATTCCAGACGGACACATTCATTTCTAGGCACAAGGAGATTAAATGATTTGCCCAGAATCACAGGATGTGTGAAACTCCCACCAGACTCAAACCTGGTTCCCCAGCTTCAAAGTCAAAAGTCAGCCACTCTAGCCTTTAAGCCACATTGTGAGAAAGTGGCTCTGTATATACTGTTCCCTAATAGGTACAGGGTGTACAGAGTCCACAGTCCCCCAGAGGCTGATAGAGGTCAAAGTTAGGTATGACCTTATCTCAAAAGTGGTAGCTTGGTCGAGCAGTAAGGCAGTACCAGAGGACAGTGTAAAGCATTTATTGTACACACTCAGTCAGCAAATGGTTTCACACACTCAATAACTGAACTCTAGGCCAATGATTTGTATATATAAAATATATGCTTGTTTTATTTTTAGAACCACAAAGGGGGTAAAAATATACTTTCTCAGAATGAGAGGTTGAATATAAATACTTTTGTTTCAAGCAATAAATTTGTGTAAACAGTCACAGTTGGTTGCAATAAACAATCCTATTTCCTAAACATAACAATGCATTGAGCTCAATGGTAAATTCAGGTTATTTGTAATAAATTACTTTTCAGATTACTTTTGGAATTCCAGGTCTGGATCCTAGAACCAGCCTGGGGTCAGTATTCAGAATCAAGTGATGAAAGTCGACTTAATAACTGTAATGATTTTTAAATAATATTTAGCTATTTCAAAAGTTAGCACTTAGAAAATATTTCACAGAAAACATTCAATGGATCTCTATGGCAAGAAATTCAAATTGCAGGTAGAGTACTTTATCGTTACTTTAGTATTCCAGGACTGGGTGCCTAGACCCAGGACTGGGGCCCTTATCAAAAACAGGTAAGTAATTTCGTTTGCAGAAATGGTACGATTTTAAAAGAATATTTCAAATTTGCAAAAATAGACACTTAGAAGAAATTTCACAGAAAAGCAGACAATGGTTTCCTATGGGAGAAAAATGAGTTAGAGGTAAGTATAGTTGTGAGTACTTTTCAGGGTCAGGGCTGGGCACCAAGATCCAGCACTGGGAGCTCACCCAGGAACAGGTGAGTAAATTCGTTTTTGTCACTTGGCTGTTTTTTGGTGAATTTTTACAGTTTTGAAAAGTTCACACTTAGAAGATTTTTGAAGAAAAAGCCAGTCAATGTTACCCTATGAGGAAAATGAAGTTAGCGGTTTAAGGGTAAGTACTCGACTGGCAGAGTTGAAATTCCGGGCATAGACTCAGGGGTCCCCCAGTGTCAGGTAGGTACAGTTGGTTCACCCTCAGCGGTTTCAGGACGGCCGGGTGCAGAGTGAGTTAGGCCCAATGTTATCCTATGAGGGATAGGGGGGCCTTGGTTGGTGGCTGCTGTCTGGCAAGCCACGCGTCTGTGGGAGCTGGGCTCCTGGTCACTTACTCAGGGCAAGTGGGGAAGTAAGTTAGTGTAGAGAGTGCACTGCCAGGGCCACTCGGGCGGCTGGGTGCAGGGTGCTTTTGAGCCTTCGGGCGCTCAATGAAAGTCAATGGGAATGTTCCGGTTTGGAAAAAGGCTGCAGGCTCGGGGACGAGGATGTTTCCGGTGCCACCACCACTTCGAGGGGTAAGTTGGGTAGTTGTAGGTTAGGTGGGTACCCCGGGATTGGGCACAGGGGGCCGCAGGGCGCCGGGTGCAGGGGTGCCTTTTGACGTCGGGAATCTTACCCTCTGGTTGATCGCGGCTGGGGTGGCACTCGGTTCTGAGGCTGCAGGCTTCGTCCAGGATGTCGAGGGGGGTCCTTGGGTGCCGGACTCGGGGTCACAGTCGCCGTGGGGTCGTCCTCAGGGTCTTTGTCCACTCCGGCACTGGCCAGGCTTGGCTGGTGCAGAGTGTGTTGGGTCCGCGGTTCCGGGCTGCTGCCAGGAGTTAGGAATAGGTTTCTCGAGTAGAGCCTCTACTCATGGGAGTCCCAGGGAATCAGAGGTCAAAGGTAGCCAGGTCCTCCGGGGTTTTTGAGGTTGCTGGCCACAAGAGATGCCGCGCTGGAGCAGGAGCAGGTTCGAGGGTCGACAGGCCGGTAGGGCTGGGGCCAAAGCAGTTGGTGTCTTCCTCTTTTTAGCAGCTGCAGGGCAGGTCTTTTTTCTTCTTGCTCTTCTTGTAGGTTTCTATCTGGAATCTGCGGAAGGAAGGTTCAGGGGGCCCCTAAATACTAGATTTAGGGGCGTTACAGGTAGGTGAAGGCCAGGGACCAATGGGTCCTTGTCCTGGGGTGGGTACACCCCCTATCCTGCCTCTCTCCTGTGGGAGGAGGGCAGTAGCCTAATCCTGATAGGGTAGGGCCTCCCATCTTCAAGATGGCGAGAGCCCGGAGATGTGCTTCACCTCGCCTCCCCCACCTGAGGGGTGGGGTGGGCAGGCTGGCACATCCCCTGTCCTTGTATGGGGTTTCCGGCCAAGCTTCCTGCCAGAGTGGGGGGTTGCAGTGGCCTGGGGAAACTCCAACTGGCGGCATGCCTTTGAAGCTTCCCTTTGCTCATCCTGGGGGAGGAGATTTCTCACCTCACCCAGGATGTGCATTGTTGCAGGCCCGGGAGAGCAGGGGCTCTCCCACCCAGGGGTCCAGCAACGTGTCTGCTGTGTGGCAGCCTGGGCAGCCTCAGAGCAGACGTGGATTGTAGGTTAGCTGTAAGGGGGCATCTCTAAGATGCCCTCTGGGGTGCTTAGTACATTAAATCCCACACTGGCATCAGTGTGGGTTTAATGTGCTGAGAAGTTTGATACCAAACTTCCCAGTCTTCAGTGTTGCCATTATGGTGCTGTGGAGTTCGTGTTTGACGAGCTCTCAGCACCATGTACTTGTAAAAGGCAGCACTGTACTTACAGTGCCCAGGAATGGACCTGGGTACTGTAGGGGCACAGGGCTCCTGCTCCTGTGCCCACACCATAGGCATAAGGCACCCAGCCAGAGGGGTGGCTGACATATGCCTTGGCAGTATAGGTAATGGGCATGGCACACAGAGATGTGTGCCATGTCGACTCTTTGTTTTGTCCTGCACCCAGACACTCAGCCTGCAAAGGCAGTGTGTGTGTGTAAGGGTACAGGGCCTCTAAGGGTGGCACAAGGAGTGCTGCAGCCCTTAGAGGCCTTCCCTGGTCACAAGGCCCTGGGTACCTAGGGTACCATTTACCAGGGGCTGACATGTGGCCAGGGTTTGCCAATTGGGAGTTTGTGTGTTTTAAGGAAGGAACATAGGCCCTGGGCACCTGATTGGCAGGAGCCCAGGGCACAACAAGGAAAAGTGCATCAGCTATTAGGCAAAAAAAGGGGGGGTTACTGCAACAGAAACCCACTTTCTCACACAAGCCCCCCCCAGCCCAAAGGCCAGGAGACTTCTGCCAAAGCTGGGAGAGTCTACCTAGTCTTTCAGGCGAGGAAGAGTTGGGGAAGTGGTTTGAAAGTTGCAGGGCCTACTCTGCCTTACATCCTTCTGCCTAGGTCAATCCCTTTGGGGAGCTGGCCTGTCTTATTAGTTTCAGGACCTAACTCCCAAGGCTCCTCTCCTTGTCTTTTACTGTCCTGGTCCCATCTTTCTATTTTGGGTTTAGAGGTGTATACCTCGGTAGTTTCTAACTTAGCCAGGGCTAGGCCCAGCTTACCCACAGAGGCTACCCACAGCTTGAGCAACCCCACCATGACCAATAAGGTCAGGGGGCCTGACTTGCTATTTGGCAGGGGGTTAGGCCACCATGCCAAGGATAGGGCTGCCATGAAGGCTAACACCCAGCAGAGGCTGCTGACAGCTGTCAGTGCCCAGTACCATACCTTTAGCTCCTGACTGGCAAGTGAGGGGGCTATTTTATAGTTCTCTTTGGGTCCTGGCTGTTGGTCTGTTTGAGGATAGGGGGTCCCTACTCTTGGTAGGGAACACCCCTCCTCTACCCCTTGTTCTGCCACCTGAGGAGCCACTAATTCAGGCTGGACAGTTGCCTGACTAGTCAGGTCTTGCTGTTGGCTAGGGGGGGCTTTACCAGTGCCATTGTGGGAGTTTTCCCTTACTGGGATAGCATCTCCCTGGCTCTCTGGAACTGTGGCTAACAGTTGCCCACCTTTCCTACCCTGTTTCTTCTCACTCTTTTGGGACTCAGCTGCACTGACTGCAGGTTGAGCCCCCACAGGTTCTTTGGGCGAGGCCTGGCATTGGGCCAGCACCTCTCTTTGGCTCAGTTCCACATCTAAGTGATCATTCCCCAAGAGACAATCAAGGGGGAGGTTTTTACTGACTATCACTTTCCTCCATCTAAGGGACCCAGCTGTGGCTAGGGGCACTATAGCCACAGGCCTAACAGTGACTCCCCCTGGGACAGTTCTTACCCTTCTTGTTTCTCCTGAGACATATTGGTGTGGGAATACCAACCTGTCATGTACCACAGTGTGACTGGCACAGGTATCTCTCAGGGCAGTGGCTGGGATTCCATTCACCAGTAGGTGGTGGAAGTGTCTACTTCCTTCTGGGATCTCCAGCTTGCTTCTTGGGCCCATTCCCCAGTTGAAAGCTAGGAGGACTTCCTCATCTGAGGACCCTCCCTCCCAAGCTACACTGGCAACCCCTGGGGCTACACTAGTCACCCCTGGAGCTGTACTGGGAACCTTATTTTTAGGACAGCTAGAGTCCTGGGTGTGGTGTCCAGCCTTCTGACAGTTGAAACACCATATTCTGTTGGGATCCCAATTCTTACCTTGGTACCCTGGTTTAGTTTGTGAGGTGTCTTTAGGCCCACCCTCCTGGTCAGGTTTTTGGGGGGCTACCTGGGACTCCTTTCTTTTATCCACAAGGGGTTCACTCTCTTTCTTCTGGGGAGGTTTTGGGACCCCTTGGTTCTGGTCCCTCCCAGTGAACGTCCTAGTCACCCTAGTCTTGACCCAGTGGTCTGCTCTTTTTCCCAATTCTTGGGGGGATTTTAGACCTAGGTCTACCAAATGCTGATGCAACTTTTCATTTGTGCAGTTACTCAAAATATGTTCCTTCATGAATAAATTGTACAATCCAGTAAAATCCTGCACACCATGTCCAGCTAACCAACCATCCAGTGTCTTCACTGAGAAATCTACAAAATCAATCCAGGACTGGGTCTGGGTTTTGTGAGCCCCCCTGAATCTAATTCTATACTCCTCAGTGGTGAATCCAAATCCCTCAATCAGAGCTTTCTTCATGAGGTCATAGGATCCTGCTTCTGGCCCAGAGAGAGTCAGAAGCCTGTCCCTGCAGTTACCAGAGAACAGTTCCCACAGGAGTGCCCCCCAGAGAGGTTTCTTTACTTTCCTGATATCACAAGCCCTCTCAAAGGCTGTGAACCATTTGGTGATATCATCACCTTCCTCAAATTTAGGGACAATCCCTTTGGGGATTTTAAGGTCAGAAGTTTCCTCCCTATCCTTGTTTTTATTATTGCTGCCACCGTTGATGGGTGCTAAACCCATCTCTCTCCTTTCCTTTTCTAGAGCCAGGAGCCTGGACTCTAGATCTATTCTTTTGGCCAGCCTCATAAGGCTGTCCTCTTCACTGGGGGGACCCCCAGTGTTGTCTCTGGGACCAGAGCCACCTGTGTGGTCTCTAGGTGCCCAGATGCTATGTCTTGAGTTGGAGGGTATGGGTGCCATCTCCTCCCTAGGGAATAGTATGGGGAGGTTGCTGTCCTCCTCCCCTGTTTCCCTTTCCTCATCTGACTGGCCATCACCATGTTCAGATGGGTGGTCTTTAGCATACTCAGCCAGGAGCTCCTGGAGCCCTTGTTTGGTTGGATGCTGACCCATTTGTAAATTTTTGAGTTTACATAAGGACCTCAATTCCTTGAAAGACAAGTGTAAGTAAGGTGTGAGGTCGAGCTCCTCCACCAGGTCCATGTTATTATTATCACTAATAGCTGGGTTTGTTTGAGACATTCTAACCTGACAGTTCTAACCCTCTACCCTGACTATAGTGACTTTTATTTTTCTAAAAATTCTAATGGGACTTAAGCAAGGCCCTAGCAAGACTTTTAGTAATTTTGGAAAAACCAATCAGAATTCTAAAGGCAATTTTTAAGAGTTCTGTCGTGTGATCAGATGGTAACCAAGTAGTCCAACAAATGCAAGTTTGTATCCCACCGCTGATCCACCAATGTGAGAAAGTGGCTCTGTATATACTGTTCCCTAATAGGTACAGGGTGTACAGAGTCCACAGTCCCCCAGAGGCTGATAGAGGTCAAAGTTAGGTATGACCTTACTCTCAAAAGTGGTAGCTTGGTCGAGCAGTAAGGCAGTACCAGAGGACAGTGTAAAGCATTTATTGTACACACTCAGTCAGCAAATGGTTTCACACACTCAATAACTGAACTCTAGGCCAATGATTTGTATATATAAAATATATGCTTGTTTTATTTTTAGAACCACAAAGGGGGTAAAAATATACTTTCTCAGAATGAGAGGTTGAATATAAATACTTTTGTCTTAGGCAATAAAATTTGTGTAAACAGTCACAGTTGGTTGCAATAAACAATCCTATTTCCTAAACATAACAATGCATTGAGCTCAATGGTAAATTCAGGTTATTTGTAATAAATTACTTTTCAGATTACTTTTGGAATTCCAGGTCTGGATCCTAGAACCAGCCTGGGGTCAGTATTCAGAATCAAGTGATGAAAGTCGACTTAATAACTGTAATGATTTTTAAATAATATTTAGCTATTTCAAAAGTTAGCACTTAGAAAATATTTCACAGAAAACATTCAATGGATCTCTATGGCAAGAAATTCAAATTGCAGGTAGAGTACTTTATCGTTACTTTAGTATTCCAGGACTGGGTGCCTAGACCCAGGACTGGGGCCCTTATCAAAAACAGGTAAGTAATTTCGTTTGCAGAAATGGTACGATTTTAAAAGAATATTTCAAATTTGCAAAAATAGACACTTAGAAGAAATTTCACAGAAAAGCAGACAATGGTTTCCTATGGGAGAAAAATGAGTTAGAGGTAAGTATAGTTGTGAGTACTTTTCAGGGTCAGGGCTGGGCACCAAGATCCAGCACTGGGAGCTCACCCAGGAACAGGTGAGTAAATTCGTTTTTGTCACTTGGCTGTTTTTTGGTGAATTTTTACAGTTTTGAAAAGTTCACACTTAGAAGATTTTTGAAGAAAAAGCCAGTCAATGTTACCCTATGAGGAAAATGAAGTTAGCGGTTTAAGGGTAAGTACTCGACTGGCAGAGTTGAAATTCCGGGCATAGACTCAGGGGTCCCCCAGTGTCAGGTAGGTACAGTTGGTTCACCCTCAGCGGTTTCAGGACGGCCGGGTGCAGAGTGAGTTAGGCCCAATGTTATCCTATGAGGGATAGGGGGGCCTTGGTTGGTGGCTGCTGTCTGGCAAGCCACGCGTCTGTGGGAGCTGGGCTCCTGGTCACTTACTCAGGGCAAGTGGGGAAGTAAGTTAGTGTAGAGAGTGCACTGCCAGGGCCACTCGGGCGGCTGGGTGCAGGGTGCTTTTGAGCCTTCGGGCGCTCAATGAAAGTCAATGGGAATGTTCCGGTTTGGAAAAAGGCTGCAGGCTCGGGGACGAGGATGTTTCCGGTGCCACCACCACTTCGAGGGGTAAGTTGGGTAGTTGTAGGTTAGGTGGGTACCCCGGGATTGGGCACAGGGGGCCGCAGGGCGCCGGGTGCAGGGGTGCCTTTTGACGTCGGGAATCTTACCCTCTGGTTGATCGCGGCTGGGGTGGCACTCGGTTCTGAGGCTGCAGGCTTCGTCCAGGATGTCGAGGGGGGTCCTTGGGTGCCGGACTCGGGGTCACAGTCGCCGTGGGGTCGTCCTCAGGGTCTTTGTCCACTCCGGCACTGGCCAGGCTTGGCTGGTGCAGAGTGTGTTGGGTCCGCGGTTCCGGGCTGCTGCCAGGAGTTAGGAATAGGTTTCTCGAGTAGAGCCTCTACTCATGGGAGTCCCAGGGAATCAGAGGTCAAAGGTAGCCAGGTCCTCCGGGGTTTTTGAGGTTGCTGGCCACAAGAGATGCCGCGCTGGAGCAGGAGCAGGTTCGAGGGTCGACAGGCCGGTAGGGCTGGGGCCAAAGCAGTTGGTGTCTTCCTCTTTTTAGCAGCTGCAGGGCAGGTCTTTTTTCTTCTTGCTCTTCTTGTAGGTTTCTATCTGGAATCTGCGGAAGGAAGGTTCAGGGGGCCCCTAAATACTAGATTTAGGGGCGTTACAGGTAGGTGAAGGCCAGGGACCAATGGGTCCTTGTCCTGGGGTGGGTACACCCCCTATCCTGCCTCTCTCCTGTGGGAGGAGGGCAGTAGCCTAATCCTGATAGGGTAGGGCCTCCCATCTTCAAGATGGCGAGAGCCCGGAGATGTGCTTCACCTCGCCTCCCCCACCTGAGGGGTGGGGTGGGCAGGCTGGCACATCCCCTGTCCTTGTATGGGGTTTCCGGCCAAGCTTCCTGCCAGAGTGGGGGGTTGCAGTGGCCTGGGGAAACTCCAACTGGCGGCATGCCTTTGAAGCTTCCCTTTGCTCATCCTGGGGGAGGAGATTTCTCACCTCACCCAGGATGTGCATTGTTGCAGGCCCGGGAGAGCAGGGGCTCTCCCACCCAGGGGTCCAGCAACGTGTCTGCTGTGTGGCAGCCTGGGCAGCCTCAGAGCAGACGTGGATTGTAGGTTAGCTGTAAGGGGGCATCTCTAAGATGCCCTCTGGGGTGCTTAGTACATTAAATCCCACACTGGCATCAGTGTGGGTTTAATGTGCTGAGAAGTTTGATACCAAACTTCCCAGTCTTCAGTGTTGCCATTATGGTGCTGTGGAGTTCGTGTTTGACGAGCTCTCAGCACCATGTACTTGTAAAAGGCAGCACTGTACTTACAGTGCCCAGGAATGGACCTGGGTACTGTAGGGGCACAGGGCTCCTGCTCCTGTGCCCACACCATAGGCATAAGGCACCCAGCCAGAGGGGTGGCTGACATATGCCTTGGCAGTATAGGTAATGGGCATGGCACGCAGAGATGTGTGCCATGTCGACTCTTTGTTTTGTCCTGCACCCAGACACTCAGCCTGCAAAGGCAGTGTGTGTGTGTAAGGGTACAGGGCCTCTAAGGGTGGCACAAGGAGTGCTGCAGCCCTTAGAGGCCTTCCCTGGTCACAAGGCCCTGGGTACCTAGGGTACCATTTACCAGGGGCTGACATGTGGCCAGGGTTTGCCAATTGGGAGTTTGTGTGTTTTAAGGAAGGAACATAGGCCCTGGGCACCTGATTGGCAGGAGCCCAGGGCACAACAAGGAAAAGTGCATCAGCTATTAGGCAAAAAAAGGGGGGGTTACTGCAACAGAAACCCACTTTCTCACACACATCCAGTTGATTTGCTGTTAGTAGGCTATGCCACCACTTGGTTCTCGAGTCTGCGCTTGCTGCGAAGCAATTTTCTAACCGCTCTAGCCCTTTACAAAACTATACTTTGAGATGGAAATAAAGTGCCCTTTGGTACCAACCAGTTAGCCCCCAATGTTTCGTTAGTGGCCTTAGGCAAGTCGAGTATGTCCTGATTCCTTCCATGCTCAGTCCCATCAGTACTTGAAGCTCTCAAGATGACGGCCGAAGGCACGCCGAGTGGGGTGAGTGGCTCGCTGCCTTGGCCTCTCGGTTCCCCATTCCTCCAGCTGCTGTCGTCTCAGCTGCTCTTGGCATCCGACAGCCATCTTTCTGCCCTGCCCTCCTGTCACTCGCAGCCCATTCACGAAGCTCCCTCTGTCCACTCTAAGGCCGCACCATGACTGTATCGCTTTTAACATCAAGACCATGCTATGTAAATATGTACTATTTCCCCTCCGTCTGTATATACCCCCTCACGGTGTCCTAAGCTGCACTGCTCAGCATAGCCACTTTTAACACTACCCCTCCCCTGAGCTCTCTCCCTTGGCAGCCGTCCTTGTAATCAGTGGAGGAAGAGGAATGTGGCGATGAGTCCAGCGGAGTGGGCTGTCTGAATCACCCTGAGGGACCCCCGCCGCCCCCCTTCCTCGCACACAAGTGTGAGAGACCCTGCCGGGCTGAAAGTAGGGAGAGAAGGGGGAGTACATGGAGAACGGAGAGCCTCCGAGCCAAGAAGACTAGGGAGGAAAGTTTGGCCGCAGAGGAGGCCACCGGAGGGGCCCGCAAGGCCACCAAAAGCAAACTATTCGAATTCCTAGTCAACGGTGTGGTGAGTAAACAAAGTTACTACGAGCTGAAGCCACTGTAAAGCGCATGTGTAACGGGGGATTTTTGTGTGGGGATAGGCTGTGCCGGATTGAGGTCATGGTGCCGTGTGACTGGTTAAACAAGATCTCAAATAGGCAGTCTGCCGATAAACGAGGAGATATAGAACTGGGAACGGCGCAGCTCGGCCCGGGAGGCGATATCAGGAGCAGCAGCCGTAGCATGTTTTATTCAATACAACCTAAAGCGAAACTGGAGTCTCCGAGTCGGACGTCCTTGCACAGTAAACAAGGAGGAAGCTGCGAGCTGCACGAACCTGATGCTGGACACCACCGCCTTTCTCCGAGGCACAGCAGAAATGCCTCGGAGAAACGCAGCGTCGTTTTCGGATTCGGGGGTGTGTTTTGCTGTTATCTCTGGAGGAGATAATGAGACTTTCTGCAAAAAACACGCCCCCCGATCCGAAAAGGACGGGGCCTGATCGGAGTGACGGGACCTCTTCTCCAATGGCTGGCCAGCATTGAAGAGGCCAGCCAATGGAGAACAGGGGAGAAGAGGGGCTCTCGACTTCCGGTTCTGCCTTCGGCAGACCGGATGGTCCCGAGACCTAAAAAACGGCAAAGAAAAGAACCGATTTTTTTTTTTTTTTTTTTTTTTTTTCTTTTTTTCTTTCACCCCCCCCCCCCCGAACTAGATAGAGATGATGGAAAAGGAGATGGTGAATCTGTTCTCATAACAATTCTGTTCTTGTGAACCTGTTAGTATGACTGATTACTCAACCAGTATCATTAGGAGTTTTTTTTGTTTTGCGAATGTCTGATGGAGGCACTCATTCAACCTTGACTACAGCCATCTGGCAGTGGAAATGTGTTATCGTTTGAAGTGCATTGGAGGCAGTAAAGAGAGACAAATATTTAGTCTTGGTGAAATGAGGAGAAAGAAAGACTTATTGTTCTTCAAACGTTGAGAGCTATTCCATGACATGAAGCCACAGACAAAGACCAAGCACAGTATCTGAATGGATCAAGGAGCGTTTCTTGGCCCTTGGGAGGATGAGAAATTGGGAAATGTATTTGTTCCAAAGTTGAGGGTTCTTGGAGTAAAAAAATAATTCTGTGCAATCTAGAGCAAGCACCTATAAACCACCCAAGACGGTACCGGGGTTAAGTTTCTGAGTGGTCTTCAACAAGTCTATAGGCTCATCATTATCATCCATCTCCAAAGAAGCAAAAAGTCTATTTCAACATTCACTCAAAAGATTTTCAGGTTGAGCAAGAGCTTTTGCATATACCAATACATTTTCACTCTGTATGTTTAAGACGGAGGCAAATTTACATTTGCTTTCTCCTTTTAATGTTTACTTTCTGGTCTTCGTTAAGGACTATGGAATTGTCAATAAAAGGTTGGTTATTGGCGAATTGGTCCAGTACACAGATCGAGCCTTTGACTTCAGCGGTTCCAGAGAATTAAAATTGAAGGTCAGGATCATCTAGTTAAGTGTGTCTACTCTTCAGCCGGAACTCCTTGGAAGCTCAAATGTTCGAGGCATGTGGGCTGCTGAATTCATATCTGTGCATAGATCGCCGCCTAGTGTTGGGTCCGGATGTTTGCACGTTGTTGTCCTGGAAGAGTCTTCGAAGTATCCTGGGATAGGTGACTCCTCCCCTGGACTACAGTGCGCATGGGCATCCTCTCCATCCTCAGATTGTTTTTTTCCGCCATTGGGTTCGGATGTGCTATCTTGACTCAAGTTAGGAAAAACTTTTTCCAGGCCAAAAGGCCTTTAGTTCGCGTCGGTACTGTTCTCGATCGGTATCGATAGTATCTTTGTTAGTTTAATAACTTCCAGAACCAACGTTTCGCATCTTACCCGACCGTCGATTCGACATAGACGATGGAATCGAGGACACCATTCAAGCGGTGTCCGGTATGCAATGCGAAATATCCCCACATCGACGTCCATCCGGTGTGCAACAAATGCCTTTCACCGGATCACGACGAATCTACATGCATGGCCTGTGCCCGATTTCGATCCAAGAAGACTCTACGGAATCGACGAGCGGCGAGACTCGAGGCGCAGCAAGCGGCACCGGCCCCGGCCGACATCTTCAACGAGACCGAAGATGTCGAAGAAGTGGAGAACCTACCCTCCAGTCCCGCTTCCGAACATGACTCCGGATCGGAAGACGTCGACGAAACACTCTTTCGTAGAGATGAAGACGACACCGAGGTAGGAGACTACAATGAGGCCTTAGGGGCCGAAGAGAGTAGCTCCGGTGACGAGCAAGGCCTACCCGTTCAGACCGAGGAAGGCCCAGTGCAACAGTCTATGGCTCCGGTCGAGGGATCGCCTTCGGGCCTTACCCAAGACCTATCCCGCAGTTCTTCGGCCCCGCCCTCGGGCCCGGCCTCGGACATTCAGCGGCAGCCATTAATGCCCAAACCGGCTGGTTTCCCTTCTTCGAAACCGAAACCAAAAGCTGTATTGGTTCAATTGAAAACGAAACCGAAAGTGGCGCTGGTCGGATCGAGGCCCTCCACACCTTCGACGCCAGCAAAACACGTCGGCACCGAGCGCACCAAACGAGACTTCGGTGCCGAACTTGAAGTGGCTGACGTCGGAGTCGGCGTACGGAAAAAGGCCTTCGGTGCCACCAAACCTGCTCAGCTCCCGGCACCGAGGCAATCGACTCCGACCCCAAAGGTCAAACTGCCTGCTGCGTCTCACACCGCTTCGACGGCAACACCAAAGCCACAGTCATCGAAGACGTCGACGGCCATTCCCGCCCCTCGACTCGATGACCCACCGGCGCCGAAAAAGTCCACGGCCGCCTCTACAGAACCGGTCGGCGCAAAAGAATCGAGGGCGCTCCAGATGCGACCCGTTGCCGCGCAAAGCACCAAGAAGAAAACGGTCCTCCAGGACACGTCGGGCTCCGAGCCAATAAAAGCTCCAGCAGCCTCTTCGGCACCAGCCAACATTACTTTTGGCCTGTCACCATCCACGGCCCCGAAACTGTTCCAAATCAGGACACGGGTCACCCAAACCACGATCACGCCTGCCGAACGCTCTGCGGAGACGTCTCCATCGCATCTCATCGACGCCGACACCGGCAGGATGATTATCCACAAAAGGAAAATAACTTCTGAGCCAGCTTTGGACTCCTTCCGGATCCCACTAAAAAGAAAGCTGCCTGTGGTTTCGGAACCAGTTCTTTACGAACCTTTCCACTCACCCTACCAGGATCCACAATCCTTCTCTCCCACACACTCCGACACGGATGCGTTAGAGGACTACATGGGTGACCAAGTCCCCTACCCCGGAGACATGGACCCTGACGGCCAACAGGACCCTGATCAAGCTTGGGATGACCCTGTGGACCCAGGTGCACCTATGGATGCACAGGACCCGCAACTCTATGGAGCAAAAACATCTCCCACAGAGGACACTGCAGCGTTCAACGCTCTAATTGAACGTGCTGCGGCCAATCATGGGGTGCAACTTCACTCTGACACCGTCGAGGACGACTTTCTTATGGATACTTTCGCAACCTCAGAAAGGAATATAAAGACTCTGCCCATGTTAAAGGGGGTCCTCAAACCAGCGAAGGACATCTTCAAGGAACCCACCAGGGCAAGAGTGATAAACCCCAGGATCGACAAAAAATACAGATCAGCGCCTGGGGACCCTACTTACATTAGAGGCCAATTACCTCTGGATTCCATTGTCGTTGCGAATGCTCGCAAGAGGGCACACTCGCAAACAACGGGTGACGCTCCTCCCCCGGACAAAGAGTCCAAGGTGTTAGAGACCTCTGGCAAACGGGTTGCCGCCCAGGCAGCTAACATATGGCGCATTGCCAATACTCAAGCGCTCCTCGCTCGATACGATAGAGCGCACTACGACACATTAGAGCAACTACTCCAACATCTCCCTGACCAATACAAAGAAGGTGCAGAGATCCTCATCAGGGAGGGACAGCTCCTCACAAACGCATCCATCAAGTGTGCGCTGGATGCCGCAGACACAGCTGCCAGGGACATAAACACTAGCGTCATGTTGCGACGACATGCCTGGTTGCGAATCTCCGGATTCAAACCTGAGGTGCAAAATAACATACTTAACCAGCCTGTCAACCCCGACTATTTATTCGGGCCGGAGGTTGACGCCACCCTAGAGAAAATAAAAAAGGACACGGACACTGCAAAGTCCATGGGGGCTCTCCAGACTCAGTCCTTTCGGAGCGGCTCCTTTCGTCGCCCCGGAAATAGAGGAGCAGGTAGAGGACAGGGGTCACAGCAAACATACAACAAGGGCAATACACAAACCACCTACGACAAAAACACCCGGGGTGGATATCGTGGCTCCAGCACCAAGGGCAGAGGACGCGGCTACGGCAACACCAGGTCCTCCCCCAAGAACAAGCAGTGACGCCCTCTCCCTTCCTCCCGACCACATAACACCTGTCGGGGGAAGGCTACAAAGGTTCCTGTCCACGTGGAACTCCATCACCACGGACAGGTGGGTCAAAGATATTGTCAAATACGGTTACTGTCTAGAACTAACCTCCACTCCACCCACAATACCTCCAAAAAACCGTCCTATGTCTTCAGAGCACTTAACGCTCTTACAGCAGGAGGTGCAAAGTATGCTTCTAAAAGGCGCAATAGAGGTCGTACCCGTCCACGAGCAAGGTACGGGGGTGTACTCCCTGTACTTTTTAATACCGAAAAAGGACGGGTCACTCAGACCTATATTAGACCTGAGACCCCTGAACCAATACATTCTTTCCGAGCATTTTCACATGCTCACTCTACAGCAAGTTCTCCCGCTGCTCAAGCAGGGAGACTTTCTGGCCACACTAGACCTCAAGGATGCGTATTTCCACATACCCATTCACCCCTCACACAAAAAATACCTCAGGTTCACTGCTCAAGGGCAGCACTACCAATTCAAAGTCCTTCCCTTCGGCGTGACAACAGCACCCAGGGTGTTCACAAAGTGCCTAGCTACTGTGGCGGCACATCTACGGAGGCAGCACGTACACGTCTACCCTTACCTGGACGACTGGCTCGTTCAAGCGAAGTCAGCCCAGCAATGTGCCAGCCACATGTCCCACACCATTCACCTCCTTCACAGTCTGGGGTTCTCACTAAATTACCCAAAATCCCATCTCCAGCCCGCACACGTACAACAGTACCTAGGTGCGACTATAGACACTCTGGCGGCCACAGCTCAGCCAAATTTAGTGAGAATCAACAGCATGCAAATGCTGATTTCCAAGTTCAAACCACAACACTCCCTTCCCGCGCGAGTGTTCATGCAGTTGATAGGCATGATGGCCTCCTGCATCTTCATAGTCCCACATGCGAGACTACATATGCGCCAGCTTCAGGAGTGCTTAGCACGTCAGTGGAATCAGGCTCAAGGACAGTTGAAAGACCTAGTGTTGGTGAGCGGTCGGGCATACAACTCTCTGCATTGGTGGAATCCACAAAACCTTTGCAAGGGCCGACCGTTCCAAGAGCCTGTCCCACAGATAATACTGACGGCGGACGCGTCTCTCCAGGGATGGGGAGCTCATGTACTCCATTACACAGTGCAGGGACTATGGACACAACAACAAAAGAAGATGCACATCAACCTTCTAGAGCTGATGGAAATCTTCCTCGCTATGAAAGCATTCAAAGTACACTTGTGCAACAAAGTCGTGTTGATCCGGACGGACAACATGACTGCCATGTACTACATACAGAAGCAGGGAGGAACACACTCTCCACAGTTGTCTCATCTGGCTCAGAGCATGTGGAAGTGGGCCATTCAGAGGAACATGTTCCTCATGGCAGAACACCTCCCCGGCAAGGACAACCAGATGGCGGATCTGCTCAGCAGACACAGACACCAGATGCACGAGTGGGAGTTACACCCATCAGTACTCCAACCGTTCTTCCAGCAGTGGGGTCATCCAGAGATAGACCTATTTGCGACAAGCGAAAACGCAAAATGCCAAAGCTTTGCCGCCAGGTTCCCACATCCGCAGTCGAAGGGCAATGCGATATGGATGAACTGGTCCGGCAGATTTGCGTACGCTTTTCCCCCAGCACCACTGATACCGCTGGTGGCACGCAAACTCAGACAACACTCTCTGACACTAGTCCTAGTTGCTCCAACGTGGGCACGCCAGCCGTGGTACACCACCTTTCTCGAACTCTCCGTGGTGCCGCATCAAAGGCTGCGGGTCAAACCCGAGCATTTGACGCAGAACCATGGAGAGATTCAGCACCCAGATCCGCAACAGCTGAACCTGGCAATCTGGCTCCTGAAGTCCTAGAGTTTGGCTACCTAAACCTACCACCTGACTGTATGGACATCATTAAGGAGGCCAGGAGACCCACTACCAGAGCTTGCTATGCAGCCAAATGGAAGAGGTTCGTCATTTATTGCAATAATAATGACATTAACCCGCTAGACGCATCCATCCAAAACATTATTTGTTACCTCTTACACCTATACCGATGCAATCTGGCGTACACCTCTATACGTGTCCATTTGACCGCAATATCAGCCTATCTACAAACCAGGCAGCACCTCTCTCTATTCAGAGTGCCTGCCATCAAAGCATTCTTGGAAGGACTCAAACGAGTCATTCCACCTAGCCACCCACCAGCCCCAATGTGGAACCTCAACTTGGTCCTCACACGCCTGATGGGTCCACCCTTTGAACCTCTACACTCATGCGAGATTCAATTCCTTACCTGGAAAGTAGCTTTCCTAGTAGCGATAACTTCTTTACGAAGAGTTAGTGAACTCCAGGCACTAACCGTCCAAGAGCCATTTATACAGGTTCACGCCAACAGGGTCGTACTACGTACCAACCCCAAATTCATGCCCAAGGTGGTATCGCAGTTCCACATGAATCAAACTATTGAACTGCCTGTTTTCTTTCAAAACCCACAAACTGTCGCAGATAGGGCACTCCATACACTAGATGTAAAAAGGGCCCTCATGTATTATATCGACAGGACCAAACCCTTTAGCAAAACAAATCAACTTTTCGTTGCCTTTGCCCCACACCACAAAGGTAACGCTATCTCCAAAGCAGGTATAGCCAGATGGATCGTTAAATGTATTCAAATTTGCTATCAAAAGGCTAAACGCACTTTAACGATTCCCCCACGAGCCCACTCAACACGTAACTTAGGGGCCTCCATGGCTTTCCTAGGAAACATTCCTTTGCATGACATATGTAGAGCAGCCACCTGGTCCACTACACATACATTTACCAAACACTATTGTATAGATGTGCAATCAAAACAGCAGGCAGCTGTAGGACAGGCTGTTCTCAAAACTCTTTTTCAGACCGCTGCAGCTGGCACTGGTAGCCGCCGCTAATAAGAGGGCACTGCTATATATTCTATGCACAGATATGAATTCAGCAGCCCACATGCCTCGAACTGAATATGCTACTTACCAGTATGCATCTGTTCTTGGCATGTAGGGCTGCTGACATTCATATCGCCCTCCCTCCTCCCCGGCGCCTGTAGCAGCTGCAGCTCTCAGAATTACTGTAAGCATGGTCATCACTTTCTGTATCTACTCCATCACTGCCACAATGGCGAAAAACAATCTGAGGATGGAGAGGATGCCCATGCGCACTGTAGTCCAGGGGAGGAGTCACCTATCCCAGGATACTTCGAAGACTCTTCCAGGACAACAACGTGCAAACATCCGGACCCAACACTAGGCGGCGATCTATGCACAGATATGAATGTCAACATGCCAAGAACAGATGCATACTGGTAAGTAGCATATTCAATTTTTCATTCGAGGTAGCTCATCCTTATTTATGGGTCCAACCACATCCTAAGATGATTAGCTGATGAATGCACTGTCTCTAACTTAATGTCTGAACAACCATTTCATTGTTTGCAGTACTCCAATCTAGGATTTTCAGCCAGACAAGGCTATTGTTTTGCTAATGTTTTACAGCTAGATTCAACATTGACAATCTTATTGCAGACACTTAAGTTTATAGGTGCGGTGATGCGACTTCTTCATGTATCAAGCATTTCCACATCCAGAGCAGATTGCATCTTCGAAGTGTATAGGATGAAATGTTTTCCAACCAACCTAGGGCTTTTTAATGTGATGGTTCCCGAGGTGTTTGTCCTAAAGGCTACAATCATTCATGTAGTTTCCCTGGCTCACCTTTGGATGAGTTTCTTCACATTGGATGACCCTGTTTGACCCTCCTTATTATACAAATGCTGGCCTTTTCCTGGACATACTGGCTAGGGGCATTGATACTTTTCCAGAGGTGAACATCTACCTCTCTTGGCCTTCAGTAGAAGTCTGTTCGCTCCACTGTATGAAAAGCAGTAGAGGCCTTTAAATTGTCGTTGCCCACCACTGAGGCAAAGTCTGACATCATAGTCTTGCATCCATTCACTGCATTGAGTGGCATTTTCTCAGCCACGGTTTTTGTTATAGCACAAGTCTGTGTAGAGTCTGGTCGTTCATGCTTCTTCCACTAAACAGAACTGTAATCCATTTCCAGTAGCGCCTCCAGACCAAAAGTCTTAAGCTGCTTGATTATTGTCTGGAAAGTCTTCTCCTCTGATAGCCTACCTCTTTGCACTGCAAATGCCAGGTGCCGCCTTGACAACTACATCCACGCTTTGAGAGCTGGCAAAGATGATTGTCATGAGATGTCTTAACCATATAGAAAAGATGTTTGCACATATATTCAGTGATCGACTACACACCTCTAAACAAATGTTGGTTTGATTTGGATTCTTTTGACACAATGCCGTGAAAACCGACCACCGCCGTTACCCTATACTGCCATGCTGGGATGTGTTCCACAGGCTTCTCAGAAGATATCCAAGCCAACCTCGTGGACATGCCCTTTGACGGTAAATGGCTCTTCAGAGACAAAGCCAACTCCTCCTTCGATGGATAAAAAAAGTCATGCAGCAAACCACTTGCTGGGCCTGGCTTCTTCTGCAAAGCAGTTCTACCAACTACAAAGAATGCTCAGGGCATCTCCAGGGCACAGAAACCTATAGTTAACAATCTTGATCTGATCACAACAGCCCAACAGATCTAATAATTCTTTTGGGCAGATGTGGATCTGAGGTATGCCAGCATTTGCATCCTCAGCAGCAGCGACTCCAATCACCACCATCTTCCACTTAGTCTACTGCTTCAAAACCTTTGACCCCTTCTCTCTACACCTCTAGCTTCAACTGTGTGCGTGGTTGGACAGGGAGGGTGGTTCTAGCATTTTTCAACCAGTTGGGAGACAGTCACAACTGTTTGCTTGGTGTTGCAGATCATCAGCGAGGGCTAAGCCCTGCACTTCCTAACTTTTGTTCAGAACTGCCCTAGTTTTGAGCTCGGAGGTGGACGCTTTATGACCTCCTGAACAAAAGATCAATAGAAGTGGTGCTCTTAGAGGAAAGATGGACATGATTTTACTCCCTTTATTTTTTGATCCCAAAGAAGGACTGAGTCCTGAGGCGTATCCTGGACTTTCACGTCTCTAATGTATTCATTCTGAATGAGAAGTCCAAAAAGCTGTCATCGAGCCAGGTTCTTTGGCCCTGAATTGAGGAGAACTTGCTGGTGTTCATGGACCTCCAGGTCGCATGCATGTGGCAATTCTTCTGACTCATAAGCGCTTACATGAGGGTCACTGTGGGATCTCAGCACTATAACTTAGCATTTCTACGATTTGGTATGACAACAGTACTACAAGTGTTCATCCAGATGCTGTCAGTGGTGACAGCCTCACTAACGAGGTCTGGAGTTTACTTTTTATGGCCCTCTGATGTCATTGAAAGACAGGGTCCCTACCATGGTGTTGGGAACATTATCAGCACTCCATGACCCTTCTGCACGTTTCAGGCTTTACTATTAATGCCCAGAATTCTCAACATGTCCGTACTCCAATTTAACTGCATAGAAGCATATCTATACACGTGTATGAAGGCTTTTCCGCATCAAAGGGTTGCAGGTGTTCAGGATATGATTCTAATTTTCCCGATCAGACATTATTCCTAGTTATTCAAGTCCTATGTGTGTTAGGCATGATGGCCTTTTGCAGTCTGCTGGGGCAGCACACTAGATTGCAAATATGTACAATTCAGTTATGTTTGGCTCGCACATCATGGCAAATGGGAAACATCAAGGCAAAGTGCTTGCGGTCCACGTCAGAGCTACTCTGCATTGTCAGTCAAAACTAGACGCTGACGCCAGCCAGTGCCTTATATGCCCCACTGTCATTGCATTCTAGCCAGACAAAACCACGGCTGAAGCTCTATGGTGCCACCTAGCGGCTCTAGAGAGCAATTGTTGGGGGTAGGTGGGGCTGGGGTGGGGTGATGGAACATTTCTGGATCAGTCCGATTCCTGGAAGATATTAATTAGTTGAGTAATCTGCAGAATTTATAATATCCACCAGATAGATTATCGAAAGAAGTATTTTTTCTTAGAGGGATGTTTTTTTTCTCTGCTAATTCTTTTACCTTTTTTTTGGGATGAGGTATGGGAATTCGGCTATGAAGAATGCAAATTAAATTTAGACTCAAAATTTGCAAAGGATACAGAACTCCGTTTGTTAGCATTGAGTTTGCTAGCTTGTCTACACTTCAATCCTAGTCCAGGTTTGTGGCGTGTGCTGTTTATCAAAGCCAAAACCAGTAATACAGTTTGAAAAACCGTATTAGGCACATCTCAGAAATCAAGCTTTGATATTGCACAACTTCAAAGTCTACCCTGAAAGAGGGATTCCTATGGTAAGTATCCGTTGTAGGCCTGCAAGATCATGCAACAGATAATCTCTAAATTTATTATTCTAATAGATTTCAACTCCTGTAGAGCAGGAACCCATTTCTCAGGCACTCTAGTCTCAGGACTTGCCATAATGTGCATCACTGGCGTCAACGGCTGGATCTCGCTGTTCCACCTAAACTAATTTGCTGATCAACATATAGGGTGTCTCGTTATGCCAATTCTGTTTTTTTCAACGCTTCCAACTAAGGCAAGATCTTAAAATGTTGGACCATTTTCAACAATCTTTTTTTGTATTTTGTGTTTTTTAGCAAATCTTTGTGGTGTTCATCATCATGTGTTCCCTCGAAGTCATCGTTTTTCAAGCACTGCAAGAGACAGATGTCAGTTACTGAACCTCAACTGTTCTCTTTTGGTAGAGCCACAATCCTTCCTCTTCAATCTTATGTCAAAGTTGATGTTGGCTTCCTTGATGGAGAGGGTCTAATTTTCCTTCATGGATCGAGGATAAGGTCAAGAACTAGATCTCCATCGGGGAAGCCTCATAAGAGAGACCAGAAGAAAGTAGTAGGTGAAGGGAAGATGAGCATTTTTTATCCTCCTCTTCAGAACCAGTTCCTGTCTTGCAGCCAATTCATTTTCTTGGGTTGGGGCGTTTTCTGACCAAGCCTTCACTGAAGAGGATCTCATGACTCTTCCCTCTGGGTGCATGTAGGAAAGACAGGATGAACAGAAAGGGTGGGGGAGTAGCATTGCTGATAGATAGATAGACAGTACGAATGCTCCATTATTCCCACTAATGAAATCCACGGGGTAGAAGCATTGGGTTTTTGCCTTTCTTTTTCGCCGGCTCAATCTTGTGCCGGTCTGCTGATATATCGACCTCCAGGCCCCTTGGGATCTTTTAGCGAAGAGCTAGACACTATAATATCAACTCTGAGCATTCAATTTAAACATTTTATCCTATTGGGCGATTTTAACATACATTTTGATACTTTGGACGCCACTGACACTATCCATATATTTGATATCACTGCACCTTTGTGCCTTCTACCCTACGTGAAATCGCCGACCCACGATAAAGGCCACACGTTGGATCAGATATTCTCCACCTCTCCCATCTCTGTTGCGCCCCCTCTTCCCGTCTTATGGTCGGACCATTCGCTACTAACTTTTAAGATTCAGTCCCTGTTCGCGGTGACTGGTAGGCCTGTCGGCTGTCAGTCCCGCCTGTCACGTCCCTTTCATCTAGTCACACCTGATATGATTGAGCAATATAGGCTATCTCACCCCTGTTCTCTCACTGGGGACTTAGAACTGGACCTCTCTCGCTTTCAAACATGGCTAGCACAGTGTTTGGGGGACTTAGCCCCGCCTAAGCGTTCCCTTAAGAAATCCTCACGTGCCTCTGGCCCCTGGTTCACGCACGCTCTCAATACCAGTAGAAGGCTCTGTAAGAAGGCCGAGAGAGCTTGGCGTGCCAACTATTTAGATTCACTAAAGGAGGCCTATAGGTCCTGTATTAAGGCCTATCATAAAGAAATTTATGCAGCCAAAAAAACGTACTTCACCCAAAGGATTGAAGAAGCTGCGAACACTAGCAAGGAAATCTTTGCTATTGTTAAAGAATTCACCTCCCCCGCTGCCAGCTCCCTCAAATGTTCCTTTTCGGAGACGTGGGTTTCTCAATTAGCCAGCTTCTTCTCCGATAAAATCAGGAGTATTCAGGCTACTTTTACCTCTCTCGACCTGGGAGGACTGTCCTGGCCCAATACCTCGTCTGAGGTGCCTAAGCAGGGTCAACCCAGCCTGACGAGTTTCCCTCCTCTCCAACCCCATGACTCTCTGGAAATACTCTTAAAAATAAGGTCGGGCTCTCCGTCGGACCCCTGCCCTGCTAAGCTGTTGGCTAAAGTGGCCCATGTGCTAAACCCGATGGTGAACCCCATCATAAATCGTTCCTTAGAAACAGGGACAGTTCCGTCCATCTGGAAGCAAGCGATGGTCGTTCCACTGCTGAAGAAGCCGTCCTTGGACCACACTACTCATGCCAACTATCGACCTATCTCCTTGCTCCCAGCCCTGGCAAAAGTTGCGGAAAAGCACGTGCAGTCTGTCCTCTCGCTCTTCGTTGAGTCCCATGGTTTTCTGCACCACACTCAGTCCGGTTTCCGTACCAACATGAGCACGGAGACGGCCCTGTTGGAGGTGACTGAGGCCATTAAGGAAGTTTTGGACTCTGGGGGGAAGGCAATGCTGATTTTGCTTGATCTCTCGGCGGCATTTGACACCGTCCCTCACGGCCGCCTTCTAGCGCGCCTTGAGGAGATCGGTATTGGTGGAACGGTACTCAACTGGTTCTCGTCTTTTCTGGCCAACCGCCAACAAACAGTCTGGGCACCCCCATACTCCGCGGTAGTGCCACCCATGGAGGGGGGTGTCCCTCAGGGATCAATCCTGAGTCCAACTCTTTTTAATATCTATATCTCCCCTCTGGCGGCACTTGCGGAGTCTTTCGGTGCCCAGATTGTCTCATATGCTGATGATACTCAGCTCTTTTTTTCATGCAAGAAAGATATGGACTTCGATGGTGCTCTCATCAAAGGCTGCCTGGAGGCAGTTTTTAATTGGCTTCAAGTGAATCAACTCAAATGCAACTCGGATAAATCCGAGGTTCTCTTTTTTGGCTGTCCCCCTGATACGTGTTGGAAATCCTGGTGGCCGCTGGACATGTCCCCCCCTCTAATGCAACACTGGTGGCAAAAAATCTTGGGGTTAAGCTGGACACCTCTCTCTCTCTGAAACCACAAATTATGAGTCTGGTTGGCCAGTGTATTGGGGTTTTGAAATCACTTAGAAAATTTCTTCCCCTTCTCCCCATTGCCCACAGGAAAACGACAGTGCAGGCCCTAATAGGATCCAGGCTTGATTATGCCAATGTCCTTTATTTGGGCCTCCCAAAGTCTCTCCTCTCACGCCTGCAGATTGTGCAAAATTCGGCCGCTCGGGCGATCTTTGGTCTTGGTCATCGTGCACATGCGTCTGGCCTGCTGCAAACCCTTCATTGGCTTCCTATCCAGAGGCGCATTGAGTTTAAAACGCTCACCCTTGCTTTTAAAACCCTTCATGGCATGGGCCCTAGCTATCTCAGAAAGAGGTTTATCCTCTATAGACCAGCCAGAGCTTTGCGCTCAGCGTCTCTATCTCTCACCACGGTCCCAGCAATCAGGCGCGCCCGTATTGATGGACGCTCCTTCAAGTACCTTGCGCCCCGGTCTTGGAATGCCCTCCCACTCTCTTTAAGGAAGAGTGAGAGCTTGCTGTCCTTCAGAAAAAAGCTCAAAACTTGGCTTTTTAGCCAATAAGCCCCCTTCCCCCTGTTTAGAGTTCTGTGGCTTCGGGTCTGATAGCGCCGGGACACTCTGCTTGAGTAGCTGAGCGCTTAACAAAACCCCGTTTAACATAACATAACATAACGTATGTGACCTTCTGGAGGCCACATTGTTGGCTTCTTCATTCCAGCCAGAGGTTGTGGTGCCAATGACTTTGGTCTCCTCTCTGGTGTGGATATCGGATAGCAAAAGTCCTCCATCATATCAGAGCTGAAGTCAGTGACTCCATAGGTTTTAGTTATTCCTTCTTTGTCCAACTCTGTGGCTTTGTTTCTATTCTTCCATTAGTTCACAAAGTATTGGTCATTCCACAAAATATGGGACTTATCAGATCAAATTTTGACATGTTGTAGTTTCCAAAGCAGTCACTAGCCAGTACTTATGATTCTAAAGGGGAGGTGTGTTTTGCCGTCATTGGACACTATTCCTTGCTTATTGGCTAATTTCCAGAATGCAACTGGATTAGATACCAACCCAGAGGCTAATCTCTTTGAACCAGAGGGCCCATCCTTGATTGAGCAAGCCGACTTTGCTACTGTTAAAAAATGTGGAGGGAACTTTGGTATTATTTAGTAGTCTAAACAGTAGAGGAAGGCTTTACTTATCACAGAAATTCTGACAGAGAAACCGTCTCAGATGAAATTTTCCTGGTCAGCCTGCATGGAGGCAGTGGCACATCATGGACTTTTCAGTCTTATAACAAGCGTAGATTCCTACTACTGCTTTTTGTGGTCGGATGTCCAGGCACAATTGGTTGCTATGTTCTTCGATGCTTGGTGGCTGTTAAGAGAGAAGGTTGTTGCTTTATTTGGAAGATTCAAGCGTAGTCCAGCCGTGGAAAAGCAGGAATCTTCATCTAAAAAACGAATTCCACAGGCAGTAGAGAAGATTTAGGAACTATAGTCCACTGTCTGCAGTTTTTTCAATCCACTAAATTATCAAGGGTCTGATGGAGGCTTGCAAGGATAGTCTTCAACTTTGACCGATGCCTCTTTCCAGTTGCAAAACCCCACTTTTTCGTCTCATGGGATTTGTTCAAGTGACCCCGATTGGAGTGCAAGCAGCTGTGTTGCTTCAGAGATGGCAAAAGAAACAATTGATTGACGGAATGCTGGACAATGCAAACATTCACCCCCAGTCACAAGGATCTGAGTTAAATCCATCATTCTTTCGCTCACCACCCCACCCCAGTTTGGACCTAGCCATATGCAAATCAGTCTTGACCCTGTTCCTTGCTGGAACAGTCCAGCCCGAACTGCCAAGCCAGGTTCTCTCTGGATCAGAAACAATCATCCTGGGACCGGTTTCAGGCCATCACCCTTAATCATCCAGGCTAGCTTGAATCCAGTGAATGAATGAATGAACTCAGATTTTTAAAGCGCACGTAGCTGCCCTGAGGCGTCCAAGCGCTAAGCATACCAACTGAGGTTAGGGTTAAGAGGAGGCAGATTCAGCTCCACAGTTATGTAGTGAACAGGAGCGTTTTCAGCTGTTTGCGGAAGGAGAGAATATCCGGATTAGATCTAAGATGCTGGGGCAGAGCGTTCCACCTCTTAGCTACATTGTAAGAGAAGGAGCGGCCTCCAGACCTTGATTTCTTTATTGGCGGCACGGCACAATGGCTAGATTCGCAGTGGTGGAGCGCAACTGTCTTGTCGGGAGATAGGGTGTGATGAGAGGGAGATTGATTGCCGGGCCTAGAGACCAGAAAGTCTGGTGAGCAATGCAGAGTGATTTAAAGTTTACTCTTTCCTTTATAGGGAGCCAGTGCAGTGTCCTCAGTCCGGGTTTTGCTGATGATCTGCGGGGGATTTGTAAGAGAGTTCTGGCTGCGCAGTTCTGTATTAGTTGCAGTTTGCGCAAGGTGAAGTCAGGAGCTCCAAGATACAAGGCATTTCCGTAGTCCAGCCGCGATTGGATCAGGCCCAGAACCACGATTTTCCTTGCTTCAAAGGGGAGAAGAGGCAAGATCTTCCTGATAACTCTCAGGATGCCGAAGCAAGTGGCAGATAGTTTTGTTGCCTGTTGATCGAAAGACAGGGATCTGTCAAGCCAGACACCCAGGCTCTTAATGGCGTCTTTGGGAGCAGGGGCAGGACCTAAGCTGGGAGGCCAGAGAGTGTCTATGGTGGATGGTACGGTATGACCCAGGAGCATGAGCTCAGTCTTGTCTCCATTGAGTTTGAGACAAGACTTGGTCATCCAGCTCTTGACCATCTCCATACAGCCGGCGAGATCTACATTAGCTGAGGGTCCGCCTGCCTGTGCCAGGGAGATCACCAGCTGGGTATCGTCCGCGTAGGTAACGATCTTAATACCATATGGGCGGACGATCTCAGCCAGTGGCCTCATGTAGACGTTAAATAACGTCGGGCTTAACGATGATCCCTGCCGGACTCCACACCTCAGAGGCTTGCTAGAGGAGGTGACATTACCTTCATATACCTGGAAAGATCTGTCACTCAGGAAGGACCTGAACCACTCCAGAGCTTTGTCATATATTCCGATGTCCTGGAGGCGCTGCAGGAGGATACCGTGGTTCACGGTATCAAACGCCGCGCTCAGATCGAGGAGGATGATTGCCACAGATCCTCCCCGATCTAAGATTCTCCTGGACTCCTCTGTGACTGCCAGCAGTGCCGTCTCAGTCCCATGCTTGGGGCGAAAACCAGTCTGGGAGGGATCGAGCAGATGGTGTTGCTCGAGAAAGGTTGTTAATATGCTGTTTGTGTTTCTCCAGGATTTTGGCTGCCCAAGGCAACAAGGAGATCGGGCGGAGGTTGTTAAGGTTCTTGGTGTCAAGGTTAGGTTTTTTGACCAGAGCCCTTACCATGGCCTGCTTCCACTTTACTGGTACTGTGCAGGTAGAGATCGAGGTATTAAGTACTCTAAGCAGTATGGGAAGAATGGTTTGAATGGCAGAGACTAGGACATGTGGGGGTGCTGGATCTCTGGGGGAGCCTGACTTCACTTGGTGCATGAGGGAGGTAAGGAGACCCACCTGTAACTGGGGGAATTCCGCCAGCACCGGAGGGTGGTTGGATGTATGTTCTTGAGGGGGACATGGGGCTGCTTTAGTCAGAGCGGTCTGTTCTGTAGATGGAAAGGAAGAGTAGATAAGATTGATTTTCTGGGAAAAAAAATTGGCCACATCTTCGCAACGGAGCTGCGGATTCTCAGTTATAGGAGGGGGTGTGGGAAGGGTGGTGAGGCTTTTTACTATTTTATAGATCTCTTTCGAGCTGGAACTGGCCTCTGCGATCTGGTTTGAATAGTATAGAGATTGCGCACCAGTGGTGTAGTGAACACGGGACCGACATCTGGGGATACCCTTCCCACTAAGGGCGACATATGCAAAAGAAACAATTGATGGACGGAATGCTGGACAAATCAAACATTCACCCCCAGTCACAAGGATCTGAGTTAAATCCATAATTATTTTGCTCACCGCACCACCCCAGTTTGGACCCAGCCATATGCAAATGAGTCTTGACCCTGTTCCTTGCAGGAACAGTCCTGCCCGAACTGCCAAGCCAGGTCCTCCCCGGACACAAACAAGCATCCTGGGACCGGTTTCAGGCCATCACCCTTCATCCGCCAGGCTAGCTTGAATCAGAGATGGCAGCAGATCACTTGGGACATGCAGTTATTTTAAGAAAGTAGCACATGGGTACCCGTCTGCTATTTTGGGGAGGCTAACTTCCCCCCCCCCCCCCTACCATTTTCTACCTCCCCATCACAAACATCTTAATGGAGGTGGCAGCTTTGTTGTAAAATGGCACCTCACAAACTGTTCCTTATCCGACAAGGAAGGGGCTTTACTCCCATTATTTTATGATCCGAAGAAAGGAGGGGGCTTGCATGCAATTCTGGGTCTGCGTTTTTTGAATAAGTTCATTTGTAAAGAAAAACTGACAGAGCTGACTCTGCTTCAGATGCTTCTGGCTTTGCAAACTGGATTGGTTAGTGTCCCTGAATTTCCAGGATGCTTATTTCCAAGTTCATATTGTCCAGTCACAAAGGAGGTACCCGAAGTTTATTGTGGGTGGTAATGCTGTCCAGGGAATGTCATCATTTCGAAAGGATAATAGTGTGTCTTTTAAAGGGTCTGTGATAGTCGTGTTAGGAAGCAGACTATTTCGTAGATCTTTTTGCATGTGGAGCTATTACGAGCTGGCTGGAAAACCTTCTGATTCTAGGCTCATTCCATGAGGGGCATGTCTGTGATCTCTGCCGTGTTCTGATTCAATCTTTTTACAATGCTGTTACCTGGTCCTTCCTTTCTTAGAACATTTGTTGTTTGATGATGGGGAATAGTACTCTGTCTGTTTGGAACATCAGCTGTGTAGTTCATTTTGGTCTAGGTTTGTTACTCTCCCATATACCCTACATGAGCTTCTTGGTACTGTTTCATTTTTATGTAGTCTCTACTTCCTTATGGTTGGATGTGTTGAAAATAGATAAAACTTGCTTCACCGTCACATTAACGCCTTATATGGTAGCTAGTATATTTTCTCTGCCTCTGATGACGCTGTCCAGTGACACTTATGATGGCAAGTATTGTGCAAAATTCCCGAATCAAAACTGGCTTCTTGGACGGACATTCAGTTGAATAATTTGCTGGATCGATTATATTCATCAAACGTAATAAAAATTAATGATACCAAGGGTAAATAATCTTCGCATGAAAGTGCTTATTTTTATATTTCTCAATGTTATGGAGGTGTAGGTTGTAAAGGCTTGGTTACCGATATTGCAAGATACATTGTGATTTTGGTAGCCGTGCACCGTATCCGTGCACCGTATCACTAAGGTGCCAGCAATACAGGCCAACCAAGCTATCAAATAGTTATCAACCAACTAATTGTGCTAACCAGTTAGTATATTGACAAAAGGGGGATTGATGAATAAAGCAACTTACTGCAGTTTAAAAAAATGACAAATCCTGGTTTGTATAAAAAGAAGAAACATCCATACGAATGTTCTTCAGTTCCGATTGTCTGAAAGAGTAATTCAAAAAACGTACTCTTAGAAATGAATGCATACTGAGGCCATTGTGTCAGTAAAGCTAGAACAATGTAACTTTGATAAATGTTATTGCTAACCTGCTCATATACATCTTGTACTTCTTCTAGACTTACATGCTTCAGGATTCAGTGGACCACATGCAGCTGTTTGACCTACTAAAGAGGATGCTGGCATATGAACCTTCGATGAGGATCACGCTCCAGGAGGCCCTGAATCACCCGTTCTTCAGTGGCCTGACCCAAGAAGAGCGCACCTTGTGCAGCCGAACCTCCAATCGTGACCTAAGCAGATGACAGCTTCCTTCAAAAGGGTCGACCCTCTTACACTATGGTGTCAAGGGGTGTCATTTTTTATATGCTGTTGTACATACTCTGGGACTTTTCGCATTACCTTGAAGAAAGATAAAAGGAACTGATAAATATAACTAGCCACCTTTTTCTCTGATGTCAAGAAACGACAACACTGGAGCAGAGTGAGATGTGGCAAGAATGCACAACTCCAAGGGCACGTCGTCTCTAGAGATATTTATGTTGTAAAAATTGAAATAAAGGTGTTTTTTCTTATAGTTTGATAATTGGCTTGATTGATTCCCTTTCTAGTGTTTTTCATGGCACCTTTCTATAGCCGTTGAACACTGTTAGTATGCTTTAGCTTGGGTAGAGCTATGGACAACGTTTAATAGAATTGTCCCGTTACTGGGCTCTTTCTTTCTTTATGATTTATATCCATAGACGCCTGCTGTGTTTGGCAAGTTGAAAAGTCTTGGACAGTCTGCGTCTCTCTTTTTCTTGTGTTTTACTCTGTATCTTGCTTTCTCTCTCAGGTAATGGAAGGAGTTAACTGAAGAGTAACCTTTAATAACCGCAGTGTTAAAGGGGTCGGATTGGCATTCTGGGCATGGCTGTACAGGAGAAGCCCCCCTTAACTAGTTTCCTCCTCTCAGCATTAACATAGGGTAATGGATTTACCATGTAAGATGTTTAGAAGTGCTGTGCTGGTTGGTCGATCTTGCTGAAAAATTTCTCTCGTAGAGGATTTACATGATAGTCATAAGCACTGAATAGCCCGGCCCACATTCGGGGTCCCCTGAGCACTTTTTGAAATATATTTTCTTAAGTGTAGATGTTCGCCTTTCTTTAGGAAGGTCTGCAGAGTCACTTAAGAAAGAAACCTATTGTGCAGCCTATAGGAGAAGGCTACAGTGGCCAATATCTTCATCTGAAAAAAGGTGCCAGGAGAACTTTCTGTGCATATAAATGCATGATGTCTTTGTAAAACAATACAAATGTCTTTCACAAATCCTTTTTTAATAGAGTGTAGAAATGAATGAGCGTAGGACAGTGTAGCCCCGTAGGCTACCATTATAAGAGGTGAAAATATATGTGGTCCCTTTTAGAACCCATGGACCTCCAGTATCCCATTATGCTTAGCTAAAGGCAGGTACCTCAGTTCTCTTTTCTGGCACTTGCTGATGGGGCCTAGGAGCGCTGAACTCTGCCTTTCGAAGGCTTCTATCATCATAATTCACTTGTGAATTTTATTCAAAACTATTTCATTCGATAGCTCTTATCTCCCCATTGCATTTTATGCGATTTTCTGACCGGAATTAGGGATTTTTTTTTTGTCTTAGCAAATGCCATCGTTATTTGATGAATGCCCTTCTTGTGGGAGAAAGAAAGCCAAAACAGGCCCCCATGGTTTCTGTATCATTTGTCTTTCAGCAAGTCATCACTGCAGAACGTTTTCCAGGTGAACCCTTTGAGATGGGGAGAAGATTCGCATCCAGGGCGCGTAAGAACAGCGCAGGAAGCAGATGCAGTCTACATGTGATCTTGCAAAGGTAGGAGAGGGTCAGTCCTTTACCAAGGCTCTGTCATCAAACTCTGGTGGACGTGGAACATCCAAAAAGAGGTTTCCAGCTCAAAAATTGTGTCATTACCTGCTGACGTCTGGTGCATCAACATTGAGACAAGGTACAGCACTGACCTGTTTGCTGTCAAGAGAGATGGATCGATGTTGACGAAAAGAAGATCGACGTCGAGACTGGGTAGGTCGATGTCGAAGACTTACCTGCCGTCGACACAGAGCCACAGATCGCCTTCAAGGAGGAGGTCGACGTTGAGCACACAGTCCTTTCGAGGAGGCGCTGACGATCGACATCAAGAAGCATATCGACGTCGAGGCATCACAGGCGGTCATGGGGCAGGTTGATGTCTAGGACACGCCAAAGGAAGAGGCGGCGCATTTCTTAGTCATCACAGTTTGGCTGTTCCAGGATATGCTCTCCATCTTCTCCAGTAGTCTTGCCAGCATCTCCTTCACCATCGCTTCCGTCTCCATTGGTTTCGGTGCCAATTTCCACGGCTCCAAGATCTCTTTCTGAGTGACCTCGTCCAAGGCCAAGATCACTTTTCAGAAGGTGCCATTGATCTCACAGCCACCATAGGTAGCTACATTTGTTAACAAGACGACATCGATGTCGGTCACATAGATCCTGATCACGATCTCACCATCACTCCAGATGTGTCCTCCACATGTACTGGACGCTACTCACTGACCCTGACAGCCTGTCCATCATCTAGTCTCCCCGGGAGATATTGCCACGTTTCATGAGGTGTTCGTGAGAGGAGCGGCAAAATTAAACATCCCGATGTTGGTGCCTTCTTCTTAGACATCAGTATTATTCAAGATGCTTCACCGATGCACAGTTCCAGACCACTCCTTCCTATAGTACCAGGCCTCTTGGAACTGTCCATGGAACTCTTCTTGACGCCGGCCTTAGCCAAGTCTGCTCCATCGAGGCTGCTTAAAAAGTACAGACCTGATCAGAAGTCAACATCTTGCTTCAATGGGGAACAGGTATTTATTCCAGATACTTTCTGGTAAAGAAACAAGCATTTACAATGCAATGGTCTCGGCATTGTTAAAGTTAGAGCTATTGGCATTGCTCATGACTGAGCGTGCGTCCAGGTTTACTCCTCTGTTCCCTCCCTAGGCCTGCTGCTCTATCCCAGAGCTCTGTTCAGCACTCTCATCGTGGTGTGCTCTGCAGCCTGTATTTACAAGCCTCGATCTCGTCTTTCACTTTGCCCCTATGACACCACTTCTTCTGTCTATACTCATTTCTATAGACCAAGGCATTGTTCAAAGAGGTTTATTACGGCTATTCAATAACGCTAAATCTAAGCCTCACCACAGCAATATTTTTCGTCCTATCGCTGGTCTACATTGTGTAGCTAAAATCTTGCAGGTGTGTGTATAGCTAGACTTCCCAAATCATAGAATTCATTAAAACAACCCATGAAACAACTATCAATCTTTCTCTCAAGCTATATCACTGAAACGTCTGTGCTCGACATCAGACTCCTATTCCTATTAATCATATTGAGACTTGCCTACTAACGGTGCTTGGTTGATCATTACCAAGGACACAGTAATCAAACCTTTGGGACTTTCGTTTACAAAGCATTGCTTACAAGCATGCTTTTCAGTTGGATCAACTCAAATGAACCAGTACTAAAACTTCCATAATAAATGGACCCAGAAATGGAGCATCACGCTTTCGTGACAAAAGTCATCAGATGAATTTATATGAACGGAGCTCTAATATCCTCTTGGCTTACGCAAGCGCTACAGGAACTAATTTCTTATCTGACATCTTACCTTCTTGCCCCTGCTTCTTTCTTTTAATGTGGTCCTTTTCGCATTTTCCAGATGAGGCAACACGAACTCTGTTACCCAGAAAATTCTCGCTCCCCCATGAGTCTCTTTCCGCATCCCCCACTGAGAATACCTTATCTCCAGCTAGTAAAGACACCCTGAGAAAACCCTTCACATACAACAAAAATCCCTAGTCTTCAATTCACGGAACCGGAAACTAATGGATGACAGGGAACATAAATTCTGGTGGAAGCATTAACGACTAGACTACGCAGTTATAATGGAACACAACATTGACTTTCGGTCACTAGGAATGATTGAATTCGCTGGCCGTAGTTAAGGTTTTCACAAAAGCCGGTCTACTGCCCCAAACGGTAAAAGTGGCAGCCATCTTAGTATGACTTGAGGGTTCGGTGTCGACTGTATTTATTTTTTTAGTGCAGTTTTATACAGTGCTCACTCTACCCAGAGATATTGGAACGCTTTATCTGTGTACCAGTTACATTACACTAAGAGTTCATTTTTGCAGGCACGGGTAAATTTAAGTGAATTGCCCCAACCCCCAGGATATTGAGCAGAGGCTTGAACCCAGCTCCCCAGTCCCAGAGTTTTCTGGTTGTGGCGATAGACTTTGAGTTAGTGGGCTATACTCGTTTCTGTCCCTGGGCGCACAGCTTTTATTTTCTGCACTTAAGACCTGTCCAGCGTAATTCATGGGCGTGTCAACTACTTTATCATCAATCGATTTTTTGATGCCTCTGAAACAAAACGTTGTATGGTGTAAAGTAACGCGACTGTCATGGTAAAATTCAGCTTTCAATGACAGTAATATGAGAGAAAGAACTACATCTGACGCTAGTGTGCAGCAAAAGAGCAGTTATTAATATAAAAAGAGCGAATTCACTTTGAGATGTGTTCACAGTATCAATTTCAGGGGGAGGAGAGCGAACAGCGCCAGCCGGACGCAGGAGCACCGAGGGAGCCGAGAGCAGGGGGAGAGGACGACCACCAGCTGGGCCGTGTGGACGGGGATGACGCCATGAACACCACCGCCTTTCTCCGAGGTTAAGCAGAAATGCCTCGGAGAAACGCAGCGGCATTTTCGGATTGGGGGGCGTGTTTTTCTTTCGCTCCTCTTCCCATTGGCTGGAATGTTTACATTCCAGAGGAGAGAAAGAAAGTAAAAAACACGCCCCCGAATCCTCAAAAGACGGGGCTTAAACGGACAGACGCCCCTCTCCTCCAATGCCTGGCCTCCGTTTAGGAAGCCAGCCAATGGAAAAGAGGGGCGGGTTCAAGCCCCATACTAAAAAACATTAAATCTCGCGAGCGAGACTGCGCAAGCGCAGCCTTCGCTAGCCGAGACCTAAAAAGGCAAGAACAAATTCAGACCCATTCTTGACCTCAAATTTTCCAACAATGGATTCGTCTGGAAAGGTTCCGGATGCTGTAAATCTATCCCTGAAAGACTCACTTGAGGAGCTATTGAATTGTATTCCCTGCCTGCCTCAGTTTCTTAAAATGGTCACGCTCAGTGTAAATCCTACTCTGAACCGGATCTGGAATGCCTCTCCGAATTCTGGCATGATCCCCGCCGTATGGAAACAGGCCTTCCTACTGCCGTTGATCAAGAAACAAAATGTGGACCCAGAGGTTTCCTGACACTCAATCTGGCTTCCGTGCAGGTTATAGCACGGAGACCGCTTTACTGGAAGTGTCTGAAACAGAGAGGTGCTGGATGGCGGTGTCTCCGCCATGTTAATGATGATTGATCTTTCAGCAGCTTTCAACATGGTAGCTCATTCTACCATGTTGAATAGACTAAGCCATTTTGGCTTTCAGGGCACAGTGTTATCATTTCTATGATCTTTTTTAGAAGATGGTTTCCAACGGGTCTTCCTTTGTCAATTTTCATCTTTGCCCAAACCATTGGTTTGTGGGGTGCCACAGGGCTCTGTTCTCAGCCCGCTGCTTTTCTATCTATATTTGGCCCCTTTGGCCACCCTCATTAAATCCTGGGGAGTCTCAAATGCGGATAACACGCAGCTTTTGTTTTCGGTTAGAGGACATTCAGAAGCAGCTTTTCTTAATTTCAAAGAATGTCTAAAAAATCTCAAAATGGATGAACAGCAGCTTTTTTTAAACTGATCGCGGACAAAACTGAGGCACTCTTTTTGTGTTCGGTCAGTTGGCATCCCCTCCTTCCAGTCTTTGGTCCCCAACTGAATTGAATCCGATACCGGTTTCATCAGCTAGAAATCTAAGAATTATCTTTGATTCCAATCTCTCTTTTGCGACCCAAATATGGCATATGTTCGAGGCATGCGAGCTGTGGATCACATGCTTTGCATACTCCTGCCATCTAGTGTTGGGTCCGGATGTTTGCAAGTTGTTTCGTCTTCGAAGAAGTCTTTCCATTCACAAGGTTGGTGACTCCTCCTTTCGGTGCTATTGTGCATGGGCATCGACTCCATTGTTAAACACAAAGAGATTCCCGAGCAAGAACAAGGCAATTTAGGCCTATAGTCACAGGAAACGTTACTGGTGACGCTTGGAGCACTCTCCTTTCCTTCTCTTCGCTATTTCAGATATACTAATCTTCCCTGTCATCTGATGCTTTTGATCAAGATTGTAATTCGTTAAAGACAATTTCACGCATATATGGATAAAAGAATAACGATCTATACTCAGATTGTGTTACAAATATGACGGAATAAACAACTACATACATTCTGTCTGAGACTTGTTTTTATGCCCTGAGGAAGTCGCCGGGCAATTTACCCGAGACGAAACACGTGTTGGCTACTGAGTTCGCTGTGGCGTTTCTAAAGATACCAATATGTCACTATGGAAGAATTGAGAAGAAACAGAGAAGATTAAAGAAATAAAAGAAGAAATCTGTTTGTTTTGATTCATTGGACATTAAATCAGTCCCTGCCTTACTGCTATTGTATACTGCTGACTATAGGCCTAAATTGCCTTGTTCTTGCTCGGGAATCTTTGTGTTTTTCAGTTTTTTCCTTTGTGACTTTTGTGACGGAGGAACTTTGGGGCATAGGTGGCTGTTCCCCTTGATTTCCCTAGAGCACCTGTTAGATACTGATCGATAAAACTGACAGAACGTTGGATGTGCGCAAGGTTGTAACCCTGCCACGGTTTGAAGTTATATCGACTCCATTGTTAGATTGCTTTTTTCCGCCTTCGAGTTCAGACATGTATTGCTACACTCTACTTCAAAACTGTTTCTTCGGCTTCTCCTCGGTGCGCAATCAACTCTACCTGCGTTGGTATTGTTCCAAACGTGTATCCCACTTCTCCGTGTTTTGTCGAGGATAACCTCTATTTCGACCAAAGATCTTGGAAAGGCCGTCCGGCCTAACCGCGTTGGTACACTTTTCAGTCGATAAAACGGACTCCATTTAAATTCTGCCCTCGATGTCGCGCCAAGTATATGCGACCGACTCTCTCAACTTGTGCTTCTCTCTGGAGCACAATGAAGAAGACTGCAATGCTTGCAAATCATTCCGATTGAAGAAAACGCGCCGTGATCGTCGCGAGATGCAGAGTCAAAATGTCGAATACACGCCGGACATCTTTGGTGAACGATCAGAGCAAGAATTCGACGCACAAGGGACCGAGGAAGAACAAGAGGAACTTGTCTCCATCCCGGAATCGGACTCCGAGTCGGGAGAAGACTTGCCACAAGGTCAACGTACCGTGAGTACGGAACACCCCTTAACCCAAAATTTAACTCAGCTGAAACAAAAGGTTTCGGTCCCACCCCTGCCTTCGGGCCACGTCTGCACGACAAGAGGTTTCCAACGCCCCGCTTTCAGGCTCGGCACCGAAACATGTCTCTAAGCCTTCCGGCCCGGGATAGAGTTGGCCAAAGACTGGCACCAAGCCGACACCTTCAGGCTCAAAGCCGAAAACTGCTTCGGAGCCGAAATCCTTGACGCCAAAGACGGAGCTTCTTCTGCACCAAAACATTTGGTGCCCAAAAGTGATTCTACCCTGGCCCCGACAGCCTCTGCGCCGAAACCTAAAGCTGTGTCTCCGAAGCGGCAGGATCCGATTTTCGACACCTCAACGCCCAAATCGGGCGCAAAACAAAAGGAACTCTACATAAATCCTGATACAGGACGTGTTCTTACTAAGTCATCTCAGAAACGCAGACTAACCTTTCTTTATTCCTTTCAAGAGGAAGAATGTGGATACTACCCCCCCCCTCCACCTCCTCCCCCTCCTCCTCTTCTACCACGTTCCCCTACAGCAACCTCCCCACCTTTGCGTCATTTTCTAATTACATCATCTAACTCTCCACCACCACCTGATGATGAGGATGGGAGGACAATATTGTACCGATAGATCCCTGGAAGGATTATCACATCGATTCACCTACAGATAACTACCCAGATCTTTACCCTGCAAAGCCTTCCTCTCCTGACAATAATGTAGGACATCTAGGTTAAAAAACAAGACGATTGTCCATAAAACATTCTAAAAGCACACTTAACCATTAAAACCTTTAAATAAACCCCCCTCCTCGCTACCCCACCCCATTACATTTCATTTTTAAAATTCTGTTTAACAGATCGTAAAAACCGAGCAATCCCAACTGCCACATCTAAATATCGCATCTCAGACAATAACTCAACCGCTTTGTTCCTATGAAGAGCGTCATATTTAAAAAACAAAGGTCTTAAAAACTTGATCCGATTTGCGAGATAAACGCAATCCATAAGAATAGGCGTAAGAGTACATTTGACTTTCAAAGGGCAGGGACAAAGACCACTATTATTCTGCACCCCAGTCCTATGTGAGTGGGATGAATAGATTGGATTACATCCCACCCAAACCCTTAAAATTTCTTTTCTCGGGGCGTGGCCGGGCAAGATGGCAGATCGGACGTAGACCGTCTCCGCTCCCGGTCCACGCGCTGTTCGGCGGCTGGGCGAACACAAGAACGCCACAACTGTCACCCACCTATGTCGGAAGATGTGAGGCGTCAGCGGAGGGCCCTTTTCTGATTCAGACGCTGAGAGAATTGAATCGAATTGAAATGGGATTTGTAGAGCGCGATGGCTACGCGTAGGCCTCCCAGCACTGAGGACCAAGAGCAGGGCAACAGAGGCAGGAGAGGATTTAGAACAACCAGGTTTTCAAGAGCCTGCGGAAGGATAAGAGATTGGGTTCCTTACGTAGTTGAAGAGGGAGGGCATTCCAGCCCATAGTACCATTATAAGAGAAAGAGCGGCCGCCGCATCTAGTCTTTCTTATTCTGGGTTGGAATGCAAGAAAGGATCCGGATGACCGAAGATCTCTTTTTGGGAGGTAGGGGGTGATGAGTGATTGAAGAATGACAGGACCCTTCCTCCAAAAGGCCTTGTGGGAGAGACACATAGCCTTAAACTGAATCCTCTGCTTAATCGGTAACCAGTGCAGGCTTTCTAGTGCTTGTTTTGCAGATGGCCCGTTTGAGCTCCAAGTCGTCTGGAGGAGAGAGGCCAGCCTCTGCTGACATGGCGGCCGGAGTCCCGCCGTAGCGAAAAAGCAAGCCCCGACCTCCGGAAGGTGTGCGGGGACACCGGATCCCGCCCTGGAGGCTAATCGCCAAGACTGAGGTATCGCACAGCTCAGGAATGCTCAAATCAGCTAGCGGCGATGTGCGGCTTTCACCGGGACTTCCCTCGCCACGCGTGCCTGACTTAAACAGGGCTGCCGCGTTTCTGTAGATGACGGTTGCTGGCGCCTTCAGCGACTTGGGGCCCTGGTCTTTTCGCGCACTCTTCATCGGGGCTGCCACCTATACTCGTAAGTAGCAGATCCCTCCCTGCAGACTCGAGGGGCCGCCACACACTCGCAATGGCCCTGGGGGCTTGGGACACTGCTCCTCATAGACTCCTCAGTGCAGTTCCATCATGTCCCGCACCGCCATAGACTACGCTGGTGTATCAATATCCACTGACCGTAGGCCCCGGCTCTGCGGCCTCTACTAGACTCTGATCATTGCGCTCCTGTCTCCTGCCTCTCTCCCTGAAGCTCTCTTTGGACTGACTCCTCTTGCCTACAGGAGATGTGAGGAGTGCTGTACACTGCCTGTTGGGCCATCCACTATCCAACTGGCGATCTCGCTCCCAAGTTTCTTGGAGGAGCTGGACCCACAGATCCTTAAAATAAAGCTAGACGGAGCCCACTGGGTCGGTTCTCTGCAGCAAGGCGAGGAAAAGATGCCTCGTGACATCCTGGCGAAGTTCCATTTGTTTAAAGTCAAGGAAGCGGTACTTCAGTCGACCAGGTCGAAGGGCTCCATCTCATTTCAGGGTCACTCCCGCACCATCTACCAGGACATAGCGCCATCTACCTTGGCCAGGAGACAGCAGCTCAGGCCCGTCACCACTAAACTGAGAGACGACAATATCGGATACAGGTGGACCTACCCTCTTCGAATTTCAGAATAAACGACGCCACATCACCGCCCTACAGGAAGGTTTAGACCTCCTAGGCCTTCCTGCTGGTGAGGTGGGAATCCACCTCCACCTCTTCCCCCACACACCCCCCAAGGTAACGATGGAGATTCTGTTCGACAGTCAACTTCTGCCTGGTCTGCGGGATCGCATAGGAGACGTCGATGAACTCTCATGGCTTACGCCACATAACTGTCCTTCACAGGCTACGAACTGAGTCATACTGAATCCGCTGTCTCCAGACGCACCCAGTGGCGGTCGACAGGAGTAGGTCTATAACCGGCTAACCTGCCCTCGGGCCCCTGGCTGCCCTCCTATGGGGGGCCTAGGTCACCCGTCCGGACGATAGGGAAGCTGCGGACATTGATGGACCTTTCCGTAGGACCGGTGCTGCTTCCTTACTTCTATGACATGCAGGTTTGAGGGCTGAGACTTTGGGTGCCTTTGGTTATCTCGTGTTCACTGAGATATTGCTGTACGTTATGTTCCTCACTGTGGATAACTTTCTGCTGCGGTTCCGTTAGGTATCGATGAATATAGAGACTTCTCTTTCAGCCGCAATATTTTGTTTTCATAAGTGTCTTTCTCCGGGACGGGTGTGGACTAGGTCCTCGGACCTGCTGTCCCCCCTGGCTCCTACAGGGTCGTTTCAGCCCCTCAGGGGAACCATTTTGTAGGGTTTGTATTGTATATTTTTTCATGTTAGTTCTTTTTTTCTTACTTGGGGATTGAGGGGGGGAGTGGGAGGGACATGGTGGCGGCTTTTTAACAGTGAGTTCTGAGGGGTTCTTGGATATCTGCACTCACACTGTGGGCTCGTTCTGGCACTCCGCATTATCCTGGGGAGGGACCAAGGCCAGAGATCTGTTGGGACCACTGAAGCTTCTGGCAAGCAGTGATCTTTTCCCTATTTAATAATGCCGATCGTCATTGGGACCTGGAATTTAAGGGGTCTTAACTCCCCCTCAGCCCCCCCCCAAAACGCCACACGGTATGGTAATACAGTATAGACCACCATCTCGACATAGTAGCTCTGCAGGAGACACACTTAACCAGAGCAGAAGGCACATGCCTCAAGCATAAACACTTCCCATTGATTTATAGATCCTCCGCTCAGACGAAACACAGGGGAGTGGCGTTCATGTTTCGCTCCTCCATTCAATTTCAGCCACTGGGAGTCCAACATGATAAAGATGGCCGCTGGGTTATGATCAGGGGTCGCCTGCGAGGGAAAATTTGCACTTTTGCAGCAGTATATGCCCCTAATACTGGGCAGACTGTCTTCCTGCACACATTTTTGGGGAAATAAACAGATTTTGCGGAGGGCCCACTAATCCTCAGGGTTGACTTTAATTTAATCTGGCAGAAGGAATTGGATAGTACATACAAGCCACGCTCGGACATGGGCTCCTTCTCCCTGGACACACAGCAGCAACTTCACGACATGTGTCTTCTAGACTCTTGGCGCACTCTCTACCCTCAGACCCGAGACTTTACGTTCTACTCACATATTCACCATACATACTCTCGGCTTGATTACATTTTAATTAGTCAATCCTTGCAAGGCGCCCTGCAGGAGGCCAAGATATAACCCCTTTCTGTAGCAGATCATAGTCTGCTCCTTGTTAGTCTTACTTGGGGTGGGAACGCCTAGACTACCCCCAGGTGGTGCTTCCCGGCATCGCTTACCAGAGACAAGGAATCTTGTAGCAAACTCCGAGAAACCATTGCTGAATTCTTTGCTATTAATAAGCCGGAAGACACGTCGGAATATACCACCTGGGACACACTTAAGGCGTTCGTTAGAGGGAAATGTATTGCCCTTAATGCAGCTTTGAATAAGCAGAGCACTAGAGAACGGGAGGAACTGGAGACAGCTTTCTTCTCTTGAACACGCCCATAAATTGAACCCCACCAGGCAAACTCTTCGGAATCTAACGGCCATCCGTGGTAAACTCCGGGCTATCTATAATAACAGAGCAGAATTTACGCTCCTTAAACTCAGGCAACTTTCATATACTCAGGGCAACAAAATTGGTAAACACCTTGCCAGACAGCTCAAAGATAAAAGGGAGAGAGAGTACATAGGAGGCATTCAGGGCCCCTCTGGAGACATCACACATAAAGACGAGGACAAGGCCGAGATATTTGGCTCTTTTTATGAACATCTATACTCTGGAGAGACGCTAGACTCTGCTACCCAACAAGCCTATCTCCAGAATCTATCCTTACCCCAGGTATCTGAAACGTGGAACGAATGGCTCACTGCCCTTATCACCACAGACTGTTACCGCTGCCATTAAAGCCCTAAAAATCCACAAAGCCCCTGGACCGGACGGCTATACCGCTCTCTTTTATAAGACATTTTCCCCTGACATCAGCCCACATCTAGCACGACTTTTTAATAGGATGGCTGAGGACGGTGCGACCTCCGGCACCATGTCGGAAGCCGTAATCTCAGTGATACCTAAGCCAGGGAAGGACCCTCACCAATGCGCCTCTTATAGGCCTATCGCCTTACTTAATCTTGACGCCAAATTGTATTCCTCTATCATTGCCCGACTACTAAATGACCTCATGCCCGACCTCCTCCACCCTGACCAGTCCGGATTCATTAAGGGTCGCCAAACATATGACACCACCCGTCGCATTATCCATCTGATGGAGAAGGCCAACAGATGCCAAATCCCTGCAGTTCTAGTTGGTCTGGATGCTGAGAAAGCATTTGACAGGGTCGACTGGAGGTTTATGTTCCACACACTTAGTGTTCGGATTCTCTCCTAAATTTCTTAGTATGATTCGAGCTAACTATCTCCTTCACCGCTCTAAAGTGCTGGTGAATGGGATCCAATCGTCCTCCTTTGTCCACTCTAGAGGCACCCGGTAGGGATGTTCCCTTTCACCCCTGCTTTTTGCTCTCAGTATCGAACCGTTGGCGCTAGCAATCAGGGCTAATCCTGGCATCCATGGGCTACCATTCACAGGGGAGTCCCATAAAATTTCTTTGTTTGCAGACGATGTCCTCCTGTCTCTGTCTGAACCGGCTATGTCACTCCCATGTGTGCAATCCGAGCTAGAACGTTTCGAAGCAGTAGCAGGTTTAAAAATAAGTTTAGATAAATCATATATCCTCAACCTCACTCTCCCGCCAACGGAAATCCATAGACTTCAGTCTCTTACGCCACTCCCATGGGTCACTTCCTCCATTCAATACCTGGGAGTCCAGCTGACACCCACATTAGAGAAGCTTTACGCTGCCAACTTCCCCCCGCACCCCTCCATCCTCGCACAAATACAAGCAGAACTCACGAAATGGAAGCCCCTCTTCCTGTCGTGGCTGGGCCGTATGCACGCCGTGAAGATGACACTTCTTCCTAAACTCCTTTACCTGTTTCAGGCCTTGACCATCGAATTAGACAGTGACTTCTTCCGTAGAGTGAAAGCTATGATCTTACGCTTCATCTAGCGGGGGTGGGCCCGCTTCTCCTTCTCTCTACTGCGTTGCTCTCGCAGGGAGGGAGGGGTGGGACTCCCAGACATTCACTTGTATTACAAAGCTGCCCAGCTGAGAGTCCTGGTAGAATGGTTGAAACAAACCTCAGATAAACACTGGTTACATATGGACCGAAGTGTGACAGGACGGACCGTATGGGACCTGGTGTGGCGGCCTAGAGGGGACAGACCCAAGAACACGTACATTAGCACTCCTACACGCACCACCCTGAGAGTATGGGACTCCGTTTCGGGTGATGATAGGTGGACTTTGTTCCCCTCTCCATTTACACCACTTCATTTCAACCCGGCCTTCCCCCCAGCTTTACATGACGCCTGGAGGGAGGGAGGTTGCTTAGCCTTGACGCACTTATTCCACAACTATGACCCTCACACTTTTGACAATTGCAAGCAAGATTATAAATTAGGCACCGCGGAGAGGTACCATTATGTTCAACTAATGCACTGGGCCCTTACTCCTCATACGGGAGGCAGCTACTCGACCTCTCACCAAATTTGAGGCCTTCCTCACCAAGACCACTCCTATGAAAGGGGTGATATCCTTTATGTACAATTTTCTTCTCAGGACCGCAATGTCTCCACGCCATATGTCTGTGGGAAGACTTACTGCAACGTGCCATCTCTGATGAAGAATAGTCTCATTTATGGTCCGACATCATAAGATTCAACCACACCACAGAGCTCCGGGAAGCCCATCTGAAGACCATTATGGACTGGTACCTACATCCGTCCAAACTGAAAAAAAATATATCTATTTCCCACCACCTCCGATAGATGCTGGAGGGGATGCGGGCTACTTGGGGATTTCCAACACATATGGTGGGACTGCCCAACTATCCGCCCTTTTTGGGAAGAAATTCTAGCACATATAAAGGATGTGTCGGGATACCCCATCCCCTCAACTATGGCAAGTGTCCTGTTGGGGCTCCGCGACTCTTCCCTAGAACACCAGTCCAGAGCGGACAAAACTATTATGTGGCTTTGTGTCGGCGCAGCCAAGATCACTCTGGCAGCCGCCTGGAATAAGAAAGAGGCCCCGGCTATCTCCATTTGGCATTCACGTTTATGGAAGTTACTCAGTCTAGAACGCATGTCTGAAATTTTCAGGGATAATTATAAGAACTTCCAATTCAAGTGGGGCCCTTTATTTACCTTTCTTTCACGAGGCCTCCCATCGGCTGTCTGTCCTTCCATTAGAGCCCTACATATTTTCCAATTTTGAGTAGAGGTTTATGTCTCAAGATACTTCCACTACATGTCTGTTGCCGCCACCATGGTAGGGGTGGGGGAATTACTTTGTTTCCCTTCTACGTTTTATTTCCTTTTTGGGAATTATTTGTTTATGGTTTCTATTTTCAACATCTAGCCCCTACCAGTTGACAGGCATAGACCAAGTTGCCGTCACAGGAAAAAGATATACCGGATATCAAATTCACTGTTCGTATTTTTGTGCCGGATTGCTCTTGCTCTAAGCTCCATTACCACCAGAAGCTGTACCTTACAATTGAACTCCCAATTACGACAGGAGTGTGATGTATATTGGGCAACGCACTTTCTTCAGCAATTGTATTCACTGTTGAGTCATACTGTCCTCCTGCGAGGGGTACTGTGATGGTAATATCTCTGATTGTATGTTGGGAAAATTCAATAAAAATACCTTGAACATTTAAAAAAAAAAATTCATTTTCTCAAACCTGGGTCTGGTAACCGTGCTAGAAAATGGAAGACACTATCCTTGCAAAATGAAGCAAACAAGAAACTATTCGATTATTTCTTCTTTAAATATAATAAATCAATTTATTCTGACGCCATAGCAGCAGATTCTCTCAGTACTCGTTTGCCTGGAAAGGTGAGCCAGGGTGTGACTGTGCCACTATTTAAATGGAGGTTCTTAATTGCAGTTATTCTGGTTCTAACTGCCTTTGCCCACATCCTTTCACTACTTTGGATCTCTTCCCAACACAGTTTGGAGACTTTGACCACCTCATCATCCTCCAACAGAGTGTTAAAGTATCTTAGAGCCACAGTAGCAGCCGCCATGTTCCAGGAAACCAGACTGCACTCTCTCCTTATAGCCTGGACCATGGTACCTTGGGGGAGCGATAGAAGTCTTTTAAGCACTACCCCTTCCAGTCTGTCCTATTCATAGGTTGGATCAAGAGAAAAGACCTCTCCCCCATACAGGCCTAACGGTGGGATCTTCCCTTCATAGGCCTTTAGTAATGGGATATGAGAGAGCCCCCGAATCTACCATTAAATTCCAATAGACAGCTTGCCTGCAATAGGGCTTTCTGTTTAGTGGCATCCCAATGCGCGCCCCAATTCAGATTTCTCCAAAAAAGTTAAACCCAGGTATTTATATTGAACCACCTGTGAATCTAAATACCAGGAAAAACTCTGTACTTTTTTCCAGAAAATCGTAATTTTAGTCTTTTACAGATTAATGTAGAGCTGGTTCTGCTTACTAGAAGATGCTAGGGCATTAAGTTTCCTCTGCAGACCAATAGGAGTATAGTCCAATAATACCAAACTGCTTCGGAGCTGAAATCCTTGTCGCCAAAGACGAAGCTTCTTCGGCACTGGAACATTCGGCGCCCAAAAGTGATTCCACCCTGGCCCCAACATTCTTGGCGCCGAAACCTAAAGCTGTGCCTCCGAAGCGACAGGATCCGATTTACGACACCCCAACGCCCAAATCGGACGCAAAACAAAAAACTCTACATAAATCCTGATACAGGACATGTTCTTACTAAGTCATCTCAGAATTGCAGACTAACCTTTCTTTATTCCTTTCAAGAGGAAGAATGTGGGTACTAACCCTCCTCCTCCTCTTCTACCGCGTTCCCCTACAGCAACCTCCCCACATTTGCGTCATTTACTAATTACATCACCTAACTCTCCACCACCACCTGATGATGATGAGGATGGGGGGGGACAATATTGTACCGATAGATCCCTGGAAGGATCATCACATAGATTCACCTACAGATAACTACCCAGATCTTTACCCTGCAAAGCCTTCCTCTCCTGACAACAATGTAGGACATCTAGAATTACTTGCTAGAGCTGCTGAATATCATGGGGTGCAATTACACAAGGAATCTTTAGAGGAAAATGTCCTATTTGAAACGCTCAGTACCACACACAGGGCTAGTCACACTCTGCCTATGCTTAAAGGCATGATGAGACATTCTGATGACATCTTTAAAGATGCAGTGCAGGCTCTCATTCTCACCCCCAGGATTGATAAAAAATGTAAAGCTGCTCCCTCAGATCCAGTCTTTATTAAAGGTCAGCAACCACTAGACTCTTTGGTAGTCTCTTATGCCCATAAATGGGCCAATTCACAGACTACATGTGATGCTCCCCCTGAGAGTCAAAATTATTAGACGCCTCTGGTAAACGAGTAGCTGCCCAAGCAGCAGATCATTGACGCATTGCCAACACTCAGGCCCTGCTAGCCAGATATGATCGGGCACACTGACTAGATGGAACAGTTGCTACAATACCTCCCAGATGAGCACAAAGCTAAAGCTCAGGATTTAGTCCAGGAAGGAAAGCTCATATCCAATTCCTCAATAAGATATGCTTTAGATGCTGCAGACACCGCATCTAGAGAGATCAACACTAGTGTGTTTTAAGAAGGCATGCATGGCTGAGGATTTCTGGTTTCAAACCAGAAGTACAACTGTCCATTTTAAATACTCCTTTTCATTAGGAACATCTCTTCGGGCCCAAATTCGATAAATCATTAGAAAAAATGAAAAGACAGAGGTAGCCAAGTCTATGGGAGCTCTGCAGTCTCCCTCTTATTGGGGCTCCTTTAATCGCTCCTTCTACCGCGGGGAGTCCAAGACCACGTCCTCTGACTATACTGCCACCTCTTACAAAGGCAACAAACAATGTTCCTCTACAAGGGGTTTCTTTAGAGGAGGATATAGAGGTAACAACAAAGGTCGAGGCAAGGGTTCTACACCGTGTAATTCTCCCCTTCCCCAACAAGCAGTGACTTGCCTAAACTTCCCCCGATCAGCTAACACCTGTCGGGGGGACGTCTTCTACAATTCCTCCCCATTTGTCAATCTGTCTCCACAGACAAATGGTTGTTGCCTGGAGCTTGGAGCCTACCACTAATCCTCCAAACATATCACCACGGTCTCACAAAATGTCACCAGAACATTCACATCTACTTCAGCAAGAAGTACAGTCTCTCCTCTTCAAAGGAGCCATAGAACCTGTGCCGTTACAACATCAAGGGACAGGTGTGTACTCCATGTATTTCTCATCCCCAAAAAGGATGGCTCCTTGAGACCTATTCTGGATATCAGAGAACTAAACCTCTACATACTGTCAGCATTTCCACATGGTAGTACTTCAACAAGTGCTCCCGCTTCTACAGCAGGGCGATTTTGTGTCTGCTCTAGACTTAAAAGACCCATATTTCCATATTCCGATTCATCCCGCTCATCGCAAATACCACAGATTCATCATAGCGGGTCACCATTACCAATTCAAAGTGCTACTGTTTGGAGTCACCACTGCTCCCAGGGTATTTACCAAATGCCTGGCAGTAGTCGCAGCACATCAGAGAAGACAACACATTCATGTCTTCCCTTACCTGAACAACTAGCTCATCAAAGCCAGTACTTACCAAATGTGTCTCCAACACACTCGAACCACTATTCACTTATTTCACCAACTAGGGTTTACAGTGAATGCGTTTAAGTCTCATCTACAGCCTTCCAACATGCAAACTTATCTGGAAGCGACAATAGACGCTCACAAAGCTCTAGCCTCTCCCAATACAACCAGGATTCAAAGTATTCAGTCCCTTCTCACTCAATTTCAGCCCAACCAATCATTACCGGCAAGAGTATTCATGCAACTGCTAGGCATGATGGTGTCCTGCATTAAAATTGTTTCCCACGCAAGACTTCACATGTGTCCCCTTCAAGAATGCTTAGCAAGTCAGTGGAACCAGTCGCAGGGCCGATAACTGATCTAGTGTTGGTAGACGGCTGCACCCATCACACTCTGCAGTGGTGGAACCCTCAAAATTCATCTACAGAGCGGCCCTTTCTCGACCCTGCTCCACAGACAGTGCTTACAGACTCATCACTCACTGGTTGGGGCACTCGCCTACAAAGTCACACAATCCAAGGATTATGGACTCTAAAGTACAGGAGCCTTCATAGCAATCACCTAGAGCTACTAGCATTGTTTCTAGCGCGCAAAGCCATTCAAACTCACCTAATAGGCAAAACGGTCCTAGTCTGCACAGACAACATGACCGCTATGTATTGAATACAAAAACAGGGGGGGGACACACTCTCTAACCGTCACGCCTCACACAAGCCATTTGGAAATGAGCCAAACATCACAAAATGTATCTCGTATCAGACCACCACCAGGAGAAAACAATCAAATTGCAGATCTCAGCAGACCGAGGCAGCAAATCCACGAGTGGGAATTTCATCCCCAAATCCTTCTTCACTACTTTAAGGAATGGGCTTTCCTCACATAGACCTGCTCACCACAGATCAAAACGCAAAATGCCCAAGCTTCACCTCCAGGTTCCTACACCTGCTCTCCAAAGGCAATGCCCTATGGATGAACTGGTCAGGGATATTTGCCTATGCTTTTCTGCCTCTCCCACTCATTCCGCTGGTAATTCGGAAGCTCAGACAACCATCCCCCAAACTCATTCTCATACCTCCCACATGGGCATGTGAACCTTGGTTCACCACCCTGTTAGAGCTCTCAGTAGTTCCACATCAAAAGCTGCATCTCAACTTCAGTCTCCTCACTCGGAGCCATGGAGAAATCAGGCATCCAAATCTCAAGGAACTCAACCTGGCGATTTGGCTCCTGAAGTCCTAGAGTTTGGTTATTTACAATTACCACCAGACTGTATGAACATACTAAAGGAGGCTAGGAGACCTACTACTAGGGTGTGTTATGCAGCAAAGTGGAAAAGTTTTGTTATATACTGTAAAAATACAATATCAGTCCCCTTGATGCTTCAGTATGAGACATCATATGCTATCTTTTACACTTGTAGCAATCTGGATTCGTTTATTCATCCAAAAAATTGCATTTAGCAGCAGTAGCTACATACTTAAAAAACAGACAACACTTCTCTCTATTCAGAGTACCAGTGATTAAAGCCTTTTTGGAAGGGCTAAAAGGAGTAATACCACCAAGAGTTCCACCTGCACCAGTATGGAACTTGAACATAGTCCTTACAAGGCTAATGGGTCCGACTTTTGAACCGATGCACAGGTATCAATTACAATTCCTCTCATGGAAGGTTGCTTTTCTTACTGCAATCACTTCCCTAAGGAGAGTTGGCAAACTCCAGGCACTAACGATCGAAGAGCCTTTATTTCAGCTTCACAAAGACATGGTGGGTCTTCAAACCTATCCCAAATTTCTACCTAAAGTGGTCTCTGCTTTTCACCTCAATCAATCTGTTGATCTTACCTGTGTTCTTTCCTCAACCTGATTCTGTAGCAGAATGGGCTCTACAAACACTAGATGTTAGAAGAGCTCTACTATATTATGTAGAAAAAACAAAAGATTTTCGTAAAACTGAACAGCTTTTTGTTGCTTTTTCGCCACTACACAAGGCAATCTCATCTCTAAATCAGGCATTGCAAGATGGATCGTGAAATGTATCCAAACATGTTATGTGAAAGCAAAAAAACCTTGGCAATACCCCCTAGAGCACATTCCACTCACAAAATAGGGGCTGCTATGGCCTTCTTGGGGAATATTCCGTTAGGTGACATCTGTAAGGCAGCAACATGGTCTACGCTACACACATTCATCAAACACATATGTAGATGTGTTAGCGAGGCAACAAGCTAATGCAGGCCAGGCAGTACTTAAAAACACGCTTTCAGACAACTGCAACAGCTACAGGTTAGCCACCGCTTTGGGAGAATACTGCTGTATAGTCTATGTAAAGCATGTGATCTACAGCTCACATGCCTTGAACGGAAAATTTTACTTACCCAGTAAGCATTTGTTCTTGGCATGTAGAGCTGTAGATTCACATGCGCCCACACGCCTCCCCAGTTACCTATACCTGTTGCAGTTTTTTCTTATCTTGTATACATAAGCATGGACATCTCTATTTTACCTTTATTAAATCCATTCTCACCCTTTGCGGAAAAACAATCTAACAATGGAGTCCATGCGCAATATCGCCGAAAGGAGGAGTCACCTATCTCGTGACTGGAAAGATTTCTTCGAAGAAAAACAACTTTCAAACATCCGGACCCCAGACTAGATGACAGGAGTATGCAAAGCATGTGAATCTGCAGCTGTACATGCGAAGAACAGATGCTTACTGGGTAAGTAACATTTTCCTTCTTCATCCTGCTTTGTTAGGTTAAGATCTGTCAGAAAGCTGTTGTGTTTTCTTCCAGAGGAAACCCGAAAGATCGTAGTCCATGTGTTGGTGACTTCCCATTTGGATTACACCAATAGCTTATATCTGAGGGAAGCTTTTCGGATCCATAGATTACAGATACAGAATACGGCGGCTAGTCTCATCCGACCTGTCCCCTTTCGTCATCACATCTTCCCTCATTTGAGGAAACTCCATTGGCTTCCGGTTGCCAAGAGGGCCAAGTTTAAAGCCTTGACATTTGCTTTCAGAGCCTGAAGTGGCAGAGGACCAAACTATCACAAGAATAGGCTTAGCCTGTACCATCAGGAGAAAGCCCTGAGATCTAACCACCTGCGACTCCCTCCCATTCCGAGGTGTGCCAAGGTTCAACGAGGTGCAGGTCGTTCTCAGTACGGACGGACAAGCTTTGGTATTCCCTGCCCATTTATGTTCGCTTGGCCGAGTCGGAACAGGGCTTCAGGAAAGATTTAAAAACCTGGCTCTTCACTCAAGCTTAGATAGTGTTGGCCAAGTCTATTCTTCAGCCTTGCTTTGATCACCGGGACGCCTCAGTCAAGGTAGCTACACGCTGTTCAAATGTCTTTGATTGATTGATCCCCAACTCCACCAAGGGGATTGGCTCTGCTCCATCGGCCTCCAGGATACTTATTTTCACATCCCAGTTGCAAAGAAACTTTGGAAATTCTTGAGGTTTGTGGTGGGGCAGGACCATTGCCAATAGCGACTACTACCATTTGGTCTAAAGTAAACACCCATTACATTCTCGAAATGCATGGTAGTCATGGCTGCCCACCTCCGGACACACTGGGTCTTTGTCTATCCATATCTAGAAGATCGGCTCATAAAGGCATCAACTGTTCAAGAAGCACAGCTTCATTTCAACTGGGCGTGCGACCTCAGACTATGCTTGGGGCTTCATGTCAATCACAGCAAATCACAACCGATCCCAGTTCAGACCTTCAATTATCTGGAAGCCTCCAACACTGTCCTAGCAAAAGTGTGTCCTTCGGAGGAGAGATGCTTATCGATCCTTTAGAAATGTCTTTCTTATGACTGCATCTCATCCCAAGGTGAGGACGGTCTCATCCCTTATCGGTTTGATGGCCTCCTGCATCTTCCTCACTCTGAATGCCCGTCTCCACATTCAACCTCTCCAAGAATGGCTCAAGGACCAGTGGGATCTGCTAACTGGCAATCAGGTCCGGACTGTCCCTCCTTGCCAAACATTCCCTCAAATGGTGGTGTTCCCCTGCCATTCTACTTCCAGCAATGGCTTTTGACCAACAGGTTCCTTTTCAGACCATAGTTGACAGCTGCATCACTTCAGGGGTTTGGAGCCCACTTGGATCATCTACAAATCCCGAGAAAACCTCAGACCTTCAGAGTTTCTACTGCACGTTGTGCTAGGGAGTCTCCACTGAGCTCTGCTCAGTTATTTCTTTTATTATTATTCTCTTGCAAGGTTGTTTCCTACACCTTTACTTCAAATATATACTAAAACTTTGTTATCCATTAATCCTGATGTCAGACAAGGAGACATTTTTTATTTTTAGAGCTTGTGCCACCTGCTGTAAGAAAAGACTCCATATGGTTTACCCTCATAAAGACTGTATCTACTGCCTGTATCCTGGCCACAAAGCCAAGGATTGTAAGGTATGTCATACCTTCTTCACTAAGACTCTGATGGATCGTGAGGGTTGACTTCTCATTTGGCTCCAGAAGTTGAAATCCAGGAAAGACCCCATTTCTAGTGAGGAGAGTGATGAGCCCTCGTCGTCTTCATCTTCCAGTAGATCTCACAAGAAGGGAAGACCTGACCCCCACTCCAGATCCCCATCGGACCCCTGCCCTCACCACGTCTTCAACAAAGCCAGCGCAACCATCGCGCCCCACCTCCGGAAAACAATCAACTGTACCTTCGAGACAGCAACCTTCCCAGAAAGCTGGAAGCACGCTGAGATCAACGCCCTTCTGAAGAAGCCCAAGGCGGACCCCAAGGACCTCAAGAACTTCTGGCCCATCTCCCTGCTCCCTTTCCCAGCAAAAGTGACCGAGAAGATTGTCAACAAACAGCTGACCCGCTACCTCGAAGTTAACAACATCCTGGACCCTTCCCAATCCGGTTTTCGCAGCAACCACAGCACCGAGACCGCCACTGACGACATCCGGACCCTGATGGACAAAGGAGAAACGGCCGCCCTCATCCTCCTGGACCTATCAGCAGCCTTTGACAAGGTCTGCCACCGCACCCTATCAGCACGCCTCCATGACGCCGGTATCCAAGAGAAGGCCCTGGCCTGGACCACATCCTTCCTCTCCGGCAGAACCCAGAGCGTCCGCCTCCCACCCTTCCGCTCCAAAACCACCAAGATCATCTGCGGCGTCCCACAGGGATCCTCCCTCACCCCGACGCTGTTCAATATATACATGGCCCCCCTCGCCCATGTCGCATGACAACACAACCTCAACATCATCTCCTATGCCGACGACACCCAGCTGATCATATCCCTCACCGAAGATCCCCACACCGCCAAAGCTAACCTCCACAGAGGAATGAAGGCCGTAGCCGACTGGATGAAGAACAGCAGACTGAGGCTGAACTCAGACAAGACAGAGGTCTTCATTCTCGGACCCACCCCATCAGCCTGGGACAACTCTTGGTGGCCCACGTCACTAGGCACAGCCCCGGAACCCACGGACCACGCACGCAACCTGGGGGTCATCCTCGACTCCACTCTCTCCATGACCAGGCAAGTCAACGCCGTCTCCGCGTCCTGCTTCAACACCCTCCGTATGCTCCGCAGGATCTTCAAATGGATCCCCCTCGACACGAGAAAAACCGTTACCCAGGCCCTCATCACCAACAGACTCGACTACGGGAACGCCCTCTACTCAGGAACTACAAACAAGCTCCTGAGATGACTCCAACGCATCCAGAACGCCTCGGCCCGACTCCTCCTCGACGTCTCCTGCCGCAGCCACATCACACTCCACCTGAGAGGCCTGCACTGGCTCCCCGTCAACAAAAGGATCACCTTCAAGCTCCTGATTCATGCACACAAAGCACTGCACAACACCGGACCCACCTACCTCAACAACCGACTCAGCTTCCACACCCCCACCCGAAGCCTCCGGTCAGCCAGCCTCTCCCTCGCCACAGTCCCTCGCATCCGAAAAGCCACCGGCGGCGGCAGATCCTTCTCCTACCTCGCTGCCAAGACCTGGAACACTCTCCCCACCATCCTACGACAGACCCAGGACCTGCTGGCCTTCAGAAGACTCCTCAAGACCTGGCTCTTCGACCAGTAGCAACCCCCTCTCCCCAGCGCCTTGAGACCCTCTCGGGTATGTAGCGCGCTTTACAAATGCAGTGATTGATTGATTGATTCTTCTGAGGGGCGCCCTCATAAAGCCTCAAAAAGACCACCCATGGGTCTTACAGCCTTAGTCTTACAAAATATCCTCACCGAGGTGAAAAGGAGAGGAAAGGACATCTGTCAAGAGACAGTAGTGTAAAGCTCTGTGCCACCTTCAACCCCTCCTGAGGGGAGAAAAACTTTTTAAAAGCCTTCAGTTCCTCTTGAGGAGAAACCGTTGAAAAAAATCATTGACGAAGAATTCATCATTGTCATCGATGTGGAGTGAGGTTCTCACAGCCAATGGTCAGTCTCTGTCAATACCTCCTCCTAAGACTGCACGGACGACAGGATTGTCGCCGAGAGTACTGCAGACATAGACAGTTACAGTTCCACCGACATCTTTCTTGTTGGCAATTACGGCGACAGTGACAATAGCTTTAATGACGATGGTGTATACTTTACCTTCAACCTTGTCGACAGCGACAACGGCTCCACCGACTTAATCAGCGGGGGCACCGTTGACTACCTTGTCGACGAGATACAAAATTCCTGAGGAAAAAGAGAGAAAACGTCACTTAACTCCAGTATTCACTTCACCTAGTAAGGTGACTCCTCTGTTACCTTCACATCTCCTGGAGGAAAAGGATTCTAAGTATGATGGCCCTTTAGGTTACTCCCACAGTCCTTCGGAGTTGTACGTCAAGTGCCAGGAGGAAGATTTTGAAGAAGGTTATGAAAGAGAACACTACTACGATCCTCCTCAAGACTACCATGAGGAGGATGTGGTCTGTTTGCCATCCTCTTTACTTTCAGATTTACAGTTAGTTATCGGACTATAAGAGGAGATTTCCAACGCCGCCTTCGGTTCCGGAACACGCAGTAGTGCCTCCAAGACACCACTACATTCCACTCCTCAGGCGGTACCAATGTGTGAGAAAGTGGCTCTGTATATACTGTTCCCTAATAGGTACAGGGTGTACAGAGTCCACAGTCCCCCAGAGGCTGATAGAGGTCAAAGTTAGGTATGACCTTACTCTCAAAAGTGGTAGCTTGGTCGAGCAGTAAGGCAGTACCAGAGGACAGTGTAAAGCATTTATTGTACACACTCAGTCAGCAAATGGTTTCACACACTCAATAACTGAACTCTAGGCCAATGGTTTATATATATAAAATATATGCTTGTTTTATTTTTAGAACCACAAAGGGAGTAAAAATATACTTTCTCAGAATGAGAGGTTGAATATAAATACTTTTGTCTTAGGCAATAAATTTGTGTAAACAGTCACAGTTGGTTGCAATAAACAATCCTATTTCCTAAACATAACAATGCATTGAGCTCAATGGTAAATTCAGGTTATTTGTAATAAATTACTTTTCAGATTACTTTTGGAATTCCAGGTCTGGCTCCTAGAACCAGCCTGGGGTCAGTATTCAGACTCAAGTGATGAAAGTCGACTTAATAACTGTAATGATTTTTAAATAATATTTAGCTATTTCAAAAGTTAGCACTTAGAAAATATTTCACAGAAAACATTCAATGGATCTCTATGGCAAGAAATTCAAATTGCAGGTAGAGTACTTTATCGTTACTTTAGTAATCCAGGACTGGGTGCCTAGACCCAGGACTGGGGTCCTTATCAAAAGCAGGTAAGTAATTTCGTTTGCAGAAATGGTACGATTTTAAAAGAATATTTCAAATTTGCAAAAGTAGACACTTAGAAGAAATTTCACAGAAAAGCAGACAATGGTTTCCTATGGGAGGAAAATGAGTTAGAGGTAAGTATAGTTGTGAACACTTTTCAGAGTCAGGGCTGGGCACCAAGATCCAGCACTGGGAGCTCACCTAGGAGCAGGTGAGTAAATTGGTTTTTGTCACTTGGCTGATTTTTGGTGAATTTTTGCAGTTTTGAAAAGTTCACACTTAGAAGATTTTTGAAGAAAAAGTCAGTCAATGTTACCCTATGAGGAAAACGAAGTTAGCGGTTTAAGGGTAAGTACTCGACTGGTAGAGTTGAAATTCCGGGCATGGACTCAGGGGTCCCCCAGTGTCAGGTAGGTACAGTTGGTTCACCCTCAGCGGTTTCAGGACGGCCGGGTGCAGAGAGAGTTAGGCCCAATGTTATCCTATGAGGGATAGGGGGGCCTTGGTTGGTGGCTGCTGTCTGGCAAGCCACACGGCTGTGGGAGCTGGGCTCCTGGTCACTTACTCAGGGCAAGTGGGGAAGTAGGTTAGTGTAGAGAGGGCACTGCCAGGGCCACTCGGGCGGCTGGGTGCAGGGTGCTTTTGAGCCTTCGGGCGCTCAATGGAAATCAATGGGAATGTTCCGGTTTGGAAAAAGGCTGCAGGCTCGGGGACGAGGATGCTTCAGGTGCCACCACCACTTCGTGAGGTAAGTTGGGTAGTTGTAGGTTAGGTGGGTACCCCGGGATTGGGCACAGGGGGCCGCAGGGCGCCGGGTGCAGGGGTGCCTTTTGATGTCGGAAATCTTACCCTCTGGTTGATCGCGGTTGGGGTGGCACTCTGTTCTGAGGCTGCAGGCTTCTTCCGGAATGTCGAGGGGGGTCCTTGGGTGCCGGACTCGGGGTCACAGTCGCCGTGGGGTCGTCCTCAGGGTCTTTGTCCACTCCGGCACTGGCCAGGCTTGGCTGGTGCAGAGTGTGTGGGGTCCGCGGTTCCGGGCTGCTGCCCAGGGTTAAAAAATAGGTTTCTTGAGTAGAGCCTCTACTCATGGGAGACCCAGGGGCTTAGAGCCAACAGGTAGCCAGGTCCTCCGGGGTTGGTGAGGTTGCTGGCCACGAGAGATGCCGCGCTGGTGCAGGTTCGAGAGTCGACAGGCCGGTAGGGCTGGGGCCAAAGCAGTTGGTGTCTTCTTCTCTTTTTAGCAGCTGTAGGGCAGGTCCTTGTTCTTCTTGCTCTTCTTGTAGTTTTTTATCTGGAATCTCTCGAAGGAAGGTTCAGGGTGCCCCTAAATACTAGATTTAGGGGCGTTACAGGTAGGTGAAGGCCAGGGACCAATGGGTCCTTGTCCTGGGGTGGGTACACCCCCTATCCTGCCTCTCTCCTGTGGGAGGGGGGCAGTAGCCTAATCCTGATAGGGTAGGGCCCCCCATCCTCAAGATGGCGATAGCCCAGAGATGTGCTTCACCTCGCCTCCCCCACCTGAGGGGTGGGGTGGGCAGGCTGGCACATTCCCTGTCCTTGTATGGGGTTTCCGGCCAAGCTTCCCTCCAGAGTGGGGGGTTGCAGAGGCCTGGGGAATCTCCAAGAGGCGGCATGCCTTTGAAGCTTCCCTTGGCTCATCCTGGGGGAGGAGATTTATCACCTCACCCAGGACGTGCATTGTTGCAGGCCCGGGAGAGCAGGGGCTCTCCCACCCAGGGGTCCAGCAACGTGTCTGCTGTGTGGCAGCCTGGGCAGCCTCAGAGCAGACGTGGATTGCAGGTTAGCTGTAAGGGGGCATCTCTAAGATGCCCTCTGGGGTGCTTAGTACATTAAATCCCACACTGGCATCAGTGCGGGTTTAATGTGCTGAGAAGTTTGAGACCAAACTCCCCAGTCTTCAGGGTTGCCATTATGGTGCTGTGGAGCTCGTGTTTGACGAGCTCTCAGCACCATGTACTTGTAATCTGGCAGCACTGTACTTACAGTGCCCAGGAATGGACCTGGGTACTGTAGGGGCACAGGGCTCCTGCTCCTGTGCCCACACCATAGGCATAAGGCACCCAGCCAGAGGGGTGGCTGACATATGCCTTGGCAGTGTAGGTGATGGGCATGGCACACAGAGATGTGTGCCATGTCGACTCTTTGTTTTGTCCTGTGCCCAGACACTCAGCCTGCAAAGGCAGTGTGTGTGTGTAAGGGTACAGGGCCTCTAAGGGTGGCACAATGAGTGCTGCAGCCCTTAGAGGCCTTCCCTGGTCACAAGGCCCTGGGTACCTAGGGTACCATTTACTAGGGGCTGACATGTGGCCAGGGTTTGTCAATTTGGAGTTTGTATTTTATGGAAGGAACACAGGCCCTGGGCACCTGATTGGCAGGAGCCCAGGGCACAACAAGGAAAAGTGCATCAGCTATTAGGCAAAAAAAAAAAGGGGGGGGGGGGTTACTGCAACAGAAACCCACTTTCTCACACAAGCCCCCCCCAGCCCAAAGGCCAGGAGACTTCTGCCAAAGCTGGGAGAGTCTACCTAGTCTTTCAGGCGAGGAAGAGTTGGGGAAGTAGTTTGAAAGTTGCAGGGCCTACTCTGCCTTACATCCTGCTGCCTAGGTCAGTCCCTTTGGGGAGCTGGCCTGTCTTTTTAGTCTCAGGACCTAACTCCCAAGGCTCCTCTCCTCGTCTTTTACTGTCCTTGTCCCATCTTGCTATTTTGGGCTTAGAGGTGTATACCTCGGTAGTTTCTAACTTAGCCAGGGCTAGGCCCAGCTTACCCACAGAGGCTACCCACAGCTTGAGCAACCCCACCATGACCAATAAGGTCAGGGGGCCTGACTTGCTATTTGGAAGGGGGTTAGGCCACCATGCCAAGGTTAGGGCTGCCATGAAGGCTAACACCCAGCAGAGGCTGCTGACAGCTGTCAGTGCCCAGAACCACACCTTTAGCTCCTGACTGGCAAGTGAGGGAGCTATTTTATAGTTTTCTTTGGGTCCTGGCTGTTGGTCTGTTTTAGGATAGGGGGTCCCTACTCCTGGTAGGGAACACCCCTTCTCCACCCTTTGTTCTGCCACCTGAGGAGCCACTAATTCAGGCTGGACAGTTGCCTGACTAGTCAGGTCTAGTGGTTGGCTAGGGGGCGCTTTACCAGTGCCATTGTGGGAGTTTTCCCTTACTGGGATAGAATCTCCCTGGCTCTCTGGAACTGTGGCTAACAGTTGCCCACCTTTCCTACCCTGTTTCTTCTCACTCTTTTGGGACTCAGCTGCACTGACTGCAGGTTGAGCCTCCACAGGTTCTTTGGGCGAGGCCTGGCATTGGGCCAGCACCTCTCTTTGTCTCAGTTCCACATCTAAGTGATCATTCCCCAAGAGACAATCAAGGGGGAGGTTTTTACTGACTATCACTTTTCTCCATCTAAGGGACCCAGCTGTGGCTAGGGGCACTATAGCCACAGGCCTAACAGTGACTCCCCCTGGGACAGTTCTTACCCTTCTTGTTTCCCCTGGGACATATTGGTGTGGGAATACCAACCTGTCATGTACCACAGTGTGACTGGCACAGGTATCTCTCAGGGCAGTGGCTGGGATTCCATTCACCAGTAGGTGGTGGAAGTGTCTACTTCCTTCTGGGATCTCCAGCTTGCTTCTTGGGCCCATTCCCCAGTTGAAAGCTAGGAGGACTTCCTCATCTGAGGACCCTCCCTCCCAAGCTACACTGGCAACCCCTGGGGCTACACTAGTCACCCCTGGAGCTGTACTAGGAACCTTATTGTTAGGACAGCTAGAGTCCTGGGTGTGGTGTCCAGCCTTCTGACAGTTGAAACACCATATTCTGTTGGGATCCCAATTCTTACCTTGGTACCCTGGTTTAGTTTGTGAGGTGTCTTTGGGCCCACCCTCCTGGTCAGGTTTTTGGGGGGCTACCTGGGACTCCTTTCTTTTATCCACAAGGGGTTCACTCTCTTTCTTCTGGGGAGGTTTTGGGACCCCTTGGTTCTGGTCCCTCCCAGTGAACGTCCTAGTCACCCTAGTCTTGACCCAGTGGTCTGCTCTTTTTCCCAATTCTTGGGGGGATTTTAGACCTAGGTCTACCAAATGCTGATGCAACTTTTCATTTGTGCAGTTACTCAAAATATGTTCCTTCATGAATAAATTGTACAATCCAGTAAAATCCTGCACACCATGTCCAGCTAACCAACCATCCAGTGTCTTCACTGAGAAATCTACAAAATCAATCCAGGACTGGGTCTGGGTTTTGTGAGCCCCCCTGAATCTAATTCTATACTCCTCAGTGGTGAATCCAAATCCCTCAATCAGAGCTTTCTTCATGAGGTCATAGGATCCTGCTTCTGGCCCAGAGAGAGTCAGAAGCCTGTCCCTGCAGTTACCAGAGAACAGTTCCCACAGGAGTGCCCCCCAGAGAGGTTTCTTTACTTTCCTGATATCACAAGCCCTCTCAAAGGCTGTGAACCATTTGGTGATATCATCACCTTCCTCAAATTTAGGGACAATCCCTTTGGGGATTTTAAGGTCAGAAGTTTCCTCCCTATCCTTGTTTTTATTATTGCTGCCACCATTGATGGGTGCTAAACCCATCTCTCTCCTTTCCTTTTCTAGAGCCAGGAGCCTGGACTCTAGATCTATTCTTTTGGCCAGCCTCATAAGGCTGTCCTCTTCACTGGGGGGTCCCCCAGTGTTGTCTCTGGGACCAGAGCCACCTGTGTGGTCTCTAGGTGCCCAGATGCTATGTCTTGAGTTGGAGGGTATGGGTGCCATCTCCTCCCTAGGGAATAGTATGGGGAGGTTGCTGTCCTCCTCCCCTGTTTCCCTTTCCTCATCTGACTGGCCATCACCATGTTCAGATGGGTGGTCTTTAGCATACTCAGCCAGGAGCTCCTGGAGCCCTTGTTTGGTTGGATGCTGACCCATTTGTAAATTTTTGAGTTTACATAAGGACCTCAATTCCTTGAAAGACAAGTGTAAGTAAGGTGTGAGGTCGAGCTCCTCCACCAGGTCCATGTTATTATTATCACTAATAGCTGGGTTTGTTTGAGACATTCTAACCTGACAGTTCTAACCCTCTACCCTGACTATAGTGACTTTTATTTTTCTAAAATTCTAATGGGACTTAAGCAAGGCCCTAGCAAGACTTTTAGTAATTTTGGAAAAACCAATCAGAATTCTAAAGGCAATTTTTAAGAGTTCTGTCGTGTGATCAGATGGTAACCAAGTAGTCCAACAAATGCAAGTTTGTATCCCACCGCTGATCCACCAATGTGAGAAAGTGGCTCTGTATATACTGTTCCCTAATAGGTACAGGGTGTACAGAGTCCACAGTCCCCCAGAGGCTGATAGAGGTCAAAGTTAGGTATGACCTTACTCTCAAAAGTGGTAGCTTGGTCGAGCAGTAAGGCAGTACCAGAGGACAGTGTAAAGCATTTATTGTACACACTCAGTCAGCAAATGGTTTCACACACTCAATAACTGAACTCTAGGCCAATGGTTTATATATATAAAATATATGCTTGTTTTATTTTTAGAACCACAAAGGGAGTAAAAATATACTTTCTCAGAATGAGAGGTTGAATATAAATACTTTTGTCTTAGGCAATAAAATTTGTGTAAACAGTCACAGTTGGTTGCAATAAACAATCCTATTTCCTAAACATAACAATGCATTGAGCTCAATGGTAAATTCAGGTTATTTGTAATAAATTACTTTTCAGATTACTTTTGGAATTCCAGGTCTGGCTCCTAGAACCAGCCTGGGGTCAGTATTCAGAATCAAGTGATGAAAGTCGACTTAATAACTGTAATGATTTTTAAATAATATTTAGCTATTTCAAAAGTTAGCACTTAGAAAATATTTCACAGAAAACATTCAATGGATCTCTATGGCAAGAAATTCAAATTGCAGGTAGAGTACTTTATCGTTACTTTAGTAATCCAGGACTGGGTGCCTAGACCCAGGACTGGGGTCCTTATCAAAAGCAGGTAAGTAATTTCGTTTGCAGAAATGGTACGATTTTAAAAGAATATTTCAAATTTGCAAAAGTAGACACTTAGAAGAAATTTCACAGAAAAGCAGACAATGGTTTCCTATGGGAGGAAAATGAGTTAGAGGTAAGTATAGTTGTGAACACTTTTCAGAGTCAGGGCTGGGCACCAAGATCCAGCACTGGGAGCTCACCTAGGAGCAGGTGAGTAAATTCGTTTTGGTCACTTGGCTGATTTTTGGTGAATTTTTGCAGTTTTGAAAAGTTCACACTTAGAAGATTTTTGAAGAAAAAGTCAGTCAATGTTACCCTATGAGGAAAACGAAGTTAGCGGTTTAAGGGTAAGTACTCGACTGGTAGAGTTGAAATTCCGGGCATGGACTCAGGGGTCCCCCAGTGTCAGGTAGGTACAGTTGGTTCACCCTCAGCGGTTTCAGGACGGCCGGGTGCAGACTGAGTTAGGCCCAATGTTATCCTATGAGGGATAGGGGGGCCTTGGTTGGTGGCTGCTGTCTGGCAAGCCACGCGGCTGTGGGAGCTGGGCTCCTGGTCACTTACTCAGGGCAAGTGGGGAAGTAGGTTAGTGTAGAGAGGGCACTGCCAGGGCCACTCGGGCGGCTGGGTGCAGGGTGCTTTTGAGCCTTCGGGCGCTCAATGGAAATCAATGGGAATGTTCCGGTTTGGAAAAAGGCTGCAGGCTCGGGGACGAGGATGCTTCAGGTGCCACCACCACTTCGTGAGGTAAGTTGGGTAGTTGTAGGTTAGGTGGGTACCCCGGGATTGGGCACAGGGGGCCGCAGGGCGCCGGGTGCAGGGGTGCCTTTTGATGTCGGAAATCTTACCCTCTGGTTGATCGCGGTTGGGGTGGCACTCTGTTCTGAGGCTGCAGGCTTCTTCCGGAATGTCGAGGGGGGTCCTTGGGTGCCGGACTCGGGGTCACAGTCGCCGTGGGGTCGTCCTCAGGGTCTTTGTCCACTCCGGCACTGGCCAGGCTTGGCTGGTGCAGAGTGTGTGGGGTCCGCGGTTCCGGGCTGCTGCCCAGGGTTAAAAAATAGGTTTCTTGAGTAGAGCCTCTACTCATGGGAGACCCAGGGGCTTAGAGCCAACAGGTAGCCAGGTCCTCCGGGGTTGGTGAGGTTGCTGGCCACGAGAGATGCCGCGCTGGTGCAGGTTCGAGAGTCGACAGGCCGGTAGGGCTGGGGCCAAAGCAGTTGGTGTCTTCTTCTCTTTTTAGCAGCTGCAGGGCAGGTCCTTGTTCTTCTTGCTCTTCTTGTAGTTTTTTATCTGGAATCTCTCGAAGGAAGGTTCAGGGTGCCCCTAAATACTAGATTTAGGGGCGTTACAGGTAGGTGAAGGCCAGGGACCAATGGGTCCTTGTCCTGGGGTGGGTACACCCACTATCCTGCCTCTCTCCTGTGGGAGGGGGGCAGTAGCCTAATCCTGATAGGGTAGGGCCCCCCATCCTCAAGATGGCGATAGCCCGGAGATGTGCTTCACCTCGCCTCCCCCACCTGAGGGGTGGGGTGGGCAGGCTGGCACATTCCCTGTCCTTGTATGGGGTTTCCGGCCAAGCTTCCCTCCAGAGTGGGGGGTTGCAGAGGCCTGGGGAATCTCCAAGAGGCGGCATGCCTTTGAAGCTTCCCTTGGCTCATCCTGGGGGAGGAGATTTATCACCTCACCCAGGACGTGCATTGTTGCAGGCCCGGGAGAGCAGGGGCTCTCCCACCCAGGGGTCCAGCAACGTGTCTGCTGTGTGGCAGCCTGGGCAGCCTCAGAGCAGACGTGGATTGCAGGTTAGCTGTAAGGGGGCATCTCTAAGATGCCCTCTGGGGTGCTTAGTACATTAAATCCCACACTGGCATCAGTGCGGGTTTAATGTGCTGAGAAGTTTGAGACCAAACTCCCCAGTCTTCAGGGTTGCCATTATGGTGCTGTGGAGCTCGTGTTTGACGAGCTCTCAGCACCATGTACTTGTAATCTGGCAGCACTGTACTTACAGTGCCCAGGAATGGACCTGGGTACTGTAGGGGCACAGGGCTCCTGCTCCTGTGCCCACACCATAGGCATAAGGCACCCAGCCAGAGGGGTGGCTGACATATGCCTTGGCAGTGTAGGTGATGGGCATGGCACACAGAGATGTGTGCCATGTCGACTCTTTGTTTTGTCCTGTGCCCAGACACTCAGCCTGCAAAGGCAGTGTGTGTGTGTAAGGGTACAGGGCCTCTAAGGGTGGCACAATGAGTGCTGCAGCCCTTAGAGGCCTTCCCTGGTCACAAGGCCCTGGGTACCTAGGGTACCATTTACTAGGGGCTGACATGTGGCCAGGGTTTGTCAATTTGGAGTTTGTATTTTATGGAAGGAACACAGGCCCTGGGCACCTGATTGGCAGGAGCCCAGGGCACAACAAGGAAAAGTGCATCAGCTATTAGGCAAAAAAAAAAAAGGGGGGGGGGGGTTACTGCAACAGAAACCCACTTTCTCACACAATGTTAGTCACTGTGCCACCATCAACGCCACCTCCTGTCCAACATCAGGACGCCTCTAATGGCGACCAGGGGGACAGATCTTCCAGATCTGCACAGGGAGTGAGATGGCCAAATGCCAACTTCACAGACAGTGTTTTTTGCATGACTTTAAGGAGCTGTTTTGAAAATCGGTGCAAGCCATCTCCATTGTTGGTTAGATATGGGAGGAAGGCCTTAGAGTTATGAAGAACCCAGCCACCGTGGTTCCTGTTCTTCCAAGACTTGGAGAAGAAATATAAGGCCCCAGAAGATAGTCCTGCTTGCCTGGTGGGTCACCCTAAGCCATACTTAATAATATCACAGATGGCTCAACGGAAATCTAAGAATCCGGGTGCTCCAGTCACTACGCCTCTGGACATGGAAGGCAGGCGCCTTGACAATGCAGGCAAACGGATCTCTTCAATATCAGGATTGATGGTTAGAGCAGCTATGGCGGCCTTTCGAGCTCTGGCAGGATCAGCAGTCTTATGCCGTCAAGGTTCACTCAGAGCAACGTCTTTTAAGCCGGAAGTTCAGAATAAACTACTTGGTCTTCCCTTTTACGGAAAGGCCCTTTTTGGCAAACACATTGACCAGGCTCTCCAGGACAAAAAAAAAAGGACACTGACACGGCAAAGTCATTGGGGACGCTCCAGTACTGTTAGGTTCCCTTTCAAGGAGCTCTGGGAAGAGGTCTGCCCTCAAATAGAGGTGGATACCAGCAGTACAGGTATCCCTCGTACACCTTGTCTACACAACCTTATTGTCTGCAGTACACTCAGTGGCAGGCTCAATCTACGGCCTATTCCAAGTCGGCACCCAGAGGAAGGGCAGGACAACCGGGGAAGCATTCCTCATTCCTTTCCAACACCAGGTGCCTGTTTGGAGGGGGGGAGGGGATCGGGTGGATTTCTTCGTGCATACAAAACTGGCGAAAGATAACGGATCAATGGGTGCTCAACATCGTTCAGTTTGGCCATACATTGGAGTTTATTCAAATTCCTCCATCCACTCCTCCTCGCTTACACACGATAAAGCATCTACATCTCCTGCGCCTAGCAGCCCGAGTGATGCTACAAAAGGGGGCAATAGAACCAGATTCGGTATCCCAGAGAGGAAAAGGGTTCTCCTGTTTCGTTTTGGTACGGAAGGCTTTCGAAAAGTGGCTGCCTATCCTAGACCTAAGGCGCTCAACACCCTATCTCAAAAAGCAGTCCTTCCGTATGGTCCTTACAGGGCATACTTCTGCTTCTAAATTCATGAGATTTCATGGCCACTCTAGACCTACAGGACGGTTATTTCCATGTTCTCATTCATCCATCGCACAGGAAGTTTCTTCGCTTTACTGTAGGCAGGAGCCACTATCAATTCAAAGTTCTACCTTTCGCCCTCAGATGGGTTCCAATGATATTTACGAAGTGTTTGGCTCCAGTAGGGGCTTTCCTCAGAAGGCTACATCACCAGGTGTTTCCCTACTTGGACGATTGGTTGATAAAAGCTCCTTCCATGGTGGCAGCCAGAGATTCCGTGACAGCCTGCACAAGTCTTTTCGAGAGTCTGCGACTTAGCTTAAACAGAGAGAAATCAAGCTCGCATCCTTCCTAAAGCACCACTTTTCTGGCCATATTAAACACGTCTCTCAGCAAGGCTTTTCCATCGCTAGAAAGACAAGTCCCTCCTGGGGTCCATGTCATCCTGCATCCCTCTGATTCCTTTCTGCAGGATGCGGATGCAGCCTCTTCAAAAACAACTGGACTCACAATGGCGCCATTTGAACGGGTCTTTTGAGGATATCATCAAGGTGACTCCGCTTATGCTGCAAGCCATTTCTTGGTGGACCCACCAGGAACACATTTCAAAAGGTCTCTTTTTCTGGCATCCCCGGCTCCGCAAGTAATAGCAGATGCATCTGTGGAAGGATGGGGAGCGCTTTTACAAGACCCACATATCAGTGGCCGTTGGCAGCAACATCATCGTCTTCTCCACATCAATTTGCTTGGACTGAGGGCAATTCGCTTAGCCCTACAAGCATTCTTTCCAAGAGTCAGAAACTCATTGGTTCTCATCAGGGCGGACAATACGATGGCGATGCATTATGTCAACAAACAGAGGGGCACAAGGTCCCGTCTGTTGTCACTGGAAGCTCAAGGCATCTGGGAGTGGGAAATCCACTATGGGGTTTCACTAAAAGCGGAGCACCTTCCAGGAAATCTCAACGCAACAGCGGACACTCTCAGCAGGCTCAAGTTTGCGTTCCACGAGTTGGAACTGCATCAGAAAACTCTAGACAGCATTTTTTGGCTATGGGGCAAGCCCAAGACCTATGCGCAGCGCCAGAGAACAAAAAATGCCGCTAATTTGCAAGCTGGCATCACCATCTGGGATCCTGGGGGAATGCGTTTTCGATGGCATGGTCAGGCACCTTTGTCTATGCTTTTCCTCCCATTCCTCTTCTGCCGATGCTGCTCATGAAGATGTTAGCAGCGACCTGCAGGATGATCCTCATAATCCATCTTGGCCATGCTAGTATTGGTACACAGACCTCCTCCTTTTCTCGGAGAGACAGACGATTCTCTTGGATCCCATCCAATTGTTACTGACTATGTCCTGGGCTAAGTGCTTCATCCGGATCCCAAATCACTTCGGTTATTGGCATGGCTCCTGAACACAGAGAGTTCGATCACCTGAGTCTTTTCACGGAGTCTAAGGACATTCTTTCTCACGCTCAGGCTTGGAGTACTAACAGAACATATCAAACGAAATGGAAGAGGTTTTGTTTCTAGTGCCAATAAACAGGCGTTCACACTTTCTCTTCTTCGGCTCATGAGATTCTTGCTTACATCCTTTCATTGGCCAAAACTGGCCTAGATCACGCATCTATTAAAGTTAATCTCGCATCCATGTCACATTTCAGAAGAACATCTTCAGCCCCTTCTTTATGGTCAGCGAGAATTATCAAACCGTTTATGAAAGGACTTTTTAGAGTTTTTCCTCCGATCAAACCTCCTCCACCACTTTGGTACCTTAATGTGGTCTTGGCTCAACTCATGAAGCTTCCTTCCGAACCTATCCCCGACGCGGAGTTAAAATTACTGTCATGAAAGATGGCTCTTCTGCTGGCTTTAACCTATCTAGGAGGTTTTTCTTCAGTTCAAAGATGACAGAGTAATGTTACATACCAACCCCAAGTTCATCCCTAATGTTCCTTTGGACTTTCATTTGAACAAACCTCTGGTTCTTAAGACTTTTTTCCTACAGCCTACAACATCGGTGGAGAGAGCCCTTCATTCTCTAGACATTCAGCGCTGTTTGAAATTCTATCTCCACAGAACTAAACACTTTCAAAAGTCACCCCAACTCTTTATAGCATATAGTGCTCCTCATAAGGGCTACCCCCTTTCTCAACGAGGCATTGCACGTTGGATGTCTAATGCCATCCAATACGGCCACTAGGCAGCTGGAAAGCCCCTCTAGGGGAGAGGTCATGCACATTCCACAAGAGCAGTCTCTTCCTCAATGGCTATTTTCGCTGGGGTACCTATCCAGGAGCTCTCCAGAGCAGCAACCTGGAGGAGTATCCACACCTTTACCAGACACTACTGCTTGGATTCTTCGATTCGCAGTGATACAGCAGTGGGCCAAGCGGTCCTGAGGAACCTGTTTCAATGACAGTGAGCTTCCTGTCTCATCCCTCCTTCCTAAGAACCTCGCTGTAGGAAACTGGCTCTATATATACTACACCAAAATGAGGTATAGTGTGTATAGAATCCAGGTGACCCCAGAGGAAGGTAGAGGTTAACGTTAGATAGAACCTTACTCTCTATTTGTGGTTGAGTGGTCGAGCAGTAAGGCATTATCAGAGGACAGTGTTAAGCTTTTGATGTACAAACACAGTCAGCAAATGAATTCACACACTCAAGAACTGAACTCTAGGCCAATTGTTTTTGTATAAAAAATATCCTGTTTTATTTTAGAACCAAGCAAGCCTGGCACAGGTAAGCATTAAATACTTAACAGTAATAAATTGCTGAATGTAGAACAGTTTGAAAATGCAATAGGAATTGTACTTTGTTTGATTTACAGGGGATGCAGCAGGTTGCAATACTTAGTAAATGCATTACATTGAAATAAAGGCTTTTTCAGTAAATTACAGATAAGTTGCTTTTTACGTTACTTTTCTAACTCAGTGATGGATACCTACATTCCAAAAGACACACAATTGATGTACGGAACGCAGAACAAATCAAAACATTCACCCCCAGTCAAGAGATCTGGGTTGAATGTATGACATTGTTCTGCGTTCTGTCCATCAACTGTTGTATTTGCATTTGTCACCCCGAGTGGGACGGGTATGCTCAGACGTGAGTCCCGTGCTCTCCATGCCACTGGAATTAAGCTATCCTGGCTGAAGAGGGGTGAAACCCCGAAACCGGTCCTAGGATGCTTGTTTCCAGTCCAAGAAGGACCTGGCTTGGCAGTTCGGGCTGGACTGTTCCAATGAGGCACAGGGTCAAGACTGATTTGCATATGGCTGGGTTCAAACTGGAATGGCATGGTGAGCAAAAAAAGATGGATTTAGGCCCAGATCTCTGTACTGGGGTGAATGTATGACATTGTTCTGCGTTCTGTCCATCAACTGTTGTTTTTGGATACCTAGATTCAGTACAGGGACATTTCCTGCAAACCGCTAAGTAAATACGTTTTGGTTATTCGTGCCATTTTTAAAGAATATTTTTAGATTTCAAAGCTCCACACTTGGAAACTTTTTGGAAGAAAATTGTCAATGTTATCCTATGGAGGAAAAACAGGTTATCGGTTCAAAGGCAAGTTATCGACTGTGGAAGTTAAGGTTCTGGGGTTAGACTCTGGGGTCCCACAGGGTCCGTGATGCACTCCTGTTACACCCGCAGCAGCAATAGGGCGGCCAGGTGCAGAATGTTGAGGCCCAATGTTATCCAATAGGGGATAGGGGGCCTCCGGTTGGTGGCTGCTGGCAAGCAGGCCACTGGGTTGTGGAAGCAAAGCTCCTGGACAAATAGGGAAACAAAGTAGCACCAAAGGTGCACCCTCCGCGGCACTACGGCGGCCGGGGGCCGGGTGCAGGGTGCTATTTCAAGGTCGGGTGCCCTGTTTTCAATGGAGAGACTCCGGCCGAAAGAAACACTGCAGGCTCGGGGACGAAGACCTTCTGGGTGCAGCCACCACTTCGAGGGGTAAGTTGGGATGTCTTGGTTGGCTGGGCCCCGTTGGTTGTGCCACACAAGGCCGTGGGGCGTCGGGTGCAGGGGTGCCTTTTGGCATTGGAAAGTCTTGCCCACTCTTGGTTGCGGTAGAGGGGGTCCTCTGTATTGAGGCAGCAGGCATCGGCTGGGGTCTTGAGGCTGTTCTGGGATCTCCAGATGTTGGGTCACAATCGCCGGGGAGACCTCCTCATGGTGTTTTTCCACTCGAGCTCGGGCCGTGTTTGGCGGGTGCAGAGTGGGCTGGATTTGCGGTCTCTGGCTGCTGCCAGAGGTTGCAGTTGAACACATCCGGTGTTCAAGGGAGAAGCAGTCTTTGGAAGTAAAGGCAGGCAGGTCCTTAGGGGTTTTTGAGGTTGCTGGCTGCAGGACACACCGGGGTTTCGCAGGAGCAGGTTCAAGGGGAGTCAGGCCTGTAGGGCTGGGGCCAAGTCAGTGGACGTCGTCCTCTTGTTAGCTCTGCGCGGCTCTTCGGTCCTTCTTCTTATCTTCTTCCTTGTCGTTTCTGGATCTGAGGAAGCAAGGTTCAGGGTGCCCCCTAAATACTAGATTTAGGGGCATTACAGGTAGGTAGAGGGCAGGGACCAATGGGTCCCTTCCCTGGGGTGGGTACACCCCCTATTGTGCCACCCTCCAGTGGGAGGGGGGCAGGAGCCTGTCCCTGGATGGTTGGGTCCCCCCATCCTCAAGATGGCAGGAACTCAGAGTTGTGCTTCACCTCGCCTCCCCCACCTGAGGGGTCGAGTTGGCAAAGGTGAGCACACCTCTCTCCCTCACTTGTTTTTCCTGCCCAAAGTGGGTGGCAGAACCAGTGGGGACCAGTTGCTGAAAGCAGAAAGTGGTGTGGGGAAGCTCACAAAGGCGGTATGCCTTTGAAGCTTCCCCTTCGTAAACCCTGCCCATCCTAGGGGAGGAGGCTTGTCACCTCATCAAAGGATGTGCATGGTTTCAGGCCCCCGAGAGCAGCCGGGGTCCAGAAACATATCTGTGGATGGCAGCCTAAGCAGCCACTCAGTCGGGACACTAGAAGTTGGTCGAACTTCAGGGGGCATCTCTAAGATGCCCTCTGTTGTGCATTTTACATTAAATCCCACACTGGCATCAGTGTGGGTTTAATGTGCTGAGAAGTTTGATACCTAACTTCTCAGTCTTCAGTGTAGCCATTATGGTGCAGTAGAGTTCGTAATGACAAACTCCCAGCACCATATACTCTTAATGGCAGCATTGCACTTACAATGTCTAAGAATGGACTTGGACACTGTAGGGGTACAGGGCTCATGCACTTCAGTCAGTTAATCTTTATTTCGGTTTAGCAAACCATAAAAGATACACATTAACAAATTTCACATTGTGATAAAAACACTTCATAACATAATCTTATAAAAGGTACCGCTAGACCAATGCATACATTTTTGAGTCATGTTTCTAATCAAAGACCTTTGTTAATCCTTAAAAGATAAATATCATTAAAACTCTCTTTAATTTTTTTTAAAAGATCATGAGAAAAACATTCAAGAGTTACAACAACTTTCATTATAAAATACCAGCAACCAAGCTTACTTCCTGATCTTTAAAATACTATTAATACAAAATAAAATATAAATGCCCAATATAATGTTCGAAATGATTTTCCTTTTTAATACCATATAGCAAATGTAATAATGCTAATAGTATTCTTCATCTACTAGCTAAAGTGCAAGTGCAAAAGACCAGTGTGATTTTGGGATATTAAGTTAAAATTGCAAGCCTTCCTTTCTTCTTAATAAACTTACTCCGAACAGGTACCTACTAACACTAAAAAACACAGTTTGAGATGTGTCCGTTTTTATTATTCTTTCTGCCTCATAGCAGGATCTTATACCCAACAACCGGCAGATGGGGTTGATCCATTTACTTCTATATTATTTATAAGGTGGTCAGAAGAACAATATATGTACACCGTTTTCTTTAGCACCCGTGTGGCATAATACACAACACTCCAGACCTTTGTCCCCTTGTTTCTGGACCCATTTTGATGTATTAGAGTTTGTTTGTAATACACTGTATCGGAATTTCAAATATAACGATTTTGCTAACTGGGGCTGCACCTCGTCCAAAAGGGCTCGAAACTCCATGTTGGGTTCATCGAGAGGAACCGTATTGTTAAAGTACCAGTGGCTGAATTATGATGAAAGCTGTCTCGAATGTTTGCCCAAAAAGTTCACTTAAGTACTTGCTTTGATGCCATAGACAGTCCAGCAGGTTCCTCCCAAAAATGCTTAAGTCCTAATTTGTGAAACCAGGCGTGGACATGCTTCAGCCATGGCAACCATGCACCATTTTTTAACCTTGGAATTTCCTCCAGCCCTTCCTTATAGTGGACGAGCTCTACTGTTGACCACAGTCGCACCCAGAACAATAGTGGTCGTAAAATTGGCTGGTATTCCATACGACGTATATTTAGGTCCATTACAATTTGAATGAGTGGTGTGTGCACTGGAAAGCATAACAATTTTCTAAAAAACGTATTTTCTCCCAACACAAACGTACTACTGCTTGAAGGTCCTCATAGATCTGCCCTATATAGGGATGTCGAGTGTGCCCTATACTTATATACCTCAAGGGCAGGGGATACCGCTTTAGATAAACCGCTCTCATGTTTCTTTACTATTGGTAGAGCATTTTGGAGTAGAATAGACTAACTTTTCTCCAATTGCGGTTTCCAAATCATTTTGGTGTCCAAAGTAATACCTAGATAATTAAAACTCTGCACATACTCTAGCTTCTGGTTTTTAAAAGTTAAGCTCTTTTTAAAAGACTTGTGTGGATTAATTGCCATGTATTTTGTTTTGCTAGAGTTTATTTCCAGACCCTTAGCTTCACAATATACCCGAAAGGTGTTTATTAAACATTGTAAACCTTTGGGCATTTGGGAAATTAGAATAGTATCATCCGCAAATAAGAGTGCAGGTACTGGCACCCCCCCTAGTTTGGGAGAATCGTGTTCGCAGCCCAATAAATATTCAGGAATATCATTTACATATAATGAAAATAAGGTGGGTGCCAGCACACATCAATGCCTTACGCCCCTGTTTACCTGAATTAGTTCAGTAAGTTCTCCCCTTGGACCCCATCTAACCCTTGCAAAGTTATCTTCATGCAGTCTTATTATTTGCAAGAGTATTTCTCCCGGTACCCCTTGATTTTTTAGAGATTTCCAAAGGAGATTTCTAGGGATGAGGTCGAAGGCAGCCTTCAGGTCAACAAAGGCGATATACAGATGGCCTTTCTTGAATACTGTGTATTTCCAACTCATGCAGAGGAATCTAAAGACCTGGTCAATTGTGCTGGTTTTGCCTCTAAAGCCCGCCTGATACTTTGATAAAATGTTGTTCTCCTCGATCCAATCATTTAATTTTATTTAAATTTGCCGGGCATATATATATTTTTTTTTTAAACCTCTTTTTATTTTTTAAAGAAAGGGCAAAACAGAGTTATACCTGTATACACATATTACAGTTGGTTGGTACAGTTTCTTATTATCATTGTACACGTCTCTGTTATAGTTATTACATGATGGCTCACACCTGACATCCCTCCTACGCGGCCGCTTCTCCTCCCCCTTTCAGCTCAGGTGTTCCTCACTCGGTACCTCCGGTGGTTCACAGATCAAACCCCTGTACTTATTCCAGGCTCCCCATACCCTCCCCCACTTCTGGGGACAGCCCCGGTTAACATATGCAGCCTTCTCCGCCACCATGGCCTCGTCCATGTCCCCACACCAGTCACCAATCGTTGGCAAGCATCTGGAGCCCCACAGTCTAGCTATATTCCTCCTGGCAACCATCATACCCAAAGTCACCCAATCTTGTGCTGGGTGATTTAAATCGTTGGGCTCCCATATATTTAACAAACATCTTTTAGGCTCTGGTGCCACCGACACCTCTACCGTCTGCGAAATAGTCCTCATCACTGCCACCCAGTACGTCATGATCTTCGGACATTGCCATAGAGTGTGGTAAAACGTACCTTACTCCCCACACTCCCTCAGGCAATACGGATGGAGGGCATTCCCTATTCTATGCAAGGTTAATCTAGTGTAGTATACCCGGTGCAATATCTTCAATTGTATTAGTCTTAATCTCGAGGGTATCGCAACTTCCCGCGGTGATGAGTGCCACCTGCCAGTCTGTGTCGTCAAGTTCCCCTAGTTCCACGGACCATTTGTCCTTCAGTGCCTGCGTTGGGTCCGGTAGGTTATTAACTAATTTACGGTAAGTAAAAGAGGTGGCCTTTTTCATCATGTAGTCAGTTAGAAGCCTATCTTCCAAGGGGAATGCCTCTGGTAATGTGGTGTATAGCGGAATAACCGCGTGCAGCGCATGTCTAATCTGCATATACCTAAATCGTTCAGAGGGTGCGAGTTCGTATTGTTCTTGTAGGCGCTCGAACGCAATCACCCCGCCCTTAACCCACAGGTCACCTACCGTTGAGATTCCTATTACATCCCAGTCGGGCATATCTTTTTTGTAAAACATCTATTAAACTAATAGGTTGATAATGCAAATGGTCTTGGCGATTACCTTTTACAAAAATAGTTGTAATTTCAGCCCCTTTCCATGATTCTGGAATAGGCGCATCTGCAGCAACTGAATTACATAAAAGATTGATATAAGGACCCCAAACTTCTTTATTGTGTTTCCATAGATTTCCTGGTATCCTATCTGGTCCCGGTGCCTTCCCCTATTTTACCGCATCTAATGCTACCAATGTTTCATCCAAGCTAAAGTGTAGAGGTGCTATAGACTAACCTGTTACATAATCTTGTGGGTTAAATTCTACATCTGTCATAGATGCTGCATATAGGCTGGAAAAATGGCTTACCCATGTTTTAGCATCTAGAAAGATGTCCTTACTACATCTCCCTGTTTTGTTGCCTTTATATATCAGGTGCCAAAAGCCCGACTGATCTTTGGCCTTGGCTACCCTAATTAGTTCAGTCTAGATGTTATCATCTAAGTATTTTTTAATTTGGGCTAGTAGCCTCTTGTACTTACTCCTTTTCTCCCTTAGAATCTCTACATTTTTTGCTTTAGTAGCCAGGATAAGTTCTTTTTTTGCCTCCCTGCAATCCTTGTTGTACCAGGGATTATCCGGGTCAATCTCATCTGTTGTTCCCTTATTTCGTTCTTTGGGAATCCTACTTAATATAGGTATCAGGGCTTCTGCCAGTACATGATGTATTTTCATAATTGGGATATCTGAGGTTGACTGATTAGCATAGGGGGAGATGGTCTCTACAAAAATGTCGTAAATCTGCTTTATTGCCACCTCATTTCCCCCTATGGAAGGCCATTTTAACGCTCTGCGGTTATTACTAATTAGAGGTTCAATGATACTACCATTGATATCTCTGCTCTTCAAAGGTACTGGATGGAAAAAATGTGCCGCAAGCGTCAGACATAAGGGAAAATGATTGCTCTCATATCTGTCATCAATTACCAAGTCATTTAGAATTGGCCACAGGCCAATAGATACAAATATGTAATCTATATAACTCTTAGAGTTGCTCCTACTAAACGTGGCAGCATTCGGGCTGTCAGAGGGCAGTCAACCATTGCAAGCACGAAGTCCATGTCCCGAAACAAGTCTTATCTATTGTGCAACGGCACATGTACAGGGTACTATCGGGCTACTTTCTAACATCGGAATATTGTTAGCCATGTCTTCTCACTCGAGAATATTTTCAAGTCCCGCCACAGTTTCAAATTTACGATTAAAGTCACCCCCCACAATTACCATTGCCCTTGGGTTAATTGAGCATTAGAATTGATCTAGCTGTTAATTAACCACAGATTCATTACTCGCCGGGCTAGGTCTGTTATAGATATTTATGATGTTCAGTTCGTTTTTTTCTGGTGTTATGATCTTTACCCCCACTATATCCTTGGTTAAGAATTCCACCTGGCTTATATCAATGCCTTGAGTAACTTTTACCCAAGTAACGAGACCACCTAAGGGCCTCCCTCTAACCGAAGGAGTAGCAGCTACACTATATGTTTTACATCCCACTTTGTGAGGTGTTTCCAAAGCCCATGTTTCTTGTAATAAAATAATCTCGCTTTACCTGATGTATTCCTGCCACACTACATCTCATTGGTTTCTTTTCAGCCCTGCAATATTCCAGGATGTCAATCTTATTACTGTTTGATTTTCCTCCATGCTTTGCTTACTAAATAATCCTTCCATTCCATTTATAGCTCCTTGAGCTTCCTGAATATCACAAGCAGAATTAAGATTATAGTTAGTTAAAATTATCTCTTCCATTGTCCGGAGATGGATAAGTAGTCTCAGTTATTACCTCAATCTCATCAGGAAAGGGTGCTAGTGGTACATCTAAAATATCGCATACTATAGCTTTCTCCCATTTATTTGCAATACATGTTACATCCTGATGACTGGTCCTCTTATAAATTCTTCCTATATCCTCATTTAGGGTAGCTGGGTCAATGCCTACGTTGGCATCCTCTGCAGCAAATTTAGCAGCTTCACCATCGTCAAGAAAAGTAGGTGCCAAAGCTTGTACATTATCCACAGGAACCATTTCATGTTGCAATGTGGGTAGTTGTCAGTCCTGGGCATCTAGATCTGACAGAATCTGAAACCTATTAACCATGGAGATCGGAGTAGGTTTGCTTACAAGAGGCCTGGTTGGAGGTTTATAGAAGTATCCCAAGGGGAGTGCACAGATGCTAGTAAATAAACGAAAGGTTGACTCACAGTAATTTAGTAAAGATCGAACCATCTGTGGCCTGCAGAAATTAATTATAATGCAGTCGCCGTTTATACACTTAGATGATTGTCCCACCCATCCCACTCTACGAACCATTAAAATCTCCTCTATATTCGAAGGGTGGAACCTTTTGTGATTTTTTAACCAGTCTGTAACTTTGTTACGCAAATCAACCCACGTCTCTCTCTGCTCCTCCCTAAGGGCCGAAACACCAGCCAAGATTAGGACATAAAGGCATGAGGCAGGGGGTAAACTCAACACATCTGCATTAGGTTTCAAACGGTTACTAGTTAGATCTACTCTTGTATCATTATTTGACGTACTTGATACAGCTCCTAGAGCTAAATGTTCACTATAATGTTGTGTACCCGCACATTTCAGCCCCATGAGTACATCTTCCGTTCTGCATTCCATACCAGTATAAATAGAATTTGACATATGATTTTCTTTAGTTTTTCCATCTGGAACTACAGATAGTCCTATCCACCGTTTCTCTCAGATCTTTACTTTCTATTTCATTCAGTTGTTTGCCTAATATTTCACTACTTAAGTTTTTTATAGCAATATCCACTTGATCCAATTTTCCCCATAAAAGGGCCAAGTTCTTCTCGACCATATCTTGGACACGAGCTAGCACTAAACCTAATGCAGAATAATCCACAGTGGCTGAAGTTTGTCATAGCATCCGCATTATTAATATTCCCAGGTACAGAGGGTAATAAGACCACATCAGTTTGAGTACCAACAGAATGACTTCTCGGTAATTCAACCTTTACATTATTAGCACATGAGATCCCTTTGCATTCTATGACTTTTGTGCCCCGACCCCCCCCCCCCCCCCCCCGTTTCCGTTTTGCTGGTGGTTCTGCCACCTTCCTCGCGTCTGGGTTATTTAAAGTTGTGTCCTAGTAGCTCTACAGGATACTTCTAGTGCAGCAGGTAGTGTAGAATTTAAGTCTGGTGCAAAAGCGGTGGTCAGCACATTTGTAGGAGCTATGGGTGGGCATGTATGTTCAGAGTCTCCTGATTTGCCCAGTGATAGTCGTCACTGGAGAATAGAAGGATCTAGGGAATGACGCCGCTCAGTTATTTCTATTTCATGCGTCAGTAATGATTCTGCTCTAACTAGAAATGTGTCCAGGGTACCCACAACTCCCTTTCTCTTGTCCAAATTGGAATACAGGACCTATTTGCCAAAGAGGGAACTCACAGACACACAAATGTATATGTATATAATATATCACAGAAAGTGCCACAGTACCTTCCCACACAAGTTGTCAAGTCGATGTCCAACAATAGATTTCAGGGGGGGTGGCCCAGCCCAGTCTCCTCCGGGCTCAGACGGGCCCGCCCTTGGCCCGCACGGCAGGAGCCCTGCTCTCCTCTTAAGCGCCTCCGGGCGCTCGAAACCGGCGTGGCCGGCGCTAGGGCTGTTGGGGCTTGGAGTCCCTGGCCGGCGTCCTCGCTCGCGGCCGGGACCTTCGGAAATTACCAAATTACTCTGTTGGCCGTGGCGGCACAAGTGGCGAAAAAGCAAGGCACCAGGTAAGTTCGGCTCATGCACTTACACACTCGCCACTGGTATAGTGCACCCAGCTAGAGGGGTGACTGATCTATGCCAGGGCAGTGGTTTGTAGGCATGGCACACAGGGATGTGTGCCATGTCGACTCTTCACTTTGTTCTGCCCCAAGACACGCAGCCTGCAAAGGCAGTGTGAGTGAAAAGGTACAGGGCCTCTAAGAGTGGCACAATACGTGCTGCAGCCCTTAGGGGCCTTCCCTGATCAGTGCCCTGGGTACCTGTGGTACCATTTACCAGGGCCCCACCTGTGTCCATGGATACCAATTGGTTTTTAGGCTTTAATGCAATTTTAGGGAAGGAACATAGGCTGGGCACACTCTGTCAAAGAACATCAGCAATTCAGCACAAAGTGGGGGCATACCAAGCAGAAAGAGGGCACTTTCTCACACAACCCCTGCCCCCCCAAACGAAAGGTGAAGAGACTAACCTTTCCCTAGAGAGTCATCATTGTCTAAGTGGGAGAACCTGGAAAGTCAATTTGCATTGGCATGGGCAGTCCCAGGTCTGTGTTCCACTTCAAAGTCCATTCCCTGTAGGGAGATGGACCACCTCAACATTTTAGGATTTTCCCCTTTCATTTGCATTAGCCATCTGAGGGGTCTGTGGTCGGTTTGAACTAGGAAGTGAGTCCCAAACAGGTATGGTCTCAGCTTCTTCAGGGACCAAACCACAGCAAAGGCCTCCCTCTCAATGGCACTCCAACGCTGCTCCCTGGGGAGAAGCCTTCTGCTTTTGAAAGCAATAGGTTGCTCTTGGTCTTCATCATTGGTTTGGGATAGGACCGCTCCTATCCCTAGCTCAGAGGCATCAGTCTGCACTATGGACTGCTTGGGATAATCTGGAGCCTTCAGAATTGATGCTCAGCCCATTGCTTCTTTCAGGGTGTCAAAAGCCTTTTGGCAACTAGCTGTCCAGTTTACCTTCTTGGGCATTTTCTTGGAGGTGAGTTCTGTGAGGGGTCACAATGGACCCATATCCCTCTACAAACCTCCTGTAGTACCCAGTCAAGCCAAGGAATGCCCTGACTTCAGTTTGGGTGGTTGGAGCTGCCCAGTCCAGGAAGGCCTGGATCTTGGGCTGTAAGGGCTGTACCTGGCCTCCACCAACAAGGTGGCCCAACTACACTACAGTTCTCTGCCCTATCCGGCATTTGGATGCCTTGATAGTTAGGCCTGCAGTTTGCAGGGCTTTTAAAACCTTCCCAAGGTGGATCAGGTGATCCTGCCAGGTGGAACTAAAGACAGCAATATCATCTAAATAAGCTGCAATAAAGGACTCCAACCCAGCAAGGACTTGATTCACCAACCTTTGGAAGGTGGCAGGGGCATTCTTTAAAACAAAGGGCATAACAGTGAACTGATAATGCCCATCAGGTGTGGAGAATGCTGTTTTCTCTTTTGCTCCTGGGGCCATGCCAATTTGCCAGTGCCCTGCAGTTAAGTCAAGGGTACTCAGGAATTTGGCTGCACCCAATTTATCTCTCAACTCATCTGCTCTTGGGATAGGGTGAGCATCTGTTTTGGTGACAGAGTTGAGCCCTCTATAAACCACATTTTTCTTTGCCCACCCTGTGGATGAGGTTTGGGGACTAGAACTACTGGGCTAGCCCAGGTGCTCCCAGAGCGTTCAATAACCCCTAACTCCAGCATCTTGCTGACTTCAGCTTTGATGCTTTCCTTGACTTGGTCTGACTGTCGATAGATTTTGTTTTTGACAGGTGCACTGTCACCTGTGTCCACATCATGGGAACACCAGTTTGTCAGACCAGAGGACAAGGAAAAGAGCTTAGCATACTGCTGCAAGACTTGCTTGCAGTCAGTCTGCTGTTGGGCAGAGAGGGTGTCTGAAAAGACAACTCCATCTACTGACCCATCTTTTGGGCTGTATGAGAGGGGGTCAGGGAGAGGTTCCCTATCTGCTTCCTGTTCCTCATCAGTCACCATAAGCATGGTGATGTCAGCACTGTCATTGTAGAGCTTTAGGCAGTTCACATGGATAACCCTTTTGGGTGTCCTGCTTGTGTCCAGGTCAACCAAGTAGGTTACCTCACTCTTTTTTTTATAGGCTAGGGTAAGGGCCACTCCATCTGTCCTGGAGTGGCCTTGGTGCCACTGGCTCCGAAATCCACACCTTTTGCCCAGGTTGAAATTCAACCAGTGCAGCTTTTTAGTCATACCAGTGCTTCTGAAGCTCCTGGCTGACCTCCAGAGTTTTGGATGCCTTTTCCATGTACTCAGCCATTCTGGACCTTAGGCCAAGCACATCGTCTACAATGTCTTGTTTGGGTTCTTGGAGAGGCTTCTCCCAATCCTCCTTTACAAGACAGAGTGGTCCCCTCACAGGGTGGCCAAACAGACGTTCAAAGGGGGAAAACCCTACTCCCTTCTGTGGCATGATCCACTACCACTAGAATGAATGTGTTCCTTGATGCTTTGGGAGGCTCAAGTGAACCCACTATGTCCACACCTACCCTTTCAAAGGGAACCCCCACCACAGGCGGTGGTATCAGGGGGGCTTTGGGTGGCCACCTGTCTTGCCACTGGCCTGACAGGTAACACAGGAGCTGACCAACTCCTTCACCTTTTGGTGCATCTGGGGCCAGTAAAAGTGGCTCACTAGTAGCCTCTCCCAAGTCTTGATTTGGCCCAGATGTCCAGCTAGGGGGATGTCATGAGCTAGAGTTAAGAGGAACTCCCTGTACCTCTGTGGCACTACCACTCTCCTGGTGGCTCCAGGTTTGGGGTCTTCTTCCTCAGTGTATAGTAATCCCTCTTCCCAATAAAATCTGTGGGTACCACTGACATATTCCTTTGGTTTTGAACCATATTGCTGCCTCAGGCTTTCAAGAGTGGGCAGTCCTGCTACCCCTGGCACAGCTCTTCCCTAGAGGGTCCCCCTGGACCCACAAGTTCAACCTGCTAAGGGCCAAGCTCCATAGGCTCAGTGCCCTCTGGGGTGTCCAAGTCCTCTCCCTGAGGAGAGGGGTCCTGATCTTTTGCTGAACAGACGCTGGTTTCCCACTCTTCTTACCTTTTCTCTTGGAAGGTTAGGCCATACTTTCAGGCTCCAACACTTCCTTTTCAACCTGCCTTTTGCTCTGTGCTCCTGTTTTTACACACACCAATTCAGGGATATCCAGTATTGCTGCATGGGTTTTTAGTTCAACCTCAGCCCAGGCTGAGGTTTCCAGGTCATTGCCAAGCAGACATGCAGCTGGTAGCTTTGGAGAGACTATTACCTGTTTTAGGCCAGTAAACCCCCCAGTCTAATGTCACCATAGCCATTGCATGGTTAGTGGTAACACAGTCCGCATTGGTGACTGGGTAAGTAGGCCCAATCAAGTATTGCTCAAGGGAAACCAGTGTGTCTCTCACCATAGTGACACTGGCACCTGTATCCCTCAGAGCCTCTATCCTAGTTCCATTAATCCAAGGGTATTGTAAGTACTTCTTTAAGTTGGGTGGCCAAACAGCTACAGTGGCAAACTCAACTTCCTCCTCTGAAACTAGAACTGCTTCTGTGTGCAACCTGATTTGCTCTTGGAACACTGTTGATCCCATCTGCAGACTTGCTAGAACAGGAGTAGCTGTAGCTGTAGGACATGGGGCCTTTTTGCTAGGGCAAGCATTGTCTCCAGTTAAGTGTCCCAACTTTCTACAGTTGTTATACCAGGCCTTTGAAGGATCAAAGTTCTTCCCCCTGTATCTGGGACCAGATTGGGAAAAGTTTTGAGACCCACTCCCGTGCAGGTTTTTGGGGCCCTTTAGAGCTCAGACTTTTTATCTTGGGGATTCTCACCACCTTTCCCTTGGGGAGGTTTTGTAACACCCTTTCTTTTGGTCACCCCCAGTGGTTGTCTTAGTCACTCTAGTCTTGACCCAGTGGTCTGCCTCCTTTCCCAATTCTTGGTCTTGGGAAGAAATTAGACCTAGGTCTACCTAATGCTGATGTAACTTTTCATTTGTGCAATTACTTAAAATATGTTCCTTCATAAACAGGTTGTAAATTCCAGTAAAGTCATGCACATTGTGTCCAGTTAACCAACCATCTAGTGTCTTTACTGAGTAGTCTACAAAATCAACCAAGGACTAGTTCTGGGTTTTGTGAGTCCCCCTGAATCTAATTCTGTACTCCTCAGTTGTGAGTCCAAATCCCTCAGAGTTCTCTTCATGAGGTCATAAGACCCAGCATCCGCCCCAGAAAAGGGTCAGGAGTCTCTCTGCAGTTACCAGAGAACAGTTCCCAGAGGAGTTCCCCCAGAGAGGTTTCTTCACCTTTCTCATGTCACAAGCCGTCTCAAAGGCTGTGAACAATTTAGTGATGTCATCACCCTCCTCAAATGTAGGGACAATCGCTTTGGGGATTTTAGGATCATAAGATTGCTCTTTATCCTTATTATTTTGATTGCTGCCACCATTGATGGTTGCTAAACCCATGTCTTTTCTCTCTCTAGAGCCAGGAGTCTCGTTTCCAGATCCATTCTTTTTGTCAGCCTTGCTAAAACGCTGTCCTCAATATCCTCACCAGAACCTGAGCCACCTGTGTGGCCTCTAGGTCCCCAGAGGTTGACTCTTGGAAGTAAGGGTACAGTGTCCCTTTCTTCCCTAGGAAGTGGTGGAGGTGGGCACCTATCTCCATCCTCCTCACCTCCTTCTCCCTCTGGTCATCACCATTTTCAGAGGGGTGGGCCTTTGCATACTCAGCCAACAGCTCCTAGAGCTTTTGTTTGGTTGAATGGGGACCCATTGGTATGTTTTAATTTTACATAAGGACCTTACTTCCTTGTAAGACAAGTGAAGTTAAGGGGTGAGGTCAAGCTCCTCAACCATGTCCTCTGTGTTATATGTGAATCCAGCCACTCACCTGAAAACCAGGTCCGTCTGCAGGGGCGATGACAGTTCCTCAAACCCCCTGATCACCTCTCAGTGCTGCTGACCAAAAACAGATGCCCTGGCAGGTGCCCGAAGGGGATTTGGGATGAGAGACAAGAAAGAGAGACTGCCACTCTTCACGCTTTCCAAAGAGGGTGTGCCGTCTGTGCCAGCCAGATCCTGGAATTCGACACGGCGAGCCACTCGTAACTTTTCCTTTTAGGCGTGATGGCGCTTCAAACAGTTTGTCTCTCAATAAGCATTAAGAAATGTATATACAGGTTTCTGATTGTGCGTAAGACTTTTCCAAAGACGTTTCCAAATATATTTCCAGAGTTCAATCCAAGCCTGATTTAAAAACCAACTGTGCCTTAAAATGCTGCCCACAATATCCAGCAACTTAAGAATGGCACACTAAAACGCAATTGCGCACAACAATATCAGAAAAGGCACACTTTACATAAAGCCCTTGGCGCTTTACAATGTTATTAAATGAGCCCTTACTACTGCCAAAGAAGTGCACAACCAAAATCAGTCAACTTCAAAATACAAGGAGAGTTGTTGACCAAACACGACCAGAAAACATGTGCATCAAGCATCAGAAAGCTTCAAAAATAACAGGAAGAATTGTTGCCCATTTCACAATCAAACACTTGTGCAACAATATCAGGCAGTTTCCAAGTTGCATTAAAAAAGAACACCATTAATGTAAAAGCACAATTCAACAATATCAGGCAGTTTTCGAAATTGCATTCAAAGTAGCACCACTAATATCAAAGCAAAGTTCTTCACTTAAATAGCACTCACAATCATTTACAATGACAAAAAACTACATGCAAAGCTTCACTAGAACACTTCACTCTGAAACGCTTTTAAAAGAGTTCTGCAATGTCCTTATCTCAGTCCTGAGCAAACAGAAAGCCAAGCAACAGGTGTCCGCAGATCGAGGTTATTTATAGCCAAGACCCTGGGCGTTGCCGGGCATGTTCAATCCATGTGTTCAGTACAGTTACTGCTCACGTGTTAGCAGCTGCACCTGTGCCCCCTGACCCTCCGATATCTATTGGCAAGGTCCATACAAAAAGAATAAACATTGGCAAAAGCAAATACATTAAAGAAAAAACAAACATTGGTCAAAGTACTTATTGTAGGAACACTGCAATATGATAGATATTCCCACCATATGGGAGTTGACAAACAATGCAGGGCACTCTGTGGACTGAGTGACGGGGGTTCCTGACAGTATGCCATTATGGTTATCTTCACCAGTAGCTGGGTTCTTATTTTGAGACATTCTAACAAAAAAAGGTCCTAACCCCTCTACCCTTGACTACAGTGACTTTATATTTTTTTTAATTCTAAAGGGACTTAAGCAAGGCCCTAATAAGACTTTTAGTAGTTTTGCAGAAATGCCAATTTGAAAAAAATCAGAATTCTAAAGGCAATTTAAAAGTTCAGTCGTGTGATCAGGTGGTAACCAAGTAGTCCAACAAATGCAAAGTTGTGTATCCCACCGCTGATCCACCAATGTAGGAAACTGGCTCTATATATCCTACACCAAAATGAGGTATAGTGTGTATAGAGTGCAGGTGACACCCAAAGGTAGGCAGAGGTAAAAGTTAGATAGAACCTTACTCTCTATTTGTGGTAGAGTGGTAGAGCAGTAAGGCAGTATCAGAGGACAGTGTTAAGCATTTGATGTACACACTGTCAGCAAATGTATTCACACACTCAAGAACTGAACTCTAGGCCAATTGTTTTTGTATAAAATATCTACTGTTGTTTTATTTTAGAAACAAGCAAGCCTGGCACAGGTAAGCATGAAATACTTTACAGTAATAAGTTGCTGAATGTAAAACAGTTTCAAAATGCAATAGGAATTGTACTTTGTTTGATTTACAGGGGATGCAATAGGTTGCAATACTCAGCAAATACAGTACATTGAAATTAATAGGCTTTTTCAGTAAATTACAGACAAGTTACTTTTTACGTTACTGTTCTAACTCCGTGCTGGATACCTGAACTCAGCACTGGGACATTTCCTGCAAACAGGTAAATAAATACGTTTTGGTTATTCGTGCGATTTTTAAAGAATATTTTTAGATTTCAAAACTCCACTTAAACTTTTTGGAAGAAAATTGTAAATGTTATCCTATGGAGGAAAAACAGGTTATTGGTTCAAAGGTAAGTTATCGACTGTGGGAGTTAAGGTTCTGAGTTTAGACTCAGGGGTCCCCCAGGGTCAGTGATGCACTCTTGTTACACACTCAGCGGCACTAGGGCGGCCGGGTTCAGTGTGTTGAGGCCCAATGTTATCCAATGGGGGATAGGTGTCCTCTGGTTGATGGCTGCTGGCAAGCAGGCCACTGGGTTGTGGGAGCAAAGCTCCTGGACTTTTGCTCAGGGTAAATAGAGAAAAAAAGTAGCACCGAAGGTGCACTCTCAGCGGCACTAAGGCGGCTGGGTGCAGGGTGCTGTTTCGAGGTCGGGTGACCTGTTGTTTTCAATGGAGAGACTTTGGTCGAAAGAAACACTGCAGGCTCGGGGGCGAAGACCTTCTGGGTGCGACCACCACTTCGAAGGGGAAGTTGGGATGTCTTGGGTTGGCTAGGCACCGTTGGTTGTGGCACACTAGGACGTGGGGCGTTGGGTGCAGAATTGCCTTTTGGTGTCGGAAAGTCTTACCCACTCTTGGTCGTGGTAGAGGGGGTCCTCTGTATTGAGGCTGCAGGCGTCCCAAGAAACTAAATTCTTGCAAAAGAGAAGAACCTCATTTTTTGCCGAATTAAGCATAAGGCTATTATAGTTCTGTTGCAGGGATTCTTCTCTGGAACAGAACTATGTGTGGGACCATAGAATATCAGAATGTAGGGACAGTCACCATACAACTTCAGTATCCATGAGCCCAAGTCCGACTAGCTATAGTGCCACACTTACCCTCCTAACCTTATCAGGGAAACAAGTGAATTGGCACCCCAGAACCCAACACTCAAGAATCACGGTAACAGGACACACTCTTTTGCTCTGTCACTCGTATTAATAGTTATCTTATTTGTCCACATTAAGATAACCAGGACACACAAAGGAAGTTTGGAAATATTTATTTAAACTATCATGCTCTGAAATGCAGTATTTGTGCCATGAAAACAAACGCATACTAAAAATACTGGTAGCTTGTTAATAAACCGTATACCATGAAAAGCCCGTCATTATATTGGATTGAGTAGCCTAAACTCCCCTCCCCTGCTACTAAAGCTAAATGATTATATTTAAAAGATCTCTGAGATTAGTGGCGAACCCCGTACCTTAACATACACAGATGGATGCTCTACATCTCAGCAGATTCAGTGATCTTGTCTCAGAATTCTTGTTCATTGTGTGTTTTTGGCTCTTGTGCTCATCTATATGACGAGACTTATGCACATAAAAAACAACTGCATTTCTGTGTTACGTCTAGGTGCTAGTGCCTGGTCAGAAAGAATAACAAGGGACATTGTTGTTTGACCTTGTCTATGATGTTCAGACCAAATGCTGGGAAAAGAACAGAACCCGAAAACATACCCAGGTTCCACGGGAAAGTAAAATGTGACATAAAGGCAAGCGTATGTTTATATAGTAATGTGTTCCAAAGAAAATGCGGCCTACAAAGTGCACAATTTGACTAACCTAGGGAAAACTACAATGGGTCATGCAGGAAACACACAACAGTTCATCTATTGTTCAATGGCTACTGTACATCCATTGAAACGGTGTGCCGTATCATCAACATCGTTTGATATAGATATGACAATGTCGTCGCATATGCTACTGGAGCAAAGCCAAAAGACCGAATAAATTTATTCAGGAGGAGCCATATAAATATTAAACAGTGTGGGGCTCAGTGATGAACCCTGAGGGATCCCATGTGGCAATGTAAAGAGCTTAGAAACCATGTCCCCCAAGGCAATCGATTCTTCAAGAAAAGAGCAAAAATGGAGTACATTTGGGTCGCAGTTTGACCAGGGGTTCTGGCACGGTCTTGGCTCAGATGGGCTTACCTTTGGCACGCCAGCGGCACGCCCACTGCTCACGTCCGCTACGTGTCTGTATCCTGGGCTCATTATGATGGTTTGGGGGGGTGGAGGAGGTTGGGCTAAAATCCCTACCCTCCCGGATTTTTCAGGCAGGTGGTAGGGTCCGAAGGAGAAGGGCGTAAGGATAGGTTAAGGGGCGCGGGGCGGGACTTAGTTAGGTTCATAGTGTGGCATTTATGGGGGTTGGATGTCATTTTAAATATTTTTGTCCAGATTGGCCTGGTTCCCTTGGGCTGGAGCGAGTTTGTGGCAGAGGCATGGCTCTTCCCCTCGATGTTCCGCAGGCATTGTTGGTCCTGTAGCAAGCGGACAGGGCCGATTTGTTACCAGAGGGGGTTTGGCGCAGGAGGGAGTACCAGCCCTGGAGCGCCCGAAGAAGAGATTGGCTGCTGGGGTGGCGGCAGCAGCTATCATGGCTTGCACGTCCCCTGCCTTCAAGGTACAGACATGTGGGTCGGTGTGGGCTGTAGGAAAGGGGCCGGCCGGCTGCCACGGCCTGAGGCGCCGGGTGGTGCTGGGAAGGGGAGCCAAGGCGTGGGTATAGGCCGAGGCGGGCTTAGTGCAGGACAGGTTACGGGGGCCTGTACAGGGAAGGGGGGTCCCTAAAAAGGCTATTTCTGCTCTGCGGGATGCAGCGTGGGGCCACGCAGAAGTGGCGGCAGAGGACGCGGCTCGTGAGGCAGGGCGCAGCTTCATTTTCAGTCCTTACCTTTTGTGGCCGGGCAGGTGCAGGTAGTCAGCAGTAGCGCATGTCTGTGCCGCGAAGGAGTGGTGCCTCGTGGCTCAGGCCCACCTACAGTAGCGCGGCAAGAGGGTGTGGTGACGCCTCAGGCTCGCGAGGGGGCCGTGGAGCATGAGGGGGCCGTGGAGCATGAGGAGGCGGGGCATCCTCGACACAGGTCCTGCCGCTGGACCTCTCGAGTCTGCGTAGGCCTGCCCTGCACAGCCAGGTGGAGGCAGGATTGGGGAAGGGCATAGCAGGCAACCAGCCCCTGCTCCCCTTCCCTTATCAGGCGTGGTGAATGCTGGGAGCCCTAATATTGCATCCTTGGTGCAGGGGGTTGGGGTGGCCAGTGGGGAACCTTTGGGGTCGTCCAGACTAGAGGGCAGGCAAGGGGTAAAGGGAGAGGTCAGGTCAGTAGCAGGGTGGGGAAGGAGGGTGGTCCTCAAGTTCTGGGTGAGTTTGGGTACGGGGGTTTAGGGGGGTAAGTTATGATAGAACCATGGTTTGGATTTGGGCGGAGGCGTTTTTAGGATGGGGGCCCGGGGCGGTGGGTGTGGTGTCACACGCCCTCCATGGTTTTGCAGGGCAGGTACTGCAGGGACAGTCTAGTGCCAACCAGGGGTTGGAGGTAGGCATTGCGGAGCGGTCGCAGGCTGGTCAGTCGGGAGGGTTTAGTGCGGCCTGTCTACCTCGGCCCGAAGACAGAGCGTGCGTCTTTACGGCCGACCCTGGGAAGGTGGGGCATCAAAGTCAAGCAAGCCACGGCCAGATAGGTTTGTCTGCCTGTCGAGAATTCGCCCCTTCACAGGATTTGTTCCATGAGCAATTTGGAGATGGGTGAATAGGTGATGGGGAAGTTCCAAGCACGAGCACCGGACAGAGTAGTGATGGCGGGGTTGGGGAGTGGGATCTGGACTATGATGAAGTGGAGTTGGAAAAGGGTGAGACTGTGCATGATGGCGAGTCGATGGAAGGGGGCTGCACTTCCTATGGAAAGGAGATGAGGTGTGATTAATTGGAGGGGGAGTATTGATGTCTTGCATGACGTGGCGACAAGCACGGCGTCTGTTCAAAAGGAGAGAGCGGGTGCGTCAGGACAGACAGCTTCAGCGCAGGCCCAGATCCTGAAGCCAGGTAAGGTCGGGGGGGAGACACACAGGGAGAACAGCTGGAGTTGTGGAGGTGGAGTGTCAGGCCATGGGATGTGAGGTGCAAGGGTAACTGGAGTGGGGTCCGTGGCTTTGGAAGGATAAGTATGTGCAGGATCACAGTATCGGGGAGTATAGTTGGAGACATGACGAAGGGATTTGGTTAAGAGCACACAAGCCACAGAGACCACCGAAAGTGGGGAGGAGGAGGGTGACAGCCACAAAAAAGAGAGCCTAGAGGGTAAAAATAAGAAGATGCCATACAGGGGGATTGCTAAGCCATTAGGAGCACATTTGATGCCAAGTACTAAGGAGCGGATTTGGAAAGGGGAATTTGTTGAAATATTTAAGTTGCTACATCAGGAGATATGGGCAAAGGAAGGGTCGAAGGAGGAGGAGGAGTATGAGCTGTCACTTAGGCCCAGGGTACCAGTCAATATAGAAAATTGGACAGTGGCTATTCTCATATACGCGAGCGTGTATTGTGAAAAATATCCTGAGCGGTGCGTCCCTTTATTTAAATATCTGGATGTAGTGCGGAAGGCACAGGTGACTTTTGGTGGGTGGGCATGGGCAAGTTATGATAAGGTGTTTCGGGCTCGACTGGCAGAGGAGGAGGAGGAAGGGTTGTGGGGGCAGTTAAATATGAGTTGTTCTTTTAAGCTATGATGCCAGAGTAGCCAGCCTCTCAACTTATACCGCGATCGGCTGGCCGGTCAAATACAGGTCCTTTCAAGGGCATCCCACCCAGCCAGGGGTGGGTACTGTGGGTCGGGGACAGACAGGGACGGCAGGAGAATGCTGGTCATTCAAAAGGGGACAGTGTTTGCAGAAATTTTGCAAATACCACCATGAGTGTTCCAAATGTGTCGGCAAACACATGCTTATACAGTTTGGTGTCAGGAAGGGGTTGTTGGGCCACAAGGGGCCCTGGGGGACAGTGGACTGGCTGCGGGGACAGAGAGAGGGATAGAGGAGGCCAGACTGCCATGGGCAAAGGCACGTACCCATGGTACCAATGGCTGGGCTTGCTAGGGTTCGCCAGGGAGAGGGTGTTGCTGTTTCCAGTTTAGTTTTCGTTTGTGCTTCGAGGGTCCCAGGGTTCGTCAGTGGGCGGAAAACTTGAGATCGGTCAGGGGGCTCAAGGATTTGGTCTGGAGAAAGTTATGAAGGAGGTGTCGGCGGGAAGAATTCAGGGGCCTTTTCTGTACTGGCCACTAAGGAATATGCAGATTTTGCCAGTTAGGGTGGTGCCCAAAAAGGAGGCGGTGAGTTCCTGATCATTCATCCCTTTCCTTGGCCTGATGGGCTATTGGTCAATGACTTCATTCTTGAGGGGTGCAGCAAGGTGCAATATCCCTCCATTGACTCAGCGGTCCAGTTGGTTAACAAATTTGGAAGGGGTGCCCTTTTGGTAAAGTGTGACATCAAATCAGCGTTTTGGTTGCTGCCTGTTCAGCCGGTGGACCATGAGTTTTTGGGCATTCAGTTCGGAGGCAATTTTTTGTGGACAAGGCTTTGCCTATGGGATGTTCTGTTTCTTGTTCCCTGTTTGAGGCTTTTAGTTCCTTTTGGAAAAATTTTTTTGTGATGACTCATTATTTGGGATGATTTTTTCATAGTGGGGGCACCATGTTCTGGGCATTTTCATGAGAGTTTGAGTTTGTTCCAGGGTGTGATGCAGGATTTGAGGGTCCCCCTGGCCTCAAAAAAGACGGTGGGGCCCGTTCAGGTGATTACCTTCTTGGGCATATAGTTGGATTCAGACAGAATGGATGCGGTTGCCGGATGAGAAGAGGAGATGTTGCTTGGAGCTGTTGGATGCGGTTTTGGCTAGGTCCAAGGTACAAGGTGAAGGACATGCAGATTCTGTTGGGGCATCTCAACTTTGCATGTACGGCAGTCAGATAAGGCAGGACATTTATGTAGGTGACAGGGCTGGGCGCTGGCTGGGACCTCACTACCGAATCACAGTGTGCGAATAACAGCGGGGGTCTGGGAGGATCGGAGGCTTTGGCGTCATTTTTTTTTTTTTTTTTAGGAGTACAATGGCATTTTAATGTTGGGGCTTGGGGAGCATAAGGAGTGGTCTGTGGAGAGGTTTTCAGATGCCGCTGAAGGGCATGACTTTGGCTTGTTTTGGCAGGGGCATTGGTGTGCCGAGGAATGGCCAGAGGCATGGAAGCGGGGAGGCCGCAGCATCGCTTTCCATGAATTTTTTCTGCTTGTGGGGGCACTACTTTGCAAACAAGACAGTCTGTTTTAATGTGGATAACATGGCGGTGGTGGAGATGGTCAACCGGCAGTCGGCAAAGGAACCGAAGTTGTGGCGGCTGTTGAGAGCCTTTGTGTTGGAATGTTTGCGGCACAACGTTGTTTTCAAAGCGCGGTACATTCCAGGAATACAAAATGAAATTGCTGATGCTCTCTCTAGATTTGAGTGGTTGAGGTTCGTGGTTTGGCCCCAGGGGCTGACGAGAAGAAGACTGCTATGCCGGATCACTTGTGGGCAGTAGGCGAGAGCGCGCAATGCCGTTGATCCTGGGCTCTCGGTCGTATTCGACGCTGAAAGCTTATGGGCTGGAGTGGAAGGATTTTTTGTTGTTGTGCGGTCCCCAGGGAACTTTGGGCAGAGGTCGAGCTCGCTGGGATGATGTGGTAAATTTGATCATGTCCTTGATTGATTAGAGTAGGTCAGTGGTCACAATAGCCAGTAAGTTGGAGGGCATAGCCTTTTTTGGAAAACTGAGGTGGGGTTACGAGCCATTGGCGGGTGACATGGGGAAGCGCATCCTGGAGGAGTGGTCCCAGGAGAAGGGGGTGGGTGTCAGGTTGAGGGGTCCCATTACATCGCACATTCTGAAGGAATTGATTGCAGCTCATCCAAGGGTGTGTCAGGATGCATGGGAGACGCTGTGTATTTCGGTCATTACGGCTCGGCAACGCGAAGGGAAATTCATTGGAAGGAGCTCCGTATGAGGGGTGGGGCGGTGCAGGTTTGGATACCAAAGTTCAAGACAGACCAGGAAGGTAAGGGCGTGTGTGTGACATTGCAGGCTTACCCTGTTGTGTTGGTCTGCCCATGCGCTTGCTGGGCTAGGTTGAGAATACAGGGAGGCAGTAGGGATGACATTTTCCTGCACGCTTTTCGTCTTAACAGGTTCTGGGGGTTCTGCGAAAAGCATTAGGTTTGTTAGGCTATGAGGAGAAGGCTTTTGGGAAACATTCATTTTGGATTGGGATGGCGACAGAGGCCGAGGGCAGGGGTTGGATGGCAGGGAGATTCAACAGGTGGGGCACTGGCGGTCTGACTGTTATCAGCGCTCTGTGCATTTGGGATGGATGTTTCAGGACGATCAATAACATGAGTTTGTTTTCTCCTAGGTTGCATTGTGGGCCACACAAAGAGGCCATACAGAGGTTTGGTTCTGCGGGCACTCTTTTGTTAAGTGGGCATTAAGACATGCAGAGTCAAGGCGGGGAGGAAGACAGCTGGGACTGCCTGATACAGTAGTACAGCTGAAGTGGTTTGGAAAAGGGGGCATGCAATGGCACGAGCTGTTGCCCAAATTGAGGGATTTGGATACGGGATCCCCTAGCCCATACATTTTATTGCTGCACCTAGGAGAAAATGACTTGGTCAAAATGAAAGGTTTGGCGCTAGTAAAAGCTATGAAGCAGGACTTAGTTGAGATCAAAACAGCATGGTCTGGCATGATGGTAGTATTCACTTAACTGATGCCACAGAGAGTATGAAGGGGAGCAAACAAGCCAGGGGCTATTGACAGAGCACAGCGGAAAGGGAACAGGGAGCTTCTGCAATTTTGCAAGGCGCGGGGGGTTTTCTTTCTGGAGCAAAGTGACATTACATTTGAGGCGCTTGAGTTTTTTTTTTTTAGAGATGATGGGGTGCATTTATCATTTTATGGGGTCGGGTTGTATCTTATGCAGATCAAGAGTATTTTGGCTGGCTTGCTGCATTTGCTGCTAGTCTGGTAAGTTTAATTTTCATTTCCCTAGTTGGGGGACTGCAACACTCCAGGGGTTTTTTCTGGTGTCAGTTTTTTCCTACAACAGTTAAAAAGGTTCACAAAGAAAGCATGGGTCAATGTCCAGACCCAGTTGAATTTTGGGGGGGGGGAGGGAAAGGGGAAGGGGATTTATGAATTGAGAGGACAACAGTGATGGATGCAAGACGCATAGATGTGGGGATTTATGAGAGATGAGGTATGATTGGATTTTGATTGGTTGAGTTTGTAAGGGGGATTGATTAGGGGAGGAGGAGCGGGTTTGATAGTTGATAAAATGTATAGTGAGGCCAATGCTATGAGTAGTATGTATGGTGTAGCGACAAGTTAACTTGGATTTATTGCCAGTTTTGTGCACATGTTTCATTAAAGCGGCCTTTTCCACACTCTAAAGTAGCCTGTAGTCTAAGGAGACACCACCCCGCCTGAAATACCGAACGAGGGCCGAACACTAACCCGTCAACAAAGATGGCGTCCTAGGACCAGCCCTGGCCCTTAACACGGCCTGGGAGGGGTTTGGTGTGCAAACAGTGCACAAATACCGAGTTCCACTTAGCGTGCACGTGCAGAGTGCAAACAAACAGTTAAAAGTGATAAAATGTTTAGTCTAAAAAGGTTGTGTTCGAATTCCTAAACCGAATGTTAGGCATATTGCTGGATTACAAGCTAAGATGAATTCTGAGGAGGGACATTGTATTTAGATTCGCATGATGTCGTTCTATTTCGAGAGACTGGGGCTGTGAACAATCTATGACGCCTGTGATTGCCACTCAATCCCGGCTGTGCCTTCTTCATGCTCTGGTAGGGCCAAGGGAAGCCTTTCTGTCTGGTTTAAGCTCTCCCTGAACATTTCCGTGCTATATCCCTAGAAACTGATTGAGAGTTTTATCCAGGGGTTCCAGGTCACATGCTCAGGTGGATTTGTTTTCTTTTTTATTACCTTTTATGATGACGACTTCCCCTATTCTAATATTCAAATTTTTTAGAATGCAGTTTAGTTTTTGGGATAATTTGATCAATGCTAAGCGTTTAAGTTACAGAGGGTGCACCTAGCTATCTACGGCGATTTTAATGCCAAGTTACAGGCGGGGATTTCTATTTTTAATCAGTCTGGCCCACATGTTCTTGATGTTTTGGTTTTCGATGCACAAGACACCAGGGGCCAAGGATCGTTTAGATTATATTTGTGAGCGAGGCCTGGTGAACATTTTTTACGTAAGTGGATGCGACTCTGTCCCCACCTACAGTGGTCGAGGGTGCCAGTCGGTAATCGATTATATTTTATTCTCTCAGGACTTCTCGAATTATTTGTTTTCTTGCAATGCTGTGAATCTTTAAAGTGACCACAATTCCATTGTCGCATAGGTCCTTCTTTCAACGCATAATGTGCACTGCCTCGCAGAAGATGCTCAGGATTTGTTGAGAAGATCTGATGGGCTCAGGCTGATCTGGAGACTAAAAGACCCTGAGGGGGCTCTAAAGTCCCTGGTTCACAGGTTCTTTCATTATTTCGAACTATGGGCCTTATTTACAAGCCCCTTGCCCACCCGTACGTCACTTTTCCCATGTTTAAAAATGACGCAAAAGTGGCTTGTAAATAAGCCCCTATGTCTTTTGTACAGCGCCAGTGAGGATCTGTTGGTTACAACTTTTATTAATAACTATCCGGGAATCAAAGTCTACCTATTCAACCTGGCATGAAATACAGAACACTCTTGCGCCAAATGGCTTGATACCTCCTGCTCGTTGGCAAGAAAGAGTCTCTGGGTAACCCCAAAATCATTATCCAGGAATTCTGGTGGTCATGGCCTGAAGAAGAGGTGACGCGGTGGTCGCACTGAGGAGGCCAGCCCTGTGATTGTGAGCTGGGACACATCTACACCAGCAGCGGTGAAGGGGAGACTGGCTGGCCTTTCCTGGGAGTGCCGGTAGGACCACTGAGCTGCATCAGTGCTAGACCTGAAGCCCCTGGAGAAGACCGGAGGCGAAAGTGACACCCCTGCTGAGGGCCTCGTCACAACACAGTGGAGGAGCCGCGCCCAGGGACTTGATGAAGCCTGGGCCTTCCATCATTCTTGGATACATACGTGGCTTGGGGCTATGGAGAGGTCCCCGGCGAGGTGTTTACTTGAGAGGCCTGTGAGATGGATCCCCACTGGAGGAGGACTGGATGATTTTGGCTGTGCCCAGGGACTTGCTCCTTGGCCTTCTCCCTCACTAGAGGCAGCCCAGGAGGAGACAAAGCCACAGAAGCCCTAACTAGCCAGACACACAACACAACAAGGTGAGGTGGAGGGGTTGTGCTGACTATGGCAGAACGGCTGCTGCCTGGTGCCGAGGGCAACCGAAATCAGTCGGCCGCAGACATTGGCCTTGTCATGCCCACTGGTGACACACCCCTGTGGGTATGGTCTTGTTTGTTGACAGAGGTGTGGTGAGAGATAGCTTGGAGGGAACATACAGAGTGACACTCACCATGGGGAAAGATGAAATCTCCGGGACCCCAACTGCGTAGAGACACATTAATACATTTATGAATCCCAAAACGCCACTAGACGAAGAAACACCCACCCACTGATCACTTATCCGTCATCCTGCAGGCCATCCGAGACTCCCACTCCTCCTTGGAAGGGAAAATTGGAGCACTCCAGACAGACGTCTCATTGCTACACCAGGATCTGTGTAACACATCGCGAGAGTCATGGAGGCAGAGGGGCGGGTATCAGAAACTCAACACACCCTGATAACTTTACAAACTACGGTCTCTGACCTAAAAAAAACTGGTACACTAACTGGAGGCGAGGGCAGAAGATGTGGATGGGTGCTCGCGCCGCAACAACCTCAGGATAGTAGGAATAGCGAAGGTGTCAGGGACACCTCTGTAAGGCATTTAATAATAGAATGACTACAGACCTGGGTCCTAGGAGATTTACTCTTGGCCTGCTCACCATCCAGCAGGGCCACAGGCCTCTGGCCCCAAAACTCCTTGTTGTGGGCTCTCCCGACCCCATCATCGCCTGTGCCTTCAACTTTGCTGATAGAGATGTGATACTCGGGGGCTCCCCGAAAACAGAGACACACCTATGAAACTCGGCACGTCATTTTGTTTCCAGAATACACATAGAAAGTTCAACAACAAAGATGCTCATTCCTGGAAGTGAAACAAAAGTTAAAGGCCATGCAGATACAATACATGTTGCGTTTGCTTGCCCGCAGGAGGCTGCTTGGTAGTGGGTGGAGGAGAGACCAGATTTTTGGTACTCCCTGCCTCTGCGCCCTGGTGCTCGAGAGGGACTCAAGGGAGCCAGAAATAGAAATGATCCTGGCACACAACCCGAAGACACCACTGGTCGGCTGACAGTGTGTCGGATAACTTGAGCCTTCAATGGAGCTCACAAACACCTCCTGATGGCGGACCCTTGAAATCCAGCCCCCCATGCCCTAGCCCGGCTTGATGTTTTATACCGAACTACATGTGATGCCAAATCCAGACTCGCAAGTAGGCAGAGATCTTAGCAGCAGAAGCAACCAACCCCGAAAGACACCCCTTCTTTTTCCTTTCTCTGCTTCTTTCTTTTTTTACTAAAGGGGAGAATTGTTGGTGAAGCCGCCACTTAAACAGTTCCTAGAGGTCTTGGGGCTCTGGGATGTGTGGAGGCCCCTCGGACCCGGAGGTGCTACACATTTTATTCAGTGGCACAATGTTTTCTAGTGACTACACTACATCTTTATGCCAAGTTCCAAGACATGTAGAGTACTGAAGACGTGCATACTCGCTAGAGGGTTGTCAGACCTCTCACTGCTTGAGTTGAAATGCAGTTGGGACCGGGAGGGTCGAAAATAAAATGGAACCTCGAGACGTAGTGGTTGCAAGACGCCGAGTCCAAACCATACGTCAGCAAGGTCAATGCTCAGTATTTGGAGGCTCAGTACTTAGAGACTCTGTGGGAGGCACTGAAAGCCAATTCAAGATTAGATATTCTCAGCTATATATCAGGTAGAAAACGTAGGCATCAACAAGAGGAGGCTGACTTTAAGACCCACATTCTGAAGCCAGAACCCTTCCTAGAGATTGCCTACCCACACAACAGATTTTCCAGCAAACACTCTTAAATGAGGTATGGACAATGTGGCTAGTCACGCAAAGCCACTTTTATCAGTGGGGGGGTGGAGGACAAGACGGGTCAAACACTCCAATGGTTGTGTACCAACACTGCCTGTTCCAAGCTGATTACACATGCCTAGACACAGAGGGTTTATGAGAGACATTGCCCGGTGCTTTGCCTCCTACTATGTGGCCATGTATGGCAAGTCCCAACAGATGGCCTCAACAGAGTTTGTAGAAGACCTCCTAGTGGCCCCGTTGGAGATGGAGGACAAAACGGCGCTGGAGAGGACATTACAGAGGAGGAGTTGAAAGATGCTCTTACCCAGCTCCAATTGGGAATAACTCTGGGCTCCTGGTGGAATTGTTCTTAATATATTGCACCCAACTCTGGACCCATTAGTCCAGACCCTGACCGCAGTGCAGGAGTCCTCTGTCTGGCAAAGAGTGAGGCATTCCAATACCGGGGCACCCACCAGATTATTGCTCATCTTACCATCCCATCTCTCTCTTAAACATAGTTTAAAGATCTGGGCCAAGGTGTTGACGAGCCGAGTGCTCCGAGTGGTCAGTTCTGTTGTTCACCTAGACCAATTGGGCTGGTTGGATGACAATACCATACATGGTTTTACCACACATGTCTTTACATTGCATATTTAACCACCAACACCATTATCACGCTTGTATATCCATTAAAATTAAAAGTACGCTTACAATGCAAACAAATAGCACACAAACTTTCACCACGCATGCCATTTTTCTCGCTCTTTGCTGTAAATGTACATATTAGGTAAATAATGTAAATTAAACTTACTTGTGTAGCAGCATTCTCTTCCATCCGTTCGTCCTGCTCCAAAGTCCTCTATCTTCTGTAAAAAGAGACGTTCAACCTCTTACGTTTTTGGAAATTTATTGATAGTGAAATTATTGTTTTGCAGTCCCTATATTGGTAAATAATGTTAACTGCAATAGTGTTTGCAATAAAATATTTTAATGTTTGTTTTAACATCTTTAAGATAGTTTTCAAAATGAGTTCAATTTAAGAACCTCTGGTTTGTTTTGTTTTTATGTTTTAAAAAAATTAAGGGCCAGATGTACAAAGGCCATTTGTATTTCTTTACGGGGCGAATCCCAATTTCCTTTTGTTAAGAAATGCAAAACAGCATTTTCCTATGTAAAAAGGCTTTTAGGAAATCGCAAAATGCGATTTCTACCCAGTTGAAATCGCATTCTGCAATTCCCTAAATAGGTAATCGCAAAGAGGAATTTCCTAATCGAGATTTCTTAGCACATGTACAAAACATTTCCTAAATGCAAAATAAGCATTTGGGTGCAATGATCATCGATTCAAAGTCGATGGTAACCATGTGCAATTTAAATATTGCTACTATTTTTAGCGGTGCATTACGGGGTGCCTTATGCCCATAGCCATCCTTGGCTTTGCATAACCAAAATAGCTTTTTCCCAATAGGAAATTGCCATTTTGGAAATGCGAAACCAGCCCATTGGTACGAATGGTCTGGGATTTCCAAATTGCAATTTCCGAATAGCGATTTCTACTCTGTAGGAGCCGCTATTAGGTAAGTGGCATTTTCATACATATCATTTTGCATTTCCTAATTAGCGATTCCTTTGTAGTTGCTATTTAGGAAATGTAAAATAGCATTTTCATTCATCTGGCCATTATTTACTTATTACAATGCTATTCAGTTTTTTAAATTGGTTAATAAAATTATTTAGAACGCAAAATACATTGTATTTAATTTGTCTTAAAAAATGTGTATAATATGTGTTTTTGTTTACTTAATGTTTGAGTGCTCAAATATTTTCCAACCCACTGTCCCTAAATCCTCAGCATACCTGTCAGGTAGTTTTTTAATTATATATATTTTTAATTTAGTTGCCTTGTTAATACTCTGGTATTACAAATAGTGCAAGTGGATTGCTCCTAAACCCCCTCGACAGCGTCCAGGTTTAAAAAAACATAGTTACGCACGTATAGTCCCAGAACCCAATGCACTCCGTCCTGAAAGAATTTTGGTTTAAATTCTTTTTATTGATTTTAAGTAAATTAATACTCTAGTGTCAATACAAATACCGAAGTGTTAACACACATACCCACCCACTGCCCCTTTTTTGTTTTTTTTTAAAAACAAAATAAACATATTAATGCCTATGCAGTCCGTTCTTTTATCTGTTTTGTATTTAAACCAACCCAAATCTACATATAAACCCAATTCTACATATTTAAATATCACCTCTTTTAAAGGCTACGGTGCAGCACTGCCACTTACTGATCAATTGCGTGGTAAAGTCTAGCGTAGCAAAGACTTTCGTGCCAACAGTGATTTCCTAGCAAAAAATGCATAGGTAAATGCTGTGCAATGTAAAAACTTCGAAGTAAAGGCTGTTTCCCAGCCTGGCTTTATGCCCGAATGTGCCACACATCGGACAGATCCATAACTCAATGGTCCTGACCAAAGACCTAGAGCACATGTGTTCCTGCTGGCTGACTTTCGAAGAGCCTTGACGTGGTACAATGGGACTACTTGTTCTGCCTTCTAACTAGCCTGAACTTCAGCCTCAAATGTATTATTAAAGTAAAACGGCTGGACACTGACATATCTGCCAGGGTACGGGTGAGTGGCCTCATCTGAGACAAATTCCAGATACAAAGAGGAACACAACTGGAATGCTCCCTATCACCATTATAATTTGCACTTACGATTGAGCTTGGTGGCTGAGGGTTGACGCTCTGGCCAAATAACTTGAATGGTGCCAGGCATCTCCGAGCGAATAGCATTATATGCGGATGACGTATTAATATTTCTGGTGAAGCTCCAGGAGTGGGCGCCCCAAACCCTCCATATGCTCCACATCTTACTTGGGGCTCAACATAATCAGGCCAAATCCACAATATATCCTATTAACTGCCCATCTTCAGAACTGAAGTGGGCTTTAAATACCTTGGGGTCGACCTGACGACCAACCAACAGAGGGCTTGGATGATGATCATGGACATGGAGTTTTGGTCTAGGCTACTGTTGTCGGTTATGGGCTGCTCCTCAGTCTACAAGATAATAGCCTTATCAAGCCAACTTGATCAGCTACAGAATTATCCTGCCCCTACCTGCTCAGGCCTTCTTTAAAAACAGTTAATGCAATGCTGCGAGGTTTCCTGTGGAATCAGCCGGCCCAGAGACTTGCCCTCTCAAAGTGCTACAAGTTGCCCTGTGACAATGGCATTGCCTCTCCAGACATGACCTCCTATTATAGAGCATCACACTTGATTGTTATCAACGAATGCTGATGCCTAGTCTTTGCATCAGAACTCTGGGCAAGTAGGCGCACTCCTCTTTCACGTCTGCTCTATAGCAACCCCACAGTAGGATGACTCCCGCCAGTCACCAGGGTGGTGGTCCAGGTTTGGCTAGATTCTTACAGAGAATTGGGGTGGTTGAGACGCCTGACCAGATAGACACCCCTGTGGCATGTGACCTCACTGAGCTGGGTATCATCTCTGCAGGGCTTTAAAAGGAGGGATGCATCGTCATCTCTATGTTGGGAGACATCATGATAGAGAGATTCATCAGCATCTCTATGTTAGGAGGCATCATGAAGGGCACAGTACTTAAATCATTTACTGACTTACAGGACGAGTATGATGTGCACAATACTTCGAATTCCTACAACGCGAGCATGCACTCACTCCATACATAACATCTCTGACTGAATTACCAGACCATAATCAAATTGAAGCCAAACTCTTACTGGGGGAGCTGAGTACCCATAACATTTCGAAGGTTTAGCATAGCCTGGTGATCAATTAAAAAGGCACCTTTCAGCAGCCTACGGGCAGCCTGGGATGATGATCTGGGTTCACTATTGGATGACGATTGGAGGGAAGCACTTGCATCCCCCAGAGAGATGGCGATAGCCTCACAATTTCGAATGATCCAACTTAAGTACATCCACTGAGTCCACTTCACATGGGAAGGGCTACGGAAAATGGGGACGAAACCTTCTCAGGCAAGTCTGAGATGTGAAATACAAAATGGGACCTTCCTTCATACAATATGGAATGTGAGGTGTTGATGCCCTTTTAGGAGTGTGTGCTCCTATGCCTGGGTCAGATATTTGGATGGAGACTACCTAGAAATCCCATATGTACCCTGTTACACGTCACCATTGCCGTGGATAGTAACAGATCTATAGTGGCCCCAATGTGGCTGTCTCCAAAAGGGACATAGCCAAGGCTTGGAAGAGTAGAGAGCCCGTCAAGCATAGAGAGATGAAGGGTAGACTTAGACAGATGTATGAGCTTAGAAATCCCCATCTATGGCTCTAGAGGTTGTCCACAAAAACACTATAAAATTTGGGCGTGGTGATCCGGGTACAGAGGGATTCCTCTGGAAAGATGGAAGGCTACCACCCACTTAGTGGATGAAGAAATTAAAGCATTTGGAAAAGCGCAGTGTATGATTATTTGCATTTATCTCTGGATTGTGGTGGGTGGCAGAGAGGACAGGGGCTTACAGTAAAGGATATACAGGCTATACCTGCACAGCGGTGGAATCCATTGCCAATGTACATGTCTCTGTTGCACTCAATACATGTGATATTTAAAAAGTAATTCTGGGAGAGTCATTTTTAACAGGGTCGGAGTATGGATGAAGGATAATGAAATGATTAACCCTAGCCAATATGGGATTTGTGAAAGTCTAGGTACCCTTGAACAATGCTTAAATCTCCATTTAATTCTAGATAAATTTGTTGTAGCAAAGCGTTGCCCCATGTACCTGGCCTTCATGGATCTTATCTGTGCGTTCGATCGGGATAACCGATCTAAACTCTAGAAAATCCTCCTGAACTCGGTCCAGATGCCCCTCTGATGCTCTTTCTGGATCTTCATGCAGATCTGGATGCTAGAGTGCACTACAGCCCGGATGGTGTACTATCTCCCAACTTTAAAGTGAAGCGCGAAGTTGGGCAGGGTTGTCTTAAGGCACCCATTTGGTTCACTCTCTATATGAATATTTAATCACACATCTAATTCAATGTGATTGTATGTGCCCAGAATCAATGCCATACCGATCCCAGCTCTACTATATGTGGATGACGCAGGCCTGTTGGCGCGTACTCTGAGGGGCTTGGAACGACTGGTGGCCGCCTTTACAGATTTTATGACTGAGTTAGATTTAGAAAACAATTTTTCAAAAATTCCAAGAATGGCATGTGGTGGTGTATGTTCTGTGAGAAAACGGTGTCTGTGTCCAGGGGTGCCCGAGAAAGTGGATGCAAATATGGGGTAAATAGAATTCTTATAGGGGATAAATATGCACTCCGCCCAAATTTCCGGAGCGAACCTCCCAAGAGAACTTGGAGGTGTGAAGGGTGGGAACTACTAATGTATGGTGGACACTATTTACTGCAAGAGAATCAATTGTGTCATATTGATGTTGAAAGAAAAGTGAATACCGTATTCATTCCAAGCTATAAATGTAGGCAGTCAGTGGGTGCTCTATTTCCTATCTCTTTGCTAATTGCAAGTAGGCCACTCGCCCCACTGCTAGAAATGTATAAAAGACAACGTGTGCCGGTAGCTTCAAACAGGGCTGGGGTCTGGAGATATGAAAACACCAGCTTTTTGCTATTGAAAGATTGGATTACAATTGGACAACTTTGTCGTCTTTTATGTCTACCTCCCCTATGCACTGTGCCATGAGGAATTGTGCCTTCCATTTTTGAAGGCTTCGATTAAACTTGCACACCTTAAACTCTGGTTCTCGGTATGGCTGAATCCTCAAGCCAATCTTACCCACCTTCTCAAAAGAGATTGGTTAGAAAGCAACAAAGGCCTGAATCAATCTAGGCTCTCGTTGGTCAAACGAGCTTTTGATGTGTTGGGCTGGCTCACCTTTTTTGTACTCTATCTGTTATTAGTAAAACGGAGAGATTTAGGATTGAACCTCTGTTTATGGATTAGAGCCGAATTGATAGGGAGCAAGATGCAACGAAGAAACATTCAATCAGGGAAACCACTCTGCTGCAAACATCTCATGGCCCGGCGCCTTACCTGCTAAAATGCCAGGGTGGTGGGACAGGGCTCTGTTGACAGCTTCAGGCTAGGGATCATATGCTCTCAAACCTGTGTCCACTGAGGCAGCAAGATCGACCAACATCTGTATTTGCTCATGTCATGGGCATTTGATACAATCATTATTGCACTTTGTTTTTATGCACTTTTTCACTTTTTAAGGCCTTTGCTGAAACGACGTAATTTTATTCAACGTAGACCGGCTCTATGCTTTTTACAGATTTTACCGGGGATCAAGTTTGCTTTGCTGTTGTATCTTTTTTTAAAATTTGTTTTGAAATGTCGGGGATGATGCTTTTTCAAAATGACAAATGTATTGTGTTTTATAATAGGCACTGTCTGTATGTACTTTTATGACTATATTTACAGCCTAATATAGAATGTGTATATATATATATTTTTTTTTTAATCACTCCATCAGTAAGGCTATAGGCAGTAGTAGGGAGATTCACAGACACGCATGGATGCAATCCACTGGCTTTTCAGGAGACGTTCAGGCTACTCTTACGGACATGCCATTTGATGGTTTTCAACTGCTTGGGGATAAAGCAGATTTGGCCCTGGAGCACTTCAAAGATAGCAGGGCCACAGCACTCTCCCTGGGCTTTTCTGCCCACCCACAGTAGCAGTTTTGCCACTTTGAAGTTTTTGTAGGGGCAACCAATACAGTCACTGCCCCCACAGGTTCACCAATTTACACAGCCCTTTTGTGGCTGTGGTACTAATCGGAGACGGCAACAAGGACAGCGGATTCTTTGACAACCCCACCTTCTGTCCCCTCCAAGGCTGTTGGTGTGTCCTTACTTTCACACAGACACCCAGTCGGAGGCAGGATCCAACACTTCCTGTCAGGGTGGCAGGTGATAACTGCGGACATGTGAATCTGCAAATGTTTCAGTAGGGTTACACAGCACCATTTCTTGAAACCCCTCCACATCTACCACCATTCTCGGACCAGCTGACGGTGTGCCTTCTGTCTCTGTCATTTCCGTATTTTACAAACTGTCTATTGGGATGCTCAGTTAATTTTATGTCCTGAAGATGACCATGTATTAATAACAAAGGTCGAAACCCGTCGACGCAATTGTGGCCGCAATTAATGGAGGACACATTGTTTTGTTTGTTGTAGTTCCGGTGTTGCCCCGAAACTCCTTCTTTTATGTAATTTCTCCTTGTCTACCACTTGTCTGGTTGTGTATGTTTATCAAATATTATATGTACCAGTTTATAATTCTGAGCCTCTTGACACATTTTATTGAATACATTTTGTATGTTTTTCCCCCAAAAATATTTTTCTTATATGGGCCCTTCTTGCTTTTCCTTGTATTTCGGTGTGTGCAACGTTATACTCACAATTTTTGTTTTATTAATTGTTTATATATGTTTATGCTATGATAATTTTATGAACATTCTGAACCATTGTTTGGATTAAATATTGATTGCCCCTGGTTCAGGTGGTTAGGGCTGCCCCTGTGGTGGTTAATGATTTAAGTACAGTTGCTTAACTGCGAGGGCTCCTTGTCTCCGTTTCGATAATTGGTCTGAATTTATTATGGCTAATCTCGAAGTACCTACATATTCTGAGGAGTATATTTCTAGAATTAAGAATGGTCCATCACTGTTGGGATCTACAGTGGTGCAGCCAGTTGTTAGTGAAGCACAGGCACTGCTTGATGAACTAGAACAGTGCAGAAAAAAGCATATACGCACTACCTTGCATGCTCTTATGATGACTGAATATTTGAAAAAAGATGTAATACCGGTGGGATTGCAAGTACGCAATGTCCCGGTAATTTTCATCAATGACCCTAAGTTCAGAAAAGGTTTCAGCCATATTGGAGTAACCTGTTCTCGCCATTGACTGGTCCATGGCATTGATACCACTTTGCAACATAGCAAAAAAGAACTTGAAATAATTGCTGATTTAGAGAGACGGCTGAGGGAAGGTGATGTGGTTAATGATGCCAAAGCAGCCCTTGATAAAGTTAATAAGACTATTGCTGATTTTGAAAAGTTTGAGAGAAATAAAAAAACGTACAAAATGACATAGCAAACGTTAGTCAACTAAAGGCTCACCTATATCTACAAGATGAGTTTTATTCCCAGCCAAAACCTCAATATAATGAAAATTACCCTACATGGGGTCGTTTTAGAAACAATAATGCAATTACTTTTTCTGAATCATCAGCAAGCTCAGGTGATAAATCTGAGCTAGATACAAATTCCAGACCTGGTCCATCGATAGCAGGTTATAACTCGCCTTTTTTAGAACAGCGTGGGAGAGGAGAGAGGGGACGAGGGAAAATAAGGCTACCACTGCCTCCCCAATCACGATGGAACTTCCAATCAGGCGAGAGACCGACTCTGCGCAAATTCTACCAGTGGGGGCCACCTCAGTAACTAATTGGTTAATACTACTGAACAATTCTGTAGCTCCTTCAACATATTTGGATTCAACTACTATGAATACAGAAACTATTCCAATTTTTAATCTATCAAATCATTTATTGTCTATGGATGAGGTCTCCCTTTTGAGTAAGGGATTGAGCTTTGTCCCTACCGAGAAGTCTTCTCTTTTTGAAATTCAATTGGAACTCTTACAATTTTTTCGTAAACTGCGCCTGAAGGCATTGTTTTTGAATAACATGAGCAAAGATTGTTTTAATCCTTCTGGATTGAGAACTCTGTCGACTTTTAATCCATCGACCAGTAAAATGGCAGTTGAATTATTGGCCTTTGAATCTATGGTGCTTAAAGAAGTTGCAGGCCTGAATAAAAACTTTGAATACATACCTTACAATATTTCCCTGACTGAACGCCAAGCCCTTAATACACTGAAACAAAATCAGGAAGTGATTATAAAAAGTGCGGATAAAGGCGGTGGGATTGTTGTTCAGTCTATTGACAAATATAAATTGGAAATTAAAAGACAACTTAACAATGCTGAACATTATCGGATTCTTAGAACTAATCCTTTAGTTGAAATTCAGGAATCAATACTAAATGTGACAACTGATGCTAAATCGGTTGGTTTTCTTAGCAATAAAGAATGTTTTTTTAAATTCAAAGAATCCTAGGACTCCCCTATTGTACACACTCCCAAAAGTGCACAAGGATGCGGTAAATCCTCCTGGCCGGCCCATAGTTTCCGGCTGTTGGTCGGTCTTGGAACCCCTTTGTAAATACATTGACGTTTTTATTAAGGATTTGGCAATGACTACCAGGAGTTATGTACGAGATAGTAGTGACATCATTGTATAACTTGAAACAATGACATTCTGTCCTGATTCTGAACTGTTGGTGTGTTTGGACATTGAGTCCTTATACACCAACATTCCTAAAATACAAGGAATTGAGGTAATTGAGAGTGCTCTTGAGGAAAATAAAAATCTATGAGGCCTATGTGTCCCCATGTGCCCCCCCCAACGCTTATGTGCACATACATGTAACCTATGTATTTCCCCTCCATGGCCTTTCTATCATGATGCTTATGCTATAACGTGGCCTGCCATCATCCAGTCTCCCATGAGAGAAACGACAAATCTGTATTGAGGCCTACACGTTTTTCATCATGTTTTCCTGCATTTTCATGAAGCCCATGTTTATGGCTCAGCCAGAGCCGAAAAGAGGTTTCATGCCTCAGAACGCTCTGAAAGCTGCAGCTACGTATCCTTGGCCTTGCACACTTGGGCCTCAGCCAAAGGGGCCCTGTCACAAGGTACCGAGACAGTATTGAGCACGGTTATCTGCTTACTCCTACAGAGCCGCATTCCTGCCTGGTGAAGGAGGAATGAACGCGACCCATCTGCAAGGAGGGAGCCCAGCCTTACTGTCTCTTTTTGTGTGATTACAAAGCTCACGTCAGTGAAAAGCCCATAGCCCCCGTGCAAGACCTCTGCAGTAAATGAAGTAAATGAAGAAATAGATGCCACATCGGCTCTTGGTGATGAGCAACCTATGTCACAAATCAGTCCCTGCTCCAGACATCGGATATCAGATAATACAAGATGTGCTGGTCGTCCTGACACTGAAGGCCTCACTTCCAGACTTGTCCGGTTGCATAGCAACCCTCCCCAAGTCAGTTACACGTCATGCTCGAGTTGAGCACAAGCAAGGGAAAGTTCCAGTACAATTCCAGCAGATCACGCAACCCCCTCCAGGTATCCACCCACACATGACAAATTACCCATTATCATCAAGTGGACGCCCACATGGACGCCCACCTTCACGCCTACTTACACGCCCACATGCTCTTATCTCATTCTCTCTTGCTCTTTTGCTTACGTACAATTGAGAAATGTATATATACTGTACTCTGTGAATAATGTTTTGAGAATATTGAGAATACTTTTGAGTCCCTTTCCAGATCCCTTGTCGTGATGGTAATATTCTCCCTTTGACTCGAGTTATTGGAATAAAGCCCTTTATGAACCTGATACCACAGACTCAGCCTCTTGCTTTATGCATGATCTTATTTATATACTGAAATTCTGAGAGCGTAATATTTTATTCACGACATAATGGCGCCCGAACAGTTCAATCTCTTTCCCCACACGCCGGAGATGAGGGTCCAGTTTTGCCCCCTTCCATAGCCATGACGGACTTCAAGCGCGCACGTCGCGGGTCTTCCCGCCAACTCCCTCAGGCCAACGAAGGGGACGGACTGCGACCAGGCATCCAGACGAGGCGGTGAGGAACGCAGATTGTCCTACCCAGAGCCCACCTGCGAGAGAGCTGTGTCCGAGGTATACAGAGGCCCACCAGATTCCGAAGTTCCGAAGTATCCACGTCACGAGTCGAGTCCAGTCCAGTCTGGTCTAGTCCAGTCCAGAGTTTCCGAGGCCTTCTGTTCCGTTCCGTGCTTCCCGGTGAGTACCGTTGCTGGGGACGCATCTAGACGTGCACATTGGTTTGTGCCGGTCAAGACGGGTTTGGGTACACAGACCTGGTCTGCACTGTTTTAGCAGTGTATCTGTACTGTTTAGCAGTACATCTAGTATTATGCAGTTAGCTAGTTTTATTCTAATTATCGTTGTTCGTTTTAAAATGTTTTAATGTGTTTTAAATGTCGTGGTATGAGTGATTGTTCGATCTTCATTACTGTGTTTATTGTATTAATTGTGTTCAAGTCCGAGTAAGAATCAAGTAGCAAGGTTTAAGATGCCGTTATTCTCAAAATTAAGACAGATAAAAACTAGAAAAGGAATACTCGAGGAAGCCATTCCCATTCCACCTAGGGACACTCCAGGGTACTTTATGTACCATAAACATGGCCTAGATGCCGTATTATATCTCGATTTGTGGGTGGACTACACCAAGGATTTAGCAGAGAATCAGAGATGGCCCGCTGTTGGGACATGGGATGCAGATTGCATCATGAGAGTAGAAGAAGCATTATGGAAAAAGAAAGCCAGACAGTCACAGAAAAATGCCATTGAATTATGGCGTAAAGAATAGCATAGACGCATAGAGAAAGCGCTCAGAAAAGAGGATAAAAGTAGGGAGGATTCAGACAAAGCCCGAGAAAACGTATTAGTTGAGGAAGGTATCCGATTAAAAGCAGAACAAGTAGACAGACAACGAAACACTCTTATGAAAGAGAAAATGTAGACCAGCTCGGAAGGATGCCATTGAGTTTTGGCGCAAGAAGTCACATAGGAGGACAGAGTAAGTGTTTCACGAAGCAGAGAGAAGTAGACTGGAGTCTGGAAAAGCCAAGGAAAAGATGTTACAGGAGGAAGTGGAGCAGGTAAAATGAGCGCAGGCTGACAGAGAAAGAAATACTGACGTTGCTGGTATTTATCCCGTCCTTTCAGAGGACCTAGCAAGAGTGGCCCCAGTAGAAAGACCAGTTAGAGTGCCACCGCAAGTACCACGATACATATAATAATGATATAGTAGCCCAAAGGTTCTTGAGCCTCCCACCAAACGAACAGCGCATAGCTGGTGTTTACATGGTCCAACATTTGACTACGTTGTCAATAGGAAATTGAGAGGGGTGTAGCTAGAGAAGGGGCAACACCTGTGATTTGATGACACCCCTAATGTACAAAGTGTTAACGAAAAAATAATTCGTGAAAAGTTTAGCTTGAAAAAAGAATTGTGGGTATTTCGAATTTGCAAATTGTTCAAGAATACAGGTTTGTGTTCTTGGTGGTCCAGTGAGCCAATGTGCTGGGTCAAGTCGGTAAGATTATGACCCCCTGAGTGCAAATTGTATGTAAAAATAATTTTTCAATTGGGCGAATTATTGCAGTTTTTATGGAATTGCGTAGTCTTTTTGTCTTTGACAGCTTCAGAGTGAGGAGAAGGTGGGGGCTGTGTAGAGCAGAATGTGATACAGAAATCGGAGACAGATTCTGACCTTGTAGCCAGTGTAGGTGGGGGCCGGTGAGAGGAGCAGAACAAAGGCACTGCTTAGAAAGCTTCTCTGACATCGCATCTGTGTAATGCCTGCAGCCGGAGAGCCTTGGGGGCCAGGAGTAGGAAAAACAAAAACGTTGGCTGGCAGCCCAGGCTCAGGCCGCGCTGAGGGGCTATTTTTAGCTTCTCTGATAAGACAGGGCAGCTGAGAAATGTAAGTCGAGAAAGATTCCCTTGTTCTATTCTGTGCAAAACCAGTGCCCCGAGGAAATGTCTATGGAGAAGATTTGTTTTATTTTTTAGCAAATGTTATATTGCTTCTGGCCAGAAAGTAAAATGTTGCTCTTGCTTGGAATTTTAAGGGCTATATGCCTATATAAAAACGATTTTCAAATTCAGACATTTTTGAATTGTGGCCACAAGCTGCCACCAGTTGCATTGGATAAATGATCCAGTGGTTACGGGTCTGTGAGGAAAGATGGGAGATGCATCTTCGACTAGGACATGAGGGTACATTGTGTACGAAGATTCATAGCTCATTTTTATAAAAAAAAGACAGGTTCGTGTGTTCTTCATTTTTGATTATTGTTGCTGATCCTGTGTGTCAGACTTGACACGGTCATCATTGGGATGACCCACTGTCAGATGGGGGTGTATAGGGCAGGTAAATCAGTTATTGATTATAAGCCTGACAAATTAAGCAGGCCAGAATGTTCGCCTCTGAGCTGTAGGTACTGTAATTGCGCATCACTGCTCATTTATATATGTTAGTGTAATTGTCTATGCTTTCTGTGCTTGGTATACTGATGGCTTGGCATATGTATTTTATATATGTTTTGTTTTTGTGTTGTATTGACCAGTATGTTTAGCATTAATACAAGTTCTCCTGGGCGTTACAGAGATGGTCGTGACGACGTAAATCTTTGCGCTGCGCTTGGCTGGAACTTGTTCACAATTACTAAATTTCACAGACATGATATTAACTTTATCATGCTGTCAAAATAGCAGACAACACGTTATCAGTGTATGTCTAATTGGTATTGGAGATGAATAAAAGAAGAAAAAAGTTATGCAAGACTAAAATATGTATCACATGACTGCCTTTCTCTTATAGACAGGCAGCCTCGGTCATATGTTTCCAGATTGGACATTAAGGAACCATTATGATCTGTGCACTCGCATCTTAACTCTTGAAAGGCCTGTTTTAAATAAGGACTGCCACCCCAGAGTGACAAATGAGGCTCGGTATTTAGGGTAATGAGAAAATATCTGACAGGATTTCCTTTTTAAAGTTTGCTTTAGTAAGCTCATTCTTGTAAATGGTGGCGCCACAAGTTGACATGTTTTTTAATTAGGCTATTAGGTTTGAGCCTCTGAAGGGAGACGTTTGAATATGAAAGGCGAGGGATGCAATTTATTGTATAGGTGGAAATTATTGCAAAATGACTGATTTCTTTAGCAGATAAATTATTAATTATCAACATTAACGACTGTTCTTAAACTTGGTTTTCCGAATATTTAGGTAATTTAGCATTCCTATTAGGGCCTCCTAGCATTAATATTGACTTCAGGTTGGTGTAGGTTCACATAATAGGGACATTTGCATATGAGATGTCATTTGGCCAGCCTATGAGCTCACACAATGAAGTTTGTACATTTGCTGGAGGGATTTCTCTTGAATTTCAACTGCGCTGTGCATCTCCTATAATTTTGCTTACGCCCAGTTGCTACACGCAGGGGTAGTGTTTGACAGCAGTGGAATCTGTTTCAGATTTCCTCCTGTCAAAAAGGGGGGAAGGAGGAGAATATTGGCTTTCTGCTGGCCCCTGAGGAGGTTCGCTTCCCGCTAGCCCCTTAAGAAATTAAGCCCCTTAGAAATTAGCCCCCTTAGAAATTAAGCCGAGGAAATAGGTATGGTGCTTTCCCCTTTTTCTCATGTTTTATTGTGATCTTTCAGGGGAATTAGTTGTGGGCACCGGAACGTATTCAATTGATTTCTGGTTTTTCACAGCCCAAGACACAAAAGGAGGTACGTGCATTCATTGGCCTCACTTCATATTGCAGGCAGTGGATTCCCCAGTATGCTTACATAGCCAAGCCCCTAATACAGTTGACGACACAGGAGGCAGTTTCTACTAAAGTCCTCTCTTGGACACAAGAACACACTGTGGCATTTGAAGAATTAAAGAGAGCTTTATGTCAAGCACCAGTTTTAGCAAACCCTGATTACAACAAATCGTTTATGCTTTTTGTGACAGAGCGGGATGGAACAGCACTATCTGTCCTAACACAAGATCATGCAGGAAAACACGAGCCCTGTGCTTATTTTTCTAGTACATTAGACCCAGTAGCACAGGCTTTGCCTGCGTGCCTAAAATCAGTTGCAGCAACGGCCTTAGCCATAAGACAAAGTGACTCGATAGTGCTGGGCCACCCTCTGACAGTACAAGTACCACACGCAGTAGAGGTTCTCTTGAACCGGACACAAACACAACACCTGACTGTAGCTAGACTGACAGGCTATGAGCTAGCGTTATTTCAACCACACATAGAGATCAGACGATGCAACATACTGAATCCCGATACCCTTTTGCCCTCCAGTACAGAAAGCGTTTCACCACACGACTGTGTTGAAGTAATACATACCGTGACTAAACCAAGACAAGACTTGACAGACGTTGCACTCCCAGACCCCGACCTAACACTATAAGTTGACGGCTCATGCATGAGGACAGGGGCGGGAGAATTAGTGGCAGCATATGCAGTGACTACTGATACTGTAATAATAGAGACTAAAAGAATAGACATATTGTCAGCACAAGCAGCAGAGCTCATCGCCCTGACACAAGTGTGCATAAGAGCTAAGCACCTGAGAGTAAACATTTACCCCGATTCTGTGGCGAGAAAGAGGTTTCTTGACCTCTCATGGGGCCAAGATACAGCATGGCCCCCTTATTCAAGCCCTACTGGAAGCAATGCATTTACCAACAGCCATAGCTATCCTAAAATGTAAAGCACATACTAGAGCCACAGATACCATTTCCCAAGGCAATGATCTGGCAGACCGAACTGCTAAACAGACAGCTCAGACCCCACTAGACATGACAAAGTTACAGGTTCAATCAGTGTCCAACGCCATGACAGTTAGGGATCCTTCCAAGGATGTACAAGACATACAGACACATGCTACTATGGACGAATTAAAGAAATGGTCGGAACAAGGAGGGGTACTGACTGATCAGGGTTGGATGAATAAGGGCAAATCCACATGGTTTCTTCCTGATTCAATGGTACAAGTGATTATAAATACCGCACATAGTCCTGCACACTTAGGAGAGAAAGCAATGATAGATAGCTTACAGAATATATGGTTCAACAAGCACCTGCGTGCAGCAGCGAAACAAAAGGTCAGAACATGTATGATCTGTTGCCAATTCAATCCAGGTAAAGGCATTCCGATGGAACAAGGTGGATTCCATCCACCTGACCACCCTTTTGAAGTGCTCCAAATGGATTATATCCAAATAAACAGATGTAGAGGTTACAAATATGTCCTGGTACTAATGAAGCAGGTGTCCCTTCTGTTAGGGTATACCTGGAAATTCCATTGTGTGCGACATCCTGAAGCAGCAGGCCTTGTAGAAAGACATAATCAGACATTGAAAATTAGACTAGCAAAGATTTGCGCAGACAAAGGTGTAGATTGGATGGTAGCCCTACCGGTTGCCCTCTTTTACATGCGAATGGTAGCTCATTCTAGAACAGGCTTATCTCCCTATGAAGTGGTCTTTGGTAGACCACCAAATATGTGGGGCACTCCAATGCCTAAAAGATTACTGATGTTGATAGTAACATGCTGACAGATTACCTGGCTTCCTTGATGTCTGCACTACTCTCTTGTTGTTCGCAGGTTGCTGCCGCCTTCCCTGACAACACCCAGGTCAAGGGACACTCCATCGCTGATCCGGAACTTTGATAGATCAAGCCCTCTTAAGCCGAGGTGGAAGACGCCGAAATTGGTGTTGCTAACAACAAGGACCGCCGTTAAAGTCGAGGGACGGAAAGGATGGATACATCATTGCAAACGTTACTTTGGGAATAACTGTACTTTCCAAAAGAACACTGACTGCTTGGACTTTGAGCCCCCTTTTCTAGAGGAGACTCCCCAGCAGGAGTTAAACTTAGATCTAATAAGTCAGAACCCGTTTGATCAATTAAGTCCACTAGGTGGTGAAGCGGTTGAACATGTATTCTGGCTTGCATAAGATCTTGGACAATAAAAAAAAAAAAAAAAGAGCAAGATAAGAAGCAAATACTGTAAAATATTACGTGGTAGATGTATAGTGACTGTGATTTTTCTATCTCTTCTGTGCATCACGATAATATGTATCAGCTTAATACTACATGCTATTTTTTCTCCTATTGCCTCACTCTTATACTCCTCCACTAATGATACCATAAAGCACACATTTAGTGATCTGCCATCCCATGAGTTATCATATCGACTTGCCTTACGCAGCAATACCTTTATTCAGATGCTGCACCATTCACATCAGGTTAGCAATGCTACAGACTGCTGGGTCTGTGGCCGATTTCCCCCGTATCAGAAGGTAAAGGGAGTGTTGCCTCTTTTTCCTTTTCCGTTCTCCCATAATGGTTCTTGCGGAGCATGGTTTACCTTAATGACATCCATCAACGGTGATGCCAAAGAATGTCAAGACAAGGAGTGTAGGGGCGAGTGGGTATGGGGTAACTTGAATAAAGTCATGAACAAAGCATGTTTCCCAGATGAAGAGGGACTTCCCCAAATGAAAGGTACAGATCTAGAAAATGAAGAGTATCTGCAAGGAAATGTGACCCTCGACTTTATAGTGTTGAATGTCAAGCCCATACACAATTTAGGTCCATCCTCAATTACAGTCCTGCCAGTAAAAGGGAACTTGTGTGTCAGAAAAGAAGGCTCAGTACATTTGGGGCACAGTGAGTGTGATACTATAATAGTATTCAAAGACAAAGGAAAGTCCTATTTCAGAGCATCACGACACACCTACTTTATTTGTGGCCAGACAGCCTATGTGCAACTGCCCTTAGACTGGGGTGGGACGTGCTACATATCATTTCTTTCATTCCTAATAACGCACCGTCTGTATACAAAACAATAACAAGGCTCCACAAGATTGCCCAAAGCATACATCAAGACCCAGGCACGTGGACATGGTCCGGTTGGCTCTGGGGATTAATATCGGCTTGGGGATGGAAAGTGTTGACAGTCTGTGGGTTGATACTATTAATGATATTCAGCTGTTGCCTATGTCTGCAGTGTGGCCCGGCCATTTGTGGCCTGTGTGCCACTGCATGTGTTCCACATCCCCATTTACAAAGCATTGAAAATGGAAAAATAATGCTGCAAGAACAGATCGACTGTCTCATGAAAATAGACGTTACATAGGGGGTTCACTAGGGTACAAGGAGGGAATGAGGAAAATAAAAATCTATGAGGCCTATGTGTCCCCATGTGCCCCCCCCAACGCTTATGTGCACATACATGTAACCTATGTATTTCCCCTCCATGGCCTTTCTATCATGATGCTTATGCTATAACGTGGCCTGCCATCATCCAGTCTCCCATGAGAGAAACGACAAATCTGTATTGAGGCCTACACGTTTTTCATCATGTTTTCCTGCATTTTCATGAAGCCCATGTTTATGGCTCAGCCAGAGCCGAAAAGAGGTTTCATGCCTCAGAACGCTCTGAAAGCTGCAGCTACGTATCCTTGGCCTTGCACACTTGGGCCTCAGCCAAAGGGGCCCTGTCACAAGGTACCGAGACAGTATTGAGCACGGTTATCTGCTTACTCCTACAGAGCCGCATTCCTGCCTGGTGAAGGAGGAATGAACGCGACCCATCTGCAAGGAGGGAGCCCAGCCTTACTGTCTCTTTTTGTGTGATTACAAAGCTCACGTCAGTGAAAAGCCCATAGCCCCCGTGCAAGACCTCTGCAGTAAATGAAGTAAATGAAGAAATAGATGCCACATCGGCTCTTGGTGATGAGCAACCTATGTCACAAATCAGTCCCTGCTCCAGACATCGGATATCAGATAATACAAGATGTGCTGGTCGTCCTGACACTGAAGGCCTCACTTCCAGACTTGTCCGGTTGCATAGCAACCCTCCCCACGTCAGTTACACGTCATGCTCGAGTTGAGCACAAGTAAGGCAAAGTTCCAGTACAATTCCAGCAGATCACGCAACCCCCTCCAGGTATCCACCCACACATGACAAATTACCCATTATCATCAAGTGGACGCCCACATGGACGCCCACCTTCACGCCTACTTACACGCCCACATGCTCTTATCTCATTCTCTCTTGCTCTTTTGCTTACGTACAATTGAGAAATGTATATATACTGTACTCTGTGAATAATGTTTTGAGAATATTGAGAATACTTTTGAGTCCCTTTCCAGATCCCTTGTGGTGATGGTAATATTCTCCCTTTGACTCGAGTTATTGGAATAAAGCCCTTTATGAACCTGATACCACAGACTCAGCCTCTTGCTTTATGCATGATCTTATTTATATACTGAAATTCTGAGAGCGTAATATTTTATTCACGACACTCTGGATACTCGTCCAGCCCCTATGGTGGTACCGACTGATTTTATTATTGATTTATTGACAATTTCTTTAACTAAAAATTATTTTGAATTTGATGGACAGTTTTATTTACAGATTAAGGGCACTTCAATGGGAGCTTCTTATGCCCCCAATTTTGCTATTTTGTTTGTAGACAACTTTGAACAGAACTATATTTATGACTGTAGACAAAATCCTTATTTTTCTAGCGTACGCCATTGGCGACGATATATTGACGACATTTTTTTCATTTGGACTGGGACTTGTTTTGAACTTACTGAATTTTTGAATTGTTTAAACTCCTGTTCATCTGATTTAAAATTTACTTCCCATTTCAGTAAGACTCATATTGATTTTTTGGATTTTACAATTTTCCCCTATGAAGGGGGATTGACAACGAAACTTTTTACAAAACCTACTGCCCGAAATACATTGCTTGAATATTCAAGCAATCATCCGAGAGGCTTGAGGGATGGTTTGCCCTTTGGGCAGTTTCTGCGTATTCGTAGAAACTGTTTCTTTAGAGATGATTATTTTTAAGAAGCAGGCTAATTGGCAGAGAAATTATGACAGCGTGGGTATCCGAGAAAGTTGGTTAAGAGATCCATGAAAAGAGCATGGTATAATCACCGTGAATTCTTGCTGACACCTAAAACTAAAAAACAAACTAATAGGATTCCTTGCGTTACCACCTTTGAGACTCAAAGTAATTGCATTTCAGCAATTATTCGAAAATATTGGCCTTTAGTTATGTCTACAGGAATGACTAATGAAGAACCCCTTTTTTCATATAAAAGAGGGAAGAATTTGCGTGATCATTTGGTTCAAGCAGCTTTGCCTAGAGCTGAAACCCCTAATTTAACAACTATGTGGGGCCTGAACAAAAATGTGGGACACTATAGATGTGGCGGCTGCCTCGTGTGATTCCAGCCTAAATACAAAACAAACCATCCATGCTAATATTTGTCATGATTTGCGGGAACATTCTAATTGTAACACGCAAAACGTGATGTACGCTATTTGGTGCCCTTGCGACTTGATTTATATCGGGCAAACGACTCAAAAAGTTAAAATACGTTTGGGCCAGCATAAAAGTCGCATCAGATGTAAGACAGAGAATGCGCCCTTAGTAGCTCATTTTTTGGAATTAAATCATGCGCCTTCAGATATACAATGGCAAGTTATTGAAGTAGTGCGCACTCCCCCGAGAGGTGGTAGCATTGCCAATATCCTGAATAAATGTGAATACCGTTGGATCCTCCGCTGTGATAGTATAAACAAAGGTTTGAATACTATGGAAGAATGTCGTAGGATCTTTAACAATAATTTCATGTTTTCATGAGATGTAGTGGGCTGATCCACTCTTTAGCTTTAATGTATGGCATTTAGATGAGGCAACTTATTATTATCTGTTATGCTTGGCTAAAAATATTTACCATCTTGAAACACTGTTCATAATGTGCATTGTTACAGATTAAGATAATTTGTTTGAACTAATTAAAAAATCCTCATGAACATTGTCTGAAATATGATTGCATATTGTAAGAATCTTGGCCCAAAGAGAATCCAGATGTAATTTGGTTGCCATACATGTATATGAATTCTTTACATTTAATGTTGATAATATACTCTGACTATGGGTTATTGATATGAATACTAAGCAGTTATATACTGCATTGCAAACTGTGATATTTGATACATATGGTTGAATTGTATTTGAAAGTCATGCTGTTCAAAATGTTGACTTTTATTATGTAAGTTAAAAATATATGATTGTCATTGTGATCTCTCCCTTTTCTTTTCTTTAACAAAAGAGAGATCTTTTTGGAAACTGACAATGATTTGCTATCATGCAAATGGACAATGATATTGTTTGTTTACTACTATATTCTTTACACGTTTTTATTTCATTTACGGTATATAATTTTGTCACTTTATTATCTTTTGGTGTTGGTTTTAACATCTAACTCAGGGATGTTCTCTTAAACGTGTAAATCGGCAATCGGAGCGTTTAGTTTCACTACCCCTACCTAAAATGGCGCGGATGTAGGCAGTCGATGTACCCGAGTCCTCTTTTGTTTTCAAAATCAGTTCACGGCGTCCTAGAAATGCAGATGTACTGAGGAACGCCGAGTAGGAGTTGTCGTTACCTTGCAATCGAGTTGCTGCGCGATGTGAATTAATTTCCGCTAAGCGTAGACTAATTTCTAAACATTGGTGCCTCACTTGCTTTCTACCCCTTGGAATAATTTATATAACCATTTATCTCGCTGCAATAACTCTTCGACTTACTAAGGAGTGTTGCTTCGGTCATTATTTGGATCGTGCGCATAACAGGAGCATCAAGAAAATAAATTATCCTTCGTTGGCCAGTGTTGCCTGATTAATTTTAGCAGGTATTACACTTTTTATATAACCTATGGGATAGATGTTGGCGCTATTAACATCGATAATGGTATAATTGCGGCCTTTCGGGTTTAGTAAAACCGTTTGTTGTGACTTAAACTTCGAACTGAGTCACGAGTTCCTGACCCTTGCCTTATATATTTTTTACAGCTATGAAGGTCATTTAATTAGCGGAGATAAATTGAATACTTATTTCAAATAATAAATAAGTAAGTGACTTTAATATATTTTGATTCACCGTGTAATAAGTCACACTAATAAACATGAGACATAGATTTTTCAATTTCTTTTTTATAGAATTTTTTTAAAAAGCTGATATCTTCTCTGCTTGCTCTTCCGTATATAATTGTAAGTAAGTGTTGTGCAGAAATAGAATGCACACATGTACTTTGATTTTTGAAAGGACTGACGTTTTTTCGTTTGGGTGGCACAATTTCTTATTTTGGTTTTCAGTTTTTTCCTATGTGCACGGTCTAATATTAACACAATTTTTGTCATCATGAATTGGGTGTGGTGAGTGGGTTTCTTTCCCCCTCCCTCCTTCTTTTTAACTTCTTCTTAGTGGTTTTAGGAAAGCACACTTTTTAAAGAGCCCTATTACTTTTTCTGGCCCATTTTTAAGAATAAGTAGTTAAATAAATGCTATTATGTAATTTCTGTATTTTACAGACTGGCTATTGGGATGCTCAGTTAATTTTATGTCCTGAAGATGACCATGTATTAATGACAAAGGTCGAAACGCCGTTGACGCAATTGTGGCCGCAATTAATGGAGGACACATTTTGTTTGTTGTAGTTCCGGTGTTGCCCTGAAACTCCTTCTTTTATGTAATTATTCCTTGTCTGCCACTTGTCTGGTTGTGTATGTTTATCACATGTTAAATGTATCAACTTTTAATTCTGAGCCTCTTGACACATTTTATTGAATACATTTTGTATGTTTTTCCCCAAAAAATCTTTTTCTTATATGGGCCCTTCTTGCTTTTCCTTGTATTTCGGTGTGTGCACCGTTATACACATAATTTTTGTTTTATTAATTGTTTATATATGTTTATGCTATGATAATTTTATGAACATTCTGAACCATTGTTTGGATTAAATAAAAAAATTCTGTCTCTCTGGCACCTGGAAGTAAGAGCTCATTTTGCCAAAGGAGCCAAAAAGAGGGCCCTAGTGCCAGAATTGGTTGTGGTTCTTATTCCTGTGACTTCCTGGTGCTGATAAAAGAAGCATATTAGAACACCACACTCTAAATGCCTTTCTGAAAAAGGACTAATTCAAGATGTTGACCTTGACTCAAGTCTTATCTCCCCTCGTGCCTTGAAAGCAATGCTGGGCCTGCAGGACATTTATTTTTACATCCCCATTCTGCAGGCCCACACCGTTAACTGTGGTTCAGGGATGGCCACAAGCATTTTCAGTTTGCTGTGCTCCTCTTTGGCCTTACCAGTGCCCCTTAGGTATTCGAGAAAGTGATGGTGGTGATTGCAGCTCATCTTCGGAGCTCAGGGATTCCAGCCTTCCATTACTTCAAAAACTGATTGTTGAAGGTGAGTTTGCCCCAGGTAGTTCTCTCCAACCTCCAGACTAGGGCAAACCTGCCAACATTGGTGGCATTTCCTATCAACATGCTGAAGTAACACCTGACTCCTTCACAGATGCCCCCCACCTTCATCTTAGCCATTCTGGACACTGTTAAGTTTCCCACCTTTCCCCTAGAGAAAAGTGTCCAGGATATTCAGGCTATGATCCCAATATTTCAACCTCTGTCTTGAATCTCAGTGAGGATGACTCTGAGGCTGCTGGGACTGATTGCCTCCAGCATCCTGCTGGTCTAGCATGTCGTGTAGCATATGCAGGTTCTGAAATCATAGTGGGCACAGCACAGGGGGATCTTTCTGATATGGTCCACATTTCGGAGCAGACAGCAAAATATATGCAGTGGTGGATGCGCGGGACCATGATAGGGGCAGTGGCAGACCCCTCTCCTTGCTCAAAGAGGTGACCGATGCATCTTTTGCATAGGGGTGACTATCTGGGAGATCAAAGGCGCCTGGTCTCCAGGTGTGGCCAGGTTCCATAGCAACCTTCCAGAGCTGAGAGCCAGCCACCTAGCAATGAAAGACTTCCTCCTGCCCTCCATCATAAGTAAGCTGGTGCAGGAGCTTAAGGACAATATCACGCCATATGTTACTGCAACAAGCAGGGCGTGGTGGGCCGTGGACCCTATGCAGGAGGCTATGCGTTTCTGGACCTGGCTGAACCACCAAGGAATTTTCCTGGTGGCACACCATCTGGCGGCTTCCTGGAATGCCAGAGCAGATAAATTAAACAATCAATGCCTTGAGAATCACGAATGGCAGTTGCATCCAGAGGTAACTCAGGGCCTTTTCTGCGAATGAAGAGAACTCTGGCTCTATTTAATTTCCACAGCCAAGAATGTGCAATGTCAACCCTTTGCATGTCAGGTTTCCTATGTATTTCTTACTCAGAGAGTCGTTCCACATAGAGTGGAACTCAGGACATCTTTCCACCTTTCCACAGATACTTCACCAGCCCCAAGAATATCAGGACAGACTGGGCCAAAGCCATCCTAGTTTGGTGGTTGTGTTGTCCCTATCTAAGCAAGTTCTTGCATTGGGTATTGCTAAGGGGAACTTGTTGGCTCCATATGCCTTTTTACGGTTGCAGGACCAGCCTTCGTTGTTGTTTAATTCTTCGGCTGTAATGCGGTTCCTCAAAGGATCCAACAAATGTTTCCCCCTTTTTGTTTAGTCATGCTCCAGTCGAACTTTAGTTCTGTCCCCACATTCCTCATGTGTAGGCCTTTTCAGCCCCTCTGCAGTTGTTGTCTTAGACTCCTTACCCTCAAGATAGTCTTTCTTGTCGGGATAACATCAGCGTGATGGGTTAGTAAGATTCAGTCTCTGTTAACCCACCTCACACTATGTTCTACCTGGACAAGCTCGTCCTCCTGATGCATGCTTCCTTCCTTCGGAAGGTGGTGACTCCATTTCAAGTTGGTTAGAACAGCACCCTCCCACTGTTCTTTGCTCCACCTCACCCCTCAAACAAGGAAGAAAGGCTTCACCGGTTGGATTTGAAAAGAGCCCTCTGCTTCTAAATCGGTCATACTAACAACATTGAGTGGACGATCAACTATTAATTAGGTTCACTAGAAAGGCACAGCTTTGCAGAAAAGGTCCGTCTTCCGTAGGATTGGACTCTGCATTAAGATCTGCAATGCACTAGCAAAATAGTAGCCTCCTCAAGGCATGCAGGCTCATTTGACCTGAGCTAAAGCTACTATCACTGCGCTGGCCCTTGCAGAGCCTATTCTAGACATCTGACAGGCTGTTACATGGTCATCACTCCATACGTTCATGAGGTACTATTGTTTGGACTAGCAATCACTAGAAGAACTCCACAAAGTGTGGAGGGGGGAACAGGAGGCACGGGGTGCTAGGAGCTAGCGGCCTCCATAACTACTATTGACCACAAGAAGCTGCTCCTAGTGTGATGTGACCTTACTACAGTTGTGAGTTAAGTGTGGACATCTCACAAAAAGTGACGGACTGGCCTCACACACCACCTGGTGTCATGCTTCATCATCGGCCAGTCCTCGCCCTCCAAAACCTTCGTTTGATGGAGGGCGGGCATACACCTGGAGACAGGGATGCACTTCTAAACTAAAGAGTGGGGGCCCATGGGGTAGAACGTGAAGTTAAAAATCATTATAGTTACTAAAAAATATTTTTAATGTGATCAGTAACTATATGATGCTAAAAACAAATAGCGGCAGGTGGGGTATTTTAGGTGTCCCCTAGCCGTCTAGTGTTAGGTCGACATGTTTCTGCCTTCTTGGCCCGAGCGGGTCCAGGGCATTCATCAGGACCTAGGTTTACAAGAAGAGGGCTCCGTTCTTACCAACTCGTGGCAAGAGAATACCACTGCGCAGGTGTGGCGAAGGCCACACTCCACTACCTAGATGGCTTCCAACTGTAAAGCCTATAGAAAAAAATCAAAACAAACAAATGTATCTGTATACACAACTGTAGAAGAAAGGTCAAAGGTGAAAACATAAGCATCAAGATAAACGCATGCGTAATTATCTTAAAGTGAGTGACTAATCACGTGACATGTGCCACTCTACGTGAGTACACAAACATGTTTGAGAGTCAAAAGTGCTCTCATGAGGCTTACCCTAGTAAGAAAGACTACTTGCCACATGGGGGGATAAAGGAGGAGACACTCCTGTTCAGTCTACAGGGAGAGAAGAAGGATATAGTAATAGTCAACAAACTGAAAATGCCCAGAACGTGGACCCTTGCAAAACCTGGAATCAGGATGGAACCACAATCATTCCACAATAAACCCACAAAGGGGTTAAAACAGCGCGAAACCACCATTCATACTCTTACTATCTGAGGCAGGGTGTCCCGTGTTCAGCCTACGGTGTTGCTCCTCATCCGCCCGAATTTGGGAGTGAGACCGCAAGGCGAGTTTAAATAGCGTGCTTAATGGAAAAATAGGAAACAGCCTGGAGTGATCACGGCTGTGCGGCAGTTCCTGGTGCGGTGCATCCGGGGTCCGGAATAATCGTAGTGGCGGCGCATGCAGTGCAGTGCCTGGTTGTGTAATGGCCGATTGTGCGGGCCTATAGGAGCGTCCAGGCTGAGTCTTGTGCCCAAATAAGGAACGAGTCAGGGGATCCGCCCAGGGAAGGCGGTCCCGTGTGGGCGTGCGCGTCCGAGGTTGTCCGGGGAACACTATGATAAACCAGCCCCTCAACCAACAGGGAGAAAACAACGGTTTAGACCAACACCCCAGAACTGGACGTTCAGCTCTGGAGAGGAAAGAAGTGACAGTAGCGGCGATGAGGGCCAAGGACCACAATTCCGGAAACCTATGGGCTATCACCATCCGATGATGCAGGGTCCACAACCTCAACCTCCACCCTTCGGGTTTTGGCCACAACCATTTTACCAACCAGGATTTGGTTTTCCACATGGCCAACCGCCTTTTTTGTTCCAGGGCCGTGGCAGAGGGAGAGGACGCCAAAAACGAAGAAATACGAGGGTCCAGTGGGAAGATCAACCAGAGCCACAGCGTGGTGTAGTAACCAGGAGCAGAGGGAGAGGAGAGATGCCCTCGACGAGCAGGGAGTAACCAACATAGTGAATATCAGTAAATACACACTCTCACAAGACGAAACAACCGTCCTTTCTAAAGGGCTGGGATTCGTTCCCACACCCCGAAATGACCCCTTTGCTCTTCACACGGAATTGGCCCAATTCTTCAGGAAAATCAAACTCCGCTGAACACGGGACACCCTGCCTCAGATAGTAAGAGTATGAATGGTGGTTTCGCGCTGTTTTAACCCCTTTGTGGGTTTATTGTGGAATGATTGTGGTTCCATCCTGATTCCAGGTTTTGCAAGGGTCCACGTTCTGGGCATTTTCAGTTTGTTGACTATTACTATATCCTTCTTCTCTCCCTGTAGACTGAACAGGAGTGTCTCCTCCTTTATCCCCCCATGTGGCAAGTAGTCTTTCTTACTAGGGTAAGCCTCATGAGAGCACTTTTGACTCTCAAACATGTTTGTGTACTCACGTAGAGTGGCACATGTCACGTGATTAGTCACTCACTTTAAGATAATTACGCATGCGTTTATCTTGATGCTTATGTTTTCACCTTTGACCTTTCTTCTACAGTTGTGTATACAGATACATTTGTTTGTTTTGATTTTTTTCTATAGGCTTTACAGTTGGAAGCCATCTAGGTAGTGGAGTGTGGCCTTCGCCACACCTGCGCAGTGGTATTCTCTTGCCACGAGTTGGTAAGAACGGAGCCCTCTTCTTGTAAACCTAGGTCCTGATGAATGCCCTGGACCCGCTCGGGCCAAGAAGGCAGAAACATGTCGACCTAACACTAGACGGCTAGGGGACACCTAAAATACCCCACCTGCCGCTATTTGTTTTTAGCATCATATAGTTACTGATCACATTAAAAATATTTTTTAGTAACTATAATGATTTTTAACTTCACGTTCTACCCCATGGGCCCCCACTCTTTAGTTTAGAAGTGCATCCCTGTCTCCAGGTGTATGCCCGCCCTCCATCAAACGAAGGTTTTGGAGGGCGAGGACTGGCCGATGATGAAGCATGACACCAGGTGGTGTGTGAGGCCAGTCCATCACTTTTTGTGAGATGTCCACACTTAACTCACAACTGTAGTAAGGTCACATCACACTAGGAGCAGCTTCTTGTGGTCAATAACTATTGTTTGGACTGCCAAGTCCGCCCAGTAGGCCACTTTGCTCCCTCAGTTGTTCAAGACTTTTCAGTTTGAGACAGTTTGTGGACCCACCTCTTAGTAGGTATTGCTTGGGTATCTATTCAGAATGTGAGGAATCTGCTGTTAGAAGTCTCTATCAGAAGAGCAAGTTGCCTACTTTTGGCAGTGTTCCTTCTGGTAGAGACTCTATCTAACCGCAGATTCCTCACTGACCTATCCACCTCCCCAATCTGTGAACTGGTCTCTTCACATAAAAAGTTGTCAATTGAGGAATCTAGAAACTGGTCATGACCAATCAATTTGCCTCAGTATATGTAGCTGACAAGAAAGCAACTCTTTGTCAGCATGCATGAGTAGAGCCCTTATAGGCCTGCGCACATCACATCCGGGGTGGAAGTACTTGGAACAGAGCTGCAGGTCCCCCATGGGAACTTCTAGAAAACTTTCAGAATTTCATCCGATGTCTAGATAAATATTCAAAAGATGAGGATTCTCAACCAGAAAGAGGATTACAGAAGGTAAGCAACCTGTTCTTTAATCTTGTATTGGGAAAAAATCTCCTTCAGTCAACTGTTTCATTTGTGACGTGTGTACTACAGATTGATAAATAGGCACAGATAACCGAGAATGAGGATTACAATTGCGTTTCCTTCTGTCTCATTACAGGGCTAGCCTAGGTGAGGAAACATTTGGAGGTTGTAGTGATGGATCAGCATCTGACATCTGGAGAAATGTTTTTGTAGCCATTTACAATGGAGATTCTTCACTTGTTAAATATCCTCATAAGGAAGGCTAGACCCACAAACCTTTCCATAGCACTCTGTCTCCAGTTGGTGGTGCTGGCTCCATCTTTCTGCCAGAAATGCACCACAATGATGTCACTGCAGCCAAAAAGCGCCCAGTGTCCATTTTACTGTATCTTTAGAGGTAGAGATGAGAAAATTGTAATCATTTCGCAACTGTGCAGTGCAGTAGTCTAAAGTGCAAGTTATGTTCATCTTTCAGAAAGTTCAGGCAGATGGGACCGATGAGGAATGTCAAGTAACTGGGATTCAACCAGAAACATCTTTTTCTTCCTAGATGTACAGATTGCTCACATGAATAGATTCCAAAGCAGTACCCTCCCAGATTGTGGGCCTGATGTCAGTCCAGGAAATCCTCCAATACTATGCAAGCGAAATGGCCATACCTTCTCAACTCAGAATCTAAAAAATAAGGCTTGGCGTACATGTCAAGACAAGCCCATGTCTCCACACAACTAATCTCGGCCATGGAAGTACCCCTGGCTAGTGCTGAGGTGAAAGTTTATACCCTGGTGGAATAAGGGGTGGGTTCTTCTTTGCAAGGGTGTAGTGCAGTAGATCTTTATACACAGAATTATCCATCTGGATACAGTCTTCATTTGAACTACCTTGCATTTCTTGCCTCATGTGCACCCCAGAAAGATCTAGTCATCAGACCTGATTTCTTACGTTCAGTCACTGTAAAAACTGACCATCCTTCAAGCGTGCAGCCAGTGTAATCTTTCTCCCTTTGGGATTCTGTAGTCCTCAGGATCAATTCGTTTGGAAAGAAGAATATGTGTGGGGGGGGGGGTAAACGTTCAGTGCTTGTAACCCACTGACGCACCTAACCAAGGTAATGGCTACAAGAAAAACTGTTCGGAATGTTAGTAACCACCACTCTCAACTGGAGATTTGAAAGGAGAAACCATTAAAAAGTCAGCAGATGGTTTAAATCCCTTAGAGCTCTGGAGATTGGGATGTAGTACCTGCCCCGCCAACTGAGAGTGGAGGTCCACCGCGAGTAGTGGCCAGAGCATTAGGTATAAATAGCTGCTCGGAAGGTCTGCATAGTAGACCCTTCTCTGCCAGTTTGGACCACTGAATATGACTTAGGCCTGGTGCTGGCAAAACTTCCTCAAAACTAGAGGAATCAAGGGGATGTGAGGAAATGGGAAGTTAAGTGGAAAGATCCACCTCAAACGAAACATGCCCCCAAGGCTCCCTGCACAGGATACTAGAGGGCACAGTACTGCAGACAATGGGCATTTTCTTGAGTGGCAAAGAGGGTGCATCACATGGAAAAGATACGCTGAGCCACCTCTGGTTGGAGACACCATTTGTGATCAGCTAGTTGACTGACTGTTGGCGATGGTGTTCAGCAAACTGGCCAAATGACTGGTGGCTAGCCGTATTCCATGCTGATGCACCTAAGCTCAGATCTTTTGCAACTCTCAACAGAGTGGTTGATATCCAACTTCTCCCTACTTGTTGATATATCACTTTGTATTGTCTGTCAAGATATAGACAGACCTACTGAAAAGGGAAGCTTGGAATGCCTGGAGCACCAGCGGAATTGCACTCACTTCTAACAGACTGATTTGCAGTGTCTCTTCTTCTGGTGGATACTCCTAACCGCAGTTTCATACCCTTTTGAATTTCTCCAGGTGCCAGACTGGATCCGGAATACACAAACATAGTGCTGCTGTGTGGCAGTAGGTGGTACTGTGTGTCTCCGTATCAATGCGTTCTACTATGGAAGTGACAGAGCAACGTATAAGCATCACCCATACAGGCTGACACTGGTTCCTTTCTTTCCACACCTTCAGATCCAGAGCTCTACTCCTTCCTTCTTCACTCTGTGAAGAGATTTTCTTGAAAAATATTTCTTCTGTACTAGAGAACAACAGGATTTAAGCCTTGAAGGAACTATCACAAGGAGATGTTTGTCACAGATCCCCATGACATGTTCCTCTGGTGCCTAGGGTTGTTGCAACACTTCAACATCTCCGATAACTGAGCCCAGATGAACCCAAAAGCCATCCATGAATGTGGAAAGTCCAGCACTGGTCCCGCTCCAAGTCGAGGGCAAGGCTCCACTACCACTCTCACTTCCAAAATCATTCCTGAGGCAGATCTTCGTGGGCAAGGCTTTTGGGTACGTTGAGGAAGGAACATAAGAAGTCCAAGCAGGACTCAGCCCTTTCAGGCCAAGAAGGCGTGAGGCGATTACTGTGCCTCCGGGTCTCACTCTCGTTCTTCTGAGAAACCAATTCCATTCTTGAATTGCCAGGTCCATCAGTATGTCACAGCAGGTGGGAGGCTTTTTGAGAAGCTATGCTGCTTATCTTTGCTATACTTTCGGCTCCTCCTGGTGTGTTTTGGGGCCCTAAAGATCCATAAGGAGTCCAAGTAGAGTTACTGCTGGCAGGTTTTGCTGCAGCACTATCTGGGGCTCATGAGCCCCCTTTGGATTCCGTACCAACATCTTGACTGGGGTTGAAATCCACACCTGTCCCTCTGTTAATGACATATCTCTTAGGCGCCCAAGGCAAAGAAAGGGCTGACCACTTCCTGAAGAAATCTCGGACTTCAGATTTGTCACAGGTAGTCAAGAGATGTGATTAGAGGTGAAGCACAATAAAAGGGGGAAAAACTGGATGCAGGGAAAAAAATCTTCCTGCAAACTTAGTCAATCAACAGGGAAAGCAGAGAAACAAAGTGTGGCGACATTTCAGAATATAGAACATACTGTAATGTAAGGGATGATGCTTTTGGTATGGGAAGTGTGGAGATTCTAAGGCGGATGATCATTCTGCTGGAATCTGCTGGAAGTTACTGATGGTGTACTTTTGACTGCGAATGAAAAGTGAATAGAAAAGCACCAAGGATTGCGTTTGGTTACTACATTTTTTGGCGATGAGGCGCTCTGCACAGAGGGCAGAGATTGGTGACTTAACTTCCACCTCTGTAAAAACTCTATTTACAAACCCCTTTTACTTATCCAAAAGCCTCCTCCTACTGCTATTACCGAAAAACAAAAAAATCAAAATCCTTCACTCTTCTATCCCTTTCAATCAAAATAACAGACTAACATGTTCACTTCTCAAATTCCATATTCCACTATACTAATTCACCACTAATCCTTTATGGGTTCCAGAGTAGCGTGCTACTCGCCTATAAAGCGTTTCAACACCCCTTCAGGGTTACAGGCGCTATATAAATACAAACCTCTTTTCCTCTTCTATCCCGCCACCTACCCTTCTCTATCCAAATAACTGAATAACATATCCACCACTCAAATTACTTCATATTTCACTATACTAATTTTCAACACTAATCCTTTATGGGTTCCGGAGTAGCATGCTACTCGCCAGAAAAGCGCTTCAACACCCATCAGGGGTAACAGGTGCTATATGAATGCAAACCTTCCTTCCCCGTCTATCCTTCCACTGTGCTTCTCACTCCAAATAACTGACTAATATCCACCACTCAAATTACTTTCATATTTCACCATACTAATTCACCACTAATCCTTTATGGGTTTCCGGAGTAGCGTGCTTCAACATCCCATCAGGAGTAACAAGCGCTTTATAAATACAAACCTTTTTTTTTCCTCTTCTATCCTTCTGCTATCCTTCCGAGTCCAAATAACTGACTAACCTATCCACCACTTAAAATGTACTTGCATGTTTCCCTATACTAATTCAACACTAATCCTCTATGGGTCCCGTAGTAGCGTGCTACTCACCCAAAAAGTGCTTTGATGCTTCGTCAGAGGTAGTAAGTGCTATATAAATGCAATTACAGTACAATACAATATATAGACATGTGAAATGCGACTGCTTAAAGCTGTAAACAGTAAACTGCAAGTTTTTAAACATATATCTTACAAAACAAAGGAGATATAACACATAGATGATATTCAAAATCATTCTAGATTCCTGGCCACCAGGAAAATTGCCTTAATATTCTTTTTGTTAGGTTCCTCCATAGATGGCCCTCATGTACAATCCTAATCAATCTTGTCCTCAACGCACTGTGGAAGGACGCGATCTCTTCTCAATATCTTATCTCCCTGTATGCTGAGCTCATCCTTTACCACCATATATGATTTTACATACTCATTCAACTGATCAGATTCTTGCCAACCACATCCTATAAGCTTTGTCAGTTCCTCGTACTCGTTGTCGTCCGCTATAGCTTCTCTCCACTCTGCCTGTCCAAAGGCAAATTCTCCTTCCACACAAACCACTTGGGTTTCCATCTCCTGTGTAAAAGACACATCCACCACAGGAATTCGTGACAAGAAATTAGCTCTGGAGATTGTGATGTAGTACCTACTTCTTTTGCCTCTTACATATTCAACAGCAACGTTATAATACATCACAGACATCAACCATCTCGAAATTCGAGGGGTAGCACTTCCTTCTAAACCCCGACCACACTTGAAAATGTGTATTAGAGGTTTGTGATCAGTTTTGAGCACAAATGGCAAACCCCAAAAATAATATCTGAAGTGGTTAATTCCCCAATAACAGGCCAACGCCTCTTTCTCGATGGCAGAACAGGATTGTTTTGCACCTTGTAGACGTCGGGACGCAAATCCTATAATCCTTTCCCCCTCTTCTGCCTTCTGGGTCAAAACCGCTGAGTCTTACGTTATTAGCATCTGTTGTTACAATGGTTTTCCTACGAGTGTCAAAATGACCCAATGTTGGTGCATGAAGAAGAGATTGTTTTATCTTAGTAAATGCAGCCTCACACTCCTGCACCCATTCAAACACACTTCCCTTCTTCAACAATACCCTCATTGATTCTACCACATCTGCAAATTTGGACACAAATTTCAAGTAATACTCAGCAAGTCCCAAGAAAGATTTCAACGGTCCCTTGTTAGTGGGTGGCAGAGCATCCTCGATAGCCTTCACGATTGTTTTTTTTTGTAGGTCTTATTCCATTTGCAGATACTTCATGTCCCAAATAATTTACTTGTTCCACCCTCAATTGACACTTCTCCTTTTCTTTGGTTAGTCAATGACTTGCAATTCTCTCCAATAAGTCCACCAAAAACAGGTCATGTTGTGCAAATGATTTTCTCTCCACCATGATGTCATCTTGGAAACATAATACCCTGAAAAATATTTAGCATAATCCTCTGGAAGACAGTAGATGCCAAGTCAAATTACATTCTGCTGTATGGGTACGCCCCTAGCGGTGTAACAAAGGAAGTCAGAGGACAAGAATCCGGATGTAAATTAACCTGGTGGTACGCTGCTGACATATCCAGAACACTAAACACCCTACCACCATCACCCATCATGATCAGTATCTTCTCCAGAAATATCAGTCATACTATGAATAATATCCTGTTGCTCTGGTCTTGCGTTTCTTTCCTGTTGCACTGTTCTTACCTTTCCTGCGTTTGACTTGTGCCCTGTAGAATATTCATGCCTTGTAATAGGAGAATGTTTAGTTAATTATTCTTTTGTTCTGTATATTAAACGGGGAGAGATGTGTTGAGACATTTCAGAATATAGAACATACTGTGATATAAGGGATGACGCTGTTGCAATGGGAAGTGTGGAAATTCTAAGGCTGATGAACATTCTGCTGGAATCTGCTGGAAGTTACTGTGTGTACTTTTGTCTGGGAATAAAAAGTGAATAGAAAAGCACCTAGGATTGTGTTTGGTTACTACACAAAGGGGAATATTCTCAAGAACGTGCGATAATCATCGCCAAAATCGGTGAACGCAATGTCTCATATCGCTGTCTATCGCGGGAAAATAACTCAGTGTTAACGTCCTATTCACAACACGGCAGTAACATGCGATAGTCTCCTGATAACGCATCAAATGTTCGCGATAAAGACACCGGGACGGCGATAAAAATCTAAACCCCATCGTGAAAAAAGTTGCGAAGGGCCCAACCACGATAAAAAAATCAGTGTCAAGCTGCGCCAAGCCTGCAATTCACACATTTCAGGCGGGAAAAATCACTATAAAAGTTGAAAAGAAAAATACAAACAACTGCGAAGCACAATGGAGGTAGCCGGAGCAAATACAGATGACAACCAGAACCCCACAAGCCCCCCGGAGGCCCAGGCCGGGACCTCTGGGTCAGGGAAGGGCAAGGACAAAAAGAAGAGGAAGACGCGGTTCTGTCCGCAGGAAAACAGGATCCTGATAACTACTGTTTGTCACCTCCACTGTGTCATTGGCAACAAAAAATGGAATATGGCAGTCCATCGTGGACAAGGTGAATGCAGTCAGAGTGCTGAGGAGGACGACGATGGAAGAGGTCAAGAGGCGCTGGAATGATGTGAAGCGCAAAACCAAGCAGAAAGTTGCCAACAACCAGAAGGTGTTAAAGAAAGGGTAAACCCAAAATCACTGGGACCTGGGTAGAGAACAGTATGGAGGAAATGGTCCCAGCATACAAATCATTCAAAATAAAGCATTGGAAAACAATTGACCAAATAACTGAAAGTTGTTCAAATGTCATTTAATCACATTGAACTAGCGTAAACGTTTTACTGAGTTCCATAGTTTAGGCAACAATTTTTAAGTAATAAAAGTGCCCAGAAAAGGAGGGGTGAGGGGGTTAGTGATTGAGTGTGGGATTTAAAAGGAAGTGAAGACAATGATAAATCCACTAGAACACAATCAAATTGGTCGGCATAATTAAATCACTGCCGCGTATTACATACAGATCAAATTGTAATTACAATATCAACAGTTCTGAAAAATGCCATATATGCAGAAGATCACAGTGCATCATATACTGGTGATAGTATTGGCAATGGTGTTAAGTCGACGTTTCGACCCCTTGTTTGTTGTAGGTGCTCAATATGACTTTACGGGGTGGGGTCTTCATCAGGACTGGGGTGCGTGTGGAAAAGGAGTGGGCACCTAAAGAAAACAAAATAGAACGAGTGTAAGGCTAATCAGTCTCTATTCACGGGGGAGGAATAAATAAATTAAGATTACCCAGGGAAGTTACCATGTCTGTCAAAGGACAGGACTCTAAGACGCCGCAGAATCGTCAAAGGAAGAGGGGTTCCAGCCTCCTCAGTGGTAACGGCAAGGGCGGAGAGAGTGATGGCCACCTTAAATTGAAATGGAGTAAATTAGTGGACAGAACGGGAATATATTTAGAAAAAGGTCGCTCCAAACGTAAGCGAGTAACTTACTCTACCGCAGAGAAAACTTCTCTGTCGAGTTAGGTCCTAGAGCTCTCAAAAATCAGCACTAACGGAGCCGTAGTCAATGTTACTTAAGACGGGTTGACTGCTCGGGATAAATCACCGCTAGTTCACCGTCGGGGAATAAATCTAAAAATGAGAGAGGAGAATAGGGAATCGGTAAAAAGGGACCCTGCGAAGGTGATGTTAAAAGACATATGTGAATCAGATAAGATCACAAGTAGTGCTCGAATGCGTTAGGCTAAGGGAAACTGAATCTTAGATGTGTGCCGAAGGACACCGCGGCACCTGTAACATATGTGAATCAGATAAGATCACAAGTAGTGCTCGAATGCGTTAGGCTAAGGGAAACTGAATCTTAGATGTGTGCCGAAGGACACCGCGGCACCTGTAAGAAAACGCAGTCTAATTGCAATGGGGGGGCACTTGCTGTGAGACAAAACGGAACAATTGGAGGAGTTGCGGACAGTAGTCTCATGCACATAGTTAATTGGGGGCCCAGCGTGCATAATATGTAAAGCTTCAAGGATGCGCTTACCCTGGATCTCTACTCCCGCTTCTCAAGTGGAGAGAGAAACGCGTCGATTACCCGTATATTTATGCCGGGAGACGCGAGGTCAGCACGTGATCTCCGTTACCGTGCTGGCGCTAGATGCCGGTTGAGTGACGTGATGGAGAAAAGACTATGGTTATATTGTTAACGGAGAAGATTCGGTGCGGAATCAACAATACCTGTTAATTTTAGAGTTCCTCTACATGTTGATTAATGTAATGTCAAATGAGGGAAGGCATTGGCCAAATATATTTTACGGAAACCCTTGAATGTTCACACTGTGGCGCTAACCAGTGTTTCTATTAGACAATGTATGTGTGAGTTATCACATATTGACTGCCAGAGCCCAGCGTAAACACATAGAAAACATTAAAGACCAATAATCAAAAGGTACAAATTGTCATTGGGTGGTTACATTTGGACGCTAAACATTTTAAGTCAATGAATTAAAGTGCTATATTGTCCAGCGTATACATATCGAAAACATTAAAGACGAGTAATCAAATGCTACAAAATATCTTTCCATAATTACATTTTGACACAAAACATATCAAAACAATTCATTGGGAAAAAGTATTCTGATGTTAAATGAGTGGTAATACGTAGGTTGCTGTAGTTGAAAATGGTCAGATTAAATGGGTCCACAATAGAAACAAAATTCTACAATTATATACAACCATTCCACACTTATGTTAGGAGAAAGCATAATTGTACATCATAGCATGAAAACAGGACATATATGTGCAGACTATTAAAATGTGGCAAAGCTTGACACTAGAAATCAGTGCACATTGGTGTATATCCGTATTAAAAATGAAGTTGCAAAAGGTTGGATCAAGGAACAAGGAAGGGGGAGTGCATCCTGTCCAGAAGAAATGCATAAAGGTTAGGTTCGAAGGACCGCTAATTGTGCGTTGCTACCATCGAATTCATTCAGTCCATTAGCTACAGTGTCCATGCGTATCATCCATTTAGATTCTCTCACATTTAGAATGGCTGACAGATTACCACCTCTGGGTCCCACCCTGACCTTTTCCAGTACCAGCCATTTGAGGTCATCCGGTTTGTGATTTTTTAGAACACAATGTTCAACCAGGGGGGCGCCAACCACATTACACCGGATTCTGCTGTGGTGTTGCAGAATTCTGGACTTGACTTTCTGTTGTGTTTGTCCGATGTAGAGTAACCCACAGGGGCAGCCAATACCATAGATTACATTCACTGAGTTACAGTTGGTGAATGAACTGAGAGTGATCGAGTGTTCTTTGTAGGAGAACATTTTTGTCGTGTCAGTTGTTTCGCAGGCCTTACAATGACCACACTTGAAATGTCCAATCACTGGTGGCAGATTCCAAAGTTCTTGGATAGTAGGTGTTGTTGCCATTTCCAAGAAAGAGTGGACTACATAATCCTTCACGCTTCTAGCTTTCCTGAAGGAGTGCATAGGTGGGTTGGGTTGGTCGATGTCATCAGCCACCAAATTCCAATGTTGATTTATCACTTTCTTAATTGCATTGAGATCCAGGGTAAGCGCATCCTTGAAGCTTTACATATTATGCACGCTGGGCCCCCAATTAACTATGTGCATGAGACTACTGTCCGCAACTCCTCCAATTGTTCCGTTTTGTCTCACAGCAAGTGCCCCCTCATTGCAATTAGACTGCGTTTTCTTACAGGTGCCGCGGTGTCCTTCGGTACACATCTAAGATTCAGTTTCCCTTAGCCTAACGCATTCGAGCACTACTTGTGATCTTATCTGATTCACATATGTTACAGGTGCCGCGGTGTCCTTCGGCACACATCTAAGATTCAGTTTCCCTTAGCCTAACGCATTTGAGCACTACTTGTGATCTTATCTGATTCACATATGTCTTTTAACATCACCTTCGCAGGGTCCCTTTTTACCGATTCCCTATTCTCCTCTCTCATTTTTAGATTTATTCCCCGACGGTGAACTAGCGGTGATTTATCCCGAGCAGTCAACCCGTCTTAAGTAACATTGACTACGGCTGATTTTTGAGAGCTCTAGGACCTAACTCGACAGAGAAGTTTTCTCTGCGGTAGAGTAAGTTACTCGCTTACGTTTGGAGCGACCTTTTTCTAAATATATTCCCGTTCTGTCCACTAATTTACTCCATTTCAATTTAAGGTGGCCATCACTCTCTCCGCCCTTGCCGTTACCACTGAGGAGGCTGGAACCCCTCTTCCTTTGACGATTCTGCGGCGTCTTAGAGTCCTGTCCTTTGACAGACATGGTAACTTCCCTGGATAATCTTAATTTATTTATTCCTCCCCCGTGAATAGAGACTGATTAGCCTTACACTCGTTCTATTTTGTTTTCTTTAGGTGCCCACTCCCTTTCCACACGCACCCCAGTCCTGATGAAGACCCCACCCCGTAAGGTCATATTAAGCACCAACAACAAACAAGGGGTCGAAACGTCGACTTAACACCATTGCCAATACTATCACCAGTACATGATGCACTGTGATCTTCTGCATATATGGCATTTTTCAGAACTGTTGATATTGTAATTACGATTTGATCTGTATGTAATACGCGGCAGTGATTTAATTATGCCGACCAATTTGATTGTGTTCTAGTGGATTTATCATTGTCTTCACTTCCTTTTAAATCCCACACTCAATCACTAACCCCCTCACCCCTCCTTTTCTGGGCACTTTTATTACTTAAAAATTGTTGCCTAAACTATGGAACTCAGTAAAACGTTTACGCTAGTTCAATGTGATTAAATGACATTTGAACTTCTTTCAGTTATTTGGTCAATTGTTTTCCAATGCTTTATTTTGAATGATTTGTATGCTGGGACCATTTCCTCCATACTGAACAACCAGAAGGCAGCAATGCAGACTAGAGGTGGGAGTCCAGCACCACAGGAGGAGCTGGATGAGATGGAGGAAATGGTGTCCACAGTCATCAGTGTGGAGACGGTGGCAGGAGTTGGGGGACCTGACACAACAGCAACAGGGTGAGTAACGACCAGGGACTGGGGGGACGGGGGGAGATGGGCACAATGGCACATATGCACAATTAAGTAGAGCACAGTGCACACCCACAATGACTCTGGATCATGTCCCTGATCCCCTTGGTACACTGCAGCACACCTAGAAACAGCAAGTAGGCCCCCGTCGACTATGTGCCCAGAGGGGGCCCTTCCCACACACCACCAATCTCGTAACCAACCCATGCACATGTGTTAAACCCAGGCAAAGCGGCATGTCTGTGAGCAACACTGACAATGCAAGTGACACTGCATGACGAATAGCATTGCTGCAGTCAAGATATCATGCAAATGGTGCACGCCACTGAGGTAGCTGAGTGTGGACCACATCCATAAAAGAGCAGGTCACACCCTGACACATCCACATGCACAAACAACCCCTGACGTCAACAACACATCTGCAGACAAACCATGCCCCAGACCCCCAACTCCCACCAAGAGCCCAATGTACCCAAGTCTGCAACATCTCAGCACTCTATAAGCACAGAAGTCAAAAGCACACCGCATGAAAGGGATAAGGGGTAGCAAAATCAGAGCTGCAGTGGCAACTCTCCCGAAATGCAGCACACACACATAACTACATAACCAGGGCCGTTTCTAGGTGTTTTGCCACCCTAGGCGAGAATTGAAAAATGCCACCCCCTCCCTTTTACTACCATCACTCTCTCCCCCTGTCATCCAGGCTTTTCAATATAAAAGTAAATATTTTTGTTGTGAAAATGAATTGAAGCAGAGCTGAAGATGGCCTGGGAGCTCGGGACTGGAGCTCTGTGAGGACTGAGGCTGCTAGGGGATGAGAGTTGAAGGTGCCGAGGCTGCTAGTGGATGGGAGGTCTGAGGGACCAGAAGCACTGGGACATGAGCTAAGAATGCCCTGGGTTCCGGAGAAGGCCCGAGCTGCTAGGGGTAGGTAGTTCTGATATGACTGGAGCTGCTAGAGTGTGGGCCCTTTAACGGCCAGGACAGGATCTGTACAGACAAAAAGGGTTTCGAGAAGACCAGGACTTCTTGAGGATGGGAACTAAGAGGACGAGGCTACAAGGAGACATAGGCTCTGGGAGGACTGGGGGGCGCAGCAGCTAGAGGAAGGGGTCCGTGAGAGGGCTGGTGGTAGCTCCGAGAGACTGCCCCGTGGCGCTGGGTGGTCCAAGGGGCAGGGGGCTGCTAGAGGCAGCGAGCTCCAATAAGGCTAGAGCCACTAGGCGATGGAAGGTCTGAGAACACAGGCTGGTGTTAAAGAGAGTCTCCGAATGTACCGTGTCTTTGCCTCCCATGGGCTGAGATCTCAACTCTCAGTGCGGCCTAAGCCCTGTTACGGTTTTGAGAGTGCTTGTTCTCCAAGGAACCTGTCCCTACCTTCAAGGCCCTTCTGCCGAGATGATGGACAGAATGCAGAATAAATTAAAACATTCAACCCAGTCAAGAGATCTGGGTTAAATTTGACGTCCTTTTGCTCACCGTGCTACCCCAGTTTAGACCCACCCATATGCAAATCTGTCTTGCCCCTGTTGGGAACAGTCCAGCCTGAACTGCCAGGCCAGGTCCTCCCTGGACCAGAAATGTGAGCCCTGGGACCGGTCTCGGGGTTTCACCCCTCTTCAGCCAGGCTAGCTTGAATCCTGATCTGTAACTGGGGTGAATGTTTGATTGGCTCAGCATTCCAACCATCATATGTTCTTTTTGCAATGGTCACCCTAAGTGGGAAGGGTATGCCCAGACGTGGGTCGCATCATGCCCGCTACGCCACCAGATTCAAGCTAGCCTGGCAAATGAGGGGTGATGCCCCGAAACAGGTCCCAGGATGCTTGTTTCTGGTCCAGGGAGGACCTGGCCAGACAGTTCGGGCTGGACTGTTCCCATGATGCACAGCGTCAAGACTGATTTGCATGTGGCTGGGTCTAAAGTGGAATGGCGTGGCATGCAAAAAAAATGATGGATTTAACCCAGATCTGTGACTTTTTGCAGGTGTCAGATTAGGTGGCAAAGAGTGTGTGTACCTACAACATCCGAAGCCACATCCCACTGGCGTGCTTTCACTCGCCCATCTCCCTCCCTCCTCCTCGGCCCACCGACTGGGCCCAGATCACACAGAGCGCACTCCACGCGGTGCAGGCGCTGTGCTTTTTGACAACCCTACCCTTTCTGAAACAACAACAGTAGGAAGCAAAACCTGTCTCTGTCTGAAACATACACGAGGCTCCTACATAAAAGGTTACAGTTAAAGTTCACTGACTCGAAAGGATTGGTGGTATTTCACAGAGGATAAAGAAAGTAATTACAGATTACAGAACTTCATGTATTAATGTTGGAGGTAACTCAGATTTTAATGTAGCATGAGACCTGTACAGAACTGGAATTCTATTACTAAGGAGAGTTAAAGAACGAAGGGCAGAATATTCCTTCTGGAAGAATGGGCAAAGGTTTCCTCGCGACCAAAGTAAGCATTTCTGCTTCGTAATGTGACAAAGGTAAATATTCTTGTCTGGAGTGTTGATAAAACATGTCATTTTAAGCATGTTTTGTGATATCTGATAACTAAGGATGTGTGCATGAGGGCTGGGAGTTATGCTGAGGGCACTGTGGGTGTCTGTGTGTGTGGAATAGGTGGGCACTAGGAAAACAAAAAGAAACAGGTAAATAAGTAAGAGGCGAACCGTTGGGGTAACAGTCAGAGACACTCAGGAAAGGTATGGGGTAGATATGAAACCCAGTGCACAGGCCAAGGAGGCCGGGCATGGGCACAGATGGCCGTGGTGGGCTGTGGCGAGGGGGCCGGAGGTGTGTGCGAGTACCCCTTCTGTATCATACATTCATGGCAAATGCAACTAGAGGGCGACAAATGTTATTCAATGAGAGATAGGATCAGACTCTCAAAATCCGACCACTAACTTTGGGGAAAATAGGACGGAGAAAATAAAATAATGACCAGATTTGAATACCCCTTTTGCCAATGAACATCACCCCCCCCCCCCCCCCCGCGCCCAGGCTCCCTGCACAGGCCCTTTCAGGCGCCAATATTTACAGCTGTTGGACAGCAGCGCGCACAGGCCGAGGCGCTGTGCCGGCCTTTGTACCGGCTGTAAGAGAGGCCTGGGCAGCGCCCATCCTTCTGGGAACAGCTTGGTCCCTCTGGGCGCTGTGAAGAAGCATGCGGTGACAGGCTGCTCTGCCCCCCCCCCCCTCCCCTGACCCAGGGCCCCCATTCATGCCCATCTCTTCCTCCAGGTGATAAATCGCTGACTGTCTCATAGGAGCAGGGTGGGGGCGTCTCACCCGTGAACCTCATGCACTTGGGTCTGCTGCTGTGTCTCATTCTGGCATGAACATCACTGGCCCTCAATTAAGTCCCTCATTTGAGCCATTCAAAGAAGTCGCTGCTTTGTTTTAGGCTCTCTTGGACAAAGATCACACAAGTAGTCACGTCGTAAGTCAGAAATGTCTCTGTGACCCCAGAGCCTCTGGCCAAACTCATGTCTTTTGCCGCCCTCCCCCTTTTGACGCCCTAGGCGGCCGCCTAGGCTTGCCTAATGGTAGAAACGGCCCTGTACATAACATAAATGCAGAGTACATCAACACTGACAACAATGTGGTACAAACCGCAACACGTCCACAACAGAACAGAGGACACAACTGGTGCCGCCTGTGTGTAGAAACTGGCCAATCACATTTGGCATAGCAGGGAAATGTGAGTTGATAATGTACAAGTACAAACACACATCTGTGATGTTGTTGAAATGTCCACTGTCCCGCATCAAATAGGTAGCTCCTCCCAAACAGCCACAATGTACCATGTCATGCAGTCTGTATGTAAACATGTACAATGCGGCAACATACATGTGAACACAATATTAAACTGCATCTCCCCTTCACATTGCAGAGGGACAACCTACACCTCCTGCAGAGCAGACCGAACCTCTCTTCTCTGATGATGAAGAGGACCTCCACACCGACGCCCTCCAAGAGTTTATTGACAGCTACGTCAACTCACCTCCAGGAGCACGGCAGCCCAGCTGCATCGATGAAACCCCACCCCCTGCACAGATCACACAGCAGGCAGCACCCACCACCATGGCTACCTCCCAGGACCCCCACGAACAACACATGGCCTTCCAATGCCATGTGTTGGGGTGCCAGGAGAAGATAGCTGAACAGGTGCGAGTTGGGTTTGACAGCATGGCAGCCAAACTAGATGCCATATGTGGGTGTCTAAGTCCCATCAGGGACCACTCACAGTCCCTAACGGAAACCCACAGGCTGCTTCATGCTCTCCAACGATCCATGGCTGACATCGGTGAAGTCCTGACTCTGAGACAAGAACAACTGTCTAGTCAGAGTGGCTCCAGCGATGTCACCCGGGAGTTGGGACACATGCGGAGGATAATGGAGAACATGGAGCGGACACAGGCGGAAAGAGCGGATGCCACAGCTGTACACCAGCGAGAGGTAGCTGGGTTCCTCAATGCCCTGCAGACCATCCTCATGGCATTGCTGCCACAAGGCCTGGCACGGATGAATGCTGCTGCTATCACTCCGTCCATATCTCTGCCCCCTGAAGTGTCAGTGTCACACAGTGCGGCAGACATTCCACCTCCGGCCTCTGAGGTGTCACTGCTACACAGTGCTGGAGACCGAACACCACCACCCACATGTGAGGCACATGAAACAGCAGAGGACAAAGATGCAGATGATTCTGCCTTAGTGGTAAGAAGAACGCAGTAGTATTCATCTCCGACATATGGCCAGTTTCTTCTTGGTTCTGCCCTATGCATCATCACCTTCCACTGTCCCACGTGACACTCTGCGACACTCACCTTGGACCTCGACATGGACTGCCATATTCTGTTTGGTTACCAATGACGCAGCAATCGGACTGTGGACTGAACTCTTCCTCTTCAGATGAACTTGTCATTCCCTAAAGGACTCTGGCTGGCCCTCCACGGGCCAACAATGTAAAGTGGGGTTTGCATGGCCCTGTACTGCTCCAGCTACACCACTCCACTGAATGTGCATTAAACATTCATTTTCACACAGATGTGTCATGTCTATGATCATTCAAGTGTGGAAGTATGGGTGGATGTAGGGTCAGTGATTATCCCTTACGTTCATGTTGCTCATGTTGTGGGACTTGAGTCACAGGGTGCAACATTACCAATTGCGGTCCGGGTGGCGCCGACACTACAACAGAGACACACGCATTAGTTACTTCCTTGTCCAGCCCAGGACAAAACCACGCCCAGAGCCCCGGGGTCATTGTTCACACCCCTAAGCTGGACTGGCACACGCCAGGCCAACCCACTCCGCTTACGCTTTGTGGGGGGGACGACAATGCTACATGTCCCAGGTCTTCCCTGTAGTCATCTGCTGATCACAGGTCTAGTTGTAAGCATGCCACAGCCACTCCCTCATGGCTGGTTTACACCCACACCTTCCCATCCAGCACACACGTCACAGGACATGTGACCCTGCCAATAAAAAGGTCCGGGCGCATGTGCTCGACGCCATTTCCACTATCTGGGTGTATCCGTGTGGTTATTATTTATGCATGAGGGCCTAGGGCCCTACCACATCACATTCCCCACTGCCGGAGATGACATGGCTGCGTCCGCCTGGCATATCACGAAACTCAATCATAGAGAGTCCATGACTTGCGTTGCACAGAGTTTGTGGCACCGGATACACTGCGACCGGCATGGGCCTACCACCACGGGACGGTAACTTTCGGTGCACTGAGGTAGGGGCACCTTAAGTGCTGAGCGGGTGTGCAGCCTGAGATGATGCACCGTCCTGGCAGTCCGGACTGGTAAAAATTTGTGTGAGCCCTGTTGGCAGCGCGGGCCTACCGCCACGTGGCGTTGCGTCGCGGTTCACAGAGTTAGTGGCACCTTGAGAGCTGAGAGGGTGTGCAGCCTGCGATGATGCCGTGTGCACTGATATGATCTCTGCCATTACGAAATCAAGACCCAGAATCACGTGTGTGACCTGGTGGCCTGCGGTGCGGGGCTGCATGATGTGGAGGCTGCCAAGGTCACGGGCTCTTGGCTTGAAGCTTGCACCAGCACGTGGTGGGCCCTCTTGGAGACACGCCGGTGGCAGAAGGTGAGCAGTGAGGCCTGGGTGCGCAGGGGCGGGCAATCAGCGCTGGGTGGCGGGAAGGGCAAGGGTGCAGCAGCCTGTGTGCGCAGGGGCGGGCAAGCGAGGATGGCGTGTGCAATGATATGAACTCTCAAGAACAAAAGGGAGAGCTAGGGACAACTAGGGGGGTTGTGTCCGTATCCCCTGGATTTAGATAAGCTTTGTCAAAGGTGGACACACCCAATGTAGTGTGGTACGGTCAAATGAAGCAATGTTTGGGAACCCACCAAGTGGGTTAGAAGACCCCTCACACACCAACCTGGTTGGTGTCATGCTTCATCATTGGGGCCCCAACCGGGTGGCCGAATGCCTCCCGGTTGTGCTGCGACGCCTGACTACAGCGGAGCTGGTGTAGTGCAAAAATGTGATGTGGTGATAATTAAAAAATACCACTGAGAATCCTTGCCATTGGAAGATTTATTATTGGCGGCTCAGGGTATTGGTTAAAAAGATTTGTGATGCAACTAAATGGAGAAATAATTATCTGTTAGTTGGCTATGTGGTGGGTCTACATGTTTCAGCTCACGAATAAAAGTAGTAAGGAGCTTTCGTCAGGACCAGTGTGAAGTGAGTGGCAAAAGGTGAAGTGCCACGTGGTGAAAAAAATTAAAAATAAGAGTTACCTACACACTCGCTAAGGTGTGTGGAACGCGGTGTCAACACAATAGCGGACACTGCGGCGCAAACCTGTGGAAGAAAACAAGACAGCACACAATACACATGAGAAATCAACATTGGTGCACTGGATGGCAGGCAACATACAAATAGATTTAATGTGCTGTGAATAATCAAACCTGTCTTCAATGAACGTACCGTGGGTGACACACATACATATGAAGTGTATCATGCTGCTATGCAAAAGAGCGGAGGCAAGACCATTAGGAATGCTAGGTAGTACGCAAAGCGCTCTGTGAACTAGGGGTGCCAAGTGGTAGGTACCGCGGCACTACAAAGGACTACAGGTGAAAATCACACGAACAGCGCCAAGTGATTATGCTGGCAATGGTTGCGGAACCTCAGAATGAGGTGTGGATAAAGTGAGAGGCCCAAAATGCGCTGAGGAGAGGGGCTGAATGTAGCCTCCAAGCGCTAAAGGTAAGTGATGGGCACAGGCTCGATAAAACAATGCGCGAAATAGCAGGGGGAAAGGATAATTACACTATGGCTGAGTGAAGGCGCTATGCAGGAAGCGGGAGGGGGGCGCTTCTTACAACAGATCTGTTGGCAAAAGAAATAACAAGATTAGAGAGCGAGGCAGGCAGGAAGGAGACGGTATCCTGCTAGAGCGAATATGAGACACCTTACTTGGTTGTGAAGCTACCATCGCCTTGCACCTACTGTGGCCTCCCGAAGTCCCGGATGCTGACGGACCCCGGGGGGAGAGGAGATTAAATAGGGAGGAGCGCCATTGTATACGTGCGTTCGTGCTGGCAAGCTAGGGCGTTACTGAGTTGAGCGTGCATGCGTGTAGGAGTAGCGTGATGCTAGCGCGCATGCGCGAAAGGACGCCAGAGGTTAGGGCCGCCTGCTCGGAAGAGTAGACAGCGTCTAGCGAGCATGCGTGATGGAATCAGACGCTGATGGTGTTAAAGGAGCCCAGGATTACTGGGAAGTGCAGGAAATTGACACAGAAACCAAATGCCCACACTTGGGTGCGAGCCTGGTTGGAAATAGGAAAAGGCAAGACTATTCAGTGCCCGGGAATGGTGGCGCGGGAGGTGGCAAAGGCATCCACGGACAGCTGTGGAGTAGGAGCCAGGGCCTATGCGAAAATAGGGGGTGTAAGATGGCCAGATGAGCCAAAAACGGGAACGAACCGTGGGGAGGCCTATGGATAAAGGCATAATGGAGTGGTCTCAGGTTGTCAGGACTTTCTTAGGCAGTTCCAAGGGATATTATCGTTCAAGCCAGTGATGTGGCTCGAAAGACGATATATCCATCTTTGTTCCTGTTCTAGGAGGCGAGTCTGGATGTTGGGAATGTTGTTGTCCAAGGCTTCAAGTATCACCCATCTCATGTCATTAGTCGTGTGGCCTTTTTCCAAGAAGTGGTTTGTCATTTTAGTGGTGTTTTTCTTGCAGCGTATGGTGCTGCGATGCTCACAGATACGGGTTTTAACTTTGCGGGTGGTCATCCCAATGTAGGTCAGATTACACGGACATATGATGCGGTATACAACATTCTCTGTGTTGCAGTTGGTGTGTTTTCGTAACTCCCATATCTTCCCAGGTTCCAAATTAAGGTGCTTGGTTGTCTCTGTGATGTGGCATACGCTGCAGTTACCACAGGGGTAGTGCCCCTTGATGTTGGGGAGACCCCAGGCGTTAAGTACCGTGTTGGGAGGTCTGACTGGGACCCCTGGTCTAGTAGACACAATAGTGTCCTTGATGGATCTTGCCCTTTTAGTAGAAAGAAGGGGAGGTTCCCATTTCAGGTGGCCTGTGTTGAGGATCTTCCAGTTCTTTTTAATGATCTGCGCAACCTTGTTGGACACTGTGTTGTAAGTGGTGACACATGTGAGTGGAGGGGGGGTTGGTTCTTTAGGGTACGTTGTTAGTAGACCGTCTCGGTTTTGATTTCTGGCCCTTTTACTTGCGGTCTTGGTTATGTGCCTTGGGTAGCCGCGTTGGTGCAGTTTCTGGCAGAGGTCTTGGGCTTGTATTTTGTAGTCTTTGGGATCGCTACAGTTTCTGCGAAGTCGCAGAAATTGGCCATACGGAAGGTTTTCCCGGAGGGCCCGTGGGTGGAAGCTGGAAAAGTGGAGGAGGGAGTTGCGTGCAGTAGGTTTGAAATGTGTTTTGCTCATGAGTCCTCCTGCCACTGCATGGATGTCGAGATCCAGAAAGGTGGTATGGTGTCTGTCAAAACTGTGTGTGAAGCGCAAATTAGGGTCACATGTGTTTAGCCAGTCACAGAAGGTGATGAGTGTTTCGCTCGAACCTTCCCAGATGAGGAGGATGTCATCAATGTAGCGCTTGTAGAACTTGATATGTGGGATACGTGGCTGATTGTTGCTGAGCAGATGTTTGGTCTCGAAGCTGAAAACATACAGGCCCGCTATGCTGGGAGCGAAAACGCTCCCCATTGATGTACCATACTTCTGTAGGTAGAGCTTACCCTCATATTCGAAGTAATTCTCTTTGAGTGCGAGGGTGGCGCACTTCAGAACAAATGAGGGGGGCGTGTGGTATTGCCAATCACTCTCATTGAGGGCCTCTTCAAGAACACGTAGGGTGTCATCTTGGGGGAGGCTGGTGTACAGACTTTCCACATCCAGCGACACCAAAAAAGAGCTATCGGGATCGTAGTGAATGTTAGCTAGGAGTCCTAGCAGATCTTTGGTGTCTTTAAGATACGTGCTTGTGGACTGGACCAGGGGTTGTAAGAAGTGGTCACAGAAGCGTGAGAGGGGTTCCAAAAGGGACCCAATGCCTGAAACAATCGGGCGACCAGGGGGGGGAAACCTGTTCTTATGGATTTTGGGAACAGTATAAAAGTATGGTATTTTCCCTTGGGTGGTGGTGAGGAATTTGGCCTCACTTTTAGAAATGTGCCCACTTTGTTCAGCTTCTCCTACTAGGGTTTGGATGTTCGCTTTGAGTGAGATGCTGGGATCATGAGTGAGCAGTTCGTAGTTCTTAGTGTCATTGAGTAGGCGTTGGCACTCGTGATGGTAGTCCTTTCTGTTGAGGATTACTGTGCCACCCCCTTTGTCGGCGGGTTTGATGATTATATCAGGGTTGTTCTTCAGTGTTTGTAGGGCCAGCCGTTCTTGTTTACTGGTGTTTTGAAATATGTGGGGTTCTTCGAGGGCTTCGATTTCCTTAAATACTGCTTGTTCATATACCAAGATTTCCGGAGGGATAGAGCTCGGGGGGGGCATGAATGTAGATTTTACCCGGAGGGTGGTGTCCCCCTGGTCAATAGGGTCAGGGAGAATCGGAGTGTTCTCGAAGAATGCCTTGAGTTTTAGTTTGCGGAAAAATTCAGCTAGTTCGCAATGTAGTTTGAATTTATCCAACTTGGACGTGGGTGCATAGCCTAAACCTTTTTCAAGGATGGCTTCCTCTGTAGGTGTTAAGATATGTTGGGAGAGGTTAGTGATAAGGCTTAGCGTGTGCTCGGGCCTGGTTGTTGGTCTCTGGTTTGGCTCCTCGTCTGTGCTCCCTGTGGAGGGTCGTCTTGCCAGTGTACTGTGTTCCCTCTGCGTCTCCTTCCGCGACCTCTTCGGCCTCTTCCTAAAAAAGGCTGTGGTTTGTTTTGGTTCATGTAAGGAGGTGGTGGACCAAATGGTGGGTTCCAGCCATATCCGAATTGTGGGTGTATTGGGGGATACATGGGTGGATATAGTACGTTGGGTCCCCGGGGCCCCGGGGTCCACGGTTGTTGCCATCCTATGGAACCCCCTCTGCCTTGCTGGCGTCGGCGGTAACTGCTGTTGCTGGAGTTGCTGCTTCCGGATGAGTCTTCATCTGATGTTATCCCTGACAGATCCGCCCGATTGGGTGGTTAAAAATCTTCGGCGGCATAGGGATAGGTCTTGGTATAGGAGAATCTTTTGAGATCCTTTTGAAATTTGGTAATCTTGCTTTGGGTGAGGCCTTCTTTGTATTCGTTTATTTCTTTATTGGTTTCCTCTAGTTTTTTCTTGAAAGAGGAGAGAGTGGCTTTGAAGTGTGATTCCGTGGTTTGTATTTCTATGAGGAATGCATCGGAGAGGCGTTTAGATGTTTGGATGATAAGAATCATCCAGTCACGGGTGCATCTCCACGCTATTTGGGCCCAGTCCTTCCGAAAGATAGGATCCTCTAGGAAGATACGCGGGGCATTCGTGACTATCAGGCCTCTTGGCGCGGTATTGTTCCTCAGATATTCAGTGAGGATTACCCCGTGGAGTATGGTTCTTATCCGGTTGCGCTTTTTCTCATTTAGGTTGTCCCAATCGGCTGTTTGTGCGATCGAGGTAGCTAAGTTGAAGTCAGCCAGTAATGGAGGATTGTCAAGAATATTGTTGACGTCATCCAGGGTGAACCCTAAGCCAGGGTTCTCAGCCATAGTGAAAAAAGGGGGGGGAAGGGAAGGTATTTGCGCAGGTTAAGGAAAAAAACTGCTCTCACAGCTGTGCGCTGCGAATAACTGTCAAGAACAAAAGGGAGAGCTAGGGACAACTAGGGGGGTTGTGTCCGTATCCCCTGGATTTAGATAAGCTTTGTCAAAGGTGGACACACCCAATGTAGTGTGGTACGGTCAAATGAAGCAATGTTTGGGAACCCACCAAGTGGGTTAGAAGACCCCTCACACACCAACCTGGTTGGTGTCATGCTTCATCATTGGGGCCCCAACCGGGTGGCCGAATGCCTCCCGGTTGTGCTGCGACGCCTGACTACAGCGGAGCTGGTGTAGTGCAAAAATGTGATGTGGTGATAATTAAAAAATACCACTGAGAATCCTTGCCATTGGAAGATTTATTATTGGCGGCTCAGGGTATTGGTTAAAAAGATATGTGATGCAACTAAATGGAGAAATAATTATCTGTTAGTTGGCTATGTGGTGGGTCTACATGTTTCAGCTCACGAATAAAAGTAGTAAGGAGCTTTCGTCAGGACCAGTGTGAAGTGAGTGGCAAAAGGTGAAGTGCCACGTGGTGAAAAAAATTTAAAATAAGAGTTACCTACACACTCGCTAAGGTGTGTGGAACGCGGTGTCAACACAACACATTTCGCGCATTGTTTTATCGAGCCTGTGCCCATCACTTACCTTTAGCGCTTGGAGGCTACATTCAGCCCCTCTCCTCAGCGCATTTTGGGCCTCTCACTTTATCCACACCTCATTCTGAGGTTCCGCAACCATTGCCAGCATAATCACTTGGCGCTGTTCTTGTGATTTTCACCTGTAGTCCTTTGTAGTGCCGCGGTACCTACCACTTGGCACCCCTAGTTCACAGAGCGCTTTGCGTACTACCAAGCATTCCTAATGGTCTTGCCTCCGCTCTTTTGCATAGCAGCATGATACACTTCATATGTATGTGTGTCACCCACGGTACGTTCATTGAAGACAGGTTTGATTATTCACAGCACATTAAATCTATTTGTATGTTGCCTGCCATCCAGTGCACCAATGTTGATTTCTCATGTGTATTGTGTGCTGTCTTGTTTTCTTCCACAGGTTTGCGCCGCAGTGTCCGCTATTGTGTTGACACCGCGTTCCACACACCTTAGCGAGTGTGTAGGTAACTCTTATTTTTAATTTTTTTCACCACGTGGCACTTCACCTTTTGCCACTCACTTCACATTGGTCCTGACGAAAGCTCCTTACTACTTTTATTCGTGAGCTGAAACATGTAGACCCACCACATAGCCAACTAACAGATAATTATTTCTCCATTTAGTTGCATCACATATCTTTTTAACCAATACCCTGAGCCGCCAATAATAAATCTTCCAATGGCAAGGATTCTCAGTGGTATTTTTTAATTATCACCACATCACATTTTTGCACTACACCAGCTCCGCTGTAGTCAGGCGTCGCAGCACAACCGGGAGGCATTCGGCCACCCGGTTGGGGCCCCAATGATGAAGCATGACACTAACCAGGTTGGTGTGTGAGGGGTCTTCTAACCCACTTGGTGGGTTCCCAAACATTGCTTCATTTGACCGTACCACACTACATTGGGTGTGTCCACCTTTGACAAAGCTTATGATATGAACTCTGCCATTCATCAATCTGGACTCTGTTTCAGATAAGGGACATGGTGGACTGCGGTGTATACCGGCACATGGTTGGAGACACACCGGTGGCAGCAGGTGAGCAGTGAGGTCTTGCTCCTCAGTGTTGGTACTTCTCTCTCTCTTCCTCTCTCTCTCTTTCCCTCTCTTCCTTTCACTCTCTCTCTCTCTCTCTTTCTCACTCACTCTCTCTCTCTCTCTTTCGCTCTCTGTCCTTTGATGAGCGCATGACACACCTTCTTATCTTGACTTTTGTCTTGCAGGCTGTGACTTACAGATTGTCCAGAGAAGACCCACCATGACTCTTCCAAATAGTTGTTTTGAGTTTATTTGAATAAAATGATTTGTTTGGAAATTCAAAGAGGAATGAATGATTCTCCCTTTTCTGACCACACTTGAATGTTGATTGTGCGACATCAGGCGAATTGTTTTGGACATGATTTCGTAAAGTTGATGTAACATATCTTTGTCCGGGGGGTGGTGGTCTGGGAGGGTGGTATGGGGGTGGTGGCAGTGGGTGTTGTGGACCTCTTGGGTCTCTGAGCTGCATGATCAATGTCTCCATGACATGTGTTGGTCTTCAGATGTGGCTCTAGGCTGGGCACCCTTTCATACTGCAGGTAGTGGTCCTGCTTTACAAAGGCAGGTGTTAAATCCCTGCTGCTAACGCGCCTTATCACCTGTTTTTGGATCTTATCGCCGATCTGGCTGGTCATTGAGAATGTTGCGAAGTGGTGTTTTCGCAGCTTTTTGCACGGGCACGCCTACTCTGTATATCATTAGCGTTAGTTGCCGGTGTCATCTGTGGCGATGTTTTTTGTGGCTGCTATCACAGGAAAACTGGTGATATCGGCTGTTAGCACCAGCTTGTGAATAGGGTGATATATTTATTGCCACTTTGGCTGTTATAAAGTGCCGCTAACTCGGCGATAAGTCCTTGAGAATATGCTCCAAAGTTTGAAGAAAGAAGGGTCTGAAGAAAAAAACTGCAAGTCCAATGAGCAAGCAACAGGCATAATTGCGACACACTTTGAAACTGATCTGGTCTCCTTTTTATAGCCCATAACAGGAAGTAAACCTGTGGAAAGAAAGAGGAAATGATAAGCCGCGATCTTAAATTGGACAATTAAAAAATTACATTCTTGAAAGGGAGAACTGTAAACAAAGGAAGAAAATCTGGCATGGACTATTCAATTATTAAACCCTAGACTTCCATGTCTGCAGCGTTACAGAGATGCTGCAGGAAACAACAACCTCATGGTACGCAATTCTACTGAAAAACTGCCACCAGAAGGCAAACTCATCCAAGACACACACAAGGCAAAGCTTTGCTGCCTCAAACTATAAAGACGCAGTGCAACACCAAAAACAACGCAATGGTTCCTTCAATCGTGTCGGAAACATCAAACTCTGCCCCTAGTTAAGCGGCAGCTAATACTCTGCCTCCTCTTAGGAGCTCGAGATTTAGACAATTATTTAAGTAGACCAGGAGCGTCTACAGGTTCTGCACATTCCCAAGAACGATAACAAGGATTATATCCTTTCTAATCAATAAGGAATTGTAATTTCCCTCTTTAAAAATTCAGTCACATTTTTCCTGGACCTCGTTCTTCGCTTGTCCCTCAAGCCTAACAAGTGGTGGTATTCTATGAAGGGCATTTTCTTGCCTTTTATTAAAAGACCTTATTATGGAAATATGAACAGATGGACGTATTCTCTAAAAGCAAGGAAGACTCACTCTGACAGTGACCGGATTTATGATCTTAGTTATTTTAAATGGACAATGATATTTTGAAAAAAAAGTTTAGACATATAAATAGAAGATGGTAGGTTGGCTGGAGACAACCAAAACTTGTCATTTACTTTACAATTTAGAGAGGGTAGTCTCTGTTGATTGACCTGAATATTTTGTGTTTTCAAATTATGAATAAAATTTCAAAGAACATGAGTGACATTTTGCAAGATATCTTATACTGCAGGAACTGAATCTCGAATCTTGGAACAATTTGAGGATAAAATCAGTGGGAGTACAAAATGGAGAAAATGCAGTTAAGCTGTGAACTGAATTATTGTAAACTAACTGCAGCAGGAAGCAAGGATTTCTAATCATGCTGAAAAAGTAGAGACATAATATCATAGAAAAACTTTCAGAGTTCTGTTCAGTCTTTGTCTGTCCATTTGTTTTTGGTTGATATCCAGAAATTAAACCTCTACAGATTCCAAATTTTTAACAAAGTGACATCCAAAATGTGAAAATATATTGAGACCTCTGATTAGATATGATTTTAGGAGGAAGACCATGAAACCTAAAAATATCCGCATGAAAGGCTTTAGCCATTTCGTTACAGAAGGGATTTTTGGCAAAGCTGAAAAGTGTCTAATCTTGACAAATTAATCAATCGTTACTTTCCATCATAGTGGTACTGCTGGAGTGGGGTTTTCTTTAAAAATTGTATACCCTCTCCATTTTGCATGATTAGATTAAAATGAATAATTCATTAATAGTAATTGTACTAATTGTTTGCTGTGTGAATTGACCAACATTACTAATATAAGAAATACACGTGGGAATTGCATCTGCATGGCCTAATTAATACGTAAACTAATTTTCGTGTGCATATTAATAGTAGACAATCAGAAATTGCATGATTATATGTTGCTTTCGTGATGTATTCGTGATTTGTGCTTTATTAATGTGAATATAACCCGCATTAAGTGTTGCTTCTGCTAGATAAATACACACACATATGGGTATTAGTAAGGGGATAACATTTTATTAGTCATTTCCATGTATTAATTACGTTTTGTGTTTCTTTGCTTAAGTTGACCATTTGGTGGCCACAAAATGGCCGACATCCCTATCAGACGAGATTGACTTCATTTGTGAGCATCTCTGGGTGAAGTGCGCATGCGTCGCCATCAGCTGCAGTGGCCTTTGAACGACCCTAACTCAACTGTGCCACCCAAGGACGCACCAGGCTACCAGCCAGCTGCTCTGAAAGAAACAATGAAAAGATACTATTCTGTGGAGAAAATTGGAACTATATCTAAAGACACATTATACGTATGGGAAAGAAGTCGAACAATTTTAAACGGACCAATAAGAATCATTCAAAATATCATTTGTTACACTTTGGAATGTAATTTTACTATAAAAATGGTAGAATAGAGAGGATGAAAAGCGAGACCCTTCAGAAGATTTTCGATTTCCTGACATTATGCTGACGTAGAGGACGGTGACACTGCAGGACAGCTGTTTCCTAAGACTCTGACAGTATGAACCGATGACCAAGATTTTGACTTAGAGGGCGACTTTTAGCCAGAATAGGTAACTATGATGATCTATTTGCTTGATTAAACCAGAGACTCGAATTTCAATTATTTAGATAAAATTTAAGATTCATTACAAGAACTGTGTTGGGTCGTTATTATTTGAGAAAATGTATTTATGTAAATGATGTTGTAGATTTTGTTATCACTCCAACCTGCAGCTAGTTGATCCATGGCCTATTCATGGGAGGAGTACTAAAGGTGAAGTTTAGATCTTTATGAATAGGGATATACGAGTACTCTCTTCCATTACAGCGAGTGGAACAATCACCTCCTTGAAACAGGTTATTAGAACGATGTATGTTGGTGTTATGGGCCCCACCAGCGAATGTAGTGATTGTGTGTGATCTATGATCTGTGACGAAGGGAGGGATTTTGCATTCCGCACCGCATCAGTTTTTCTTGGTAGCAGAGATATGGTTTGCTACTGTTTGGTTTAGTGATCATTGCTTGTAAATAGCTTATTGATTATTGATTGGTATTGATTCATGTACTAACACCATATGTTGAGTTGCGTCGAGTTACATGTTGTTAGCACGGCTTCTGAGATGTAGGAAGTCGGAAGTTTGTAACAGTTCCGTAGCAGAGCAGAGGTAAGCGCTGCTCTCGAGAAAGACGGAATTGTTGTTGCCCTGTAGGTACACAGGGAAACGTGTGACAAGTGAAGTTGCACGGCACATTGTCTGGGTTCGATTCGGCGGCATCGTTGTGTGTTGCCATTAGAGATATCCTCGGTGTAAGAGAAGTGTGTATGATAGCGAAGGTTACCTGTGAAATTTTGGTCTTTAAGTACCAGGAAACCAATTGGCATACCAATAACGCTTATCACTGAAAAGGTAGCAGGTATTCTCTGAGCTTGTTAGAAAGACAAAGTAGAGGGAAGCGCTGCCTTGTTAACGTGTGTCATAATTCTGTAGTAGGACAGATTGTTCGCTGTTCTCGGGAAAGACAGGATTCTGTGCGTATGTACTACATTTTCTTGTGTGAATGTAAAGGCATTCGGGTTGATTCCGAAACTCTAGGTTTATTTCTTAAATGCCAGAGAAACAATTAGCTAATGCTTGCTAGAAGGGTGAAGTAGAGGGATGTGCTACTTTATCAACGGAAGTAACGATTCCGTAGTAGGGCAGAGGTAAGCGCTGCTCTTGGGAAAGACGGAATTCTCGTGAGAAAGGTCTATTGCTATTTTTTGGTTAGCGGAGCAGACAATGGAGATATTTTACGAATAGAATTGTAAAAGTTGCAATAAGAGTTCACGGAGCGGTCTTGTAAAGGAGGGGTAGACAGGAGCAGAGCTGCCGCAGCGGCTGCTGACGTCAGAACGACCACGCTGGGATTGGACAGTGATCAGAGCTGTAAAACGCCCCGGATTGGTGCGCTAGTGTAACACCGCGCTAGGATTGGAGAAGAAACATGGTGACGTAAACGCTCCCTATAGGTGCGTTAGTGTGAGTCGTGCTGGGATTTGAGGACTGTCACTGTCACAGAGAAAGTACAGTGACGTAGACGCTCTTGATTGGTGCGTTAGCGTGAAGTCGCGCTGTGAGTGGATAGAATAGCGGTACAGTTGTGAGAGACTAGCAATACACAGAAATTAAGAAAATGGATTACCAGCCACCAGATAGGGAAAAGAAATCCTGGTTTGGTAAAGTTAAAAGGTGGTTCAAGAAAGATAAACAGGTCAAAACTAGGGAAGGACAGTTAATTCCTCCACCGAAAACCCCCACAGCTTTAATGATTGCGAAATATGGATATCATACTTGTATTTGGGTAGATAATTGGGTAAAATATGGAGTCCTGGCATTTCCAGAACATGGTTCCTTTAATTTGGCTGTTTTAAGGAACTTGCGCCAAAAGATGACGTACTTAGAATCAAGACCTAGACCGACGCAGTTTGAGGCATTGACAGAGTGGGAAGACGAAGTGCATGTGCGAGAAAAGCAGAGAAATGGTAGAAGTTACAGACATTTGTTTGGCAGGTCATATGGACATGAAACGCATGACAATCGAATGAAAAGATGGAGGAATGCAAGTATGACTGAGGGTATGTTTCCTGTAAGAGCGGTAGGAGAGAATGAAGGTAGAATTTTTTTTAATAAATCTTTTTATTGAGTCATGCATCGTACATTATAATAGTTGTCGTTCTTGAGAGGCATCAGTACATCACTTTCGGCATTGCATGCAAAGTACCAGTCTGGCAATGTGATTTTACACCATACAGTGATCTTCTGGAGACGGGATAGATGGGGGCTCGCACAATCCCCCCCGATACACATTCCATTTAGACCATATTGCAATCCATTTTTTGGGGCATCCCCGAGCTACATAGACTGTTTTCTCCCTCACCATACACCAGTCCATGTCCCCTTTCCACTTCTTTAGTGTCAGTGGCACTGCGGCTCCCCATGACTGCGCTATATTACGCTTGGCGACCATCTGCCCAAGTGTGGCCCATATCCTCCCCTTCACATTTTCGGTGGGCTTCCAAATGTTCAAAAGGCATCTCTTGGCCTCAGGGCCTCAGGGCCAAGAGGAACTCCCCAGATCGTGCTCATACATTTCAAGATTTTTCGCCAGTAGTCTTGGATTAGCGGGCATTCCCAAAGAATGTGCAGGAATCCGCCTTCCATCCCACACCGTCTCCTACACTGCCCATCCACGCTTTTGCCCATAAGCAATAATTGCTTCTCCGTGAGATAAACCCTGTGTAGGATCTTGAGTTGAACCAGCTTGAGTTTAGCAGAGATGGCCACTTCTTTCAGCGACGAGAGTGCCTCCTGCCATTCCTCATCGTCTATCTCAAGACCATCTCTTACCCATTTCTCTCTTAGTGCAGTGAGGGGATCAGGGGTGTGGTGTATAAGCTTTTTATATGTGAGTGAGATGCATTTTTCTGGTATAGGCCCGTCGAGCAGCCGGTCCTCGAGTGGGGATGCCTCAGGCAGTTCCGTACCAACCAGGATGTTGGCCTGCAGGGAGTGTTTAATCTGTGTATAGCGAAAGCGCTCTGATTCGGCCAGTTCATGTCTTTTGTAGTGTCAGGAACGATACCACTCCATCCCTCCCCCAGAGGTCCCTTTTATTCGAGATACCTATGAGGTCCCATTTGTCAAACCCCTTTGTTCGCCCCAAAGTTCCTAGCTGTTCAGTGTCCCAGAGGGGGGTGGCCCTGGTGAGCCTATTGGCCCATCCTAGCGCTCTATGGCCTACGTGCCATAGCTGTACAGCGTGCTTCGTGGGCCCTGTGAGTGTGAATCTAGTTGGTTTGGAGTAAAGTGCTCTTGTGAACCCACCACTGGGCAGTAACCATCTTTCCATGCCGTATGCTGGGTCATCCCCATTCCCGTATTGGCATTGATTGATTGCCGCCAGATGAGCTGCCCAGTAGTACTTCCTAATGTCAGGCAGGGCGATGCCCCCGTCGTACCATCCGAGCGTAAGCTTACTAACCACTATCCGCGGCCTACCATCCCATAATAGATCTCTCTGCAGGGATTCGACCTCCCGAAAGAATGTATGAGGTACCACATCCGGGTAGTTCTGGAGGGCATATAAGAATCTAGGCAAAGCCATCATTTTAAACAGTGCCGCTCTCCCGAGCAGGGACAGTGGCAGCTTTCTCCAGATTTCTACATCTCTTTGCAATCTCTGCAGGGGAGGAATAAAATTCCTCTCGTATCTAACCCTGGCATCGGTGGTTATATATATGCCCAGATATCGAAATCCGTCCATCACAACCTGCATCGTGCAGTCTCTAGGAAGGGAAGGAGCGGCCCCGTGGAGCGCATAGAGCATCGATTTGCTCCAGTTGATTCGGAAGCCCGAGTTCCGTCCGAAACTGGCAAAAATATCTAACACTACTCTCAGTGAACGCTCGGGGATACAAAAGGATATCATCCGCGTACAGCGAAATTCTGTCTTCCCAGCCCTCGGCCCATCGAAGTCCACGGATAGAAAGATCGCTCCTTATCCATGCCGCGAGCGGTTCCAGGGAGAGGGCAAACAATAGCGCCGAAAGAGGACACCCTTGTCTGGTGCCTCTGCCCAGGGCGAACACGTCCGACCTCTTATTGTTGACCGTCACTTGTGCTAGCGGGTCCGCATATAAAAGGCGGATCCACCCTATAAAGTTGGGCCCAAAGCCCATCTTTTGCAGCACCGCAAAGAGGTACGCCCATTCGAGGGTGTCGGACGCCATAGTGGCGTCCAGCGAGACCACTATTGCATCCTCCTGGATTCCGGGGCAACGCCCCAGCACTCCAGGAAGGCGCGGGAGATTGAGGGCCGTATTTCGATGGGGTATGAATCCCGATTGGTCCGGGTGTACTAGCTTAGGTATGATACGGCGGAGTCTGTTTGCTAATAATTTAGCTAGTATTTTAGGCTCAGCATTTAGCAGGGATATAGGCCTATACGATGTACATTCGTCTCTCGGTTTCCCAGGTTTGGGAATGGTGACCAATGTTGCAATGCGCTGGTCTCTTGGCAGCTTACCTAGCTTTTTACTATCGTAGAACATGGCTTTCAAATGAGGCACTATCTTATCTGGCTTGATCTTGTACAGTTCAATAGGAAGGCCGTTGGGCCCTAGCGCTTTGCCAACCTTAAGATCTCCTATTGCCGTAGTCAGTTCTTCAGTAGTGAGGTCCTCCTCCATCATGTCGCGATCCTGTTCAGTGAGAGTGTTCAATTTAATGTCTGCCAAGAATATGGAAGAGTCGCTCTCCGTGAACTCAGAGTCTCTCCGGTACACCCTCTTAAAGTGTATAGCAAATTCTCTTGCTATATCGTGTGGTTCAGTGAGGACAACACCCGTCGCATTTTTAAGTTCGGGCACAAACCTCTGTGTCCTCTCCTTTTTATCTAGCCAGGCTATCAGCTTGCCCGCCTTGTCACCTTGATCATAGATACGTCCATCCCTGTCACGTGCCCACGTTTTTGCCGCGTCTGTAGCTATGGATTTGTATTCCGCCGTTCTTAACTGCAATTGGTGTGCAGTGTCATCGTCTAGACCGCACCCTGTCCGCTCCTCTAGCCGAGCGATTTCACGTTCGACCTCTATCAGCTGTTTTTCTTTGTCCTTTCGCCTGCCTGTAATCACTGAGATGGCCTGACCCCTGATCACCGTCTTAAAGGCCTCCCACAAAGTAGCCGGGGAGTCCACAGTGCCCTCGTTGTCGAGGAAGTATTGTTCAATGATCTTACAACGAGCGGCCCTAGTTTCTGGACCTTTCAGGTACCAAGGATTTATAGGTGGTATGCCTCCAACTCTTTTGTCCCCGATCGTAAGGTGGACCCATATTGGCGAGTGATCAGAGATTCCTCTAGGCAAATGTCTGATGTCTGTCGTGAGCATATCGGCCTGTACCGGAGATAGGATAGAATCAATTCTCGAGAGCGTATGGTGGGCCCCTGATAAGAATGTATATTCTTTACCACCGGGATGTCGCTTCCGCCAGAGATCGACAAAGCCGAAGGCATCTAGGAAGGTAGGAAGCCACTGCTGTCCCGGTCCTATGTCTTGAGGTGGGTGCCTGTCCAGCACTCCCGAAAGGACGGAGTTGAAGTCGCCCCCAATCACGAGGCGTCTCTCTGGTAGCCCGAGCAGAAAGGCGCCAAGGTCTCTATAGGATTGAACTTGCAAGCCCGGGGGAATATAAACCGCTACAAGTACAAGTACGAGTGCCCGCCCCTCCCATTGCCCAGCGACCGCCACAAACCGGCCGAGCGGATCCGTCCAGGTGCGCTGAACCTCAAAGGGGAAGGTATGGCGTACCAGGATCCCTACTCCCCTAGATCCGGTAGTGAACCCCGCATGTGCAACAAGTCTATAGCCCCACCGATTGAGCGCCTTACATGTGTTACTGATTAAGTGTGTTTCTTGTAGTAGTGCCACGTCTGGGGATTGTCGTTTGAGGTGTTGCAGCACAATACTTCTTTTAATTTTGTCCCCCAACCCGTTAACGTTCCAGCTTATAAGTTTAAGACTTTTGTCCCAGTGCATGTCTGGTGTGAAAGCAGTTCGTCCCGATCAGTTGATGTACCATGCCTGCCCTCCCTAGTACGTCCACTCTTAATATGCATGACAAACAGAAACTCCCCCCTCCTCCCACTCACCCCACAGCCCACCGCCCACATTCCCAAACAGTAAACAGAGCAACTCCGGCTTCCAACCCCCCCTCCCTGCTACCCTGCCACGTAGGTTCCAAACTACCCACATCCCCAACCAGCAGAGTGCCTATCGCCCCAAAAAGTGAACAACTGTGTCCTGGGGAAGCGGTCAGCAGCCGACCCCAGCCGCCCAGGTTCCTCTCCCCCTTTTTCACTAATATAGTTGCCAAACCTGGGTACTAGAGCGGTCCTTCCGCTCCCAGGCGAAACCGGTTGCGGTATAGTGTGATGCGCCCCACCCACCGGTATATGGAATGGGCCCCAGGTGTAGACATGAAGTTCCCCCAGCATCATTAAGGTGCAGTCCAGATGTGCAGGGTCATGATTTAAAAACGGTGCACCCACTTCCCGCCGCCCTCTGAGATCGAGCCCCCAGGTTATACATTACGGTTTTGCGCATTCGTCCCCTTGCAGGAGAACGGAAGTCCTGTTCTTCTCAATCTTGTTGTCTTGGCGCACGGCCCGGGCTGTTGGACCTCGATCTCCATGTGCGCCCAGTACGTGGTTCTCGGTCGACGAGTTCCTCTGCTATCGTTTCCCCCCGATGATCCGGCTCTGTCCGTCTCAAGGCTGCTCTGGAGCCTTTACTCTGTTTCTGCGTCCCTTCCAGCCAGTCCTGGACCTCCTGGGGGTTGGTGAAGAAGAATGACTTCCCATCCGCAAGGATTTTTAACTTAGCAGGGAAGAACATCATATACTTGATCCCGCGTTGGCGCAGAGTTGCTTTCACCCCTTCAAATGAGCGCCGCTCCTGCTGCACCTTCAACGTGAAGTCTGGGAAGAACCGGATTGTTGCGTTTTCATATTGGATGTCTCCTTGTGTCCTTGCTGCCTGTAAGATGGCATCCCGGTCTCTATAGTTCAGGATCTTCGCGATAATAGTTCTGGGAGCCGCTCCTGGCCTCGGCTTAGGGACCGGTGCCCTGTGCGCCCTTTCCACCGTGAAGAGAGAAGAGAGCCGCGCAGGCTTGAGGTGATTTAGGATGAGGTCCTCCAGGAAGAGGTCAACACTCGGTCCCTCCAGTCCTTCTGGAACCCCCACCACTCTGATGTTACTGCGACGGGCCCTCCCTTCTTGGTCCTCGAGCTTCATCGTCACCTGGCGGTGTTGGTGGGTTAGAGCGTTTATTCTCTCCTCCAGTCGTTTCGTGGTTGTTTGGAGGTCCGCGACATTTGTTTCAGTTTCTTTGACCCGCTCTGTAGTTTTGTTCATGTCAGCCCGCATAAGGTTCATTGCAATTGACATCTTGTCCATTTTTGTCTCAAGGGTGGTTCCCAGCCCCTTGATGACCGCCATGATGGACTGCAGGGATGGCTCGAACTCCCCCTGATGGTCTCCCTGCGCGTCGTCGTCTTGCGTCGCCGGCTTGGTAACGGCGTATTTGTCCAGCTTGTTGGACTGTACCGCGGCGCCATTTTTGGGTCTCATGTTTATGGTGCTTCCGCTGGCTATGCGCCTCCGGCGTCCCGCAGCAGTCGTCCCCAAGCGCAGATCCAAGCGAGAGGAATGGTTAGTGATACGGCCGTTTGGTGCCCTTCAGGTCTATCGCGAATCGGCGTGGTTGGAACAATCTTGTCTTCCCACCTATACACGGGTGAGCTCAATATTGCTCACAAGCGGTGGTACTGTCCATCACGGCCCATGTGCACACAGCCAGGCCCCTCGGGCTCCGTAGATCCGCACCTACCGTGCGTGTCCGCCCTGACCTGTGAGTCGGGTCGGTAAGAACATTCCTGGGGGATTCGCCGTGGACCCTGCAATGCAGCATCGGGGAGCGCGCCACCCGCTCCCGCGCCGTCCCCAGAACAAACAGCAGCCGACACAGCAGGCCCCCACTCCTCCTGCAACGGAGCCCCCCGTCCTGGGCCCGGTCAAGTATGGGGTGGGCACCACGGGCCCGATCCGGATCTCGCCACCTCACCAGGCTTCCCAGGTGCCGCTCCTGCGCCCGCTGCACCGCGCACCAAGAATCCCGATGTAAGGCCCGAGGCGGGCGCGCGCCTCCCCGGACCTCTGCACAGTTCGCTCACCGCCGTAGGTCTCAGGCGCTGCTCTGATTGGGTCAGTCGACTCTTAGGGGGTCCGCCAGCCGGTTTGTGGGCATCAGCAGCGGCCTCTCATAGGCCCAGTGCACCGCTATCGGTTTCGCGCAGGGCCTCACCTCAGTCTGGTCGCACCGGCCCTCCGATCGGTTAGCCGCCCGTGCCTCCACGGGATCCTCCGTTACAGCACCATCCAGCGCTCACTCCGCGCGAGACATCGGGAGGGGACGCCCGGGAGAGCCCAACGATCCCACAATCTTCGCAGCTTCTCGCGTCCTTTCACCGGGCCCATGCGCGAGTGTCACGTCCACGCGTCACCGGCTCTGCACCTTCCCGGCTCTCCCGGGCTCCCCACCCGGAATTAACGGCCTTTTGTGGGGTTTGAGGGTGCCGCACCACTTCTGAGGTGTATAGCGCCGCTGTGCCCCCGCCTAGCCGGATTTTGAAGGATATTGTGGGGTTTCAGAGCCCTAGCTCCGGCGGAGCTCCCTCGTTAGGTGGCCATCGTTGTCGGCGCCAAGCCACGCCCCCCGGATGATGTGTTCTATAAAAATCCACCCCCGTACCGACCAGAACCAGAAATGTTGACACCAAATGCTCCAATGAGAGAAACATTACGAATTATCAAGACTGAGACTATGTCACCAGATTTAGAAAAAAGAAACTCCATCAGAGAGGTAGAAAAGAAATCAGAGAATAGAATAGATAGCGAAAATTCAGCGGATTTGGCCAAAACAACTTTAGAATTAACGGAGAAAATAAGAGAATTAACTAAGAATCTAGAAGCTGTAACAGTTCCAGTGACTATAGGTCCTGTAATGCCCATTTTTGAGAAGCAAAAGGATAGCGAACATTGTTTAACGGTATCATACCGGAACAATAATGTGGTTGAGAGTCCAGAACGGAGTCAAATTGAAAATCCATGGGGACCGACAGTAAATATGTTTGAACCACATGTTTCAAATAATCCCTTTATAAATCAGAATTATGCTGAAAGGATTAGAACGTTACAACAAACAAATGATGGACGGAATGCTGACAATGCAGACATTCTCCCCCAGTCAAGAGATCTGGGTTAAATCCATCGTTCTTTTGCCCACTACGCCACCCCAGTTTAGACATGGCCATATGCTAATCAGTCTTGACCCTGTGCCTCATGGGAACAGTCCAGCCCGAACTGCCAAGCCATGTCTTCCCTGGACCGGAATCAAGCATCCTAGGACCGGTTTCTGGCTATCAGCCGTCATCAGCCAGGATAGCTTGACTCCAGTGGCGCAGTGAGCACGGGTCCCACGTCTGGGAATACCCATCCCACTTAGGGCGAAAAGCGTTACAACAAACAAATGATGGACGGAATGCTGACAATGCAGACATTCTCCCCCAGTCAAGAGATCTGGGTTAAATCCATCGTTCTTTTGCCCACTACGCCACCCCAGTTTAGACATGGCCATATGCAAATCAGTCTTGACCCTGTGCCTCATGGGAACAGTCCAGCCCGAACTGCCAAGCCATGTCTTCCCTGGACCGGAATCAAGCATCCTAGGACCGGTTTCTGGCTATCAGCCGTCATCAGCCAGGATAGCTTGACTCCAGTGGCGCAGTGAGCACGGGTCCCACGTCTGGGAATACCCATCCCACTTAGGGCAAAAAGCGTTACAACAAACAAATGATGGACGGAATGCTGACAATGCAGACATTCTCCCCCAGTCAAGAGATCTGGGTTAAATCCATCGTTCTTTTGCCCACTACGCCACCCCAGTTTAGACATGGCCATATGCAAATCAGTCTTGACCCTGTGCCTCATGGGAACAGTCCAGCCCGAACTGCCAAGCCATGTCTTCCCTGGACCGGAATCAAGCATCCTAGGACCGGTTTCTGGCTATCAGCCGTCATCAGCCAGGATAGCTTGACTCCAGTGGCGCAGTGAGCACGGGTCCCACGTCTGGGAATACCCATCCCACTTAGGGCAAAAAGCGTTACAACAAACAAATGATGGACGGAATGCTGACAATGCAGACATTCTCCCCCAGTCAAGAGATCTGGGTTAAATCCATCGTTCTTTTGCCCACTACGCCACCCCAGTTTAGACATGGCCATATGCAAATCAGTCTTGACCCTGTGCCTCATGGGAACAGTCCAGCCCGAACTGCCAAGCCATGTCTTCCCTGGACCGGAATCAAGCATCCTAGGACCGGTTTCTGGCTATCAGCCGTCATCAGCCAGGATAGCTTGACTCCAGTGGCGCAGTGAGCACGGGTCCCACGTCTGGGAATACCCATCCCACTTAGGGCGAAAAGCGTTACAACAAACAAATGATGGACGGAATGCTGACAATGCAGACATTCTCCCCCAGTCAAGAGATCTGGGTTGTTGTAACGAAAGGATTAGAACGACAGTAGAAACTTTGTTGGAGCCCCAGAGAAATCCAGAGCAGGGTAGCGTAGAGAACCCGGTCGGACCATCTGTGGAAGAATTGAGTGAATGGTTAAAAGGGTTGCAGAGACAAGATAAAGACTCCCAGTCAATAGATGTGGCTAAATTACAGATGGTATTGGAAGAATTAATTGTAGGGACTATTCCTGTAGAAAAATTAAAATTTTATCAGGATGAGGAGCTGTTATTCCTATGCAAAAGTGTGACATGGAGAGCGAGGAATCTGCATCAAAGACTAGGAGAAGTTACAAATGAAATGGGTATAGATATTGATAAGGTAAAAGGCTTACAGAAACCCTATCGAGTTGATTTTACTGAAAAAGACATTGGAAATCTGATCACCACAGGACAGATAGGTCAGATTAAGGACATAATCATTGTATTGAGAAAATGGGGAGATGTGGATAAATGGAGAAGTAAATGGTATAGAAAACGTAATGATGCCTCAGACAGGACAGTTTCAGCATTCCCTGTTAGAGAGAAAGAAAAGGTAGTGACTGAATATCCCATGAGGGAGATCCCAGGAGGAGGATATGTACACGTCCCATGGACAAGACAGGACATTTTGTCATTTACGAATGATTTTCCTCGACTACGCGAAAAGCCCGTCGAGTGGTACAGGCAGGTAGACAGATTTGTAAAATTATCAAAGGTGCTGTGGATAGATTTGAATAGTCTGATAACAGTGGTAAGGGTTTGATTATTTGGAGGAAGCTTGGCGCTCGAGCGTGTACGTGGTTAGTCAAGTGAACAAAGATGTCCGGTGCCACTAGGTCAGGGGTGACAAACCCAATGAAATTACCCCTGCAATGTGTAGGTCAAGACCTACAACAAAAACTGAAAATGAGATCCTGTGCACACGTATGGATAATCAGCTGGTCCTGTATGTATTCAATAAATGCCAGAAGGAGTCGGACAGATTCTTAATAATGGATAAACACCGGTCGACATCAGGTGTGTTGCGTGCAAGATTCCTTTTAATGAAAAGTTTCAGTGCAATATACAAAAGAAAATTGATCAGCCGACACGTGTTTCGTCACAACGTGTAGCTGTTGTGACTCATCAGGGCTAAGGAAGGAAGAAGGGGATAAGACAAAATGAATGCAAATAGAGATAAACGAATAAATAATAATAAATGGAGCCATTGCAACAGTCAAAAGGTATGAGAGCCAAGAAAGACCGGCTCGACATAAGGTGTCGGTGAGGGAGACGGAGGATTCTATGGTGTGCTGGGAAAGGGGTGCCAAATGAAACGAATGGTCAAGCAAGTTCGTGATGAACAAGAATGGAAAGTATAAACTAATGAGGCAGGCAAATGTTGTGAACATTAGATTGACCGTGAAGACTAAGTCTTGCCCGAATGAATAAGTTAGTGTCTATGACGCAAAACAAAAAATAAAAAATAATATATAATCACCGTGGAATGTTAAATATAAAAATAAAAAAGGGGAAAGAATAAGTAAGTGCCTGTATAGGCAAAGTGGAAGATAAACGTGGTGAAGTCGGAGGTCGTATATCGTGTCTACAACAATCAAGTGATCCGTAATGGGAGAAGTGCGAGGGCAGTAATGGTATAAGCTAAACGTAGTGAGTCATGCCAGTGAGAGGATAAAGAAAGGCATGAGAGAGAATAACTAACAGATGGCGATCAGCTCATGAGAAAATTCATCAAGTAAACACATTAAATGGTGAAAACAGTCAAGGACGAAAATCAGTCAATTGAGAACACATGTTGATCTGGAAACGATCAGAAGGTCACAATAGGAAAAAGACCCAAAAAAACTAGGCTAGCTGAATCATTTAAGAAAGGTAACGGTCCTGGACGATAATAATCATGGTAGAAGCAAAAAGCGCATAAAACAGGAAACTGAAATAAAGGATAAAAGTAAAAAGTGACAGAGGTGCACACAATGCAACAGTAAGTGGTTCATGAAGTCAGTGACGCGAGTTAAACGAAACAATTACATGGCAGGTACAGGGCACCGATTTATAAGCAAAACAAAAAAATATAAATAAAAAATGCTCGTGGGAGAAACATCCTGGTTAGAAAAACAATAGAGAAACGTGACAGGAGCACAGAATAAGTTGTGAATGGAAGAAAAAGAGTGAGGGAAGTGGCAACTACCTGTACGGAAGCAAATGTATGTATCAAAAATGACCTCGATATGAAGTCACTCGAGGTGAAGGACCCGCTGAGGAAACGGCGGGAACTAGGGTCGCACGGATGACGCTAAAATAGCAGGATCTGTAACCATGGAGAGACAGGGAATGTCGATCAGTACAGGTAGAATTATTCACTGTAGGGAAGGGGAAAGAGTGTGTGGTGCAAGGCCTTACCGGTTGAAGAGCGGTCTCGGGTACGGGATCAGCTCGCGATTCCAGGGAGCGGAATGGCGAGTATCGGTAAGACCGGAAGTGAAATAGTCTTCAGGTTAAGAAAACAACTAGAGCGGCAGATGGTGTTTCCGGTTAAAAAACCGGAAGTGAGGACGTAGGTTAACGAGAATGGGTCGGAAGGTGCAACTGAATCCAAAGTATGTTAAAGAGGGATTGAAGATCAGAGGAGATAAAGACACAACAGGAGTGATGTTAACCGGGGAAGGTGAAAAGAGATAAGAATAGTAAGAGTGATACTGAGTGTGTAAAAATTAATCAAGATGAAAAGGAGAAACAAGGGTTGTACGAAAAAAAGAGTGTGACAAGTATAAATTTGGACAGTAGATAAGACAAAACATGTAAAATTAGAATGAAAAAGGCCAATGAGGGTCAGTGACCATGATCTAAAAATCAACGAAATGCATGATATAAAACACCTGAAACGAGCAAAGGAGAGAAATTAAACCAGAAATGCACATATGAGAGAGAAAAAATAAATATATGAGAGAGAAAAAATATAAACATCACTGGGTTCAGATATACACATAGATAATATTCAGCTGGCGGGCCAGAAGGGCTGAGCAGATAGCGTTACATGATAGGGCAGAAGACATATGGTATGAAGAGTCAAGACCCTAAGAAGTACTGCAGCTCGTGGTCAATGTTAAGACCATGTTTGACCGACTGAAGACGCATGATCCATGATGCTTCCTGTCTTCTCAGTCTTAATTCACGGTTACCACCCCTGACACTGTTTTTGGCAATGTCAATACCAAAAAAAGTCAGGCTCTTGCGTGGTCCTTGAGTTTTGCATGTGGATATGTGAGAAGCCATGGGGTACTTGGCATCTTGGTTGTGCATAGCTCTGACATGTTCGCTGATGCGTTCTTTTAGTGGTCTGATAGTACTTCCCACATATTGTAATTTACAGGTGCATTGCAGAATGTAAACGACAAAGTTGGTATTGCAGTTAATGTTAGTCGTGATATTGTATTTTTTGCCATTCCATCCACTGAAATCCTTGGTGCCATTCATGGCCCATTTGCAAGTTCCACAGCTTCCACATTTGAAAAAACCGACCGTGTGACTGGTGAGCCATGAGGAGGTTGGAGCTGAGCGTGGTGTGGTGGGGCACAGTCTGTTCCCAAGGGTTCTTCCTCTTCTGAAGGTAATCTGTGGGTGTGCTGTTATGTTGTTCCTTAGCGATTTGTCGGTCAGTAGAGTGTTCCAATGTTTATTGAAGCTTTTGCGCATGGTGGTGCTGATTGCATTGTACTCTGTAATCAATCTCATGGTTTGTTTGTCTGTTTCTTTAGAGGTTTTGGGTTGTAAGGTCATAGCTCTTCGGATATTTTTAACCCTGTTAGTTGCTTTCTTGATGATCATGGGCTTATAACCGCGTTGACAGAATCTGTGTTGCATGTAATTAAGACAGTCTTTGAATTCAGAATCTTCGCTACAGTTTCTCCTGGCCCTGGAAAACTCTCCGTAGGGAATTGTTCGTATTTGATGCAGAGGATGAGCACTGCTGGCGTGAAGAATTGCATTGCAAGACGTTTCTTTGCGAAACAGCTTGCTATGTAGGGTGTCATTTTTTACGGTCAGTTCAATGTCAAGGAAAGAGACACAGGTGTTACTGGCTTGGCATGTGAATTTCATGTTCATGTCGTTGGAGTTAAGATAGTTACAGAAGGAATCGAGTTGATCTTGTGAGCCTGACCAGAATAGCAAGCAATCGTCAATGTATCTTCCCCAAAAGACGATGAAATCCGTCCATTGGGCTGCTTTCTTCCCCCATAGCCAGTCAGTTTCCAGTGCTCCCATGTACAGGTTGGCAAAAGATGGTGAGAATTTTGAACCCATTGCTACTCCCTTGGTTTGTTTGTACCATTGGTTGTCATACAGGAAGTAATTGTTATTGAGTATAATCTCCATCATACTTGAGATCATATTAGTGTGTTCCCACAATGATGCCGAACGGTGTTGGAGAGACTTGGTCACTATCTTTAAACCTAGGTCTGGTTCGATGGATGTGTACAGAGAAACTACATCCAGGGTGGCCATGATCATATTTGGTTGCCATTGTATGTCTGTGAGGATGCTGAGAATGTGTTTCGTATCTTGAATATATGACGGCAGATTCTTTACAATGGGGTTAAGGAAGAGGTCAACATATTGTGAGAGCTTTTCTGTGGGACCACCTATACCTGAGATTATAGGTCGACCTGGTGGGAAAGGTGCTTGCTTGTGAATCTTAGGGAGGGTATAGAGCACGGGAAAGGTCGGTTTAGTTACTTTCAGGTACCGTGCCTCGTCTTCATCGATGATACCTTGAGTCTGCCAAGCTAGTATTTTTTTGTTGATGAGATTGTTCAACTGGCCAATTGGATTGTAGTTCAGATGTTCATAGCAGGTTTGGTCTCGGAGTTGGCCCATTATTTCATTGTGGTAGTCAGCGCGGTTCATAATGATCACATTACCCCCTTTGTTCGCTTCTCTTATGATGATATTGGGGTCAGCACTGAGTGTTTTGAGCGCAGATCTCTCTCCTTTGGTTAGATTGTCTTTGATTCTAATCGTTTTGTGCATAAGTCTTTTTTCATATTTGTCAAGATCTTCGAGTACAAGATTGTGGAAGACATCTATGGCATTCCCACCCGGGAGAGTGGGTGTCCATTTGGACTTGGTCTTTAAGCCACTGGGTATAGTGCCGTAGGGATCAATGTCTAGGTCTTGTAGTAGTGATTCCAGACTGCATGGTGGATTATCAGTTTCAGTAATGGAGAGGAGAAGATGTGTGTCATTAATATCCTTGATGGTCTGAGTGTCCAGGAGACAGATATTGGTTCTCCCTGTTGTGTCAGATGCGGGCATGAGTTCAAAATGTTTTTTGAGTTTCAAATTCCTGATGAATTTGAAGAGATCTATCTTCGATCTACATAAGTCTCCTGATTCATAAGGGTTGAAATTGAGACCTTTGTTAAGTAGAGAAACCATGTTCGTGTTGAGAGGTGTGGAGGAAAGATTTACTACTTGAATGTTAGTATTGGTTGTTACTGTTTCTTGCCGTTGCCAGATCTCAGTTTCTTTTTGTATTGATCGTTGTCCTGATCTTTTCCCTCTACGGGTTTTCTGTCTCCTAGTCCTGGTCTCTGTTGAGTCCTGGTCTCCCGTCTGATTGCTTGTACTTCTCGTAAAAAACTACTTGAAGTCGTGGGTGTGGGATTGGACTGTCCCGTGGTTTCTGGATCACTATCACTAGTGGGTGCTGTATTGAGAGAAGATGTACTAGAGGAGATAGAGGATCTGGAGATGTTCACAGCTTTGGTAGAGTTGTGTACCAGTTGGTCGTATTTGCGAGCGAAGGTGAAGACACGGCCCTCTTTGTAGTCTGCTTCGTCTCTTCTAAGTTGTCTGGTTTTTCTTTCCTTTATATCGTTCTGGTGTTTAGCCAGTATTTCGTTAAGGATAGCGTAATTTTTCTCAGTTGCGTCTTTCAGGTTGAGCTCTTCTATTTCTTTTTCCAGAATGGTGATTTCTGATTGGAGTTTCGTCACTTTTCGTTCTGCATTTACTATCAGGATGTGAATAAGAGTTTTAGAGTTGTTAGTTAGAGCTTCTTCCCACTCAGCATTCAGACGGGAGACCAGGACTCAACAGAGACCAGGACTAGGAGACAGAAAACCCATAGAGGGAAAAGATCAGGACAACGATCAATACAAAAAGAAACTGAGATCTGGCAACGGCAAGAAACAGTAACAACCAATACTAACATTCAAGTAGTAAATCTTTCCTCCACACCTCTCAACACGAACATGGTTTCTCTACTTAACAAAGGTCTCAATTTCAACCCTTATGAATCAGGAGACTTATGTAGATCGAAGATAGATCTCTTCAAATTCATCAGGAATTTGAAACTCAAAAAACATTTTGAACTCATGCCCGCATCTGACACAACAGGGAGAACCAATATCTGTCTCCTGGACACTCAGACCATCAAGGATGTTAATGACACACATCTTCTCTTCATTACTGAAACTGATAATCCACCATGCAGTCTGGAATCACTACTACAAGACCTAGACATTGATCCCTACGGCACTATAACCAGTGGCTTAAAAACCAAGTCCAAATGGACACCCACTCTCCCGGGTGGGAATGCCATAGATGTCTTCCACAATCTTGTACTCGAAGATCTTGACAAATATGAAAAAAGACTTATGCACAAAACGATTAGAATCAAAGACAATCTAACCAAAGGAGAGAGATCTGCGCTCAAAACACTCAGTGCTGACCCCAATATCATCATAAGAGAAGCGGACAAAGGGGGTAATGTGATCATTATGAACCGCGCTGACTACCACAATGAAATAATGGGCCAACTCCGAGACCAAACCTGCTATGAACATCTGAACTACAATCCAATTGGCCAGTTGAACAATCTCATCAACAAAAAAATACTAGCTTGGCAGACTCAAGGTATCATCGATGAAGACGAGGCACGGTACCTGAAAGTAACTAAACCGACCTTTCCCGTGCTCTATACCCTCCCTAAGATTCACAAGCAAGCACCTTTCCCACCAGGTCGACCTATAATCTCAGGTATAGGTGGTCCCACAGAAAAGCTCTCACAATATGTTGACCTCTTCCTTAACCCCATTGTAAAGAATCTGCCGTCCTATATTCAAGATACAAAACACATTCTCAGCATCCTCACAGACATACAATGGCAACCAAATATGATCATGGCCACCCTGGATGTAGTTTCTCTGTACACATCCATCGAACCAGACCTAGGTTTAAAGATAGTGACCAAGTCTCTCCAACACCGTTCGGCATCATTGTGGGAACACACTAAAATGATCTCAAGTATGATGGAGATTATACTCAATAACAATTACTTCCTGTAGGACAACCAATGGTACAAACAAACCAAGGGAGTAGCAATGGGTTCAAAATTCTCACCATCTTTTGCCAACCTGTACATGGGAGCACTGGAAACTGACTGGCTATGGGGGAAGAAAGCAGCCCAATGGACGGATTTCATCGTCTTTTGGGGAAGATACATTGACGATTGCTTGCTATTCTGGTCAGGCTCACAAGATCAACTCGATTCCTTCTGTAACTATCTTAACTCCAACGACATGAACATGAAATTCACATGCCAAGCCAGTAACACCTGTGTCTCTTTCCTTGACATTGAACTGTACGTAAAAAATGACACCCTACATAGCAAGCTGTTTCGCAAAGAAACGTCTTGCAATGCAATTCTTCACGCCAGCAGTGCTCATCCTCTGCATCAAATACGAACAATTCCCTACGGAGAGTTTTCCAGGGCCAGGAGAAACTGTAGCGAAGATTCTGAATTCAAAGACTGTCTTAATGACATGCAACACAGATTCTGTCAACGCGGTTATAAGCCCATGATCATCAAGAAAGCAACTAACAGGGTTAAAAATATCCGAAGAGCTATGACCTTACAACCCAAAACCTCTAAAGAAACAGACAAACAAACCGTGAGATTGATTACAGAGTACAATGCAATCAGCACCACCATGCGCAAAAGCTTCAATAAACATTGGAACACTCTACTGACCGACAAATCGCTAAGGAACAACATAACAGCACACCCACAGATTACCTTCAGAAGAGGAAGAACCCCTGGGAACAGACTGTGCCCCACCACACCACGCTCAGCTCCAACCTCCTCATGGCTCACCAGTCACACGGCCGTTTTTTTCAAATGTGGAAGCTGTGGAACTTGCAAATGGGCCATGAATGGCACCAAGGATTTCAGTGGATGGAATGGCAAAAAATACAATATCACGACTAACATTAACTGCAATACCAACTTTGTCGTTTACATTCTGCAATGCACCTGTAAATTACAATATGTGGGAAGTACTATCAGACCACTAAAAGAACGCATCAGCGAACATGTCAGAGCTATGCACAAACAAGATGCCAAGTACCCCATGGCTTCTCACATATCCACATGCAAAACTCAAGGACCACGCAAGAGCCTGACTTTTTTTGGTATTGACATTGCCAAAAACAGTGTCAGGGGTGGTAACCGTGAATTAAGACTGAGAAGACAGGAAGCATCATGGATCATGCGTCTTCAGTCGGTCAAACATGGTCTTAACATTGACCACGAGCTGCAGTACTTCTTAGGGTCTTGACTCTCCATACCATATGTCTTCTGCCCTATCATGTAACGCTATCTGCTCAGCCCTTCTGGCCCGCCAGCTGCATATTATCTATGTGTATATCTGAACCCAGTGATGTTTATTTTTTTCTCTCTCATATATTTATTTTTTCTCTCTCATATGTGCATTTCTGGTTTAATTTCTCTCCTTTGCTCGTTTCAGGTGTTTTATATCATGCATTTCGTTGATTTTTAGATCATGGTCACTGACCCTCATTGGCCTTTTTCATTCTAATTTTACATGTTTTGTCTTATCTACTGTCCAAATTTATACTTGTCACACTCTTTTTTTCGTACAACCCTTGTTTCTCCTTTTCATCTTGATTAATTTTTACACACTCAGTATCACTCTTACTATTCTTATCTCTTTTCACCTTCCCCGGTTAACGTCACTCCTGTTGTGTCTTTATCTCCTCTGATCTTCAATCCCTCTTTAACATACTTTGGATTCAGTTGCACCTTCCGACCCATTCTCGTTAACCTACGTCCTCACTTCCGGTTTTTTAACCGGAAACACCATCTGCCGCTCTAGTTGTTTTCTTAACCTGAAGACTATTTCACTTCCGGTCTTACCGATACTCGCCATTTCGCTCCCTGGAATCGCGAGCTGATCCCGTACCCGAGACCGCTCTTCAACCGGTAAGGCCTTGTACCACACACTCTTTCCCCTTCCCTACAGTGAATAATTCTACCTGTACTGATCGACATTCCCTGTCTCTCCATGGTTACAGATCCTGCTGTTTTAGCGTCATCCGTGCGACCCTAGTTCCCGCCGTTTCCTCAGCGGGTCCTTCTCCTCGAGTGACTTCATATCGAGGTCATTTTTGATACATACATTTGCTTCCGTACAGGTAGTTGCCACTTCCCTCACTGTTTTTCTTCCATTCACAACTTATTCTGTGCTCCTGTCACGTTTCTCTATTGTTTTTCTAACCAGGATGTTTCTCCCACGAGCATTTTTTATTTATATTTTTTTGTTTTGCTTATAAATCGGTGCCCTGTACCTGCCATGTAATTGTTTAGTTTAACTCGCGTCACTGACTTCATGAACCACTTACTGTTGCATTGTGTGCACCTCTGTCACTTTTTACTTTTATCCTTTATTTCAGTTTCCTGTTTTATGCGCTTTTTGCTTCTACCATGATTATTATCGTCCAGGACCGTTACCTTTCTTAAATGATTCAGCTAGCCTAGTTTTTTGGGTCTTTTTCCTATTGTGACCTTCTGATCGTTTCCAGATCAACATGTGTTCTCAATTGACTGATTTTCGTCCTTGACTGTTTTCACCATTTAATGTGTTTACTTGATGAATTTTTCTCATGAGCTGATCGCCATCTGTTAGTTATTCTCTCTCATGCCTTTCTTTATCCTCTCACTGGCATGACTCACTACGTTTAGCTTATACCATTACTGCCCTCGCACTTCTCCCATTACGGATCACTTGATTGTTGTAGACACGATATACGACCTCCGACTTCACCACGTTTATCTTCCACTTTGCCTATACAGGCACTTACTTATTCTTTCCCCTTTTTTATTTTTATATTTAACATTCCACGGTGATTATATATTATTTTTTATTTTTTGTTTTGCGTCATAGACACTAACTTATTCATTCGGGCAAGACTTAGTCTTCACGGTCAATCTAATGTTCACAACATTTGCCTGCCTCATTAGTTTATACTTTCCATTCTTGTTCATCACGAACTTGCTTGACCATTCGTTTCATTTGGCACCCCTTTCCCAGCACACCATAGAATCCTCCGTCTCCCTCACCGACACCTTATGTCGAGCCGGTCTTTCTTGGCTCTCATACCTTTTGACTGTTGCAATGGCTCCATTTATTATTATTTATTCGTTTATCTTTATTTGCATTCATTTTGTCTTATCCCCTTCTTCCTTCCTTAGCCCTGATGAGTCACAACAGCTACACGTTGTGACGAAACACGTGTCGGCTGATCAATTTTCTTTTGTATATTGTACTGAAACTTTTCATTAAAAGGAATCTTGCACGCAACACACCTGATGTCGACCGGTGTTTATCCATTATTAAGAATCTGTCCGACTCCTTCTGGCATTTATTGAATACATACAGGACCAGCTGATTATCCATACGTGTGCACAGGATCTCATTTTCAGATTTGAATAGTCTGTTCGATATAATAGTACCGGCAGATTTGTGGACAGAGTGCAAACTGATGATCAACTGGCCGACTCAGGAGTACCCTAAGGATCCTAAGACAGGAGCTCCAGACCCTGAGGTAATGAAAAAGTATGAACAGGTTATGGTATTTTTGAAAAACAAAGTGCCCCCTAAAGAGACAGATTGGGTAAAAATTGATCGAACACATCAGGAAGCAAAGGAATCAGTACATGCATACTATGAGAGACTAATTCAAGCTTTTAAGCAGTTCAGTGGAGATGAGAATCTGAGTGATAAGGATTTGAGTCATTTCGTATACAGATTTGTATATGGTTTACGCCCCGAAATTGGTGACATGATAAAACAGCATACAGTTGACTGGCAGAATAAGAAAATAGATGAAGTGTTGAGACATGCTAAATATTTCAGTGACTAAATTGAGGCTAAGCAGCGAAAATTAAAAGAAAAGGCAATGTGGGCACAAGTAAAGGTAGCTGAAAGGCAGGAAGCTCAGTTGGTCGAACAAGCAAATAATCCAGGAACTAAACCGAGATTTGGCCCAGGAAAAGGGAAAGGTAATATAGAAGAAGCTAAAAAGAAGTTCCCATGCCATAATTGCGGTAGGTTAGTGCATTGGAAATCCGAGTGTAAATACCCTCCAAGTACTAATAATGAAAATGCATCATTGAATCTGCAGGTGCAGAATGAGTTGAGTGGTCAACTGCAGCAACAGCAGCAGGTGGTTGCTTCACAGAATCAGGTGCCAAAACCACCTTTCCCGCAGAGCAGAAACACTCAGAAGTATAGTAATGAATCGGGATTCTACAATGAAGAACAGGTAAATAAACCGCCGCGCGCTCGTGCTGTTTCACAGTATTGGCTGCAACACGATGAGAGTGACTCAGAGGAAAGCTATTGACGGTGCCGAAAGGAGGAAGAAGAGTGCGTACTTGGCGCAACTCTAGAAGTAGACCAGACAGGACCATTTGTAGATGGGAAGGTTAATGATGAAAACATTACTTTCCTAGTGGATACTGGTGCTACTCGATCAACTGTTAGATCAGCTGATGTTAAGAATCTTCCTCTTTCGAATGAAACAATCCAAGTGGTTGGTGTGTCCAACAAACAGATAAAACCGTTTTTGACAGAACCAGTGAAAGTTAGTATAGGGAAATTTACAGAGATGCACCGCTTTGTTGTGTGTGACACCAGTCCAGTGAATTTATTAGGTAGGGACCTGTTGTGCAAGATGAATTGCACTATATTCTGTACTCCAGTTGGAATAGCATTTGAAACACCAGATGAGGATGTGCTGTATAAAACGACTATAGCTAACAGAGAAAATGAGGTAACTGAGACTTATGCAATATTCAACCCTGATGAATTACCTAAAGAACTAAAAGAGTCAGTGAAGGCAGAAGTGTGGGATTTTACTGGAGAAGATGTAGGGTTAATGAGAAACGTAGATCCAGTCAAAATAACTGTGAAGGAAGGAATAAGCTATCCAAATGTCCCACAGTACAGTTTGACACCAGAGATAATTGAAGGGGTTACTCCAATAATTGAGAAAATGATCAAGCAAGGAATTCTAAGAGAAATTATGAGTAGTCCATGTAATTCACCGATAATGGGACTGAAAAAGCCTAATGGGAAATTCAGGATAGTGCAGGATTTGAGAAAGGTAAACAAAATCGTGGTATCATGCTGTCCTATTGTGCCAAACCCATCAGTAATTCTGTACCAGATTCCCCATGATGCGGAATGGTATACAGTGATTGATCTATGTCATGCTTTCTTTTCTATCCCATTGCATCATGACAGTCAGCCAATTTTTGCATTTCGTTTTGGAGAGCGGATTTTGGCATGGTGCCGAATCCCACAGGGGTATACAGAGAGCTCCTCAATATTCAATCAATTATTGAAGAAATCTTTGGAAAGTCTGCAAATGCCTGAAAGTTCAGTACTAGTGCAATATATCGACGACCTTTTGGTGGCGTCGAAAACACGTGAAGCTTGTGAGGTAGACACGATAGCACTACTGAATCATTTGGCAGACGGAGGATTGAAAGTGTCACCTGCAAAATTGCAGTATTGTAAGAAAGAAGTACAGTATTTGGGACATAAAATTGAGAATGGACTGAGAAAAATAACGATAGACAGAATCAGAATCATAAAAGGAATGAGAGCCACCATGACCCAAAGAGAGGTGAGAATGTTTCTTGGAATGGTGGGGTACTGCCGTCAGTGGATTAGCAATTTTTCCCTGATTGCAAAACCCTTGGTACGACTAACAAGGAGTGATGTAAAAGATCCCCTTGAATTGAACAAGGAAGAATTGGCAGCATTCAAACGATTGAAAGAGGGTTTGTGTGAAGCACCAGTATTGGGCATGCCTGACTATGAGAAAGAGTTTGAGTTATATTGCAGTGAGAGAAATGGATGTGCACTCCTTGTGTTGATCCAGAAGCATGGAAGCTTGAGGAGACCAATTGCATATTTTTCCTCAATGCTTGACCCAGTGGCTGCAGCTTTACCTGGGTGTCTGAAAGCAGTGGCTGCAACATGTCGAAGTTTGGAGCAGAGTGAAGGTATTGTGATGGGGTATCCGTTGAAAGTGTTTGTACCTCATGATGTGGCTATTCTTTTGACAATGAAGACGTACTCAGTATATGACACAGTCGGCTGACTAAGTATGAGAAGGTCATATTAGATGCAACAAATGTGAGCCTTGCGAGATGTGTGAATGTGAATCCTGCAACGTTGTTACCTGATGCTGAGAATGTGGAAGTGAGAGATGAAGCAGATCATGATTGTTTGGATGTGCTTGAGTATTGCACAAAGCCACGACCAGATATAAAAGATGTACCTTTGCCAGAGAGGGATTTTGTGTTTGTTGATGGGTCATGTTTGAGAACAGAAGAAGGAGTGCTAAGCGCAGCATATGCAGTATGCACGGTTGCAGCAGTGATGGAAGCATCCTATTTGAAAGGAGTGAGGTCAGCCCAAGTAGCTGAACTTGTTGCTTTGACCAAAGCATGTAAAATTGGGAAAAGTGTGAGAGTGACTGTGATAACTGACAGCCAGTATGGCTTCAGGGTTGTCCATGATTTCGGCCAGCTTTGGCTGCAAAGAGATTTCCTGGCCTCAAGTGGAACCCCTATAAAGAATGCTGAAGTGGTTGGAAAGTTGATTGAGGCGATACAGCTGCCTAAACAATTGGCTGTGGTAAAATGTGCTGCCCATAGTCAGGGTAGTGATTACATCACTACTGGAAACAGGTATGCGAATGATATGGCACAGTATTGTGCACGGAACCAGAATTCGGTCAATCGGGCCAAGGAGAGAGAAATGTCTTCTTGCTCAGTAATGTTTACTAACACAGTAGGAACTTGGGAAGAAGTGAGACAATTGCAGGAAGAGTCAGGAGATGAGGAAATGAAACCATGGATAAAAGCAGGGTGTGCACCAAGAGAGAAGGACCGTGTGTGGGTCTATCGAGATGGAAGACCAGTAATGCCTGATAGCACGATGTCTACCATGGCACGGATGTATCATGGCCAGGGACACATAGGGAGAGACGCCATGATAAGGTCTTTTAAGCAGACCTGGTACAATCCAAAATTCAGACTTATAGCAGAAAGCCTATGTCAGAGATGCCTGATATGTCAGCAATACAATCCTGGAAGAAAGACAGTGGTGAGTCTAGGAACCATAGGCCGAGAAGGTGGACCTTTTACCAGAATGCAGGTTGACTTCATTGAAATGCCTCCGTGTAACAGACTGAGGTATGTTCTGGTTGTAGTTTGCCTATTCTCCAGGTGGGTGGAAGCATTCCCAACAAGAAGAAATGATGGGATGACAGTGGCAAAGCTACTTTTGAGAGAATTCATCCCCAGGTTTGGGTTCCCAGTGACTCTTGAATCAGACAGAGGGGGACATTTTCATAATGAGATTGTGAAATTGATTTGTGAAGCATTGAATGTACAACAGAAACTACATTGTGCCTACCGACCAGAGGCTTCTGGTGTGGTTGAACAGATGAATGGTACAATCAAAAACAGAATTGGGAAAATGTGTTTAGCCACTGGTATGAAATGGCCTGATGTCTTGCCTCTTGTTTTAATGACCATTAGAGCAACACCAGACAGAACCACAGGGTTAAGTCCTCATGAAATAGTCATGGGACGAGCGATGAGGCATGTTTACATTACAGTCAACAAGCTGATGATAATAACTGATGACATGGTGTTGGAATACTGTAAAGGCCTGGCTGACGCAGTTCATTCTGTTTTTCATCAGGTTGGAGCGGATGCCACCACCCTTGAAAGGAAGCCAGCCCATGATCTGAGCCCAGGAGACTGGGTAAGGATAAAAGTCCACAGAAGAAGGAATTGTGTGGTTCCAAGGTGGGGAAAACCAAGACAAGTCATTCTGACCACAACAACAGCTGTGAAGTGTGCTGGAGTGAAAAATTGGATCCATGCCAGCCATACTTTGAGGATACCAAATCCAGTTGACGGCAAAGGAAAAGAGTACTATGACGAATCAGAGTCGAGTACTGAATCAGATAACGAAGAGCCAAGAACACAAGAAAATCCTGAAAGGAGGGAAAAAGAGCCTGATCAAATATTAGTCCCCAGAAGTATCTCTCTGAAAAGACGATTGCAGATTTCTGATATCAGTTCAGATTCTGAAGACAAACAAGGGAGACGAGGTCCCAGAAAAGAACACAGTAAGAAAAAAGGAAAAGACAACGAAGAAGCAGTAAAAGAAATTCGAGAGAAGGAAGTTTCAGATGAAAGACCAAGAGAAATTCCACCCGAAATAATAGATCCAAGTGAAACAGGGACAGGTACAGAGAGAGAGGGACAGATTGCGGGAGACCCCCGAGGAGGTGTAAGGAACTGCAACATCCAGCTAGGTGAAGGGACAAGTAGCCAGCAGGAAGATTGCGTGTCGGAGACCCGAGGAGGGACAGAAGTAGGGAAAACAGTGGTGGAAAAAGAAGTTGTCGAAAAGAAAAAGCAAGTTGAGACAGAATCTGAAGAGAGTGAAAGTGAGATGCCAGAAGGACGAGTTCTAAGGAAAAGAGCTTGGAGAGAGGAAAATAATAATAAAGAAAGTAAACAGAAAAGAGTCAAAAAGGACGAAGTGTGGCCAAACAAAATAAAGAGATTGAGATATCGGCTGACACGAGTGAAATCACCAAGAGCAGATCAGGTGAATGAAGTGACAAGCCAAGAAAAATAAAAAGAAGAAGAAACTACTCAAGACAAGGAAGAAGGAAAAAGAACAAGGACACCTAACCGGAAGTATAAGTCACCGGAATGGACGTCTGTGGCACTGCCTGAAACGGAAGAAGAGGCAGATAGTCAAGGAAATCCAGAGGAGGCTGTACTGAAAGTGGTTGAAGAAGAGGAAGAAGCAGGAATCCTGAGAGTTATCTTATCCGACATCGGAGAAGAGGAAGCGGAAGATCAGGAAATTCTGTATTTGGATGAACAGAAAGAAGTGAAAAATGATGAAATGCCAAACTGAGAAAATCTAGAAAACTACTGATGAAGAAGTAACCATTGAATCAAAAGATAGATACTGGTAGAACTAAGTAGGGCCTTAGAGGCCTAAGATTAGAGAACTAGTTGCGAAATAAAAGAGGCTAAGTCAAAAGACACAGTCCAAATTAACAAAGATGGCTAACATAGATAATAGCAAAAGTAGATGTACATTCATGAAGAGATGGTGTAAAATGTGTTGTTGTTGTACAGGATTATTAATGCTTCTATGGAGCATACTTGCTCTGTTGATTTCTTTTAAGGTCACTATAGATACACTAGAAGGACACACTGAAAATATTACTAACATAAAGAAGATTCCAAAGGTAGTTCCGACTAGAATAGATAATAATTATTTACATAAAGATAGGTCTATTAATGATTTTTCAAATATTGTGTTCTCAGTTATTGTATGAATATGTAAAGACCATGGACGTAAGGGACTGCTACGTATGTATGCAGTTACCTGCAATTGTGTCAGAGGGAGTGACTTATCATCACCTTCCAGCAACGTATGGAATAGCATGTAGTATGATAGCAAGCTTATTTTATGAGACAGGTAAATTAGAATATTATTTTTCAAATGTAGATAACATTTTTGCGCAAGTACCTGCTAATAACAAACTGAACAAAGTAAGACCTGCTAAGGTATTAGGCGAATTTTTCTTAGTAACTAAGGAACTAACATTAGAGAATATATTTAAAAATAATTTGACATGCAGTTTGAAGAATGAAGAAAAGACATTCCTAGACATGGTCGAGGAAAGGAGATTGAAAATGAAAAGAAAGGGATCTGAAGGAAAAGGGGATAAAACAGTCTGGGATGTAGAAATGGAAAAACATATGAAGGGAGAGTCTAATCCAACTTTGGCTCTAGATTGGCCTCAGAAATGAAACTGTGTATAAGAAGAAATCAAACGACGTACGATAATCATTTTGTAGGGAATAGTGAGTGCCATGATACATACCGAATCATAGGTGGATGGGGATTTAAAGGTGGAAGAGATCCAGTTTTCCCTGGACTTTATTTTATCTGTGCGATAACCTTTGCCAGACCATTAGTATGGCACATGTTACGTAGGCCTGGTCTTGTCTTTCCAAAAATCTTTCACATGGATAGAGGTAAAGATGGTGTACATAGGTTAGGTAATCAATTAACACGTAGTAAAAGAGAATCTTGGGCAGAAATTGTAGGTGACATTTTTGGAGCATTGATACCAGCAGTGGGAATATCTCTGAATGCGAACAATATTAGAAGATTATCAACAGTAGTGGATCGCTTGTCAACAAGCACTGCTGGAGGATTTTTATTGGTTAATACTGAAATGGTTGCCATGCGTGCTATGGTAATGCAAAATCGACTTGCCCTTGATATCTTATTGGCAAAAGAGGGTGGAGTCTGTGGAATGCTGAAAGTTCAACATTGTTGTACTTACATTCCAGACGAAAGCAAAGATCTAAAAGTTTATATTAAAAATATTACTGAATTGCATGACGAAATTGTACCACTGGAGGTTGAAGGTGTTTGGGAAAAGATTGGGAAGAAAATTGCTGCTATTAAAAATTTCTTAGTGAAAATAGGTAGTACAGTTATAGGTAAGATATTATTTCAATTAACATGTGTGATTTTCGTGCTATTAATATTAAGATTAGGATGTATGTGTTGTAAAAACAAGAAAACAAAGAATAAGAGAAAAAGAGAAAAACTAAAAAGAAAGAAGGATCCAGAAGGAGACTTAACAGAGATAACTTTAGAAGAATGGAAAGAAAGTTTGTATAAAAAGGCAAAAAGAGATGAAGAAGAAACTGAATTATAACTAAAGAGCAAGAATACATTTCAATTTTCCGTAAAAGGGTGAATAAATTTAGTGTTGTGGTGGTGATAAAATCACCAAAGGGGGGATTGCTGGAGTGGGGTTTTCTTTAAAAATTGTATACCCTCTCCATTTTGCATGATTAGATTAAAATGAATAATTAATTAATAGTAATTGTATTAATTGTTTGCTGTGTGAATTGACCAACATTACTAATATAAGAAATACACGTGGGAATTGCATTTGCATGGCCTAATTAATACGTAAACTAATTTTTGTATGCATATTAATAGTAGACAATCAGAAATTGCATGATTATATGTTGCTTTCGTGATGTATTCGTGATTTGTGCTTTATTAATGTGTATATAACCCGCATTAAGTGTTGCTTCTGCTAGATAAATACACACACATATGGGTATTAGTAAGGGGATAACATTTTATTAGTCATTTCCATGTATTAATTACGTTTTGTGTTTCTTTGCTTAAGTTGACCATTTGGTGGCCACAAAATGGCCGACATCCCTATCAGACGAGATTGACTTCATTTGTGAGCATCTCTGGGTGAAGTGCGCATGCGTCGCCATCAGCTGCAGTGGCCTTTGAACGACCCTAACTCAACTGTGCCACCCAAGGACACACCGGGCTACCAGCCAGCTGCTCTGAAAGAAACAATGAAAAGATACTATTTTGTGGAGAAAATTGGAACTATATCTGAAGACACATTATACGTATGGGAAAGAAGTCGAACAATTTTAAACGGACCAATAAGAATCATTCAAAATATCATTTGTTACACTTTGGAATGTAATTTTACTATAAAAATGGTAGAATAGAGAGGATGAAAAGCGAGACCCTTCAGAAGATTTTCGATTTCCTGACGTTATGCTGACGGAGAGGACGGTGACACTGCAGGACAGCTGTTTCCTAAGACTCTGACAGTATGAACCGATGACCAAGATTTTGACTTAGAGGGCGACTTTTAGCCAGAATAGGTAACTATGATGATCTATTTGCTTGATTAAACCAGAGACTCGAATTTCAATTATTTAGATAAAATTTAAGATTCATTACAAGAACTGTGTTGGGTCGTTATTATTTGAGAAAATGTATTTATGTAAATGATGTTATAGATTTTGTTATCACTCCAACCTGCAGCTAGTTGATCCATGGCCTATTCATGGGAGGAGTACTAAAGGTGAAGTTTAGATCTTTATGAATAGGGATATACGAGTACTCTCTTCCATTACAGCGAGTGGAACAATCACCTCCTTGAAACAGGTTATTAGAAGGATGTATGTTGGTGTTATGGGCCCCACCAGCGAATGTAGTGATTGTGTGTGATCTATGATCTGTGACGAAGGGAGGGATTTTGCATTCCGCGCTGCATCAGTACAACCTTCTTAACTTGAGAAGTTCACACTAAAATCCATACATATTATCTCTTCAAGGCCTTGTTAGCAACTCAGTGTTGAAAATGAAGCCACTCTCTATTAATTACAGTAGCTTTCTTCTGCGTTTCTGTTTTGTTTAGAGCGCAAGTTTCACAAGAGCTTAAATACCCATACACATCTCGTCGGAGACTAGCTCACCAGAATTTCCACATTAGAAGCTCCTCTGTGGTTTTCATTTCCCTTTGGCCAGAAATTAATAAATCATGACATAGTTGAAGTACCAAATCTCGAATATGCTTAGCAGGTATAAACAACTTCGTAAAAGATTTGTTTTGTGGCCTCTTGCCATCTTATGAATTCTCCCCACAGTCTTGATTTTCCCTGCTGCTCAGCCAGTGAATGAGGTCATTGGATGGTTGGAATGTTGAGAGTGTTTGTGCTTGGATGAGTGGACAGTTGGATTGAGAAGGGCTGAGCAGCAGGATGCTGCTCCTGGTGGGGGTTTACATTATTTCCCCATTACCCCAATCTTAACCTATTAAGCCTACTCATTTTGTAACCTACCAGAGTAAGTCCTTGATTGTAACACTGGCGAATGAGATGAAAAAAAATCCCCGTGAGGAACTAGAAATTAAGAAGAAACTAGAGAAACTACGAAGACAGTAGAGGAACTGCAGAAGAAACTAAGTAGATTACATAGAAAAAGAGTTTGAATCCTGTAAGGAAGAATTGAGCCTGGTAGCCGGTACAATGTCTATGTAAATCAGACAGCCTGCAGTTCAGGGCATTTTAACAGGCCAGAGTAAGTCTGCAGCAGACTCAGAGGGCTGCCTATTTCATATTGATGAGAAACTGTGTTGAGGAGTGAACCGATGAGGCAAGGAGCATTTGTTCTGTGGGGAGCTACTACCTGAACTTAGCATTGGAACAACCCTGATATGAAAGACGTTTTGGAGCAGTTCAACTAGCGCTGACAAGGTTGGAGTTTTCAGTTGGCAGCAAGTGTCTTACGGTACTGATGACTAAGCTTGGCTTGTGGTGAGACCCTTTTTCTATATGCCGTTTGGACTATGCGAAATGCATTATTAATTTTTCTTTACTTGCCATTGACCAAGCGGCATTGTGCAGCATTTGAATACAGGAGCGTGACCGGCGTGTTTTGAGCGTGACTGCAGCAGCATTCTGGAGCGTGTCAGCAACGTTATTGAGGGACATGCAAACTGCATCTCTCCGTGCGGAGCTCGAACTACACTGCATGTCTGTATGGGAGACCAAGTGCATGACTAGAGTCTGTGCACACTTCATAGTGAAAAATAGTGCTCTTCTGCTGACCGGCGGTCTTGTGTGGAAAGACCTATGTGGCGCACTCGTAGTTTCATGGATATTCTACAGGGGGTGCATGCATTGTTCTGGCCCACTGATATATTTTGTGTCTTTAAAGAGACCCTCAAAGGAATGTGTGCATTACCTGTTTGGGACACTCTCCTTTAGAGACATTTTTGTGAAGTGTGATTTTGACCATCTTTCCTAAGAGATTTAGAATGTAAAGGCAATGTGTTAAGCCCGGTGTGTAGTTGCCATCCTTCCTATGGGTTAGGATGATGGGCCAGTTTTTAGTATAATGTTAAGGGGGTACGTTGTTACACCCCTATGCAGTAGAGGATAGGTGAAATCCTGGTCCTGTTTTGGTGTATGGTGATGGGGGTATGTGGTTACACCCTAATGCAGTACAGTGTGGTAGAAGCCCTGGTCCCGTTTCAGTGTTGTGTTATGGAGGGTAACATGCTGGTCCTGTTATAGTGTATGTGTTGAGAGGGGAATGGGTAGTTCCGTTTTTAGGTTATCTGCACTCTTGCATTGTGAATTTGTGGGACGTATTGATTGCCTGTGTATTTTACGATCTTGCATCCCACTGGAGCATTGAAGTTATTGTAGAAAGTGTTGTTTGACCTTTTCAGATTTTTTTGGCGGGGTGGTATTTATAGTTTTGTTGGATGTTCTGTTTGCCTTCCTTCGTTCTGCTGAATTTCTTGTTGTTTCGTAGGTGGGGAGATGTGTTATGAACTCTTGTTACCTTATGCATTCTCCGCACAGTCTTGATGTTCCCTTCTGCTCAGCCAGTGTGTGAGGTCATTGGGTGGGTGGAATGTTGAGAGCGTCTGAGCTTGGATGAGCTTGGATGAGTGGACAGTTGGATTGAGAAGGGCTAAGCAGCAGGATGCTGCTCCTGGTGGGGCTTTACATGGTTTACCTGTAACTTGATCTAAACCTAATAAACCTACTCCTTTTGTAACCTACAAGACTACATCCTTGATTGCAACCATTAGCTTGCCCTTAGAATTTATTGAAGGATAGTACTTGAAATTTGTATTGTTAGATATCTTTAGTTTAACAAAGGAAAGTGATGGTCATTGTTGCTGTCACAAAGACGGTAGGAGGAAGAATAATGTATTTGATTAATGGCTTTCATTCTGGATATTGTCTAGTGAGTAACAGTATTTAGCGTTGCAGGTTAAAATTTTTACTGAAAAATCATATTGCTGAAACAAAAAGGCGCAGCTAACTTTATGATGTTTCTGGCATTCTGGCCGTTGAGAAAACTGCAGCTTCTGATGATCAGTATAAACTCATATCTTGAATTGAGTCCCTAGAAGGAAATACCTCTACTCTCCAGAGGCTTTAATTACTAGCTGCTCTTTGTCTAGCTCTAGCACCAAATAATTATATTAATTGTATTCAAAAGGTGTACATTTTCTGGAAAAGAAACCTATTGGGTGTTCAATTTTATCAAACCCTTTTTGAATTAATACGGCTCTGATAGCTTGTTCAGATGCATCAGATTCCAGGACAAACAATTTGGAAGTACCTGGCTGTTGAAGGATAGGACCCTTTACGGATTCTTCTTTTAACTTGTTGAAGGCCTGTGTAGCTGTTGGTTTCCAATTAAGATCAGTTATACGGATAACAATTTCTGAGACGTTCTTGACAAATTTACAATAATAGTTTGCCATACCCAGGAAGCGTCAAGTCTCTTTTGCTGAAGGTAGAAAAGGTTACTATAAAAATTATTTCACCTTCTGATTATCCATGGCCAAACCTTCAGCAAAAAAAACATATCCCAGATATTCTACAGAATCAACATCAAACACATTTCTTAAGTTTGGCCAACAAGTTATTTTTCTTCAAGCGCTTCAAAACCTCTTTAACATGCTTTAAATGATCTTTTGGATTCTTGAAAAGTACCAGTATGTCATTTGAAAGGACAACAACTATGGAATTAAATCTGAAAATATAAAGTTAATTAAATGCTGATAGACAGAAGTGGCATAGGAAAGCCCAAAAGGCATTATGCAATATACGTAATGCCTGAAAGGGGTTCTGAAGGCAGTCTTCCATTCATCCCCGACTTTGTTCCTGATAAGATGGTAGGCTCCTCAAAAGTCAATTTTTGTGAAAATCTTTTCCCCTTGTACTGCTTCTATGCTGTCTGAAATTAAAGATAAGGAGTAACAATCTTTCGCAGTGATATGATTAATTTCTCTTTAATCAACACAGGGCAATAAAACAAAGATGCTCTAGCAAGGGACTTGGAAGGAATAATCAACCCATTCTTCTGATTCTTCTCAAGATGTTCCTTAATGGCAATCTATTCAAGAGCAGTCTTATAGGGAGGTAATTCCTTGGTCTTTATTTCTGCAAATACATCTGGATAATCTTGAGAAATCTGAGGAATAGAAGACAACTGGGCTACAAACTGAACAGGAACGTCTCCAGCTTCAGAACTAGAAACTGTCATGGGCTATGAATCTTGCAGCTATTCACACAGCACTCCGAGCCCAGAAAGTCCTTGCAGTCCACTTGATGAAGGTATTGTGTTTAGTCAACCAACTAATACCAAAAATCAAAGGATGACGTGGTGTTGAAATAAGATGTGAGCTACAAATTGCATGCCAAGAGATCAGTTTCTTCGGTTACAAGACCAGATGCAACCAAAGTTCCATCTACAGCTTCACCCGCTACTGGAATTCCCTAATTTATGACTGAAACTGAATGTCCACTTAGATCTATTGATCAGTTTGATTAGAACATTGATAAACCAATGAATGAAAGCTCCACAGTCAATAAGCACAAGAACTGAACAACAGACAAAAAACAATTATTCATTTCCCTTGCAGAAGTATAAATCCTGAATAGTGTGAACAATGAGATAGGGAAACATTCTTTGAACTCACCCCTAATTCCTTCTGAAGTGGAGAGGTTCCTAGTTTTCCGAAGACTTATAAAATGTTTTTAGGTTGAGTTGGACAGCCACTGATCAAAGGCAGAGTCCTAATTTCCTTCTTCTGGGTCTTTCTTTCTCCGTCAAATGACCATGACACCGGTTGTTCTGCAGTAGGGGGCAGGACCACATGCTCCAGTGCTACTTGCGGCAGCCGCTGCCCACGGAAAGGTCTCTCGCGCCTGGAGGTTCGCATTTAGGCTGCTCTGGGCTCCCTCTGTACGGGACGCACCCGGGCATGTGCCTGGGCAAAGACCTGGCTGGTCTGCGGCTGGTAGTGGCTGGGCTGGGCCAGGTCTCTTGGTTCATCACAAGAATCAAGGTACTGTTTTTTTTTTTAAAATCACTTTTTTTTCTTCCTTCGAACCGCTCCGCATTTTGATGCTCCCTGATGAACTTTGATGGTAGTCTCCTGCAAGTTGAGTGAGTGCCCTGTCCACTCTTGTTTGTTTAAAGAGCTCGCATAATCCGTTGCTGGGACACGCTATATAGTTGACCTAAGCTATTAAATTCTATCGTGAGATAGCGTATACTCACCATATTTCTGTGACTTCCTAGTTTTTTACTGTAAGTGCACTAGGCCCGTAACCATGGGCAAAAGGAAAATGACAGTTGGGGCAACAAGGGGTGATACTGTAACTACCATAGACTCCTTTTTAATTAGGGCAGCTAACAAAATTTCAAAGGAGATAGACCTGACCGAGAGGAGGCTCTCTTTGGAAACCGGGAAAATTGCACATGATTTGACTTTAATGGACAATTACAAGGCCGAAGGGGTAACACCTGGTTCTGTTTCACCACCTGCTGCAATATCATCTACCGTGGTCTCTTACACCAAGGCTAGCCAGACAATGGCGGAAGATGACACAGTCCGGGATGGACCCCCAATTAAAAGGAAGAGGACTGGATGTAAAAGAACTCCTCGAACTATACCACAGCAAAAGGCACTGCCATTAGCAAATACTGATTCTGAACAATTTTTAGACATTTTTCTTTACCCAGGTTGGAATATCCGTTTAACATGCTGATAGCACCCACACTACTACGGTTGGAAGGTATAGAGGCAAAGCTTGATTCCTTTTCCCTGCTAGTACCTGGGACTCAAACCCCTGGTAAGGCGTCCACGGCTGAGGGGATCAGTCGTATGTGTGGGCCAACACCCACAGGACTGATTAGTACAGGGGTGCCACCTGTTGTGATCAGCAGCCTAAAACAGGTGACTCAAAATATTATGGCACCGACTCAGGGGGAGGGCCAAGGGTCTGGGACTACCCATGCTATCAATAATTCGGACACCTCCACTCAGGTGGTCTACATGCAAGGGACACCATCATTAAAGGGGAGTACAATCCACACATCTACCATGAACAGATCCTCAATGGCTCAAGTTGGAACCCTGTGTTCCCCAGAGCTGCCCCCAGAATTAACACCACTAGTGCAATCCTATTGGGAGTTCTACCAATCACACAAGGATTGAAAGAATCCACATTGGATCCTATGCAAAAGGTCACTCATTGGTGTGACACTAATATGTAGTAAATGGTCAATATTTGTGTCCCCATATTATTATGGCCAGAAGAGTGGCTGGGTGACTCACAGGGTAAGGAACTTTTTAACGGGACTGTGTTATAGTCAATGTAAGACATCCAGCCCATGCTAAAGTGCTTGTTGAATGTCATCTTATGGGAAGCTCTAAATCAAGGTTCTCCTCCTTCAGTTTTTTTATTCCACAAACTCCTGTTTCGACTGCCCCGGACAGCCAGATTTTAGGCCAGTAAGGTCCGCCCAGGACAATAATAGTTGATTTGTACTTCGAACCTGTGGGCAAGGTGGGTAATGCAAGCATCTTACCCTCCTAAGCCAGCATCTATCTTATCTCCCAAGCCAACACCTATTACTCCAGGTCTTTCTTGCATGAAGATTCTGTCCTGGAGCAAGACGGTCAGGGCTGCTCATGTGCATAGTCGGGGAGTGAGAATGACACATAAGAGCTAAACTCTACTTTAACTTATGATTGCTTTGCTTACCCAAGGACTTGGTTGCACGATGAAGAGCGGCTCTAATGATTCCAAGAACGGACCGGGTGTGAGCATTGAACTTGGAGCTGCCCTCGCTCTGCATTTTCTTGTGCTTGGCAACACAAAAATTCACCTCCCGTTCCATCATCGGTGTGCAGTCTCTGCAGGTCTTGGGATCATGGCCCAATCCCAGATACCACAAGCACACCTGATGGTGATCTGTCACTGACATCTGCTTGTCATAGTCCTTACAGGGACTAAAACCTGTCGTCTTAGGGGGTAACATCCATTGCACACTGAAAAGATGTGCAAGAGAGAAAAATATCAAGGGAAGGCTCTCTTAGAAACAAGAAGAACCAGATCCACGTCTGGTGGGGTGGAAAGATGGGTACTGACGCCAGCTTGCAGGAGTGGCACCTTTATAGGCCCCGCATGTCAGTTTTGGAGTGGAACAGGTTCAGGTCGGAGCTGCATGGCACCACCTTCCAGCCCACATACGTACTACGAAAAAAGTTTCTGGGTCCAGGCTGAATCCTGGGGAATATTCAAAAGGTGAGGAATCTGCAGCTAGAAGTCTCTTTCAGATTGTGTATACATGTTTTGAGTGTGTTTGGAAGCCATTATCAATAACCTTAAATGTTGTCAGTTTACCTAATTCTTACTGCAACTTCCCTTTCTGACTGCATATGTTCTTTAATAATGGCATATATTAAAGAGGACACAAATCGCTTACTTTTTACAGGATGTTGAGCCACAAGGAAGTTATTGAAATACATGTCCTCACTAGTTATGGGCAGGTGTTATTCTTTCACAATCCTTTAAGCTGAAATGTGCTAGCCATCGCTGGCATAGTTTAACCATGCTATATGTGGTTACGGTTAAGGGGTAATATATGCTATCATGGGGATATGGTTGGTTTGCCAAGGGACCAACAGCTTTAGAAAGAAACCTGTTTATGCATACATGAGTGTGTATTGGCCATAGAGCAATTCCATCTAATTAGATGCAGTCAAACTATACAATCCATTTTGAATCATAGTATTAAGTTCAGCATCAGTGATATTTTCATTCCATTTCCAACATGGATGGATGGTGTCTTTATATCTCTAGTGGATGCTAAACCCTATGCATGTTGTCTGCTGGATTGTCTTTTCACAAATATCATTTTTTCTGAGTATCGTGCATTCTCTAAATAAGGCCTCCATACATTTGATCTGCCATTACTTGGTATCCCAAATACCTTTTTCATTCATACTTTCTTTCCACCGTTCATAATCTTTGGCTGCAAGTATTGCGATAAAATGTACTCAGCATATCGCTCAGAAGGATCTGGACCGCCCCATTTCTCGGGAGGAAATCGACGCAGCAATCTCCCTCATTTCGTCGGGCAAGAGCCCGGGCCCAGATGACCTTCCTCAAGAATACTATGCGCTGTATCGCGAGACTCTTGTACCCCGCTTGGCCGATCTATTTGAGGAAGCACTGGAGAAAGGGTCCTTCCCACCAGAGAAGGACATCGCCTCCATCGTGGTCCTACCGAAATCCCAGCCGCCCTCCCGTCACTGCGCAGACTATCGCCCCATCTCCCTTAGCAACACGGAGATCAAGTTGTATGCAGCCATACTCGCTCAACGACTGAAGCCATATCTGTCCATGCTGGTTCACCCAGATCAATGTGGCTTTATGCCCATGCGTGGGACCAGACACTGTCTTCGGAGGCTACAGCTGGCTCTAGCCCACCGGCACCTTCTCACTCCATACCTAGCACTCCTTTTTATAGATTTTGAAAAAGCCTTTGACTCGGTGGATTGGGCATACCTAAAGGACATGTTGGTCGAGATGGGGTTTGGGCCCCACTTTAGGGCTATGGTCTGTGTCCTTTAAGCTCACCCGCGAGCGCACATGTTGGTCAATGGGGTGCTATCGGAGGCCTTCCCTATTACCAGGGGGACAAGGCAGGGCTGCCCTCTTTCACTCCTGCTCTTCGCCCTGGCGATGGAGCCTCTGGCCTCTCTGGTGCGGGCTGAGGATCGCGTCCATGGCTGGGAATGGCCCAATACAGAAGCGGACAAGATTGCCCTGTATGCCGACGATGTCTTGGTTTTTCTGGCCGAGCCCGCCGTATCGGGGCCGCGGGTGTCTTCAGATCTTGCAGTCCTTTGGGCAAGCATCCGGTCTCCGGCTGAACCTGGGGAAGTCGGCACTGGTCCCACTACACCTATCCAGGGAATGCTACGATTGGCAATCCACCATACCGCTCCGGCGTCAATCAGTCAAATACTTGGGGATTTGGATCACCCTTCTTCCCAAACTGGGTTGGTCTCTTAATGTAGCCCCATTGGTAAAGAAGGTTAAGGAGGACCTTCCAAAATGGAAAACACTGCCTCTGAATCCCCTGGGGAGGGTCGCCCTGTTCAAAATGATGATCCTCCCCAGATTTCTTTACGTCCTTCAGAATGCCCCTTTCTGCTTCCCCCAGAACCTGGTTCAGGGAACTGGACAGTCTAGCTACTAAATATCTTTGGAGTGGGGGTAGAGCGCGCTTGGCCTTGACCACCTGCCAGATCCCCTCCTTTGATGGGGGAATGGGGATGACGCATCTGTATCTTTACTTTTTGGCTGCGCGTCTCCTAGTAATCCACGATTGGTTCAATGGGGGCTGGTCTGATCCAGCCTATCGGCTCGAGCTGAGCGAATTAGGCCTACCCAAAATCCAATCAATGATGTACGGGGGCCGATTCCGTCTCAGTTGCCTGATGCGACACATTCTGTGCTGTTAGCCTGGCGGGCTTCTCTACGCCACACTCGCTGGACGCGTAGGCTGACCCAATGCACACCCCTCTGGCAGGGAACTTGGCTCCATGAGGTTAGTGGGCTGCAGGGGTTTAAATCGTGGGACCTTATTGGAATCTCGCAACTTGGAGATGTCTGGGCCAACAGCCACATGCATTCATTTCAGGAACTCTAGGCCCATTACTCCCTTCACCCATCCCAATTCTATAAATACCTGCAGCTGCGGCACACCCTCCGCACACATATCACAGAAGAGACTAGGCTCCCGGAGTACAGCCCTCCCGAGGCGCAAACTATGTTCGGTGACCTGGGCAAAGGGGGTATCTCCCGCATTTACCGCACTCTTGTCAATAACACTCCCACTTCGCTGGACAAGTTACGGGACCAATGGGTGAATTGGGTAGGCCCTCTTGACGAGGCAGATTGGCGTGACGCCTTTATGGCGCCAAAGACGATTACCGCATCCGCCAAGCTTAGGTTAATCCAGCTTTACTATTTGCACGTCGCCTACCTCACACCTCCACCATGCGGGCTTGTGCCCAGATGCATCCTGTGCTAGCTGTGGCCACGCCCCAGCTGATTTTTTCCATGTGGTCTGGTCATGCCCCCACCTGGCGCGATTCTGGGGAACTATTCAAGAACAGCTTACGGAGGCTCTGGGATGGGCGGTTCCCCATGACCCACGTCACTCCCTACTGGGGATCACAGACTGGCTGGATGGGACCAGAAACGAAAAGATATTCTTCAACACAGCCATGATTGTAGCCAAACGCGACATAGCGGCGGCATGGAAATGCCCTGATCCACCCGACCCTGGGAAATGGCGTAAGGGGGTGGACTGGTGCGCGACCCAAGAAAAAACCCTGTATGCTGCAAGAGGTTGTCCCAAGAAGTACCATAGGGTGTGGGGGAAATGGCTGGGTACTGTGGAATGACCGATACACTTTGCTTAACTCCTGCGCTTGTGTACGCCTGATGGGGAAGGGAATCGTGGGATGTCATGCTCCTGTAAATGTCTATGATTTACTGTGCTCCGTGTTTTTGCTGATCTTCCTTTTTCCTTTTTTGTGTGTAATGTTTCTCAAAACAATAAAAATTGTTTATAAAAAAAATGTACTCCGCATATGATCCTGTCATAAGTAATCAGATTTACCAGAAGTTTCTGAATAATAATTCAGAAGTCTCAATAATAATAATAGGATTTGACCTGTCATTACTGTATAAGGGAACCTTTACTGGAATCTTCTGGGACTATTTATAGGTGGAGCCTCACAATGCTCCCACTCTGTATGCATATATATTTCTTGCAAACTCCTTGTTCTATAAATATAGTGATGCAAACAATGATGAAAACAAAATAGCTCTTGGTGATTTTCAGCATTTAAATACGGATCTTCATTGTCTAGGGTTGCATAGGAAAAGAAACCATCTATCAGCTGTTCAACAACATCTATGTCACATGCATTTGCAAAGGAGCTAGAAATTATACTTTTGTCTAGGTAAACTTTCAAAACATATGGAATTTGAATAATTTCTGTCGAACCGTGGAATCCTTGAAATCAAAGCATCAGGTTCATCCATGGACACCGGTACTTGGCGTAAAATTGGAGACACCACATGCTCCTCATTCCCTGGAATGGGAGGTAGGATTTTACTGCTGTACTATTCTTGGGATAACTCTTGCAGAATAGGGAGAGGATGTGCTGATCTCCTCCGGAGGCACCTTAGCGATAGTGAAGGTCTACTGAACAGAATCAGCCATAGATCCTTTGTACCACTCCACTTGGTTTTTATTCAATGCAGAAGTTTGTTTTAAAGCCCACGCATGTGCATATTTTCCCTTGAGTTCTCCAGGTGATAAGCAGCAAAAAGCTTGCATTATTGCCTCCTCACCTTGACAAAAACCAGAGGCTAATCCATCCTCTGCAAGAATGATATCATAGGCATCCAATAAATGAGGTCAGAATACAGTTTGTATGCTACACAGTATAACCTTCTCAATCTGTATTTCTCCATAATGAACCCTATCTGGAGGGATTACGTGTCCATCCTGTGTGTCAACCTGTAGCACTGTATGATTTTGTTTGCCAAACTGGACACTTTCCTTTTCCAAACCTTTCTCTTCACTAACCTCAGGTTCATGTCCTGATTTTACTCATGCTGATACAGATCAGGCCTTTTGATTTGATCACAGTCCCTCAAATTATATCCAGCATCTGTACTCCTGTGTTGAAGGAAATCCAGTCCTTGTTTTTTGTTTTGCTTTCTGCTTCTTTTTGATCTTTGGCTCGGCTTTCTCCTTGCCGGAACCCTCAATCTAATATGTCCTTTTAGATGTGGCTTAAGGGCCAATGACCCTAAGGTATCACGGCGCAAACTTATGAAATTATTTCTGTAAGTTTATTTTCCCAATTGTGAAAGAGAAAAACTGCTGGCATACTGCCCGAAATGCAGCTTCTCATTGAACGTTGCTAAGGACAGTCAAGGAGACTGCCTTGACATTGCCCATCAATGTGACCTCCAAATCCAGAGGAGGTGCAGCTCAGTGCTCATTATGTACTTGTTTTAACAATGTCAGAGAAGGTGTGCCATCTGTAGTTATGTAAATACTCGAAATACCATTCCTGAAGTGTTAAACTCTTCTACAGGTGGTACCATCCCAAGGGAAAGATACATGGTCAGGTTTCTATGCCTATCCTGGAGTATTGTATGAGGATAGACTGCTTCCAACTCATTGGCCTTGGAATCCAGAATGGAATTTCATCTTGTTTTGTGGGTGCTTTGCCCATGGGAGCATTAATAGTCCATGGACTGCAATAAAACAATTCAACAAACATAAGATTCGAAAACAGAAATCAAAATGGGGAATGACCTTTTTTAAGTCAAGTGCTTGATGAACTTAAAGTAAATAGGAAGTACTTATCTGAGCTGAAACAGATAACCAATATTAAGACAGATGTCTCAGCTAACAGCAACACTTATCCTCTTCAGTGTATCATCCAAAATTACTCTGGGATCTACAAAAGTCATACCCTCCAGATGCTAAATGATTTGTATCCAGGGCCGGACTGGAAACCAAAACCGGCCCTGACAAAGTGCTTGGCCGTCCCCCCCGGGCGGTTGGGGGCGGCCGAGCTCTTTGCCAGGGCCGGTTTTCGGCCGATTTTGTTACAGGGACGATTTTGCAGCTATGCTGCAAAAACGGCCCTGTAACAAAAACGGCCCCTAGGGGCCCAAAACCGGCCCCCACCCGTGCGGCGCACCGGGGATTGACGGTGCCCGGTACGGCCAGTCCGGCCTTGTATGTGTCTAGATTTTCTAGAACACAGAGGGGCTTATTTACAAGCTCCCTGCACCACCGGAGCGTTAACATTTATGAGTGGGATGTTGGTTTTATAGGGGATAAGGGTGGGAAGTTCTTTAAAATATATTATATTAATTTGTATATTTTTTAAAAATTCAAATAATAATTTAAAATTTAATTTACAATATAAAAAATCAATTTAGGAGTAGGACGTTGTGTTTAAAGGAGATAAGGGTGGTGATTTGAGAAAAAATGTTACTTTTTATTTTTAAGATTAAAAACAAGATTTTTATGTAAAGTATAAATACATTTCCCAAATTTAAAAAGTGTGGACAATTTTTCAAAAAATATTGTCAAATTTATAAATAAATAGAAGTTCTAAAGTAAAATCTTTAAAAATAAATTATAAAGTATGAAAATATATGTGGTAGTGTAAATATGTCCTACAAAGACATTAATTGGAGTGGGAATAGGAAATTAATTAAATATAGTGTCCAGCACCTACCCAATTTTAATATAGATTGGTGTAGGAATAGTAAGTAAATTATCTTTAGTGTCCTGCACTTACTCCAATTTAATACTTACTGGAGTGGGAATAGTAAATTAATTAAGTTAAGTGGCCAGCACCTACCCAATAAAATACTGAGTGGAGTGGGAATAGTAAATTAATTAACTTTAGTGTCCAGCACCTACCCCCATTAAGGGGCCGATTCCGGCCGCAAAACGTACCAACCGACACGGACCGGGAACGGAGATCGACCGACACGGACCGGCGCCGTACGACCCGTGCAGTACGATGCAACGCGTGTGAATTACAACTGACACGTACGGAATACAAGCCGTACGACCGAGCCATAGGGAAACCAGTGATTCACACGGAAACCGGACGCGATTTGCTCCGACCGACACGCACCAGGAATGAACCCGACCGACACGTACTCACGATGTCCGATCTGCGCAGTACGATGCAATGCGTGTAAAAACATGACCGACACGCACAGAAAACAGGGACCTGAAGCAATAGAGATCTCCGCGACCGACGTGTATGAAACGCAGAAGAAAGTCAGCGTGAAAGACCCGGAGAAGCCCGCACGAGCCAACATCAGCGTCTGTCTCGGTCAGAAGAACGTCTCCTTCATGCCTAGAAAACCCAAAGGAAAAAATACAAAAAAAGGACCAAACAAGCAATGACAAAGTCAATAAACATCAACAAAAAAAAACTTGGAACAAAGACACACCCACAACTCCACCTATATAAAGGACACCAATCACTACCATGATCTTTTGCAAATTCAAGAGAACAGCCAGCAGAGAACACCATCAGACAGCAACCACAGACACACTCACAACTCACCCATCACACAACTTTCACACCATTAGCACCTCACCAAAAGCACTCACACATACACGTAGCAAAACTGACACTCACCCACCCTCACTTGCACCCTCACACACACATCACTCACCACCACCACCACCCACCACCACCCATCACCACCCATCACCATGCCCCCAAAGAAGAATCCAAAGTTCACAGAGTTAGAAGTGCTGGTAGATGAGATCATCAGAGTAGAGCCACATTTGTTTGGTACATTGGTCCAAAGGACCCCCATGTCACAGAAAACAAAGATGTGGGCGAGGATCGTGAACAAGGTGAACGCACAAGCACCAATGTTGCGCACAAAGGATGATATCCAGAACAGGTGGTATGACATGCGCTGGAGGGTCAAGAAAGTCATCGAGAAGGATCACGCCTTGAGTCAGCGCACTGGTGGTGGCCCTCCTGCCAAGCCAGTATACTTCAGGTCCGGGGAGGAGAAGGTGCGGGACATCCTACCACCAGAGAGCGTCCATGGTCTATCAGACATACCAGAGCCTGGTGAGTACACAACCAATATACTCAATATTGTGTGGCAAGGGGACAGTGAAACCATGCACCATTAGCAAAGCCACAGTGACCAATAGATAATCATCCCAAGATGTGTATGCTAGTCAGACAAACACAATACCTGCCATCTCATAGTGACTTGTAACTGTGTCATGACATGTACAAACCTACCAACAAATAGAGCAAGGCAGTGGCACAAAGCTAAATAAACACTGTCAGACAATTTGCCACCACAAACACACTACCTCACAGTGCAGCTGACTGACAGGAAGGAATAGTGGGTATGCAGGTGAAGTGAGTGTATCCAAAAGCATGATAGGGTTTGTAGTCACAGATAATGCTCTCCCTCCCAATTGGCCCATCAAGACCTCTCTGAACCATGCCCACATCACAGGGAGTGGAAAATGACTGACAAGATGGCTGACACTGGGTCCTGCTGTGGGGAGCACAAGGCCCTGGTAGGGGCTGTGCGCAAATCAGAGGCAGGACACCACTGCCTGACATCCTGAAAGCCAACTTGCACGCCCTCCAATGGAAGCACGTTTCATGGTGGGATGTCTGGCCGGGTGGGAAGGAGGACTGACAGCTCTGATCATACTTACCAGCATGTGTAGACACGCACACCCCTCAACACAAACTCCACACAACTCACCGGGTATAATGCATTGACTCGCACTGTAGTGAAATATCACCCAAAGATACACCGCACTGGGTTCTGCCATGTGAAGCACAGGAGCTCTCTTTGGACTTGTAGCCAAACAAACACCAGGACTTCACAGTCAGCCATCTTGCCATTGCTGTCACACTCCCTCACAGGGAAGCAGAGTCAAAAGGAAGGAAGTATGGGCATGTTGGGAAGGGGGGTGTAGCCAAAAGCATGATGGGAGTTGCAGTCACAGACAATCCCCACCCACCCACATGGCCCAGCAAGCTCACAATGAACCATGCTCACCTCACAGGGAGTGGAAATGGACTGACAAGATGTCTGACACTGGGCTCTGTTGTGGGGAGCACAAGGCCCTGCTGGGAACTGGGCACCAACAAACACCAGGACTGCACAGTCAGCCATCTTGCCATTGCTGTCACACTCCCTCACAGGGAAGCAGAGTCAAAAGGAAGGAAGTATGGGCATGCTGGGAAGGGGGGTGTAGCCAAAAGCATGATGGGTGTTGCAGTCACAGACCATCCCCATCCACCCACATGGGCCAGCAAGCTCACACTGAACCATGCTCACCTCACAGAGAGTGGAAATGGACTGACAAGATGTCTGACACTGGGCTCTGTTGTGGGGAGCACAAGGCCCTGCTGGGAACTGGACACCAACAAACACCAGGACTGCACTGACTGACATCCTGAAAGTTAACCTGCACCCACTGCAATGGTGGCACGCTTCATGATGGGATAACTGGCCTGGGGGAGAAGGAGGTCCTGACTTGAAAACAAATAACACTGATGCTGGCCATACACACACCTTCTATTCTAAAACACATTGCACACGTGGTACCAGTCAATCACAAATATAATGCCCGGGCAAGATGTCTGACACATGGGCCTGATAAATGATGTGGCTGAAAATCACACATATGCACTGGCCAACCCAAACACGTTCGCACACACAGCCATTGCACCCATATGTTCAAACTCACTGTCTGAGGATGCAGTGTCCAGGGGTGCCCCCTGGCCTGGCTGTGGAGGTATGTTTTGCAGATGACAAGTGTGGAGATCCATATATAGTACATTGCACAAAACACACAGGGACTCACATATAAATCATTGACAGAGGACATCTGACAGTGGCTACACCCCCCTTCCCAACATGCCCATACTTCCTTCCTTTTGACTCTGCTTCCCTGTGAGGGAGTGTGACAGCAATGGCAAGATGGCTGACTGTGAAGTCCTGGTGTTTGTTTGGCTACAAGTCCAAAGAGAGCTCCTGTGCTTCACATGGCAGAACCCAGTGCGGTGTATCTTTGGGTGATATTTCACTACAGTGCGAGTCAATGCATTATACCCGGTGAGTTGTGTGGAGTTTGTGTTGAGGGGTGTGCGTGTCTACACATGCTGGTAAGTATGATCAGAGCTGTCAGTCCTCCTTCCCACCCGGCCAGACATCCCACCATGAAACGTGCTTCCATTGGAGGGCGTGCAAGTTGGCTTTCAGGATGTCAGGCAGTGGTGTCCTGCCTCTGATTTGCGCACAGCCCCTACCAGGGCCTTGTGCTCCCCACAGCAGGACCCAGTGTCAGCCATCTTGTCAGTCATTTTCCACTCCCTGTGATGTGGGCATGGTTCAGAGAGGTCTTGATGGGCCAATTGGGAGGGAGAGCATTATCTGTGACTACAAACCCTATCATGCTTTTGGATACACTCACTTCACCTGCATACCCACTATTCCTTCCTGTCAGTCAGCTGCACTGTGAGGTAGTGTGTTTGTGGTGGCAAATTGTCTGACAGTGTTTATTTAGCTTTGTGCCACTGCCTTGCTCTATTTGTTGGTAGGTTTGTACATGTCATGACACAGTTACAAGTCACTATGAGATGGCAGGTATTGTGTTTGTCTGACTAGCATACACATCTTGGGATGATTATCTATTGGTCACTGTGGCTTTGCTAATGGTGCATGGTTTCACTGTCCCCTTGCCACACAATATTGAGTATATTGGAGGAGTGTGGCTCAATGGTTAGAGTGGCAGACCCTGAAGCAGAGTTCTGGCCAGGGACCAGGGTTCGATTCCCGCCTCGGCGGGGCTCAGGCTCAATTTCCTCGGACCTGTCTATTCTCGCCTCGGTGCCTATTCTAATCATGGGTCCCACGCTGCAACTCTGGGCAATAGCTTGCTTAGCCTCCACACCGGCCCCAACAGCGCTAAGGATGCCTGGCTTCACCCTGGGGGTGCCCAGGAGTGGACACTTCACAGGGAAAGCCAGGAGGGGTTCCACAGCGGTATGAGTATCAGCGCCAGGAAACCGCAAAGGCGACACCGCAAGGTGGCCGTCTGGTGACAGTGCGCTCTATAAGTACCTTGACATTTACATTTACATTTACATTTACAGTGAATGGAATGGACACACCAATATAGCCGACACCATAGCATGGTCTCATTCACACTCTGTGCTGTTGTGAGCTGCATTCCACTCCTACATCGTGCTGCAACATATGTATCCTCACACAACACACCACTCACTGACATAGACACTGTAGACTCAAGGTCTAACCTGGACTGCATTGGAGGAGACATGCTACTCACAGCAGCCAAACCGCAACACACACAACACCGGCTCTCACTGTCATGAGCATTGAAAAGCCAGAGTGCTTCCTTGCCCAATCCATGTCACCATGGAGAACATTGACATGTCAAATCACATATGCACGTACAAAACTCAGCACCAGACTCATTAACAATGGTGACATCATCACTTGTATGAAATGAGATGGGAACTAGGAACACTGTAAAAAACAACTTTCTCCCAAGAGATCACAGGCATCCCGGACTGTGACCATGTTGTACCAATACACCAATGTGACACACAAAGACTAGCAAAATCTGCTACCACACATGCCCCAATCTTACAATATTTCCTCAGTGGAATTGCACGTATGTCCTTGTTAAAGGTCAAATGTGTACAGGGATGACACACCTGTGTCAGCAACGTGATGGCCCTTGAGTAGTAACGGCCATGTACAGCCAAATCTTTACATGAGCTGGTCATGCACACACTTCGACATGCACATTGAAATGCTTCATGTTGGCTGGGCAATGTGCCACAACAATATCAATCTCTGTCCGTGACAACTTTGGACAAAGCAGTGTACAGGCACACATCCTGACGTACAGTAGCAAATGTCATGTATGTGAACCATTGATGCCTGTAGAAACATAACTTACATTGTGTGTTCCAAACACAGGTGGTGCTGGGGACACAGCAGTAAATGAAGAGGAGTCCCTGTCCCAGACTCCGGTGGACTCTCAGCTCTCTGGTGTGGATCAGTCTCTGTCCTCTTCGGATGACGAAGAACAACCTGGCACCTCTGGTGTGAGTCATCATGCAGCACCAGCAGTACAAACATCTGCACCCCCTGTACCCACGCCTCCAGCATCTCGCAACAGACAGGGCACCCGCACCAACACGGACAGACCAAGGACACAGAATACCGACAGCACAGGGACACAGGATCCCCAGGAAGCTACGGACAACACCACCAGTAACAACACCCAAGGGGGCCCAGTGTCACCTGTGTGTGCTGCCGCAGGTCCTGCCCGTGTGGTTAGGGGTGGTGGGAGGGGTGGTAGGCAGAGGTCGCGGCTTGCAGAGGGGTCTGGACTGCATGATGACCCTCAACTGGCACGCATCATAGATGCGTACCAGGATAGCACTGGAGGATTCAGCCAGGTAGTGGGGATCCTCAAGGACATTCAACAGGAGCAGGCTACCCATCATGCTCGCATGGAGGCAAAGTGGGATGCACTTACTGCGGTGCATAGGGACATACTCACATGCCTCCGCCAGATAAGCACCAACATGTCCACACCTCCCTATGTGGCCACAACATATGTTGCCGCAAGATCTGCCAGTGCCACAGGGAGGGAGGATGACTCTGGCGGAGAGTCCTCTGCACCGCAGACGCCTGCACCTGAGGATCCCCCCCCCCCGAAGAAGAAGAGGGGTCGTCCGAAGAAGGACAAGTGAGACGCAGATGGCCATGCACATCCCCCAGGGCCTCAAAACCTGTTCTGGAAAATGTTCTTTGTGCGCAAACCGTTCACCTTGTTGTATCTAACACAACTCGCCTACATGACATGGAGGGTTCATGTTGGTCCAATGTAGCAGATAACTGTGGACTTTACTCTGGACATTTCAGCTACCAACACTTCCAACTCTACTGTGAACTTTGGATTCAAAACCCAATGTACAGCACCCACCATACTGTGCACTATCCTCACACATGTTTGTAAATAAACTCACCAGTACACTATACTTGCCTCGGTTGTGATTCCAAGTTGTTATGTGTCATGGAGATGTTGATCTGCTAAAGAACACAGTGCATGCCAAATACTACAGCAATGTGATCACCTTTATGTGAGTCATGGTGATGTGACACATGTGAGGGAGATATACCACTATGGCACCACAACACATACTCACCATGGCCATGTAACTCATCCCATACAATGATGTTGACCTGAAATACAGTGGAATGCACAGACACCACACCTATCAACAGTCAGTGGTAACAAGCCCACGGGTGAGGTAAGCAAATGTCAGTCAGATGTGGGAAGACAGACAACACACATAACAAAGCGTAGTACAGGTTCATTACACATCAGCAGCATGTTTATTCCACAACAGTTGCAAGGTAATTCTACGTGACAGTGGATACATGGTCACAAAGTGTCGGAGAATTGAAGTCCAGGGGTGTGTGGTACATCACTTGATGGGAATCGACAACTTCCACCCTGGGGTTGGATTCTGGGTGTTGGGGGTCAGTGTTGACCAAACAACAGGCAAAGTACCCTGGGAAGGACAGACATAAGACACAGTCAAAAGCACAGCAGAACAGGAGAGAAATGCAATACACATGCACAAAACATTTCAAAAGAAACCTAGAGAAACAAGTTAGCAGTTCAACACTATTGTGGAGTACAGACCACCTGAAAGGACATATCACTGCACGCATCCAGTCAAGTAGCACACAGACACACTCAAACAGCAACAGAGCAGCCCCAACACATTTCAGGCTAACTCAATACATTGACATAACCACCCTGTAAACTCACATTCAGGTAAAGAAGTTGTTGAGGAGCTGTGTGCGAACGTCACCCTCATCATCATCATCACTGGCATCGTGGCCCAGGCCTCGATCCTCCACAGGTGGCGGATGTAGGTCATCGTCATCCTGGATGAGAGGCAACTTCTTCCGCACTGCCATGTTGTGTAGCATGCAACATACAAGGATAATTTTGCACACCTTTGCAGGGTCATATGGGAGGGCCCCTCCGCTCTTGTCCAGGCAGCGGAAGCGGCTTTTCAGGAGACCAAAGGTCCGCTCAATCACCCTCCTGGTCCGACCATGTGCCTCATTGTAGCGCCTCTCTGCTGGTGTCACAGGGTTCCTGAGGGGTGTCAGCAACCACGGCACGTTGGGGTATCCGGAGTCACCTACATACAAACAATTGAACAATTAGCTGAGTTTTGAAAGAGGGTGGAATACAACATTGCCAAACACACACAATGGTAAACAGTCAGTACACACCGACAAGCCAGGCACGCTGGTTTGGCATCTGTTACATCAGCCTTGCAATGCGACTACTCCTCATGATGTAGGCATCGTGCGCAGAACCGGGGAAATGTGCACACACATGTGTGATACACATGTCTGATACACATGTCTGCAAGACATACCACCAGAGCATTGATGGAGTGGAAATGTTTCCTGTTCCGGTATGCCTGCTCATGTGCCCGTGGTGGTACCAGGGCCACAAGTGTACCATCAATAGATCCGATGACGTTCTGCATCCTCCCCAGTGTATAAAAAGCATCCTTTATGTCAGTCAGTTGACCTGGGCTAGGAAACTTGATGTACAGGTCAAGGAAATGCAACATCCCTTCCAAGACATCGCATAGCACACGACCGAACATAGTTTGCGACATACCGCCAGCAGTAGCCACAGTGTACTGGAAGGCACCAGTAGCAAAGAAGTGCAGGGCTGCCATCCCCTTCACCTCTGGGGTCAGTGCTGTAGGGTATGACCGGCCAATTAGCAGATGTGGCACCAACTGCTCCGCCAACTCCTCAATCAGTGGCCTGGTGAAGCGGTACCATCGGATGCAGTCGCGGTCTATGGACAGCTGGTGCCCTGCAGTACAGAGATGAACAAAGGAAGATTGTCGATTCATCCACCCATGTAGCTATAACCAAGCAAAATATCACAATACATCATGACAATACACAATGTACTGAGGTGTGTGCTGTTGGGTATGGACACATATGTCATCTACATGCCCATTACCTCACAAGTCCACATGTCTACATAAGTTCCATGTAGTGCAATGGCTAATCATTGGGCTGTGTTACAGTACCTATGTACTGCTGTCACGTTAAAAACACACACCACAGTGACAAGTGAGGCCTGAGGCATCACAGCTCTTTGACATGCAGATACCCAGGGTCCCTGTATTGTCATATGGACACTGGCATGACTTGGTGTATCATGTACACGCCACAAAACAACCATGAGTCCCACAGGTAGTGGCTACTGTTGTCTCTGCAGGCCCTACACGGACGTCTCGTAGACACAAACACAACATCAATGTTGATGCACAAACCACATGGATGTGGAGACTGTCTCCCATTGGGCACATTTGATCAGACACATCTGAGACACAGCATGCACACAGACTGTGGGTGTACATCAGAATTGTGGCTATGGGTCTCACTGTGACATACATACCATCCCACCCAGGACTCAGGGTGTATGTGACATGTCCTAAACATATCCAACCTGCAACTGTGTCCATGACTCATGCCCATAACTGTACAGTTGCACATCACAGTGGTATTGTGCACAACACACAAAGGATTCTGTCCCCATGAATACGTGCACAGCCTGGGAGTGGCTGCACCAAAGTGCCACACAACAAACCAAATGTTGCCCCCCTACACACACAGGTAATGCAGCCTTACATGTCATGGGACACAGTGTGGCACATGCTGTAGTGTGGTAGGTGTGCACCTGAGTCCCTGGCAATTAACTGTGTGTGGCAGCCATCAAAAAGTCACACCAATGTCAACCGACGCGGGTGACTTCTACAGAGACGCATTGCACAGTTCAGGACCGAGCCGTGCGTACGCTTAGCCATTGACTGCAGTGAGAACCGATGCGGGTGACTATCATGCATACGCGCCGTGCAGGAATGGACCGAGCCGTGCGTATGCTTAGCCATTGACTGCAATGTGAACCGATGCGGGTGACTATCATGCGTACGCATTGCACAGTTCTGGACCGAGCCGTGTGTATGCTTAGCAATTGACTGCAATGAGAACCGATGCGGGTGACTATCATGCATACGCCTCGTGCAGGCATGGACCGAGCCCTGCGCATGCCTTGGCCATTGAATCGTATGGAGACGGGTGCACCCATTGGCTCTGGACTGTCATGGAGACGGACGCGGATTCAAACCTTGTACGAGTTGTGCGCTGGAAATTCAGTTGGATGCCTACAACAATGTTGCAATTTCTAGGGTTTTATGAAGGTGAAGATTTGAACGATACGGAAGACGTGTACGAGTCGTACAATTCCATGGATTGGCCAGATTCATAGAATGCAACCGTGTTGGAACTATCCCCAGGGAGCTCACTTGCCTGCACTACATGCTACTGGACCACATCTCTGCTACCACTACTGCTGTCTCTGCATCCTCTGGCTACTGCTATGGCACGTACTCTGGAGAGGGCCCCAGCCTTCACTGAGGCGGCGAACCGGGCTCCTTCCACAGTACTGCAAGCTGTATGGGAAACCAGGGGAGCAGGTGAGTGTGCAGTTCACTGCCTTCCTAATTGTGCATGTTGTCTGACTAGCAGTACTAGCTGTGTGTGCACCAGTGGCAAGCGTACTCACTGAGTACTTTCAACCCACAAAGTGTGTAGGTACATGTAATGAACAGGTGTTCTGCAGCAAAAGTGCATTTGTGCAAGCTTCAACTTCCCAGGCAATGTTAACATGTCAGACATGCAGGGCATTTGTCCATTTCCATGGGTACACTACCTGTGTAACTCATTTTCCTTTGTGATGACAACATGTATATCCAACTGTGTGCAGCACAAACATGGGGCATGTGTGTTAAAGGACTTTTAACTTTGTCATCCTCACAGATTGATGCCCACCAGAAGCAGGAGATCTGGCTGACCATCGCCCGGGCAGTTCGATCAGTGGGGGTCTACAAGCGCTGGCTCCACACCTGCCAGAAGAGGTGGCAGGACCTTCGGAGCTGGACCCGGAGGATCGCAAGGGTCCAGCTGTCACCTCCTCGCAGGAGGGGCGGACACCGGACCCTGACCCCCCACATGCTCAGGATTCTGGCGGTGGTCTTCCCGGACCTATATGGGCAGCTGAAGGCCAGACAGCAGCAAGGAGGGGGTAAATCCATGCCTAATCTGTGTACTATGTCTGACATACTATTTGCAGTATTTGGCACTTCCACATTACATAGGTCTTGTAGTCCAGGGCTCATGTCCCTCAATTGTGTGATGCACCCTCCTCATCTGATCCACAGGTGTGGACCCTACAGTCTGTGGCTTGTGTCACTAGGGCACTGTGTCCCTGCAGTCAGCTATGCTTCAGGCTCCGGACAGCACCTGTTATCGTGACTCTGTTGTGTGTTTCATGGGTGGGTCAATTGTTTACACAATGCCTGAGATCTGACATGTGATCTGTGTGTGCCCTTGATATGTGTTCCAATTGCTGGTCTGACTCGCCACGTGTGCCTGGGGTATTTCAAACACACCCATGCAGCAGGGGACTACAAATTCTGGGCCTCAGGAGTATGTATATCAAGTGTGTCACACTTGCTTAGCCACCTGACTACTGTCCAGGGCTATACACTGTTTCACATAGACCTGGGAATGCATGCCTACTCAAGTGCATTTAGAAACACTCTGTAATCCCACTCCTGTGTATCAACGTACAGGTTGTGCTTAGTGACATGTGCCTACCTCTGTGTCATTGTGGTGTGCCTTCCTTTTCATGGCAACTGGGGTGTTTAAGAGTTTGAGGGTCAGCAGGACATCTGAGATGTGACTATAAGAGACAAGACCTGTGTGACATATTGGTGTGTGATCACTTGACAGTGCACAATGGTGTATGCACTGTGAACTTCAGGCAGCTGTGTTTCATGCACATCAGACTGTGATGTGCTCATGTACAGGGGAGTTGTGTTCGCAGAGACACATATGTCTGTTTTGTATGATGTGGGATCATCTGGGTCCGGGATATGTTGTTTGCAGGGGATGGACACGTGCACTTGTCCGCTGCAGAGTTTGCTCTACACATGACCTATGATTGTGACACAGTGCATACTGTTGTTGTCTGGATGCCCTGCCCCTGTGACAGGAGACAGTGTTGACTGACTTTCCAGGCATGCCTTTGCCATGGCATTTAACTTTCTATGAGTGATCCTGCATTGGGGTCAAAAGTGCTCCATGCACCCCATTGTGGCATTGACTATCAGGACATGAGAACATCACAGTGTGTGTTGCTGGTATGCATCACAAGCATGTGAAATGAGACTCTGGCCATCCCTTCTTCCTGACACCTGTACTGAGTCAGTGGCAAGAGATGTGATGTGTGTATAGTAACATACTCCTACATGTTCACTTGCATGTCCAACAAATGTGTAGGTGGTGCATGTCTGCACATTGGGGTATTAGCATCCAACATGCAACAGACATATTGGTGCAAGTCCAGGAGGGATATGAGTGCCATGGTTGATGGTGAGACTGACAATTGGCTTATTCAAAACAGTGTGAGCACTTTGAGCAGAGTTCAGCTGATGATGCCAGGGCTTGCCCTGTGAGGTGCTTTACTCACTGTGGTGTGTGCGGTCAGTGCAGGTGACTGATGTTGTTCTTTTTTTCCTAATTCTATCCAGATACATCCACAGCCATAGGAGGGGACAGCTCCATGGACCAGGAGGAGCCACAGAGTCAGACTGGGACAGAAAGCGAGGAGTTGGAGCGACCCAGTGGCACGGAGGGCAAGTGGAGCCACACAAGGAGTCCTCAGCACCATCCACCCCAGCTGAGGGCCACAGCAGCTCGGAGGATGACTCCCTTGTGGAAGTGGGTGTCAGCAGCCACCAAACCCCAGCTAGTGAGGCTGTCCCCGCCACCACCACCATCACCACCCTCCCATTGGCTCCCATCCCAGAGGACTGTGGAGGCTCCCATGTTCGTGAGCATGTCTCCTTTGTGCCAGGCACCGCACCCCCTGCCCCTGTGTCCCCTGCTGCCCTGAGTGTGGAGTCTGTGGACTTGCTTCGACAGATCCATGTAGGGCAGACATCAATGCTGAGTGTCCTCCATGCACACACCAGTCTGTTGACACAATTGGTGTCGTTCATGGAGGGCATTTCATCGGGCATGTCTGCCCTACAGAGGACCAATCAGTCCCTGGCCTCCTCCCTGACGGCAGCAGTGTCCCTCCTCCAACAGTGCCTCACCCCTCCTACCCATGCCCCATCCACGATTCCTAGCACCCTACCTATCCCAAGCACACACACACCAGCACATTCACCCAAACCCACAGACACGGGCAGCACACAAACACCCAAACCAAGGTCTAGACGTGCACACAAGCAACCTCAGGGGACTGATACCACACTCACAGGGGATGGTTTGCAAACACACACACAGGCATCCACAGCCACTCCACAGTCCTCCGATACCTCTCCCTCCAAGACCCCTTCCCTTGCCTCACCTGCAACCCCAGCTCCCAAGAAGCTCTTCCTCTGTGACCTTGGCCTCTTCCCCACCGATCCAGCAGATCCAGCTTACAAGGAGAAGAGGAAGTCCCCACACACAGAGGGGAGTGCCCCTCACACCTGGACACCCTCCCCAGGCGCAGTCATACTGAGGCCCCCACCTGCAAGTCCCCCCGGAGCCAGAAGAGCAAGACCCCACCCCCGCCCTGCAGCTCCACGACACAGTCTCCGTCCTCCATCCCCCAGGCCACTACTCCAGAGGTTCCCACGCCACACCCTGCCCCAGGTTCCCCCACCCACAGATACACCATCCTGAAAAGGCTCCGGCCCTCCCCCCCACCACCTGCTCTTCCACCCCCATGCCCCCCGGTCAGACAGTTTGTGCCACTGATGTGGGGACCGTGGCCCTCCCCCTGTCCTGCCGACCTCACCTGAACCCCATTCCGCTCCCATTGAGGTAGGCACTGCAGTGGAGTCCACGACCACCCTGTCTGACTTGGGCACTGCAGTGGGGACCCAGTCCACTCCATCTGACCTGCCCACTGCAGTTGTGCCGGCACCCACCCCATCTGACTTGTGCCCCACAGTTGTGACTGCACCCACTACTTCAGTCAGCTCCACTGCAGTTGCCAGTGACTCTCCTGCATCCACCATCCCTTCACTGCCTCCATCTGCTGCGCCCTGATCCTGTCCCTGCGGTGCCTGGCCTGTCCGATGTCCCCTGTCCTTACAAGTGCAGGCAAGCAACGTGTGACAGTTGTCACTAAGTTAACTTTTTGTCATTTGGATATGGACTGTTTTGAAAGGACTTTGCATTTTAAAATTGCTGAATAAAGCTTTTTTCGTTATCCTTCTGAATTTGATTTAGCTGTACATTATGTTGATGATGTTTAGCATGACCTGGATTTCAAATGTTGAATACTGAGGTGTTGAAGTGAGGTACTTCATGTGGTCCATGAGATATGTATCCTATTCCGGTCGTTATCCATATCATCCTTTGCAGCTAAATGGGTGTGTCATGATTAACAATTTGTGGACCTCTGTAAATATTTAATTTGCATGGTCCCATCTGTGGCTTGCACACATGCACATATGAATTGCTTCCCATTGTCCAATATGTCTATTTCCCTGACTGTGGGCGCATCTCCACTGGACATGTAAGTGTGGGCATCATTGGTGTAGGAGCAACTGGGTCCTCTGTGCAACTTGCTGGACATATGTATTGAGTATGTGCAGATGACTTAAGGGAGACTCCCGTACCCAGGCTGTTGTGACCAGAGCCTTCATTGTGTGGTAACTGATGGCTGACTGACTAAGTGTTCTGCTGACATGACTGAGACCTGCTGGGACTATGTTTGGCACAGCTGAGCTTCCACAGGAGTTGAGTCCCCTCAAGTAAGTGTGTTGTTACGTGACATTGCCTGGGCCCATGTTGTGTGTTGTGTCGGCATGTGTGTGTGTGTCCACATCCCTTTTCATACACAGGCAGTGTTCCCTTGATATGTTCCTGTTGTTGATGCTTGCTGAGTGGTGCTGTGTTCATCCCACAACATTGCCATGGGCTACCAGATGTGTGGGTGCATGACACACTACTGTTAATTAGTGTTTCATCATTGGGATTTGTCTGTTCCGAGTGGTGATGATGTGGTCAGACGCAGATGGGACACAGTCAGGGGTCCCCAAGGCCCTTGTTTGTTCGCAATATCATGTAGTTGTCCCTAGGTGGTACCTTTCAGTGATTGAGACATGTGTATGTGTGTGTGACTGATCCCACTTCGTGGATGTATATAATAGGAGCTTTATTCCACACATCCACCCTCGACACTGTCCCTTCGCTAACTGCCCCTCCTCCTATCGTGACTCCTCCTCTTCCCCTCCACCCTACTCGCTCCGCCCCCCAACTGCTAGACTGCTAACTTCGTAACATCTCCCCTTTTCTTGATAAAACAAACAAACAAACAGTGCTTCAGTCCATCTCTACAATGAGTCTCTTTGGTGGCTGGATATCGCGACGTGGCCGCAACGACGTGTTCCCAGTGGACATGCTCAGCACGGACTCACTCTGCTGACCTCTGCCTCCTGTATCACTAGGATCAGGTTCTTCAAGTGCGGGAGTGTCAGTTGGGCTCACCCCCGGTCCTTTTATGTCTCGCGGACACCTCTTGAAGTGGGAGATGTTCCTGGTGATTCTGCATTGTTCAGATTCCGTCATCAGCATCGTGCCCTTCTGCTGGATAATTAATAATGGCTCGTCACGGAATCGGGAATCAGTCTTTCTCTGCTGCTCCTGTTTAATGAGGACATGATCCCCTTGGATGGAGACCTCGCCCTCCTCTTGGCATCGGCATACGATTTAATTCTGTCCTTGTTATGCTTATCAGTCACAGCTATTTCCTGGGGCATGTAATTTTGTGATACCGCTTGCAGAGCACCTTCCCCTGTCGGGATACAATTTCTCACTGGCGGCTCTAGCATGAGGGTCGCAGGGCATTGTCCGGAGGTTGAGTGGGGAGTTGTCCTGTAGGCTCTTAGAACCTCATTCAGAGCTACCTGCAGTTCTCTCTTCTCAGCAGTGGCTTGCTGAAATGTCTTTTTAATCGTAGCCATAAATCTCTCAATGGTGCCATTCGCTTGTGGCCAGAGCGGTGTAACTTTTCTGTGCTCAAAGTCCATATGTTTCGCAAAAGCACTGAATTTGTGTCCATTGAATGGGGGCCCATTGTCTGTTTTGACTTCCTTGGGGACACCCCAAGTTGCGAATATCTCATCTAGCACTTTGAGAGTGCAGGAGGCGCTTGTAGACGATATTATTTGAGCGATGGGAAATCGTGAATATTCGTCAATTATGGCAACCACATATTTTCCAGACTGCAGCGGTCCATAGAAGTCCATGGCAACTTCTTGCCACACTCCACTGGGTAGGGTGGTCATTTGTAATGGTGCCGGTGGATTGCTTTTGCTGGTCAACTGACAGAGATGGCAATCCTTCAGTGTGGCTTCCACCATTTGGTCCATAAAGGGGAACCAGACTCTTTCCCGTAGATCTCGCTTCGTAGGTACTACTCCTCTGTGGCCTTCATGGGCCAGATTGATAACTCCCTGCCGTAGTTGACTGGGGATGACAAGTCGTTGACCTCTTAGAATGACTCCATCGGTGGTGACCGACAGTTCATAGCAGACGTGGCGGAATGCTTGTATCTCTTTCCGGATTGTAGAGGCTGTGTCGTCTTCTCGCGGGTTGTATTTCCATCCATTAGTTTGAATCCGGTGGAGGACCATTTACAAAACAGTGTCTTTGGCGGTGACTTCCCGAATGGCGTCCATGGGAATGGCAGGTGGCAATGCTTGGCTAGCCACGAAGTGGATATACTCCTCAGCAATCGATGGTTTGGATTCTGACGACGGCAGAGGGTGGCAGGGCATGTAGTCAGCCGGGTTCTCCGCCTTCCCCGGTTTGGGAAGTAATTTGGGAAACTTGCTGACACAGTTCTTATTGTCGTTGACTGTGAATAAGACTTCCACCAGATGAAGACACTCCGCAGTGGGGAGGCTAAGTAGGCAGTCGGCGTCAGGCCCCTTGATGACATGTATGACCGCCGGTACAGTGATGTCGTCATGGGTGAGAGTTGTGTGGAATTTACCCAGACAGGGGAGCGTTTTTTTGGACATCCACATAAAGACGCGGACTGGTGCAAAAGTTAGTGGGGGTTTCGGGACCATTTTCATGTGTTCCGTAACGAATATAGTTCAGCGAGGCTCCGCTATCCCATATAAATTTGGTGTCGTGGTTCCCCACTCTAATATCTAGACGTGGATACTTTTTTAGTTGATCAGGGTCCGCAATCAGGTTCAAGTGTTCCACAGTGTAGGTCGAGTCTTTGGAGGAAGAGGATCTCGAGTCCCGAGATGGGGATCTGCGTCCCCAACGTGACCTGCGTGATTCCCGGCTGGAATGTGATGAACCTGGGTACCGCCTGAGCTCTCCTTGAACAGCTCTAATGTGATGTTTTCTTGTGTCAGAGCGGGACGATCTCGTTTTCTCACCTCGCCTTTCTTTGTGATAGTCCCCGCACATGGCTTCGAAGTGATTGGATCGCCCACATTTCCTGCATCGCTGACCCATGGCCGGACAGGTGTCTGTATGGGGATAGTCATAACCACACCGATAACATCGGCTAGTCCTTTCTGGCTTTTGGTCCCTTCGCCCCGTTTCTCTTCTCCTGTACTCCGGGCGTCGTTGGTGAGACGACGGTCTCTGTCTCCATTTATTCTCCCGCGAATACTTCCATCTGCTACGAGGTCGGTCTTGAACACGGTGCGCTTGCTCCGGGCGGCCGTTGTGTCCCGTTTCGATGGTAGCGGCGTGTTCCTCCGCTTCGTCGTATATACGAGTCATTTCTTCTATCTCTTCCAATTCGTGGGGTTTCCTCAGTAGCCGTCTCCTGAGAGCTTCTGAGTGACAGCTAACTATGATTTGTGATTTGATAGCAGCGTCAGGCGAGAAGGTTTCAAACTCACAGTGTCTCGACAGCCGTCGTAACCGGGTGATAAATGCACTCATTGCCTCCTCTTTTCCTTGACGTGCTTGGTGAAACTCGTGGCGCTCATAGTCCATGTTTCTTTTATGTAGAAACTTTTTGTTTAGTGCCTCACGCACCTTGTCATATGTTCCACTATCTGCAGGTGAGAAATCCTTGATGATTTTGTTTATTTCCCGGCATGCTAGGTTGCGGAGGGCAATTAACTTCTCTTTGTCTTCCGTCACTCTGGATCCCTCGATGTAATCTTCGAAGTCTTCTAACCATTCTTGCCACTTGGGGCCCATACTCCCTCCTGTGGTCACGGTCAGAAGTTCCGGAGCTCGCAGGTGTGATCCTCCCGCAACAAGGAGCTTCCGCTGTGGTGAGGTCGCCATTGTGTCGTTGTCTTCTTTCCACTCCTTTGTTGGTGCCTATTTTGGTACGTGTTCTTGCCAATGCTTGTTTATTTGCTCTCGTCAATGCTTGTTTATTTGCTCTTGTCAATGCTTGTTTATTTGCTCTTGCCAATGCTTGCTTACTTGCTCTTGCCAATGCTTGTTTATTTGCTCTTGTCAATGCTTGTTTATTTGCTCTTGCCAATGCTTGCTTACTTGCTCTCGTCAATGCTTGTTTATTTGCTCGTCAATGCTTGTTTATTTTCCTTTCTGCCAATGCTTGTTTATTTTCCTTTCTGCCAATGCTTGTTTCTGTTTCTGTATGCCTGACTTCAAAATGGCCGCTCTCCAACAATCAAAGGGTCTGTCTTGAAAAGTGCCTGACTCCAAGATGGCCACCGTCACTGCACACACACAAGGCTTTCTCTCATGGCTCATTCAGTCCTTTTCATGCTGGACTCACCGGCGGGCATCTTCAAGGGTGGCACTCCTCAGGCCCTGCTTCTCCATAACGGCGACGGCTATCAGATGAGGTCGGGGTGGGCTCCCGCCTTATTCGGCAGCTTCCCGCGTTTCTCCTCGCGACAGCGTGCCAAAACTCACGCATCGGGCGTGAGATCTGCCGGCATCAACGAGCTTTCCAGCTCGACTTCAACGCGCTCAACGGCGCTCGCTGGCGGGCCTTCGGGGACAGCGTCTCCGGTATTGGGGCACTTCTCTCTTCACTCTTGGGCGCACGGCAGGGTCGGGGTGGGCTCCCGACTTCTGCACTCACCAGCGTCATCCAAAGCACACGCTTCCAGCGTGAGTCGCGTTTCGGCGCGATCGGCTTCCTCCCTTCAGGCAGGTCCACGCTCGTTCCTGTGGCCGCTCTCAGCTCCTCCACAATCTCTGGAGCTCTGTGGTCAGTGGGGCTTGGTCATCCCACCCTCGTCGCCAGTTGTAGCATCGCGCTACAAAGGACCACAGACACTTCGTGGATGTATATAATAGGAACTTTATTCCACACATCCACCCTCGACACTGTCCCTACGCTAACTGCCCCTCCTCCTATCGTGACTCCTCCTCTTCCCCTCCACCCTACTCGCTCCGCCCCCCAACTGCTAGACTGCTAACTTTGTTACACGGTTCAGGGCTGCAATGTTTGCAGGTGTCAGCTTGTGTGCCTTGTGGTTCTCCTTGGCTTCTGCATTGTCCTGGGACTGTGGCAGGTATTCGAAAGGTTACGTGAGCTTTGACGTCATGGCCATGTACTGCATACTGTGCAGTATGTCTGTCATTCACCAGGGTTGTAAACTGTCCTTGTGTGATGAGTCTGTACACCTTAGTTCCTCCCAAGATTACTGTGTTTGTCATGGCTGCATGTGCAATGTCACCTGTCTATGTGGGCTTCACAGATGCACATTGGTGCAGTTCAGGGTGTGTGGTGTTGAGGGTGGACTGATGTAAATGTTTGCATGGATGGGCCCCTAGCTCCCGTTTGTCCATGGATGACGGGCCATGCTGATTGATTTGTGTTTGTGTAGGTGTGATGTACGTTTGTGGCACAGGACACATGTCTGGGTTTCACAGTTTGTACGACATCTACCTTTGTCAGCACAGTGGACGTGTCATGCATGCTTGTGTCACCCCAATGCCTGGTCCCTGGGGGTAGTGCTGTTGCTGTGTTAGTTGCTGTTCATTCCTCACAGATGTGCAGTGTGAGGTTGCCTGTTTGGGTTTGTGCATCTACACCAGTGCATTGGTATTGCTGTTGTGGGCCATTGTCTGGATGTTGTTTTTGTGATTTACCCTGCTGTCCCTGTGAGTCATATCACATCATTCTGCACATTCATCCTGGTTGTTGGGTCCCATTGCTGGCATGGAATGGGTGTTTGTGACCTGACACCTACAGTCTACACAGGTTGTTTTGATTTGTGTGTCTATTTTCGAGATTTGTGTATGCTTTGTGATAGTCACTTCGGCTTTTGTGTCATTGTACACTGTATGCATTGTCAGCCCCCATGGGTGGTGCTTGTCTGCACATGGCCGAGAGTATGTTAGGTTTTCACAGCACTGTTAGCCTCACCACATCTCTGTGGGTATGGGACACAACCACTACTTTGCCCCAAACGTGTTTTATGTGTTGGGACCAGAAATCATACATGCTGTTTGGCATTTTCAGCTTTGATCATGATGACACTTACCTTTTGGTCACTGCGATGAGGGGGGGTTTCGACCCCATCACCACAATGCTCAACATTTGCTGCAGTTTGGAACCACACACTTAACTTTTGTTCTACACAGTGAGGGGGGTGTTATTTTTACATTGACACAGTGCTAGTGATGCTTGCCTTGTGTAGGCCACACTCAGTTTTTGGTCACACATGTGATGGTCGTTACGTTGTATGTTGGAAGTCATAATCACTGTTGTGGGCATTTCTCACAGACTACACACTGTTGTCATGATGTTAGGGGGGATGTATTTTTCTGACATACCTAATGTTGGTGTATGATGGATGTGTGGCACATCACCCATCCTATGAGTGGGGTGGCAGTAGTGATTGGCAACAGGTCCCCTATTGGTGGAGTGGCAGTTGTGATGGGCAACAGGTCCCCTATGGGTGGGGGTGGCAGTAGTGATGGGCAAGAGGTCCCCTATGGGTGGGGGTGGCAGTGGTGATGGACAACATAAGCCCTATGAGTGGGGGTGGCAGTAGTGATGGGCAACATAAGCCCTATGGGTGGGGGTGGCAGTAGTGATGGGCAACATAAGCCTTATGGGTGGGGGTGGCAGTAGTAATGGGCAACATAAGCCCTATGAGTGGGGGTGGCAGTAGTGATGGGCAACAGGGCCCCTATGGGTGGGGCTGGCAGTAGTGATGGGTAACATAAGCCCTATGGGTAGGGGTGGCAGGAGTACTGGGCAACATAAACCCTATGAGTGGGGGTGGCAGGAGTGCTCGACAACAGGTCCCCGATGGGTGGGGGTGGCAGTAGTGATGGGCAACATAAGCCCTATGGGTGGGGGTGGCTGGAGTGCTGGGCAACAGGTCCCCTATGGGTGGGGGTGGCAGTAGTGATGGGCAACAGAGGGCCTATGAGTGGGGGTGGTAGTGGTGCTGGCCATGCAACCCCTATGGTGGCCTATTGCTAGTGGCCAGGAAAAGGATCCCCTGTGTGTGTGTGACATTTTGCGGGTACGTGTCGTTTGTTTGTGAGGTGGGTGTCTGGCTTATCGTCTACGCCGTCCGCGTCTGTTCCTGATCCGGTCATAGATGTACAGTACTGGTATGACCTGCGCGATGGGATTCACGATGTGTCAATCTCGTACACGCTGCTTGTTGCTCCATCTTGTACCCGTTGCTAGCTGGTCCGTCTCGTAGCCGTGGATTGAGTTCTGGCACGAATTGTACCTGATATGCTTCTTTTCCGGATGCTGTGACATGCTGTACGTGGCGACCCGTCCGGCGCGTATGATGTGTGCATCGTACTTGTCCGTCCGGCCGGAAACTGGTATGGATACTGCTTCCGGGTGACTCGGTTCGGCGTTCGGAGTTACGGCTCGGACGGAGAATGAAGCTTGAATCACAGCCTACGTGTTGTTCAGATTTTTGTCAGTTATGCGCATCGTACTTCATCGCCAGGACAGACCGGCTCCGGGTACGAGTCAGTCGCAAGGTAAGGCTACGAACAGCTCTCGGTGAGCTGTCCGACCCGGATCGGAATCGACCCCTAAGTGTAAATATTAATGGAAAGGTAGACAAAACATTACATATAGCATTTTTATTAATTATGTTTATTAGTAAAAAACAAATAAATGACAGGTAAATTCAAAATGTAATTGTTTATTAAATATTAGAAAAATATTCACAAAATATATATATATATACAGTAGAGTATATTTATTACAGTTTACGAATATGTATATTTTAACAAGTAAATAAGAAACAAAATTTCAGCAATACAAAAATTGTATTTCACATTTGTTTATATGTTAGAAATGTAAAATGATGCATATGAATATTTTCCAGCATATGTTATACATTATTATATATTTTTAATAAGTGCAAACTATGGTTTAATATTACTAACATTTTTACAACTCTTTTATAATAATAATTACTACATTTATTAACAGTTGCACAATTTATATACGAATTAAATATTTTTAGAAGAAATAACAAAAATAATATAATGTTTCAGTATTTGTTGTTTTACATATATACATTTTAATAATTATATTAAATAGTATTAATTCATAATATTTATTATTATAATTTTACAATATATAAAAAACATAACTATAAATACATCAGGTAAATTTTTTAATATTTTATTACAATGTCACATTAATTTATAAACAATTGTATAATATTTTTTTTTTAAACTATTTATTTAATACATTTATAGTTGCCATGTTTGTTTGGAGCTTTAATTTGGTAACCGCTCACAGTTGTCTTGTGTCATTTGGGAAGAAAAAAGCTCGCGGTTGGGAGCTGCTTCACGTCTGAGAAGGTAAGAGTAATTATTTTACATATCATACTATTTTAAGTTAAATTTGAAGGTAATAGTGTTGTAATTAGTGTGCGTTAAGTGAAGGGGTAGGAGTGGTTCGTCCTGTAGAAGATAGGAAGGCATAATGCCAACCCTCAACTGCGTTGTTTGTTTTAGCTTCTTGGTTAATTGTAGTTAGGTACACATTCCACCAAGGAATTTGAAATTTAGGTTGTCGTCTATGGCCTGATATGTGTAATCTACCCACCCAGGTATCCTCAAAATAGTCTAGGAGGGGAGATAATTTTTGTTTATTTTGGTGGTAAAATGGACTCTCAATTTGAAGGTTATAATGCTCAGCCACATCTGTCACTGGCACATAGGCCAGGACAATTAGATTTTTAATTTGGTATGCAAAGCTAATATGCCCCCCCCCGGCACAAAAGGAACACACAGTATATTCAATATAATAATGGTACAAACAAATACATCGAACCTCTTGAGTTCCGTTATCTTTTAAGAAATCCATTCCTGAATGGGTAACCAAATTTTATGACCCAACCTTCTCTTGCTTCGCCCTTTGGCTCTATAAATTGAAAGTTCAAAATTATATATAGCTAATAATTTTGCTCTCCATTTCAGAAAGGTGGGGGGATCGGGACTTGTCCACTCAATAGTAAAACAAGAACGAACCACTGCCATCATGATAAACAAAAGTGCACTCACTATATCATTTCTTACATTAGCAATTGGGTCTGAACCTACCCCAATAATAACTAAATCGGACGTAATCTGTATGGGGGTTCCAAATATAACTTTTAGAAATTCCTCCAATTCAAGAAAGAAACTCCCCAATCTCGGGCAGTAAAAAAACATATGAAGTGAATCAGCAGCGAACAACCCACATCGATTTCAGTTAACCCCGGTTGTAGCCCCCCACCGGGATATCTTCCCAGGGGAATAATAAAGATCAAACAGGGCCATATAATGCTGACTACACATTCTTCCTGTCATTAAGACGCTATTAGCAAGCTCAAGTGATTTACTTATATTGAGTTCAGCTACCCCAAATTTCAGTTCCCATTTCCTTCGGCATTCCTTCAAGTCATCAGGGAGGACTTCAACTAAGTGTTGATAATACTGCCCAATCGAAATTCTGCTCTTCATTTTCTCTATTATAATACTATGTTGGCCTATTTCTGCACCCAGTTTATATATATAGCTCCGAATTTGTAAATATTTAAAGAAATCCTGTTTGTCTAGCCCAAACTTTTCTCTAAGGTCTAAAAATGTTGCTAAGCTCCCCTGATCAAACAAATCCCCTAAAAAACAGATTCATTTTAGGCCCTATTTAAAGGATACTTGATCCCGAAAAATAACCGGAAGTAGCCCTGAGGCATTAAAGGGAGTGTATATATTTATTTTAGGAATATGGTATAAGCGTTTAATTTGCTGCCAAACTTTATAGGCAGCCTTAAGAATCTTAAACCTGGTTTTTTTATAATAACTTGGTTCTATCATAGTTACTAAGCAGCAATTTGCATCTCTACCTAACCCGAATTCAAAGATAGATGGTCTGTGACAAAGAGGGATCGAGGTTTTGTTCCCCACAACTAGCGGCCCCAAGATCTGCATCATGGCAGCCCAGTAATACATTATAAAATTTGGAATACCCCAACCCCCCCCCCGGTTTCTTGGAAGAATCATTTTCTTATAGGCTCTTCTAGTTCTTCGATATCCCCACAGAAATCTTGAACACATCCTCTCCAATTGAATGAAACTTGGCTTAGGGAATTCTATAGGGATTGTTCTGAATAAATACAAACATTTGGGGAGAACTAAAATTTTTAGAACATTGCATCTACCATGAATAGAGAGATGCAAATGATCCAAGCGTTCCAGAGTAGCATTGACCTTCCCAATCACTGGGAGCATATTCAAAGCAGGAATTCTGTCCACGCTTGGAGTAATTATTATTCCCAGATACGTTGCCTCCGGAGTTATTACTACGTCAGTCGGAGGGTCTTTACCAGAATAGAGTACCTGCGTTTTTTCAATGTTGAAATTGTAGCCTGAACATTGACCAAACTGTGCAGCTAATTCTTTTATTACCGGAATAGCAGTTACAATATCATCGGCATAGGCAAGCGCTCTATACACTACCTCACCAGCTTTAATGATTTTGATATCTTTATGACAGTTTATTTTTTCCAAAAATAGATCAATATATAAAGCAAACAAAAGGGGGGAGCACGGGCACCCCTGCCTTGTGCCTCTCTCTATGTTAAATAGCGCAGATTTTAACCCTGAAATTCGTATAGAGGCAACTGGATTTATATATAACGTCTTAATTGACTGAATAAACTCCGCACAGAACCCCTTCCAGCGCAGAACCTCCCACAGATACTGCCACGAGACCCTGTCGAACGCCTTTTCGGCGTCCAACAGGATCACCCCTAACACTGAATCTGTTGCCTGAGCCCAGTCCAAAAGGGCAATAATCGTTCTGACATGGTCAGCAGTATCCCGCCCTGGGATAAACCCATGCTGGAAAATAGAGACAAGCGGGGTAATAGCGGCCGCTAATCGCTGAGCTAGCATTTTAGAAAAAATCTTACTGTCTGAATTTATCAGCGAGATCGGCCTGTATGATGATGGAAAGAGTGCAGGCTTGCCCTTTTTTAAAAAGACAATAATCATAGTTTCTCGCCATGAATCTGGTGCTATACCACGTTGAGCATCGCGGAATAAAATCATGAGTTCTGGAATAAGCACATGACGAAAGGTTCTATAAAATTCCAATGGGATGCCATCAGGACCCACTGCTTTGCCCTTAGCTAATGATAATAATGCATCTTCCACCTCCTCCAGAGTAACATCTGCTGCCAATAACACATTTTGATCATTTGAAAGCTTATTGGTTGCAACATCGTTACCAAACTCCTACATTAGCCCTCCTACATTGACTATTACATCCTCTGTATAAAGGGTTGTAAAGTAATTACAAAAGACCTTCAAGACTTCATCTGGTGTATCCTGTATCCTGCCTTGATGGTCCTGAATCATACATATTCGATTCTGTGTTTCCCTTTGCTGAAGCCTCTTGGCTAGTATTCTACCCGCATCTTCTCCTGCCTCATAAACCTGAGCTCTGTGTATGGCCAATTTTGCCGCAGTCTTTGTTATAAAATGTTGGTGAACTTTCATTTTCGTTATAGCAATAGCCTTTAAAGTTTCGTCAACATTTTGCTGGTGAATCAATTCTTCCATAAAGCGAATTTCTAAGAGCCTAAGCTGTTGTATCTCCTCCTTAATTGCCATAAGTAATTTGCGTTGTTCGGTTATCGAGTAACTCATTGTTACCCCCCGCACACACGCTTTAAATGTGTCCCATACCATGGGATCCAAAACTGTACCACGATTGATCTTAAAAAACTCAGGAATCCACTCACACATAAATTTACAATATTCGGAGTCAAACAAGAGATTACGCTCAAAGGTCCAAACACTTAGTTGTGTTTTTTTTCTAATATCGAGTTTGAGTACCAGCGGATTACGATCTGAAATTATCCTCGGCATAATCTCTATTTTTGCATTTGCCACCATATTGGCCGAAATAAAAAAAAAGTCTAATCGAACATGTTTCTTATGAGGGGCTGAATAAAAAGTACTGCCGGGAACATTTCTCTTCTGGGCAAACCATACGTCTACAAGACCAAACTCTTTGACGATGCCCTTAGTTGCTCTGAAAACTTTAGTCTTCTTACCCGTATATGGGTTATTTCCCATAATATCAAAGCCCCCCTCCAAATGGAGATTAAAATCCCCGCAAAAAATCAGGGGCGATGGCCAAGCTGCCAATTCGATACTTTGATGATGTAATACCTCTGGATCGTCCAGGTTGGATCCATAAACTGAGCAAATTGTACATAAAAAACCATTAACCACCAATTCTGCTATGATCCATCGCCCCAGGGCGTCCTCGTTTACCCGCTTACAAACTCCTATCCCGTACCTCATAAGAATTGCTACTCCTCTGGTATTAGAGCTTTGTTTGGTGCATCCTAAGATTTCCATACCAAGATCGTTAAGCCATCTGCGATTATTCCATGCTATATGTGTTTCTTATACACATAGCAAATCATATCGCTGCATCCGCAGTATCTGAGCCATCACCCCCCTTTTCCTTTTGTCGTTTAACCCGCATATGTTCCATGAACAAATAGACAATTGAGCCATATACTTTATAGATTTAAATCAGCAAATTTGATCGAGCACTCTAAGCTGTCCTCCATTACCTTCAAACAGAAACTCAAGTATATTAAGATCCACATCAAAATGATAAGTACCATAAACATTCTGATTGTCAACCACACCCGCCGCCCCTCTGTGCCTTCCCCCCTCCCTCCCCCTGACCCCCCCACCCCGGTACCCCACCCCACCCCTCTCCCACCCATATAAGGCGTAAGGACTGGGTCCTCAATGATGGATAGTGGATTGAGAGCGCATCCCCCGAAGCACCCCCCCACAGGAAAAAAAAACAAAACACACCCTCCCCCATGACCCTCCCAGTGCTAAACCAGGGAATTTTGAGACAGATATATAACAAACTAAATTATCACATTGCCTTCAATAATTCCTCTGCTGAATTTACAGACGCAAAAAATTGAGTCTTCTCCTCATAAACTATTTTCAGCTTTGAAGGGTTCAGCAGAAAGGCCTGAGCCCCTCTTTTGGACAGTGGTCTGACAGAAATCTGGCCGGACAAAAAAAACACACCCCTTTCCGGTCCTCTTCCTGTCGGGCCTGGCCAGATCGTACAGTGCCTCTCTCAGCAAGTAATTATTCAAACAGATAAGTATTGCCCTTGGTTTTTCATTAGGCCCACCTGCTCCACCCTTTAGAAAAAAAGGAAATCTATGTGCTCTTAATATCTCGGTCTCCAAATTCCAATGTTTAAGCTCAGGAAATGGTTCCGAAAATAACTCAACAATAAATTGCCTAACATCCTTCCCTTCCCGTCCCTCTGAAATACCCAAAACACGTAAGTGATTTCTTCTGGAGCGATTCTCTAAACCGTTACCTTCCAGTTAGTGTCATCTTTTAGATTTTGGAGGGATGTTATCGACGCCTTCTGCTGCACTATTTGATCTTCTATGGCAGGAATCCTTCCCTCCGCTTCCCCGATCCTGGTTGCGATTTCAGAGCATGTCTTTGCTACACGTCTCACCGAATTCTGTAGCTTGCGAACCGCGGCCTGGGCCGCATACTTTCCACCTTAGTTTCCTCTCTGTGTGCCATTATTAGTTGATAAATGGTGCTTAGGGTAATTTCGCTTTGAGCTGTTTTAGATACACTCACCACCAGGGCCATAGAACTGTTAGAATAAGCTGGATTTACTTTCGCACACAAGATATAGGGATTTAGAATTTTCCGGGCAGTCCCCTGATTAATAGAAGCATCAAAGCTTGCTTCCTCCTCATCACGCTGGGAGCTATTGTCATCACCCCAGTCCCCTGCAATGCTTTCACTCTCAGAGGAGTTAGAGGGATCGGACATTGAATAGAATTTCCCTCCTGAATCTCCAGACTCCAAGTCATTAATAATATCTTCATCCCTATTGTCCTCCTCTGGCTGATTAGTAAGCTTGCTCAATGTTTCTGCCACTCTGGTCTTCCCCTTAGCCCCTAAAGTGGCACCGCTACTTTCCCCAGCCTCATTCCTGCTTTTACTGAACAAGCTACCCAACACAGTGTTATCATGCAACTTTGTTCCATTCTCGAGAGATTTGTGCAACTGATCTACCTCAGTAACAGATACAGGAACAGATACTTTGTTCCCCCCCGATTTTACTTTCTCCTGGTCCTCGAGCTTCTTAGCCTCAGGTTTACCTTCCCTAGCAAGTTTTTTAAAAATGGCAGGCACCATTCGTTGTTTTTCCCCCAAACCTCCCTTCTGTGCATCGCCGATAGGAGAGGAGGAAACAGTCTCCACCCGCTCTGTCTCCGCCGGCTCCACCGATCCGCAGTCCACCGCCATTGCGAGCACAGCCTGCCCATTCTCCGTACGGGGGGGGGTTAAGATTACTGGGATATTTAGTGTTGCTGCGGTAGTGCCCCGGACCTTGGCACCCTTTCCGCTCCCTTTTGGAGCCATTAATCCTGTTTGCCGCTGCTCGGTGAACTGGCAGACTTTCCCCCACCGAAACCGCAGCCGAAACAGAGTTAGAAGGGCGAGCCGCCCTAGGCTGCCTCCCGACCGCGCGCTGGCTCCGACAGCCCCTCTGCGCGAACAGATACTTTGTTCCCCCCCGATTTTACTTTCTCCTGGTCCTCGAGCTTCTTAGCCTCAGGTTTACCTTCCCTAGCAAGTTTTTTAAAAATGGCAGGCACCATTCGTTGTTTTTCCCCCAAACCTCCCTTCTGTGCATCGCCGATAGGAGAGGAGGAAACAGTCTCCACCCGCTCTGTCTCCGCCGGCTCCACCGATCCGCAGTCCACCGCCATTGCGAGCACAGCCTGCCCATTCTCCGTACGGGGGGGGGTTAAGATTACTGGGATATTTAGTGTTGCTGCGGTAGTGCCCCGGACCTTGGCACCCTTTCCGCTCCCTTTTGGAGCCATTAATCCTGTTTGCCGCTGCTCGGTGAACTGGCAGACTTTCCCCCACCGAAACCGCAGCCGAAACAGAGTTAGAAGGGCGAGCCGCCCTAGGCTGCCTCCCGACCGCGCGCTGGCTCCGACAGCCCCTCTGCGCGAATGCTGAAAGAGATGCCGCCACAGCATAGCCTTAATCCCGGCTCAGAGAAACGGTGTTCCAGGCAAGCAAGAACACGTAAGGAGAGTCACGGAGAGTCATGGGAAGTCCTTCATTGGGGGGGTGTACGAGGGAGCGCTTCACAGACCACTCACACAGCCGCCGCAGCGACCGCCATCTTGCCTCCGTACGGATAGGGTTTCTTTGGTGTTTAGGATACATAAGGGGTTTAGTTTTATTTTACAGAGATTTCACAAAGGCTTTTTAAAGTATACTTAAATTTTTAGTTAGATGTTTTTGCGAGGTAAATTCCTTTTTCTCGTTCTTTGGAGTAATATCTGTAGTGGAAATATAAGTAGATAAAATATATAACTTAGTAGTTTTAGTTAGCAATTGAAAATTGTGTTACATTTTAATTTGACTGCTTATTTAGAAATGCTCATTTACTTACTTTTTTCCAAGTGTAGTAGGCTTGAATTTGATGCACTTCTTGCTTGTGGTCAAAATCCGGCAGAGTTTCACCTTTCACAATTATTTCGGTTTAAGGTGTAAAATAAGAATTCTTTTTCTTCCGTTTATATTGTATATTTTTAGGTCTTTGCTTAATTTAATTGGTTTATTTTGATCTTCTGTATTTCTATTGGTTCATTTTTAGTTTGTTTCTTGTTTTTTTTATTTTTTTTATTTGTTTTTATTGATTTTACAGAATCAGTGAGCCAGACATCATAAAAAGACTATAATGACATACAGACATATGACATAGCGTGACATGTGTACAACCAATGCAGGATAATATACTTAACAATGTCGGCCACCTATAAGTGTCCTCGTATGCGTTATATAGCGGTCCAGGCTAATTAAAATAAGTCACTAACGGTTTGTCAATACAGATTATTCACAGCATTCTCGTCTATATCAGGAGTTCAGCTAAACTAAAGACTACTTGTCAAAGCTATCAACAATCAACACAATTATAAAATCCTAACAAAAAAAGATAACCCCTTGTCCAGCCCCCCTCCCTCTTAGCGCGCTTGGGTCACAATATCCAACAGTAGCATTTATGTATCGATCATGTTCACAGGTGTGTGTATAACGGTTCCAGAGTCTGTCGTATTTAAACTGCACATTCCTGCCATCTTACCCAGAACAGCACACAAATAATGTGAGGGGCCCCAGTGTCCTGTAACCGTGTATCAGGCTCCTAAGTGACAGACCCAACACCCCTCAGCAGGACAAAATATCTATCGCAGCGTATTCCTCCAACATTGTATACCAGCTCAGCGAAATCGGTGTTTTTCTAAGGCCTCTGTATTCCTCTTTTAAGTTCAGCTCCTTCTGCTTTACCCCATCTCAACATTTCCGTATGCCAGTCCTGCAGCGGTGGGGCTCAGTGGCCTTCCATCGTGTAGTTATGGCCCTCTTAGCTAGAAGTAGCGCAAGGTTAGTAAATCGTGAGGCAGGGTTCCCTTTCTTTTCACAGGGTCCGAGTCCTAGTATACAGTATTCTAAGGTGTCATTCAGGCGTGTCGGGGCAATCGTTGTCAATATTTTGCATACCGTCACCCAGTAATGCCCTAGTCTAGGGCAAGACCATACTATGTGTACCAACCCCGCATTGGGTGCGTGGCAGCGTGGGCAGTCATCAGCCGCCCCCGGAAACATAGCACTCAGTCTGCGTGGGGTTAAGTACGCCTTGTGTAACAACATCAGTTGAATAAATTAAAATTTGGGATTACGAGAGACCTTCTTGGGGAACCCCAGTATTGTGTCCCATTCCTTGGCTGTAAATGCACGGCCCACATCCCCTTCCCACTTGTCGCGTAGCGGCTGCAATGAGATCGCTCTCTCAGTTCGGATCCCGTGAGTTAGCCATTTTGTCAGTCGAGCCCCATTGCCTATTAGGTATTGCATGGTAAGTAGTGTGTTCGTGGGTGGTTCAGTATGTTCGGGCGACCATGTGGTGCGTATATATCTGGAAATATGTGCATGTAATAGGAACAATGTATCGGGGGCATCATGTACACGCACAAACATTTCATGTGACATTAATGCACCCTCTGTAAAAAAGTCTCCCAATGTGGTGATGCCTGCCCCGGCCCATGCCTGTAAGGTACGGTTAGAGGTTAGCCCCGCACGTGTAGGGATACCCAGCAGCGGAATGGTGGAAGCATTTGGTACCGTCTGTCCAGTGTACCTTACCGCACTCTGCCAATATGCAATAGCCAATTTCAGTAAGTGGGGTGTCGACGTCGGTAGGGGGGCCTGCGGTAGGAAGAGTCTATTAATGATCCCCTTGTCCCTATCCCGCAATGACATATCCAGTTCATGCAAGTTGCGTCCTGCGACCAATATGCCAGCCACTGCAGCTGGCTGGCATAGCAGTATGCGCGCAGATCCGGCACTCCCATCCCTCCCTGTTTCGTGTTAAGTTGCAATTTCGCTAGACCAATACGTCTACGCCCCGTCCCCCATATTAGGTCTGACACCAGAAAATCAACGTTTTCAAAATCCTTGTGGGGACAGGTATCAGTAGGTTGGTGAAGAAGTAACGGAGCCGCGGCAATAGTACCATTTTCGTGACGGTTACTCTGCCCGCTACCGATAGGGGTAATGATACCCAAAACTGAATTTGGGATTTGAGAGCGGCAATCACACGCCCCAGGTTACCATCCAGGAGGTCCGAGGTGTTACGATAAATTTGTATCCCAAGGTATTTAAAGGTATCAGGTGCTGTGTGAAAATCCCAGGGACCAAACTGGAAGAGTCCGTTCCTCCCAGCACTGTCAAAGAAATATGCGTATGACTTGGCAGGATTGATAGCCAGACCAGAGAGACCTTGGAATGACTCAAATATAAGGGGCATTGGGTGGGGATTAGCGGACATGTCCCTGATGTAAAGAATGAGATCATCCACATATGCTGAGACAATATGGGACGTACGATCACGTGTTATTCCCTGACGAACTGCAAAAGTACGGAGTCTGTGTAGGAGTGGTTCCAACCCCAGGATGAACAACAACGGTGACAAGGGGCAGCCCTGTCTTGTCCATCGAGCCACTACATATTGCCCTGAGATGTGTCGACCCGTGCGCGCCCTCGCCGTGGGATTCGTGTACAACAAGCGCACCCATGCTATGTACTCTTCTGGTATACCAAAACGTGTGAGAGCATAGAACAGATAATCCCAACGTAGGGAGTCAAATGCCTGCCTCAAATCAAGGGATATACAGCCTTCCGTAGTTCCTGTGCCGCGTGTTCCTAGCATAACTTTGTGTAGCCATCTGATGTTGAGTGCTGTGCTTCTACCAGGTACAAATCCGCACTGGTCGGAGTGTACCAGAGCGGGAAGAAACTGATTAAGGCGAGTGGCCAACAGCTTACTCAGGATCTTATAGTCTGTATTGAGGAGTGACAAAGGTCTATAGCTCGAAATAAGCAAAGCATCCCTCCCGGGCTTTAGTAGTGAAACCACTAACACTTGCAAGGTTGTAGTGGGGAGCCCCCCTCCCTTCAATGATTCGTGATAAAGACTTTGCAAATGAGGAGTGAGCAAGTCGGCATACATCGTGTAAAATTCGGCCGGTAGACCATCATTCCCTGGAGTCTTATTACGTGGTAAGGTTTTAACCGCCTGCCGTATTTCCGCTCCTGGTATTGGTCAAAGTAAGTCATCACGTTGGTGTTGTGTAAGTTGGGGGATGCATAAACCATCAAAGAATGGATCAAAGTCAGTGTCAGTAGGTCCGGGCGACGGACCGTAAAGGCGTTCATAGTAGTCCTTAAACATGGTATTGATGTCTAATTGAGTGTTTACCACCACATCTACGTTGTTCCGGATTTCTAATATGGGTGTGGGCAAGGGGGCGTTTCGGACCAGTCGTGCCAGCAGTGGCCCCGACCTGTCAGCTTGTGTGTGTAGCTTTTGCTTGTACAACCGGTAATCAACAACAAGTAGCTCCGCATATTGAATATTAGCTTCACGTAATTGTGTCAATTGTTTGTTTGTCCCTGCAGCCTCCCCCTCCAGTGTAGCTAAACGACTCTCTATCTCCGTGAGTCGTTCTATAAGAGCGAGCCTCACTCCTGTCTTAGTGCTAATCGCCACTCCCCTGATGACCGTTTTAAAGGCATCCCACTCGATTTGTCGGGAGCCAGCAGACCCCGTATTCTCTGAGAAATAATGGACGATCGCCTCTGAGAGGGTATTGCGGAAGACCTGATCCTCCAGCATTTCAGGTTATAGTTTCCAAATCGGTATCGGAGTTGGAACCTTGCCCCATTGCACAGTCTGTTCCACATGGTTATGGCCTGACAGGGTTTTCCCCATATGGAGCACCGAAGTAATGGACCCCAATAGGGTGCCGGAACATAGGAGCCGATCTATTCGAGTGTGTAGTCTGTGTGGTGGCGAATAAAAGAAATATTCCCAATGCCCAGGGTGTTTTGCCCGCCATGCGTCATGTAGTTCCCAACCCTCCGTCCATCTCTTAAGCGCCTCCGCTTGTTTCTTGCTTTCAGTAACATGCAACGGGGGATGAGACCTGCCTAAGTCAACATCTAACACAGCGTTGAAATCGCCCCCTATCACCCAAGGATATGCAGCCCATTCTGTCAAGGCTACGCCCAGTGTAGTCAGATATTTATCCTGGTCAATATTTGGTGCATATATACAGCCCATATCCACATGAGTTCCATCCAACAAACCATGGAGCAGCACATATCTACCGTTGACGTCTATTTTCTGTTCAAGGAGCTTGAAAGGGACAGTATTCCGCATCCACACCGCCACCCCCCTGGAAAAGGCAGAGTATGTTGTAGCGAAAAATTGCCCTCTCCATTTTTTCTGCAATTTGGCTGCCTCAGCCACATTAAGATGAGTTTCTTGTAAATAGGCTATAGCAACCTTCCTTCTAGTAAGTTGCGCCAAAACCCGGTGTCTTTTATGAATTGAGCTTAAACCCCTCACGTTCCATGTGCATAAGGTGTATGTATTATGTAATGCCATCGCGGTGTAAAGAGCAGAACTGCAATGTGATCTGTGGAGACCGAAGCCCTGTAGAGAAAAACTGCTGAGGAGCCAAGCACACCATTACATAGAAACTCCCTAATACTAGGTTCCCCCATAATACACCAGAGGACCAAACGTGAAACAAAAGTCCAACATGGACTCCAAACAGTAAATGCGTTGTCGCAGTCACCTGGGGGGTGGAGGCCTGAACTGCGTCAGTTCATAAAAACAACGTGAAGCACATTCGAGTATGTCTTGATTACAGTAACACACTTCCCTGTAAAGCATATGTACCCTGGACCCATAAAGTAGCCATCAACAGCAATACATACAGTGAGTGTTCTTCGTATACATTACCACTCCCGGATATCCAGGATCACAAGTTTAGAAGTCCCTGGCAACCTGAGCAGTAATCGAGGGGAACAGTGTGATGCTAGTCTCAGAGTCAGAGCGCACCGTGTCAGCATCTGGCGAGTGTTTCGAAGACGCCGCAGCCTGGGCATCATGAGCCACCAAAGCGGCTGCTGTAAGTAGTGCATCTTTCTGGCTGGTTGTGATCTGTTCCGAGGTTGGGCCAGAGTCTATAGTGGCCACGGTAGTGCCATGACCCGATCGGGGTAGTCCAGACGTCCGTATCAGGGAGGCACGACGTAGCTGTCCTGACGGTAATGAAGTCTGAGATGTCTCTGGTGTAAAAGTTATTTCAAGCCAGTCCACCACTTCCACAGGGTTTTTAAAAAAAATAAGATTTCTGGCCGTAGACAACTTTCAGTCTAGCCGGGAATAACAGTGCGTATTTTAAGTTGCGCTCGCATAGGCTTTCCTTTACTCCTAAGAATGTAGCTCTAGCTTTCTGGACTGCCGGAGTAAAATCCGGGTATAGCGAAATTGTCTTGTTCTCGAAATGCACAGGTGCGTTCTCTCTGGCTGCCCACAGGATAGTGTCGCGATCCTTGTAGTGTAGAATGCGTGCTATCATCGGACGATGTGGCGCGCCCGAACGAGGGGGTTTGGAGGGCACCCGGTGCGCTCTTTCCACACTGTACAGAGATGTTAGGCCCTCTGTCACGACGTGGTTCCTCAGCCAGTCCTCCACAAACTGTGTAGGGTTGGATCCCTCACTGCGCTCCGGCATACCAAGTATGCGAACGTTATTGCGGCGGGATCTCCCTTCTGCATCATCTACCCTGTCCTGCAAGCTCTTCAATTGTCGCTGGAATTGTTCAAGATGAGTGGAGTGCAGAGTCTGCTGGGGTATAAGATCATCCAGTGCCAGCTTATTTGAGTTGACCTTGTCAGCCAATTTTTTGTGGTCCGCCTGTAGTAGGCTGAGATTGGTGGACATCGCGCCCATACGTGCCTCCAACGCAGTCACGTATTTCTTTCAAAATCAAATCCAATTTAGCATTGTGTGGGTCTGTGCCAGTAGGAGGTATCACATCATTGTTTGAGGCATTAGAGGGGTCACTGCCAAATATGAGTTGCGGTTCGCTATCTGTGGCAGCGTCCGCTTGTTGTTCCTGCTGTGACCCATCACATCACGTCGTCCCCCTGCCCGTCTCTGCCCTAGGATTGGCTCTTGGGGGTGCCTCTATGGCACTACTCCGCTCCGCTCGCGCACCTAGAGAAGTACAGATCCTTATCGCGCACAGACTACTCCCAAAGGCGCAAGTTCCTCAAACTGTAAGTATTCAGCCTCTTCTGATCTGTAGCTAACCACTCCTGGTGAGCATCACCAGTGCCGTCAGTTTTCACATCACCAGCAGTTATCAGGGCAGTACCAGTGGTGAGAGCCACACCGCGCTTTCAACTCATTTGTGTGCACTTACCCACATCCAGGGCAGGCCTCAGGTGGAGAGCGTCACCGCGCTCAGCTCGTGTGGACAGTAAACATGGCGGGCAGGAGCACAGCGCCCACAGGCCAACCATCCATCAGCGCCTCATCTGGCACAATGAAGTCTTAGTATATTCCTCTAAGGTGGGGGCAGCGTGTATGCAGCGCCACCAAACAATGCCATGCAGTGGGCAATCTTCCCATGTGGCAGTGAACAGCAATGTCCAGTAAAATGTCAGGGCCGCCCTCACTAGGTTCCAATATCGCGCTACTTAGCGCGTGTGCAGCCTGTTATTTAACCACGTCCTCAAGCGGGAGGGTGGGTTAAGGCGCCCGCGATCCCCGCTCACCGCAACGCCAACGATTTCAGCCAGCATTCACTTACTTACCGGAGCGCCTCCAGTCCCTAGTCCGTTCACGCGCCGATCCTGGACTCAGCCAGTCGCTTCCACCATCTTGTTTACAGCGGCCGCTGCCGTGGCATAGCAAAGCAGAGAAAGCAGCGCTCACCTCTGCCAACACCGTCAACACCCTCGATCAGGAGCCGCTACTCCAACCTTATGTCGACGTCGCGTAGAAGCGTCGGAGACCCCGCTTAAGCTGTGATTTTCGTCTAGGCGGCCATGCAGCATACTCGGCTCCGCCCCTCTTCTCCTCCTGCCGCCGGCCGTCCAGAGGCAACACCGATTCCGCTCGTTCTCGTCGGATACTGGGTGCATAAACTACTGCCTCGGGGTCCAGATGAGTTCCGCTGCTCACTGATGGACGACCCAGCTTCGTAGGTCCAGGAAAACACAGGATATTTAGCTGATTGTCAGGGTAGGGGACGGGGCTCTTTCAGCTCACGTCCTCCATGCCCGGCAGTTGGCCACGCCCCCTAGTTTGTTTCTTGGTTTGGTAATTGTTTTCCTTATATGGAAGACGCTAATTAAGAGTAAAACATTTTTTGGGGTGCGGTAGGAGATGTTAAAGAATTATATTTTAATAAATTATATATAAGATGCATTAAAATGTATTTATGGTGTTTAAAGTAATTATTTTATGTATTATTGAGTTGTCGATATATTCAAAGAAACGATAATCTTGATGTCTATATTTTTGTAGTCGATATTTTAGACATGTCCTATATTATTTAGAAGCGCCGATATTGTGAATAGCGATATTTATGTGTGCGATATTTGTGTTGTTGATATAGTTACTTTACGATATTGTGGTATCGATATTTTTGTGTTATTTTTTAATTAAGTATACAACACCAATATTTTAGACATCGATATTTTTGCGTTTAAGTTTTTGTAGTTCGATAATGTGACTTTCGGTATTATGTCAGTGATTTGTGTGCTGCATCCTGCAGCACACATATAAAAAGGAAAATGCCTCTTACAATTATTTTTGTGCAGGCAGTTGCCCATTCCTGCTCAAAAACAATCCTGCTGACAATACAGGCACCCTTGCACCACAATGCAAGGGTGCCTGCGTTTGCATTAGGCTGCTGAAATGGGGCCAGCACAGAAGGAAAGGACAGGAATGCACTGTATTGCTTAAATGCAGTGCATCCTGCCCTTTCACTTTGGTGTAGGGCTGCGCAACAAGGTGACTTGCTATGATGCTCTATTCTAAATTCCCGTAAATGAGGGTCAGAATTTGGTTTTATAAACCCCATGGTACCAACGACTTAGTCAATGTGCCAACCCAACAGAAAAGCTAGTTGCGCTGTAACCCCTTCACAACACACTTAGCAATATTTGAGTGAGATGTGTTGCAGGTAATTGTCATTTTCATGAGATATTACAGGGATAGTCTATGGAACATCAAACCCTCTTTCATGAAGGAATACCACACTTAAGAACACTAGAACACAAAATATAAATTTTTAAAGAATTATTTAAAATTAAAACCCTATTCTAGCGCACGCGATAATTGTAACTACAATGAAGACAAAGAAAATAGCGGCAGCAATATTTACCAAAAGCATGAACAAGAGAAAACACACCAACAAGATTATTATATTTGTATAGTAATTCTACCCTCATACTGATTCTAAGCACTAAGCTAATTCTAGCACAGTAGAAAGTTAAAATCTATTTCAAGTTTCAGGGATGGTTCACAACCACATACCTGTTTGTACAATAGGACTTATGTTCAATATAATAGCAGGGTATTTTCAATATAATAGCAGGGTCTTCTATTCTTGTCGTGCCTGGCCTGTTGCACTGATAAGTTCAGCCAGCGAGACGGCAAAGGCTAAGTGCCTCCCTCCAAGTAGCCTTCAGTTATAAGCAGTGATATGATTGCACGGCTTGCTCCTCTGTCGCCGAGGCTGAAGGTCTCCTCTCTAACCCTTCTCTCTTTGAGCTCGGCTTTTATAACATTATTTCACTAACTCACTGAATAAACAATTAACATTAAGGGTCCGATTCCGATCTCGCTCGGAAAGCTCTCCGACCGGAGCGTTTTCCGACCGAGCTGGACTCCTGCAGTCCGACCGAGCGAGTACGATGCGGCCGCATGCTGCCGGACTCGGTTCGGTCTGACTCCCATAAAAGTCAATGGGAGCCGGTCGTATTACACACACATGGGCTTTCATTGACTGAATGGGTACGTCTCGCACAAGGGCGCCCCCTACAGTGAGTACGCGTCGGTGCCATCTGTACCGTACATGCATGTGTAAGGGGGACCCTTGGGTCTCCCACTGTGTCCGAGTCGTAAGGCTGCGGGTGACGGCGGTCTGACGTGGACCCCCTAAGGCAGTTTCCCGGATGTTTTGCGAGCCGGAAACTTCAGCTCGATCTGGCTGTCCGATGCATGCATCGTACTGGCTCGGTCGGAATTCGCCTCCATTGCATGGCACGGTTTGCTTACGGATGAGGAGTACAGAGCGGTTTGGACCCGGAAACGAGTCGGTCGGCTATTTCACGTTTCTCACATCATACTTGTTCGCTCGTACAGCTGTACGAGTCAGTCGGTAAACACGCGTACGGCTCGTACTTTTTACAGCTGGATCGTGTTCGGAGCCCTTCCGAGCGAGATCAGAATCAGCCCCTAAGTGGTGTTATACTTTTCCAATTATATTCATCCTGTACGACGGTGTTATTTTGAACATCAACCATAAACGAGGCACTTAGATATCAAGCTTCTAGAAAGTTGCCCAAAATCATTAACAAATAATGCAAGACATAACATTCACACTTAGATTACATACTTATATTCAAGCAATACATTATTATCACATTGCAGAACATAATATAAGCTAAATGTGTTTCTATTAATCACACACTCATTTTTAGTTGATTGACACGTAACTCAAGCAGGGGAATACTCAATGAAGAACAGACATAATATTCATAACAGCCTCATGCCTGATAAGAGGATCGACTCCAACGTTTGGATCCCAAAAAAGTACTTTTACATCAATCGTACCAAAGGATATTTGGTAGACATTCAGCATTTTCTGGGGTTCTCTGGGGCGAAAAAGGGCAGGTAGTGCAGAAATGGACCTCTCACGATACCTGTCCTGGATTTCTGTCGAGCAGCTACGGGGGAACATCAAAAACACTAATGCATTGCTAGTCAGGTCCATCAAGATGGGCATTTTGCCTGCTCAGTCTTGCAGGACTTTTTAGCCTGATCCTGTCTTCAGACACACCAGTTTGGGAGGTATGTCTTTATTATCTATTCAGTAGGTGAGGAATTGGTTAGAAGTATGTAAAAGAAGAACAAATAACTCACCTTCAATAACACTCTTTTTGGGGATACGCTATCTAACCACAGATTCCTCACCACCCTCTATTCCCCATTCTGTGGTATAGTCTTTTCCATTTAAAAAGATCCCAATCTAGGAATTTGCACATTGGATTGTTCAATTCACCAATAGGCTCCGCTTCTGGGGGTGCAGAAGTGTTCATGAGAGAAACTGATGTCAGCATGCATGGGCGGTGCCTATATGCAACTATGTTTGTCACTTCCGGAGATGAACAGCGTCAATGCAGAGTTGCACGGGGCTACCTCCCAGAAAGCAGAAGCAATGCTTTTTGAGTTTTTCAGTAAGAGTATCCACCAGAAACAGTGGTACTGAAAGTAACGTGTTCTGGAGTTCAGAGGCCTCTGATTTCCAGCTCTTCCTGATGAGCACCTCAATCAAGGGTGGATAAATCCAAGACTGCCGTAGTCAAGGCTGGTGAAGGGTAGAAGGAAATGGCATTGAGACAGTGCTCCTCCACCGATCCCCAATCCCGCTCCACAACTGTGTCAGAGGAGTTCACACGAGTGTCTAATAGATCACCACCACAACTCGCAGAATCACCACTGGGGCTGTTATGACAGCATGTGAATATGACTAGGAGGAAGCAGAAAGCCAACAGAACAAGCAAAGAACACAAGCAAAACAATGAAATAAGAAGCCACATGGGGAGGGTGCTAGGCCCGCATAAATGTTATATTCAATACTTGCCCCAATAAGCAGGAGTCACTATGAGGACATAGGTGAGACTTGGGCACATAGATGGAAAATCCCAGGGGCTCCTGCAGCAAACTGGCTTTGTGTATAGGAATACTTAGAGGGCCGACCTCCTGAGATGGGACATGACCACCGCCATCCCCTTTGCAAAGACTCGAGGTGCCGATGTTAGCCCAAACAGGAGGACTGCAAACTGACAGTAAGTCCACCCTTGCACGAATTGGTGGTACTTCCTGTGTGACTGCAGGATCAAAATGTGGAAATATGCACCCTGTCATTCAAGGGACATCATCCAGTCTTCTGCTTCAAGTCCCAGAAGAACTCGAGATAGCATCTTCAGTTTTTACCTATGCAAGGAAACATTCAAGAGCCTGAGCTCTAAGATCGGACAAAAACTGTTGTCTTTCTTGGGAACCAGGAAGTACTGAGAGTAACTTGCCTGCCCAATTTACTGACCTGCAAACAACTCCATTGCTCCTTTCTGCAGTAGGGCCTGATCTGCTGGCCACTACCAATTCCCCTACGTATGTACTACTAGAGCAGTGAGTATTGGTGCTAGGCTGAGGGAAGAATAAGGATTGGATTTGGTGAAAAGTAAACTCTTTCAAGAATTCCACATGTGACTGAAGTCCCCAAGAGTAGGTTGTAACCCTTTTTTTTAAAAAAAAATCAAGACCGCATCTGTTTAGTCTTCACTGCCTGGAAGTCCCCTGAGAAGACTTGGAACTTAAGGCAGCCTTCATAACCAGTCCAGCCTTAATGATGTGCCTTGAGATATCTTGGCCAACATGGACCACTTGAACAAAATGCTTGTTAAGGTAGTCTGGTGAATTTGGGATAACCATCACTGACCTGTCACAAAGTGCATGAAATTAGGCAGCATAAAGTGAGCGAAGGGCAAGGCAACCTGCTGAGAACATCATCTTCCCTATGGTTTTTTTTTTATTCCCTGTCAGGAGGGTGAGCTGGGAAAGCACTTGTGTTTTGTTTAGTAGAGGAGGATGCCTGCATGACAAGACTTTTCAGAGAGGGGTGGGCTGTTAAGGAATGAGAATCACCTGGAACTAACCAGTATCTCCTGGCCGCAATATGTTTCATAGCCAGGGCAGACGGGTTTCTCCCATGCATCTCTTATAGGCTATATTACCAGGGAGCAGAGGTTGAGTGATGTTGAAGGACCTCCAAAAGAATGTTGGATCTCAATACCACAGACGAGAGGGGCAATTTCTTTTTTTTATGTTTGAAATGCTTTATTGAAGAAAAAGTATAGTGAACAACAAAATACAGATCATATAAAGAACATTGTCATACAGAATCAAAAGAGAGAAAATGGAGGATCATCATGTATTAAATATAAGAAACCTGAGGGAAATTAAATTAAAAAGCATTTTGTAAAATTTTTAAAGGCAACCAGGAGGAAAAGGGGAAAAGAGGAGAAAAAAGGAGGAGAAGAGAGAGGTAAATATGAGGCGTTTGGAGAAGAATAGATAAAGATATCAGAGAGAAAGTAGGTAGAATAGAAAGAGCAAATAAGCCAAGGGTAGGGAATAATTGAAAGGCGGGAAAGAGAAATGCGAATGTAAAATATATAAGAGGGGTAGAGACAGAAGAAGAGGAAAAAGAAGGACAGAGAAAGAGTCACTTATGGGGGTTTGAAATTCTCAGAGGATAAAGGAGAGATAGATTTCGATTTCAGAGCCATGCGATCAAGATATGCTGTGAGAGGCAACCAAAATAATTCCCTATTGAGGGTAGGAGTGGAGGCAGCAGCAAAACGAACATCAAGCCTGTGATAGTGACAGAGAGAATTCCACCAACATTGTATAGAGAGCTTAGAGAGATCCTTCCAATTAGAAGAAATATGTTGGAAAGCCAGAGCCAACATAAGATCTAATAGACCAGAGGAGCGAGAAGGAATATCAAGAGTGTCAGAGATACTACCTAGAAAAAGAAGAGGGATAGAGTATGGAATAGAGATGGAAAATAGACGAGAGATATGAGACCACACCTGATCCCAAAGTGCGAGAACAGAAGGGCAGAGAAAAAGTAAATGAAAAAGATCAGCATTAGGGGCAGAGCAGGTCCAACAGGTGGAGTCTTTATCAGGAGAAAAACGAGAAATAGAAACAGGAGAGAGATAAAGTCTATGATATAGAAAGAACATAGATTGAGTAAGTGAGGCGGAACGGGAAATTTTTAAGGACCTGACCCAAACTTTGTCCCAAACAGCTATAGACCAGTCACAGCCCAAATCAAGCTCCCAAGCAAGTTCCAATTTAGATTTCGGGCGGGTCGGATTGGGGGAGGAGAAGAATTTATAAATAAGAGAGGCTTTAGGAAGAGTAGACAGGATCTGAAGAAGTGGGGAATGGGATACGGAAGAGGATGATAAGGGGAGTGAATAATAAACATCAAGTATGATGGCCATGAGGACAGTGAATCTGCGGAAAAAAGACTGGGGACAGTGAAAGAGAAGTCGGAATCGAGGAAAAGAACATGGGAGAAAACCATCGAAAAGTTGGTTAACCCACATCAGACCCTTTGATCTCCACACAGTCCAACAAATAGGACGATTGTTGAGGAGAATAAGCGAATTGTACCAGATAGGGGAGGCCAAAAAGGATTCGCGAGATACCGGGTCAGGACGGACCAGAGCATGTAGAAGAGAAGCAGTGTGCTTGAACAGGGGTAGAGGAGTGGTTAAGTTCTTAGCGGAGAAATGCACAATTTCAGATAGGGAGAGAGGAGTGAGCGTTCAATAGAGAGCCAAAGAGGAGCAAGAGGGGAGGGTGCAAGAACAAGCCAATTAGAAGCCTGACGGAGAGAAAAAGATTTATGATAGAGACGGAAATCCGGAAAGTTGACTCCGCCATTGGATTTCGGTTTACGAAGAGCAACTAGAGCAACTCTCGATTTTTTATGATTCCAGAGAAATTTAGAGAGACAGGAGTCAATGCGTTTGAAATAGATATCAGGGATATGAATGGGGAGCATGGAAAGGATGTATATAAGAATGGGAGATGATATCATTTTGATCGAATCCAGCCGACCCCACCATGAGAGAAAGAGAGGGTTCCAAGAAGAGAACAACTTATCGATACGGGATAGTACAGCAGACAGGTTCAACCGAATAGATGAAGAAATGGAGTTAGAGAACCAAATTCCAAGGTACTTGATTTTAGAGGAGTTCCATGCAAAACCAGTGGTCGAAAACTGGTGGGGGAGACAAAATTTAGTAAGGGGAAGAATCTCAGTTTTATCAGAGTTAATCTTGTAACCAGAAACTTGGGAAAAGGAATTAAACTCAAGTAGTAAGGCCGGAATGGATTGGTCAGGGTCAGAAATAAACAAAAGGATGTCGTCCGCATACGCAGAGAGTTTCAAATGAGTCTTGTCATAAGGGAAGCCAGAAATAGATATGTTATTTCTAATAGAGGTAAGGAATGGTTCTAAGGCTAGAACAAAAAGTAGAGGGGACAAGGGGCAACCCTGACGGACACCGCGCTGTAGGGGAAAATAGGGGGATAGATGACCATTAACTAAAACCGATGCTTTAGGGGAGGAATAAAGTAAAGAAACAAGAGAAATAAAATTAGGACCAAAACCGTGCCAACGCAGGGAGGCAAATAGAAAGGACCAATCTACCCTATCGAAAGCCTTCTCAGCATCAACCGAGATGGCCGCTAAAGAAATGCTGAGAGAAGGTACCTTATTGAGAACATTGAGAAAAACGCGGGAATTATCCGAGGTGAGTCTACCCTTTACGAATCCGCATTGTTCCTTACCTATGAGATGCGGGAGAAAAGGGTCTAAGCGCCGGGCAAGAAGTTTAGCAAATAATTTATAGTCTACATTAACAAGGGATATTGGGCGATAATTCTTACAGAGTTGGGGGTCGCGACCCTCTTTAGGTATTAACTTAATTAAAACACAAGTATGTGAATATAAACTTAAATTGAGTTATGACAACACCTTATTGAGATACACAAATGACTTCATTTAATCGTATTGAGCATAGAAAAAGGTCAACATGTCAACCTATTAAATAGACAAATGCATGTCAAAATCATCATTTTCAAATACTAAGGGTGTAAGTGAAGTGAAAAGTGCAACATAAATCGGGATAAGTGCAGACGAAGTGAAGGGGAAGGTCGTGTGTTTAAGAACATCCAAAATGAATTTGAAGACCTAGCCTGCCACTTGAATGGCAATAACACAAATGCAATAACGTTAGCTGTCAGATGTTGTCGACGCTGCCTGGGAGCTTTGGTTACGTTTGAACCACTGCCCATTGTGATTCATCATATACCGATAAGAATATTGCCATCAATAGCACCGGTTTTTCAACATTGAATGGAGCCGTTCGGGCCCACTCCACAAATAGTCCAGCATGAGTTTTCCTTGCTGTTGCTGGTGTAAGTCCATCTTCCCTATCCCCCGCTGGTCCTGAAGAAGACCCCGCTTCCAAGATTTCCTAATTGCTGGCTCGATTAGGGGTCGAAACGTCGACGACTTTTCCCTTGGTTCAATACACGAGACTGACCGTGATTTTACAACTGCTTTTCTTGCTAATGTTATTGCATTAGTATTTGAAAATGATGATTTTGACATGCATTTGTCTATTTAATAGGTTGACATGTTGACCTTTTTCTATGCTCAATACGATTAAATGAAGTCATTTGTGTATCTCAATAAGGTGTTGTCATAACTCAATTTAAGTTTATATTCACATACTTGTGTTTTAATTAAGTTAAATTGTTCCACTGTGACTGTTTTTTCATATACCAATTTATACACCCGAGTCCAGTGGTCTATCGGGTCACCCCATTGAAACATAACACAACTCTTTAGGTATTAGGCAGATCGTAGCCTCATGAAAGGTACCGGCAGCTGTACCAGAGGTAAAGAAGGATTGGAAGAGGGAGAGAAGTTTAGGAAGCAGAAGATCTGAGAAATGTAGGTAGAATTCCACAGAGAAACCGTCCGGACCCGGAGATTTACCTTTGGTTAGAGATGTTAAGGCGCTATCCAGCTCGGTAATAGAAAGGTCAAGTTCAAGATCAGGGAAGTTAAGATGAGAAGTGGAGGGGGAAGGAATTTTATCCAAATAGGATTGAATAAGAGCAGTCGAAGGGGGGGACTCAGGAGTATAAAGAGATTGGTAGAATTGTTGAAATTGGGTGAGAATATCCTGCTCCTTATGCAAGAGAAGATTATCGATATAATATATCGAATCAATCAGGTTACGCTCCTTGCGAGACTTAAGGTAATTGGCCAAGAGTTTACCTGATTTGTTGCGGCCTTCGTAATAGCGGGCGCTGCTGCGAAGTAATATTGAGGAAGCGTTATCGGTGGTGATTTTGTTAAAATCGATTTTGGCGCGTATAAGGTCTGGTAAAACCGTTTTAGTAGAAGAGGTGTAGAATTTATGCTCCAGGGATTTAATATGGGAGAGAAGGTCTTTCTGCTTCTTAAGGTAAGACTTCTTTTTCTTTGAGACAAAATCAATCACAAAACCGCGAGCGGTAGCCTTAAAAGAGTCCCAAATAACGTGAGGGGGCAAGGAGGGATCAGAATTGAGTAGAAAAAATTCGGTAGCAAAGGAAAGAAAAGAAGAGGAAAAGAGGGGATCTAGAAGAAGAGAGTTATTGAAACGCCAGCGGGAGGATTTGGGATGAGGAGGAAGAAGATCAAGAACTGTGACAATGGGAGCATGGTCTGAAATAACTATCGGCTCAATAGATGAGGAAAGAAGATTTTGAGAAAGGGACTGAGAAAGGAAGATGTAGTCAATCCGAGAGAAAGAGGCATGAGGAGGTGAAAAGAAGGAATAGTCCAAAGAATCAGGATGAGAGAGTCTCCATGAGTCAAGAAGGTGAGATTTAGAAATAGTGTCAAGGAATTGTGTATGTGATTTGTGTGGGGTAAAGCGGGCAGAGGATTTGCGATCAAGAAACGGGTCAACAATTTGATTACAATCCCCCCCCAAAATGAACAGGGAATCATTGTATTGAAAACACTTAGAAGTTATTAGAGGCCAAAAATTACAATCAGGATGAGTGGGGCCATATACATTAAAAACAGTCAAGGACACAGAATTGATTAACAGCTTAACTAAGACCCAACGACCCTCAGTATCATTTTCTTGAGAGAGAACTTTACATTTGAGCTTCTTGTGACACAGAATGGCCACACCATTCTTTTTATTAGATGTAGGAGAAAATAAAACCGTTCCCACCCAGCCTCTCTTTAATTTAAGAGACTCCGCCTCAGAAAGGTGAGTCTCTTGTAAAAGAACTAAATCAGGAGTATAAGAGGCTAGATGGGAAAGCACTCTCTGTCGTTTAATAGGGCTAACAAAACCTTTCACATTCCATGAGATAACTTTGAATTAAATAACAGTAAAATGTGCAAGAAACAGAGAAAAGGCATAAAACCATGAACGCCATAAAGGACAATACCAAGTGAGTGAAAGAAAAGGGCAAGACAAAAGAAAGTCAGGAGATACAGTAAGAGAAGAACAAAGGAAAAGGAAAGAGAGGAAAAGGGAGGGAAAGAGAAGTAGGAGAAGAGACAGTACATATCCAAAACGGATGACTGAGGAAAACATACCTGAAGGGGGAAGGGGGATGACAAGATGACGACGATGGGGTATGGGAGGATTCGACAAGAACGGCCTCCTAAGCCGGAGAGCAACACACCGCACCGGGACGGAATATGAGGAAGACGAATCATATGATACGAGGAGGAATACAAGAGGATTTTTAGGGGAGGGAAAAAGAAACGTGTTATGCAGAAATCATGGTGAGATAAACAGTACAAAAACAGACATCATATACGAAACAAAACAAAAACCCAAACAACAACCATTATATAATCACATCAAGTAGAAGAAGAATCAGACCAAGGAGGGAAAAAATTCCAGCAAGAACCTGTAGGGAAAAAAAAACCAAGCAGATAAGTAATCAACCAGTAGGGGGATTGGATGTGTCCATGCCAGCATTGGTTTGAATGTGAATAAAATTCTTAAGTTCAGCCGGATCTTGGAAAGTCCAGGTGTTGTTTTGATGAGTTACCTTGAAGGTACAGGGGTGAAAGAGGCCATATCTAGCACCAATAGAGCGCAGATGAGCACGAAGAGATAGGAATTATTTTCTTCTGGCAGCAGTGACATTAGAGACATCCTGAGAGAGAAAAACTCTCTGTCCCATCCAGGACACTTGGCGCTTCGCTCGAGCTGTAGATAGTACCAGAAGGAGATCAGTAAATTTGAGGAAGAGGATGATGACCCCTCGCGGTTTGGTTGAAGAGGAGGAGCGAGGGCCAAGTCTATGGGCTCGTTGGATACTGAGAGAGGTAGTAGCGGGAAGGTCTAGGAGTTTCAGGAGAAAAGAGGAGAAAAACGTGACAGGATCATCTCCTTCCAGGGATTCCGGTAGGCCGTAAATGCGTAGGTTGTTCCTCCTGTTCCTGTTCTCCAAGTCTTCAGTGTGTTGTTGAAGGGCGAGAAGAGATTTTTCCAGAGAGGAAATGCGTTGAGAGTTTGACTGAATTTCTGGAACCTGCTGCTCCACAGAAGAAACACGAGCCTCCATAGTTGACCATTTAGCCTCAAAAAGCTGCATCTTGGTATTAGTCTCCTCCACGAACGGGCGCAGAGCGCGAATCTCCTCAAGTATCAACTCCATAGATATAGGGGGTGGAGATGACTCGGATGGAGGAGGAGAGGAGTCCTGCTTCAAGCGCTTAGGTAAGGAGGCAGGAGGAGAAGACTTGCTGGAGGTAAGTTGTGATGGAGAAGAACGGATGGAGGATGTTGTCGCCATTTGATCTGTAGAAGGAGGATGAGGAGAGTGGCCTGTTGATGAGGAAGAGGCGGAGGAAGGCGGAGTCTTCGAGGGCACAAAGACAAACTTTGGGTTGCGTAGCTTGCCCATAGAAGCCTAAATGTCCCTGTGGCAGGAAGACAAAGAAGCAAGCCAACGACCTGCACTCAAAAAGCAGAGAATGTCAATATGTCTGGTGTGAAGAGCCCAGCGATCAGCAGAAGTAGTGAAGGACACCAGAAAAAACCATGAAGGAACTCCGGCCTCAGAGGTAATGGCAGCAGATGTCAAAGAGTGTTTCCAGTAATAACAAGGAGGTCACCAGTGGGCGCGAAAGCCATGCGCACTAAGACTTGGTGAACATAATTGCAACAAAAAGGAAGCAGCACAAAGACGGAAAAATGATGGTATGAGTCTTACGCCTTGAAACTGAAGTAAATTATCATTGAAGAGCACAGCGCATGTGGTAGGCTGCAAGGGGAGCGTGAAGGCAGAGGTCTCACAGGACGGAACGCCAACATGAGGAGTAAGTTGGAAGCATAGCTCATTAACAGGGCGCAAAACAAAGAAGAGGTCCTTAGTTGCCTAGAGTAAAGTCCAGTGGCTGGAGGGAGAGCAGGAAGAGCATGTCTGCAGTCACCTCAGCGACGCGCGGACAACGCGCATAATACAAAATGGCGGTCGCGCTGAGGGACTTACATCGAGAGACATGAATGGGCGAAAAACTGCAGGAAAACGAAGTCTGGCAGTCACATCTTCAGCACGAAGTCATCCGCTTACAGGAGCCACAAGAAATCTGCCGAAATGATCGCGGATAACGGCAAAAAGATGAAAAGTCCGCCGCGGTACGGGAGAGCTCCGGTCTCAGGCGGCCATCTTGTTCGGCGTCCAAGCCACGCCCCCGAGAGGGGCAATTTCTAAAACTTCAGCCACCTTCCTAAGAACAATATGAAAAGGTCATTTCTACAGGACAATGTCCGGTGAATTGTCTAGTCCACTTACATTTTGTAGGATGTAGTCTGCATCTGGAGAAGGGGGAAGTAGTAAAGGAGCAGCCTTGCTGCTGTTGTCTGTCATATTAAAAGCTTTCTGGCACTGGTAAGGGATCTGCATCAGATCTGAAGAAGTCATGATTGGTTTACCTGTAGCTCTGGAGGAAGAAATTCACATTCCTCTTTATTTTCTTGTTCTTCTACAAACCCTGAGCCTCTCTTCTGGACTTCAGAAGGATTGCAGCTGAGCCTAGCGCTGGTTGTTATTTGAATGGCACAGGTGGCATCAGGGTTGGTGTCAGTAGCAGTGCTAGCCGAGGACCTCCTTGTGAGAGTCTTGGTGCTGGGATGAATCTGGTTAGTGCCGGAGTTGTTTGCAGTGGAGAAAATGGGACGCTCAGCACCATGGGACGACCCACCAGTGGAACCCCAAGAGGAGCCCTAATGGTCCCCGGGTCTCTGATGTTCACCAGAAGGGGGGGAGATGCACATCATAAAATGACCATTATTGCTGGCTCAGCCGCCTACACTGGGAATTCGTGAAAGCGTGGCTGGGGTGGCATCGGCAGCAGTTGCCCAGTAAGGGCCCTGGGTTTGGCACAGATGGTTCTGCTGGAAGCCGTCCCTTGGGTGGAGTTATATCCATAAGCTATTGCTCAGAGGATGACTTTGCTTTGCAGGAGTGGGCGATGGGTTTCTATGCTTGAGCCTCGGCCTGCGTGGAGCAGACTCACCCCTTTGTTTCTTCTTTTTCTTGTGCTTCCTCTGGAGGAAATTTTCAAGCTGGAGTACAGGCCTGAGGGCGGTCACAAACGCGGGCCACAAATGGTCCTTGATTGACTTGGGATTCAAGCTGCAGCACTGCTCGTATGCCCTCGGATCATTGACTCCAGGCACCGTAACTGCATGTTGTGAAGGTCAGTGATAGACATTTGCCTGTCACAATCGCGACAGGGTGAAAATCCCGACATCCCTGAAGCACTGCACTGAAATAATTTTAGAGAGAATTCTCCTGAGGGATATTGAAAATCGTGAGGAGAGACGCTCTTGATCTGCATTAGTGGGAGTGGAAAAAAGTGAACTGATGTCTGTGCACTGAGGTGGGTGCTTTATGGCTCCAGTGATGTCACTGTGGCGTTGTATTCGTTGCTGAGATAAAGCCAGTGCATCCCACCGGCATAGGAAATTTAAGGAAAAGTTTTTAGAGACAATTTAGTGCTATACAACAGGTAAGGAATCTGCAGTATGAAGCCTACATTATAAACAACAGAACTAAATATGTGAGAACAGCTGCTGGACCAGGTTAACGTGACTCAACCAAATGCATTGATTTTACTAATTTACTGGCAACATTTTACGCTTTAAATCACTGTGTCCTCTCAGGTCATGTGTCCCAACAAAGAAGCATTAAAGGAGTCCTACTTGAATTATTAAGATCTTCTCTCACAGTGAGGAGTCAAAGGATAAAAGTGATCCTTACGTGTGTGGTTTCATGCACAATTCGTCAGGCCTTATAACTGTATTACTTATTCTACATCCTTGGTTCTTCATAAATATTAGCAAACAATAAATATCTCCATCTAACCAGATACACGACGTGGCAAAACCCTTTTAAATTAACAGTGGGTTTCAAAGTACATGAGCCATCTTTGTTGGTCTAACCCTTTCTATTTTCCTCTCTTAAAAAATGAAAAAAAGGAAAACATTTCGAAAGCATGTAGCTTTCTTCACATAAAAGATTAACTTTATTGGCCCTTACAGACAAGGAGCTCCACAGTCATAGAAAAGGATAGGTCACTTAATCTTCTCTGCTCTATGTCAGTTGGATCATGTAACACAATTTTTTCCACAGGCATTATTTGTGTAAACTATTTTACACCATTTCACATGTTAATATCTTTTACTTAATTTTATCCATGCATTTTTCCATCGGGTATTTTATTTCCCTTCATTTTGTCATCTGTGACTCTGTGTTCCTCTCAGTTTCAGCATATATTCTGAGTGGGGAAAAAAGGTTATATACTGTGAGGGAACAACATAAGGAACCAATGTTGGGGCCACAGAGGCTTCAAAGTGTAACTGGTTTCCACAGCAAATATAAGGTTCTGTACAGCAAACATCCCATGGAGGAGCTGCACTTATATCCAACTCTTCCTAACCTAATTATTTAATACGTCTGAGAGGTCTTTCAGAGGGTTTGTAATACTTTATGCAGCCCTCCGTGCCGAGAAAGCCCCTTGGCACTGCTTCTCAACCCCCTGAAGAGACATCTAGATAGGAGGCTCAAGGTTGAGTGTACAGACCTCTTGAGCTTCAGGAAGCTCCTCAAGACTTGGCTGTTTAGACAAGCCTAACCTAGAGCAGCGCCATGAAACCAATTTGGTGTACTTGCGCTACACAAGAACTTGTTAATATAACATAACATTGAGTCCCTTTTTTGGATTTGGCCATCTCTGCTGGATCATCCCCAAACTGTTTGCTTTAACCCTCCTGTTTTCTGAATCAGTTTCTGTTGGCCATGAGGGCTCTGCACACGTTACCACTGTTAACCAGTGCTAAAGTACTTGTGCCGTCTACTTGAAACATGGTAAAATTGCCTACACCAAATGTTCACATTTAATTTACTTGTAAGTCCCTAGTAAATTGATAATACAGGTACCCAGGGCTTGTAAAGTAAATACTAGTAGTGGCTCTGCAGCACTGATTGTGCCGCACACTTAAGTAGCCTTTTAAAACATGTACCAGGCCTGTCATTGGAGCTTGTGTAATTTTAAATTGCTATTTTGACATGGCAAAAATAAACTTCTTGCCAGGCCTAAACCTTCCTTTTTAAAACATATAGTTCACCCACAGAGTAGGCCTCAAAAAGCCCATCAGGCAGTGTGTATTGTATTTAATAAGTTGGGCATGTACTTTTAAGTTTTACATGTCCTTGTAGTGAAAAACTCCAAAATTCAATTTTCACTACTGTGAGGCCTTCCTCTTCCATAGTGGGAGCAGGATAGAATATCATGTTTGGTGTCTGAGGAATTGCAATTTAAAACCCTCTTTAAGTTGTTGGTATACCCAGATGTGGGTACCGTGCTCACTGTTTCACTTAAGCCAAGCTGCACCCGACTGACGAGCCCCAATCTGTACGAAACGGGTTTTGAGTGGCTTGTGTTCTTTCAGGAAAAATCTGCCCTTTGCAAAATAGTGATGGACTAGAGTGAGGCCCTTGAGTGATTATTACCAGTGGCTGAGATTAATTCAAGCCCTTGAGTGATTATTACCAGTGGCTGAGATTAATTCAAGCATTCCATCCATCATTTTCTTTGTATACTTCAGTGCAATGCCCTAGGTGCGACGGCTATGCGCAGATGTGGGACCCATACTCATTGTGCCACTGGTATCAACCTGCACCTAACTACAAGCCCCAATCAAGGCGAAATCGATCTTTGGTTGCTTTTGTTCCGGTTCAAGGAAGACCTAACCCAGCAGTTCGGGCTGTACTCTTCCTATTGGAGCAAGGTCAAGACTTAATGTTAATCAAATCACATGTACATTTCCTACAATTGTGTAATTTCTCCTCGGAGCATCTTCAAATATCGGAGTCAGTTAAAAACAACACCATATGACATAAAACAAGGTTCACTTTTTTGGCTCATCTCATTAATATCAGCGCAAAAAATCATGCAAGAGCAAATAAAAGATCAACAACAAAATAGGAGCACCCTAAGGACAGTACTACTGTATCTATCCCAAATTATGATCCGTTATTTCTATTAGATATGAGTCCTTCGTTGTGATCGGATTCAGAGTGAAAAATAGGCTGATGCGTTTTGGTGGGTGTGTGAATAATTCAGCCACCTTCTTCAGGACAATATATTTGCTTTTAGGGCTCCCTCAGTTTAAAATTAAATAATTCAACATCTACAAAAGAAACATACATACAGCAAACGATTAAAACCAACAGGAGTATCACAATGGTAAAAATACTTCATGTCTATTCCCCACTTGGTGCCACTCAACATATGTTTTACCCCCATTCCACTTTTTAACATTAAAACTTGATGTAATTCTTTACCTTGGTGGTACTTGTTGAATTAAATAGGATCCATAGCAAATGTGGGGACGATTGGTAGAGGGATGTCGATGATGGAACTTATTGCTTGACGCACTGTTCCAAGTTGAGTTATTTAATGTACTGTATCTGAGGTAATTGTGCACAGGCGCAGTCGACAATTTTAAATTCTGCCCCCAGATGACTGAAGGGAAGAATAAACTGGCTTGGTGGCATCAGGCGAAGAGGAGAAGGACTTCTCCATCTGATGGTAGACATGGCCTTGGCCACCACTTCTCCCTGTGGAGATGTGAAAGGGTTGTGTATGGTGCTGGAGAGGCTGGCCTCTTTCAGAAGGCTCCGCCTTAGGAAAAGCCACAGAACTTTCAATATTGCTGGTGGAATTGGCAGGCAGGTGAGAGCAACCCCAGAGAGTGGGACCTGGCCTGCCTATCCTAAAAGTACTCCAGGGCTGAGTCTGCATTCTCTCCAAAAAGTATTAAGCCATCAAACAGCATGTCCATCAAGAATGCCTGAATGTCCCCAGAAAATCCAGTTGCGCATTTCTAGGCATAGAGTTGAAGAACACAGGTGTCAATGGCACAGCAGACACAGTCCATATTTTCAAAACAGTCCCACAAGATATATTTTGCGATGCACTGACCATCTTGCACAATCTGTGCAAATGCATTACATTACGAAACTCCTCAGGAAATGGGAACAGGATCTCTCTTGTAATGTGTCAGAGAACTTGTGTGTGTAACAGTCCAAAATATATGTAGAATTCAAACACCCAAGTGCTAAAATGGCAGGAGAGAAAGTGTTGCTGCCGAGGGCACCAATATTTTAGATTATCTGTCAGGAAGAGAGGTAGGAATGGCACTGGGACTCACCTTACTTGCCGATGGATGGGCTAGCAGGCTCTCTGGTGTTGGCTGCTGTGTAAAGAAAGCTGCTTCCTTAGGGGCAGTCCTAAAGCATCAAGTAATTGGATGACTCGCTGGCAGTGCTAAGACAGGTCTAGAATGGGCTATTAGTAGAACTTCTGTCATAAACTCAGTGAAGGACAGTCAAAACTCACATGTGGAAGGATTATGTTTCAGTGAGAAAATCCTTAGTGTCTACAGTAGGAAACTGTAATCACGACCTCCATGGCTTGAAAATGACACCTTATGACACCTTGTAAGGGGGTGGAGGTAAGGGGGGAAATGTCAAATCCAATTCTAAGGTAAAGTATCCAAAGCACTAACTTTTTGAAGGTCAAGATACGGTTCAGCATCAGTATGGGGGGTGGGGAGAAAACTGTTTGCCTCATCAAAGAAAAAGCACCCTTAGTGGGGTCTCCTAGGTCATAGGTTGTGCCTTGGTGATCTCAAGGCCTAGCTCAAATCTGCTCTGGATCTGACTCCCAGGTGGAGACTGGATCTAGAGCCAGCACCTCTGGAGCCAAGAACTGCCAGAATTAGTGGGGCATGTGGCATAGGTGTGAAGGCGCAGCCCATAGTGGCAGGCCTAAAAATGCTCAGTATCGCCTGGCAGCGCCATGGACGGATCTGCCAGCTGGGCTCCTGTCAGAGGTACTGACATATCCATGGGGCCCGGAGGCACACCAGAGGGAAATGGAATCGCCTCCATAAAGCCTTGATTTACTACTGGTTCAACAATGGCCTGGGGATTCTGGACACATCAGCTATAAATTTCGAATTTTTTGGGGATTTGCATGACATTGGAGGAGTCAGGTCTTGAGACTACCGACTGTGCGATTTCTCCTAGGAGTGAGAGCGGCGGGAAAGAGTAGAATCCCATTTGCACTTATTATGCCACAAATTGTCTTTCAAATGAATCCGGGACTTGACCACGGACTGGGACTGCCGCTGGACTTTGACCAGGACTGACCTTGCGCTTTGTGTTTGGTGACCACAGCTTCATGCTCCTTGATGCCCTTTGCCTGCCTAAGGCCACATTTATCACAGGACTACGAGTCATGCTTGTAGCCCAAGCACCATCATGGGGATCGGAGAGCGACATTTTCTTCTTCAGGTGTGGCGTGGTTTAAAACTGGTCATCTTCAGGTGAGAAATATTCCTTGAATACCACCATATTTCAAAGTTTGAAGTGAGTAAACACCGAGATAAGGTTGGGAGTGGAGCTCCAGAGCCCCCTCCAAGGACACAGGAGAGAGGCACTGAATCCAGTGTGCAGGGATGACGCCTATACACCGCTTGAAGTGATGACATGGACATGGGTCTGTAGAGGTGGGGCCGCTATACTGCTTTTCTTTTGCGTCCTCACTTGCAACAGTAACTGATTTAAGAAACCTGACATTGCATAATCTAACTTGGGGCCTTTGCAGACTCTAAAATGTCCACTCCAAGGACCGGAGGCGATGAGGAATCCGCAGTTAGAGTACCCATCGGAAAGTAGAACTACAAGTAACTTACTCTCCCGATGGACACTACTAAACGCGGATTCTTTCGCATAGACCCCGGAGCAGCGGCTCCCCAGCGGTGGGGGTTCTGCGGAGTGGACTCTACAGGAGCGCCGCAGAACTGAGCAGCCAAAGCGTCTCTCTGCAGATGTGCCAGCCAGGACAGTAATGCTTGCATGGACATGTGCCCCCGTGGCCGCCTGGCAGAGGTCCAGAGTGGGATTACCCCTCGCCAGCGCTGTGGTGCTGGCGGTCTTGGCTCTGGTAGACCAGGTCCAGAGACGCCCAGGAGGCCCCTTCTTGGCCAGGGCACAGCTTTATTTTTTATGCACAGGATGATCCAACTGGACAAGGTCCGCCTTTAAACCATCTTCCTTTTTAACCATCGGCCAAGCCAATAAAACCTTGGTCATCCACCAGGTGACCTTATTGTACTGCAAGTCAAAACAGGGGGCTTCTTTTGATTCCAGACAGTAAAGCCTCTCTGCTCCACCTAACAAGGATGTGAAAGGATGTGGTATAGAAGAGAGATAGGGTTTCTGGGTTCGACCAGAAAAGTAACCGGACCGAAAACGTGTGTACCGAAAAGTCCTGAATTTTAGCGACTAGGTGGCAGCATTGTCCCACCCTTCAATTGAATTAAAACGCTGTTCCGTCTCTTGACAAAGAGAGGGATCATTCTGCAATCTAATGCAGCGCTTAAACATAGAACAATCCGTCCACTCAATATTTACGGCAAACAGACACAAAAAATGAAAAGGAGTCATTTGCTATTGAACTTCGAATGACCTGTCATAATATTGCAGCCAGAGGAGAAACAATTAGAACCGATAAAAAAAGATTAGCTATTTGGTTCAAACGAGCGCTGCATTAAAAACAGAGAGTAGAAGGAGGCTCCGTCCCTCATTGATGCTCATGAGACGTTCTTCCTATTGTGAGGCCACAGACTTCTTATGCATCTTGGCGGAAAAGTGCATAGTGAGAGAAGAGGGAAAGCCAAGGAAGGATCAGCGTGAGTCGAGGGCCAGATCACTGCTTGTACAAAGAAGGAAAAGGTTGGAAAGGACCAGATTATCGAGTTACTTACCGTTGGTAATGCTTTGGTGGTGGATACAGTATCAACCTGTGGATTCCTCACCTTTTGAATATCTCTCATGCGCAGCATTCCACTGAAATCTTTCGCTCTAGCTCTCCCACATAGACGAGGACATCACAACACCACAACACCACAACACCACAACTACGGGTGACCGTCTCTGAGCCATATGAAGACCTCATCGGCTTTCCACCCATTTTTTTGATGCCTTTGAGACAAACAGGCAAACCAACAATACATATGCTATAAAATACGTAGCATACAAGATAAGCCAACCCAATCTCATACAACTATAAAAATAACTGAAATGCACGTAAAAAAGCACATACAGTAGCATAATCATTAGTTTCACAGTATTCCTGATTAGAAAAAATTCATACATGAACTATAACCAAACTTCTTTTCGGTATACGCAGACAGACAATGAGGAGGCGGGTGGGTCAGTGAGGAATCCTCAGGTAGATACTGTATCCACCACAAAAAGCGTTATTGAAGGTAAGTAACTTGTTCTTCTGATAGATACATGTTATGTTATGTTACCTGAGTTTATATAGCGCACAGCTGCCTCAGCAAAGAGGCGTCCTGGCGCTGCCAGCAGCATAAAAGACCAAGGGGCTAAGAAACAAAACAGGTAAGTGCAAGGAACGGGAGAGGTCTAGGCAGAGGGGAAAAGAAAAGTTTTAATAGCTTTCCTGAAGTCCAACAGGCGGTCCAGGCTATGGATCTGAAAAGGCAGAGAGTTCCATAGCTTGGCTGCTAAACAGCGGCAGGATCATCCCCCGGCCCGAAGACGCTTCACTCGGGGGACTCTAAACAGGTGTTGTCCCAAGGAGCGCAGATGGCGATTCGGGACATAGGGAACTAGCAGATTAGCTAGAAGGCCGGGAGACACAATCATCAGGATCCTAAAAGACAGACAAAGGGTCTTAAATTGGATCCGCTTGGTTATGGGTAGCCAATGTAGCCGCCGATGGCACCAGTGGAGGGGCAAATAGGCGGAAGCCCCAACAGGGCTCTGGCGGCAGCATTTTGGATACGCTGCAAGCGTATGACCTCAGCCTGATTAGCCCCCAGACGGAGCGAGCTAGCATAGTCTAATCTAGATAGAATGGCTGATTGAACAATCAGCTGGCGTGTAGGAGGATCAAAGAACATCAACAAGGGTCTAAGTCCCCGAAGAAGACCGAAACAGGTGCCGGCAACTTTCTTAGTGTGATCTTGAAAGCTGAGGGTAGAGTCCATCCATACCCCCAGGTTCTTGGCCACCAACTTAGGGGTAGTAACACTACCAAGAGCAGTTGGCCACCATTGCTCACTCCAGAGACTCCTATCCTTTCCCACCAGCAACACCTCTGTTTTATTGGCGTTCAGCTGGAGGCAGTTGGTGGTCATCCACTCCGCGACAGCGGCCAGGCCACTCCTAAAGTTAGAAGCATCCTGCATGGAGCCATCAGAGAGGGCCACCACCAACTGCGTATCGTCTGCATATGAAACCATGGTGAGGCCCTGGTTCGTGGCCACCGTCGCGAGAGGCTGAACGTATAGATTAAACAATACGGGGCCCAGCGCAGAGCCTTGAGGCACGCCCTGACCGATGGAATGAGCCTGGGAGAGAAACGGGAGAGCGACACTCGGAATGATCTCCCTGTCAGAAACGATCTAAACCATTCCAAAGCTAGGCCCACAGCACCCGCTTCCTCCAGACGGTGTAGCAGAATCCCATGGGAAACCGTGTCAAAAGCGTATGACCGGAATCAAGAATGGTCCACAGCTGTTCTGTTACAGCCAGGAGAGCAGTCTCTGCACTGTGACCAGGGCGGAAACCATTCAGATGTTATTGGTGTTCAGGAACCTCATTAAGATGTTATTGACATGAGCTTCCGCAATCTTAGCTACCCATGGAAGGAGGGATATTGGCCAAAACATTTCCAGTTTGGCCGGGTCAAGCGAAGGTTTTTTGAGTATAGGAGACACCCTCGTCTGTTTCCACAGCTTAGGGACCAGAGCTGTAGTAAAAGAAGTATTAACAACCTGGCACAAAGGGGCCAGGAAGAGAGAAAGCAAGTTCCTAAACTGGGCAGGTTTTAGAGGATCGGCCGGGGAACCAGATTTAACTTTCCCACTGAATACTGTGAACTCTTCCTGTGTAATGATGGGAATAGTCTCCAGAGAATGCAATGGAGGTGATCCACGAAGAGCAACAGAAGGAGAAAACCCTTGCGGGAAAGACCGATAGATGGTATCAACTTTATCAACAAAGAAGGTTGCTAGGTCCTCACACTTGTTCAGATGTAATCACGGAAGCAGAGGAGTTTTTTTCTTACTCTGAGGTCCTTGAGAATTTTAAAAATACTTTTGGCCGGGTTAGGGCTTAGCTTGATTTCATTAGCAAAATAGGCCGCCCGGACAGTGCAGATGGTCCTATGACAGCTTTTAATGGTGGCCAGATAACACTTTTTAGCCGCAGGGTCATAGTCCTTTCTCCAAGCGCGCTCCAGTTTCTTACATGATTTACGCAATGCGGTCAGAGAGTCATTGTACCATGGACTAGAGTCCGACATGCGGCCTTTAGACCATTTAGCTGGAATGAGGGAGTCCAGCACTTGGACAATCCAGTTGCAGAAAGATCTATAGAACACGTCTGCATCGTTGTGTGGTCCCGGGGGGTTAGCAGCAAGAAGAGCATGGAAGCCCTCTAGCCTCAGTTTGCGCCAAGGACGTTTAAAGACGGACAGTTGAACAACCTTGTTAGGGGGCTCGAAAGCAGAGAAGGTCATAGATACCAGGGAGTGATCAGACCAACCTACGGGTTTAGGTGTCTACACCAACACAAAAGGAATATTAGAAAAGATGGGGTCCAGTAGATGGCCAGCTAAATGGATGGGGCCGGGGACTAATTGATTTAGTTGGCAGGCTGCTAGATCAGCAAGCCGACTGCAGATTTCAATATCTTGCACAAGATCGAAATGCAAATTAAGGTCACCCAGGATGCTGAAATTGGCTGTACCCATTGCGAGCATACAGGTATCCGCCATAAGGGCAGAGTTGAATTTCTTGGCAGGCCCCGGAGGGCGATATACTAACAGCCCTGAGATAGTCGAGTGGGCGCTGAAAGTAATACTAAAACAAGCACATTCACAACCCTCCATCGCCTCTTTGACAAATGAGCACAAATAGCAGGATTTGAAATTGACCGCAATGCCGCCCCCTCTAGACTCTCTGTTAACAGTAAGAATGTTATAACCTGGAGGCAACGCTAAGCTAGGTTCAGCCACCATGTCTTCATTAAGCCATTTTCGGTTAAGAAGAAAACATCAGGAGATTCCTCCAGAACCAGATCATAAATATCTAGGTAGTGCTTGGCCAGTGAACGAACATTTAAATGGAGAATTTTCATAAAGGGCCTGGGATGGGAAGGGGGAGGTAATGGAAGCAGTGGCATAGGAGAAACAAACCTACAACATAAACAGCCAAAGGGCCCTTCCAGAGGACCTAGAGGTGGTGCACTGCAAACCTTAACCAAAGAATTAACAGCCAGTAGTTCTGCCCTAGAGTAAGTGCACAATCCTGAAGAGCCACCGCCAGCATTTCTGGCGAGAGGCGATGTCCTGGCGCAGACGGGCTTGCCTTTGGCGTGCCTTTGGCTACCTGTGAATACAGGGGAGAGTAAAAGGTAGGCAAAGTACTAGACTATTCCAATTGGAACAGAGTGACCACCTCTGGCAGGAAAGCAGCTCTGGTTCCTAGTACCAACTTATCCGCATGAATGGACATGAAAGGAGGCTTAGTACTAAGGGCTTGCAACTCACTCACCCTTCTAGCAGAAGCTATTGCCACACAAATATAGAATTCATAGAAATATGCCTCAACGGGCAACTATGTAAGGGTTCAAATGAAGAACATAATTTATATAATTAATAGATTAGGATCCCACTGAGTCACAATAAACAGAGGAAACCTATTAATAAGCCTCTTAATGAACCTTAATACTATAAGGAACTTGAAAAGAGAAGGTTGATCGGCCAAACAAATGAATGCTGATAGGGCAGACAAATACCCCTTAACTGTTGAAACTGCACAACCTTGCTGTGCCAGGGAAAGCACAAAACTCAAAACATTGGACAAATGGGCCTTCAAAAGGTCAATTGACTTCTCTCCACACCATTTCACAAATGTTACCCTTCTGCCAGCGTAGACTGTCTTAGTGGAGTGTCTTCTGCCTGATAAAATAACATCCACCACATCAGGTGGGAGGGAGAAAGAACTCCAGTTGCCCTGTTTAATCTCCAGGCATGAAGGTGCAGGCTCTGGAGGTGGGGGTGTAGAACCTGCCCCTGTGACAGGAGGTCTGTCCCTGCGAAAGTAGATGTGCCCTGAGAGAGCACAATGAGAAGTAAAGAAGGTCTGTGTATCACACCCTTCACAGCCAATCCGGGGCTATAAATATGACTTGAACCCAGGCTTGGCATATCTTCCTAAGAACCTGAGGAATCAAGAGTATGGGGGGAGAAATGTGTAAGCAGCTGGGAACCCCAGCCCAGTCAAAACGCATCCCCGAATGCTCCCTGCATCAGATACTGGAGGTTGCAGAACGACAGGCAGTGCGTGTTCTTGTGAGTGGTGAATAAACACCCAGTGCCCGAAAATGTGCCCAACCACTTCCGGAAGGAGATGCCACTCGTGATCGGCTGAATACAAAAGACTGAGACTGTCCGAACGCATATTCAGAACTATGGTCACATGATTTGCGTTGATGCAAATCTGATGGTGCTGAGCCCAGGATCAGGGGGTCAGAGCTTCTATGCAGAGAAGATACAACCCTACTCCTCCCAGTAGTATTGTTTGCCAAAACTTGAATTGACTGACCTCAAAGGGAAGGGAGGAAAGCCTTGAGAGCCAGACGTATCAACAGCAATTCCAGAAGATTGATATCTTTCCTCTAGGGATCAAAGACCTTGGATCTCCAAATCCCCTAGATGCACTCCCTACCCTAGAATGGAGGCATCGGTTACTTCTGTGGCCACCGGAGTTGGAGGGTGAAACAGCTTCCCTTGAGATAGATGCTGGACACACCCCACCATTGAAGATCCACTGCAGTGTCACTGGAGATCTTGACCAACTCCTTGAGATCTCCGTTGTGCTGAAACCACTGCCTGCGGAGGCACCACTGAAGAGCCCTCATGTACCAGCATGCATGGCTGACCAACAGAATGCAGGAGGCTAATAGACCGAGCAGGCACAAGATCTTCAGGACTGGAACCGAAGCTCTGTTCTGAAACAGCAGAATCATAGCCTGAATGTCCTGAATCCTCTGAGGAGGGGGAATGGCATGACTCACTGTTGTGTCCAGTACTGCTCCTATGAACAGGGTGCGCTGATAGGGCTCAGGGGAGACTTTGTCACACTTATTGAATAACCCGAGCTTAACAACAGTTGTGTTGTCAACTACAAATGGCACAACACGATCTCTGGCGACTTGGCTTTGTTCAGCCAGTCATCCAAATAAGAGAATACTGGTATTCCCGACCTTCCTAAATGCACTGCAACCACCGCCATCACTTTCGTGAAGTCTTGAGGTGGGGAATTAAGACCAAATGGAAGGACCGCAAACTGATAATGCTGAGGCCCCACCGTAAAATGTAGATACTTCGGATGCAATTTCAGAATGGAGATATAAAAAACTACGCATCCTGCAAATTGATTGAAACTATCCAGTCTTTTTTCACCAGCGCAAGAAGAACTTTTGTCAGGGTCAACATTTTGAACTTTTCCTGCTTGAGGAACAAGTTCAAAATCCTGAGGTCGAGGATCGGCCGTAAACGACCATCTTTTTTGGGAATCCAAATGTATCAGGAATAATATTCCTGACCCCGTTCCTGCTCTGGAAACAACTCTTTTGCATTCTTCTGAAGCAGCATTTGCACCTCCTCCTGTAGGAGCTGAAAATGATCTTCTGAACAAAGCCGTTTTGGGGAAGAGAGAGAGGGGGATACTCCTGGAAGGGTAGGGCATACCCGTTCTCTACAATGTCTAAAACCCAGAGGTCTGTAGTGACAGACCTCCAGTGAGGCAGAAAATAGGCCACCCGTCTTCCCACTGGGCAAGCATGCTCTAAGATTGTGATGCTAGATCTGCTTTCCTGCAACATTGGCCAGGAAAGAAGAGGAGGAGGAGGAGGCTGGTTGATGGGCAGATCCATGGTGACGACCTTTGCTCCTTCCTATAGCTTCTATAAAGGGGATTCAAGGTCTACTGCTGTTGCTGCTGCAATTTTCTTCCTCAAAAGGACAAGTCCTGGACGAAACCCCAGAACCAATGGAACGGTCTGTAATCCTAAGGTTGGGACTGAAGTCCTCGCAGTTGCTTTACAGTTTTTAAATCTTTGCAGAGCAGAATCCGCCTTGGCACCAAACAGCTGTGAGCCATCGAAAGGCAAATCCACGAATGTTGCTAGTACATCCGTTGAGAAGCCCAATCCTCTCAACCAGGCCGGTGTGCTTATGGCAACAGAGGAACCCATAGTCCTTGCCACTGAGTCAGCTGTGTCCAGACCTGACTGTATCACCTTGCGAGCAGCTGCTTGTGCATCAATCAGGAACTCTGAAAAATGTCCATTAAAGCATGAATATACTACCCTAATGAACATGTAAAATTGGTTGATTTTAGGAGCATACTCGAGACGAGAAGACTTTCTTGGCAGACTGCTCCATCCGCATAAACGCCCTGTCAGTCGAGACTGTTGGAAAAGAACCAGGCAACAGTTTGGTGGAAGAAGAAGCCTGTACAAGATTTCAGGCATGGACAGTGTGGAAAAACACTAGATCCCCTTTATCCGGCTTGTACCTCCTAGCCACAGTCCTTGACACCGCTGCTGAAAACATAGGCTTTTGACAAATGTCAAGGATAGGTTCATTAAGCGTCTCATTAAATAGTAAAAGCAGCTCAGATGATGATGTGGACTAATGAAGCACCTCAGTCAATAAATTCAACTTAATCTCCGCTGAAGGTAGTGGCAACTGTAACATTTCAACTGCCTTCCTGATCACAGAGTGATAAGATGTCTCCTCAGGTGGCATAATGACCTCTAGGAAGGGCAATTGCCACCCTGGAGAGGTATCCAGCCCGCTTGCCAACTCCAGTTCTTCAAAATCTGAGTCCAAAAATGCAAGTTCACCCTTTTCCGCATCCTGATCTCCGCACAAATACCGCTCTTCCTCCAAAAGCCTCTGGGCCTCTCATCGAGATCTTATCTTCGGCTGCGCCATTACTGGTGTTGGCGACTTCAGCAATGATGCCTGCAGTTGCTTAGAAGCTGGTGGAACTGGTTCCCGGGCAACACGGTGCTGGTTCACATCCAGATGGTGCCAGACAAGGATCAATCGCCATCAGAGCCTCTTTCTCTTCTTGCACTGTCAACAGCATCTGTAGTCTCGGCGCCGGCGGAGGCCAGCTCACCGAAGTCATCAGCATGAAAGGCATAAAAGGTGCCTGTTGGAAATGTGCTGGAAAGCCTCCTAAGGAGTATGAAAGTGGACCCATGATGCCAGCTGGTGCACTAGATGGAGTCGCAGCTCTTGCAAACCTGTTAAACATAGCATTTAAGAAGGTCAATGGATCAGATACCGGAGTCAAGAATACAGGATTCTCCTGTTCCTGGTTAGGTGGTTCTAGCGCCGGAGGAGGACTCACTGGATCCATATCTGTCTCAACAGAGGCTGTTCAGTTGGAGTCGCTGGCCTTGGAGCCAGAGCCAACGGCCGGAGGCTCCCCTGGAGATGGAGTAGGAGATATCTCCCCTCTTCCCTCATGAGTCTTCGGGCTCGGGGACATCAACTTTGGCAAAACATTCCTGGAAGAGTTACACCGAGAACCATGGCGCAGCTGCTTCTTGTGCTTCCGTTTGGCCAACCTCAGAGTATACAGAGATGGCAACTATGATCAAGGACAACCTTTCTTTTGCTTTTTAGCCTTTGCTATGAAAAGCTTCACCTCCCTGCCTTGCAAAACCTTCAGATTAATCTGTTGAGACGACAAACCGGCATCACCATCATAATCAGATGACAGGCACCAAAGGCAAATGTCATGTGATTCAGTGATAGACATTTGACCCTCGTTGTAGGAGGCTGGCTTAGTATATGGTGCACGCTTATTTAAGTGGAGCACCTTGTACTAATCCAGACAAGCCTTATGGTGATTTTAGTGGTCTTAGACAAACTTAGAAAGCTCTCTAAGTGGTAGCTGTGGAGAGCAGCTTTCAGGCTTAGTCCAGACGGAGTGTGAAGAAGCTTGTTTTACCATTACTAATCATATAATGTAGGTTAAGTGAAATAGAACCACACAGTGTAGTTATAAAAGTATGTATTTATTATAAACACTCACTAACACATGGCAATATCTCCTCCCCGGAGATATAATCACAATACACACAATACTTCAGTAATAGAACACATAAGTAGCACAAATACACAGTGATCTCCAGGGGGGAGACCAAACCATTTACTAATAAAGTGGAATTGTGAACTGCAACCGAAGTCGAGACTTGACCCAGAAGAACTAGAATTTACCAAATATAGAAAAAATAAACACAAAGTCTAGTGACAGACTGTCCCAGGTGACACTGTGACACCACTTTCAGCAGAAAAGAAGCACGTGTTCACAGCATCAATTTGTCAGAGAAGACAGAAGTATACGGAGGTTGCACTGACAGTGCCTGCAGCTCACTGACCTGGCTTTCCAAAGTAACTGTAATAAGGAATATGGTCTTAATGGCCAGCAAACCCATTGTACATGAGGGGGATAGGCTCACAAGGGGTGCACATCAAGAGAATATGGACCAAGTTTCAGTCTCACTGAGGCACAATAAAGGGCACAGGTGGAAACATGTGGGACCTTCTAAGAAAAGAAACACTTCCCTACTGATGACTTCAATGATGAGGGATTGCCTGGTAAATGTAAAAAGGGAAAATAAATAACTGTTAAAGTTGACCACAGCAAAGCCTTGCCAGGCCAGTGACAAAACAGACGACTGAAAAGGATCAACCTGCACGCACTTTGCCCCCTGACCACAATAAACGGATTTGGTAGACAAGCACAGAGCTGCAAAGATAACATCCACTACCACTACATGTTTTAACGGGGAGCCATTTGACGATCTTATGTAGCGTGTGAAGAGAGAGGAAGCAGGTGAAGAAGACTGCGTTGAACTGGTTTTTCCATGGTGAGCTTGCTGTCTAGGATGATGCCAAGGTTGGCGCATGGTCTGTCAGAGTGGTATGGGACCTAGCTCGGAAGACCAGTAGAAGTCGTCTTCGGCAACGTGTTGTACCCAAAGATTAGCACTTTCATTTGGTCCGTGTCGAGTTTTACATACTTGTCTTTCATCCACTCGGCGGCGCTTGTCATGCATTGGTAGAAGGGTCTTCCAATAGCGAGAGTATGAGCTGGGTGTTGTAGGCATATTGTAAACTGTTTTGTACAAGGATTCTGATGATGTTGGCCAAGAGGATCATGTAGGTGTTAAACAGTTTAGGACTGTGGTACAAACTTTGAGGTACGCTGAAGTTGATGTTCTTGGGTTCCGAAGTGAAAGGAGGTAAGCAGATTCTCTGGGTTCTTCCATTGAGGATGGAGGCAATCCACTTCAGGGTGTTTCCTTGGATTCCAATGTAGTGGAGTTCCTTGATGAGGGTGTGGTGGGATATGGAGTTGAATGCAGCTGAGAGGTCAAGGAGGACTAGGGCTGTCGATTCGGATGTTGTTGGTGGCAGTGATCAGGGCGGTTTGGTGCTGTAATTGGTGCAGAATCTGGAATGGGAGGTGTCCAGAAGACTGTTGTTCTCCAGGTGTTCTAGGAGTTGGTGGCCTTTTTGAAGACTTTGGCAGGGGAGCAGAGAGATGGAACAGTGTTTCTTGAGTTCGCTGGTGGTCGGCGAACGGTTTCTTGAGAAGGGATTTTACTTCTGCTTGTTTCAACTTTTAGGGTAAGGTGTTCGTGGTGATTGAATATGTAGGTGAGCTTATTGCTGATCATCTTGCTCCAGAGGTTGAAGATGTGGTGGGGACAGAGGTCACTGTGCTTTCCAGAAGGGACAGAATTAATGATGGCAGTGGTATTTTGTGTGGTGAGCTTGTCCCAGGTGGTGAGTAGGTGGTCGAGGTTTGCATTTGTGGATGGTCGGAGCTGTGGATGGTGGTGGGATGGTGTATGAGGTTTTTGTAGATTGTGGCGATCTTGTCATGGAACAAGTCTACCATGGTGTTGCAGAGTACCTGGGAGGGGGTGATGGTGATCCTTAGAACTTCTTTCGGTTTCTGGTGTCACTGGTTTTCAGATTTCCTATAAATCAACGACAAATACAAGTACTGATAATTACATTGTTCACATTCATTCTGCTTTAGCATACAAATGTCCTAAACAATGTTAATACCTTTCATTTTCCCAGCAGTTTAGAAGAAAACTATTCTGGCGTTGCTAAGACAGCCACAAAAGTTTGGGAATGGAGGTTCGGATCCACAAATGGTGCAGAAAGATTAAGAACTGACAGTGTGCAAGGGTGGTGCCTATATAAATCTACAGGTCATCACCTGTCGGTCGGTAAGAAAATGGTGGACGGTACAGTGATAAAGATAGGAAGGGTAATGGGTAGCCGCTGTGAACAGTCTGTAGGACCCACCTGTTCGACATGATTGCTTCCCATCAGGTTACTGTGTCACTGCAAGGACACACTAAAGAGTTTTGAAAGGTGGGGCCACAAGGGGGGGTGGTAGGCTAAGTGACAGATCGACAATGGCCGAGCAGCGGTGCACACCACAACCTCTATCACAAAACTACTAGGTTCCCCTGTGTGGGCTGAACAGGTTGGCCGTAAGGAACGCCTCAGATAAAGCAGCGCGGGAACTGTTGCAGCTGGAGAGGTGAGTCAGAAAGGCTCAGAGAGCAAGGAATAGCCCTGCTCTCCTGAAAATGCTCGATAGCAGACTCAGCTTTGTCCCAGAACAAGCAAGTCCTATCAAAGGACAATGCCAGAGAACCCAGTCCATCACAGCCACACCTGGCGGCAATTGGCAACACTGGTGCTTGCGGCCCGCTGTATGGAATTGGTGGTGCCCAACCCACTACAAATCGTGAAATTGGCTGCATCACGACCCTCTTGTATTGCCTGAGATAGCACATATGAAGGTCTTCGGGTGCACTAAGGAGGATTTGTGCCACTGAATCCCAAAGGGCATGTGAGTAGCATCACAACACTTGCTTAGATTTGCTATCTGAGTTGCAGTGAGAAACTTGTTGGAATTAGAGTGGCTGCTAGAAGCTTGCACCATTGTGCTTTCCAGTGAGGATTGATCCTAAAGAAAAGTGCCATGCCAGGAGCAGGGCGATGGCGTCAGCCAATCTGTCGACTAACTGGGGGGCCAGAACAAGATTTGGACCAAGCCCCCAATAAGGTATTGTCAGTGCCTTGCTGAATGGAAGAAGGGTCTCAGAGAATGTATGTCCCGATTGGAGGACTTCTGTCAAGATATTGGTTTTAACTTCCAAGTTGGGGAGCTGGAGAACAAGTATTTTGGATGTCCTATTCATTAACAAGGTGTACAGAGCGGTTTCCAGTGGCTGGTCCTACAGGAGTAAAAAGGCCGGACTCTGGAGAGATAACGAGGCCGCTACCATCCTGTAAGTCTCCATACCAATTGTCATCCTAATTGGGCTGAACAAACTCATCACCCGGGTTACAGTCCTTATCAGTTCCTAAAAGGGAATGCAGAATGTGCTGTCAACCTTTTGATAATTTAATTGGGGGAAACAGTGCCTTGGGTGGATTCAATGGTCCCTAGGGGGTAGGGATAGGAAGTAAATAAATACAGACCCAATCAGTGCTGTATTGGCTAACTTATCCAGCCCGACAGAGGTTCAATATTTAATTTATCAGCAAGTTTTTTGGATATAAACAAACACAGATACTGAAAAGTGGGACACAAGCCTTCATCCTACAACACAAACATAAAATAGTGAGAACATTTAAGCGAGGCTCAGGCAACGTTTAAGGTTTGTTTTGACAAGTAGTATCAATTTTAAGAAACAAATCGCAAGTAACGTCTCTACACAGTTAATAATGACATCACATTTAGTGCATGAGGCGTTTTATGGTGTCGACGACGTTTCGATCCAAGTGAGCAATGCGTGGATCATCTTTGAAGTAAAAAGTTTGTTCAGACTAGCTTGTGTTCTCTCGAGGCTGTATACTCATGATATACACCCCCCCTAATTTTCTCCTTATGTCTTCTTCCTCCCTTCTCTTGACCTATGTCTAATTTACAGTTATCTTAGGCACTTATATACAGGCATGCTAATATAATGTCCTGAAGATGATCCACGCATTGCTCACTTGGATCGAAACGTCGTCGACACCATAAAACGCCTCATGCACTAAATGTGATGCCATTATTAACTGTGTGATATGATTTGTTACTTAAAATGTGTACTACTTGTCAAAACAAAACCGTAAGCGTTTCCTGAGCCTCGCTTAAATGTTCTCACTATTTTATGTTTGTATGTTTGTGTAGAAGGATGCAGGCTTGTGTCCCACTTTTCAGTATCTGTGTTTGTTTATATCCAAAAAAACTTGCTGATAAATTAAATATTGAACCTCTGTCCGGCTGGATAAGTTAACCAATACAGCACTGATTGGGTCTGTATTTATTTGTTACTTCCTATCCCTACCTCCCTAGGGACCATTGTAGCACAAAATAATTGATTCCCGAGGTCCCTGGCTGACTTTACTTGGGTCCGCTTGTTGTTTGAATAGTTGGGTGGATTCAGGCACAATGTCAGTTGAAGTCAGAGCGGTGTCACCTCCATGTCTGACAGATCAATAGGAGCTGCCTCCTCAGGTGGCAAAGTCAGCATTGTGCCAACGCGCCTAGGACCGGCATGAGTCTGGATGCCAGAAGCAGAGTCGGAGCAAGAGCTGGAGGCAAGACAGGCTCAGAGGACCCTGCTGGCGGTGACGCAGCGTAGCTGAAGGCCCTGGAAACTGGTTGTGTCAGAACCAGCTGCGGGATCAGCTCTGAAGTCACCCAACTTCAGGAGAAAGAAAATGGCAGAGCTACCCAGCACTTGCTGAGGTAAATTACAGTGGCCCAAGAGAGCAGGATCCCGCTTCGATTCTTGTGTTTCTTAAACTTACCTGACTTGGAGCATGACAAAGACAGACCTCTCTAGTGGCCTCGTTGACTCAGGAAACAGGACAAAAGTCGAACCTTGGAACTGTCCTTGTATACAGTCTTCTTATGCTTGGTGACCACGTTTTTTCCCACGGTCCCTGATGGCCTTCAGGTTCATCGATGCATAGATACTGCAGACCTTGGAGTCGTGGCTCAACCCAAGCACCACAGGCACACCTGATGGATATCCATCACAGACATTTGTTTGCGACAGTCCCTGAACGGCTTGAAACCTGTTGTTTTAGGGCGTGGCAGCCCTTGCACACTAAAGAAAATTTGTGGAAACTATCAAGATAAGTGTCTCTGAGAGACCAGAGGGAGCTCTGGATCCCTGTCTGGTGGCGCGGAAAGCAAAGAACAAACTTCAGCACACAGGAGTGGCTCATTTATAGGCCTGCATGTCAGTTTTAGAGCGGAACAGTATCAGAGCAGGGCAGCACAACACTACCTTTTGGCACGCAGAGCTACTGCAAAAAAGGTTCCGGATTCAGTTTGATGCCTGAGGAATATTCAAAACGTGAGTAATCTGTGGCTAGAAGTCTCTGTCTCTATCAGAATAACCATGGATACTGGAATAATTTTGTATAGAGAAAAATGAAAGGGTATTTAGACAACAATTTATTTTATACAGGTTAAACCTATTTTAACCCCTTGAGTGCTAAGGACGAGATGGTCTCATCCTCAGCACTTTTGTGTGTGGCTATGCTGAGAAAAAGGACTATCTTGTCCTTAACACTTAAAATGGGCAATTTAAAAAAATGTTTATAGTAACCTTATATGCTTTGAAAAGAAAACAAAAGTGCAGCATTTAAAATTCATGGAGGTTTGGCCGTCACCCATTTCCAGATGCTGAAATGGTCAGGTTGAATTGTACTCTCTGCTGTAACTTCACCCATCGCTGCCATACCACATTAGTTTACCAGACCTCTCCCTCAAAGCCAAGCTTCATTATTCAACAACCTGTCTTCTCCACAGCTCTTCTTGCTGCATTGCACTCTCTGATTTAAATATATGGGAAGAGTGCCCCAATCAGGCTCCACAAACCTCCTGGATTCCTATGCGTTGCTTAGCTTTAACAAACTTACGTTTGAGCCCAGCCATTGTGGAGGATACACAATTAACTTACTGTTCTTTAACTTGGTGTAGCTACCGTTCTCTCAGCCCTGCAACTCTTGGACTGACCATTCTGCTATCTTTTTCTCTTGGCTACTCCCCCTGCACACACTCATCATGCCAACACCTCTCTCCCAGGTGCTCCAAAGTTACTTACCTTTGGTAATGATCTATCTAATGGACATTCTAACAGCAGACTCCTCAACTTGTGAATAGTCTTAGGACTTCAGACTGGATCGAAAAACCTTAAAGAAGTATCCCTGCATGCCAGAAGGTGGAGTCTTGCAGCTCCAAAGTTACTCAACATCAACCTTTCTGCAAAGAATATTGTAAAAAGTGGTTTGACAGAAAGACCCTGCAGCGCACACATACGCCTAGTCGAAGTTATGGAGATGAGAAAGACTGTTTCAAAAGTCAACAGACTCAAGGGTCAACTGTAGAAAGGGTGCCTATCAAAACAGCGAGGCATAAGTTCAAGTTCAACTTTGGCATCAACAAAAGGTTTTTGTGCAAACAAATTTTGCAAACCTTGCAAAAACCTCATCACAACAGGTGGATAAAATAAACGATCAGGCAACCACAAAAAAACTGAAAGAGCCGACAAATAGCCTATAACGGTGTCCAAAGCAAATTTCCCCTGGGCAAGGATCAAAACCAACAACTTAAAACATCCGACAACTTGACTTGTAGAGGGTCAATGTGTTGGGTACTGCACTAAGCCACAAATTTAATTCAAAGACTGGCGTCCACCAGTGTTGTGGAGGGAAGCCTAGCCGCTAGGTTGGCATGAACGACCTCAGGAAGAAGGTCGATTGAGGTCTATTGTCCCTAATAAATCTCCAAGCATGGTGATGCAAATTGTACAGGCCAGGGTGAGGTCCCTGCCCTGCCATCTGGGTATCACACTGTTCTGACCCAATTGCTACTAGAGTGACTAGTCATTCCTGATATTCAGAACTTATGGTAGAAGTGGTAGTAGCAGAAATGCAGCAGCAGAACAGAAATGGTACCCCATAAATGAAATTCTAGGTCTGACAGGACCCTACTCACCATTGCAGCAGCTGTCCTCAAAATACCCCCACAAATTGATCCTCGCGCAGAAGAATCCAGCTGGTATGAGTCTGAATTACTCATAGACATAAAAGGAGAAAAAATAATTAAGAGATGCAGAGGAACCACTAGGATAAGAATCTCCAGGATTCAATTTAGTCTACTTAAACAGCCTTTATGGAGTGAAGAAGCATAAGATTTACCAGAAAAACAGCATTTTTACACTTATCAGTGCTTTTTCAATCTGAGACAGCAATAGACACCCCCTAAATGGCCACCTTGTGAAGTTTCTATACCTGTGTGGTCTTGAAGAAGGCGTCTGGATAAAAGTAGTGTCCACATAGAAACGTACATTGAATGCTTTTAGGAGTGTTTCCAGTTCACAACACTACAACAGCTGAAACAGAACATCTGTTCCCCGTTGTACTTTCTTCTGTGTTTGTGTGTAGGTGTTGGAATGCAGATTGTATGGATGGTATGATAGGTAGGAATGATGCTTGTATAAGTGAGTGTAGGGTGGGAGAGGTCATGTATTTCTTATGTAAAGGTGTTTGTTAAGGATTATGTTACCCAGTAAGCATCTGTTCTTGGCATCTAGTGTTGAATATTCACATGGTTTGCATAAGTCTGCCATCTAGCGTTGGGCTCGGGTGATTACAAGTCATTTTTCTTCAAAGCATTATTTTCAAGTCACAAGACTATGTGACTCCTCCCTTTGGTAACATTACGCATGGGCATAGATTGTTTTCTGACAGGTGGGTGAGAATCAAGTTATAGTACGTCTGAGTTATGTGATGTAAGTAATGTAGATTAGAACATTGGGATGTGGAGAATTCCATTGAATACAATGGAGTGCTCCGTGCTTCTACGGGCCGGTAAAGGCCACAGAGCAACATTCCAATGTTGCTTTTGTTCACAGCTATTGCTGTGGACAAAGGCCTCTCGGAGCTCAAGGGGATTTTAACCCCCTCGGGCTCTGAGACGCCTTTGTTTTATTTGTTAGAACATTCTGCCCTCTAGTGGCAGAATGTTCTAATAGCCTTATAGTCCTTCGTAGCTGGGCTATACCGGCTATTAAAGTCCCGCTCCCTTGTTAAAGGACCTCGCCTTCGGCTCGGGCCTTTGACCCTGGCGCGGTCCTTTAATAGCCGGTATAGCCTGCTACGGCGGGCTATAAGGCTATATTAATGCAAACTGCCAACCACACAGGTATCCAGGAAAGAGGGAGGGCGCATGTGATACTACAGCACTGCATGCCAAGAACAGATGCTTACTGGGAAAGTAACATTATCCGTTCAAGGCATCTGTGGCTATAGATACACATACTTTGCATGGACTGTAAAGCAGTCCCTCTCCAAAAGCGGTGGCTATCCTGTGTTGGTTGGAGTTGTTTGAAATATAGAGTACGTAGTACTGCCTGTCCAACATTAGATTGTTGGTGTGCTGAAACATCCACACAAAAATGTTTTGTAAATGTGCTTGGAATAGAACATGTTGCTGCTCTACATATTCCAGCATTAGGAATGTTCCCCAATAATGCCATAGGTGCCCCAATCTTTCGAGGTGGGTAGGCTTTAGGAGGATCGGTTAGTTGTTTTTTAGTTCATGCATAACTTAGATGCATTTGACTGTTCATCTGGCGATACTATTTTTTTAAATTAGTTTACCAGTGTGTGGAGGTTTCTGTTACAGATTCTGGGAATGGAAAGAACACCGGCAGTTCGATGGATTTGTTCATATGAAAAGTGAGACAACTTTAGGAAGGAACTTTAGATTTGTCTTTAAGACCACCTTGTTTTTGTGCAGTTGGTTCTTTTAAGGTTAATGACTGGAGCTCACCAACTTGTTGAAGTGAAGTGATTACTATTAAGAAAGCAATTTTCCAAGGTAAATACTGTAACTTACATAAATGTAATGGCTCAAATGGTGGCCTCGTGAACCGTGTTAATACAACATTTACATTCCAAGCTGGTGCTGGTGGCAGTTTGGGAGGAATGATTCTTTCAAGTCCCACCACGAAAGCCTTAATGACCGGTATCTTATATAAAGATGTATGTTGTTTATTTTGAAGATAGGCTGCTACTACAGCTAAATGCAGTCCTATAGAAGTTTACGCAAGACCTGATGTTTGTAGATGCAAAAGATTACAAAATATTGTTTGTACTTATACATCATATGGGCTCCAATTTTGTCCTTGACAATAGAAATAAACCCTTTCCATCTGGCTGTGTAACTCTTTCTGGTTGTAGGTTTACGCACCTCTTTAAGAATATCCATGCATGTTTGTGGGAGGTTTAAGTACCCAAATTCTATGACTTCAGTAGCCATAGTGCAAGGCTAATTTCCTTGATATTTGGATGTCTTATTTCTCCACGGTTCTGAGTAAAAAGCTCCTGGTGGAGAGGAAGTTTCTTGTGGGTTACCTGTGAAAGTTCCAGTAGAGTGATGAACCATAGTTAGCGAGCACATGTGGTCACCAGTAGTATTAGTATAAGTGAGGTTTGTCTGAGTTTCCTGATCACAAATGGAAGTAGTGGGAGGGAGGAAAAGTGTATGCAAATATCCATGACTAATTCATCCATTGAGCATTGCCCTTGGATAGTGGGAGTGGAAATCTGGCTGCGAAGTTTGGGCATTTCACGTTTTCTGGGGTTGCGAACAGGTCTATTTGTGGAAACCTCGTTTTGTGAAAATACGTGAATAGAACTTTGGGTTGAATTTCCCATTCGTGGACTTGTTGCTGCGTCCTACTGAGGTGGTCTGCAACTTAATTGCTCGTCCCTGGGACATATTCTGCTAGGAGATGAATGCTGGGATTTAAAGCTAAACTCCATTTTGTCTGTGCTAGGTGCGAAAGCTGAAATAGGTGTTCCACTTCCCCCCCGATTTTGTAAATAACACATTATTCATTCGTACTAAGACAACTTTTTTCTGTAGATGAGTTAGGAATACTTTCAATGCTAGGTAAAACGCTTGAAGCTCTAGGTAGTTGATATGGATGTTTGGAAATTAATATATATATATATATTCGAAAATAACAGCTTTGCCGTCTCCAACCTCCGCAGGGCAATGAAGAAAGGCACAAACTCCTCTTTTTGGTTTGGCGAGATTCAAGGTATTACTCACACTGAATTAGTCATAACGCGTTTCGACTGACAAAGCAGCCTTGATCACATGCGGAAATGCATTTGCCATAATCTTTTAAATACCACCCATGTGTGTCACGTGATTCCCAATGAACATAAATGAAAGACTATATAAACATCGGTCGTATTGTACACAGAGGGCAAAGCTTGTCACGGTATATACCACAAAGTATAACTTTTAGAACCAGCTGGTACTATAATACAATATGGATAAAAAGTTAGTTTAAATACCACAATAAATACTGAGTAAAAGGTACAATATTAAAACCTACCAGAGTTAAACAAATTAATATCAGCATGAATGCATTTATATCCAAAATCTATGACCAGCTGCTTAAATATGTTTGGAAAAATTATTATTAAGGTAGGAAGCAAAGCAGCATCTAAAACCACACTGCTAGCCTGTATTGGCGGTCAGAGCTAAAACAGTTAAAATATCAAAATGAAACCCCAACTGTCGAGTTAAGATCTCAGGCAAATGAACCATTGGTGATGTTAAAAACAAACACAATATATCAGTATAAATGCATTGATATCATATGGTAAACTATCCTACGCATATGTTGTTCTAAAAAAAAACCTTTAATGAAAGCTCTCAATATATACATGAGGCATTGCTTCACTCACAATAACGCAGCTAATAAGATCATAATCAAGAATATACAGATGGATAACTACTCTGGACCACTAAATATGTCTAAACACTCTAGTATGCATATGGTGTCTTAACTTAATACCAATATTATATAAAATAATATACTAAAAAAAGCACATCTAATAAACACTAAATTAAATTCATATTTATGGGATTTTTAAAAAAAAGTTTTTATATAAAACAATCTTATATGATCACTAGATGGTATTGTAAACATGTTGATATAGCGAGGCTGAAACCTTATCTTGAACTACCTATTAACTACCTACTTAAATTAATGTTACGTTAGAACTACTATATACATAAGTTACTGAAAAAGTAAGTGGGAAATACGCCTTAGATAATTTTACAAGCAATAGTGAAGGTCCTCTGTAATGTTGAGTCCATTCGGGGCCTTACAATCAAATTCCATAATCATGTGTTTCTAGTTTTCTAAGCAGGAGCTCTCTATTGCCACCACGTTGAAGTACAGGGATAGCAGCCACCACATAGTATTTAAGACAACTAAGATTGTTATTATGCATTGTCTTAAAATGGCGTGCTACAAGATAGTTGATGTCATTATTGACAATTGCACGGAGGTGCTGCAAAATACGAACATGTACCAGGAGTTTTGTACTCCCTATGTACTTTAAATCAAAGGTACAGGTGAGAACATTAACAACAAACTCAGTGCGGCAAGTATAGTGGCCTCTTATTTCTCTCTGTTGAGGACTGAAAAGTACTGTATAAGGAGTAGTGTTATCACCAAATTTACAAGCCCTACATGTAGAGCATTTGTAAAAACCCAATTTGGGTTTCAACCATGTCGTATTGGTAATCACTTCAGGGCTGTTTTTAACTAGTTCTGTCCACATTGATTTGGCTCTTCTAAAAGTGATGTTTGGCGCTGCTGGTAAACTAGGTGCCAAAACTCCATCTGTTAGCCATATGGGCCAATTTTTTTATTATTGCCTTAACTTGCCTATGTTGTTGACTGTATGTAGTAATTAGTCTCGGCGCACGGAGCTCCTCACTTATTGTCCGATTGGTCCCCTGAATGACATCACATTTATTCAGAAGGGAATCCCTAGATCGTAGTGTAGCTTTTTGGCTAGCTTCGTTAAGTATCCTTTCACTATACCCTCTTTGCCTGAACCTTTCTAGAGATGCCAATGTACATTTTGTGAATTCTGCTTCAATGCTACAGATCCTCTTTAATCTCAATACCTCACCATATGGAATGCTCGTGATAAGATGTTTTGGATGCGAGCTCACGGCATGCAGCGTAGAATTGCCGGATGTAGGCTTCCTATGTAGGGTTGTATGCAATTTGACCTCAACCACATAAACAGTAGTATCTAAAAAATCAACACTAACATTACTCATGTGCGATGTGAATTTTAGATTCACTTCATTAGTGTTGATATCTGATATAAACATTTCTGCACTCTTGATGTCACCTTTCCATACTATAAAGACATCGTCTATATAGCGGAACCAATTTACCACACGGGCATTGACAATATATTTGTAGATCCCACTGAGAGCCTGCTCCTCCCTTCAGCCAACGTGTAAACACGCATAACTGAGGGAGAAGCAGGCTCCCATGGCAACACCTCTGCATTGTTTGTATACTTGCTTGTTAAACATGGTCGCCAGTAGGTAGTTATAGTTCGGACCAAGAGTATTTTTTGTTTTGCTTATAACCTTGGCGTCGTTTGATAAAACTTCATGAAATTTTCCAAACTAATTCTTTGTTCATATCAGCTCCTATGTGGAAAGTTTGGGGGTGATTCGTCAAGGGGGGGCCGAGAAAAAAGGGGGTCCCAAAATGTGTTTTCTCCATGTTAATTTCCATAGGAAATTTTAGACAAGGCTACCGGTCGTACGGGTGAACGGAATTACCCCAAGTTTGGAAGGGAGAAGGGTCTTGGTCTAGAAAGCACACATTTGTTTATTTGGTGTAAATCCGTTCAGTAGTTTTTGAGAAATATCGAAATTTACAGATATTGATATTTGGGAATTCTGCCATCTGATTGGCTGAGGCGTTACGAGCACAAACTTGCTGCTTATTGGTTGTGAGCGCTGCGAGCGGTTGCAACTAGGAAGTGTTGGCCGCCATTTTGTGACTCCGTTGAAGCGAGCAAGGTGAAAAAAGGGCAAAAAGAGGAGGAAAGAGGAGGGTAGGAGCGCTGTGAGGTCTGTGGGGTGGTTAGGGTGTGCTATACAGGGAATGTGAAGCGATGTATTCACCCCTACCGGTGTGAAAAGTGCTGTTTTGCCCAGAGTGAGATGGTGCTGAGGTGAGGTGCCGGTACACTCGGGATGAAACCGTGAGCTGATTGCTGTAAACTGATGTGCTCTGGGCGCTGTAGGATACTGGCCCTGCAGCATAGCTGTGAAAGTGGTGTTAGTATGGGTTTAGAGTATAGCGGTGTGAGCTCTGTGGGGTGGTTAGGGTGTGCTATACAGGGAGTGTGAAGTGAAGTATTCACCCCTAGCGGTGTGAAAAGTGCTGTTTTGACCAGAGTGAGATGGTGCTGAGGTGAGGTGCCGGTACACTCTGGGATAAAACCGTGAGCTGATTGCTGTAAACTGATGTGCTCCTGGCGATGTAGCATACTGGCCGCTGTAGTATAGCTGTGCAAGTGGTGTTAGTATCGGTTTAGACTATAGCGGGAAGCAAACTACTCACCCCTACCGGTCTGAAGACTCGAATGGAGTGTTTTAGCAAACAGGGATAAAGAAATAATCGTGAAGAATATAATGCAGAATGTTGCAATGCCACAGAAGACAAATGGTGAAATCAGGTGTGTTTAAGAAAGTGGCTGTGTGGGATAAAGCAATGGAGTCTGCAAGTCATATAAAAAGTGTCTCTATGTAAGTGCCATAAATGGAACCACTGGTGCAAGAGCTAAGGCATCCAGCTGAGGCAAACTCCAACCGCTTATGCTGTATTTAAACCTAAGCTCCTGCATCAGTCAATTCCACATTACATGTTACAGTTCCATGTGACATAAACAATACCCATTATACATGAATGACTGTAAATTGTAGAATCAAAATAAAGGTGGGATACGATTACCACACTGTGCCAAACAGTTCCTAAACAATACTGTGTTTTTTTATCTTGATCGCCAGTTCGTGGGCTGAGGATGAGCTAATTTGTGTGAATGGGCTTCCTGGATAAGAGGCAGGCAGAGAGACGTGTGTACAAAGAATAGGTATGGCTTCAAAATGGATGTCGGGTTTAGGCTTATTTAGCAAGTAAATAGCGTATTTGCATAGGCCATACATCATCCATCCCTGTTTAGTGTATCGAGGTAAGGGCCAATAATGAAAACAGAGTTTAAATCCCTAAGCATACTTAGAAAGTTATTATATGAAAACAGTTCAATTGAAGTGTATTAAAAAATGTAATAGGAAAAAAGTAAAAAAAGTTGGAAAAAAAATCAATCCAAGAATAAAGTGAATTTCTTGCAAGTCTTGGAGATTGCAGTCCTGAAGTTCTTCAGCGGCTTGAGATGCGTAATGTTCCAAGAGGCGATTGTTGCCATCGTGTGAGAAAAACGAAGCGATCCAATTCATATCCTCAAAGGGACAGTAATGTTCCTCGAATGTTGGAGCGGCAATTTGAATTGGCAGGCAATCTGCGATGTTGTCAAAGGTCGCACGTTGCAGATCTTTCGCGGCTGCGCAGAAATCCCATTCCGCCAAGATACCGTTTTGCATTGCATCCGCCATTGCCCACTGCCCGAACAAGCAAGTTCATGGTTTTCAAGATACTCCAATACCTGCTCGATATCGGGAGCGTTTGCTGGAATGTTGGCACGGAATAGATCCATTCGCCAGTCGATTGGGCAAGTTTTGCAATAAAACGATGGTTGCACGCAGATTGTATATGTGTAAATAAATGTCCTGTTGTAGCTGGCTCCGATAATAGATAGAGGCAGGCAGCCGAAAAGTTGTTCCATTTTTCCACGGTATTGATGTAGCTTCGTGTAGAGGCATATTCTGTCGGACATTCTTGTTACCACAGACCTAGCCATTTTTAACAAGCTAAAATAGTAGTAGGATGGCCGCAAACAGAGCGAGAATTATTGGCACTGTTGCTGTTATTCCAGAGATGATCGAATGAATGAAGTCTGGTATTAAGACTAAAAACAGTTTGAAAGCCTGTGAGAAGGCCAGAGGAGACGATGTTAAAAAAAAGTGTGCCAGACCTTAAATGTCAGATGTGTTGAAAATTGTGTAACAATTCGCAAAGAGTAATGGGAGGTTCGTATTTAAAAGGGAGTGTATTTTACTTGAAGTTTGTGCTATCTGCAGTCGATAAATTACTTTTGGAGAAGTGAGGGACACTTCTGTTTGAAACAAAAGCACTTTCAGTTTGCTCCGTTTAATAAAATCTGTTTTCAAAGTAGGTATTGAAGGCCAAGTCGAACTTTGGGAGTTACTTTGTGTGGGTGGGAATAGAGATTGCCAGAGGAAGTTATCCAGTTTGAAACAGTAAGGACATACGGTATGCCAGATCACATTGCGTAGCAGTCCATGTTATTAAGAAGCAGATAACTGCCGTTAGAAAGCTGTGTGAATGTTGGTCTGATTGTGGAAGTTGGCGTGCTTTTAAGAAAGCACGCAAGATTGGGGGCTGTAAGCTTAGAAGCGTCGTGCAGTTGGACATTCTTGCTTAGTAATGAATGACTGCCATTGTGGTTGCACTTTTCACCTGTGCGAAAAACTTCTGTATCCTCTTTAAGACAGCGATATGTAAATGGGAGAAACCACTGCTCATGAATAAACGCTACCTTATATAATCACATACAACATGACGAACAACATGTGCACCTAGCAGACACAACAACACTACGTACTGTGGGAACCGTGGCTAGCCATGTACACAAACCAAACATGGCATGGCACCTCTGCCACACAATGCGGGGAGAGATGGGAGCAAAGTATGTGCGAAGGTGGCAAGTGATTCTCGATTATAAAAGTATACAATGCAAAATGTTGAGGGGATGTACCGGAGAGACTGGAGTATGCAGAGCACAGACATTTAAATGTTAACATACACTGATGGTCTATTGAGTGAAGTCGACAGTGGACGCAACCATGATAGTACAGTCAGTAAGGAAGATTACGAAAACATAGTGTGTACGTGCCCCCTACTCTCCAAAATCTTTAGCGTAGTGGGCTGGCACGGCGTACGCAAGGCTAGCGTAGGGGTAGGCATAAAAGGCACGTGTCTCTGGGTGTGGTTCTCTTCCGGAATGGCGAACATGTCTGTCAGGTCTGCGCAGTTTACACCGCCACGAGGCTGATGCTGTGAGCGAAGGTGGCTGCGGGAATAATGCTCTGTCTGCTGCTACCCAGAAACCGTCATGGCCGCTGGGACGCACATATGGCCCACAGTTCAACTTTCGACACCGTCGTATGTGAAATAGGGCCCACCACGTGCCAGCGGACGTTTTTGGGCCGAGGTCTGCGAGCTGGCTACCGCGACACAGGCAGACAGCGCCCGGTCTGAACTCCAGCACCTTGAAGTGCTCTGTATACTACTAACACAGTAGTCGAAGAGATACCAACAGTGGAACGGTGTCTTGATCCAACAATGGATGATGTTAGAACTGCATCTGAGCGTGCAGATAAAGGTACTCCTTTCGACCAGCTGTAACCAACTCTAGGTCCCAACAGTAGAATGGTGTATTGATCCCACAATGGACGATGTTAGAACTACATCTGAGAGTGGAGATGAAGGTACTCCCTTCGACCAGGTGCAAGCAACTCTAGGTCCCAACAGTGGAACAGTGTCTTGATCCCACAATGGATGATGTCCGATATTACCTGCTGCTTGTGAATTTTCACAGAAGTCCCTGCGTTGACGTGCATCAGACTCTGTGCTTCCGTAGCTAAGTGCTGCACATGATTATTGTGCTTGGTTGACAACAGTCGGTGGAGTACACCGCGGTACAGCAGGTCCGAACAGTGGAATGGTGTCTTGATCCGAAAATGGACGATGTTAGAACTGCATCTGAGAGTGCAGATGAAGGTACTCCCTTCGACCAGGTGCAACCAACTCTAGGTCCCAACAGTGGAACGGTGTCTTGATTCCAGAATGGACGATGTCCGATACTACGTGCTGCTTGGTTTTCACAGAACTCCCTCCGTTGAGGTGCATCAGACTGTGCTTCCGTAGCTAATTGTTGCACATGATTATTTGGGTTGGGTGACTGCAGTCGGAGGAGTACACCGCGGTACAGCAGGTCCGAACAGTAGAACGGGGTCTTGATCCCACAATGGACGATGTTAGAACTGTATCTGAGAGTGGAGATGAAGGTATTCCCTTCGACCAGGTGCAAGCAACTCTAGGTCCCAACAGTGGAACGGTGTCTTGATCCCAAAATGGACTATGTCCGATATTACTTGCTGATGGTTTTGACAGAACTCCCTCCGTTGAGGTGCATCAGACTCTGTGCTTCCGTAGCTACCTGCTGCCCATGATTATTGGGCTTGGTTGACTGCAGTCGGTGGAGTACACCGTGGCACAGCAGGTTGGAACAGTGAAATAGGGTCGTGATTCTGTGATTGAGGATGTTAGAAGTTAAAGTTTGGGATGATTTCTGTGTACCCACTCCGATCAGGTGCAACCGAGTGCTTCCGAATCCAACGGCACGTGGGTGTAAGGCGTTAATGACCACTGCCTCTGGCCTACACTGCGGTCAGCAGGGCTCACAATTCAGATGGAGTGGTGATTGTTTACAGAATCCAGTAGGCAACTAACAACAATGTCTATTGAAATATACACAATAGCCTTTTAGTATACTTGCTTGAAGAAGTTAAGATGACTTATAGGTTTAGTACAATGACCAAATTCTTCTTGGTAGTGGTAAAGAACACTGAATAACTGTACACAGTGGGCAGAGATCGCAATTCGAATTGTTTTATTTATTGCAGAGTTTTGTGTAATTTATGTTGTATTTTGTGAAGAGGACGTGAGAAAAATTATTCATGGAAGACTGTGCTCACTACTGCCTTCAATTTACACTGCAGACAGCAGTGTTCACACTTCAGATCGAGTCGCTATTGTAGATGACGCAGTCCTGTAGGCAAAAGACATTGCTCCAGTGCGCTCTGTCCGCACCACGCATCCGCATCATCACAGGGACCACACACTGTTTTTGTTGCTTCGCGTACGGCAAACTGGGCAGCTCAAGTCAACGCCACGTGGTCCCTTGCTGACCGCTCTCTGGCCTACACTGCAGACAGCAGTGTTTACAATTCAGATCGAGTCGCTATTGCAGAGGATGTAGTGTTGTAGGCAACAGACATTGCTCCTAGTACAGCCCGCCCGTAGCACGCATCATCGCTGGCTGTGCACATGCTGAATGCTTTTGATGTGGCTATCTAAGTGCACCAGACCTGATGGACCCTTTATGATACAATCTTTTTGTGTATTTCAGATCTACTGCCTGTATCTTAGTATACCACTATTTATGGTTGTTTTACGATAGAATTTTTTCTGCATTATTTCCCATCTAGTGTCCCTACCTTACTGCAGCACAAACTATTGACCCTTTTATTATTGAATCTCTGTGTGTGATCCAATGATTACTGTTGTAGTTGATGCTAGCAGCAACCATTCCCTGAGGGCTGCTTTACACTCACCCCACACGCATCCAGCACAGACATCACTGGATATGTAACCCTGGTAATAAAAAGGAGTTGAGCGCACGTGCCCGTACCCACTTCCACGATATTTGTGTCCTTGTGTTCATTATGTCTGGATGATACTGCCCCTGGACCGTACCACATTACATTGTGCTGTGGACAGCATATGCAACCATGTTACCTCTGGCAGGGGGGAAAAGTTCTGTTATGTAGCTTTTATATGCATGGCTCTCATAGGTGGAAGGCTGCTTTACAGAGCATGAATATTGATGAAGATGATGGTTGCATGTTGTGTGTACTGTCAGATATGTGTACATAGCAAAAGGTTTTCAAAAAAGCTCTGTAAGCAGAAGAGGAGTCTCATCAAACGCTGTAGAGAGAATGGCGAAAATGAGTGGGGTCCTCCAACTGTTACAATGGGAAATGTTATGAACCAATCAAATGCTTTTCTTTAAGGTCACATGGCAATCGTGCACCGAGCGCGCAAGGAGGCCGCACCCGATGCGATTTTGAGAAAATATTACCATAATATAAGTTTATTAGTTAAAAATATATAAATGTTTAAAATAGTTTTGTCTATCGCTTGTTCTCATATATATATATATATATACTTTAAACTTATTTAGATATAGTTTTGAGACAAAAAAAAAATGAGGGAATTGCGTTCCCAGCGCGACACCATACGTCTATGACGTAACAGGGCCTGGCAGCGTGCAATCGTCGCATACGCAACATGCAGCGGGCGTGACCCCATACATACATGACATAAGGCACGGCTTGGTACTGCGTACCCGTCGCATACCAAAGTAGCAGATGGCGCGACCACATACGTATATGATGTTACGCAGGACGCGGTGCCACAAACCCGTCAGATAAGAAATGTGCATCCTTTACGAGTTTAGCAATATGGCGGATAGGATTGGCATGCTGATGGAGCTTGGTACACTACTAGTACGGGACTTCAGTTTTCTAAAAAAAAACAATATATATACACGTTTTTGGAAAATATAAAACATTACATATTTTTCAAATTAAAAACAAAAGGATAATCGAGTTCCAAAATATTACAAAATAAAAATAGAAAAAAATATAGGTTTTATAAATATTAAAATATGAAATTAACATTTAAAAAACCATAGAAATTAATTGAAAAAAAACATACGTTTTACAGACATTATAGTTAGGAATTAGCATTTTAAAAAACCTTAAAAATTCACTGAAAAAACCATAGGTTTCAGGCACGTTATAGTTAGGAATCGGAATTTGCCTAGTGCTATGACGGTAAGTTCCAATTCTATTAAGGACACGGAGGCGAGGATTATGCTTATCTCTCTTCGCTTTATTACTTATACAAAACAACAGCAGCCAGAGAGATTTGTGAATGTCAAAGAAAAAACCATACAAAAACTACAACTCCCTACAACCAGGGAGGTAACCTAGTCATTAGTCCATCAACTATCTCTATGACACTGTCTCAAAGTCCTCTGTCAGCTCTCTCTCCTCCTCTTTCTTCGCGCAAGTCACGCCACTTCCTCATTGGTCTTGTTTGGATCCATCATTTCCTGAAAGAAGCCAAACAGGGAGGTGAGAACTGAACGAACCGTCCGGAGCGCAAGCAACGGTCATAGAACCAAATACAGCAAGCAAAGCAAGCATTTCTGTCAATAAACATCCAGGAAAAAAACTTACTTACCCCTATACGGGGGGGTTCGCACCAAGGGTGCCCCGGGCGGGATAATCCTCGCCTCCGTGTCCTTAATAGAATTGGAACTTACCGTCATAGCACTAGGCAAATTCCGATTCTATGTCAGGACTGGAGGCTTCGGATTATGCTAGTTCAAAGCTTACTACCACTAACTGTGCCACGTTAAGAATCGGCTTAAAATAAAACCTCTTAAAGGTGGAGTCGGACGACCAGTCCGCTGCACGCATCAAATCCTCCAAACGCGCTCCGAGCGCGAAAGCCTTCGAGGCCATAGCGCCCCTGGCTGAATGGGCACCAAACTGTTTAGTATCAATGCCAGCCTCCTGCATAACCCAACGCACCCACCTAGCAATGGTGGGAGAAGAGACTGCCTTGTGTGGCTTCTTGAGAGCTATCAAGAGTTGTCGTTCGCCTGGCGGGCGGAGTTCCTGCGTCAAATCCTCATAAGTTTTCAAACAGTCTACCACACAAAGTTTGGGAGAATCCCGGAAAGCCGGATAGGTTATTGTTCGCGAGTTGGACTTGGTTCTACGTCCAATCGTAAAAACTACCCCTTCCGGGGAAAAGACCCGCGCCGAGACGTCAAGTGCACGAACATCGGAAACTCTCCTGCAGGAAATCAAGCAGAGAAGCATAGCAAGCTTAGAAGACAACTCTTTCAGAGAAAGATACCGATTAGGCTGCCAGGAAAGAAACAAATTCAGTACCCTGTTAACGTCCCAAAGGACGGAGTAGCGAGGCTCCGGGGGCAGCGACAATCGCACGCCCCGCAGAAGTCTGCAGACCATTGGATGTTCTCCGACAGGTGCTCCGTTTAGAGGCTCGTGGCCGGCGGAAATCGCCGATCTGATAGCATTAATGGAGCGATAAGCCAAACCCTCCGACGCCAAATCGGCGAAAAAATTCAAGAGGGGAACGATTCCTGCGACCACGGGATCCAGACGTCGTCGAAGACACCAACAAACCCAACGTGACCACGAGGATCTATAACGTTTCGTGGTACTGTCCGCCCATGCCTTTGACAGGAGGGCCTCAGCCTGACCCGAAAGTCCCGGCAACGACCATCGTCGCCTGAAAGACGCCACGCCATGAGTCGGAGTGTCCCCCGAGATATCAGGTGATGAGGGTTCCCTTCCGGATTCTGAAGAAGTTGAGGATATAGGGGGAGTAGGATTGGAGAATCCCAGGAAAGTTCCAGAAGAACTGGAAACCAGACTTGAGACCTCCAAAGGGGGGTTATGAGGACCACCTGCGCACATTGGCGCCGGATCTGGGCCGTTGTCCTCATGATCATCGAGAACGGTGGAAACGCATATCCGTTCTCCTGACTCCAATCCTGGAGGAAGGCATCCGTGGCAAGGGCCAGTGGATCCGGTCTCCAACTGAAGAACCTGGGCACTTGATTGTCCAGACGTGAGGCAAAAAGATCCGCTGAGAACGGACCCCAGAGGTTGTGCAACCACTGGAAGATCGGAACATCCAGCTTCCAAAGGCTGGAGTCGTAGAGATGACGAGAGTGCCAGTCCGCTACTTGATTGTGCTGGCCCGGGAGATATTCCGCCGTCACCGAAATATGATGCTCGAGGCAGTAGCTCCAAAAATCCTTTGCCAGATTGGCCAGCGCCCGAGAACGGGGACCACCTAATCGATTGACATAATGGACCGCGGAAATGTTGTCCATCTTTAGGAGGACACAAGACTGCACTCTGTCCTTGGTCCAACAACGCACCGCGAAAGAGCCAGCGAGCAGTTCCAAGCAATTGATGTGAAAATCCCGCTCGTTTGCTGACCAAACACCTCCGGTGGAAAAATCTCCGCATCGAGCGCCCCACCCCAATTTGCTGGCGTCGGACTCGATGACCAAGTCTGGAACGGATCCGAAAATCGCTCGGCCGTTCCATGCCTCCATATGATTGAGCCACCAGAGGATCTCCTCTTTGGCTTCCGCCGACAGGGGCACCACATAATCGTAAGAATGACCCCGTCGGAGGTGGTAGGCCTTTTGACGTTGTAGAGCGCGATAGTGCAAAGGGCCCGGAAAAATCGCTTGGATCGAGGACGACAAGAGGCCTACGATCCTGGCGAGCTGACGCAAGGAAATGGTGGGCTTGGACACCGTACGGCGTAGTTCGTGTCGAATTTTCGCCATCTTGCGAGACGGAAGTCCACCACAAACCCCAGGAAGGTGACCGCCTGAGAGGGGTGAAGTATCGATTTCTTCGTGTTGATAACAAACCCCAGGCTTTGGAGCAGGGAAACGGTTTGTTGGAGCTGCATCACCAGGAGTTGGGGAGTCTGAGCCATCAGAAGGATGTCGTCCAAATAGACGATCATGCGTATACCCCGCGCCCGGAGAAACTCTACCACGGGACGAAGCAGCTTGGTGAAACACCAAGGTGCCGAGGAAAGCCCGAATGGAAGGGCCGTGAATTCGTATACCAAACCCCCCCAACGAAACTGAAGGAATCGTCGATGGGGCGGATGCACGGGAACTACAAGGTAAGCGTCTTTTAAATCTAGACGCGCCATCCAATCGGAAGGGCGCAAGAGATCTCTTAAAAGGTGGATTCCCTCCATTTTGAAATGGCGGTACACCAACCACGCATTGAAGTCCTTGAGGTTGATTACCGGACGACGACCTCCGTCCGTTTTGTCCACAAGGAATATATTGCTGAGGAAACCGTGAGGATGCAAAGTTGTGCGACAAATTGCGCCTTTGCAAAGCAATTCGGCGACCTCCTCGTCGATCAACCGTGCATCCTGAAGGGTGAACTGCAATGGACACGGTCGCGTGGCCTGGTGAGGGTTGCCCAGAAGTTCCACATGAAATCCTCGAATTGTCTGCCGGATCCATGCATCGGACGTTAGCTTTTCCCAAGCCTGAGTGAAGCTTGCCAATCGTCCTCCTATCTTCAGCTGACATGCGGGGAGGACACTTACCGTTAGAAGCTCCGCCTCCAGCACTGGATTTGTATCCTCCACGGCCTCTGAAACGCTGTCCTCGCGTTGGGTAGAAATTGGTATAGTTTGCAGTGGAGTTGTAGTGACCACGGCCAGAGCCTTGTCCCCTTTGAGGATTTTGCTGGAATCCGCGGCCGGACGAGCGGCCCCTGCCTCGACCAGCCCCGCGGAAAACCCGCTGGGTAAACACCTTCTTAATACCCGACTGGGCCTTGTCTAAGGAGGTAAATGTAGAGACAAACTTCCCCAGTTCCTTCACGAAAGGTTCTCCAAACAGGCCCCCTTGAGCAACCGCTCCTGCCTCTGAGGAAGCTAAATCCCCAAGTTTGGGGTCCAACTTAATCAACAAAGAGCGGCGACGCTCCGTTGAAAGAGCACAATTTGCATTGCTCAAAAATATAATGGCTCGTTGGGCCCAATTCGACAAGACTTCCGGCGAAATAGTTGAGCCCGTTACTTTAGCCTCCTCCGCCATGTCCAGGATTTTTGCCATAGGACCGACGGCATCAAGGAGTTTATCTTGACAAGACCGCCAAGATCTGTCAATACCCTTACGGGGATCCTTTACAAATTTCGCCAGGAACGTAGCCATTTTGGAATCTAATTCCGGCGTAAGCGCGATTTTGTCTGGCAAGGAGGGACGCGGGCATTCCGCCCTCAAACAACTCCGTGCCTCTTTTTCCAGTGGCTTACGCAAACGGTTGGCAAGGAACCTAACAACTTTATCCCCTGGGACCCAAGCGGAAGACCGGGGATGCATTATCTCATCTGGGTTTAGCATATCTGCATCTTCCTCAAGCGCCGCCGAAGTGGACGCCGAGGCCGGTCGCCAAGGACGGGAAGAACCCGCCTCATCATCTGTATCCCCTTGAGTGTCATTATCTGTCGCTGGGGATGGTGGTTCTGGGATATCCTGAAATGGATCGGTCGTTGGGAGAAGGGGGGCCACCGGTGCCGTCTTTGCTAGAAACGCCGTCTTAAGGCGCGCAAAAGCATCCGCATCTACTCCATCAGGGCGTTGCTTTTTTTTGGGGGGGAGGGGCCCATCGGGAACCTGCCCAGGGGTCTGCGCTACACTGCCACGTGCCGACGCTAATCTATTGCATTCTTGGACTATCCTGTCCGAGAGACGCTGCTCCATCGGACCCACTACTTCATTAACCACCCGGTAGATTGAATCATCAACCGCGTCAAAGAAGTCGTCGCTATAAGGTAAGTATTCCTGCACTTCCTCTTCATAGTATTCAGACTGTGTGGCCATGCTCAAAAGGTAGGTACGTAACCCTTACAAACTTAGCAGGATAAAAGGATTAAGCGCAGTCCAAAGGCTGCAAGATAGGGTAGCCCAGAGGGTTACAATAGGGCTGCACCAGACCCTCAACGCGGAAAAAACCCTCAGAAAGAACCTGACCGGGTGGCTGCCTCCCTACCGCGTTGTGAATATTTATTTATGCCAAATACATTTGGAGATAAATGCCCAGAATCCAAAAATAACACCCTCCGCGAGATGCGTGGTGTTTAGCAGGTGCTTACAGCGCCGGTTTATTAAGCGCGTTCAACGCGGATAAATCCGCAATACAGACCCCCACTGGGGCGTAGTAATTAGTGAAAGCGGGGAGAGCATACAATCCGCGATGCGGACGTCAAGGTGAGGCAGCAGGGGACGGCTGTGACCGTTGGTCTCGCTTCGCGCTCCTCCTCTGAGGAGACGCGACGCGAGAACGACAAGGCGGTCAAGCGCCCCTAGCGGCGCCTAACAATGCCGCAACAACAGGGGAGCCGGCCGCGTAAGGAGCGAGAACGCTCCCGCGGCCGGAGAGGGCTCTGAAATTGATCAAACTGACAACGTGTTAGGAAATGTCACTGAGAGCCCACAAAAAACAACATGAAACGCATTACAACTTGAAATATATACAAATAATCACTCGTTAATACCGGAAATAAACAAGAGCACTTAACTGGCTGCGCAGCAGCGAAGAAAGAGGAGGAGAGAGAGCTGACAGAGGACTTTGAGACAGTGTCATGGAGATAGTTGATGGACTAATGACTAGGTTACCTCCCTGGTTGTAGGGAGTTGTAGTTTTTGTATGGTTTTTTCTTTGACATTCACAAATCTCTCTGGCTGCTGTTGTTTTGTATAAGTAATAAAGCGAAGAGAGATAAGCATAATCCGAAGCCTCCGGTCCTGACATAGAATTAGCATTTACAAAACCTTAGAAATTCACTGAAAAAACCATAGGTTTCAGGGACGTTATAGTTAGTTGGACATTTGACTCCTAAAACCAGAGAAATTCGCCCGTTATAATTAGTTGAGCTAACTATAACTCGCGCACCCGCAATGCACTGGTGATGATGTCACATATTACATCACTGATGACATCATCCACCTGATAATCTGATGCACATACTGATGGCCTAATATAAACTTTGATACACGCACTCTAAAATACAGACTACTATTTTTGAAACCATACACACAACAATGCCAGATACTACATACCACCTACTATTTCCTAGGTCTACACTCACATCCACTCACTTATACATGCAGTTACTCATCAATACAGTACTATAATATGCACTCATACACCTATACATAGTCACAGTCCGCCACTCATCCATAGTTACTCACACACCTAGTCAGTCATGCAAAGAATCAATCACACACCCATTTACTCATGTATACAGTTCTACACACCAACTGCGTTATTTATACACACACCACATCACTTATTTATGCAGATACTAACATACTTACTGTCTTATACATCACTGATACAAGCAGACACTTTTATACACCCACTCCTTCAAATAACTTACTCTCACGTATAGTAATTTATATACTCCAACAATCACATATACTGCCTTAAAACATATGTAGTTACTCACACATATACCAGTGAGATATTCATTCACTCACAAACACACCCATACACACACTAACTCACCCATACAGCCCTGCCCAGATGTACTTTTGAATCCATACAACCAGTGAATCACCCACTCAGATATTTATGCACAGTCACACCCCCCACCTACCCACACAGACACTCATACAGATACTCCGACAACAAATCAATAACCCATATAGACACTCATGTAGCTACTCACCAACCCATGCAGCCGCTTATACACCAAATGAGACACTAATACAGACTTTCACACAGTTTAGTCACTAACCCATACATTCAGTAACACATGTTCAATCACTCAGTTATACAGTCAGGCACGCACCTACTAAATAATCCATTCAGGGACTTGTAAATTCACTCTTTCTTCAATACACCTTGGCATAGATATATATGAAACTTTTTAAAACTTTACAGAAACACATTCACTGGATGATGTCATCAGTGATGTCATTTGAGATATCATCAGTGATGTAATATGCGACGTCATCACCAGTGCATTGCGGGCGCGCGAGTTATAGTTAGCTCACCTAACTATAACGGGCGAATTTCTTTGGTTTTATATGAGTCAAATGTCCAACTAACTATACCGTCCCTGAAACCTATGTTTTTTTCAGTAAATTTCTAAGGTTTTTTTAATGCTAATTCCTAACTATAACGTCCCTGAAACCTATGGTTTTTTCAGTGAATTTATATATTTATATCCATATGTATGCACTTGATACACATCTGACCATGCCCGGACAAGCTTCAACAGATGTTCAGAACCAACTTACAGGTCACTATTTTCTGACTACCAAGTTAGCTTGCTCATCGGGTTGTTCCGTTTTGCTTACACTGCGTGTCTGTATTATAATTGGCACAGTGCTGATCTTGCATCTCTCTGTTGACCATGTTTGGCAGCATGTCCCTTTTAGTTGCTGTAGGGTGGCATTACTAAGTGCATATATGACCCAGAAACCAGTCACTCAGGGAAGAAGCAGGGTGAGAGCACCAGTTTGTGCCCCGACCTCTTTCTTGCTGGGCATCTAGTATGCAAGTCTACATTTATTTTATTCCTGAACAAACTGCAGTGGTGTGTGCGTTTCTTTCATTGCTCCCGAGAGGGTGCAAAAGTATTTATTTGTCTAACAAAATGGTGTCAGAAGTGGGATGCGTTGAATGCCACACAGGTAAGTGAATACCTCGCCGCTATGGCCTTTCAACACTTAGAATATAGGTGGCAGTAGAGACTTAGGTGTTGTATATCCCATGTTCCGTGGATGGTCAGATGTTGAAGGTGAGCTACCCAACCTGTAAGAGAAGTATCCGCTGTGAGAATGGCTTGGGGAACTGGACCCAGAAATGGCCACCCTTTGGATAGATTTTGTGGATTCCACCATTGCAGAATGATGTGTGTGGCTGTTTATCAACACTGTCCATTGACATGAGAGGCATTCTTGCAATGGTCGCATATGTAGGGGGGCATATGGAACTATGGCTGTGCATAATGCCATCAGGCCTAGTAGTCTTGGTACTAATTTGACTGGCATTTGTACTCCTGTCTAAAATGGTTTTGCTAAATATAGAATGTTGTGATTCCTGACTGAATTTGGAAATGCTAACGCTAGGTGAGTACTAATAATGGTCCCTAAGTATGGTTGCATCTGGTGTGGTTGCAATGGAGTTTTGGAGGTTGACTGTAAACCCTTAACTGATATAAGAGAGTTATAGGTTTGTGAGAGTGTGTGTTTGCTGCAGAGATTGAGACGTTTGCCTTTAGAAACCAATCATATAGGTAAGGGAAGACATAAATGTTTTCCCTTCGTAGGTGTGCTGCTACTACTGATAGACATTTTGTGACTAGTTTAGGTGACTCAGAATGGAAGCACTTTAAACTAATAATGTTTTCCTTGGAATATAAAGTTTTTTTGATGTACTGGGTGAAAGTGGATGTATTTGAGGTCTAGTGTTGACATGAAATCTCCCTGCTGAAGTAATGGTATGACCTCCTGAAGGCTGACCATGTGAAAGTGTTGTGAAAAAATGTAATGGTTTAGTGCTGTGAAGTTCAGAATGGGTCGGAGTGGGCAGTCCTTTTTGGGAATGAGGAAGTATAGGGAATATACCCCTGTTCCTTGTTGAATTGGAACTGGTTATATTGCTCCTTTTATTAAAAGAGCTGCTACCTCTTGTTTGAATAGAGCTTGGTGCTGAACAGAGTGGTTCTGTTTGTGTGCTGGAATGTTTGGAGCAGTGGTTATGAGCTCTAGACAGTAACCATGTTGGAGAATGTCCAATACTCATTGATCTGTGGTAATGGCCCTCCACTGCGGTAGAAAATCATTGAAGATGTCCCCTACACGTGCTAAATGTTTGGGTAGAACGTCAATTAAGTCATTGTTTGTTGTTTTTGTTACTGGATGTGCGAGTATTATTTCCACAATAACACCCTTTGCAATTGTTCCCCCTATATGACTCTGTAGAAACCTCTATTACAGTGGTTCCCAAACTTTTGACTCCTGAGGACCCCCATTGGGTCACAAGTGGAAGCTGGGGACCCCCAAGCAATTTGTAGGATTTCAATTTCAAACAGTAATTTAAAAAAAATAAACACGTGTGCACACAAAACAAGTACTCAAATTACTAAGGATTTAGGGGCATATTTACAAGCCCCTATCGCCATGGGAACTTCAATTTTTGCGATGTTCCCGTGGTGATAGGGGATTTGTCTAATTTATAAGGCAGCGTTAAGCCACTTAATGTGGCTCAACGCTGCCTTGTAAATAAGGCCCCCTCTCACGCAATGCTTAGCATGAAAGGGTTGGTCAGTGGGAGTCGCGGTGGGCGTTCCACCCCAAGACCCATTGATTTTGACGCTGCCCTCTATTTACAAGGGCAGCATAAATAGGAGGCAGAAACTTGGCGAAACGAGGAGAAATGCGTTACTTCGCCTCAATTTTGCTTTTTCCCATGGAAAAAGCGAAACGCCTCGGATTGTTTATGTTCAGGAACGTGACCCTTCCTGCACATAAACAATCTTTAAGAAAAAAAAACATTTTGTAACTTCCATGTGTACAGCATTAGGCAACACACATAGAAGTGACAAAATGGCATTTCAAATTGGTTCACGTGCAGGAAGGGGGAACTTACTGCACATAAACAATCTTCCCCTGCACGCAGACACCCTTGCACTATGGTGCAAGGGTGCCTGCGTTGGCACTACACTGCTAAGTGTAGCACCAGCGCAGGGGGAAATGCAGGGCTGCACCATATTCTTGTAAATGTGGTGCAGCCCTGCGTTTCTGAAGTGGCAGAGCGTGTCGTTAAGCTAAGGAGGCTTTCAACATGAACCGCCAATTTTGTTGTAAATATCCCCCTTAGCATTTTATATTGAAAGAATTTGCAAAAAAAATAAAAATTTGAATGAGAAGGTTGGTGCTGCATCTCCGTGACTAACTTTTGATTGGTTGGTTTTATTTCGCAGTACGAGGCTCCTGCTCCTGCCAGGGACAGACTGGAAACTAAAAGCAGCTCTGGCAAATGTTCACAAACCAGTCCCTATAAGGTGCACACCAATTGCAGTGAGTGAGCATGACCACTACAAAGGGGGCTTTGGGAGGCTCCCACCAAAAAGATTTAGGAAACATTGGTGCAGTCTACAACTCATTTAGCATTATACAATGAATTGTATTAGCATTTAAAGAATAGTAAACGAAGACCTTACTATGCAACAGGATACGACAATCCTTGTTGAGGTTCTTCAATGATTCCCTTATTATCACCCTCCAACAGTGTCTCTCGTCTTTCCGTAGCCCTTTCGTCACATGTATTTAATTTCTTTTATATCATCTCTCATACCATTGTAGTATGTCAAAGCACTTTACATCACACACATATAGAGACAATGAATCATACGTGTAAATCTGTGTATAGAAAATGTTACATTACGCAAAGGGGACTACAAGGTGTAGGATTCACACGTCATTCATACTGGTAGGCATTTTTAAAGAGTGCTTGGTCTGGGGAAGCACAAACCCAGGATTCAGAACATAACACAGTGGTTAGCATGGACTTTAACAATAAAAATGTATTTCCACCCAAATAAACCTTTTTAGCAGCATCTGGATAATGATAGACTGGGAAAAAAATAAGTTACTAACTTGTACCATGCAGTTTGCAAGCAGCTCTTTGATGACAGTTTATAGGTCACTGTGCTAGATTACGATTATCCCTTATGAATTGCACAGTAACAAAAGAATCTCCGTGACAAAAGCAGTAACCCACTGACCTATGCACATAAAATACCAACTTTTTATAATGTATAGTACACATTCTTTGCAGTAGGCATATTAATCCTCTGTGCTACATTAGATAAGTCAAAGCTGCCACTGGACAAAACTCCCATCTCTCTCCAGCAGGTACATTAATCACTGGCATTTTCTTGACACCTTTATTGTTGCTTAAAAACTGCTAATGTTACAAGGAACTTTGCAGGGCTTTTAGAACTGCTGCCTGGGGACCCCCTTGGAATGTGCCACGGACCCCTGGGGGTCTGCAGGCCAGAGTTTGGGAAACACTGCTCTAGAAGGTGAGCATTGAGTTTGATTTGTATAGAAGGTTGCCGATGTGTAAGTTGCGGCAGACCCAGTACCTTGACTAAATGGGATGGAAGGAACCACGAAATGTGTTGGTGCCCCCATTGATTTTGCCACATTGCTGTCCTTTTTGATTCTTTCGAGTACTGTGTCAACTTGAGACCCAAAGTGGCGTTCCCTATTAAAAGCTAAATTAAGGGCAGCTTTTTGGACTTAGGTTTAAAACCGGACACTCTTAGCCAAGCCTGTCTACGAATTAGAAATACTGGCATTTAAACGTCTAGACGCAGTGTCATCAAGGTTTAATGGAGTTGTTGGTAATTAGTTTTCTTTCTACAACTAACTCCTGTCCCCTCTTTTTATACTCTTGTGGGAGATTTTGGAGGAGTCCCTCCATCTAATCCCAGTGTGCTCTATCGTAGCAAGCTAATAGAGCCGGTCTATTGCCGATTCTCCATTGGCTTGCTGATTGCGCAGGAACCCTTTTGCCTGAGGCTTCAATTAATTTTGTCTCCTTTTGTGGCAGAGGTGTATCCCCAGTGGTTTGGACATTTTCTCTTTTCCTAGCATTTGCTACAACTAGAGGGTCTGGTGTTAATTGCCCTCTAATGTATATAAAGTCTGAAGGTGCAGACTTGTACTTTTTGTCTATTCTTGGTGTGATAATTCAAGCTTTAACTGAGTCTTTAGAATAGTCTTCAGCACGACGAGAGAACCCCCTTTAGCATTGGTAAATATTATGTTCATCATTCAGCATTAGTAAGAGTCTCCCAGAGGAAGTCGTCGTAAATGGAATCTCTATGTAAGGGAACCTTATAGAAGGTTGCTGCCCTAGCAATTAAAACCTGGAAAGCTGAGGCATTACCTAGTGGTGAAGGATAGCTGTCAGGATCAGTATTGTCCTGTGGTTCTATGTCATAGTCATCCCAAGAGTCTTGAGAAGGTGGATGGTCTATTAAGTCCTCATGTGTAATGGAGACATAAGTAAACACGGTTGTGCATGATTAGTGTCTTTGTCCCTTTGTTTTTTTAAGAAGGGGTGGTGAAGTGTCCAGAGCTTCTTGAAAAGTCTAAGGCTTCTTGGAAAATTGAGGCTTTGCTGGTTGAAGTTTTGTACCAGGCTGTATTTGTAAGGTTGTTTTGTTTCAGATCGAGTTTTGCAGACATAGCCTTGAGAATTGTGTAGTATCTCCCGGGTCAGAACACATAGCACTATATAGGCACATAACAAGAAATACAGGTCAAGTGGGATATTGGTTTTGTTTGGCTAGTAGCAGAAAGGCATAAATGAGTCCGGAGGTCTAATCTAGCCGGAAGGTGTTGCACAGAGAGCTGCTTTGAAAACTCCAAAGCACAAAAATGCTGACATTACGCATTCTCGGTGGTAGTGAACAGATCAAACCAGAGTTCTCCTAATTACTGGAAGATGCCCTGTACCACCTATAGTGCAACTGCCATTCGTGACTCGATAAGCGCCGGCGGAGGAGTTTCTCTGCCCTGGACGTTTAGAGATTCCTGGCAGGTGGTTTACTGCCAGAGATATTTCTAGGCGGTACAGCCACAGAGCCTCCTGACACAGGGACCAAGCCCCATCCCACGGAATTGCTGCAGTACTACATGGCAGCGGTGCATTCCATGAGCACCTGCACCAGCCTACTTCTGATTGTGGGCAGGAAGGCCTTCAATGCCAAGCTAATCATCTGTAATTAAAACAAATTCAATGGAGTCAAGCCTCCACTGAAGACCATGGGCCCCTAGTCTGAACCTCTGCCAGATGGCCTTCCGAGCCCAGTAGTGATGAATCTGAGACCACCGTCAGCTCTGGGGAGGATAAGTAGAGGGTCTACCACTGACCTAATCGTGGTCCAGTGACCACTACTGCAGGTCTTTTGCAGTTTTCTTCTAAATCTGAGCACAGTCTAACAGGTTGCCCAGAAGTTGTGCCAACTGGGATTTAAGGTCCCACAGCAGAGCCTGCATGAGCCATCTGGTATGTTTGGTCAGCAGGATGCAGGGGCCCATCAATCCCAGAATCCTCAGAGTTATCTGGACTAAGATCCAGGCCCAAATACTAAATGTCTTGGACTCTCCAGTCTGGGACAAAGGCACAAAACCCTACTGCATCCTGAGAAGTTTCGATGAACGGGAGCATCTACAAAGGAGTCAGGTGTGACTTTAACATGTTGATAGTGAACCCCAATGATGTTAGAAGATTTTCCATCTTGGAGGTGGTTGACTACTGCCTTGGTCAAGCCAGTGCTAAAGGACAGAGGCCTTCATCCTATTTCAGATCTTCACCCTCTCAATGCCTTCCTTCGAAAGGACAAATTAAAGATGCTCCTGCTTGCCCAAGTGGTGCGAGTCCTGGACCCAGGAGACTGGATGGCAGCATTGAACCTGCAGGACACATCTTACCATATCCATACATCTAATGTAAGTGACAGGCACCGTGCTCAAGCAAATGTGATACATATGCGTGAATCAATCAATTTCTGTCGCACAGCATATAGAAAATTAATATTTTGGACGGACCCCGATTAGGTGTCGACCACGTTTCAACTGCTTGGAATTGAAGGATCATCTTCATGACTCTAAGTGATGTAAGCCTTAAAATACAATTTATGTTTTCTAATACGCTTACACAGTAAATCGTGTACTGAATTATGTTGCACCCTGTGATAAAAACCTAGTCTTATTTGACTTTAGGATAGCGAATCGATTTGGGATGGTGAAAGGAATAAGCCACATTCCTGTTGGAGGGTTTGCAGCAAACTCCTGGACCTTGTTCACAAACCACAGCCCCGAGGCCACCACCACGTCCCGGACTGGTAGGCTCTTTCAATGTCTTATTATCACACCTTAAATACCAGCCAGTGGTCACTTACTCATTACTGTCTCTCTTTATTCTCCAGATGTGTCAGCATCTTCTTGTCTTGAAATGTTACCGCAGTTAACTAGTGACAATGAGACTAATGTTGCTATTATGGGGTGCAAAATAATTCTGTACTCTGTTTAATGTGTCAACATTCTAGCTAAATTGTCTCATTTCGAATTTTTAAGTTTATATTTACATTTCCCCCCCCATTTTTTGCCTGTTTTTTCACTTAGTTCTGTTTTGGGCTTCCATCAGTTAGAGTCTTGATGAAGATCCCACAATTCTAGAATATCAAAACACTGTTGATACATAATACGGACCCATCCAAAATACTATTTGACAATATATGGGCCGTGTATTTTCTATATACCAAGATACAGATATTGATTCACACATATGGATAACATCTGCTTGAGCACCAAGCACGTCTTTTTCACCTCACTCACACTATTTGTATAAATGTTTTTTTATTAATGTTTGAGTCATTATTAAAATACGGCTTGCTTATACAATAGTTTCGAGTATTGCTGTCGCCACAGGGACCACTTTGTATTGCTAGATCATAGTGTATTACTATGTATTACAAAGTACTAGACACCCCATGTCCCTTAGGAATATAGGGTCTCTCTTTTGTGCTATATAACCGACTGAAAGAAGGTACAAACCTAGTCCCAGTGACCCTGCTTTGCTTCCAATGAGCCTGTCAGCAGCCTTACAGGTGATCCAAGGCAAACCACTATATCTGTAAGTACATAAGCTATCAAACTGCTAACAAAGATTGTATTGTAATTGCATTTATATAGCTCTTACTACCCCAGATGAGGCATCAATGCGCTTTTTCGGCAAGTAGCACGCTACTCCAGAACCTATAAAGGATTTGTGTTGAATCAGTATATTGAAATATGAAAGTAATTTGAGTGGTGGATATGTTAGTCAGTTATTTGGATTCAGAAGGATAGCGGAGGGATAGAAGAGGGAAAATATTTGCATTTATATAGCGCTTGTTACCCCTGATGGGGAGTTTAAGCGCTGTTTTGGCAAGTAGCATGGCACACTGAAACAGGCTAAGAACATGCTTGAGGCACTGTATAAAATCCCCTGTTCATTTCCAGGGCAATACTTACATAGCTGGTCATACTTGTAGCAGAAAACAAATGGGGAAGCTGGCTCTCGTGACACTGTGATTGATTTTCAAAACAGCACCTGTTTATACTAGTCGCAACCCCTTCCTTTTTAGCTCACTAATTACCCACGTGACAGAAATCAAGAGGGCTATAAGCCTCTTTTGGAAATTAAGACGGAACACAGCGGAGTCCATCAGTTTTTCAGCACACAGGGCAGTGAACTACTTCGGAAATCAAAGCCAATGGGTTCCTCAGAAATCGGGATAGAGAAAAAAGGGTCCAAACACAGATCTGGACAGAAAACATCAGTGTACCTTGGATATTAGGACAGAGAGCCAATAGTCATTCAGAAATGGTAATAGAGTAGATGTACTCAGGAATATTAACTCCGCTGTCCCTATTTATGATATTGGCTGGATTGCCTGTAAAACCATTAATGCAGATACAAGGTTGCTATGAACTGCCCTGAAAGAGTACAAAGCGGAATCCGTAGAGAGTGCATGAGATTAAAACCATTAATGCAGCTACAAGATTGCTATGAACTGTCCTGAAAGAGTACAAAGCGGAATTCATAGAGAGTGAATGAGGAGGACTTGTGAATAGAAAGATTTTTTCTAAAGCCCGCAGATTAAACTATCTAGCACAGTGGTAACGCATTATGGATAGCCTAGCCAATGTCTGGTCAGCTGGACAGAAGAAATGGCCAAGAGAAAAGTGAGTAGGAGACACAAATGAGTAAAAGAGTGTGTGAGGAACATCTGCAAAAAATAAAAAGTCATTTGTAAACTGGCAGGTGGGAGACAAGGTAAGAAAAGAGTAAGGATTATATAGGTGGAACGTAGGAAGTGGTTGGGTGAGGTGTGGAAATGGGTGTGTCTCTTCAGCATTACAGAATCTGAGGCAGTAGCATGTTTAGCACAACCAAATTACATATTAGTAAAATTGTAACTGAATGAGCTACTCTTCAACCGAATGGTAATTCTTTTGTCTTCTGCATGCCATGTACTGTGCCGCTGCACTTTTGGACAAACATTTGCAATTTACTCCTCCCCTCATCTGAATATATCACTCTCAATAGACAACTCTACCCTGTCATCCTACTGTCTCCCTTCCCACCCCTTTCACCCTTTAGTGTAACTACCCCATTTCCTTCTATTACATACAAGGGAGTGTGAAGGGAGAATGCTCAAAATATTTAAAAATCAAAGTTCTAAGTAGAAATAAAGACATTCAACATACTGAAAGAAAGTTAAACCTGAAAGTGATATTAAGTCTAAAGTGTATCGTGTTTATAGCAAAGGGTGTTGGCAGAGTATGTCATGAAACCTTTCAATGTAAACAAACAGCGCTGTAGTACAAGCAAGGGCAGATTATAAATATAGTAAACAATCACTCTTGTAACATATTTCGTTCTTTATAAGTAAAATAATGTTTTCCCATTGCCACAGTTGAACATTTTACCCTGGACATTCCCTTGCACAGCAGTACCTCTACCAGAAACAAGGACTCAGTCCACCTAGGACTGTACAAACATGGGGTTTCATAGAACAAACAGAACAGAAATGTTAACTGACTTGTAATCCAAATCTTCACATGATACTTTGGGAGGTCTGTCTGACTTCTGAACAACTGGGATTAGAACGCACTCATCTGTACCCTGATAATTAAAACTGTCCAAAAAAAATGGCAATAAATGTGAAATACAACATAGGTTTCTGCACTCATGGTCAGTCATCAATCCCAAAAGACCTGTCATCTTGTACTTATCGATAAGTCTGAGGCACCAAAAGTCTACAAGGCTCATTTGTGTTTATGAGGCGAATAACAAACTCCCTTGTGTTAACGAAATGAAGAAAATTGCTCCCCACAATTTTCAAAACTGAACACTCATTCCACATCTTGCTTTGGTAGCTATCCCATACAGCTGTAGAAAGTAGCTGTAACGTTTGACTTACACAAAAACAAAACAATATCCCTGCCCCCCCATCATATCTGGAGAGCTTGCAGTGCTCGCTTCTCGACCTTGCAAGAGCCGCACCATTTAACACTGTCCACAGTCAGCTGTTCTTTCACAGCATGGCACAACACTGGGGGAATAAAGAAAAAGAATGACCCACAAGTGAAGCATCCCTTTGCGATGTAGACCTAGTCCATGAAGGTGCTGCAAGGGCCTTTGCTCGAAATGAAATAGCTTTATAGTGACATGCTTTAAGGCCTCTGAGTTCACAGCATATACTCGGGTGAATTTGCAGTAGGGTTTTCCCAGCCCTTTTGGTCACATCCACCCATCAACAACCGCTCTTGTTTCTATGTTGAGTGCAGTGGGATAACAAATTTGCAGCCGAAGGGTGAGTGATAGTTTATCCCCACTTCCTGAAAAACCTTCTGGGGTATTCCAATGTCACAGAGGTAAATACGCCCTGCTCGTTCACCCAGAGGAAGTGGCAGCCCCAAGGCAAGAGACCACTTGGCATCTATTCCCTGTTCTAGCTCGTTTACGGGTGGGTCGATGCTGAGCACGGGTGCCCGGATACGGCTGGCCCACTCCACCGCTGCCTTGTACCAGGGCTGATCATGCAGGAAGGCGTTCTCGTGGCAGTCCAGGCAGTTGATCACCAAGTCCACTGGAAAATCGGGCAAATCTGAAAAACAAATTAATAGTGGTGTTAAAGAGCATGATGGAAACAGATCCTGCAACGTTTACCGCTAGAAAGCTCTAACATTTTTCATCTCATGAAAGACATTTGGGAGTTGACCGATGCAATAACAAGCCAGCCCTTACAGGCAGGATCTACCTTCACTAAGGCAATTGCTTGATGACACTAACTGAATTCTGGTGTACATTGCTGCACTAGGTCTACCTGACTAGTTAGGACAACAACAATTTAACAAAAACCTGCATCTATAGAGATACTGCAGATGTGAGGCTATCTTCTAGTTTATCAGTGCAAGCAATACAGATGTTATCAAATATATCCACACTTAGTCCTTAGAAAATGTTGCCACAGATAAGACGTCAACTGACTAAAACACTGTTCTATCAACGAGAGAAAAAACAATGGTTGTTTGAAGTAGAGAGAGACCTATAGGCTGTCGCAGATAATTACAAAGGCATTTGGGCCCTTACGTTTTCAATAAATCCACAAAAAACATCCGGGTGGGTATGGTATTGTACTCTGCTAGGATTTCATGTATGGGTAGAGTTATTAAATAAGGTAATCCATCTTGTCTGAGAGTAGGAACTCAATTACTTCTTCTCTGGGGTTGAATGAGATCTCCACCAGCACCCCGAATCACTCTACCGAGTCTCCCAGAGACCTCCTTGTGCTCTCTGAACACACCGCTCGCCCTGTATCTTCCAGTTCTGTAGTGCCAAATTGTAATTTCAAGGCAGTAGACATAGGGGCGGGAAAGCAATAGCATGTCCAGTGCCACTCAGATTGCATAAACGCAATTAAGGTTCACAGAACACTGGCCCTGCCAACCGCAATACCCAGTCATGTAATTCATTACATGGTGTATGCAAAATGTTCCTATGCATAAATAAACGAACCATATTCAATAAAGGAGCAAAAATGAGACGGAAAGAAAATGTACAGTCTAATGCAGTTACACTCGTCTTTAAGGTGGTCTGTGATATTGGGAGTATATGTGGAGATACGATTAGGCATGGGTTAAACTGAACCACAATAAGCTTTAATTGAAGCTAGCTTGAGATGAACATAACTGTACTCTATTATGTATAAAAAAAACAACTGGACTGGCAAATATTTCATGATGCTTGGTTGATTCAGTGTCCTAAAACCATAGCCTAGGCTGAACTCCGTTCTGTAATCTGGAAGTTTAATTTATTTGTTAATAAATATGTGCATGTATCATTCTAATGGGCTTCTGAAATTACACCAAAGAATCAAAACGGATAACGTAATTCACTTATTTACTGGACTAAATAAATGATGTATAGTGGAATTCATGCTTGATGGTCCATGTAAGGTAATATTGGATATTGTTTGAAGTGCTTGTATAGCTTTATCTTTGTACTTTTCAAATGGAAAGTTCTTGCCTTGGACAAAGTAAACATTTTGGGGAGCGATTGCTGAATGTAAACTAATATTTAATAATGACAGGGCAGGCCATAGTTATAATTTATTCAGCTCCACAAGGAGGATTCACCTTCAGCAAAGACCAGGATCCCGAAGATTTGTCTGCAAACGTGCGCGTTTCTTGTACTGTTAGTACGGATGGCTTACGAATGGCAAGTAAATTTGAGAATCAACTCTGGGCTGCAATAGGTGGTTCTTGGTCTCTGTATGTAATACTCATATATAGCAGCTATCATCTTCACATAATTTTAAGGGTGTCCACCTATTTTTGCCTTCTTTATTCTATTTAAACATGGCAAAGCAGTCTTGATACATAAATGTTTGTGTCAAGAAGGGAGATATGTTTATGTTAATCGTCTCACGGCAGATTTCTCTACATCTTTTTGGAGGCCGACCGGCTCAGTCAGAATGATCTCAGAACGTACAGTTTGCACTTTTTTGAAAACAGATATCCAATTAAATCAATTTCACATAATATTTTAATGTTTGATGTGTATTCACAGGAATTTTAACTGGTAAATTTCTTTCAATCCGCTTTTTTCTTGCGCTTTTATTCTATGCAAACAGTCTTTTATTCAGACAGAAATGTTACTAACTGGAAGTCGATGGAAATTATGTAGTATTTCCTCCAATGCTTTGGGCATATTTTTGGCTTTAAGTATCTTTCTGTATCAACACGTGCTGAATTCCAGCTCATGCATTCTAGTCACGACAAGCATCCCCTGCTTCTATTTCAGTGCTAAAAATCTGGAGGATAAAAGTGCAGTATGAAGTGATGAAACCAGTCACATGCGAGTACGTAGTCAAGTTTTCTTGCAATAAAATATGCATAATAACTTGTCTTAACTTGGTAAATTTGACAAATAACTCAATAACCATACAGGCGGTTCAGAGTAATCGAAAAGACAAGGGGGGGGAGGGGGGTTGGGGGATTGGTAAGCACTATTAGAGTGCCTTTTAAACACTAGCAAACTCAGCTTGTCAAGATCTTTCTCTGAGCTGTCCCCAACAGTCTCTGCCCATTGATTCAGAGGTCTTGTTTTTGTACCTACAACATGTGTCCTGGTGAAGAATACACAAAGTTATTTATGAAATATTATCATGTTGTATAAGTTGCTTGTCTTTGTTATTGCTCTTTGTGGTTTATGCTCAACTGCAGATTCTGGACCTTGTGAATCGCTCAAGAAACCAGGCTGTATCCGGAAACTCTTGCAATAGCTCCTACAGGTTGTGTCATCGACTTCCATTGCATATCAGGAATCAGGAGTCGCATAATGGTGCCAGCCCTGTGTGCTGACAAGAGTTACTCAGTATAAATTCTGTACTCAAGAAGGAGGAGCACCTTTAACATAACTGATCATTCATTGTCAATGTGCGATCCCCAACTTGTGACCTCATCAGTAGCCAAAAGTCCAGGCCACTAAATAGGGAGGTGGGTGGGCAGTGAGCAATCTTAAGTTAGAGTATCCACCAGAAAGAACGTTACCAAAGGCAAGTAACCTATTCTTTAGTTGGGTGCATCCACATTTAAACACAGATGCCTCACCGTCTGAACTGATACAAAGGCAATGCCCGCCACCAGGGAGCTGGCTTCCTAATAGTGGGCTTTACACCATGTTAACCTGCAGGACGAACTGAGCAAAATGATCTTCTCTGCAGACGTAAATTGATGCAGTAGTGCCTGGACAAAATATGGATAGATGCTCATGTGGATCCCAGCAGATGGTCAAAATAGGAAAACACTGAGCTAAAGTAGTAGTTTGGCCCGTTCACTGGCTGAATGGGCACAAAGGATCCCTGGAGGATTCTTTTAAGCTGTGGCATAATGCAATTTGATGCAGAGGTGTTGCAAAGTCATCCTGTGCCCTGGGCACTACCAATTTGTTGCTGGCTGGTACAGGTGGTAACTGACTGACTGTCCCTGTGCTCTACCTAACGAGGCCAAGGGCCGGTGCTATGCTGAAAACACACGTAGAATACATTGAGAACACCTAAGTGTAAGGAAGTTCAATTTCACATCGATCCTGTAACAAAGGAAATATTCTAATTGATACGGCATGAGTGAACTATTACTGCAATATGCCGTATAATTCCATTAAAGATTGTTAAAAAAAAAAAAAAAGGAGCACAATAAAAATCCAACACCAATTTATAAAATGACACCTAAATGAAAAAAATCCAATGTAGGGAATCAGAGATTATTTTTTAAATATGAAACACTTTCTAATTTTCTAATGTTTTGAAACAAATAGTGCCACTTCTGGACATTTGGTCGCCTCTGACCGGGACAAAGTCAAAGTTTGAGGCCAACCGTGATGGAGCCCTGGTCGGATACGCTAAGTGCGAGGCGCCCGTCAAGATTCACACTTCGAAACTTTTCTGGAGGATATCTCACCAGATGTCTTGTAGCCTCCTCTAGCAGGCCGGATTCGGTGAGGGTTTACCGGATTGCCTTTCTGTGAGAGTCTGGTCACCCTCTGGAGCTTTTTCACTGAAGTTCAGCAAACTTTCCCAAACGTCTGGAACTTCTTCCTGAAGTTTCTCTTGAGGGTCCAAAGTGTCCTAAACACAATCCACGGGTCTAGAATCTCCAAGATGGTCCTTGAAAGGTTGGGGCCACAATTCCCACAAGGCACCTTGACAACACCCTTAAAAGTCTACTGGATACACTGAGGCAGGGGACTCTTGGTGGAGTTGATGCAGGTGAGCTCTGTTAATCTGTAGCTTGCAGGGAGTCCACTCTTTATTCCTCTTGAAACAAGGTACAAACAAAGGGCTGTATTTCAGATACTGCAGCAGGCGCAGTCAGTCAGAATGCAGTGCCCGATGGTGCAAATCAAGTTTCTAGCTTGGCAATCCTTCTTAGTTTCAAGCAGCAGAGCTGAGATGCACTGCCCCTCTCGTGCTTATTCAGTGTTCTCTGGGTTCACACAGGAGGGTACTCCTGTCCAATGAGGTGCAGGACAAGACCCCTGAGCATGACCATTTCATACAGAGTGTGGCACAGTGGTCTCCCACAAAGCACTTTCTCCAAAATTAAATATGGCTTAAGTGTCAGCAGAGAGGCAAGAGCTGGCTAAACCAACCTAGAGGATAGCTCATTTCCATATACTCCCTCCCCCTGGCATCTACACATTCTTTCCTTAAGCCTACTGGGTTCAAAGAGTAGGGGTTTAAATGAAACTGGCTTTTCCTGCCTGTCTCCTTCATTTGAAGATAGTTGTTTATGACCCTTCCCCCTTTCTCTGGCATTCCAATGAAGCAGAACCCACTCCTCCCAGAATGACTCCTTCACCCCAGGGGCTACTTATCACCTCATCAAAGCAGCCTGGATAATCCACTTAACTCTGACCAATCAGGGCAGATCAATACAGGCTGAACTTTGGCTTACAGACAAGAAAGTCTTATAACTTCTTGCCTGTACATTTTACAATAAATTCAACAATAGTATATTGTTGGATTTATCAAAACCATTCTAGTGAGTCCTTGAAATATATTTTTGGAGTTTTCCTGACGGGACTTTTTAATTAATAACTTGCTGCTATGTTAACCTATGTGGCTGGGGATGTGCCATGGAAAAAATGGACTGGGCAATTTCTCCAACACCAGGGTTTATAAAAACATCTTTTATCGGACCCTGTCTATATCTACAGGACCTCCACCCTTGGAATACCTAGGGGAGACTTTAGGGGTTCTGAATATTTGAAAATATTGCAGAACCTCACTCCACAGTGCTCCTAACACAAAAGTCGATTTTGGGAGGCACTTTACTAAACTGTGGGAAGTGAAATGTGCAATTTCACTAAACCGAAGGCATATAAACCCCATTTTATAAGGGTCCGCCTTATAAATACTCCCCCCACTGGGACACCTAGGGGTACCTAATATGCCAGAATATAGCAGTTTATTACTTTTTAAGTGCCCCACACAATAGTCGAGTTTGGGCACAATGTACATGTTGAAATCAGTCCTGCAACACAGCGGGGTTTTAAAACCAGGGCTTAGTTTGTGCCGGTGCTTTCCGGTACTTAGCACCAGCACTTATTCATCAGGGCTGGGTCTACAGTATCTGCATCTGCCAGAATGCCATATTACATGCAAAGTAAATATAATTACGTCACTGACTCACCGCAGACATTGCTGTTCTTCTCCGGAGTCCCCGGTTGAAGAGCGTTGTGGCTGCGAGAGCCAAATGTGCACAAACGCCTGCACACACATACATAATCCTCCAGACAAACACATATATGTGCACAAACACGTGCACAAACACACACTTAGCTCACACAAAGACATGACCATTATTTCAACATCGTTCACAAGAGCATGCACACGCTCGCAAACAGAGGCACCTGGGAATGCCTTAGACATGTAGCTACACCCACATTCTAAATATTTCACCCCATGCATGCGCACATTTTTCAAAATAATTTGCGCACTTTCGCCGAGCAATAGCTAGACACAGCAAAGGTGAACACACACACTGCTATGTATGCCACGTACACACACACACACCCTCCCAAGTAAATCTCATGTGCGTGCTTACATAAACGAACATTGCAGTGGCAGCACATATACACACGTGTTCAAAGTATTAAACGCCTTTATAGAGACAGTAAAAAATAAATATTGCTTTCATTAATGCATCCAACTGAGGCACATCTCTCACGTCCTAACCCAGGTGGTCCAGTTTGCTTTTGTACCACACCTATAATTTTCCTTCCACAGGCACTTCTGATATAGGCATATATATAATTAAAGGCTGATAGCTCAGAGATTAACCGCATCTGAAACCGAGAACTATGCATGTCAGCCAGGGTCTAATTCGAAGACAACCAACTCAGCTTCTCATCCTTTCAAACTCGATAAAATCTGTACCATTGAGTTGTATGACAATGTGATGAAGTATTTGAAGTGTGCACTGATACGCGTTATATACTTCTAATCAGTGCTTAATTTGAACTGGTGGTTTCCAGTGCTCGGCTCCACCACTTAATTGTCAGCATAATCTCCAACTCTAGTGACAGTCTACCACATGGTAGAGCTGTCTGAGATGTGCACAACAACTGTTTTTATTAAGTCAAATGGCACTGAACATGAAGTCAGCCTCTCACGCCATTATTATAGCCTTGTGGGGCCTGAAATAATCTGAAACGTCACACTTGTAGGAGTGCGAAGGTTAGGTGTTATGTTGTTACTGTCATTGGCAGTGCTGGCAGGGGCAATGTGTGGTGCTGGCTGCAGTGGCTTTTCGGGAAGCGCCCCGGCACTTAATTTTTTTTTTACAAATTAAGCACTGACCTAAGGACTCAGCAGAGCCCCAATGTAAGTGTAGAAAGGGCAGCTGGCCTCTAAACTGCCATGTCCTCATATACTAGGGACTTGAAGGTAGTTTTGATTCCCCCTGCCACATTATGTACTAGGGCCTTATAGGGAACGTCATGCTAATCAGAGGCGTACCCAAACCCATAGTGTACTATAAACTTAACTCCCCACTTCCCACCCAACCTTCTGTGTCTCAGTGCCCTACATCTGTGCTCTTGTCTGTGGATCGGCAACCATCAGAAAGTTGCAGTACCATGCAACCATTCATCCCAGTTCTCATTCCGGGGCCTGCTGTGCATCTCCACTCTCTTCTCGCTTCCCCTCTTGTGAGTCTCTCCAGTCTATGATTATCGCAGACCATGCTCGTACATCCCCTTCCAGCCTATCATCTTTCCTGATATGTTTGAACCGCATCAGTTCGGCGGTTGCCCATTCTTTCATATCGCGCATCCACTTGCTTATGGGTGGGGAGAGTAGGCTAAGCCGCGAGATTGCTATACTTCTCTTTGCCATCACCAACCCCAGTAGCACAAACCTCCTACTCATTTCTTTCTTCTTCGGGGTGGGAATTAGGGGCAGTAAGACTGAACATATCGTTCTAGGGATGGACCGTCCTGTTGCCCTGTATATAGACTCCAACACCCCCTCCCAGAAAGGGTGCAAACTCCTACATTCCCATAGTATGTGCCCAAAGTACGCTGTTGCTTCCCCACACCTGAGACAGGCAACTGAGCGTTCTGGGTAAATTTTGCTTAGCCTATGGGGATGGGGGGGTGGGGGGGGAAGGGGGGGGGATTAGATATACTTGGTGCACTATGTTGTATTTAAAGCGCACGTTGGAGCAGACTTCACGGACACCTTCATGTATCCTTGCCCACTCTTGTATTGCTATGGGTTCTTCCGTGACCTCTACCCATCTTGTCTTGACTGGGAGGGCCGTGACTGGAAAATCGTCTCGGAGAGACCTATAAATATGGGAGATTAAGCGTCGCCCCCATCATTGAGATTATGGTGGTGAGGACAGATGTAAAAGGGGGGCTCCTTTTGGAAGGAATTTCATAACTCCCGGGCCACTGCCGTAATCTTGCCATACTGTGAAAACTGTCCCATACCCAGGTCAATTGTAGTTGCTGCCTCCTCTCGGGTCATAAATGTACCATTGTTGTATAGATTCCCCATCGTAAGGCCAGACCTCTGCAGAGAGTCTTCCCATCTAGGTTTAGGAGTGAAATCGGCCGATCTGAGCCAGGCTGCAAAGGGTTCCGATCTGGCTTTAAGATCATAGATACCAGCGCTTCCTGCATGGAGCCTAGCATATATCGACGTTCCCGTGCTTCGTTAAAAACCTCCAGTCGTTGGTCAGCTATGATTGGTGCAAACCGCTGAAAAAATTCAGCGGGGAGACCATTACTATCCAGACATTTAGTAGTCTTAAGATATCTGATAGCGGATAATACCTCCTCTTTAGTTTTAGGTGCTGCTAGGGCCTCCGCCTTCTCTGGATGTATCTGGGTAAACTCAATATGGTTGAGATAATCTTTTATCATTTCTAGGGATGTAGTTGTGTTGGTTTGACAGGTAGTGGCTATGTGGTGAGCTAAAGTATCTACAATTGCATCTGGGTACAGACCATCTCTCTGTTTCTATCCTGTATTTGCAGGATAGGGTAGGAGCGGACTTCGCTTTCATCAATCTCGCTAAGAGTGCCCCGGCTTTAGCCCCTTCCATATGTAGTCCCCAACGATATATTATGTATTTATGTTTTTCCAGCCTACCCCCAAGAAGCATAAGCTCTTCCCGCACACCCCCCCCCAACCCCCCCCCCCCCCCCCCCCCCCCATCTTCCAAGCCTGCGGCTCTCTATGCAGGGCAGCGTCCAGGCTACCCAGTCTCTGTTCCTGTGTGCGACTGTCCTGTTCCAGCTGGTGTCAAACTACATAGGTAGTCTTAATGGTTACCCCACGGATCACCACCTTCATTGCCTCCCATTCAGTTGCTCTGGTGGCTGCGGTCCTCCAGTTTTCGTTGAAGTAATGAGGGAGTGCTTCCGTGAGGGTGGCCTCATATGCGGGATCAAACAGTGCCTCTCCACGCAGGGGCCATAGTGGTATCCCCAGTCACCCTCCTCCTCTTTTGAGACTCTGTATTAGCAGTAAATGATCTGACCGATACCTAGGTAAGTAGGAGATTCCATCCACCCCTTGGGCCAATCCCGAAGAGATACAGAAGTAATCTAAATGACTGAACGTATTTGTTGCAGGGGTGTGGGAGGAGAATACCTTCTTCGAAGGGTTACGCGTTCCCATATGTCTTTGAGTTGCAGGCCAGTCAGGATATCTATCCTAGCCCTGGTTGTTCACAGTTTAGTATTCTCTCTGGGCGGGTCCCTGTCCAGCTGTGCATCTAAGACAATTAAAGTCTCCTAACCAGATCACCACGGCTCCCAGAAATGGGGCAGCTACGTCCATCAGAGTTGTGAAAAAGTCAGGGCTATCCGTATTGGGGGCGTACACATTAATGAAACATATCTCTCGCCCCTCCCATATAATATCACATAGCGTCCCTCTGGATCCGTCACATGTTGTTTGTGCTGGAAGGGTACCCCGGAGTGCTACCCATATAAGTGTTCCCCAGGCGAACCAATAGGAAGTGGCGTACATCTGGCCTCACCAACTCTTCCGAACGCATGGGACCGCATCTACCCATACATGCATTTCTTGCAATTGTCACTTTGTAGCCTTTCAAATATTCCAACACCCTTCTTCTTTTCTGGTAATTCGCCATGCCCCGTACATTCATGCATTAGACACTTTAGATTCAACGTAAACATGCAACCTCCTTTAAACATATCACAAACCACCCCCTCTCCTCAAGTCCTCCCCTCCTTCCAGGCATTCCTGTGAGTCACATCCCCCCTTTGTGATGCAGGATATCTGCTTTCTGGTAAGCCCTACTCCACCCACAGCCGCCAACAAGGGGTGGTAGCCCCCCGGTACGGCTTACCTATCCGTCCTACATCTCAACTTAACATATATGCATGCTAGATCTATGACTGGTACAAATCATTGATGACTCTCAGCTTTACATTACTTCTCCTACCCTTCCCCTGTGTGTGGTGTGCTCATCATTTGTGTCTTGCTGTGTACAACTATTCAGCTGCTTCCTCTAGACCCCTTGAGTCCAGTCCAGTGTCCTGAGTTGCAGTCTCTGATTCTTGTATAGTCTCAAGGTCTTAGGCCTGTAGCGTACCATCGAGGTGAACTCGAATCCTGACGGAACTCCCTCGCCGAGACCTTGATTTCTGTCTTGGGCCCCTATGTCGTTCCTGGGCATTTTCCCCCATCGCCGATGATCTAGATGATCCTGTGGGCAGGACCAGGCAGGCCCACAGGGATCGCACTGAAATTTAGCCAGTCGCTCACCTCAACAGCTGTTTGGAAAAACAGAGTACGGCCATCTTTTTACACTCGTAGCTTTGCAGGGAACACCAGGCTATACTTCATGCTGAGATCATGGATGTGCCTCTTGACGTTTAAGAAGGTCTTCCTCCGCTCCTGGACCTGCGGTGTATAATCAGGATATATTGATATGGGATGACCTTCAAATAGCATCGGTCCTTTAGTGTGTGTGGCTTGCAGGATCGCATTGCTATCCCTATAGTTAAAGAGCAGAGCAATGATGACTCTTGGCGGCGCTCCGGGCCTTAGAGGGGTGGCCCACGATCTGTGTGTCCTCTCAATGCTAAAGAACTTGGACAGATGCTTGGGGGCTAGGTCCTTTAGGAAGTGGAGCGTCGTAAATAGATGTATGATGTTCACAAAACGTCCTATTAATGTCTGCTTGTTTAGTGAGCAGTTCATGGTGGTCATTATATACGGCCAGAATAGGTTCGGGGGAGGGCTGTGGTCTAATCAACTTGGCCAACAGTGTACCAGACCTGTCCGAATCAGCGGGAGTACGCAAAGTGTACGCATTTAAATCTATCACCCTCAAGTGCTCCAATAACTCAGCATATCTGATCCTGGCTTCTTTGATATACGGCACTTTTCCAGCACCAGACTGAGCAGCTATTTCTAACGCTTGTAATGCACTTTCTTGGTCTGTAAGATCTCATATGGCTGCTCGCCGAATCCCCACTAACGTCACCATAGAGACCCCTCTGAGTATTACCTTGAACGCTTCCCATTCAATTATCCTAGAGGATACCGTACCTTCGTTATCTGTAAAATAAGTGGTAATAGTGGTAGCTAAAGTATCTCTATAGATGGGGTCTTCCAGCTGTAACGGCTAAAAGCGCCAAGTGGGGATTGGCGCAGGAATGCGACCCCAATGAACTACCAACAGCAGGGGATTATGATCGGAGATGGTTTTGCCTAACTACGTGGTACTTGCTAACATAGAGAACAGGTCCTGCGGACCAAAGGAAATGATCTAAGCGTGTATGCAAGGAGTGTGAGTAGGAATAAAATGAATATTCACGCATACCAACATGTTGCATCCTCCAGACATCCAACAGTTCCCATCCTTTCGTCCAATCAACCAAGTTGGTCGCTTGTATAGCGAGAGCTAGGTTGGACAAAGGGGGGTGTGACCTATCAAGACCAATATCCAACACAGCATTAAAATCCCCCCAAATATCCATGGGTAATGTGCCCAGTCCGATAGGGCTCGGGAAAGGAAAGTGTCTTGATCAATATTGGGTGCATAAATCGATCCCAAGACCACTCGGGTACCATCCAATGTGCTCTGCAAAGGAACATATCGACCCCTGGTCATCAATCCTACAATCGGTCAATGAAAAAGGAACACCCGCTCGCAGCCAAATCGCTGCTCCACGGGAGAAGGCAGAATAAACCATAACATACAATTGTCCCCTCCAACATCTATGCACCTTAGCAAGCTCAGAAGCAGTCAAGTGTGTTTCTTGGAGACACACTATCTGTGCTCGAGGACAGTGTAATTGGGCAATCATCCGATGCCGCTTTTATACAGACCCCATCCCACGTATATTCCAGGAGATGACAGTATATGATTCTGTTACAGACATAACATCCAATCATGTTACTCAACACCTCCCTCCCCACCCCCCTGCCGCCAGGAGCATCAGGAAACAAATCAGTAGCAAAAACATAAAAAACAACCATTCCAATACAGGGTCCAACAATTAAAACTTCGAATCGCCCAAACAGTGTGCAAACAAAGTACACAATACACTGAATACTAGAAAGGCTTCACACCAGTGGGGTGGGCCGCCTAACGTAAATATGTAAAGTAACTCCGAACAGGTCGGGCCAGGGACTACATCATCAAAGCTTACCCAAGAGCTTCCTATGAAGCTACCTAGTGTGTGAGCATAATGCAACAAATAAAACATAGCAGGTAATAGAGAGGTAAGCGCTTCTAATCAGGTACAAACAAGTATCAGGAGAACTATATGAAATACCTCTCTGCACATCACAGGGCATAACACAGTTACACTACTTATTCAGCCAGTGGATTGTTGCTGCGCTTTGTGGACACAGAGGGAAATAACACCATACTGCCCTCCGAGTCCAAATCCGAGGATACCTCCACCGATGGGCTGGTGCGCGAGATGTCCGCAACGCCGAGGCTGAGCGAAGTGCTGCACGTCTGCTCTCCAGCGCTGATCGCTGCGAAGGAGTAGTAGGTACGTTACTCTGTGTGGTAAGTCCTTACCGTCTTCAGCGCGGAAGGCGCTGCGGCTTTGGTTGCAACTGTGTAGGGTGTATAACACGAGCAGTGTCCGGGTAATTCTTATCCAGCCATTCCCAAGCGCTTTCGGGGGTCTCAAAAAAGGAAGCACGCTGGTTGTGAATAATTTTGAGCTTGGCAGGGAACAAAAGAGCAAATGTCAATCCTGCAGCGCGGGCTCGGGCCTTAACTTCCATGAACGAGGCACGTAGGCGTTGGACTGTTAACGTATAATCTGGAAAAATTGAGATTTTAGTGTCGTCAAAGAGGATAGGGCGAGACTCTCGTGTTGTTTGTAAGATATGATCTTGGTCCCTGTAGTTGAGGATTCTAGCTAGCAGCGGTATGGGATTAGCACCAGGGAGAGGTTTACGCATAGGTACTCTGTGGGCCCGTTCCACTGTGAAGTGTGCCGACAAGCCCGTGGGAGCCACCCTGGTCCGCAACCAATCTTCAATGAAGGTCGTGGGGCGTTGACCCTCCGCCCCCACCGGGAGTCCAAAAATACGGAGGTTTGTTGCGCCGGGCCCTCCCTTCCGCATCAGTCCGGGCCTGTAAAGACTCAACCTGTTGTTGTAGGAGACGGATGTGCCCATCATGTTCCTTCACCTGGGGCTGCAGCATCACAACTGAATCGTCAATGTCTTTCACCTTATCAGCCAGTTTTTTATGCTCATCTTTTAACAAATTAAATTCAGTAAAAATAGTGCCGATTTGTTGCGCTATAGAGGCACGAGAATCACAGATCTCTTGAAGTATCACATCTAATTTGTCAACGGGGGGGAAGGAGGTCTCAGAAGGTGGGGAGCCAGTGCACTCCGACCTCGGCAGCATTTTCGTCCTGTTTCTGCCCATGACCAGTCCCGGCCACCCCTCCTATAAGCACCAGGAGGTCCGAGTCCGTGGTGCCCAGTATACTCTGGGTCCTAGAACGTGTGAAATGAGCCCACAGTCAGGCCTACACAGGATTTCAGTAAGGGAGAGCGCGGGCACTCCACAGCATCCGCAGAGGGTCCAAGAGCAGTTCACAGTAACCGCACAAGAGGCCATGCGAGATCAAGGAGGCAGGCAAGTAACACGGGCTCACAAAACTGATGTCTCACATAAGCCAAGCATTCACTGCCTTTAGCTCAGGGTCTGTGCCACTTCCAATGCGGCGGGGCGAGTTGGCCGGGGAAGACAAGGCCCTCTCCAATCCGCTAACAACCCCTGCGCGGCAAAATCTGGGCTCCACAATACCGCGTCTGGTCGGGGAGGGAGAGGGAAGTAAAAACTGAGTCAGTGGTCCACGCAGCAACTTATTATGGGGGTCATCCATGGGAAGGCATATACCCGGTGCTGCCAGCACACCCCCACTTAGCCCTAGTGGTTGGTCCAATGGCGGAGGAGGGTCGGGGAGGCACCAACCACGCAGCAAGGAGGATCCCAGGGGCCAGAGCGGCCCTCCAACACCGGCAAGGTCTGATGATTCGCCCTGTCTCTGCCTCCAAGGTAGTCAAGCCCAGCCTCGACGAGGGAAGAGGATCAGCAGCGGGAGGGGGCTAGAGCTCCAAGCCGGTCCCCCAGGTCAAATCGCACAGCGCCGGCGATCCTCCGGCCAGACCTTTCATCAGCCATAAAAAAAAAGTACAAAACATTCCTCACAGAGTGTCCTGCTCACCAATTGCTACTGCTAGGGACCACTCGGCTCCGCTACAGCCCACCGATACTCCGGCCCAAAGCCGGGGCCTCTCGTATGCAGAGGCCCCGCCGTCAGACTTCAGGCATCCGGGCAGGCTGCACAGCTACTCGCTGCTCCAAAGGCCACTCCCATGCCGCAGGTCCGTCACGATGCAGGAAATCCCAGCGGGCCGCACTCTGCGCGCGCGACCTCCCAATTCCTCTGGATCACAGCATGGAGGTCCCAGCACAGCTCGCCGTGACACACCAGATGACATATAGCGGTAGCAGAAGGGGAAGTGCAGGATAATCGACGGATTTGGACCCTCCTAGCCCGGAGCTCGTCGCCGCTTATGTGACCTCCATCTTGGGCTGCAAGCCACGCCCCATCATTTTTAAATGCTTTATATACCGGTCTCTGAAGTTAAGCCTGCTTGCTCGCAGCCAAGCTACCGAGGGTTGAGCATGGGACCTATTCTGAGACTTAGACTGTGTTAGTAGTCTTTTTGCCTGCTGATGAGTCGCCCGTATTCATTTCTGCAAATGGGAAGCAATTTTTCATGTACACAATAAAACTCGGGTGAAGCATGTGTCTTGCCTAAAGTACTTTACGGGTCAGGTTTGTGAAAAGCGTCCTCTGGCATTGAAATGCGGAGCTGTGGTGTACTTGCCACTGGAATGCAGTGGGTCGATATACTTTCGAAATGTTGTGTCAGCTGAAGTTAAAAATTGTTCTGCTGCAGGAATTGAGAGAGATGGAGGAAGGGAGAAACTGGGGTAGTAAAGAGAGTGGGCAGAAAGAAAGGTGAGGAGAGAAAGGCAAGAGGAAAGAGGCAGAAGAGGGAGGGGGAAGAGATGAGGAGGTGGTGAAAGTAAACAGGCAATAAAAAAAGCAGAGAGAAGGCGGACATGTGACCCTAAAAAGATCAGATGTAAAAACTTTAAGAGTAGTTACACCCTGGTGACTCAACTGATTAAGTTACCATACACACCTGGTTACTTGCTTTGATTCAGGATCGAATGGGGCTCCGCTATAACTAAACAAGCAAAGCTTACGCATGGTCTGTCCCATTAGATTAGGCCATTCACTGATCTGAGAAATGTAGGACTCAATACTTAATTACCATGACTGCAAACACAAATAGTGGCACATAATGTAGGACACTCAAACACAGGCAAATATAGATTAGTAGAGGCTACATGGGTAGGAACAAATCCCTAGCAGATGGCCACTGCGTGGATGACTAGAAGTACCTGTGCTGTACAACAGCAAGGTAGACAGTGGCTGCAAAGGCTCACTGGGACATCAGGTGACCAGAGGAAGGACAGGGAATCTTAGTGGAATTGTTAACACAGAAGGTGCAATGAGGTGGTGGAAGTTTACAAGTAAAAACTGTAAACATCTGGATGGCATGCGTTTGATGGTCTCCCGCTGGTGTCAATAACATGCGTCACATTCATGGTTGTGCATCTTGTATTACGCTAGTTTGCTGGCACATGTCCAGTTCAATCAAACCAATTATTATACTTTAAGCTGTAATTTACATGACATAGACAATATCCTACTGGCAGAACACCGCAATTTAATCAGAATACACACTTGTTTCTGTTTAAACCACTCTCTTCCCATTACTTAAGGAAAAATCAGCGACCATAACTGGGTAATGGGAGAATGTGACATGTGTCACAAATAGCTATCGGATAAAGTTTTCTATCAACAACTGCTATTTACTTTATTCTTAAAAATTTAACCCTGACAGTATTTCTTTGTGTGAAAGAGTGTAGGCTGGCCTGAATTATGGTATAAATTCTTGGCTTAATGTGGCTTCAATTCATCCTGCACATTTTGTTCACCAGCTCTTTGGCAGTGTAGGTGGAGAAACAGAGCAGTCAGTGTAAATATCACAAGGACACTTGCAAAAAAATCAATAAATAAATACATTAAAAAAAACATTGCATGTAGTTATGATCCCTTGACTCAGTGGTGTCAAGTCTGTCTTGGCACTCACTGTGTTCCTTCCAGAAAGGCAATATCATCCCTCTCACGTCATTACGGACACACTTTCCTGTCCTTGAATTGTGTTTGTATTATGCATTCTGGGAGTTGTAGTCTTGTTTTTATTCCACTTAATTAGACAAACACACCAGAAAGCAATGACGCGTAGGTTCAAGACTGGAGATTCTGTCAGAAATGATCTGGAGAAAGGTGGTCATACTACTGAGCGACTTCATGGAGCCCAGGGAGGGGAGCTGCTATTTTCAGCCATTGTTGTGAGTTATGGTTTGCGCACACGCAGAGTGGAAGCTACAAGGACATGCGTGGACACATGGTTGTGGATCCCACAGAGATAAGCACATCAGGCAGCCGTGTGGTTCTCTGCAGCATTCCTAAAGGGGGCGGGGGTCGTGCTCGCACCCAGGCCTGCACTACACAGCAGTAGCTTTAAAATAGTTCCATTTTATTAAATGCCCGAGAGTAGGTCTTGAGCGGTTTTTATGGATGCAATTTAATCCAAAATAGTGCAAAAAAAAACAAACAAACACTTACTCATTCCCCTTTGGCCTACCCCTTATCTGCTACCCCCCTCCCTCTGCTCCCACCTGCATTAATTATAAAACTTTCTTCTGCTCAACGCTCTGTTGATGTGCGGCGAGGCAAACATTTTAAACCTTTTGCAGAACCCGCAAACTACAATACATCCCGAACGCCGCCGCAAGACTGATCCTCAACCTGCCAAGACACTGCCACATCTCCCAGCTCCTGCACACACTACACTGGTTTCCCATCGAGGCAAGAATCACTTTCAAGATGCTCACCCACGCACACAAGGCCCTTCATGACATCGGACCAGCATACATGAACAGCCGAATCAATTTCCACGCAACCAAAAGGACCCAACGATCAGCCCAGCTCTCCTACGCCATAGTCTCACACACCAGAAAAACCAGAGCACGAGGCCGATCCTTCTTCCTAGCTGTCAAAGCCTGGAACGCCCTTCCGCTCCACCTAGACAGACAACTTCTCCTCCCATCTTCGCAAAACACCTCAAGCCCTGGCTCTTCGGCAAACACCCCCCCACCCCCTGATTGACCGGAACCTATACCCCCCCCCCCCCCTCCCAGCGCCTTGAGACCCTCACAGGTGAGTAGCGCGCTCTACAAACGCCTGATTGATTAAGCGATTGATTGATCTACAGCTCCATTCCACAGCATCAAGACGTCACTGCTCGGCTTCTACAGGAAGCAAAAGTATTCAGGGACAGTTTAACAATAACCATGCTTTATCTATGACAGCGAGTGCTTCCTGCTCTGGGGTGTTCAAGGATCGCTGAACAACATGGAGAGTGCAGGAAAGAGAGAGAGTGTGGACTGTCTATTTTCTTCATAAATGTAAAATGAAGAACCTAAGGGGCTCTTACTCCTCCTGCCCTTTTTGTTTTTATTTTGTAAAGACGAAAAAGAAAATGCAAAATTATTTAAAATAAAAGTTTTAAAAAACGCACATCGAAGAGGTAATGGGTTAGAAAGTTGTGTGTGGGCCACAGTGCAATTATTAAGCTACATCCTGTTGTCTTCGCAAACGCCTCACCTTTAATACATTTAGATGCTCCAATTAGCTCGATCAATGCAGCCATGCTGCAGGGGAGCCGTCCTGTATCAGTGGTGACAAATGCAAAATCAACAATTGATGGACAGAATAGAACAATGTCATACATTCACCCCAGTACAGAGATCTGGGCCTAAATCCATCGTTTATTTGCTCACCATGCCATTCCAGTTTGAACCCAGTCATATGCAAATCAGTCTTGATCCTGTGCCTCATGGAAACAGTCCAGCCCGAACTGCCAAGCCAGGTCCTCCCTGGACTGGAAACAAGCATCCTGGAACCGGTTTCGGGGTTTCACCCCTCTTCAGCCAGGATAACTTGATTCCAGTGGCATGGAAAGCACGGGACCCACGTCTGAGCATACCCGTCCCACTCGGGGTGACTGTGGTCGGGGCCTCGGGACAATCTCCTTGCCCCCCCTTGGTGGGAAATCACAATAACACTAAAAGCGGTTTACTCTTCTTTTTTTTATTACTCGTGGTATGTTAACTTCAGATAGGGCAAGAGGTGTTCTAGAACGTGAACAGAGGGAACAACTGGTTTGTCGCTTTTAAGGTCCACAACTGAGGGCTTCTTTGGTTCTCCTGGTCCCAGGTTCCTTCTCACAGTCAGGCAAGCGTTGATCCAGAAAACAAAAACAAAGAAAAGAGGGCTCAGGGTACTGTTTTCTCTCACAGGCCTAAAATATAGGGGGAAGGGAAAAAACATGCACCGTCACCAGAGCCGAATGTATGTGGCGTGTCTAGTGCTCAGGAAACAATAGTGTTCTCTCACTAGTGCCCCTTTAGGTGTGCCCACAGCCCCTTAACCAGCCCAGAGCATGCACCCGACACTTACCTGCTCCCACGACCCTCCTAGGACGTGGTGATGGGAGACCCAGCCTCCTCGCCGTTGGGGAGAACAGTGGTCCCGAGGGCAATGCTCCTTGAGCAGTCGTGCTCTTTTCCTTCTTCCACCCGACCGGTGTATAGGTCCCGCGTTATCCGTCCTAAGCTGACAAAGCCGACGTCTTCCTCCTTCGGGTTCGCGTTCCTCGCTCTCCGTTCGTCCTCTCCTTCGGGTCGCTTGGCGTCCTCCTCGCCCGCAATCCACTCCGAAACACCTGACACCTCTTTCGGACGCCACCAATCTTTTGCAACGGCTACGTCCACCCGGCTTTCATCCACTAGTCCGCTAACCGCACTTCCGGGTTTCTCGGCGGCGGCAGCCATGATGTGTTGATCGGCGTCATCTGATGGTGGCAAACCATCACAGTGACAAATGCAAAAATAACAATTGATGGACATAATGCAGAACTATGTCATACATTCACCCCAGTACAGAGATCTGGGCCTAAATCCATCGTTTTTTTTGCTCACTATGCCATTACAGTTTGAACCCAGCCATATGCAAATCAGTCTTGACCCTGTGCCCCATGGGAACAGTCCGGTCCGAACTGCCAAGCCAGGTACTCCCTGGACTGGAATCATGCATCCTAGGACCGGTTTTGGGGTTTCACCCTTCTTCAGCCAGGATAGCTTGATTCCAGTGGCATGGAGAGCACGGGACCCACTGAAAACCACTGGGATGTTGTTGTAGATGTTCTAATATACCACCCCCTTTTTGCACTAAAGCCCACGTCAGATTTTCACACTTGCAAATCAGCTTAGCACTTAGCACACCGAGGTTTTAGTACAACCTGCCTCATTTATATCAAAACATTCCTGCGCTCCTCCCTCGTAGCGAGGGGGTTGTAGCCCACGTAGAGACTAGGTCTTTCACTCGAGGAGGCACCCCTATGATGAAGCATGACACCTTTGGTGTCTGAGGGGAACCGTCCTTAAAGGGATCCCCCCCAGCACATAGTTGAGTAGACCTTGTTGCATTCTCTACCGCTTTATTTCGGACCCATGGTCTTTTTCTATATTTTGTTATTACGAGTGGCGAGGAAGGAGAGACTACTAAGCCTATTGACCAATGAAGAATCACCATTTACAAAGGACAGGGGACAGGAACCAATTAAAAAGATGGGCGGAAAGTGGGCGGAGCTTCATACACATATCCTGAATACAGCATGTCTCGAAGAGACCGTGCAAGCGTTGCCTAGGCAAATCCTAAAAAGGGACAGCGCCTCAGAGAACATGAAATGCCATTAGACAAACCTGAGGTATCCCCTGGTGATCCTATGACCTACTTCAATGATGTAACTCCCTGAAAATGTTCCGTTTCTCCCAACCTTGTGTGACACATGCTAGTTATCTGGATATTGTTGAATAGGTTCAGCTCCTGCAGGTGCTAGGTTTCTGGTCCTACTGAAGAGGTTAATCGATCACAAGGTCACATATGCAGGCATGCTTTCTATACAAACATAGCTCCTTCTGGGTTATAACTTTTTTGGGATACTAGATCTTTAAATTAGTGATTTCTACATTTTCTGTTAAGATAATGCTAGTTGTATGTTAGAAAAATGCTATTCGTAGCCAAAGCCCAGGAAGTTTTTTTTTCTCCATTGTTTTATGTTAAAAATGCTGGGCTACTGGATACCTTCAATCACTTAAATTAATTTAGATAATGTCAACATGTATCTGAGAAACAAATTCAGCTTCCATACTTTCCATCCATACACCAATTGGCCTCAGCGTCTCATATCTTATCCTATGCATTTCATGTTGAATCATGTTCAGTTTAGTGGTTTCACAGCTACCCACCTTTAACGTTGCAGACATGTTGGGCCTGGGTCCTATTGAACAGGTTCAATTCATTGGTCACAGACTCCAGCATCTTGACAAAGTTAGGCAGGAACAAGATCACATGCACATCGTGGTTGGCCAGGTGCCTCCCACAACTGATGCCCTGTGCCCCCTTCACATGCGGACCACAGAGCAGCGCCACAGTGGGCCGCTGGTGAACATTTTTGGGGGTCAGCCTGCAAAACAAAAAAGGAGAAACATATCAAAATCTGCAACTGAAAAGTTGACTTATAACCTGTTAGCTCACCACAAGGCACAATCTTGTTACGCCTTCTTCTGCCCCTGCCCCACCCACATACATCTTCCAACAGAAGATACACGCATTCCCTTAACAGAAGGATATTCACTTCAGCAAAGAACACAGTAGCCGTGATCCCTGAGGTACAAGTTTGATCATACGAAACTCAGCAACAGAGCAGGGCACCTGTGAGAATCAAAGGCATTCTAGGAAAAAGGTGATCTGAAACGCAGGCCTAATGGTGGATGCAAAAGTGCCAAAGGTTGGTCTAAGTAGGTGTGTGTGTTTTTGCGAATGTGTGTTGGGTTTAATACATGTGATGTATGGCAAGATAAAACAAAGTTTATCTTTATAAAACAAAATACAAAACGTAAGTAAATATTCCTGGTAGTTGTGCTGCACCCATAGACTGAAGGAACAACCGATGAAAATCCCAAACCGCCAGTGATAAAGATTTGATTGAGAGTTTCAGCTACCTGCCTATCTGTCTCACTTGGGTACTGCATCAACGGTGCATGCAAGACAGGGACTTTTACCTGTTTGGTCCCCCAAGAAGAGTGAGTGCCATCTGACTGGCACAAACCCCAGACATCTCCAACCGGCGCTCCACAGAGAGCCCATGTCGCTCTGCCACAGCTAACAGCTTCTTGTGCAACTCGTAGGAAATACTGGGGACAATTAATCCAGCATCTACACAAGGAAAAGAAGAAAGGAAACCATTAATCAGCAGCGTCTACGACCATCATACTAACGATATTAGACGTAGAAATAATCCAGCAACATTCGACTGTAGCTTTTAAAAATGGTTAGCATCCAAAAAAAATAAAAAGAACTGTGCACATGAGAATGCAAATATTGCACAGGTGTAGGTCAACATATAAATAAGTATCTCTCCTCTTTGAATCCAGCAGCTCTGCAAATAACAGACTCATTGATGTGTTTCCCTTTTTTGCTAAAATAATACGAGTGTATATGGACTTTTACATGGTAAAGTCACTGCCAATCACACAATTAGGGCAGACACTAATTAAGCTACCAATTAAGCTAGTAGTTTTTAGAAGGCGCATAATATTTGTTCTGGAGTGCCTGGGACCTTCACAAGAACTGGAACAGTTAGAACCTTATATTTTAGAGCTGCCATTCTATTTGAATGAGCCATTATATGGATGAATACATGGATGCTTGCAGGGTATATAATTTTCGGACGCATAATAGTCTTCATTTTAAACAGAGTAAAGACTGTCAATTACTGCATTGATAAGGACATTGGCTTGATTGCCATAATTGTTTTAATTGCAGGTGGAGGTCTGCCTAGTGATTTATGTATGTTGAAACACGTCAACCCATAATGGAGGCAATTTCTTGACAAACAGTTAAAAATAATGAATGAACACAGCTTTAGGAAAGATTACAGTACTACATGAAAGACTTTTTTGAATCTTGGCTCAAAGCAATTAGCCTATGTCCCACTACAAAGGCTCAAGGACCTTTTAGCTTAATGATTTCCATTATAATATTTCTAGTGTGTAATTAAGTATTCAATAAAGAAACATGTAAAATGATAACCGATAGACATCATAATCGATGCATGCTTGTTTCCAGGAGCGTCCCAACAATATAGAATTGACTGAGGTAAAGGTATTCAGAACCTGGCACTCGTAAATAGTAAACAGGCAGCCATAAAGTCTGTGAAAATATTTCCCTGAAGAGAAATTACTTGTGTTCCAAAAAAAGAAACACATGGTCTACATCCTCCAGCTAATGCTAGGACCACTGCTCCTCACACCATTCCATAGCTCGTTCATCACAAATTTGTCACTAAAGAGATCCGGACTTTCACTACCCATGCACCTTTCGCTCATCTCTATCATAATTCCAGTGCAAGCACTGCTTCACGCGTCTGAATTCTCTTACATTGCTTCCCCTGAGAGTAAGAGTCTTCTCCAAACAGGATACATACCACTTACAATGACAGAATTTCAGCACTGGGGTAACAGCTTTCCAGTAGCTTCAATATTTGTGGATCGTTTTGTGAAGAATCACATAGCGCAAAAGTTATTTGTAAACCAAAAAAATCAATTACCTATTGTAACGAAGTCCTAACTAACTATACAGTGGAAACTGATCTGTCTGCATCATAATCACCCAGATGTCTTTGTGAAGACTTTTTGTAAATTTCTGTAAATATGAAAAATATTCTATAAATACCCTCTACACCGTAGTCAATGCTATTCAAATGGGCCCAGATTCACATAAGAACCAGGAAGGGCAAAAACAGTGTTCAGAGAAAGTGTGCTTATTTCGCCAGTCTCTCCTAAGGTCACATTCCATGGGCAAGTGCAACAACCCATTATTCCTTCGTTCTCTTGCAGGACGGACTGCCAATGTCGGTTTTGGATCGTCCCAACATTCACAGGCATCTATTTCTACTCAGCAAAGACACCACTACAATCGTTTTTGATCCTCCTGTTTCCACTCACAGGGGCCTCACTCACTACAGAGACAGACCCACTTAGGATACCAATTGCAGTTTAAACAAATGAGAAAGGACCTGCAAACTGCAATTGGTTTACAATGAAGAGTCTAATGGTGAATGGGAAATGTGGCAGTAACACAGCGATTATCTATTTGTTGCAGCAAATAGGAGGCGAGAACCCACAGACAGGAGAGGTACAGCCATGTCTCAATTCCTAATTCCATGAAATACCCCTGTACCTACTCAGCGCTGAAATCAAACTCATGCCCAGGACACTACTTCACACTTATGTGGCTGTCGCATGCAGAAAGGTGGAGGACTTTGCTATATGCCTCTAGCAATAGAAGGGAGTTCAAAAGCTCCTCTGACGCATCTGAGCTCATCTGACAAGCGACAAGAGCCAGCAGGTTTGGGCCTTGGCATGAGAAGGGTGTCTCCGCCTGGGCACGAGCCAAATCTCCAGCCCAAGGGAAAAAACGTAAAAGCTGCTGTAACTTACTTCCCCAAATTAACAATAAACAGAGATCAATATGGACTGCAGCTGCCGAAGAGTACAATGTATTGAAATCACAATTTGGAGAGGAGACAACGTAAAAACAACAACATTTACTGGAAAAGTACCCATCAATTTCAGAATCTGCAAACAGAACCACTTAACACAATGACAGCAGAAGCAACAAATAAAAATATTAACGTTTTAGTGGATGCTTCACACAGGCTCCACCAAGTGGATAACAAGGATGCTTCGCTTTTGATTGCTCTTCTGTGCCCTGTGGTGGGGAGGAGTCAGTTGGTGGGCACACATCAGTTCCCAATGAGCAAAGCATCACCAAAATCAAAATTACCAAGTCACATTTAGTACCTTTGTTAGGCCTCGTTTGACATGGTAAACACAAAATTTACACCTGGGGCTGACTCCCACCACAGGGGCAAATGATGTAATTATCTTTGCAAATTTACCCTCATCTTTGCCCTAGAAGTGATCCTAAAGTCAGAGGCTAATCGATGAATGTAGCCAGACTTCACCAAGCATTTTTCACAGAGAGGGGCCAAGAACTGAATAAATAGCTTGCAGAACGATCGGACTGAAAGAATAAACTCTGTCCCCTAAAGTGAGTTCATTGCTTGTGTTGATCTTACTCAATCTATCCGCTGCCATCACGTTTGATACCATCTCACATGCCATACTCATTCGGCAAATCAAGGATTATGGCCCAAAGCTCTGGCCTGGATTAAATCTTTTTTTAACCAGTCGCAGACAAGCAGTCATTTTTGGACCTTAAACTTCAACAGAAAAATTACTAACATTAGAAGTTCCTTGGGGACCATTTCTTAGCCCTGTACTTTTTATATTTATATGACCCCTCTAATTTCTTTGATAAACTCTTTTGGAACGACCACTTCATCGTATGTCCAGGACACACAGCTGATCATTTCGCTTGTGTGAGGTTCCTTAGGCTCAGAACTAAATTTCAAAAACTGTCTTAGCAAAATTATCTTGTGGATGCAAGCAACCCATCTAAAATGCAACACCGATAAAGACAGATTCTTTTATTCAGAAAGTCCAATCTTTTTTCATCAATCTAATTCTGTGCCTCATCCTCCTGCCACAGTAGAAGTTGCTCGAAACCTGGGAGTACAATTTGATACTGCTCGCTCGTTCCATCCACAAGTCATGGCAGTGGATGGCATGTGCGTCAACCTTATCAAGTCTCTTATAAAGTTTGTTGACTTTCTTCTTCTAGTGGCCAGGAAAATCGGTTGCATTTGCCAATAACTTCTCCTGGCCTGACTATTGTAATAGTCAATATGCGGCAGTCCCGAAATACATTTTGCATAAAACTTCAGATTGTGCACCACACAGTCGCTAGACTTGTGTTAAAATTCCTCAGACAGAGCTCTGCTCCACAACCTTGAACACGCTACACTGGCTACCAGTACATCAAAGGATCCTTTTAAAAAACCTCCAACTGGTGTTCATATCGTCCCAAACTACTGGGCCCAAATACCGTACCGCTACATTTGTGCACAATAACCACACAAGAACTCTCAATGTAATCTGTTCCTACAAGTTTTGGTTTAAAAACCCAACACTGTGTAAGCAACACACAAACTATGCAGAACATGAATCAGCCAACTGCTTATCAGAATTTTGAAAATATTTAAAAATAGGTTTGTGTTGGGTATTAAAAAAAATAAAATAAAAAAAAAAAAATCAGATTACAACTTTCTTCAAATTGCATAACGAAAACGTTCCTTATCTGTAACAATCTGTTCACAGCTTGTTTCTGTTGTAGATTTACAAGCTTTGCATGTTCCATAGTAGACACAGGATCTGGAAAATCGCGATTTGTTTACTTTTCAAAATCTTTGCTCTGCACCAGACGTGACCCTCACACTCAAAGTATGGAAACTTGAAATAAAACCGGCATTGTTGCAAAACAGGTTTTACTAAATTAAAACAAAATTTACCATAGCTTTAGGGGTGAACGTAACAATAAAAATCTAATATTACAATTCCTAACCAGACGTCCTAGGAAATCATGACAACAAAAAAACTCCATAAATCTCCTGGCTGCTCTATGGTCGCCAGTCAACAAACAAATTGCCATCATTCTATGGAAAGCAAACCTTACTCTGCCTTTCGATTACTCGGATATAGAGGCAAGTGAGAAGTCACGTCACCGTGCCCATTCAGTTTTGGCATCAAATAAGATAACTCGTGAAACTAGTATTTCGGACAATGAGCAGGGATCATAATTGGTCTCTAAAACAATAAACACGGGATGTGCAATGGGTACCTACAAAGGCAAAGTGCCGCATTCCGTATTCTTACTGCACCCTTTCCTCGTGTCAGGTCCGGGTGACAGCTGCGGGCAGCCAGGTTGTCAAATCAAGTGACGTAGCGGCCAATATTAACTTATGAAACGGATGCTCAGTGCGGGTGCGTGTCACCTGAAGGGTTAATGCTCCGAGGCGGGAAGAAGGCGATGACAGCAGCTCGCGCGCTTCCTGGCGTGTAAGCGAACAGGTCTGCACCGATGCTACACTTTGCTCTAATTGCTCCTTGACAGGAGCGTGCGAGCGCTGAGAGCACTTCCCGAGCTCCAACACGCAAGGCCCGACCGGTCGGACTGGCTCCTGCCAGGCCGGCCGGGTGCCTGGGCGGCACAGCGAGCTCCAGGCCGGCGCCGGCCAGCACACGGCCCGTCGTTTGTGCTGGCGCGGCTGGGCCTCTACTGCCCGGGCTCCGCAGAAATTAATTTAAATATTTTTACCTGTACGTCTACAATAAAACGAGGCTAGTGAGAGGTCGAAGTTGCATTACGCGCAGTGGACTCACCTTGGCGCATTGGTTGTCATCGAGAGCCGAGCGGCGGGCTGCAACTGTGTCCTTCGGTTTGTGCGCATTAAGAACTTGTTTTTGGGTCGAAGCCAGGCGCGCAACACCCATTGGACTCAAAGGGCTTCAGCCCCCCCCCCCCGTCGTGTGTGGCAGCCCGGGATGAGACACCTTCCCGGGCAAAAAAGCAGCCGCACCCGAGCACTTTGCATGTTAATGAGGCCTTGAGGTGTTTCACCCCTTCTAAGAGCCCCTGCAGCTCCACTCTGCCTATGGCTTAAAAGATTCAGCCCCCCCCCCGAAATTTTTCTTAGCCCCCCCCGAAATTTGGCTCTAGTTGCGCCTCCGAAGCCTACCAGACAGCGCAGCCATCTGATGGCAAAGGCCTACAGGAGACTGCATTCTAACCTAGGACTGATATCTGCCCATTGCTTACTGTTGGCTTTGTGTTATGTCACTCACAATCAATGCAGAAGTTGTATAAAACAGATGTGGCATCACTGGAAGTGATATCACAACCCATGACCTCACAGCAAGTGACATCACAAGCAGTGACATAAGATCTTAAGACATCACACATGTTTAGCAGGTCTATCATGAATATATCTGAGCGCATGACAAGATTTAACAAATTAGATTTTGCGTCAGGGTTTACGCTGAAAAAAGTGACGCAACCTGACAAAATTTGGGCCTCAACTTGTACATTTATTTTTGAAAAACTCTGCTCAAAAATTTTTACAACAAGGAGAAACTTGTCTGTAAATCTATTCTGCTTCATTTGTTCCAATGTCTGCGTTTTATAACATGTTTGGGGTTTAGGCACCTCCTGTAAAGATCTGTGTGTCTAGGAAATCTGAGAATAACAATAATGGTAAAACAACTCTGGAGGTTAACACATTAGCTGGAGAGATTTTTCGACTAGTCCCTGTTCTAAATCAAAGTAGCATAGCGCAGTGGTTGTGGTCTGGATACACCCGAGTGCCCGCAAAGCAAACTTAGGAGGTCTGCAACTGCCTAGAAAATAAATATTAACAGATTAATAAAGGGTCTATAAATAAAGAAGCAAAAAGTAAGCTTGAACATTTTAAAACATTCTGTAAATGTGTAGGAATTGTACATTGGAGCCTAAGAATTGAGTTAGCATCCCCAGACTGATTCGTGGAAGCAGTGCAAGTACAAACATGGCCTCTATTGAATTTAGAAAAGCTTCAACCTTCCCATCAAAAAGATACATTAAAAAAAATATTTGTTTGTGAATTAAATAAAATGTTACATTGTTCATGTATTGAATGCTTGTTACTGTATTTTTTTGTATATCATTTTGCAGTTCAAATCATGCTTAGGCTGGGGTGCCAGGGTTCAACTAATGTCTCAGGGGAGGTCCCCGGATTTCAGTAATGATTAAGTGGGGGTCCACAAAAGTAAAAAAAAAAAGGTTAAGAATCACTGGCTTAAAGAGTCAACATGTCTCCTGCAAAGCACATCATGTAACTTGCAAATGATAGATTCTTATTTTATGCTGCTAGGTGAGTGGATTAATGCTTGTAACAGAGATCCTTTTTTTATTTGCAGTTCATACATTGTAATTCCCCTAATACAGCACAGTGAGCTATGAAGGATATGTGACTACTACACCTTGTAACATCCTGTACATTGATTTACACACATATGATTATTCTCAATGTATAATTTGTGAGTGTTATCTATCTGGATATTCCAGTAGATAGCACTCTTACTGAGCTCCTGTCGTATTTTAATCTATCTTTACTGTTACATTTACACCCACAAGGTGTGAGAAAAAAACAAAAAGAAGGAAATAGAAAAAGCCATTGAATTATAGATCAGTGCCCACAAAAGCCCCCTTTTTTTTTCTTCCTTTTTTCCCCCTCTTCTATTTAGCTTTCCCCATACCAAAATGGACCCTCTTATATATATATTTTTCAAAAGCAATACTCTGCACTACTCTTAACTTGAACCCCCCCCTATGTTTATTCTTCTCTCTACTCCTCCCCAGAGAAGTTAGGAGCTCATCAGCCACCTGTACTGATCGAATGTTGTGCATAGTATTATTATGCATAACCTTCAGGGTGGCTGGAAATACTAGCTGAGCCACCGCACCAAGACTCCTAAATGCCTCCAACCTCCTCCCAAACTCCCACTGCTTATCCAACGTGGCCCTTGAGAGGTCTGATCTAACCTGGAAGTTAAACCCCTTCCCACTCAACGACTTCTGCTTTAGGGCCAAACCCAGGATAGATTCCTTCAGAGTATAAGTGCGGAAGTTCACTAATATTTTTCTTGGTTTTTCCCTTTGAGGGTTCCTCCTGAAGGGGTCTCTGTGGATACGCTGAATGTCAAGAGATAGATCCTCAACCGACTGATCCAATCTCAGGGATTCTTTTAGCAATTGGGTGATATATTGCTTAATATCTGACCCCTCACTACCTTCCGGAATATTAAGAATACGAAGGTTATTGCGTCGTGCATTATTCTCCAAAGACTCCATCCTCTCAGCCAACATCAGATCCTCCTTTTTGAGCTTATCGATATCTAGTTTGGCATCATCCAAATGCAAAGACATGATAGTCATACAATCCTCCAATCTTTCCGTTCTTGTAGCGAGGCTAACTAGTTTGCTATCTAAGGACTCGCAGTAATTCCGGATTTCAGATTGGATAGTCGACGAGGCCTCAAAGCCTTTTTTAATGTCTGCTGATAAAGATGAAAACATCGACTGGAGATATGAGGCTAAAGATGGATCGACCCCACCAGCAGAGTATGTATCTGGGGCAGAGGCTATCCTCCCTTGACCATCCTCCTGTGGTAAATCGATGCTATGTGATGACCCTGAAAACGAAGACCCAGGATTAGAAACCGTTGATAAAGGCTTCATAGCCAACTGCTTTGGGGGCGACAAGAGGGTCAGAGACCCTATGGAGCATGGGGGGTCCATTTGGTTTTGTAATAAGGTAGCCGGCGGCCTGACACTCTGTGATTCCATCAAATTTAGCCCATCATTTGCATTTTGGGGCAAAATACCGGACAAAATATTGGACGAGAGAGCAGACAGTTGACCCGAAGGACTGAGACTCATTGCAGGGGGAGTGGGACCTTGGGTGGGAACGACTAGAGGGCTACCGATATTATCCACAACATCAGCATCTTCCTCTATATTTGTATCAGTCTTTTCAACCTGGAACAGAGGCGCGTTTGTTTTAGCCGGAACAGGCCCGAAGAAATAACCGGGTCAGTACCTGTAGCTAATACAGGAGACTCAAGATAACTCTGTGACGCCATCGTGAAAGAAGTACTTTCAAATAGTTGCTGATCGGGAAGGCACAAGACTTGCGGAATAACCTTAAAATAAGACCGCAAGGACGGCGTTTTCCTAGACTCTATACTCTTAGCTGTAATCTTAACTGCCTTGATATTTTTGGCAGTCTTAGGATTTTTTTACTACTTTATTGGTAAAAGCACGTTTTGCCTTAACCTCACCCGAAAGATATGAGGAGATTTTTGTCTTTAAGAGGGACACTTGAGCGGCCTGAGCGGTCTGATTTAGTTTCGATGAGCTTTCTGGACTCAGTTGTATCTGACCTCCCTCAGTTGATTCAGCAGTCGTTCCAACAGTTTTAGTCTTTCTATTTGAAGTCCCTTTCTTCCCCCCCTGACCCCACGCTTCAAATTTTCAGGGGAGATATTAGTTTTAACGATGTCTTGCGGGGGGGGGGGGGCGGCCCAGAAACAGGGCTAATGTCAGAGACATCCAAACAAACAGGCACAGATCCCACTGTTTCCTCTGGCTGCGTCGACCTGCCAAAACACCCTTGTAATGACTCTGCTGCCTCAGAAATCTCCCCCCGAGTCTTCACACACCTCCGTAAATCTTTTGTGGGTTTAGCCCTCTCTTCCTCCCTCTCCACACTCCCCCTACCCCTCCTACCAAACTCAGATGCGATGTCTGCGTAGAATTCCTCCCTGCGAGGCCCCTGGAGAAGGCTACGAGCCTTCCTTCCAAGACGGAGCTCCAGCGCAGCCAGACTCCACAGTTGCAAGCCGAAAACGGCCTGCTTCGGGACTCGACAATCAAACGAGAGCTCTGGCCTCTCCCCCGCCGTAGCCGAGCCAAGCCTGGAGGGAGGAGCAAACGCAGCAAACACAACGGCAGCAGCTCCGCGGGAATCAGCCCGCGGATTGACAGCTCCAACAACGGTAATGGCGATGACTCGGCACCCCCCGTCACCACACATCGGACTTGAAGGTATTATTCGAAAGTAGCGTCATCTACAGGCCCACAATACAAAAGTCGTGACCTCGCATTAGACTTGCTGCCAGCGCACGAACAGGGAACTCAGACTAGAGTGCTGCGACAGCTACCTAGCTGCCGCCATGTTTAGATAAAGCAAGGGTTTCCCATGGGGAGGTCTGGGTGGGCACGAGGGGGTGGTGCAAGTAAAAATTCCTAAAAAGTCCTTTTTTTTGCCCATTGTTACCTTTTTTGGGTATGGAGAATCATGGTTTTGCAGGAGAAAGTTAGTACTGTTAGTATTGTCAGTATAGGTTTTTCTTTTTGTGGCTATGGGGCGAATACTTGGTTGGGGAGTGGAATTTGCCTGTATGGATAAGCTTAGAGTCCTTTCATGGAACATTAACGGCCTGCGCTCTAGTCCAAGAAAATGGAAGATTATGCAGTATCTCCGAGATTTTGATGCTCAAGTATTTATATATTACAAGAAACACATCTTACAGAAAAAGAGATGCTTTCTTTAGTTTAAAAAAATAGATGGGTCGATTTCTGCGTATCTACTACACAAAATTCTAATACCAGAGGGGTCGTGATTATTTTTAAAAAATCATTAAAAGCAAGGTTAGTTGATAAACCTGCTGATCCAAGTGATAGATTCTTATTTTATGCTGCTAGGTGAGTGGATTAATGCTTGTAACAGAGATCCTTTTGTTACTTGTAGTTCATACATTGTAATTCCCCTAATACAGCACAGTGAGCTATGAAGGATATGTGACTACTACACCTTGTAACATCCTGTACATTGATTTACACACATATGATTATTCTCAATGTATAATTTGTAAGTGTTATGTAAATCGCGTACGTGCTATGTAAAGTGCTCTGGCACTCTGCATTGGGATGAGTAGCACTATAAAAGAACAAAAGAAAATAGTGGTATTTAAGTTATTTGTGTAAATACTGAGACAAGCCAACACGTCTGAAATTCGTACGATGCATGCATCTCTCATATAAAGGAACTGAAGAGTCAAAACCATGCCTCTCTAAATACTTGTGAAGTGATAACATGCTGTGTGCCTTTGCTTGCCCTCCACTGCATTTGCATCAAAGTGTGGGGCTCCAGATAGCTCCCAGCCAGGATACTAAAACAAAAGGAGGCCTGATGACCAGCCAGAAATTCAAATAAAGCCACCTCGCCACCTACAAGTTGCTGCTCGGAATAAAAGCAGACAATGTACAGGCGCTGCTGAATGTGTTCCGGTGTCGGAAAATTACACCGGGACGAATTCAGCATATTTGAGTGGTGCCCAACTTCGTAGCAGGGTGGACACAGTCTACAAGCGTGTACCCTCGACTTGTCCTGCTCACAATTACACGCTATTTGCTGGCGTTATTTGTTTTAGTCCCTCAAGCAGTGGCAGCTCCTCCACTAAGGCGGAGGAGCATCACCTCACTGCTTTTCAGCAGTGTACGGAAAAATAAAATGATAACTCAATGTCATTATCATTTTATTTTTCCCTGTTGCGGGCACAGCAGCTTGGCGGGGCTGCTCTGCTGACAGAGCTGGGGAGGGAAGGAGTGTTTTTCACTCCCTAAGTGCGCATGGATGTTTGGCCGGACATCTTGAGCCGGCCAAACTTTCATGCGCACTTAGCATGTTCTCCACCCAGGCTGCATTACAGCATGGGTGAAAAACATGCCCAGGCTCCTAGTACCATCTGAGCGCCAAATCACGGCACTCAGACCAATCACAACGCTGCATTGCGGCGCTGCGATTGGCTCATGGGTGCCTGGGTGCTTCCTGTTCTGTGTTTAAGGCCGAGGAGGGACGCAACGAGGAGGACACAGCGAGGAGGCAAGTTTAATTACATTTTTTATTTACCCTGCGTCTACCTGTCACAATCCATCCCGGCCAGCACTGCCTTCAAGCATGTCTATGTCCCTCCCATGGAGCATAGTCTTTCAATCACCTGGCTGATTGGCTCCTTCTATTCTTCCAACAGTGCCCGCTTTTGAGGCACTCTTTTTCGCTCTTGTGAAGCACTCAATGAGAGCGCATATGTTGTATGTTTCTCGGCCCCATGTTTTTTATCACTCTAAAGTACTGTGTGCTTCTCTGCACCTCCTTAGGGTTGCCACTTTTCCAAGTGAAAAATACTGGACATTTGTTGTTGTTTTAGGAGTCTGCAAAAGCCTAGACATGATACTAAATAGGACTTTAACCAAAATTGAATATATTCATTTCTAACATGACTTTTCTGTGTTTGTTTACTATAATTATTAGTCGGGGATCGTTAACTCAAATACTAATTTAAAAAAATGCTTTTTAATTATATTTGCTGTTTGATTTAAGTAAAAAGAAGAGCTAAAAAATACCAGCTTGAAGTGTTTTCACTTATTTTTTCCTCCCTCACATTTTCTTCCATTGCAAGATTGCAGGCTTTTTGGGGGGGTGGGGGGAGTTGATGGTGGGGTATGAGGGGACAAGGGAGGGGAACGGAGGAGGGGGGAGAGCACTTGTCAAGAAACTCACCAGCGTGGGCTGAAGGGTAAGAAAATAAAGCCTATCAAATGGTTGGCTACATTCCAAATGGCTAAAGCTGACGCAAGTCTAGGTCAAGAGGCACCGAGACAGACATCCACAGGAGAAAGGCTGTTGGTATTGCAGAGCAGTGCAACGGACCACCAGGAAGATTACCAACAGAGAAGTATGAGGAATAAGCAAAGGAATGGCTAGCGTGAACAACCCCCAGAGCAGCGATTGAGCAGCACATACACATACACTCACAAAGGAGCTGCGATTGATCAGAGCAGGCGCTCGACACATACAGAAGGCATCGTACCTGGAAGAGCAGCTTGAAGGTGCAGTAGAATACCACTGCATCTAGAGGACACACCATTTACCAGAAAACATCCTCTGCCACAGCTAGCACCGAAGTCTCCACTGCACATCTCGGTCTTGGGAAGTGGAGCCCTCCCTGCTACACACAGCATGATATCGGAAATGTAAGGGCGGACAATGCAGGATTAAACACGCAGAGATCGTAAAACCCGCCTTCCACGGCCAACGAGCAATGCACCAAGGCCTTGCAAAGAACTGCAGAAGAGGAGGCTTTGGGAGCAGGGCCCACTGAGCCTCTCGCTCTGCATTGAAGCAGAGCCAAGGACCAAGGAAGAGAGGCCAACTCCCAGTGGGAGCTGTCATGGAGGATGTACTGCAAGTTATAGAGCTGGTCACAACAACAGAAGGTATTCACAGCCACAACTCCTTCATAAAGCAAGTGCTGGGGGATGACACCCTGTGGATTCAGGGCAGGAACAAACCACAACATTCTATGGAGAGTCAAAAACAGGGTATTGGCGGCACATAAAGATAATCAGAAGAAGAGAGAGTGCACCCATTACAGCAAAGACAAGAACGGAAGGCCCTCAGCTTAAGAAAGAGAGCATGCGCCCAGCGTCCTAAGACAGCATGGCAGTACCACAAGCTGTTGTCAGTGAACGGTGAGCAAGCAAAGAGGTATTGTGTGTTGGGGGTGGTGTGGAATGGAAGGTCTTAAGAGGGGGAAGGTTGCTACAACAGTCGGTCTTGGGATGCTTAACAAGAACACAAGGGAGTGACAAAGGAGACTGGGGTAGCCACATTGTGGCTGGGCTGCACATGCTAGGTCCACCAAGGCCATAAGAGGGCGGTCAAATGGTAGCAGGAAAGCCTAGAATCTGCAACGCTAAACCCCTAGACAGTAGCTCACTCAATGTGAGCCTGAAATGACTGCCAGTTTCTGCTGGCTGTGAACGAGGATATTGACCTATGGGCCCTGATGTCAATGATTGCAATAAACTGTGGCCTGTTAATTCCAAGCATGCTCCCAATCAAGCCTCTTTCATTCCTCCCCAAGAAAAAGCAATTAATAACACAGGCAGGTGTGCAGTAACCACATGCCTAATACTCACGACTGAGACACAGAGAAAGCCACAGACGCGAACATGAAGTTGATAAGTCTCAGGAACTGGCACTGCACAGGGTCTGAAGCTACATCTGCAGCAGGAACCAAGACCGTTTTTCTAGAGTTGAATTCATCACTCAAGAGGGTGGAAAGAAATCCATTTTCATGAGCCATCAGGTACGGTTATCAGATGACTGTCACCCAGATCACTATTTTGCACCCCGTGGCTTACTCTTAATCATATGCTGCATTCTATGAGTTGTAGTCTTGCCTCGTTTAAACGGAACAAAGTGAACTGAAATGACTTTATAACATCTGTAAAAGGAAAGCTCAGAACAAAGTGTCTTTGATGACATTCAAATGTGAAAAAAGTTGTGATCTCTCCAAACATTAAGAATTAGGTTTAGGAAAATGACTGAAACGAAAATTTAACTGGTGAAGTATTAAAGGCGTTCAGGTCTTCTTCTGTAGGTTAATATGTAAATGTGCACCATGAACTACGCAATGTGAACCTGGCATATGATTTTTAAAAAATAATTTATGCATTAGAAAGGTGTAACACATATTCTGTGTTTAATACATATTTTGGGGCATATCTAGATGAGCCTTTAGTGACCACAGCCTATTGCAGTTGCAGGCGGTAAAGGAACGCACACCAGCAGGTTGTGGTCATGGACCTACCATCTCAATGCTCTGAGTGGAGCAGGACTGATTTGGACTGACCAGCTATAGGCTACATCGATTTCAAGCACAACATTGAACAGGAACAAACAATACATGCAGCGTACCTAAAGTTTCAGAAGTAGTTAGCTATGAACCATTCTATGGCCGCTCTGTTGAAAAAAACTTTCCGGAGGGAGAGCCAGTCCAATGTCCAACAGCCCAAATCCAGAATGGCTTTAATTAATTGCACCCTCCAGGATGAAGTGAGAGGATTCCCTGGCACTTTACATTTCGTTGGGCTACAAGAAGCTAGGGCGTCTGGCCAGTAAGGGTGACCACCATATAAGAAAGTCAGGGCTTTAGGGTGCAGCTGCTCATAACCATAATAGGTGCTCAATAAGGATCAAGAAACAGTACGAAACCCTGAGGTCTAATAATACAAAAAACTATTCAAAAAGAACGGTGAAGTGTAGACACAGACTAAGCCCGAAGGATACTTCCTGGGGCAATCCCTTTTTAGGACTTAATCCCTCACTCACCAGAAGGTGACATGCTCCATCATTTGGGATTCTCCTCCCAGAGGAAAAACCTAGTTCCTCTGGGGGCTACAACCCCCTCTCTGAGAGGGAGGAGCTCAGGAATGTTTTGAAGGAGGATAGACTAAATCCACAAATGATGAGCTAATAGTGTGAGTGAGGAGTGCAGTGCTGATCAGAAAACATTTAAGTGAAAAGGGTGTAATAAAACGAGTTCAAGGACGGCAAATACAGAAACAAGGTAGTCATTAACAGCCGTACATGACCAGGATTAAAATAGTGTATGCCACTAGTCCAAAGGTCATAGACTGTGGTGAATTACTAACAAATATTGGTCGACATGTTTCAGCCACAACGCCTACCAGGAGGCTAGGCTTTCTTCAGGACCATTCAAGCTACTGCCGAAACAATCGTGTGGAAACCACACACAAAGGATACAGAAGACACATGAAATCACATGGCATGTGTCCGTCACTGGTGTGTTACACCTTCACCCGTCAAGACTGGGTGAGTCACCAACCTCCGCCTGGCAACCGCTCAGGAAAGCTTTGAACCTTTTTTGTGATTGCTCAATAAGAATCACCTGTACTTCTCTCAGAACTCTCCCTACTGAAAATAAAGCCCAACCGAGAGCCTGCTTTCACTACCATACCATACGGAGATGAGCTGTTTCTCTGAGATTGAAATCTTTCGTCACCCTCTAACTGTAACTCAGAGCCTGACATAGCTTTGCATGTGGTTTCTTTCAAAGAGACTTTGGTGAACAAGCCAAAAATACGAAGTAGTGCATTTAGAACTGTGGAACAGCCAACTTCTATAATAGATCTTATGTATTTTCGAACATGGGGGGGGTCTAAACATAGTACAGCATGGCCTTCCTTGTGATGACGAATAGCCTAGTAGATAACTAATACGACAGCAAGAACAAGACGAGCTCTCATCTATACCTAATATGACTGGCAGATATACGGATGCAATGACAGCTGTCCCAGTAGATTGTGGATTATGTGTTACATTATCTCTACATTTTGTTATGTTCTGAACAATTGTGTCACTGCAGGAGTGGCTCCACTCCGGTGTGACTAGTAGGCTTGTACTCTATAAGATTGCGGTAGGTGAGTGCACTAGTTGTGCATGCTCATTTGAGTTTTTTCCCCGTGTATGCAAAGTGAGCTGTGATTCCAAGAGTGGCCACGAGTTGTGAAATACTGTGCCAAGGGGACAATTTTACATTTAGACAACAAAGAAGTTAACAAAATTAAGATACTGGATGTATACGATGGATAAATTAATGATCCTTATTCTGTTTGTTTATTCACAGGCAAAAAACTGTTAGACAGTAGTGGTAAGACTTCATCTCACCTGCATGTCCAGATTAGTACTTAAGGACAGGCAGTGATGGTACCTTATTTGCCCTGATGAAGACCTGTTGTAAGGGGTTTTATTGCAGCCAAAAGATGTTGGCAAATTACAAATAGAGAGGATGTACGAGACATAAGCTCACTGTAGCATCCCGTTTTGTTTTTAACCCAGCCTGGGTACACACTGAATATAGGGAATACCTAGGTTTACACGGAGGTTGTTTTATACTATTGCCTGTACCCCTTGTATGACGAGAAACCATTTATCCCTCCCTCTTTCACTACGAGGTTGAGACCATCAGGTTAGTATTGTCTTAACGTGGTGGGGCAGACAGGCAAACGATGAAGGATGCCAAAAATAGGTAGGTGAGGCCTTTCCATCCATATCTCTTCTGCTTTCCCAGGAATCACACCAATGTTCAAGTGTGACATCGGAATAAAAGGAATTGTATTTGTGTGGTTTTTAGCCTGCCATCACTACCATAAACAGAGATAAGCTGTTTCTTAGAGACACAAACTATTGAAATCTTTGGGAACCCTCTAACTGTTGTGCAGAGACTGACATAGCTTGTGTGGGGTTTCTTCCAAAGCAACTAAGGATTTACAGCTTCATAGGGAACCAAGCCTTGGGTGGACAAGCTAAAGAAACCGCTTGAACACAAATTCCTTTATTTTTCAGGGAGTGTACGAGTTGGGAGAGGTAATAGAGCCGTCTGTGCTCCTTATGCTTTTACAAGAATTGGGGGGGAAAAATCTCCTTATTGGACGCATATCTTCAAGCTTGCAGGCACCAGCACACTACTGCTCCTAGGCGCCTGTATTTCTTCCTGTGTGAAATGTGCACACCTACATTTTTACGGATGGGCTGAATATTATGAAGAACTTGATTTACTCTGCTTCTTCTGAATTGGCCCCTCGTTCATCGGTCTAGTGGCATCCCCCTTTCTCATAATTCTTCTGTACAGTGGAAGAGTTGAATCCAACCACTGAGGAGAAAGTTAATTATTAACAAGCCTTGTATAATTGGACTCCGATAGGATGCAACACTTAACTCTAATCCATTTACTACAGGTGGAGTTTGGTTTCATTCTACGATCCACATCCTAACGTTTATTCGGACTCCACCATTGCAACCATGTCGCTGGAGCAACAGACGGTACTCCCACATCATCTGAAAGGGGAACTCTACAGAGACAAAACAAATATATAAAAGAACCATTGTTGCCCCTTTTAAAAACATTGGATATGGTTGACCGTTTTCTTTTACAAATTGAGAGTAAAAGGGGTGCAGAGGAGGAGCAAAAAAAAAAAACAGTCCAACACTAAAGGCAACATCCAAAGCCAATAATGAATAATAATTAAAATTGTCTGAACTACCTGCCGCAAATGATTCCTCAACCAGTTTGGTTACAAACGTGTCAATTATGGAATAACATTTCCAAAGGTAACAAAAAAACAAAAAACTCAATGTAATAAACATGCCCTACCCATACATTTAAACTAAAGGAGAAAAAAAATTCTATAGCAAAACTGATCTTTTATTACTTCCAATAGACGTGCCTTTGCTCAGGATTAGCACTTGCTGGGCCTGAATGAAGAAAGTTAGCTTGGTAGATGTATGCCGTTTCTCTCTGGTGATGTGCCAGTTTTCCAATATATATTCAAGCACTTTAGCTAAGGGATTGGGAAGAAAACAAGTTACTTACCTGTAATTTAGGTTCTCCAGTATTGGAAACTTTAATAGATTCCCATGCTTGGATCATTCCCCATTGTCGAGATGGGAGCCCCCAGTATACATAAAATAGCAATAGAATTCATTACAAAAGAAGAAACCAGGCCTAGGCCCAGTCTCGTTTTGTAATATATCCACCTCCTTTTGTAAAAGAGACCAAATAAAATGAACAACCAATCAGAACAGCCTCACCCTCTAGAACCTTCCTGAGAGAACCTCAGACCATCAGATTTCTGTAGCTGTAGTATAAAAGCATAACTTAATCTGCTGAAGGCTGAGCTTTCCCAGGGTAGGAGGGTGAGTCGCATGGGTATCTATGAAAGTTTCCAATACCGGAGAACCAAAGTTACAGGTAAGTAACTTATTTTCTTACTCTAGTATTGGAACGTTCATAGATTCCCATGCTTGAATCAGAGTAGCTAGCAGTAAAGAGCACATTTTTTAACCTGGATTCCTTAATCATTCATTAATAATCATCACGATCAAAGTCAATAGAAAATTAAACACATTTGTAAACATAAGGAAGAAACAAGCAGATGAACTTCAAAAATGTGCAAAGAGCATAAGCAGAAAAACGGAAGGAGGGTAGAAAGGGAACGCTCACCATTCAAAGTAAGAGGTTCCTCAGGACTGCCTGGCCCACTGCTGTGTCACTCTGCGTTGAAGAATCCAGGCAGCAATGTCTTGTAAATGTACAAGTACTGCTCCAGGTTGCTGCTCTGCAGATCTCCCGGACAGTAACTCCGGCAAAGAGGGCTGTCGAAGAAGATATCGCCCTCGTGGAGTGAGCACGGACCAGACCTTCAAGGGGCTTGCCCGCTGCTCTGTGACAATGCTGGATAGTGCCGGAAATCCAATGAGCAATCCCATGCTTGGAAATGGGAAAACCCTTACGAGGGGCACTGAAAGAAACAAATAGTTGAGGAGACTTCCTGAAGTCCTTAGTACGTTGAAGGTAGAATTTTAAGCACCTTTGAATGTCCAGTGAGTGTAGTGCTTTTTCAGCCGGAGTAGTAGGTTGAGGGAAAAAGGTTTGGATTATGACCGGCTCATTCAAATGAAAGTCTGAAGGCACTTTCGGTATGATTCTTGGGTTGGTACGAGGTATCACTGTCCCCTTTTTGAATTGGAGAAAAGGTTCCTGAATGGTGAGAGCCTGTAATTCACCTACTCTCCTAGCTGAAGTCAAGGCTAGCAGAAGAGCCACCTTCCAGAAGAGGAATTTCAAACCCGCCCGATGGAAAGGTTCAAAGGGATGCTTCATGAGTTGGGTGAGAACCAGGTTAAGGTGCCAAAGAGGAGGCGGAGGCTGGACTGAAGTGAAAACTCTGAAAAGGCCCTTGGGAAACTGCTCAATTATCATTGCCGACCAGAGGGAACGACCAGATGATGTGTGTCTGAAGCGAGAGATGGCGGCAAGATGAACTTTAATGAAAGAATGTAAGGAAGAACTTCATACGGTGCAGACGAGGATGAAAACCCTCTTGCTGTCATCAACGGCAGAAATGCTTCCACTTCAACCGGTATGTCTTGTTGGTACTTGGGGCTCGTGCCTGAGAAAGTACATCTCTACATTCTGCCGAAGGGGTCAAACCAAGAAATTCTCGGTGCTCAGGAGCCATGCCGATACCTGCAGGGATCGAGGATCCGGGTGCCAGACTTGGCCCTGGGACATTTTCAGCAGTGACAGAATCGGCTGCAAAGGAAGTGGACGGTCCAGGGAGAGGAGATGTAGCTCTGTGAACCAAAATTGGCAGGGCCACGCACGAGCTGTCAAAACTATCTTGCAAGGTTCCGCCTTGAGCTTCCTGAGAAGTCTGGGGATCAGCGGAATGGGTGGAAAAGCGTAAACAAAGGCGCCTGACCAGGCCATCGATAGTGCATTCCCCAATGAACCCGGATGGTGAAGCGTCTGTAGTTATTATCTGAGGAGCTGAGGTGATCCTGAAGGAGAGGCCCTGAGAAATGTTTCCCTCGTTTGTCCACCATGATGCGGCGTCCCTCATGGACACGGTAACGGAGATCTAGTCTTCGAAGGACCCGTCGACCTGGCGCCACAGCAAGTCCAGCTCCTCCTGGAGAGGGCGCATCCACAACCTGTAGTGAGGAATCAGAGGAATGCAGGAAGAAATGGACCCTAGGAGGGACTTGTGGAGGCGAACTGAAAGTGACTGCCTTCTTAACAGTAGACGGGCTATGGCCATCAGCTTCTCTTGCCTCTCCAGGGTCGGAAAGGCTTTGTTGAGGGACGTGTCCAGAATGGCTCCCAGGAATCGGGCTGTTCTGGATGGACACAGAGTCGACTTTTCCGTGTTGAGAGTAAGACCGAGATTGTCGAAAAGGAGTGTGCACGCCGCGACCGATTCCTCTGCCGCGTGCTTAGAAGAGGCCTTCAGCAACCAGTCGTCCAGCTAAGGGAAAACCCGATGCCGCTGATTTCGCAGAAAAGCTGCCACGGGAGCTAGTACTTTTGGAAAGATCCACGGAGCAGATCGGAGTCCAAAAAGCAGGACCTTGAACTGAAAATGGCTCTCGGCTACGTTGAAGCGAAGGAACTTCCTGTGGGCTGGAAGGATGGGTACATAAAAGTATGGGCCCTCTAGATCCAATGTGGCCATTTAATCTCCTGAGTTGAGAAGACTAAGGATGTCCTGCAGAGAAACCATTCGAAATGATTGTTTGATGAGATCGGTGTTGAGCTCCCTCAGATCTTAGAATAGGGCGCCACTTTTCTAAGGTCTTCGGAACAAGGAAGAACCGGGAGTAAAAATCCTCTCCCTGCAGAGAGAAAGGAACCAGCTATATCGCCCCTTTCTGGAGCATTTGATGGACTTCCAAGCGTTGAAGGCGAAGATGTTTGGACACGGTGGCGCAAGGGGGCTTGGAAGGTGGGGCATGGACAAATTCCAGATTATGGCCGCATTGAAATATGTGCAGAACCCAACGATCCAATGTTATTTGCTGCAAATTGTGGAAGTAATTTGAGATTCTGCCTCCCACTGGTGTTACAGGAGGAGAAGGGACAGTAGTAAAAGCCAGCAAGCTGCTACTGACGCTTAGAGGAGTGCTTACCCTGGCGTCCTCGTCTTCCTCGGTTAGATCTAGAGAAAGAGGATGATTGATTTTGCCGTAGATTATAATTCGGACGGTAAGATTGAGAGTTTGATCCATATGACGAATACCGTTGTTGCTGGTATCCTCCTCTGTAGGAAGCATTGCCTCTAGCCCCTCGGAAGGGGACCCTGCGGTATTGCAGAGTCCCTAATGATTTTGCGGTCTCCGTGTCTTTTTTAATGTCTTGGAGTGCATCATCGATATGCTTCCCAAAGAGAGCCTCCCCATCAAAGGGAAGATCCAAGATTTTGTTTTGGACCTCAGGACGAAACCATGTAGCTAGCAGCCAGCCTTGACGGCGAAGGATAGCAGCTCCCGCAAGGGAGTGGAACGCAGTCGTTGCAATGTCCATTGCACAGGCAATGACTTCACAAGAAGTTCTCTCCCTCTTGAAGAAGCATCTTCGCCTCCACTTTCGCATCCTCCGGCAATTGATCCAGATAGGGTGAAAGGTCGCACCACATCTGGCGATTGTAACGGCCAAGTATTGCTAAGGCGTTTGCAGCCCTGACCAACAGGCTGGACATGGAGGAAAACCTTTTGCCGGCGTTATGGAGACGTCTGCCCTCTTTATGTGGAGGTGTCGTGAAGAGAGCGGTCCGGTTTAGGCTGACTGACCAGGCAGGCCAGGCTATCCTCAGGAGCCTTATATTTCTTTTCCAGGCGAGGCAGTACCGGAATAACCGTTGCTGGTTCCTAATCACTTTTAAACCCTCTTCCCAGACGTGACCAACTATAGGAATGGTCCGAACTGATTTTTTGTAAGGCTCCTTGAAGTCGTAAAGGAAGCATTCAGACTGCACTGTGGGTATGGGCTGCTCATCTCTTAGCAGCCCTTTCCATCAAATTATGGAAACCCCTTATGTCTCCAGGGGGAGAATTCACAGGCGCCGGTTAAGGTGAAGCTGGATCAGGAATATGAGTCATCCCACTCTCTGTCTGGATCTGGAATAGTGACATTGCCTTGGTCCTCATCAGAGGAATCATCCTGGATGACAGCCGATTGGTGGCACATCTGGGGCCATAGAAGGTGATGGAGGCGGTGGCAATTGAGGAGTAGAAGGTAGTGTAGGAGGAACAGCTGTAACTAGTACCTCAACCGGAGTCGGAGATTGAGTTGGGAATCTCTGTCTATAGTCCACAAGCATAAATTGTAAGTCTGTTAGTAGGGAGGAAGGCATAGAGACCATCTGCTGATGGTAGACCTCTTGATAACCCAAGGGAGGATCATACTGCTGCTCCTCCAAGTATTCTCCTTCAGAGTTTGTGCCCTGGCACTTCACGTGCAATTGAGAAGTGCTATCCGCAAACCCATAAGGTCCATCATCCTCCTCAGATCCCTCTTCTTCGAGAAGTGCAGGAGGTAGAGGCGTCACTCTCCTGGAGGAAGTCACCTCTGGGGTAATCTGGCGCTTCCTGATGGTAATAGCAATTTTTGCCCGTCGTCGATGAGGTCGTCAACGGGGCCGTCAACGATGATGTATGAGTCGTCGACAAAGACATGGATGCCATCGAAGGCGCCGTCGTCGAGATAGTCGTCACCACCGCAGCAGATGCTGCCGTCATCGACGTGGTTACCGTTGTCGACACCATCGTCGACGACAGTCACCATCAGCGTCAAAGCCGTCCACGCTGAACCCTGCAGCGTATGCGACGGAGTCGAGGAAATCACAGTCGACAAGCCTGTCGACGGAGCCAGAACTGAAGGAGACGAGGACTCTGACTGTACCTTTGAAGTCTTCGTCGACGGAGTCGTTGACAACGTCGTCAAGTGAATTTTCTTCACAGACTTACCATCAGAAGAGAGAGATGAGAGCTTTTTGAAGGCTTTTAGCACCGCTGGAGGAACTGAGCTGGACTTCCTCTCTGATGTCACTCCTGCTGTCAGTCCTTCCCTCTCCTTTACAGCTCGGTGAGGAGATTTGCTAGGACTAGATCTTTCAGACCTATGAGAGGTCTTTTTCAAGGCTTTACTGGGACAGTCTTCCAAAGGTGAAGGATAAGACCTACCCCTCTTCACAGACCTCCTTGAAGATGTAGCAAAGGAGGCCTCCTCACTATCACTGGAGACTGGTTCCTTCCTTGACTTGAGCTTCTAGAGCCAGGTCAAGAGACACCCCTCACGGTCTCGCAAGGTCTTAGTTGAAAAAGTGCAGCATAACTTACAACAGTCTGCTGCCTTATGGTCTGGGTACAGACAGTAAATACAATCCTTGTGCTTATCCTCCACATAAAGTCACTTCTTAGCCCAGGTTGCACATGCTTTAAAGGGGGCTTTTTTCTCTTTATAGGACATCTTGACACAAAGTCCAAGCAGGTCATGTAGAAAAACAGGTGAAAAAAAACTGTAGGAATAAGGTTGATAGAAAAAAACTGAGCAGCCGTGCGGTAGAAAAATCTGAGGGTCTGAGATTCTCTCAGGAAGGTTCTAGAGGGTGAGGCTGTTCGGATTGGTTGTTCATTTTATTTGGTCTCTTTAATAAAAAGAGGTGGATGTGTTACAAAAAGAGAATGGGCGTAGGCCTTGTTTCTTCTTTTGCAATGGTTTCTATTGCTATTTTATGTATACCGGGGACTCCCGTCTTGACAACGGGGAATGATTCAAGCATGGGAATCTATGAAAGTTCCAATACTGGAGTAAACGTAACTTTTAGCATAAGTTGTTCCCTGTTTTTTTTGTCATTTATCTATGCCTGCTTGATGGCGATTCAACTGTATCTGAACTTCAAGTGTTCTCGCTTCAAGCTGTTTTACAGTCTACTTCTATGTTCGCTCTACAGTTATCAAGACACATACATCTCCATGAGCTCATCGGTCAATGAGTATTCACCACAGGAACGTCACCAATGCACCCACTACAAAGGTGACCTCACAGTGCTGTGTTAACTTCCTGCTTGCCTTTTTGTTTCACCCCTTCACCAGGCTCTCCTCAATGTGTCCATTTTCAGGGTTAAGCCTAAGCTGTATGGTTGGAAAAGAGAGAGAGTGAGCTTACAGAGGTTTAAAAGCCTGCCCATTGCTTACCAGAGGTTGTCTTGCATGTCACTCATTTGTTTGATACTTATTAAATGGCTTGTCTTCATCTTCATGTGTTTGTCCCTCTACTGGCAGCCTCTTTGCAGTCCTTTTATTGGCAGACTTGTACCCTTCCACTGCTCACATTTAATGAACTACTTTTTATTTTTCTCATTCAGCACTTAGTGAGTGTGCACGTTTTCTATTTCTCACCCCTGTACACTGCTCCACACTTCATATACTATTCACACATACATGCATGTTGTGTTGCTCTCAATACCCATAGGTTGTCTGTAAAAGCACAGCAACAGGAATATTTTTGCTTCAGTATAGCTGAAAAACAGACTTATAGGGTTGTTTTCGGTTTATCTCCTGCAATCCACATATTGTATGAAAGCACAAGCTCTGGCGTACAAGGGCTGCTATGGCACTGGGGGAATGGCCATCTGCTGCCCTGACCAAGCTGATGTTTAAGGGAGAAGGTTTACTTAACATGACACTGCTCCTAGAAGCTCAAACATCTGCCCCATTGTAGTGAAGGCAGCGATTTAGATGCAAACATTGCTATGTTAGCATAAGCGCGTTAGATGTTAGAAAGCCATCTTGCCACTTTTGCTGCTTTTGCACATGACACTGCCGAGACATATTATTTGAAAACTACTTGCTTGCCTTTTCTTCACAGGAGAACTGTCTGTTGTTCACATCCCTAGACGTGCACTGCGACCTTTGTCTGAACATTGTGTGCAAAACACTCTGAGTCGCCAGACAATGTATGTTTTTGAGTCCAGGTTGATCGGCCAACTCTCTAGCCATAATATGCATACAGCTGCAAATACCTGAATGTCGAGAGCCTTTAATATTACAGTTTGCATGCGTTAGAAACACATTCTGGAGAAGAACATTTCCAGGCGCAGAGCAAAGCTGATCCTGTGATGTGATTCACCTAAGCTGATCTTTACGGTGTGGGGTTCCCCATTCAAGCCTAGAGACCTTCTATTAGTATAATAATACTAGCTAAGGGAAGGTGGCTGTATTCCACTGTCATTTTTAATATGATTTCTCCCTTCATTTTCTATGGTATTGTAACAATGCTGATGGTTTTAATTATAATCATTTGTGTGCTTATGTTAGCCAAAGTACTGCATCTTAGGACACGTAGTTTATAAAATTAACCTTTTAAACTTTACTGTGTCTCTGATTACTCTTGTTGTGGACTGATATGAGAATAATAACGAACAGGTATTTCGGATTCCCACCATTCCTGAGAGTACTCCAAGTCGCTTGTTCTGGGTTGTCTATACATTGGGACCTCCGAGAGAATACGGATAACGAATGGGACACTGATGCTGGTCGATAGGGGTTCTGGGTACTGAGGTGAGTTTTTTGGTACACAACAATTCACTGAGGTCCTGGTTTCCTGCGCATAGCTCTGTGCATGAGCAGAATCCCTGCAACATGGCGCACCTAACGTTTGGTCTTTTGATTTGAAATGCCTTAGTAGTGCTTATATTAGTCCACAACACCCTCACTCTTGTTTCCGGATAGCGGGAGTGACGGATTTCACCTACCTGTTGGTAACCTAATAGGTTCATACAAGCTTGTAAATTAAAAAGGTGTTTTATATTTCTGAACCCTTGTGCTACTGTAAAATCCATTGTTGTTCTTCTCTGTGTCCTTATGGCGGTCGAAATTGCAGCACATAGTCATATACCTTTGCGGCGTCATTTGACGCAGTATGGGTTACCGGACGATGGGATGGCTGTAATTTTTGTGGTGATTGCGGACGCGTCCCACCCTTACGAGTTGTTTTACTCTTGGGTGACGCTGCCGGGAGTAAATGCGGATGATAAGACGTTTCACTCGTATACTCACACACGGGTCCCAGCAAATTATACTCCATACAGGATGCTGGAGATTCCCCTTTCAGCCTGGCAGCATAGCATTTGGTTTAATGGCGTCCTTCCCCATGCGGTTGCACCGGCTAGACTCGGCCCTTTGTCGATTCCAGGGGCCACATGGCCGGATTCACACCTCACCCCCGCTATTTAACTATTGCGGTGGATGAATTGCGTACACTCCATACAGGCCTCATTACAGTATATAGGGCTTTAGTGCAATACGTTTCGTGCAATGTGCAGGTGGGGGCACCTGCTGTTGCGGGTCAACCAGCTGGTCAGCCTGCGGTTATTAGCCCCGACATAGTTAATTCGGTGATGGGCAAGCGTCCCCAGAATAAGGACGATTTGCCTTATTGGCTTACCGAGAAATTTGACCAACTGGCAGCAGTGTTTCCACACTCTACATCTGTGGAGAAACACAGAATCCGCACCATTAGTTTGCCGAAAGACTTAGTCCCAGAAGTGTCCGATTGTGACAACTGGGGTAAGGTTTTTGCCGCGGTCTACTCAAAGTGCTTTGGCACTCCGTCTATGGCTGTGCTTCCCTCCGTCATTAAACGTGTTCAAGGTAACTACGGTCCGGAGGCGGCTGTAGAGTTGGGAATGCGGCTTGTCGGAGTATTCAACGTAGTTGCCTCTCTCGTCCTTGGTAATCTCAAGGGAGATGCGGTACAATTCCAAGTGGCTAATGGCTTAGCCCGCGTCGATGAGCTCGATAAGCCCAAAGAGTTGCCTAAAATTATTGCGGAGGCGTATAGAACAATTGACCGCAGTAGTTTAGGGGTTAAACCAACTATAGTCATTCCTGACTTGATACAACAAACTAAGGTGAGCTCGTCTGTTAAAGACGATTGTCCAACTTTTCCAAAGCAAAATTGGCGAACAAAGAAACGGGGAAAGCAGCAACAGAAACAGTGGTCTCGTCCTGCGTCTCCCGTACAGCCGACTAGTGAACGCACATACGATTTGCGCGATCGCACTAGTATTAAGTCACCTGATAGATTTCAGGTCACTGAACAACGTTCTCCTCGTTCTTCACAGGAAACATCGGCCTCGCAGTCCGGTGGCGGAGAACGTGGCAAAGGTTGGGGTGCCCAACAAGGACGTGAGCAACCCAGTCAGGCTGACGGTACAGGCAAGCAAGACGAGTTTGCACGTCAACGTCCCCCGTTTCAGAAGAAGAAGTTTGCTGCTCTAACAGCGAGGTATGCCACAGATAGTGCCCATGTCAGGTACCGAAGCTGCGTCCGCACTAACGCTGCTCGACAGCGCAGCGGAGGTTACAGTAGTGCGGCAAGCACTACGTCCATTTCTGGTGGCGACAGCAACTGACATGTTCATTACTGTAGAAACTGCGGACACTAGAGTGGCTCCCCCTGACAGACTATATGACATCGTCCTCTTAATTGAAGGTGACATGCAACGCACAAAACAAGGGATTTTTTGGGATAATCAGACCTCTTCCTATGACATTCTCTTGGCAGAGGCAGACTGGCCCCTGACTTTCATTTTAGATGCTCCTAGAGGGGAGGAGGTAATCCTCCCGTCCTTTGCGCACACAGTGCCAAGGGAGCACACTGAAAGGTTTGCCGAAGAGTGGGCTCAGGTGCTTGCACCGGCTTTGTATCGTACTCGGGTAGGCTGGGATAAATTGTACCCCAGCCATGAGATTCCCTTGCGGTCTATGCCTCAACCACAACCCCAATATCCCATGCGTTGCGAAGCTAGATCTCACGTCGCGGATATCCTTGAGCAATTGGAATATCAGGGAGTTATTGAAACATGTGTGTCACCAATAAATAATCCTTTATTCACTGTAACGAAGCCTGATGGGTCGTACCGCCTAGTTTTGGATTACCGGCATTTAAACGCTCATTGCCGGACGTGCGCGGTACAGAATACCGACAGTTCTGCCCTCGTTGATAGTCTTGAGCGTAAAAGGTTTAAAACCACACTTGACATATCCAATGGCTTTTACAGCCATAACCTGTCCTATTAGTAGTCAGTGGACAGCGTTTACTTCTGGCGGCAAGCAAAAACAATTTAAAAGATTGGCCATGGGCTATAAAAACAGCCCTGGCGCCTTTGCCGCACGTGTAGTCTCTCTGTTAGAGAGCATTGACCCAGATGCTTACTCGTATGTTGATGATATCTATCTCACAGACGAGTTGTGGCCGCATCTGTGTCGCGTTGATCGCATCATTGTTATGTTTGCAGACTACGGTTACAAATTAAATTTTGCAAAGTCTCACATTGCAGAGTATACAGTGTTGCTTTTGGGCTACAATGAAGGTCGAGGGTTAGCTCCTCACTTTCTGGAGAAGTGCGCATGTCTGCGTGCTCCAACACTGAAAAAATTACAATCTTTGCTGGGCTTTCTGAATTTCGGTTGTACGTACATTCCCGATTATGCCCAGCGTATCAAGCCGCTATATGACTTGGTACAACCAACTTTTTCCAAATCGAGCTGGCTGCCAGAACATTCAGCTATTTTGCAGTCATTGCAGGCTGATCTTCTTGCTTCAAAATACTTGCTGACACGGGATAACCACACAAACCTGGTAATAAAAATTGTGCAAGGCGCAGTGGATTTCATGTACGTAACATTCAATGAGGGCGACACCGTCCCCATTGCATACAAATCACACCTGTACACTTCGGCTGAACTGCGCTTTTCCTCTGTCGAAAAAGTTTTGACTGCGGTGCAGATGGCGATTCTTAAAGAACGAGCGCTGTCGCAAGGAAAACGCATGTTGGTGGTCACACCGTATCCTGCACTAGAGGCAGTGACGAAAGCCAGTGTACCCAATTCAAAAGCTTTGCATCCACGTTGGATACAATGGGCCACTTCTCTGACATCGCCAGATGTCACTTATATCTTTGATGCCTCATTACAGACGCAGAAGTACTTGCAATATGAATTCGTTCATCCGGCTCCTCTGTCTTTGCGCTCGCTCGAAGATTACCATTGTGTCATTTATACTGACGGTTCGGCGCAACCGGCAACGGGATCGAAGCATGCCTATTCAGCAGTTTGGTGAATTCCAATCTGATGTCGTGCATACGCAGTCATTGGGTGATTGTACCGCACAGTTAGCGGAGCTCGGTGCTCTGGTGCTTGCACTGGAGTTTGCTGATCCTCGAGTCACTACTCTTATAGTGACTCGTTTTACTGTGTTCAGTCTTTTAACAACAACCTCTTCTTTTGGTCTCAAAATGAATATCGTGATTCCAAAGGAAGCACAATTAAGCATATAATGCTTTGGGTTTGAGTGGCATAACTTAAAGACCATCTGCCTCTCGTGAATGTAATTCACACTCTTGGGCACCAGCGAGTTGGTGTCCACGCTGTCGGTAACAGCTTAGCTGACGAAGCAGCGAAAACAGCAGTGGCGACATATCTAGTAGCAGCAGTTACAAGATCCAAAAGTAAGATCGATGATGACATTTTGGCACCTATCACTGCAACAGAGAAGGGAAGAAATTAGAGAGGTTTCCCTTCTCATTACCATTATCACTTAAGTCCTGATAACGTCCCATTAGTGAGAATTAACGACGTTGGTGACAGATTGATTCCCAACGTGGACTGCAGACCATCGTTGATATCAGCGGCTCACGAGAGCATGGCGTCTGCCCATGCCGGCGTTGCAGCAACTGTTTCTCTGTTACAACAACGTTACTGGTGGCGCGGGTTATATAAACAGGCTCGCACTTATGTTCTTGATTGTGACATTTGCCAGCAGATTAAACCTTCAACTGCTGCGCGTCCATTCTCCTCTGATACTGCGTACAAGTATATCTTAGTTGCGTGTGGTACCTTTCATTCTGATCAGGGCCCTGCGTTCGCCTCCAAGGCGTACAAAGAAGCCATGAAAAATGTGGGGGTCCAAATCAAATTTTCTTCTCCTTACCGACCTGAGGGTAATAGTGTAGTGGAGCGGATGAACCGTGACTTAAAGCAATCCTTGACACCTAGGGTTTTAGGCACTGGCCGGAACTGGTTAGCCCATTTGTATAACGTCCAACGTGCACTTAATAATCTCCCTAGAAGGTCTCTGGGTGGGCGGACCCCATACATGATGCTCTTTGGCATAAAAATGTTTGTCCCGGACCTTGATGGTCTAGACATGACGGCGTCTGCCACACCCTTTGACGTAGATCACTGTGCTGTGTTACAGAGTCTACAAGAGACTAGAGATAGTCTCGCGAAGGAACACTTGCCCTCCACATCTGTTGCTGCGCTTCAGATTCCGGTAGTCGGCTGGCTACCTCGAGTTGGTGACCTGGTCCGTGAGAAGGTGGAGAACAAGAAGGAGTTCAGCCCCTCTTATCGTGCCCCGGTACCAGTGCTTGGCGTGCAGGGTACAAGAACAGTCATTTTACCTCCACTTCCTGGTCGCAAGGATAACAGGTACATCTCCATTGACAATGTCAAACTACAGCGAGTGGCCGATTCTTCTTAGTATGACTCCAGCGGTCTCTTGCCCTGCGATGCTGAGAAATTCTGTTTTGGCTCCGGCTCCTACCACCATGCCTGATGTTGCAATCGAGATGCATACAGTTACTGATCCTTTATTGCTACCACCGGCTGGTGGTCTACCTGACGATACGGAGTATGCTTATCCTGCAGATGTAACATTACCTTTTTACAATCAACCGCAGTTACCCAGTCACGTTTCTCCTTTGATACTAACTCTATGACTTCCAGGGCCCCATCAAAAGTTTCTATTTTTGCTGTTTGGTTTAAAAGACATTTTTTGATTCCCCCTGGGACTTACATTTGGCTAATGCTCATATGTATTTTTTTATTTATGTCCATCTGTGGTGGTATTTTTTTGTCTTGTGAACGGACACTACCTACAAGAAAGATCTACAATTAGACTAATTGATGGAACTTTGGCCCCCCACTCCTCATCACACATCATGAAGAGAGACCAGACTTTTGTGAATATTACTGCCTGGCCTGTGTTAGATGGGATTGCGTGGGATGCTGTTAAATTTCAAATTCATGGACCCACTGAGGTTATTAATGTTCCAAATGTATTTTGTGTTTCTATGGGTGATGTGATTAAACAAAACATCCGCTCTGATGAGTGGGACGTTCAGGCCATAGAAGGACAGTTTTCTGATTTGAAATATTATGCCGCTTTTGATGCTGAAGATTTGTATTTTAGACACTGCTAATTACGGAGAAATTTGTTAGCTATCAACATTATGGCAATATTTCCTACATAAAGCGAATAAGTTTCCTAATTTTGTAAATTACACACAACGGGAACATTGTCCAACGCCAATGTTAGGTAGCTCCAGCACATTGGTGAACAAATTTGTCTATTTTACTGATTTCAGGGTTTCAAAACCTGCCGCTTTTTATTTTAAAATAGCAGCGGACTCTGCCTCGAAGGTTAGGCTGACACACACTAAATTATTGTATTCCAAATCCTTTATGGATGATTTAGCGGTCAGGGGTTATGATCTGTGGAAGGATACTATTGATCTTAAATCTGTTTGGGGTTCTAAACCATGGCAGGTACAAGGGACAGAAGCTTTACATCGTGCCTGCCTCATCCCGAACCACATGTTATTTTTGAATTCGACTATTTTTCAGACCACCGGTTTTGGATTGGCTACTTCTAAAAAGCTGAATTCCCCCTCTATTCCAGATCTGGGTGCTTATCCAAATTGGGATAATAATACAGATCTGCCCCTTGATGCGTTGCAGTCATACATTACTAACACATCCTTCAATATTTCCACACTCCACTCCGAAGGATGGTTGACTTGGCAGACGAGTTCAGATTCCTGTCAACATCGTTTTTTGGGTTTGCAGCCTGGGTATACAGAGATTCGTGTAGACCCCCGCTTTGAATCTTCTCATTCTGTTACTACCTACTCTGTTGGGATGTTATGCCAGTCTTGGCTGCAACATTCCACTTTGGCATCTGTTAAACTTCATTTATATAAATTACATGACAAAATAGATTTGAATGATTTTGTTAAAGGTCCTGAAGGGGGCAGGTCCAAAAGATGGGTGTATACTATTTATAACGAGGTTTGGAAGTTATCACAAATTGAAGCTGCTTCCAGATTGAGAGCTATTGATCAGGCCAATATGGAAAAAGTGCTAGCTGTTATAGATAATAGCATTAACACCCTTTCTTCCAGAATTTACACATTAGATAATATTGTTTAATCTGTTGTTGATATCGTGCAGGATGATGTGTCTGTTTTGTATCATGGGCAGAATCAATTGCGTTCTATAATGCAGTTTGCATGGACATTGCAAATGTTAAAAGCTGGGAAAGTCCCCTGGGACTACATGAATACTTCATCGTTATTCCTTCCTTTTAATCTAACTGCGAAACAACAATTCATGTCCATGAAAGATGCAACATACTCATTACTGCATATTGAAAAGTTAGAACCTTTGCCTTTCTCAGTGGCCGAATTGAATTCAGCTGTGTGGCTTATCCACGGGTTAATCACGTTGCCGTTTCCTTTATTTAAATTCAGTTCGTGCATGAAACATTATGCCCTAGGCAGATATGAACCATTGGGTACTGCTTTCCTGCATGAAGTATGGTCACTCCCATTTACATACAGGTGCATGAGAGAAGGTAAAGAAGTTTATTTGAAGGGTGATGAATGTTCTTCCACACCTTATCACTCTGTAGTCTGTAGGCACATCCAATTGCATGGCGCGTGCAATGTGCAAGCGCCTAATTTAGCATGCGTCCTGAAAGGGATTCCAGTGCCAGCTATTACACCTTCTTTCACGTTGCTAGCTAACAGTAGTTATTTGCTTTTGAATAACGAGGCTTGCTGCGGAATGCTAGTGGGAATTCCCTACATTGTGACTGTATCACAGAGAGTAGTCTGCTGTAAAAATGTCCTTTTCCCACCCCCGCATGGGCGGCTGGATGTATCCATCTGGCCTTCCATTCCAACCTTGAAAGCAGAGTTCAACAAGATGAGCAGAATAAGGGCTCTATTGTCTCAAAAAGAAGTTGCTCTGACTTCGTCCCGTGAAGCATTTGTCCTTCACATAGCCAACACCCGTACCGAGGTGCAGGCGCTTTTAAATACTGATCTCCCACTTCATTTTGGTGCCCTGTTTCAAACTATATTTAACGCCTCGTCAACAACTGGCTTGGCGCATTTTTTCAAAATTGTGGGCTCCGGCCTCGTGACCTCATTCCAAACTATTTTTGGTGTGATACCGGCCTTTTTTCATTCTATTTTTTCCAGCGTCTTTGGAGGGCTCCCGTTGATTCTCGCCCTCGCGGCTGGCGTGCTGCTGTTGGTCTGCGTACTGCGCAATGGCTGCACACTGTGTCACGCAACAGCCTATCCCGGCTGCTCCATCTTCGTAACCGGATGCTTGAATACTATGGAACTTTACCACTGGCAACCCTGAGCATAGCCTATGGATTATCCTTCCGGTTTGCCTACTTTACATGCGTACAACCTGTTTTTCATTGCCTAGATTGTACTTTCGAATGGGCTCTGGATTTGTGCTTTTCAAACTCGGTGTCTCCTGCCCCGGATTGTGATCGACTAATGAGTCCATTAGTGGCTCATGAGTTGGACTGTTCTGGTGTTAGGATTATGGCCTGTGGAACGGCACATGGAGTCCTTGGGAATTGGGACATCGGAACGGCAGCGTATGACTTCTTGGCAGAAAGTTATTTAGAAGAACACGCCAGTTGTCCTCTGAATGTGCTAGAGGCTCCAGTGGTCGAAGAACATGTGTGTTCGTTTAACTTATTAGACTGGATGGCGGACACTTTTGCAACTCGCTCCAATGACTTCCTTTTGGAAGCCGTTGCTACGTACTGTGCTTACACATTGATGGATTAATTTTGATATTGTCCAGCTTCCCTTGCACAAACACCCTTTTTGTGTGTTCCTACATCTGGGCTCGGTGAGCCTTAGTATGATGTATTGACTAACCTTTTTCTCTTTTCCCCTTTATTTTGGTTTTTTTTACGGGTTTTTTTTCTCGAACTTTCACTCCTCTTTATTTGGATTTCCAATACATGCTCTGTCGATCTTGAACTCTGCGTTCCTTTTTGTATCCTAATTGGTTTGTGGTCCGATCAGGGGAGGGGAGGTGGGCGGGGGGTGTAGTGAAGGCAGCGATTTAGATGCATACATTGCTATGTTGACTTAAGTGCGTTAGATGTTAGAAAGCCATCTTGCCACTTTTGCTGCTTTTGCACACAACACTGCAGAGACATGTTATTATTTGAAAACTGTTTGCTTGCCTTTTCTTCACATGAGAACTGTCTGTTGTTCACATCCCTAGATGTGCACTGCGACCTTGGTCTGAACATTGTGTGCAAAACACTCTGAGCCGCCAGACAATGTATGTTTTTGAGTCCAGGTTGATCGGCCCACTCTCTAGCCATAATATGCACACAGCTGCAAATACCTGAATGTCGAGAGCCTTTAATATTACAGTTTGCATGCGTTAGAAACACATTCTGGAGAAGAACATTTCTAGGCGCAGATAAAAGCTGATCCTGTGATGTGATTCACCTAAGCTGATCTTTACGGTATGGGGTTCCCCATTCAAGCCTAGAGACCTTCTATTAGTATAATAATACTAGCCTACTAGCTAAGGGAAGGTGGCTATATTCCACTGTCATTTGTAATCTGATTTCTCCCTTCATTTTCTATGGCATTGTAACAATGCTGATGGTTTTAATTATAATCATTTGTCTGCTTATGTTAGCCAAAGTACAGCATCTTAGGCCACGTAGTTTATAAAATAAACCTTTTAAACTTTACCGTGTCTGTGATTACTCTTGTCGTGGACTGATATGAGAATAATAACGAACAGGTATTTCTGATTCCCACCATTCCTGAGAGTACTCTAAGTCGCTTGTTCTGGGTTGTCTATACATTGGGACCTCCGAAAGAATACGGATAACGAATGGGACACTGATGCTGGTCGGATAGGGGTTCTGGGTACTGAGGTGAGTTTTTTGGTAAACCACAATTCACTGAGGTCCTGGTTTCCTGCGCATAGTTCTGTGCATGAGCAGAATCCCTGCAACACCATACGTTGGAACAAATTGGCTGATTCCCGTATAAAGGAAAGTAGGACCTTTACATTCTGACACTCATGTTTTAATATTATGTTCAGTTCCCAGAGTGAAAAGTGTTTGAAATATACACCATCTGTAAATATTGAAAACATTGACTGCAAAGTATAGTTTTAAGTTACAGTTTTGTGTTGAAGCATTTTGAATTTTATTTTATTTTACTTTAACAGTACTCCACAGACATACATTAGCAAAGTCAACAACTCAGTACTCTAAAGGCAAGACCTATCGGTTTTACAATGCTTGTTGTTTTATGTTTCGGGCTTTGTTACTTTTTACTCCTTTGACCTCTCCTGGGGTGAAATGGAAGCAAGTTGCACTGCAGCAAAGTCAGGCCACAACACGCAAACTGAGACAGTATTGGTTTAGTGGCAGTCTCCATGGTGCCCCACACCTGATTTTCCGGTCCTTTGTGCCAAGTAGGTTTTCATTTATCTGAAGGCTCATTTTGCTCACTTTTTTTTTTTAAACTCTTTTTTCTGGGTGCCCCCCCCTCCCTCGCTTTTATCAGTTGCGGAATTTCTGCCTTCACCTGCCACTGTGCAGTTTCCCATGCTGAGGCAGTGAAATAACCAGAGGGAAGAAGTCAGTTGTAAGGTGTTCAAACACAGCAGTCAAACAGGGAGGGCAAATTAGTGTCCTTCCAGTCCAATGGCTAACTTAGTGAGCCAGCTGGGGGGCGCTAGAGGGCACCAGGCAAGATGGCCGCTCGATAGAGTAGCTCCGCTGGCTGAGCCATCGATCCGCCTAATATCCTAGTTTCTGTCAACAATCTGCGCCCTACCTGCAGTGGAGGCCTGGCAGAGTTCGGTGGCCAGCCTTTTCTGTGCAGTGCTGCCCTCCGCGTCCCCTGTGGCCCGAGTGAGGTGCCCGATCATCTTCTGGGCCTACACCGCTGCATGGCAGCCTGGACTGGACCCTAATTGTGGAGCCGCAGTGAGTGCTGCGCCGTGCTTCGTGGACCCAGGCAGTGGCGCAGGGGATCTTGCACCTTGCCTCGGGGCTGGAAGGCTGTGCAGGCGGGACTGTGGGGGAAATCGGGCACTTCGGTATAGCCTTCGCTGTTTGGCTTGCTGATGAGCGCGCCCTCTCCACTCTCCCGCTCCGTGCGGTGTTCTGCCCGCAAGATACGAGCTGTTGGAGCCGCTCCTGTTGCCACCTGACGCTCTTGGGCTGGACCGGTGTGTGCTCACACGGCCTTCTGCGAAGCGCCGCGGTCCGCGTAGTGGCGTGCGCTGTGGAGTCAGCCCTTCTGCGGATATACTCTGCGCTGCCCAATGACTAACGGCGCTGTGCTCTGCAGCCTTGCATCGACTACATGGTGGTGAAGGCTCCTGACTCTACCGAAGATGTTGTTGCTCCGTTCTGGGGGCTTATGTGTGGCGTTGAACGTGGCTGCCAATTGCACCTTCCCACGTCGCCATAGCCTGCTATGCCTGGAAGTGCCCATAACTGTTGGGCACTGGTACTCCTCTCCTCCGATTGTCTGCTGTACTGGGGCCAGGAGCGACAGATCGTCCCGGTACCTCCCCGCTGTCACTGGTAAACGAGGCCCACCTCCAAGTGCCCTCTTCTCTACATATCCACTCACCGGCTCACCTGCCCAGTCTCCCCGCACTTTGTGGACTGATGCGGGGAACCTCATCGCTGTCTCTGCGCAGAGACCTGGCTTTGCTTTTCTGGCTGGCTGGGTCGGCGGATTGTGTGAGCTGCGCTGCAGCGGAGACTGTGGCCTGAGACGGGGAAGTGTGCTTGGGCGTGTGGTACGCTGTGGGATGCGTTGACTACACGGTGCTAAGTGCCCGGGAGCTGTGCCCTTGATGTTGCGGCCCTCTTCAAACAAGGATCATCCTTCGCTGGCCTGACTACACTGAAATTGTGGTGCGTGGGCTGGCACGTTGGCGTGCGGTGCACGGACTCTCGCACCCCCACTGCTAGCCGCTGGACTCCTGCTCATAGCGCCTGGGGCCCCCTTCGCACGGGTGCCGCCACATATCGCTGTCAAGGGGAAATCTAAGCGCAGCCAGCCGCGCCTTTCCTTTGAGCCCCGTAGATCCACTAAAACCTCTCAGCAGGCCGCTTCGGACTCCGAACTGGACGCACCTGGTGATCAGCTGTCCAATATCGATAAAACTCTCCTTGCAGTCCAAGCCAGCCTCCAAACTATCGACGGAAAGATCGACAATTTGAACTTACACATGGATCACGTCGCAAAAACTAGACTAGCACGCAATGCGACTAGGGGAGGCTGAAACATGTATCTCGGAGGCGGAGGATGGCCTACAAGTGATGGAGAAAAGCGACATCCATGGAAAGGGTATTGGCCATCATACAAGCCCGCAACGAAGATTTGGAGGCCAGAACCCGTTGCAACAATGTGCGCATTACCGGTCTACCGGAATCCACTAATACTGGCCGCCTTGAGACCCATGTAGAGATACTTCTCCGAGCCATCTTTGGGGCGGAACACCTGTCTCAAGTGCTAATTGTGGAGCGGGCCCAGAGATCCCTTGCTGCTCGACCTCCACCGGGCGCGGCGCCGTGCCCCATTATAGCTCGTCTGCTCAACTATCGCGACCGCGATGCCGTCCTCCGCATGGACAGGGAGAAAGGCACCACAACATACGAGGGCAACACCCTTGCGTTTTACCCTGACTTCACCACTGCGGTACAGGAAGCCCGTTGAGAATACCAGCCCGTAAATAAACTTCTCATAGCGGCACAGATTCCCTACGCCATGCTCTATCCGGCGAGATAATGGAAAGCCTTGGATCTTCACCACTCCAAAATCCCCCATGGACTATGCGAAGTCTTTAGCCAGACGCAGCCGAGCTCCCTCCTCTGACAAAGCTGATGGTGGCGGTACATCTAATGTGATCCCTGACGAACAATGACACTTGAGGGGCACGTGAGTTGGGTAGCTGGTTTCTTTCGCCTTCCACTGTCTCGGTCTCATTTGTGACACTTTCATCATCAACTACATTGGGACCTAGCACTGTGACATGGGATAGTAACTTAGGAGATTACAATAGGGTGCCTGCCGTTTTCTGTTTTTCTTTGAGTACTGTTAAAGTTGAATGCAGGTAGCTCTCTCATTGCTCTGATATAACATATGTCATTGACAGGCTGACATTCTTACTCGTGCTCGGCCACCTCCCACTCCAGTGCTCCCACAGGGGTGATCCCCATTCCTGTTCACTACGTTGGTGCCACATTGGTGCCACATTTTGGGGCAATCTGGGGGAGTTTGGGATGGCTTTGGCATGTTGGGGGTCGCTAAAGTGGGTGGGGGTGAAGAAGGGTGGGGGGATTTCGAAAGGTTTGGTTATTTGGCTGTCTACATCATTACTCTCGAGTGCACTGTGGTTGTGTTTTTCTGTATTTTGGCGGTATCATGCTCAAGATATACGTGTTTGATTTGCACGCTGCTCACTCTGTAATTACTTGTCTCACATGGAATGTCCGGGGGCTTAATTCACCTAAAAAGATACGCCAGGTGTTTGCATATTTAGATCGCCACGATATCACGATTGCCATACTGCAGGAAACAACCCACAATCCGATGACCGCGCTGGCTCAAAATGGGATTGGATCTAGATTGGCCTCCTCTTACTCACGGGGGTTACTCACATTGATTAAGAAAAATGCCCAGTTTACCATGCTCAAAACTTACACTGATGACGCTGGGCAATTTGCCATGGTGCATGGGAAACTAGCAGGCAGCCTTGTCACCGTTGTAAATGCATACGGTCCAAACATCGATGACCCCACCCTCTTCGAGCGCATCATTGCTACACTGCGGGCATGACCTGAAGCTGTGATCCTATGGGGAGGGGACTTTAACACACATTTAGACCCCAGCAAAGATAAAGCCAGCGGCAGAGGAGGGCAGTCCCCTAAAACGTCCCGAATCATTAATGATGGTATGGTCGAGCTGGGGTTGATAGATGTGTGGAGTTATAGGCATTGGGACAAGCGGGAGGGCACACATGTTTCCACAGCCTATGGTAGCTGGTCTCGATTAGATTATTGGCAGCTGAGCAACTCTGCAGGAGGCTGGGTATCTCCGGTGGAGGGCCTGCCCCGCACACTATCTGATCACAATCCAGTCTGCATCACACTGCAGTTTCCACACACTGCCCACGTTCATACACTTGGCGACTCCGCACGGAGGCCTTGTTAGATCCTCTCTATGTCACGACTATCCGATACACCATCATGCATTATTTTTCCCACAACAAGGGCTCGGTTGACAGCGCGATCACTCTTTGGGAGGCCTTCAAGGCGACTATTCGAGGCACCTGCCTAAGTATGGCTGCCGGTACCTTTACAGATATACGAGGACAGCTCACTACGCTTGAATCTACACTACATGACCTTGAACACGCCTACGAGTCCTCGCCATGCGCTAGAACGCTGGCTTTGATCAGGGAGACCACACTGGAATACACCGAATTAGCAGAGCGGGAGATCAAATACCTTGCTAGAAGGCACGTTGCCCGTGCATACGGGAAGGGTGGACGACCCCTGGCACATAAGATAAAAGACAGACTGCAACATCACGTTATCCCCAAGATCACTGATGATGCGGGCTGTGACCACTACACCACCCCGGAGATTTTGGCACAATTCCGCGTGACACATGCCGAACTATACACTTCCAGAGGGGTGGCTGACAATGACTAACTAGATACATATTTTACAGACATTGCCAACGCTTGGCTATCGGATGGCCAAAGAGTTTGAGCCAACTGATCACGGAAGAAGAGGTTCGCGCAGCGAGTAAGTCCCTCCCAAACAAAAAGGCCCCTGGTCCCGATGGATTCCCTAGCAAATTTTATAAAGAATTTGCGGAGGAAATTATCCCCCCCCCCCCAATCTACTAGAGATGGACGCCGAGGCATACAGCTTTGGTAAACTGCCTCCTACCCTCCGAGAAGCCCTAATCATTACACTCCTCAAAAAAGACAAACCACCACATGGATGCGACTCACAGACCGCGGTCGCTAATTAACACAGACGGCAAGATCTTAGCTAAGATCTTGGCCGTCCGGTTGCAGCCATTTATTTGGGGTCTGGTCCTACCGGATCAATCTGACATTATTCTGACTAGATCCACCTCACATAACCTGCAAACTCGTTTTGCCATGTTTCATCTCCTTGACCCAGGTCTGCAGACGGCGACCGTGATGTTGGATGCCGCCAAGGTATTCAACTCCATAGAATGGAGTTATCTTTTTAACACCTTGCGTCATATGGGCTTCCCCCACATGTTTGTTCAATGGATATGGCTCTTATACACTGAACCCACGGCCCGTGTCCGGGTGGAGAGTAGCACATGTGACCCAATAAATATTACCAGAGGAACGCGGCAGGGCTGTCCCCTCTCGCCCCTTCTTTTTGCGCTGACATTGGAGCTTCTTGCCTGTATTGTTCAGCAGCGGCACCGTGACGCAGCCCTGTATTTTGTGCATCGTCCTGTCGGCATCTCGCTATATGTGGACGACATGCAGCTCTTTATATGAGAACCGCATACCTACACGGCGCCAATACTCCAAGAATATGTCCGCTTAGGGCTATTCTCAGGCCTACATATTAACTGGTCCAAATCGGTAGTGGTTCCGCTGACAGAATGCACCCTTCCATATGAACTAGACTTCTCGCTGGAATGGGCAACGGACCCTGTGAAATATCTCGGGTATGGGTACACAGAGATTCCAACACGGTTATCCGCGAAAACTATGGCCCAGCATATGCGAAACTGGAGTGACAGGTAGACAAATGGGTGAAACTACCGCTCTCGCTGGCCGACGGTATTGCTCTAATCATAATGGTGGTACTTCCCCAATTTTTATATCTATTCAGCAACATACCAATCCTTCTTACAAAACATTTTTTTTAAACAATAAGAACCCTGCTACTTAGGCTTGACTGGGGAGGCAAGCAGACCCGGGTGAGTTGGGAAACGCTAACACTGGATTACAAACATGGTGGATTTAGTGTGCCAGATATTTATTTGTATTATTTGTGTGCTCATGCACAATATGCGCACTACTGGCTCGGCACACACAAATTCATCCCACACGTAGCAGTGGAAGATGGGAACGCCCATCCCATCCCGCTGAGAACTATGTTGTAGCAAATCCTTCAAGATCAGATATTTACACCAGTCATCTGCAATGGTCATGACACAAAGATAATGGACTATGCCGATGATCTGGCAGTGGTAACCACGGACCAATTACGAAAGGGGGACCCCTGAAGACAATAAAAGGCAGGTAATACAGGGAAGAGTAAGTCAAAAGAGCACTAGAAAAAAAGCACCTGCCTAAGTTATAGAACCATAGGCCTAATACATAGGTCCCTTGATATTAAATCACTAACTGGAGCTGAACCCAATTGATATTCATGCCACGAGATCACAACCTTGGTTAGCAAAAAAACATATTTCTTTTTATTAACATAGCTTTACAAAAAGTTTTGCGAACAAAGACAATACATAATTACACAAAAAAGAACATAGACAATATTTTTCAGTGTCCCGCACATCACTACATTCATACAAATATACATTCATTCCAACAACAACCACAATATCACACATCGGTCATGGTGGTAAGACTGCCAAAGGATGTTAAGTGGAAGGTTTGTTCATGCGTCATCGTGCTGGAAAATAGGAGTAACATGGAAGGAGGTACGCAGAAAGTTCAAACGCCTACGCGCGTTTCGGTGTCAGACCCAGAACAGGGCCCCACCTTCATCAGGGCGAAGACCAGTAGATAGGGGGTGGGGGGAGGGGGAGGAGGGTAAACGACACAAAACACACTTCAAATGAGTAAGGTTGATACAGATATATCTATAAATCTTCACTGGATTATTGTACATATATTCAAAAAGACATCCAGACGCATACCAGATCCAGAAAATAAGGATTTACATGAGAAGGAATATAGATAATCAGGTCTAAAGGCCAAACAGGAAGTCCAAGACCCGGATACAGAATAAAATCCTGGGACAAATCACTCAAGGCAGCAACAGCTGGTATAAATAGTTCCGAGGTTCCCCACAGGGCGTGAAGATCAGCACAAGGCAGTATCCAACAGGTAAAAGTTACTGGCGAGGTATAGCCCACAGCGCAAGCCGCGTGTCAGGATGGCGGTTCTCGAGGTCAAGGGAACCGGTAATTCTTAGATAAGGAAAATATTCTGCCATTTAACGGATAATCAGCGGCGTTTCGACAGGACGAAAGGTCTCCGGTTGAGGAACTTAGGCAGGTGCTTTTTTTCTAGTGGTAACCACTGACCCAGAAAATGCAATTTCCCAAATTCAGAAATTAGCCAGCGAGTATGGACGTAAGCCCGGCTATCTGCTGAACACTGGGAAAACCCAGATTTTATGTAATACTAAAACCCCCTGCAAAGGCCTCCGAAGATTGAATGAGGTAATCTATCTTGGTATTAAGATCAGCAGCAACGTAGATTCCATCTGGAAAATAAATATGCTGCCTATGATTAATAAGATCAGCACGGATCTAAGGTGTCTATATAGATTTCACCTATCACTTATAGGATGATGTAATATACTCAAGATGGTCATGCTTCCTAAGGTCCTATATATATTCAGGGCTGTTCCTCTAGAAATTGAAGATTTATTTTTAAAGAAACTAGATAGTATATTTAGAAATGTTGTTTGGAAATATTTAAAAATTCGACGATCCCTCAAATTTTTAACACTACCACAAGATCGAGGTGGTTGGTCCGCTCCCAATCTTAGATATTACTACGCAACTTTCTTACAGCAAATGGCTTTTGTGGTCTCATCAGGCACTGGCGACAGACAACATGATGTAAATGGGGACCTCCCCTCGATATATGAGCTAGCCATAGGAACAATCGCACAGGGAGTACTTCTCCGACAGATAGAGGCCAGCTACTACAAAAAAACTAGATTTAAGGTGGTAATAGCAATCTGGAGAATATGGAAAAGAATGTTAGGGCTGACGAAAATATAAAAATATAACAGATATACGCCATTGTGGCGATCTCCTCTTTTTCCCCACATCAATGTGCGATAAATTGGGTAGGCAAGGGGAGGAAAAGGGAATTTTGAAGGTGGGGGATCTTTATTGAATTGAACATAGGCTGTCGTTCTGAACTACAGCAAAGGTGTGGTATTGCGGTTGGAACACATTTTAAATATAAACAGCTTATTTGTTTTTTTAAATCAAATTAATGAAGAGGGATTCTCCGTGAACAGGAATCTTTTAATAGAGACCAGGTTTCAGCCCCAGATAAAAATTAAAACATATATAAAATCTTGATGGATACACTTCCTGATGATCTTGAGGTAGTAGAAACCAAATGGACTACAAGAGTAGGAGACCCTGACATAGATCTGTATAACTCACTAGCTTTAGCCAAGGGGACATTCCTCGCAGCCAACTTGAAAGCCTAACATTACTACACGATATACAATCTCTGCTTTACTCCCGCAAAATGACATCGGTGGGGGAAAAGAGAGGATGACAAATTTCCCCAATGCGATCAAGGGCCAGCAGATATAAGCCACATGTTTTATGGCTGCAAGTAATTGGGCCCCCTGAAAAAACAAATAGAGGAATTTCTGTCAGCAGCAATAGATACTACAATTAATATAACCCCAACATTAATGTTGTTAGGATGCGATGAGAAGGCACAATGTGACCATCGGAAGAACCAGTTTGTTTTTATCTCAATAGCTGTGACCCAGATTCTCATTGCTGCATACTGGAAAGATGTGGACCCTCCTCTATTTCAGGCTTGGTTAGGCTGCTTGCTGGCTAGCTATATATCACCTTGAGAAATCATTATATAAATGTAAAGGACGTGATGCAAGCAGGAGAGGTAGGGCAATCTGGGATCCTATGAAGAAATGGATTAAAAAGCAATCCCTCATGCAAGGTGTCAGGCTGAATTATGGTTTTAGATCTTGTGACATAAAATAATGGATTAGAGATGTTTATTTATTTGTATTGTAAATATCTATGAAATGTTGAAAAAGAACCTCTTGCGTAATTATATATTAGCTATATCTGTATTTAAAATTTCTCATGAATGTATTTTTTTTGGTACTGTGTATACTCACTCCAGTAGAAGTTTAAAAAAGAAAAAAAAAAAAGAACTATGTTGACACACTGCAGACGACAGACTCCACGCTCTGAGATCAACACAGTGGATGCCACAATAGTGGCCTGGACGTATGGCCGGGAAATTACCGCTGTACTCCCCCCCTTTTGCATTTAGCATATCATTCAAACTTGTCAGTGACAGATGACACAGGAGCTCTCCGTGTTCTGCAACAAGTGGGACTAGTTAAGATGCACGACTTGTTTCCAAACGGGGTCTGTCTGACTGTGACTTAAGTTTCATAACGAATAAAACACCTCTATTCATATTTCAATTCCACAGGCTCAAAAAGGCGATACAAGCTCATTACCATACCTTCCCCGCTGAGCCTTGGACGTTGCAAACCCTGCACACCCTGCTGGTCAGCCCAACACGTCACAAACTTCTCACCCAACCATATCGCTCCGCTAGGAAGGAGAAACAAATGCCACATATTAAGAGTTTAGACAAATGGAATGATCGATTGATGCCACCGCTCACTCCTAGGGACTGGGAGTACTGTTGTCAGCTAATGGGGGCCCTCACATCCAACGGTAATCTCCGAATAATTCACTTTAAATATACACCAAGTGTATTATGCCCCACACAAGCTGTTCAAATATGGGCTCTGTGACACTGATGTGTGTAGGAGGTGTGGGGTGACTGGTGCTGACTTCTGGCATCTTTCTTGGGTATGCCCCAAGGTGGCACTGTTCTGGGAGGGTGTGATTTGCACACTCTTGAAAGAAAATCGGCCTTGAACTACAGTGCTCACCGCATGTGTGCCTACTGGGTCTTATGCCCTCAGTGAAGGAGCTGCAGGTAAACTGATACAAATTGCTCTACTCATGGCTAAGAGGTGTTTAGCGATGGTGTGGGAAAACACAGCTGGACCATCGACAACACGGTTTCACCTAGATCTGGCGGCCTGCCGCGATAAGTTGGTACTCTTGCAGAGGAACTGCCCACTGCCTCTAAGCCGCATGACATCTGGGAACCGTTGTTACAGTACTTGAGATCAGGTAAGCAATATCAGTCCTCAAAGAACCCGGCGACTAAGTGGGTGTTTAGCGCATGATTGAGCGTGTTGCCTTATCCTATTATATGGAACATGGTTATACTGTGCCTTATTGACATTGATGATCCAGCCACACATTGTCTTGCTTGTTATATACTTTTGCCATGTCTCTTGATGATGGATTGTACGCTGCATATGTTTAATAAAACTTAATTTAAAAAAATACCTTAGGGAGCCAGCTCCTAGAGCTCTTAACAGTAGGCAGCTGTGGTTCATCAGGGACAATGGCAGTGCAGAACACCCTCCCATTCGTTTCAGCAATCAGGATAATTCTTCAAGTTTTAAGGCTGCCGCCAATAAATAAATCACAAATGTTGAGCATCCCTGCAGAAACTCGAACCCGGTTCCCCGGCTCCGAGGTCAACCACCCTAGCCATTAGGCCACATTCTCTCCCCCTCTTGCCTTAGACTTGCCAATGCTTAACCATTACTAACTAGGGTAATTTCTGCTTTTACATCACTAAGATCTCTGCCAAATTTAGATTAGATTTACTATACGGTCAAACTCCCATGGGAATGTCAAATGGTGTCTGAAGTTTGGAAAGGGAGAGAACATCTTGTTGGGTATGGCTCCACCAGGCGTGGGTTGTTCACAAATTTAGAATGAGAATTCACATCTTAATATCATCATAAGAGCAGGACTACTGGGTGTTAAGACACTTAGTGATAGAGCAGAGCAATCACAGGCTCATACTGAGACAGTCATTTTTATATTGAGAGGACTACCTGTACTTTAATATCACATTTTATACAATATATATTCAAAAAGGGACTTTATGGCAAGGCACGGAGGCCAATATTATGCATATCTCTTTAATTGCTAACTCGCAGCAGCAAATACAAAACAATTGAAAAGAACTTGGACTTCAGAATGTTAAGTTTACTATTCTATTTCATACTGTGTGTGGCAGCCATCTTCCTTCTTTGTTGCTGCTCACAGCCAAGATAAGCTCATTTTAATTTGTGTGCTTGCTTTTTGATGTTTTTTGTTGCTGGTGTGTGTTTTATACATGATGGATGACTGTAGATTGAGTGACTCGCTTGTCCGTGATCCTTGTTATACTCTAGTCTTATAATTTTGCCAATTAAGTGCTTATTTCTTTATTTTTGTCGATCTACTGCTTTTTTTCATTGCTTTCTCGATGTTTGAATGATTAGATTAATTGTTTTAGAGGTGTGTCCCTTTGGTTTGTGCGATACGTGTGTGGAGAGTCTTGTTCTCCTCCCCTTGCTAACCTCTTTCGGGCATACTTTACTGCCCGAACCTTTACGGTCGTTGGAGGCGTGAGCAGACATGCGTAGCACTCGCGTGTGCTCCTGCTGTTCAAAAAACAATGCGAGCGCACAAGGATAGTTCCTCTCGCGCTTGAGATTGAATAGGTGGCTTTGACTTTGCACTTCGGTTGGGAGCACGAGTGGAGTACTCGTGCTCCAACACTTCAAAATAGACCATGCGAGCACGAGAGGTTGCTTCCCCTCGCGATTGAGACTGAAAAAGTTGCTTTGACTTTCCATTTTGGTTGCGAGTGGAGTACTCGCACTTAAAATGTATATTATTTATCAAGGGGAATACAGTATTTTAGACTTGGGAATAGGCATGTGTTTTTCTTACCTGCTTTGCGAGCAACGCTGACCTCTCCAGCACCATTGCAGAGGTAACAGGGAAACAAGTACCGCTGGAGCCTAAATGCTGTCTTTTGAATGTGTGGGGGCCTACGAATCTTACTCACGCCGAACGACAATGGGCAACAACAGGCATGATGATAGTCAAGAGGAATATTGCGCAAATGTGGGGGATCGAGAATGTACCAGCTGTGATGCAATGGGGTAATGATATGGATGTAGTCATGGTAGCGGAGAAGGCCACATTTATTAATAGGAAATGCCCCAAAAAATGGGATAGAGTATGGGGAAAATGGAATGCATGTAAGGGAGACATCTGCACCCCCCCAGAAGAAGAGAGTGATTCAGATGATGACGGGTAATAGTGGTGAAGACATATGTGAATTCTTAAGTTTATAAATGTATTGAGAAACTGTAATGAAGTGATGTGCAGATGATAAATTTGTACATGCAGATCTCTGTTTACAATAAAAAATTAGAAGAAAAAAAAGTGGTTAAGCTGCTTCCTCAGTAATTAGAATGACAATACATTGTATTTTGGGATTGATAAAGTTGGTAGTAAAATTTGGTTTTGGGATTATTAAAGTGATTTTGGGTGTACTGGTTTATTAAGGTCCTAAGTGAATTGTGGTGTGCTGGAGTTTTAGAGCACATAGGTGAATTTTGATGTACTCTACTGGGGAGTTTTTTATGGAGGAGAATAAAATAAGTGAATCAAATATGTAAGTTAAAGTTCAAGACTGTGTGGATATAGCAGTTTCTACCTTAGCATCTCAGTTGAGTAAAAAACTGGAGGATTGTATGGAAAAGTTGGAAGGAAGGTTTGGTGAGAAACAATGAGGAACAATTCTGGTCAGTTTAAGAGGGGGTTAAAAAAGGGTAACTATGTCCGCAAACATTATCACCAGTGGTGATGAAGTAACATCAAAATGAATTTTGAAATCTCCTGACAGTATTCCCTGCAAGTTTGGAGTATTCTCTAAATAAATCATACACCTTAGCACTGGTTGAGGGTGACTAAACCAACACTAAGGATCAAAATGTCTCGAAAGAGTCTAAGGTTCACAGTGAGGATCTGCAAGTCAGGCTTACAAGACTAATCAATTTCTATACATCTCTATTCCAGGAATTTCTGGCAAGAAGGGTAGATCACCTCCCGTCTTCTGTACAAGATGGGTTTCAAATAGATTATAAAGAGGCAACCTGCGATATCTGAACTGGGGCAAACAAAGCAGGTCTCGGTAATGGCAACAAAATCTAAAGCTTGATCACAGACAAGAGCTTTTATGGCTTGGATATTCTTAACACTGGAACTCACATTAATTAAAAGACCAAGAACCATGGAATTGCACACATTCGACAAGGGGGGAAATAGATGGAGTTATAAAGATTTCTCGCACAAAATGCTGTATGCCTTTAAGTTTGCCACAAAGCTAACATTAAGGGTGTTGGAAACTAAATATTCAACAGGAAAGCTTGTTGAAGAGTGGAAAATTGTAGTGCCTTACCATTTGCAATAGTCAACAGGTAGCACAGCTAGCAACTATCCAGACGCAGATGGATTTGCCTTTGGCAAGCTGCCAGCGCAGCCGCTGTGGGGAGGTACTGCGGGTCCCAAAAGTTCCCAATTTAGTCAACCTTCCCAAACAATTAATACTACCCCCAAAATGGCACCTGCAACATGGTATGAATTGAAAGAAGAAAAGAGGCAGTAAAGTGCCACATGGTAAATTATTATCAAAATGAGCCCCAAAAACTCAAATATTTTGGACTACATAGTCTTAGAAAACTATTAAATATAGTGCTATGCAAAAAAACTAAAAACAATGCTACTAGTGGTGTTACTCAGCACTGCTATACCTCTGGCTTAGATGTTGCTACTCTTGGGAAGATCGGCAGGGGAAATTGTCTGAGGTGCATAAGCACAGCTGTCAAACGGCTGTATGTGAAGTGCATGACTTTGTCATTTTCCATTTAATCAATCAGGCACTGTTGTGTGCAATCTGGGCCGTGTAGGCCCGCACTTTTAAAGGTGGATGGTGCAGGTAAAAGTCACAGCATGTTCACTACTGATTGCTGAAAAGAAGCGCACTGGCTGTCATCTACCCCTATGCCAAGCAAGAGGAGCAGTGAAGGTTATAGACATGTCTCTTTCACAATGGTCTCTAACTTGACCCTTTTTTAATCTTATGGCAAAGAGGCCCCAGTAAGGTTTGTTTATTTCACTTTCACACAATTTTAGATGGCTTCTACTGGGACAATACAAAAACAGGCATTGTAGAGAAAGTGCTTTAAAAAAAAAAAATAATAATAAGACTAGCCTTTTCTTGGGGAACTGAGTTCATTTTTTCCAAGATAAAACAAAAACATTTGTTTGATAGCAAAAACGTCTTGAGCTTGTCTAGCTGATTATGGGCACAGAACAACTGAATTTACAAACTATTTGAAGGCAGATATTTCCCTGAAAAGTGGAGTGTATCACACAGAGTTGGAGGGACTTGTTGCTGATGTCGATCGACGTGGTACCAGCTCCGGGTCGTCGGGGAGAAGAATAGGGCTAGCATCGTCGGTGGACGCCAGGAGCATCGGCGTCAGGGAAGATCGCAAAGGCATTAGCGGCATCATAATTCGCCTAAAGGCATTTCACATCAGCCTGTAAGGTCTGTGGTGTGATCTGTCTGAAAGCTATATCTGGAGGGTTTTTATAACTTGAGCAGCAACACTGCTGCATGGGCCTAAAGAAACCTGTTTTTCTCTGATCTGCATGACTAGTGATTGTGAATTTTGTGACTGTCTCCTTAAAACAGATCTATTGTATCCAATTCAAGTGACAATTGCACTGCTAAATACAGTATTTGGTCTCACATTTGTCAAAGTGTTCTGATAAAACAAAGGAAAACGGAATCTGTTGGCTGTAGAAATTAAGCCTTCTTTACTTTTAGGGTTTGGGCAGGCAATGCAGTCGTTGGGAAAGTCGAGGGAGAGCAACGTTTCCAAATAGGCGAGTATGAGGAGTCTTCTAGCGATATTGGACTTCTGCAGCTCAAGAGGCAAAGCTGTTCTGCAGTCTACGTTCAGGCATTCCAAAGACTTGACCAAGGTGTTGTAGACAGCCTAATTCAATTATTTGGCTGGTGAGTCAAGATGCTGGTTGCATCTAATGCAGAAAACCGCCTCGATACAGATAGTTTTCAACACCACCAACCTGGCCCTAAGACAGGCATGTAATGCCAGGAATAGCACCTTTAGCTCTTAAAACATTAAGGATGATTTGGATTTGCCCCATAGGCTGCTGGTCTCCAGCGTCTTTCAGAGCCATACCGTTTAGAGTGTATGGTGACTAACTTTTGTCCACAAGTAGGTTGGAGCCACCAGAGGCTCACCATCTTTAGAATGAACAAAAGAGACAGGAAAAGGGAGATACAACATTGAAAGTAGTGCTCAGCGAAGTAAGAGTGCTGGAATCATGCATAGCATCGCATTGAAGACAACTCCTATGCAGGATGCCTACATTCCCAGGAAACGGAGTTGTTGAGTTTGATAATCCTGGCCCAATGTCAACCAGCTGTGTGTCTCATAGTCATTTGTCACCGTACTTTCCTTATCCCACCAGAACAGTTTCTCAGGTTTGCTTTCGCCACACCAAACCAACGCCTGAGTTACTAACAGTTGGAGGTTCAAACTGGCAGCAACTCAAGTGATGATTTATGTAATTAAGAGAATAACTGGAGAGTCATAGGAATATAAAAATACTAAAGACTGGTGTCTTCACAGAAAAATCTGAGATATCGGGATATTAAATTTAACAGCATTATTAGAAAAATAAACAGTGAGAAGAACTGCCACATTGAAGCTTAGTCAAGAAGATTGAGAACCATGTTCTTAAAAGCTGCCAAAAGAATAAGTTATTAACTTCAATAAATATATTTCTGGCAGATATCTTCCCATAGATTCTTCATGTAATGAACTTCTTCCAGGCTCTTAACTGGATCTTTCCCCAAGTAATAGGTTTTCAATGTGACCAGGTGGCATCAGGCAACTCTAATAACAACTCAACTTGCTCTGGGTTTAGTGACAACTGGCTGTATAGGGTGCCAAAAGGCCCGCTGGCATCTGTTCTTTGTATATTTTCTGTAACTAATCGAGGCCCTTGGACAGGAATCTATAGAGCTTTATAGACAGCAACTGTAACATTTACATACTTTGTGATATTATAAAAAACACTAATAATGAACAGCATGTGGATCCAGAAAATTATTCATGCTGCAAATCTAACTTTCTATTTGGAGGGCTACTTCTTTTCACATTTGAAGTAAGCCTACGTATTCTCTCCTTTTCTGGAAAGAAGACCCATATGGTAGGCAGACTACTATCAACATGAATGATGATAGTGAAGTACTAACTAGTCTAGATAGAAAACAATGTAAGGTAGCTGGACTGAAAGGGACCAAAGTAAAATCTTCAATGCTAGTAAACAAACCAAGCAATTCTGCAATGATCCGAAAGGCAAAGCTATTATGAGGGTTTGCACCAAATTTAAAGCCCACTGTGAAACAGTGAAAAGTGCTGGCAGAAACCAGCATAAACCACATTTTAGCAAACATGATCTGAACAAAGAAGGATAACAAGGGAGACATATGAAGGCAGACAAGGTAGTCAAGCATTATTGCAAATGCCAAGCCGTGTTGGGCAAGGGAAAGAACAAAGGACAGATTGGAGAGGCGAGACTGAAAGAAGTTCAAACACTCAAACCCACCACAAACACACTTTACCAACAGCTTGCGTACACTGACTTGGTAGACCATTTGTAGGCAGCCAAGATGATACTTGGGCCTTCTGGAGGTAAACAGAATGTCTCTACTTAGCAACACTCAATCTCTACACATGCAACAAAAGAATCTGAGGCACTGAGTGGAGGTTCCCATCATCCTGCTACAAAAACAGATATATCATGTGCACAAGATGAAGTGAGGGCTGAATACAAACGGGTGTGCACATTACATCTGGGGCGATTAGGATCACCGTACTTTATCCCCTTACACCTTCTGCAGAACCTTGGTGGGAGGTGGGGTTGGTGCAATGCGTACAGAAAACACAGCGACCAGCTGAACCAGACGGCCTTTCCCAAGGAACAAGTAGAGGGGCAGATGATATGGCACGGGACCAGGCCCCTTCATGTTTCAGGACATGGCAAGGAGATTCACGCATCAACATCCCAATCTAGAAATGATCACAACTGTCAATTCGGGATGAAGTTCCTCCAGTGTGAGAAACTGGTGCATACACTATCTCTTGGAGTCCGCCTGCTACGTGGACTGTCACTGGGAAAAACGACCCACTGCAGAGACACCAGGCACAAGCCAGTGCCTCCATACACAGGGTCGTGGCATCCACACCACCCATATGGTGACATATTAAATGGTGCACCTGTTGTTGGACATACTTGGAATGGCAGTCCCAGAGATTAAAGTTTAGAAATGGCTTCAGAGCACAGCAGACTGCATCAAATTCACGCAGAAGGTGTTCAAAGGCAGACCAAATGAGTAGCTCAACACAGTGACGAGGTAACAGTGGCCTACAGTTGCGGACGTCTATTGGGGCTAGATACTGCAAGATTCGAGTGGCACCAATAGAGGTTCAAGACAACAGAGCTGAACATGTGCATTTGAACTGAGAGGGTCCGGTGATGTTAGATCAACTGCTGTCTCAGACACCACTGAAGGGCGCTCATAATCCATTTGGCATGAAGCACCAACAAGATGCACAAAATGAGCATGTGGAGGAGCTGAAGATCAGAGTAGGATTCATAAACCTCTGAATCATATCTCGAATACTTGCGATTTGCTAAGTAAGAGGAAAAAGCTTTCAAGCAATTTGTGTGCAACAATGCTTATATGAAGGGCAGCCTCTGTGTGGGGATGAAGTGAGACTTTAGGTGTTGATGGAAATTGTGCAGAAAGGTCAAGGTGTCCTGAAGTTGTTTCAGGACCAGTGTAACACACTCCACCAGCCGTCCAATTATGGAAATACATGGACTCCTAACCTCCTGAATAAAGCTGCTGCCACCACCACACCCAACACTTTGGTGGACATCCACAGAGAGGTTGTTAGATCATATAGGAGAACTACAAAGTGGTGCTGTTGACACTCTGAGGTGAATCAAAAAGTAAAGCCTGTGAGCAGGGACACCAACCAATCCCTTAATTGAGAGTTAGCAGAATCGGTCTCACTGACAGCTTGAATTAAGAAATGTAAAATTCAGAGGTTGAGAAGGGCCAGAGTCCCTTTCTGAAACAAAAAAGAAAGAATAAAATGTCATACCTCCGTTCCAGGGGCTGAAGCTGCTGCAGACTTTTTGGAATTCCTTAGCAAAGACTCTGCCCTGAAAGTAGTTGTAAAGCAGCGTAGAGATTTAGATCCACTGGGAAGGTTGCAGTGGTTGTGAGGGTGACACCTCGAAAAGCCTCAGAAGGTATATACCGCAGGTGACTCTTTCTCGGAGGAAGCTAGGCCCAGCAAGTGTGCGGTGGCAAGACTATTTTTAAAGTGCTTCAAGGAGGAGGTGCTACAAAGGCTCCAAACAGTCCCAAGAGCCGGACATGGTCCTCGAGGAAGTAGGACATCTTACTATGATGTTTCTTGTGGAAGATTTGTTGGGGGTTTGGGGGTAGCTGGACAAGAGGAACAATTTTGGAGTATTGGTATAGGCCCTTGTCAGGAATAAGTTTGCATTCTGCTCCTTGATGGTCATTGGGTATATGGACGAGCAACAGTTGCAAGCAGAGGGGGTCATGGTTGTCAGACGCCAAATACATATGTCCTGTGCCTCCAACAAGGCCGTGATTTTATAACTTCCCTGGCAATGTTTAAACCCTTTGAGACCTTTGGTGATTTATGATCTTGTCACTGTTGAAGCCTCTGAAGGATGCCGTTTGTAAAGATCAATGAAGAGCTCAGGAGCTGCGCAAGAGGTGCAGAAAACAGAAACGGACACAAGAGCATCAGTTAGCACTTTATATAGCTGTACGGGTTAAACAATCAGGGTGGGCAGAGCGGTTAATAATGCAGTTTGGGGGCCGGCCACCTGGCGGTACTAAAGAGCCTTTGCTTAGGAAAAACATTTTAAAATCCAGTATGGTGCCTGGATGCTGGATGATATTCATAAGGCGAAGGAACTGCAGGAAGAAGCATCCATGAGATAATCAGTTGCATTTGTGATATAGTCGATAAAATATTAATATAATTGCAATATAAATCTGAGGCAATATGAGAAGATGGTTGGACACAGTAGAAGAGTTTATTTGTAACCGTACAGGATATGTCAAACCTTTGTGCCAACACATAGGATGCATATGACTAGATAGCATTTTATGAAAAGTTATCTTATGTTAAGGTGCAATTTATGTGTAAATGAAATTTTAGGAAGTATACCTAGGATGTATATATGTTTTTATACACTATGAAAAGCTAAATCAAAGTAGCTTAATTAAGATTGTCAGAGTAAAAATTATATATATATTGCCACTCGACCTCGTAACCAAGGATGACGATGCCTTGTATTAGACCACAAAATGATTTGTCAGCTGTTGTCGGATGAGTTTCGCCTGCACAGCAGGCTTGCTAACAAACAAGTCAATAACGTTTTTCAACCGTTTATAAACACCATTTCATAGCGTGTCACGTGAAAACTACTGCAGTATTGAAAGTGAAGACAGACTGGTAGTTACTATGCAATGGTAATACAATTCATTAAGATCACAGTGATCAAAAGTTCTATTTCCTGTTGCTGCAATTACTTATCGATAGTATGTATAATTTAATTTTTGCAGCCTGATGGTTCATTCAATTACCCACCTCATTTACTGTACTTTGTACCCAATTACCATGTTCAATCGTATATAAAACCAATTGGCATTTTATCACAAATAAAACCGGCTACCTACAAAATAACAGAGAAATAGCACAAACATCCAGCCCAAGTGGGCATTATAACTTGCGCATGGTGCAAACTTTAAAGTGCATATCAACATTCATTGTAACCTGCCCCAGTGGGCTTTATAATTGTAGCAATCAGTTCAATATTTTATAACCAGTTGTCTTCATAAAGTGCTCTGGTGAAAATTATTTAAAAAACTATATAAAACAGTTAAAAAAACAACAGAGTGCTAGGAAGCATTGCACTACATGAAATTCTTTATAGATGTGTATGGAAGTTCTCTTCCATATTAAGACCTTCAGGGATTTTTGTGTTAAGTTCTACAATATAACAAGATTCCAATCTTCTCAATTTCTTTTCCCGGTTCCCACCCCTTATATTGGGTGGAATAGCATCTATTACAAAATATGACAGACCATATATATTTTTCTCATTGTATTGTTCAAAATGTCGCGCCACTGGATAGGTCTTATCCCCATTTTTTTATGGCTCTCAGATGTTGGAGAACACTTGTGCACAGGTAAAATTGTAGTCAGTCTTACAAGAGAATTGGCCTTTTGTTTTTCTCTCTTTCTTGGAGAGACTAGATTTGTATACTGTAGTGTTCTTTCCATGGGCACAGGCTTTACATTTGGTACATTTAATAAAGCCATCTTTTCTACTTAGCCATGTTGATGATGTCATTTTTGGTTTAGATGGAGTTACTATATTACTCACAAGATTTTGTTTTAGGGATCCAGCACGTTTAAATGTTATTTGCGGACTACACTGCACTAATTTGCCTAATATAGGATCATTGCGTACAACGTGCCAGTGTCTACACAGAATGTACCTCAAACTATCTTGCTGTTTATTGTATGTGGTAATCATTCTGCACTGGTTGCTGTTCTCACTTTCCAGCTTCTCTTTTGCTTTGTCTTTATTAAAAATTATTTCTTCCCTAGATTTTTTCTTCGCTTTAAACGTGGCTGATTTGATGCATCCTTGTGCGTAACCTCTAGCTATAAAGCGTGTTTTTAGGCAGCGCAATTCCTTCTCAAGTTCTGTTTGATTACTACAGTTTCGCATAAACCACATTTTAGCAAACATGATCTGAACAAAGAAGGATAACAAGGGAGACATATGAAGGCAGACAAGGTAGTCAAGCATTATTGCAAATGCCAAGCCGTGTTGGGCAAGGGAAAGAACAAAGGACAGATTGGAGAGGCGAGACTGAAAGAAGTTCAAACACTCAAACCCACCACAAACACACTTTACCAACAGCTTGCGTACACTGACTTGGTAGACCATTTGTAGGCAGCCAAGATGATACTTGGGCCTTCTGGAGGTAAACAGAATGTCTCTACTTAGCAACACTCAATCTCTACACATGCAACAAAAGAATCTGAGGCACTGAGTGGAGGTTCCCATCATCCTGCTACAAAAACAGATATATCATGTGCACAAGATGAAGTGAGGGCTGAATACAAACGGGTGTGCACATTACATCTGGGGCGATTAGGATCACCGTACTTTATCCCCTTACACCTTCTGCAGAACCTTGGTGGGAGGTGGGGTTGGTGCAATGCGTACAGAAAACACAGCGACCAGCTGAACCAGACGGCCTTTCCCAAGGAACAAGTAGAGGGGCAGATGATATGGCACGGGACCAGGCCCCTTCATGTTTCAGGACATGGCAAGGAGATTCACGCATCAACATCCCAATCTAGAAATGATCACAACTGTCAATTCGGGATGAAGTTCCTCCAGTGTGAGAAACTGGTGCATACACTATCTCTTGGAGTCCGCCTGCTACGTGGACTGTCACTGGGAAAAACGACCCACTGCAGAGACACCAGGCACAAGCCAGTGCCTCCATACACAGGGTCGTGGCATCCACACCACCCATATGGTGACATATTAAATGGTGCACCTGTTGTTGGACATACTTGGAATGGCAGTCCCCGAGATTAAAGTTTAGAAATGGCTTCAGAGCACAGCAGACTGCATCAAATTCACGCAGAAGGTGTTCAAAGGCAGACCAAATGAGTAGCTCAACACAGTGACGAGGTAACAGTGGCCTACAGTTGCGGACGTCTATTGGGGCTAGATACTGCAAGATTCGAGTGGCACCAATAGAGGTTCAAGACAACAGAGCTGAACATGTGCATTTGAACTGAGAGGGTCCGGTGATGTTAGATCAACTGCTGTCTCAGACACCACTGAAGGGCGCTCATAATCCATTTGGCATGAAGCACCAACAAGATGCACAAAATGAGCATGTGGAGGAGCTGAAGATCAGAGTAGGATTCATAAACCTCTGAATCATATCTCGAATACTTGCGATTTGCTAAGTAAGAGGAAAAAGCTTTCAAGCAATTTGTGTGCAACAATGCTTATATGAAGGGCAGCCTCTGTGTGGGGATGAAGTGAGACTTTAGGTGTTGATGGAAATTGTGCAGAAAGGTCAAGGTGTCCTGAAGTTGTTTCAGGACCAGTGTAACACACTCCACCAGCCGTCCAATTATGGAAATACATGGACTCCTAACCTCCTGAATAAAGCTGCTGCCACCACCACACCCAACACTTTGGTGGACATCCACAGAGAGGTTGTTAGATCATATAGGAGAACTACAAAGTGGTGCTGTTGACACTCTGAGGTGAATCAAAAAGTAAAGCCTGTGAGCAGGGACACCAACCAATCCCTTAATTGAGAGTTAGCAGAATCGGTCTCACTGACAGCTTGAATTAAGAAATGTAAAATTCAGAGGTTGAGAAGGGCCAGAGTCCCTTTCTGAAACAAAAAAGAAAGAATAAAATGTCATACCTCCGTTCCAGGGGCATCACTTCAGTGGCCGCTTTGTTCCACTTAGCAAGAACCTCCAAAATAAGGATCAAGGCATTTGAAGGACAGCACTTGCATTCAGATGAAGGGCAAACCATTATGGAAGATAGGAAGGGGCACCCAGCAATCCATTGTGTTTGTCTGCCTAATGGAAGCTGCGTGGGGGGGGGGGTGGGGCAAAGATTTTGGGGCAGCACACCCAGTAGAAGATGGGGGAGACTGAAGCTGCTGCAGACTTTTTGGAATTCCTTAGCAAAGACTCTGCCCTGAAAGTAGTTGTAAAGCAGCGTAGAGATTTAGATCCACTGGGAAGGTTGCAGTGGTTGTGAGGGTGACACCTCGAAAAGCCTCAGAAGGTATATACCGCAGGTGACTCTTTCTCTGAGGAAGCTAGGCCCAGCAAGTGTGCGGTGGCAAGACTATTTTTAAAGTGCTTCAAGGAGGAGGTGCTACAAAGGCTCCAAACAGTCCCAAGAGCCGGACATGGTCCTCGAGGAAGTAGGACATCTTACTATGATGTTTCTTGTGGAAGATTTGTTGGGGGTTTGGGGGTAGCTGGACAAGAGGAACAATTTTGGAGTATTGGTATAGGCCCTTGTCAGGAATAAGTTTGCATTCTGCTCCTTGATGGTCATTGGGTATATGGACGAGCAACAGTTGCAAGCAGAGGGGGTCATGGTTGTCAGACGCCAAATACATATGTCCTGTGCCTCCAACAAGGCCGTGATTTTATAACTTCCCTGGCAATGTTTAAACCCTTTGAGACCTTTGGTGATTTATGATCTTGTCACTGTTGAAGCCTCTGAAGGATGCCGTTTGTAAAGATCAATGAAGAGCTCAGGAGCTGCGCAAGAGGTGCAGAAAACAGAAACGGACACAAGAGCATCAGTTAGCACTTTATATAGCTGTACGGGTTAAACAATCAGGGTGGGCAGAGCGGTTAATAATGCAGTTTGGGGGCCGGCCACCTGGCGGTACTGAAGAGCCTTTGCTTAGGAAAAACATTTTAAAATCCAGTATGGTGCCTGGATGCTGGATGATATTCATAAGGCGAAGGAACTGCAGGAAGAAGCATCCATGAGATAATCAGTTGCATTTGTGATATAGTCGATAAAATATTAATATAATTGCAATATAAATCTGAGGCAATATGAGAAGATGGTTGGACACAGTAGAAGAGTTTATTTGTAACCGTACAGGATATGTCAAACCTTTGTGCCAACACATAGGATGCATATGACTAGATAGCATTTTATGAAAAGTTATCTTATGTTAAGGTGCAATTTATGTGTAAATGAAATTTTAGGAAGTATACCTAGGATGTATATATGTTTTTATACACTATGAAAAGCTAAATCAAAGTAGCTTAATTAAGATTGTCAGAGTAAAAATTATATATATATTGCCACTCGACCTCGTAACCAAGGATGACGATGCCTTGTATTAGACCACAAAATGATTTGTCAGCTGTTGTCGGATGAGTTTCGCCTGCACAGCAGGCTTGCTAACAAACAAGTCAATAACGTTTTTCAACCGTTTATAAACACCATTTCATAGCGTGTCACGTGAAAACTACTGCAGTATTGAAAGTGAAGACAGACTGGTAGTTACTATGCAATGGTAATACAATTCATTAAGATCACAGTGATCAAAAGTTCTATTTCCTGTTGCTGCAATTACTTATCGATAGTATGTATAATTTAATTTTTGCAGCCTGATGGTTCATTCAATTACCCACCTCATTTACTGTACTTTGTACCCAATTACCATGTTCAATCGTATATAAAACCAATTGGCATTTTATCACAAATAAAACCGGTTACCTACAAAATAACAGAGAAATAGCACAAACATCCAGCCCAAGTGGGCATTATAACTTGCGCATGGTGCAAACTTTAAAGTGCATATCAACATTCATTGTATCCTGCCCCAGTGGGCTTTATAATTGTAGCAATCAGTTCAATATTTTATAACCAGTTGTCTTCATAAAGTGCTCTGGTGAAAATTATTTAAAAAACTATATAAAACAGTTAAAAAAACAACAGAGTGCTAGGAAGCATTGCACTACATGAAATTCTTTATAGATGTGTATGGAAGTTCTCTTCCATATTAAGACCTTCAGGGATTTTTGTGTTAAGTTCTACAATATAACACGATTCCAATCTTCTCAATTTCTTTTCCCGGTTCCCACCCCTTATATTGGGTGGAATAGCATCTATTACAAAATATGACAGACCATATATATTTTTCTCATTGTATTGTTCAAAATGTCGCGCCACTGGATAGGTCTTATCCCCATTTTTTTATGGCTCTCAGATGTTGGAGAACACTTGTGCACAGGTAAAATTGTAGTCAGTCTTACAAGAGAATTGGCCTTTTGTTTTTCTCTCTTTCTTGGAGAGACTAGATTTGTATACTGTAGTGTTCTTTCCATGGGCACAGGCTTAACATTTGGTACATTTAATAAAGCCATCTTTTCTACTTAGCCATGTTGATGATGTCATTTTTGGTTTAGATGGAGTTACTATATTACTCACAAGATTTTGTTTTAGGGATCCAGCACGTTTAAATGTTATTTGCGGACTACACTGCACTAATTTGCCTAATATAGGATCATTGCGTATAACGTGCCAGTGTCTACACAGAATGTACCTCAAACTATCTTGCTGTTTATTGTATGTGGTAATCATTCTGCACTGGTTGCTGTTCTCACTTTCCAGCTTCTCTTTTGCTTTGTCTTTATTAAAAATTATTTCTTCCCTAGATTTTTTCTTCGCTTTAAACGTGGCTGATTTGATGCATCCTTGTGCGTAACCTCTAGCTATAAAGCGTGTTTTTAGGCAGTGCAATTCCTTCTCAAGTTCTGTTTGATTACTACAGTTTCTCATAGTACGAAGACATTTCCCATATGGGATGCTTCTTATTAAGTTCTTAGGGTGGAAACTGGCAGCATGTAGCAACGTGTTGCCTGCAGTGGGTTTGTGACAGAGTTTAGTCTTGAGTTTCCCTTCATGTATATACACAGTTAAGTCAAGGAAATTAACCTCTGTTGCACTGATGGTGCTGGTGAACTTGAGGTTAAGGTTGTTAACCTGTAGCTTTTTTATAAACTCTCTTGCTCCCTTTTCCGAGACTTTCCATACAACTAAAAAAATAGATGAATCGACACCAATGCATTATGTTCTCCTGCCATTCTTGTTGGTATAGCGCATGGACCACCTGCTCCTCCCACCAGCCCATATGCAAATTAGCAAAGTTGGGGGCGAAGCAGGTGCCCATCACTGTGCCGCATGTTTGGCGTAACAGCTCCCCGTTGAAGAGAAAATAGTTGTTCTCGAGGCATGTCGATATTATTGCTAATTGCATTTGTGTGTGAGACCATAGTTTCAATGGACGGCTCCCTAAGAAGTGTTTGATTGCATTAAGGCCAACCTCATGCTTGATACTGGTGTACAAAATGGTCACATCTATAGTTATCAACAAGAAATCCTGTTCCCATGTAATTTCGTAGATTTTCCTTAAAAAGTCCCCCGTATCCTGTATACAGGATGGGAGATTTTTTACAAATGGTCATAAAAAGGAATCTATGTACTTGGAAGTATTTTCTAGGGCACTCATAACTGCTGAAATTATAGGGCGTCCTGTAGGGTTTACAGGGTTTTTTTGTACCTTCAGTACCAAGTACAGCACCGGGGTAACTGGACTATTAATCTTCAAAAACAACAATTCATCATGATTGATCAAGCACTGATTATACCAGACTTGTAATTGTGCATTGTACAGGCAGTGACAGGTAGTCATCACCTCTGTCTTGATTTTTACATAGTTAAACAGATTATTTTGTTGTTTATATGCTTCGCAAAGATATTGCGGTTTAACCCATAAAACAACATTCCCGCTTCTTGTCTGCATTACGCACAATACAATTTTCATTGGATGAATGTTTAATAACTAAAGCATGATAGTCTTTTTGCTTTTGTGACCAAATCATCTTCTTTTCACTTGTACGGTTGTATAGGTTTTTTTATTTCATTAATCACAAGTTCATTGTAAATGTCCACAGAGTCTCTAGCTACCATTGGTATGAACTTAGAGGATGGTCTAAATCTTGTGAGTATCGCTACAAATATATATGCCTTGTATTTCTGCTAATTCTGTCACTTGTTCAATGGTGCGTTGCGTATTCAATGGTTCACTCATGTGGCTGTCAGTCTCACCCTCTAGTTCTCTGAGTTCTAACATCAAATTCATATCATCCACCCATACGTTCCCTGATTGGGCATCCGATGTACTCAATGATGGTGCTTGCGTTTGTTTCTGAGTCACTGCAAATTACTTTTTCAGTTTCAAAGTTCTAGTAAACTTGAAGACATCCACCCTAGTTTTGACATAGTCCATGTCTGCTTCTAGACAATATGATAGCCCAAGTTGTAAAATGTTTTTTTCTTTTTCAGTTAAGGTGATGTTGGTCAATTTAATGATTGATGTCTCATTGCTGCGGTCTATTACTCGCTCTGCTTGTTCTTGGATTTCACGTCGGCGCTGGAGTTGTTTGTCGCCTTTGAGCCTCGAGTTCCTTTGCCCCTTCCTCTTTGAGGCTTTGCAATTACTGCTGGTGCTCTAGGGCGGAGGTTGAACCTCCGCTCTTCTCGTAAAAAAAAAAAAAAACTCTATTACAGATGGTATGGTGTATCCTCCTTGTCCACTCGGGCCTTCGTCTGCATCAGTATCTAATTCAGAACTTTGTAAGCAACTCTCTTCTAATTGCTGTTCCGCCCTGTTTTACCATCAGCACTCGTTTTTTGTCTGCGTAGATTGTCAAATTTCTTAGCAAACGTGAAAATTTGTCAGCGGTCATAGTCTAGTTTATCGCACAGAAACTTTTGCGCTTTTCTCTCCTTGATCGACTCCTATAATTTGCCCTAGCGTTCTTACATTTCTGACTTAAACTTGATTATCTCTTGATTAGCCTCTTTATCTAGCATTATTGTAATTTGGTTGATTACTTCCAGTATCTTCTGTCGATCGATATCTGTATATTTAACCCCTTCGCTGCCAGTCCTTCTCCCCTCCTGTGCCACGTCCTTTTTTGGCTATTTGGGGTAGTGCGCGCTGAGGCCCCTGTAACTTTTTGACCACATAAGGTATCCACGCCAAATTTGCGTCCTTTTCTTCCAACATCATGGGGATTCTGAAGGTACTCAGGGGTTGTGGACTCCCCTGGAGAGGTCACAGAAATGAGCCAAAATACAGCAAAATTTAGTTTTTTGGGGGGAAAATGGGAAAAACGGGCTGCAAATGGAAGCTTCTGAGTTTTTCCCTGCAAGTGTTATCAAAAAAGGGTTTGTGGGGCTGAAATAACCATTTTCCCAGCTTTTAGGGGATACCAGACTTCTGTCAGAAACCCAAAATTCTTTACACAGTTTTGGCATTTTTCTGGGACATAGCCTATTTTTGCTATTTTTTGTGCTTTCGACCTCCTTCCAGTTAATGGTAGAAATGGGTACAAAAGCAATAATGGATCCTGGAAATCTATACATTTTAGAGAAGTAGACAAAATTCTAAATTCAGCAAGGGGTAATTTGTGTAGATTCATCAAGGTTTTTTTATAGAAACTAACAGTTAAATAAAGGATAAATTGAAAATTTGTTGAATAAAAAAGACTTTTCTGTCAACGTTTTCACCTGTAACTTCTTCTAATTATGACAGCTGTTTGAAAGCAATATACCGTTACATCCGCTGGACATTACTGGTTGTAGGGATATATAGGACTTGTAGGTTCACCAAGAACCCGTCGAACCCAGGTCCAAAAACTGAGCAGCAACTTGCAATGGATTTTTATTATGTACCGGGTATATAGTAATTATGCTGTAAAAATGTGTACATGGAAAAAAAATCGGTATTAAAGACACCTATGTATTTCTGAAATGGGAACAAAATATAGAGTTTAGAAACAGTAGATATTTGCACATTTCCGAAATTGGGAATACTCGTACTAGCATGAGAATTATCAGTCATTTTTTAGAATGACTTCTTTTTTACACAATGTCTTTCATTTGGAAGGCAGAAATGCATCGAAAGTCAATAGGTAATAACAGTTCCTTTACAAATCTGAATTACCCCAAGTCTCCCGATAAAAATGGTACCTCACTTGTAGGGGTAGGCATAGTGCCCACGACAGAAAATGGCTCAAAACCAAACGTGAACACACCACATTTTCACAATGCAAAATTACCCTTTTTTAGCTAAGTGCCTAGCTGTAGTTTTTGAACCATAGCTCTGCCGGCACCTAGGGAAACCTAGCAAACCTATACATTTTTTGAAAACTAGACACCCAGGCGAATCCAGGATGGGGTGACTTGACTGCCTCCCACAGGTTCTGTTAGCCAGAATCCCTTGTAAAACTAAAAAATTGCCAAAAAAACCACATTTTCTCCACATTTCTCTGGTGGAAAGTTCTGGAATCTGCGTGGATCCACAAATTTCCACCCACCCCGCGTTCCCTAAAGTCTTCCGAGAAAAATGGTACCTCACTTGTGTGGGTCAGCCTAGTGCCCGCAACAGGAAACGGCGCAAAACACAACGTGGACACACCTCAATTTCGCTGTAAAAAATGACCCTTTTTTGGCAAAGTGCCTAGCTGTAGTTTTTGAACCATAGCTCTGCCGGCACCTAGGGAAACCTAGCAAACCTATACATTTTTTAAAACTAGACACCCAGGGGAATCCAGGATGGGGTGACTTGACTGCCTCCCACCTGGTTCTGCTACCCAGAATCCCTTGCAAACCTAAAACATTGCCAAAAAAACACATTTTCCCCACATTTCTGTGGTGGAAAGTTCTGGAATCTGCGTGGATCCACAAATTTCCACCCACCCCGTGTTCCCCAAAGTCTTCTGATAAAAATGGTACCTCACTTGTGTGGGTCGGCCTAGTGCCCGCGACAGGAAACGGCACAAAACGCATCGTGGACACACCTCAATTTCACAGTGAAAAATGAACCTTTTTTGGCAAAGTGCCTAGCTGTAGTTTTTGAACCCTAGCTCTGCCGGCACCTAGGGAAACCTACCAAACCCACACATTTCTGAAAACTAGACACCCGGGGATTCCAGGGAGGTATGGCTTGCGTGGATCCCCCAACGTTTCCTTACCCAGAATGCCCTGCAAACCTCAAATTTAGCTGAAACAAATCACCTTTTTCACACATTTTTGTGTGGGAAAGTTGTGGCATCACCGAGCTGACACAAATTTCCTACCACCCAGCGTTCCCCCGGGTCTCCCGATAAAAACGGTGCCTCACTCGTGTGGGAGGCCCAAGTACCCGCGACAATCAAGGGCCCAAAACGTATTGAGGCGACATGAAAATTGCCTACCTCAAAACAACCTGGTTTTGCAAGGGGGGTCACCTGGGTTTTTGGCCCGGCTGACACCTAGGGGAACCTACCAAACCCACACTTTTCTGAAAACTAGACACCCAGGGGATTCCAGGGAGGTATGGCTTGCGTGGATCCCCAAACGTTTCCTTACCCATAATACCCTGCAAACCTCAAATTTAGCTGAAAAAAAAAAAAAATCACCTTTTTCACACATTTTTGTGTGGGAAAGTTGTGGCATCACCGGGCTGACACAAATTTCCTACCACCCAGCGTTCCCCTGGGTCTCCCGATAAAAACGGTGCCTCACTCGTGTGGGAGGCCCAAGTACCCGCAACAGGCAAGGGCCCAAAACGTATTGAGGCAACATGAAAATTGCCTACCTCAAAACTACCTGGTTTTGCAAGGGGGGCGTCACCTGGGTTTTTGGCCCGGTGCTCGGCGGCCACCTAGGGAAACCTACCAAACCCACACATTTCTGAAAACTAGACACCCGGGGGATTCCAGGGAGGTATGGCTTGCGTGGATCTCCCAACGTTTCCTTACCCAGAATGCCCTGCAAACCTCAAATTTAGCTGAAAAAAAAAAAATCACCGTTTTCACACATTTGTGTGTGGGAAAGTTGTGGCATCACCGGGCTGACACAAATTTCCTACCACCCAGCGTTCCCCCGGGTCTCCCGATAAAAGCGGTGCCTCACTCGTGTGGGAGGCCCAAGTACCCGCGACAGGCAAGGGTCCAAAACGTAGTGCGCCTCAACAGGCAAGGGTCCTAAACGTAGTGCGCCTCACTACGTTTTGGGCCCTTGCCTGTCACGGGTACTTGGGCCTCCCACACGAGTGAGGCACCGTTTTTATCGGGAGACCCGGGGGAACGCTGGGTGGTAGGAAATTTGTGTCAGCCCGGTGATGCCACAACTTTCCCACACAAAAATGTGTGAAAAAGGTGATTTTTTTCAGCTAAATTTGAGGTTTGCAGGGCATTCTGAGTAAGGAAACGTTGGGGGATCCACGCAAGCCATACCTCCCTGGAATCCCCCGGGTGTCTAGTTTTCAGAAATGTGTGGGTTTGGTAGGTTTCCCTAGATGGCCGCCAAGCCCGGGGCCAAAAACTCATGGGACCCCCTTTGCAAAACCAGGTTGTTTTGTGATAGGTAATTTTGATGTCTCCTCAATAGGTTTTGGGCCCTTGCCTGACGCGGGCACTAGGCCTACCCACGCAAGTGAGGTACCATTTTTCTCTGAAGACTTTGGGGAACGCAGGGTGGGTGGAATTTTGTGGACCCACGCAGATTCCAGAACTTTCCACCACAGAAATGTGAGGAAAATGTGTTATTTTGGACACATTTTTAGGTCTCGGCTAGCGAAGGCTGCGCTTGCGCAGTCTCGCTCGCGAGATTTAATGACTTGGAGAAGAGGGGCTTTAACCCGCTCATCTTCTCTCCTCTTCTCCATTGGCTGGCCTCTTAAATGCTGGTCAGCCATTGGAGAAGAGGTTTGTCTCTCCAAACAAGCCCCGTCCTTTTCGGATTTGGGGACGTGTTTTTTCGATTCTTTCTCTCCTCTGGAATGTAAACATTCCAGCCAATGGCAAGAGGAGAGAAAGAAAAACACGCCCCCGAATCCGAAAACGCCGCTGCTTTCAGCTGCTGAGCCCAACGGTGTCGCCCATCTGAAAGTAAGTTGCTGGTCGCACAAAATTGATGGCGTTTGCGGTCTGAAGGCTTGAAGCCAAATACCATTGCGGGGCTTGAAGCCAAATACCATTGCGGCTCCTAACACTGCATGTGAATAATCTTCCAGCCGTGACATGGTCTGAGTTTCCCCGGCCGCTCTTTATACATGTACGCGTGGTCTGGGGCGGCCTGAAAACACCAGCTTTGTTCCGGGACACATTTAATTAAGCTGCATATGAAAGTGCGCGCGTATTTGTGTTCCATTGTGTGATAGTAATAAACACAGGCATGACCTTTAGGGAGAGACCTCACTAGCGCTCTTCCTGCCCAGTGTCACTGAATTGGCAGTTTACATTTAACACCCTTGCACGTTGCCGGGTAAACCCTTTCCTGCAGCACACTAGCACCTCTGATAGTACAAACCAGGGGGGGGGGGGGGGGCGCTTTCTGTGATCACCGACACGCCTCAGAGCAGCGAACAGGTGAGTGTTGCCCTACCGCCGGCCCGTTTAAGGCGCCCAGCCCTTGTCAGCCACATCAGGAAACAGCTCCACGGATTCTAAGGGGATAGCCTGGAAAGGTGGGTCAACCTGTGACACCCCTCAGCTGGGCGAGGAGGGGGCGATGGCCTCCCAGAGAGGGCTTTCTGCCGCGGCCTCTGCATGCCTCTCTGCGCCGGCATCCCCTCGCCAGGCCGCGGGTCTGAGCTGGCACCCCAGGCACCCTAGGTGTAGCCGAGAGGGTGCAGCCCAGGCCACATCACATCGCAGGCTGTTTAACGCCGGCGAGGCTGCGTGTTGCTATTAGCGTTAAATATATGGCTAATTATGCGTATGAAAATTAAACATCAGTGTTATGCTAATGGGCCGCCTTCAGCTGCGGATCAGAGCACTTGAGACTAGCATTTAATCAAACTAATCAGTAACCAATACTTCTGCACGTGTGAACTTTCACAAGATCATTTTCATGTTACGACGCGGAATTACGAAACGAGGAACCGTTAACACTGGGTACTTCTCTGGCCGCTGATGGGGGATTCCCCCGGGGCGGCGGCGGCCCCAGCCTGGCGTTTCCTCCAGCAGTAAAGAGCCGCCGCTCCTCTGGACGGGGTTCGCGGTTCTTGTGTTTGTTTGCATGCAGCCTGAAGCTTCTGGGGTGGTGAAAACACGCATGCATGTGCGACTGTGCAGGGCCGGAGCCCCGGGGACCAGCGCCGCAACCCCTCTCTCCTCCTCGAGGTGCTTATCAGGGGCGAGTGGAGCGGCGGGGGCTTTATTTGTATTTATTTTAGAATAATGCGCGTCTCTGGTGGGGGGACATGGCCGTTCTGAGGTATGTTTGACAGGAGCGGGGGGGGGGGCGCCCCTCACGCTCTAGCCGCGTGCCGACAGAAGCAAATAAAAGGATTCACACGCAGCAGTTATCACCCTCTCCGCGCCACAGCAACCAAATCTCCTCTATCCAATCCACAAGCCCTGAATCTGTACACATCAGCAGGTGCCCGGAGGAATCCTGGGAAGCAACACCATAGAGAGGCTGCATCCTTTCTTCTCCAGGTGCGCCATTGTTGAGAAATAATTAGAATGAAGGGCAGGCCGGTATGTCTTTAGAAATGCGGAAAACCACATAATGTAAATAGGGCTACTGCGTGTGTGTGTGTTGCTCTGAGAGTGGCTCTGTGGGTGGCTGTGTGTGTGGCTTCGTGTGTGGCTGTGTGTGTGTGGGTGGCTTTGTGTGTGGCTCTGTGTGGATGCAAATGCAATAGGTCTCGCATTTGAGAGTGATTAAGCTATTGACATTGTAAATAACAATGCCGTTTCTTTAAATGTTTAAAAAAAAAAAAAAAAAAAAAGGCATGAGCAATGCCAATAGCTCTAACTTTAACAATGCCGAGACCATTGCATTGTAAATGCTTGTTAGGTTTGCAATGGATTCTGGGTAACAGAACCTGTTGAGAGCCAGTGAAGTCACCCCAGCCAGGATTCCCCTCGGTGTCTAGTTTAAAAATATTTACAGGTTTGCTAGGTTTGCCTACGTGCCAACTGCGCTGGGGCCCAAAATCCACAGGTATGCACATTGCTAAAAAACAATTCGGAGCCCAGTGGGCTTTCTGCCGCCCTGGAGGGGGGGGGGGGGGGTTGGGAAATCGGGGAAGGGGGCTTCATCCTGATATGCCCCTAAAGGGGCAGAAAGACTGTGGCTATTTTTTGTGGGGGTGTGGGCATTGGTATGACCATTTTGGGCAGCCCCCACGCATAAAAAAAGCCTGCGTACTGGGTGGCGCCTAGTGGGCTTGCTGCCCCCCCCAGGCAGATCAGGGGCCACTGCCACCATCTGCCCTCCCGGGGGGGGGGCAGAAAGACTGGAATTTTTCTGGGGGTGGCGTATTGTCATGCCCATTTTGGGGAGCCCCTACCCCTACACTAATAAAACAAAAAAATCCATGGTTTCTAGTGGGCATTCTGAGCCCCCAGGGGGGGCCAGATTGGTGGCTACAGCTCCCATCTGCCTCCTGGGGGGCAGAAAGACTCATTTTTGTGGTGGGGAGGGTGGGGGCATTGGCGTGCCCGTTTCGGGCAGCCCACACCCTAAAAACGATTGCGCAAAAACAATCCCTGGTGTTTAGTGGGCTTTCTGCCCCCCCCCCCCGAAGGGGCAGATTAGGGGCCAGTGCCCCATCTGCCCCCGGGGGGGGGGGGGGGGCAGAAAGACTAATAATTGGGGGGTGGGGTGGGGGTATGGGCCTGCCCGTTTTGGGCAGCCCCCACCCCTATTTTTTGTAAAATTCCCTGTTGTCTAGTGGTCTTTTTGCCCCCCCCCCGGGGGCAGATTGGGGGCCAATGCCCCATCTGCCCCCCGGGGGGGGGGGGCAGAAAGGCTGTAATGGTGGCGGGTGGGTGGGGGCATTGGCGTGCCCGTTTCGGGCAGCCCCCACCCTAAAACAAACTAAAAACAAATCCCTGGTGTATAGTGGGCTTTCTGCCCCCCTGAAGGGGCAGATTAGGGGCCAATGCCCCATCTGCCCCCCGGGGGGGCAGAAAGACTGATAATTGGGGGGTGGGGTGGGGGCATGGGCCTGCCCGTCTTGGGCAGCCCCCACCCTTATTTATTTTTTTAAAAAATTCCCTGGTGTCTAGTGGCCTTTTTACCCCCCCCCGGGGGGGCAGATTGGGGGCTAATGCCCCCATATGCCCCCCAGGGGGGGCAAAAAGACTAAATGTGCCAACGTAAGTTGGGGGGAGCAAAGGCCCTTGCCCAAGGGTCCGCTCCCCCCTCCCTGGTGTCTAGTGGGTGGATCCCTGCTTGGGGATCGCCCTCCTGTGGCAATCCCCAAGCAGGGATCCACTGGGGAGGGGTACCATTGGAAAGGGGAGATTCCCCCCTTTCCAACGATACCTCTCCCGTCTTTCTACCTGCTCAGGGGGCTGAGATAGACCCCTGGGGGCCTCGGGAGCTGGGGAAGCTCTTCCCCAGCTCCCGAGGCTATTTTCACTAAAACGGAATCCCTGATGGCGAGCTGGACTCGTCATGGGCACAGCGTGACTGTGCTCCATGACGAGTCCAGCTCGTCATGGGCACACAAGGGGTTAATAAGAATTGCAAGCATCCGTCTCTATGATTCCTGGTGGTTGTTGGCCCATTCCCTGAGCATGTTGGGGTTTGGATCTTCGTAGGTGGGTGCCACCAAGATTCTCAATCCCCTAGGGATGCGCTTCACTTCTAGACATCGCTGCAGGGATTTTGATTCCCACTATTCTGCTAGTTCTGTGCGTTTCAGTTTTTCAAGTCTTTTTAGGCGCACTGTTGTATCTGACATTTTTGTATTGCTTGCTGTAAAGGCTGTCTTACTGTTCGTAGGCACATCATCATCAAATATTGATAGTGCCGCTTCCTTTCTCTCCCGGACTTCTGCAGCCGACATATTTGTTGCAAACAGATCCTTGTATTTGTAATCTACGGTCCAAAAAATAAATATATATCATACAATTGCGCCTCAAGAAACCTGCATATGTCAATTTATCCACACGTTTCCAGAGGGACAGAAACTGGCGGCACAGAGTAGTGAGGTTCCAGCAATCTTCTTTTATTATTCAATTCATTTCAAACAGTTGACCTACTTGTTTGCCTTCCACAGGGTCGTAGAGCATCAAGGTTTAGAGTTTCAATTTCAAAGGCACAAGCCTTTCCCACCACCAATAAAAACTACAATGACTAAATTTCCTTCCTCTTTCCCTAAATGCGTAAACAAAATTCAATATCCATTGCTTTTTGCTTTTCTATATTATTCAGACCCGAGGTACATTTCATTAATTTCTTGCAGGAGAATTTTTTCAAGAATTTAAAGCTTTATTTCTGTCAAAGCCTGTTCTTTGCCAAGATTCTTGTCATCCATTTTCTAGAATTTTAGGATTTACCCTTTCCTGTTTAGATGATGGTAAAGTACCTTCTTGATGGAAAAATATTCACCATCAATTAAAAAAATGTCTTTACCCTTCTATATTTTCTTTTGTTTATAAATAACAATAAAGTACCTTTAATATCTTGTTTTCCTAGGTAAATTTTACCAGTAAATTTATCAAACAAGAATCAATTCCTCTGTGACCACTTTTCTGGTCGAAATTACATTTGAACTCATTTTCTATGAAGTACAAGTTTCAAAGGAAACGTGAAAGTGCCAATAGATAGACAAGCTACTTTTTATTTTGATTTAGTTCTTATTTCTACTAGGGGAATTTCTTTTTGTTGAGAGTACCAGTGCCTGATCCACAATGGGATGTATAGTCTTTTTGCCAAAATGTATTGATGTATACGTTACACAATTCCACTATTCTATCCCCTTGGATTTTGATGCACATGCAGTAAATCCAAAGAGATGTACATTAACTGGGTTTATATGCGATTCAAATCAATTACCCCATTTTATGTACCTCACTTTAACATATACAATTGAACTCGTAGATATACATCATTCAACAGTGCAAAAACAAACGCATTTTTCCAGCCCATTAGATTAGGCCTATATGTAATAGCAGGATATGACGTGCAAATTTCTCATTAAAAACCTCAAAGTGCAAATTCATTACAGTACTTGACACGTTCAAACGTGGTGATGTGAAAATTCTCTTTCAGATACAAGGGCATTCTAAAATTTCATTATTTCTAAGTCAACCACAATTTCCTCTCCCTCCACTAGATGTAAAGTGCAAATGCTCCCACAGATTTTCTTTAAAGTGTAGATGCATTTAAAGTGCAAATGTATTACAGTTAAGTGCAGAAACTCCCACAACTTCCTTTAAAGTGCAAAAGCATTCTCGTTCAAGTCCATTCAAAGGGAATTACACAGTAAAATATTACAAGAATCTATGTACTGTGCACTTTCCCCATGTTTCCATACAATGCACACATTTCACCACCTCCACATTCTTCTGAAAGGATCTATAGATGATACTCTTCACATTTCTTTACACTATAACCAAAAAGATTTTACTCTCCCTTTTCTTTCTTTGCCTTATTTCAAATGTTCAGCTCTATTAGATGTCCATCCACTTAAGCTTCCAATAATATAAACCAATATCCAAAATAAATGTATAATCAATTTAAGAGCCCAGTTCCAAGCCTTAAATACATTTTACATAGATTTTTAAATTGAATTCCAGATATATATCATATATAGATCTTTAAATATAGATTATTTTTTAAATATAGATTTTTTAATGGATTATATAAAGAATGATAGATTTCTGACACATGTTTTCCTGATCAGTCAAAGGAGAACATGAGGCTTAGAATCTGCGTTCAGTACTCTAAGATGTTCCGTCACAATTAATATTATCCACCTGGATTCAGCCCTATGTAATTCAAGTTCTCTATCACCACCTCGCACAATTTCAATTTGTTCACTGTACTTCTGATGTATGTCAGGCCACATGAACATTGTAGGACGTAAACCACAAATCTTGTTTTCCACGTAATCCAGTCATTCATTTTTGTACAATTTCCTTGGGATGTTTCAAATTCAATTGTATTAAGTCCATAGGTATATGTTCTACAGCTTTGACACTTATCGAAGCCTAGTTTCATATTAGATAACCAATTTCCAGTCTTCGTTTTTTTTTGTTGATCAGGATTGTAAAAATAAATACATACACACATATATATATATATATATATATATACATACACACACACACACACACACACACATACACATACACACACATATTTATACACACACACACACTTACACATTCACATAGCTGGAGAGAGAGATACAGAGAGATAGAGAAAGGGTTGGACATAGATAGATGAATAGATTACACAGTGTCAGTCGCCTCTGTGTAGTTAGTCAGGACAGGGTTTCCTTAGGTAATAATGCACGCCCGGTGGTTGTTCTAGTGGGGTGATGGCACTCTAAGGCAGTACCCAAATGTTATAGGGTGTACTTAGGCATAAGTGCGGTGCAAAAGGGTAGGGGGAACCAGCCCTCTACCTAGATTGTGGTAAACCACAGACAAAGAACTCCAAGGTCCCCTGCACATGCTAGTGGTACATAGATATAAGTTAGTACAGTATGGAGTATAGGAGAGAAACAAACACTGTTCATCCACTGCTCTGTGTGGTTCCAGGATTTATTGTCCTTGTTGTGCTTTCCTTGGTACAGAGTCTTATCCTAGCCAACACGTGTTTCGTCGCTACCAAGAAGTACACAGCGACTTCTTCAGGGCTAAATTCCTATGATTACGGCCCTTATTGTCGGTTGTACTTCCATTCCGAAGGTAAATAGTAGTAGATGGTCTCAAGGGTAACAACGACCAGAATTACATTTAAAGTTTCCTCATTAAGCAGATTCTATATTCTGTGATGCAGACGAGCATTCAGAATATGAAGCTACTAATTATTGTGAGACCCTATTCGTAGGGTTATGGCCGTCAGCCAGCTTTGATTGTGTTGCCGCTGGTCACCCGATTCGGTGAAGCAGCTGGGGAAGTCTCCGGCGTGTTAGAGGGACAGCATTTTTTCTTTCCTACACTCATGACTGTACGAACTTAAATCTATGTGCCACTATTGTGTGCAGGGAACCTTGGAGTTCTTTCCTTAGGTAATGGATGTTGTGGTTTGGTAATAACTTTGGTGCTGTTTGACGAATCTTCACAAAACTTTCCACAAAAGTTTCATCCAGCTTAGCTCCTTCCCGGAAGGTTGTCGGATCATTCATCAAGCGGGGACCGATACAAGGGAGGAGTCCCATAACGTGTTTTCCTCATGCAATTTCCAAAAGGAAAATTTAACAACGCTAAAGCCAAGACACGTGCCCGGAATTACACCAAATTTGGCAGAAAGCAATATCTTTACTCAGAAAGTGTGCTTTTTGGGATTTGATGTAAATCAGCTCTGCAGTTTCTGAGAAATTAAGGTTCAAAATTCAAGTAGATGTAGCCACACTGTACCACTGAGTAACCACTGCAGAGTACCGCAAGCTCAAATCATGCGGTCTGGTTTACTGGCCGCAACACAAAGATAAAGTTTTGCCCACCATTTTATCACTTAGGACTCTGTTCCTGTGTTGTCCAAAACAAATACAAATTAGAAATGAGGGGGCGGGGATAGGACCTCACGACCCTTGAGGGGTAAGGGGCCCCAGACAGAGGGCCAACCCTGGAGTCAAATTAAAAAGTTTTATTTTCTGCTGTGCAAAGTTACTACCGCCATGCTCACCATGGCCCTGTGTAATTTTTCAGATGTACAGTTAAAAAAAAACAAAAAAAAAAACTGGGCGAGGGTGACCTCTAAGAACATGGGCGTTGGCCAGCAAAATAATCTTATCTGCTTTACTGCTAACCCATTGCAGCGCACAGCCGAAGCCTGTGTGTGGCGTGTTGTTGGCTGTCCAGATGGGGTGAGACACAAGGGTCTGGCCACATGCTAGGCCCTGCTACCAACTTCAAGCTGTACACAGCAGAAGGCTGTTGTGGCATGGGATAGGCCTAGTTAGATATAATTAAATATTACTTAAAGTTAAAAATATATATATTTTAACTAGAAATTCATTGCAAAAGGTTAAAGTTACGTTCTAGTAAGATATAGGATAGGATTATATTTGTAGAGCGCTTATACCCGAAGGTGTCAAGGCGCTGGGCAGATGAAGGAGGAGAAAAACGCATTTGCAGCCATCTAAGATGAAAGTAGCCATGTTTTCAAAAGTTTTTTTAAAGACCGCTAAAGAGTCTGCATTGGAACTAAATGTGGGCAAGGAATTCCAAAGCTTGGTGGCTGCTACTGAAAAAGAGCGCCCGCCCCATCTGGACCTGCGAATCTAGGAGACACCAGTTTTTACTGTGTGCAGGATCTCAACGTACTCCCAGGAGTATACTATTGAAACAGGGTTTTCAAATGTGGTGACCCTTTACTGTGCATGGCCTTATATACATGCTCAGAAACTTAAAGAAGATGTGCTTCCTGATGGGGAAATCCCCTTCCTGGCTGACTGATGCTTCGGAATGTTAAGAATCAGCCTCGCCGCTGCGTTCTGTACCACCTGCAACTTGTTAAGGTACAGAGCGTTACAGTGGTCCAGCTAATAGGTAACTAGTGTAAGGATGGTAGACTGATACAGTTCGAGCGGAATATACTGCAACACCTTTCTAAGAGTGCTTAGAATGTAGAAACATGTGCTGACTGTGCAGTTGAGCTGAGCATCAAACGTTAGACCATCGTCAAAAAAATGACCCAAAACTTTTTACACTGTCTTAACCAGGACAGGAAGGAGACCACAGTCTGTAGGCCACCAGGCATTTGACCAGATGGAGTTCTGTGAGCCAAATACCAGCACCTCGGTCTGCTCTGCATTGATCTTCAGTGAGTTGCCCTTCATCCAGCAAATAGTGCTCGACATACACTGATTGAACTGCCCTGCAACCAGCTGCAAAACATTTGAGATGGACACATTGATTTGTGTATCGTCCGCACAGAAGAGCACCTAAAATCCGAACAACCACACCATTTCAGCTAGAGGGGTCACAGAGATTAAAAACGGGTGGCGCTCAATGACGATCGCTGGGGGACCCCACAAGGAAGGGCAAAGGCTTGCGCTCTAAAGCTCCCACAGCTAACGATGCAAGTTCTGCCTAACATAAAAGAGTGGAGAAGCTGCAGGGCCTTTCCCCTGACTCCCACTTCCCGCAGACGCTGACACATGCGCACCGTTTGATACCATTGGCCATAATAAGGGCAGACTGTGCTGTGACCAGCACGGAACCTGTTCTGAGGGGGATCTAAGATCTACTGAGATTCAAAGCATTGCATCAGTTCAATGTTGATGAATTTCTCCAAGATATTAGCAGGGGCAGAGAGAGAAGAGAGATAGGTCGAAACAATTCCAAATCTAGGGGGTTGGCGTTAGGTTTTCAGAGAAGAGGTGAAACATTTGCTTCCATCCAGATGACTGGGCAACTACCAGATAGAAGTATGTTGTTGAAAACCTAGCACAGGATATTTGCTACTGAGTCAGGAACCAGTTTAAGTATGGAGGGCATACAGGGGTCTGAAGAAGCGCCCGAATTTTAGGCCAGCAAAACTTTGTTTGCGGAACTGTGATTTGAGGTAAGGACATTCTTCCCAGAGTCCTGAGTGAGTTCCCCAGCAACCGGTTCCTCACCTCCAGTATGGATGAGCTTGTGAAAGATATTAAGGACCTTGACCTGAAAGTAGACTGCTACTCTATCACAGAAGTCTTGGGAGGGGTTCAGCAGCTTTGTCCCTGGTGGCTCAGAAATCTCCTTTATGACTTTGAATAGCATTCTAGAGGAGTTACCCACCGACATTATCTTTCCAGTTAAAAAAAATGGATTTGGCCTGGAAGATGGCATGTTTATATTTCTGCAGAAGAGATTTCTGCTTGACTTTTTCCCTGGGGCAAGGGTGAGCACACCATTTATGTTCTTGTCTATGGCATTCCCACCTAAGGGACATGAGCTCTTCTGAGAACCATGGGGCGGAAGGTTTTGCTCTTTTAACACAGTTTTTAAAAGGAGCTACAAAGATATGGTTACAATGTTGTATCTTAAAAAAACACAGAAATTCACTGAGAAAACCCAAAGGGTAAAGTGATGTTATTGTTAGGTGAAAATGTCAGATCATTACATTTTAAGCTAAAAAACTACTAAAATACAGCAGTTCTAGTTAACTGAAGTAACTATAACTTGCACCCTTGCCATGCTCTGCTTAATTTCTCACGTATTACATCAGTCATGACACATTCTATGATATCATTGATAATATCAATGCGACATCTGAAATGACAACACTGCTCCTGGAAAGAGAGTGGATGATAGTTACTTCAGTTAACTATATCTGGTGAGGTTTAGTGTTTATAATTAAAAAATATATATTTCAACCGACAAATATACTTAACTATAAAAGCACTTAAACTATAGTTTGGGGGGTTTTCAGTGAAAACATACATTACACACACACACACACACACACACACACACACACACACACACACACACACACACCCCCCCCCCCCCCCCCCCCCCCCCCAAGTAACCACTGGTGAGAATGCACTCGGGCGGCAGCAAATCCCCAATAGACTCCGTACTTCACGGGATATAGCCCGACTTGTTTCGGATAGCCCCTTACTCATAGGCTTGGTACCATGAGGCTCACAGCGTTTTTGACCACACCTTCTTTTGTTCAATATTCTGCCTTCTGATGGCGCTGCGGTCCGCCGCAGGTGTTATGGGATTTGTAGTGCGGCAATCTCACCCAAATGGGTGCCGTGTCCTTCAGGTTCCCAATTCATGACCCTCCAATGGGCCCCGTAATTTGCACAGTCTCTAATTACAACACTGCTCGCCACATTGCGAACTGGACATGATTTCCAGCTCAATGTCCCGCTTTGAAGAAAATGTGTTCTGAGAGTAACTGGTATCACACTAGAGGCAAAGACATACCATTACAAATACTGTTATGGACTCACCAAGCCTAAACATACTGACATTTCTCGCCACCATCGACCTCACCTCCTCTGGTTTACATTGACTCTGCAAAGTTATTAAGGCCATTTAAAGAGTGAGGAAAGCTGAAATTGTAAGATTTTACAATGGATTGCATTCTTCTGTATTCCAAGCAGATCAGTGGATCATCTAGTGTACTTGTATGGAAAGAGGAGGTGGAGCACTGGGGACTAGCAGGGAATGGGGCTCTACGTAGGAAAGAATACCACGTATTGCGGAAAAGACCCATAGCAATGAGCTGGGACCTCCTATTGGAGTCCTTCAAAGCTTTGGACATTTTTGTAGCCCCATAGCCCACCACTGCCAGCTCACCAATGACCATGACTAGAATAGATGGCGACAAGGCTTAACACATGTACTTAAGAGACATTCCGACTGAGACGGATACTGGTAACTTAGTCATGAGATAGGCCCTCCCATGCAGTGACAGTATGGGCACCCTCGCAAAACGCTAGTGATTGTGTTGAGGTGCCAGAACAGGTCCATTATTGAGTTGATGATTGTTTGATGCACCCATCAATTGAGGGTACGGGGGTTACTACTCTTAATTAAATGTTACTTTATTAAACAGGGTTGGACAGTCGGATTCAATGGAAAATGGACGGACATGTTAAATGCACAAGACATTACTGCCATATTTGGTACAGACTCACACCTGTATACTGTAATAATTGCAACTGTACTGCGTGATATTATCAAGCATCAAATTCTGGAATTCTCTATGTGATCTATGTATCTAATTACATGATATGAATTAATTTGTAAAACCTAATAAAATGTGTTCCAAAAAATAAAAAATGCACATCGGTGGATCCAGCACCTCAGTGGAGTGTGTCCCAAGCACACCCGTCAGATGATGAAATCCTACTACCTATTCGCACATTCACTAGAGACCATCTGATCTCAATCATACTTTTCCTCATTCCAAAGCTCTTCCTATTTTCTAACATTCACCGACATGATTCACAGGTAGGCATCAATTTGCTCCTAATAAGGAGTAAAGGTAAAGATCTACACCTTGCTTTCCCGCAAAAAATGAATTTATCAATTCTGTTATTTCAGTTTGTTTTTATTGCATGTCGCAGGGCATCATCGGTACACACCTTTATTTATTATTTTTTAAGCACAAAATGCTAGCTTCAGTAGGCCAGCCTTAAAGAGCGCAACTGAATTTGATAGGAGGTTGCCACCTCTACAATAAATATTATGCTACAGGTTATCTTCACTGTGTTCATGTGCATTTGCTGGAACCTGGGATTATTACAATGTCATTAATGGTAACCAAGGAAAAAAAGCGGAGTAATATAAAAGATGGTGATAGAAACAAATGCTGAAAGAAGCTTAGTTTCCTTGGATCTTAAATCCCATCATTCCTTCTCACTTTGTACCTCCAAATCAACAGTGTCTTCCAAAACAGCAATTGCAAACCATCAGTCCTGAGTGTATGAAGATTTCCCAGTATCAGAGACATCATTGTCGAGAGAGAAGACATTGCATGGTTCGGTTTCTACATGGGAATGACAGAAGGTAATAGAATGTAAATCCTTCTGCACTACAGCTAACAGATTAGTCTTCCAGACGAGATTTTAACCCAACAAGAAATAAATTGGTACCGCTATGCAGATACTTTTGTGTTGTGGATTTCTTTTTCGAATACCGGTGGAGCATTTGGGCACCTGGGTAGAGGTGGACTGGTGATCAACTGGGGAAATCTCAAATAGGACAGCCAAAATAAGTAATTTATATGATCGGGTGCTTCCTGACATGTAATTTTGTTTTTCATTTATTACGCGCTCAAATCACCCCGAAGGGGTATCTCGGTGTGGGACCTAGACATACGAACGATAGGCCTAAGCACTCTTAAAATAGTTAGGGCTTAGGCGCTTTCCTCAAGTGGGAGTGACTTTCACAGAAGAGTAACTGCATAGGCAAATTCCAGCAATTATTCCAGAGAAGAGGGGCAAGGAAGGAGAAAGCACTACAGCTGCTCTAGCCTTCTTGAACCTAGGGACTTTGAGCAAGGCCTTGTCACATGATCTTAGAGGTCTCGAAGGAGTGTAGGGCAGATGTTTGGAGGCTAAATATGTGGGAACTTGACCATGGAAGGCGTGGTGGGTTAGACAGCATATCTTCAAAATAATTCCGTTTCTCACCAGTAGCCAGTGTAGGACTGAAGAGGGGCAGTTGCTCTGCCAGGGTAGAGGTTACATTTGAGATGTGCGGCAGTGTTCTGGACAACCTGAAGTTTAGATAGCGGCTTCTCATTTATGGAGGCCATAAGTGAATTGCTGTAATCCAGACGGCTGATAACCAGACGGTTGATAACCAGAGCCTGGGCAAGGGCTTTCTTTGAGGAGAGTGGTAGTAAAGGCAAAACTCATTTTCATATGTTGTGTCTGCTGAAAAGAGAGCCGGTGATGGCTGGGGTGTGTTCTGTCATAGAAAGGGATTGGTGCAGGAAGACTCCCAGATTTTGTACCCCTAGTTTGGGGACAGGACCCAGCTTTGATGGCCACCAGTCAGGAGCCCAGAGAAGTTGGGCTTGCCTGAATAACATAATATCAGTTTTTGAGGGGTTTAAGCTGAAGTCTGTTTTCCAACATCCAGGTTGCTATGGCTTTCACCCAGGAGAAGAAAAGCTTTTGATTTGGATAGATCGTGCCAAATGAAAGAAGCAGCTGCGTATCAAATAATCTTACTAGTTTAGCGAGGGGGGCCATATTCATATTACAAAGCGTAGGGCTGAGACAGGAGCCCTGAGGAACCCGGTAGTCAAGCAACATATTTCTGGACTTGTAAGGACCCAGAACGACTGTTTCGGTTCTATTTGACAGGAAGTCCACTAACCATTAGAGAGCCATACAATGAATCCCGATCTCCTGTAGTCTGTCAAGAAGCCATGGATGAAACACTGTATCAAATGCTGCAGACAGATCTAGCAGAATCAACATTGTAGGTACATTGGCATCAAGGGAGCATTTGATATGGTCAGTGCCCGCAAGCAAAGCTGTATGTACTGTGAAGTGGTCTGAATCCAGGTCTAATAAACTGTTTGATTCAAGGTAGATTGTCAGTTGCTGATTAATGTATTTTTCCAGCAACTTAGCCAGTAGAGTGTGGAGCAAAATTAATCGATAGTAAGCAAGATTGGTAAAAAGCTAAATTGGGCTTTTTTGGATAGGCCTGATCAAGGCAGACTTCCAGTCTGAAAGGACTTTACCAGTAGTTATTGATAGATTCATTAAGGAGCAAATTTGCGGGGCCAATTCATAAGCAAGGTTTATCAATACTCTGGGAGGACAAACTTGGTGAGCTGGATTTCGCAGACCTCAAAAGATTATAGGCCCTTTCTGGGGAAATTTTTTGATATTACCTAAATTGATGGTTGGGTCAGTAGGAGAAATAAAGACTACATGCCTCCCATGGGGCAGTGATGGTAGAGACGTTTTGGTATATCTCTTTGATTTTACCATCAAAGTGATCAGCTAAAGCGTTGCAAATTGATTGCAACGGAATAGGCTCTGGAGACCAGGCCGACAAATTTATGAAGGAGTGGAGTATTTTAAAGAATGTTTGTGATGGGTTCCCTGCCTCATCAATTTTTGGCGCAGTAGGAGTTTTGCAAGCTTTCTTGATATTGCGATGGTAAGCTGTTAGAGCCAATTTATAAATATTTTATATTTTTGTCAGCAGGAAGTTAAGTCAAACGCCATCTCTTTTCCAGTCTTTTACAGGAGGCTTTCTCAGTCCTTAGGTCATGTGAAGATCAACTACAAGATGCACACCTTTTGAGTGAAAAAAAGTTACTGCCCTTTTCAACCAGCTCGAAATTCAATTTTATTCGTCCTCCAGATTTTTTCTTCTGATAATTCTGATAACGACAGGGATAGTGCTCATCAAAAGTATCCGGATCCAGTCTGACGCCTGGGGACTATGGAGGTAAGAAATCAGTGGCTAGAAGTCTATCAGATGAGATAATTAAAGACAACTCTATATAAAACCTTCTCTATTGCTTTCTAACACAGCTTTCCTACTTTTAATCAACAATCAGTCACGGATCATTAAAGCAGCTTTAGAACACATTTTAAAATGCTTTTGCTTTACGTTTACTGTTTAAAGTACATACAGGTCAGAGGAAGAATAACTGCTTTGGGTGATTTTCTACAATTTTGTACAGTCCAGGACATTAAAATACCATCATGCCGATAAAAATAAAACATTGAGGTGGCAACCCTAGCCAGATCCGGTGTCGTGGCCAATGAGCCATTTTATTTCTGCCCGCCTGGAATGTAGTGCTTCTAGTGTTACCTGCTCTATAAGCTTTAAAATATTTAATGTACCAAATAGTTCTGTAAATAAAATTGTCGAATGAGACTAACAATGGTTATCCATGAGAGGGAGGATCCAGGAATGTGGTCCACATTTGAGAGGGGGGGGGTGGGGGTGGGGGGTTTATAGTGCCCGGGCCTTATTGTGATCCCAGTCCGACGCAGAGAAATTTTGGTTAAAGAACTCTTTCTGCAACAGGAGCAAAAAAAAAGCAAGACTAAATGCGACAAAGCAGGCTGGCAAACATCCAGGAGCAACATTAAAGGAAGAAGGATTCTTTAGGGTTTCCTGTAGATACTAACAAGACGCGAGTGCAAAACTAATTTTGACAGGCTCACATGCTATTGTTAAAACGTATTTAAAGACTATTCATAATCTGATCACTAAGTGGCAGGAGCACTCAAGCAAAAAGATAGTTTAAAGTGCCTCATTTTCTTGTTGTTGAATCTTTTTTATAGATTTGTACTGTGGCACTAGCCATTACAGAAGGTTCATAAGCCAAAGCCGAGTATTTCTTTTCATTTTCAAGACGATGCAGGGTTTTTTGACAGGCAAACTGTGTGCAATTATCGCACACTTTAATATAATAAAAAGTGTTAACACTGGCTCACCGAAGACGAACGAGTTAGGTTTGCCGACTTCCGGTTGAACAGGTTGATTTGTCTTAAGTCTATGCTGTGGAAAGAAGATTTAAATAGGAGTTTCCTTTCCTGCTATTCTAATCATCATCTCGGATCTCTCAACTCAGTCATAGTGGTGGTCCATTCTCTTCACTTTTTTTTCTCTTCTGAGACTCTCCTTTAGTTTCTTTAACGTTTCTTGCCAATCTACCCCCACAAACTGTAGCCTCTATCGGTCTCATACCACTTTTTCTCTCGAAATATCTTGTATATATTCACTTTCCAAGTAGCTGTAAAGCGGGATGGCACAGGAGGAAAGTGTGTGCAACTAGTATTCTGTGTGCATGTATGTGTCCGTTTCTGCATCTTGTGTCTGCCTGCTGAGCTCCTATCTATGGGCCTCGCATCTCCACTTTAAAAGGTGGTGTATGCTGTACTGTGCTTGCAATATAAATTTATAATCTACAATAGACAGTGTTATAATTGGAAAAAATGTACTCTCAAAACCCATAAATTGGGGGTCAAGGTGTGGCGTGGAAAGAGGAATGGAGTCAACAGGGGCAGAGCTTGAAAAGCAGAGTCCGACAGTGAGCTTATACATTGATTTAAGAAAAAAAAAAACATTGCTGCAGAGAAATTGCCAACAAGGTCATAGGGGACAGTAAGTCTGTTCTGGATAACTTCATTGGTCACAAAGAGGCTGCATTTTAAAATATCTTACAAGGTTAACATAACGTGTATTTGTAATGCGCACGTTCATTCAGAAGGGCCTCTTGGTGCTGAATAACAGATGTTTACTGTAACCCAACTCAATGGTACTCGTTTTATCGACCTCAAAAGGATGAAAGGCTAAGTGGAGCCGCAGGGATTAGAACCTGTGACCATCAGATCAAACACAGGTTCCCTATAATGGACTCATTAGTCCACTAAGCCACCAGTCTGCAATTTTGAGGGGATTATAATAGTAAAATAACTTTCGTAGTTAACACAGTTCCGTGAGAATTCTGTTTTGTCAAGTCACAGTTTTGACTCAAAGTAGGATAGAGAGGTAATCTGCCTGCTGCACAGCACATAGTGTAACAGGTAGATTACAGATTTACTTTATTTAGGTAAATAGACTACTGCTTTTGACAAGGAGCTCATTTTGTTACTTCTAGTTCTTAAGTTGCAAGTCTTCTAATATAGCACAGTGATCCAGTTACCGGCATGAAGGACCTTCTTGCAAACTTCAAGTCATGGGTTAAGATCCATATTTTTTTCTCAATCTGTTTTTTTTTTTTTGTCCTCATTTCACCAAAAACTTCCACAGATTTGACAAGCCAGATTTTGTTCTCGAATCCTGAGGGCCTCTTTGGCTCACTGTTTCTGTCTAGGCCCCATGGCCTTCCTCCCGTGTTAGAGGACTGGTGTAATCATAGGACCATGGGGGAATGGAACATTTTTGGGGATATTGCATTGTTCCATCAGATCAAATATCTCTGTTGTGCCCAACGTATCAATGGTAGCCAAGTACTGGGTTGGTTGTCTACTCCGGTGTCTTGATCTAATCGTGCTGATTTAAAGGCGGCTCTAAGCCACTCTTCATTGCCAGGGGGAGTTTTGTCTTTCCACTTGATACATATTTCTCTCCTTGCCAAGATGATTAGATATAGTATTAAGGCCATATGTTTCTGTGAAGGTACACCGCCAGTAGAATCATTTTTACCAAAGAACACCAAAGAGAGATCTACTACTATATCCACCTCCAAAATTGATGTCAACACTTCCCCCACTCCTTTCCAAAATGCAGTCAATCGGTTGATATTCTAAGATTGCAAAGAAGGGTTCCTCTGGGAAGCAATACATTCTAGCTAGTACAGACAACCACAATCACTGCATTACTTTTTATTTCCTGATTTTGTGTTTCTCCCGACGATTAACTTTTAACCTAAAATGTCTACAAGTATGGATGAAATGTGATTCTTACACTTTATAACCCTCACTGTCTTCCGTAACATTTGTGGGAAAATTGATTTGCACACTGTTATAATTTGTGATTTTGTGTGTGATGTGAAGAGCTCCGACACCCTACACTGGAATGTCTAGCGCTATAAAACAATTAAAGAGTAAAAGATTAGTAGGCGCCATTCAAATCAATACTGATTATGTGATTACTCATTCAGACATATAAATTGCATTATTACAGTGCACGCACATCTCTTACTTGTGGACTTCAACAAAGTTTAAATTCTGCCTCCAATAGTGTCTCTTAAGTATTTGTGAAGTGATAACAAGCTGGGCGTCTGTTTCATTCCATTGCATTGGTACCTTTGTGTTAGGAATCCAGATGGCACCCAACAAGGATGGTAATTGAACAAAAGTAGGGCCAATGGCCCTTTAAATCAGGCCTTTGTTTTGGTCCAGCTGGATATTAAAATATAAAAGCCCCCATGTTGTCTGCAGGTTGTTGCTCCAAACTGAATACAGACAGCATGCTGGTGCTGCTGAATTAGGTTCTAGTATCAGAATACAACAGCAGGACAAATGCAGCATTTCTCCCTGGGCCCAGAAATAGCTACCAGTACGGAGATCCAGCAGGTTCCACTTACTTTCCAGCACTGATAATAGGTCCTAAATTACATGTTCCAGAGTCTTGTAATCTTTTTTTTTTTTTTAACTTTATTTTTGAACTTTTGAGCGAACATACAGCATCAGTCAGAAAAAGATACAGAAAGGTACGTCAGTGAGTGCATACAGCCAGCATATATAGGACATTATAAGCATGGAGAGAAACATAGCATGATTAAATCGGCGGCGTTGAGGTGGACATAGACATCAAAGCAGTGCAATACATCAAGCAGTAGGTAATCAATAGAGGCTACAGTAGTCAAGCCGCACCTTAAAGGGCCCATCCCCCGCACCCAGCAGATACCCGCAACAGAGCAGCACTGTAAATCCCAGCCGCGTGTAAGGGTCCCCAGTGCAAGTCAACTATTCAATAATACTCAGTGGAAGTGGCAGCAGGCACCCCCCGCTCAACAGGTCCCCAGGGCATTCGAAGAGGGTCGCTATGGGGCCCCCCCCGGCATCCGCGTGAGCCTCCCCTGCCAGGAGGTAACAACGTAATGGAGCCCAGATATCCGCAGGTCGCGAGGGCAATGGCAAAAGTTCGGAATATACACTTATTTGGTCTTGGCAGTAGGTGAGATCACGCATCCAGTCCTTGAATTTTGGGGCCCTGCCCCTGCCCCAACGACAAGCAACTCTTCTCTTGGCGAGCAAACAAGCGAGCGCAACAAATTTGCGGTGTGCAGCCTGTAGTGATTCCACATAACCCAGCAGAGCTATGAGAGGGGAGGGCTCAACCACCGCGTTAATCATTTTGGAGAGTGCTGCAAACACCTCGCACCAAAAACGGTGAACCGCTTCGCACCCCCACGCTAGGTGGAGGAAATCGGCCCGACACCTGTCGCATCTGTCATTGTCTCGGAGCCGGTACCTGCACAGCCGGGCAGGAGTATAATACAACCTGTGGGTGAACTTATAGTGTATTATTCTAAATCGACTACTGGAGGAGATGCGTTCCGTTTGTAACAGGCAGAACTCCCATTGCTTATCTGTCAGCGGGGCCTGCAGTTCCAGATCCCACTGCGCCCTGGCCGCCAGCTGCGACGAGGCAGATAGTGAATGCACCGCCCTGTATATTTTAGAGACCAACCGGGCCAGGGTATCGTCGTGGAGGATGTGCTGCAGCGGCGCCATCTGTGGAGGCTCCCGCGGAAAGTCGGGAGTAAGCGTCCTCATCCCCTGTCGAAGCCGAAAGTAGTAGAAGACATCTAGGGGAGAAGGCTGCAATCCCCCATATAGGTGGTCCATGGAACGGAACACGCCATTATGATACAAATCCCCCCACGTCGACACATGGATAGCTTGAAGCAGTTTCCGAAAACCTGCTTCCTGCAGTAGTGGCATACTAGGGTGGTAGGCAAGGGGCAAGAGCGGCGCATACAGGAGGTCTAACCCCAGCGTGACAGTCAGTTGGTTCCATGCAGTCACCGTGCTAATCACCGTCGTGGGTGTTTTATCTCTTCCCCGCACCGGAATATACAGTGCGCCCTCTATCGGGATCGGGTGAGCCAGCCAATGCTCGGCCGCCAGCTGGGGCATGTATCTGGGTTGCCGTATCCAGAAATAGGCGTAATGCGCTTGGGCTGCCCGATAGTACAGCTCAAAATCAGGGATGCCAAACCCGCCCTGACTGTACGGCCTAATAAGGATCTCCCATTTGAGCCGAGGCGACTTACCGCCCCACACTAGCCGAATGAGCTCCGCGTGGAGCTGACGAAAAAAGGAGGTGCCCGGGTAGAAGGGAATGTTTAGAAAGAGATACAGCAACTGTGGCAATATCACCATCTTGACCAGCGATGCTCTGCCAGCCATGGACAGAGGCAGAGTGATCCAGCGGGCCACGCAATCCGAGATACGGGTCATCGCCGTGCCATAATTGGCCCGCATGAGCTCATCCCTGTCCTTTTCAACGCGGATGCCCAAGTATTTAAAGTCCCCCTCACACCAGGCGAGGGGGAAGTCCATCCCAAACCGAACAGTGGAGGAGGTTAAGGGGAACAAACAGGATTTGCTTCAGTTGATCTGCACCCCGGAAAGCACGCCAAAACGGATAAACTCCCTGAGAATCGGGTTAAGGTTCTCGCTGGGGTCCCGAATATAGAGTGTAATGTCATCAACATACATAGATATTAATATCTGCCTCTGAAAACACCTCAGCGCTTTCTCTCTGTGGTGCTGCCGCAGCTTCGCGGCCAGGAGTTCCATGGCTATAGCAAACAGCAAGGGCGACAGGGGGCAACCCTGCCTGGTGCCCCTGGTAATGGGAAACGCAGCCGAAAGCCGACCATTTATCAATACTTTGGCGCTAGGAGCGGTGTATAATAACTTAATCCAGGAGATAAATATACCCGGGAATCCCATGCGTACCAGCACTTGGGACACATAATCCCACTCAAGGGAGTCGAAGGCCTTCGTGGCATCGAGAAAAACGGCAGCCATTGGTTGGTCATCATGCACCGAATTTAGAATCGAAAAGAACGTGCGCAGGTTGTGGGACGTTGCCCTTCCGGGCACAAACCCAGCTTGGTCGGGTAAGATTAAATTGGGGAGAAGTAAATTGATACGAGTAGTTATCAATTTAGCCAGGATCTTCACGTCGCAGTTGAGCAACGAAAGGGGGCGATAGGAATCACATTTGTCCGCCGCTTTCCCGGGTTTAAGGAGCGACGTGATGAGAGCCATGCGCATCGAAGGGGGGAGATGCCCCACCTCAAGAGCGTCCTCGTACACTTCCCTCAGGACCGGCGCCATAAAATCAATGTAGGTCTTGTAAAATTCGATCGGAATCCCGTCGGCCTTACCCGATCGCATGTGCATGATAGCCTCCCGTACCTCGTCCAATTCAAAGGGGGAGCTCAGAAATTCTCTTTGCGCATCGCTGAGCCATCCCAGGGAAACATACTCCAAGTAGTCATGCAGTTGCAGCTCCCTTATTATTATTATTATATATGAATTTATTAAGCGCGCAGCTACCCATAGGTTTCCCGGCGCTAGAGACACAAAAATGAGGAGTAGGAGGTCAAACAGGAGTGCAATAAACCGATTTAAAAAGAGAACAGCCAGGTCTTTACTCATTTGCGGAATTTAAGATAACACGTTTCAGACCGCAAGGGAATGGGAAGCGAGTTCCAGAGCGAGGGCGCCAAGTAGGAGAAAGAGCGACCACCAACTCTAGCGCGCTTACAACGGGGAACAGAGAATCTGCATTGAGTGGAGGATCTGAGAGTGCGAGAGGGACAATATTGATGGACTAAAGTGGATAGATAGTGAGGGGCTTTACCCGCTTTAATACGGTGCATAAAGCATAAAGCTTTGAATTTAGACCCAGATTCTATGCGCAGCCAATGCAGGTTGCGCAGGGAAGAGGAAACAGAAGAGGTTCTAGGCAAGTTGCAGAGTAAGCGGGCAGCCATGTTCTGGACCACTTGAAGCTTACGGGAGACCTCCTTGCAGGCACCCAGAAGTAGAACATTACCGTAGTCCAGACGCGATGTCACCAAGGCCTGGACCACTGACTTCTGGGTGTCAGGGGGAAGCATCCATATGATCTTCCTCAGCCACCGGATGATGGTGGTACAGGTGGCTGCTACTTTAACCACATGTTGCCTCATGGATAGCTGATTATCAAAGAGGACCCCGAGATTGCGTGCTGCTGTTGTTGGCACCGGCAGTGGTCCCATTTGCTGAGGCCAGTGTTGTGGGCCCCAGAGAGCGGAGTCCGGACCGAACAGAAGCAGCTCCGTTTTGTCGCCGTTCAATTTCAGTTTGTTAGTCAGCATCCAATTGGCGATATCGGCAAGCCCAGAGCAAAGAGAGGAGGAAGAAGAGTGCGGATTAGAAGAGAGAAAAAATACCTACCTTACCCTAGACGACGTATACAATTCCTGATAGTGCGACACGAACGCATTGAGAATTTGCGCGGTATCCCTATATAGCAGCCCGCCCCCACCGTCAAGCTCCACGATAGTATTCGCAGGACGTATCAACCTCATCGTTGCAGCCAGGGCTTTCCCCGGCCGCTCGCCTTCGCCATACCGGCGGGCGCACCAGTATTTGCCTCTGAATTTCGACTCCCGAGCGGCTTCGTGTGTATACTCTGTGACCTTGTCGCGGATGCGCGCCAGTGTAGCGTCGTCCGGGGCATCAGCCAGTGACGTCTCAAACGTCGTAAGTTCAGTTTCCAGAGAGCGTAGCCGCGCAAGTATGCTCTTCAGCACACCTGCCCCCTTGGCTATGCAGACGCCCCGTAAGGTCACTTTAAAAGCATCCCAGATAGTCTCGACCTCCCTCACAGACTCTTTGTTACGCTGAAAGAAATCTAAGCACTCGTCTCGCAGCTCCTCTTGAAAAGCAGCATCTAGCAGCATCAAGGGCTGCAGGCGCCAGGCAGTCAGGGGGTGGCCCAAGTCGGCCGCCCTCAAGGTAACGCGGACCGGCGAGTGATCAGAAAAAGTCCTCGGGAGATGGTGGGCCTGAGCGAGCGCCGCGTGAAAACGCGGGGCTAGCAAGACATAGTCCAGCCTTGCCCAGGAGCGTGCATGTGCCGTAAAATGTGTACCTTCCCGCGTTACGGCGTGTAAGTGTCTCCATGCGTCGATCAGGCGATGTTCCTCAAGTATCTCTAAGAGCGCCCTCCGAGACCTGGTATAGTGGTGCGGGGCCGGGTGGGACCTATCCATTGGCGGATCAAGCGTGGTGTTGAAATCACCACCCCATATGAGATGTTGTGGACCGACACCTATTATGAGTGCACCAAGGTCCGTGAAGAAGTGCGGGTCGTCTATGTTGGGGCCATAACAGCAAACCAGGGCAACCGCCAAGTGCCCAAGTCTACCCCACATCAAGCAGTACCGGCCCTGGGTGTCGCTTTTACTGCCAGCCATAACGAAGGGGGTCCCCTTTTTTACCAGTATTGCAACTCCTCTAGAGTACGAGGAAAAGGAGGAAAAAGCAGTGTATTGAGCCCATCTGCCGGCAAAGGTAGGACTCGACCGCGCCTGAAAGTGTGTCTCCTGGAGAAAGGCTATGTGTATAGCATGGCGGTCCAGATATGAGAGAACTTGTCTCCGTTTTCTAGGGTCCCCCAGGCCTCTAACGTTCCACGTAAGCGTGTTTAAGGCAGTATCCCCCATAGCCAAGCGTGTGTCAAGAACAACATGCAGTGCACTAGCGAAGGGCCCAGGAACGCGCCACCCCAAAGGGCCGCGCGCGACGCACACCACATCCCTACCATGGTGGTGCAGTCTGTGCCCCACTACACTATCAAGGCAAAGACCTCTAAGATCACCAGTGAGCGTGTGCATCGCAGGCCCCGCAGGGGAACCCCCACGCGACCCCACAGTAACGCACCATGGAAGTGCTATGAATAGTATCACCATGACATCAGCTGTGCTCAACATTATACCAACATGTACAAATAACGCTATCCCCCCGCAAGCACCCCCCCAAAAGCCTCGCATAACATTTGTAATCACAATGCCATCTAAAAGTGCAGCATCAACACCCCCGCAAATTGTGGAAAAAGGAAGTCTGCACAGCCAAAAATACCCAATGCCCAGGCACGATCTCCTCAATCCAGTGCAAGGGGTCACATCCTTGGCGGAGGCGAAGCGCCGATTGTGTACATTCCCCAGTGCGAAACCAGAAGAGGTCAGTGCTCCACCCCCACCCAGGCAGCGCATCCCCTCGCCACATCCATCAAACACACCCAAAACAGCAAAAGGACCCTGCATAAAACGGGGAAAAACCACTGCCCCTCCCTCCCGCGGGCAACCAAGACCAGCAAGCCTAAGAAGAACTACACCTGGGCCCAATCCTGAGCCACAATCCGAGCAGCCCTCCCCAACCCCCGATAGAATCCCGCAAAAAGGAACCCACAGCAGACATCCCAAGTATATCACTACATTAGTCATGAGCAACAAGATAGCAGTGACATGAAAGGAAATGGAGGATACCAGAGGCATCTCAGAACCCCACACCCTACCCCCAACCCACTGAAGCAGCCCCAACTTGCCAGAAATCACCTCCCACCCCCCTCCCAGAATAGCAACCCAACAGCTCAACAGGAGCAACATAGTCAGTGAAGTCATTGGGGTACACCCTATGGGGGTCATCCAGGGGTCACACACAGCCATCCCCCACACCCCTCTCCCCATCACAGACAAGGGAAGGGGCGGGAGAGTGGTGCCTGGAATACATCACCGGCCACTGTCCAGTACCCGACCAGGACACGCATGTTCAGACTCGGTGCCGTCCCACAGTTGGACACGTGCGGTGGACGACCAGTATGGCGACAGCAACACCACCACCACACCCGGAGGCAGCGCCAGACCCAAAGTGCCTCAATGCAGCGCAGCACAACCGCACACGGCCAAGGACCTTACACAGGCCGGCTGAAGCCACTATAGGAGCGGAGGGCTCGGTCAGCAGGGAGACGACCGGGAAGTCAATGCCCGCCAGTGCGAGAGGAGCGCCTGCAGGGGTGGACAGATGATCAAGCAGGAGTAGGAGTGCGTATCTCCCACCTAGGAGCGTGGACAGTCGGTCTCATTTCAGCCCAGTAGACCAGGGTCCAGCCATCACCCCACCGCGGCAGAGGAAGCAGAGTCGGGGCACAGTCACAGGGAGCAGGCGGCTCAACCGGGAGCAGCGAACCGGCGAATCGCAACAGGACGCCACGCAGAGCTCAACAGTCAGCCTCCAAGTGTGCCCCCACTCTCAGATCCACACTCCCACGCCGTGGAGGTACCAGCGTCTCACTTCCACAGCCAGGCCGCCACACCTCACTTTAGTGCTCCCAGCGCGGAGGGGGGGGACCCAGCGCAGCCCGCCCGCGAACGGGGATTCAGAAGTCCAGGTCCGGGCCGTACCCAACACCCCGCCGTCCAGATATCAGACCGGCGAAATCGGCAGCGTGCATCTCAGCAGTCAGGCTCCATGCGTCCAGCAGCTGTGCGAGCCAGTCGCGCAATCAGCGGCAGGGGGGGGGACCTGGCACCGCATCTGCTTCCCAGCGTCCAGATGCCCCCCAGGCCTCGGGTGTCATGCGGTGGGGGGGGGGGGGAGGAACCCCACCACGGTACCGCCGCTCACCTTGGTCTTCAGGTCCCTCCGACTTGCGCAAGCAGCACACTCGCCCAAACAGGGGGGGGGGCAGCCGGCCCAGACCACCACAGAAAGCCGCTGCAGCCTCCGACGCATGCAGCCGTCCCGCAACACCCGCCGCACTAGGTGCGTCTCTTCAGCGGCTTGGCCAGGGCCCACCTGCCTCGTGGTGCGCCCCGGTGTCGCGTAGCTGCGGGGCCCGGTCAGCCGCTCCGCCTCGTGTCGTGTCAGTCCCCGGCGCGGCAAATCTTACTCCGCCTTCAGCTACGCAGCGGTCAGGCGCTCCCCAGCCAAACTTCCACCAAAGCTGCAGGGCAGGCTAAGCAGCAACCGGAGGTGCTTTTCGTCGGGAGGACAAGCCGGTCAGGAGGATAAATGCAGGATTTTCATTCCAGGCAGCAGGAGCCTCACATGAGTGCGGCCATACTGCTTGTGCGCCCTCTAGCGCCCCCCAGAGTCTTGTAATCTTTTGTAGCATGCTCACCCTATTTTTCACTCAACAGCAGCGGAAACATTCGACATTACAGCCAACTGAAGAGAGCACCAAGAGGTAAATGGCAGAAACAATTGGTACACCGCCAGATCCTCTTGAAAAATAAGAAAGTCCTTCAGACTGGTGAAGGTGGTGTGAAGAGTATTGGGGAGAGGGGAAAGCGGAGGTGGACAAGGAGAACAACCCATATCAGAGTCTTAACAGTGACAAATAGGTCGGTCACAAAATAAGTGGTGCAAGAGTGCGGTCTGCTAAGAGTTGCTCCAGAGAGAGCAACATTTCATGCCTTGAGTTATTACTGTGAATGAGTTGCCCTTGACTGTCCTGTGACACTGCAATTTGCATTTTGGCCTATTTTGAGCAGTTGCGCCTTGTGATAAAGCCTCACTGTTGGTACTGATATCAGGGGTGCGTGAGAATCATCTATCAGTGGGTGATTGGGAGGGATGCAGACTGTCACAAGGTGTCTGGCTGAAACGTGTGAGATTTAAGATGCACACTTGGCTCCTCCAATTTTCAAGCCGGTGACGGATGTCGCACTCCGTGAAGCTCAAATAAGGGAAGGAGAAACGTTGTTGGGTCCTAAACTATTCTATGTTGCACATGATTTTACGTGGCAGTAGCTATGCTGCAATAATCAGAGAGCATGTCAGTGTTTTCTGGCCTCGACCATAAGGTAGGGGAAAGCACGTCAGCTAAAAAGCATGATACAAACAGTTCTACATGACAAGAGTGTTGACAACATGCACGTTTTTCAACGTTATGCAAGGGCAAAAGGTTACTTTTAGCTGAATTGTATTGCTCAGAAGTCTGTACTGGTTGTAAACACACTAGGCTTCTATTATGCATTTTTCTACATGAGCAACCCGGTAAAAACAAAAAAGGTTTCTAGTGTCAATAAATAATCTGTTGAAGTACATGTATAGCTACAGATAAGGGCACTCGCTGGGACTAGAGTGAAGTGCAAGTATATGTGGTACATAATGTACACATGGGTAGTTCAAATCGAATGTCTAGCATGGTGATCGGCAACTCTAAAGTGCCAAAGCATTATGTGCCGTGCAAGCAGGATTTGACTGGAGCAAACAAAATAGGCTTGTTATCCCCATTAGTGAGTGGGGTAGTTAAAAAGCTGCCCACATGTGTAAATCAGGCCAGTTTGAACTTTTAAACACATGCATTATAGGTGTTTTGCAGGTTATGGGAGGCTTTTTGCTTTTTTGCATTTGTGCTTGCTTCAGGCAATGCGCGTGGTAATATCAGGGAATTAACAGCAAAAAAACAGCCCACCAGGCCATAAAACAGGCCCATACACTAACCTGTCAGCCCAGCCCATCAGGCACTGCCTGACTGCCCTATAGACCAGACTGACCCTGCAAGCAAGGCAAAATTGCAGTCAAGTGAGATGCCTAAGGAAGAAAAGAACAGTGCATGAAATGGAGGTGAGCTTGCTTTACTGTATGCCAGGTTGTATTGTATTATAGCATTTCCATAGTGCAATATGTACCTCTTAACAGGCCGAAAAAGCACTCTCCAGGTGGGCGACCAAGTAGGACACAATTTTCCAGTATATGGAGGAGGAAGGATGTTGGTTGCAGTGTCAACTAAAGTGCAGCAAGTTATTATACTTTCTTTTAAGCTGTGGGATGTTATTGAAATTCTGGAGCTTTGGTGGGTGGGTATTATAGGTTTGCCAATTAAGAGATTTCCCTGACTGGCTGAGGATGACCAAGCTTCCAGTTGTGGCTCAGAAAAAAACACCTATAAACCTACAAAGCTTGTGGAAATCTACTCCTTCATTACAAGTTGCCAACATGTTGGTGAGGTGAGCCACAATACCTCAAGGCAGTCATCGGACCCAGCGTGTTGCAAGTGGACCACTCGTAGGCCACAACATTACTAATCCAAGACCTCGGTTTGGGGACGTGTACGAAGAGCAGTCAGTTGGCAGTTCACCCTTGTGGCAGCGTCACATTCGGAGGAAAAGCATTTCTTTCATACTTTCAGTACCAACACTTAACTCTCTCGCTCCCGCATATTCCAGATATCAGCCCAAGTCTTCCCATGTGCCATCTCTTCTACGTGCCACTCTGAGAATCAGAGGAGCAATACACATCTTCAGGCGGCCATCTTAAGTGTGAGTATAGAGACCCGCATGGGAGTGTCGTACTTCTGCAGGCATCCATTTTGTGGGCTGTTTGAGTAGAGTGCCCCACATCACCCGACCGGAATCTTGGATTGGGGAGGCCTAGAAGGCCTACCATCTAATTTTACCAAGGAGCATAGACGGCAGTTATATACATATTTCTTCTGAAAGAAAATCTGCAACTATGACATGCGCATTGTTTCAAATCTCTGAAATGTATTTATTTACAGCTTTTGTCAACATTGCCATGGCACTGTCCTACTTCATCTTTGTCAGCCACTTCACTCAGGAGAGGCCAAAATGTTAATGTGATAAGGCGTGTCAATAGTGATAAGCACACCTGATATTAATTATTAAAGAGCATACGCATGCATCTTTAACGGCGATAAGCACACCATTTTCTGGCTCATCTTCAACGGTGGTATGCCCACCTGTCTCAGGTGTCTGGTGGCTTGTGGCTTAGTGGACTAATGCATTCAATGCAGCGGCCTGTGTTCGCCCTCATGTTCACAGGTCCTAATACTAGTGGATCCACTCAGTCCCTCATCCTTTGAGGTCGATAAAATGAGTAACATTGAGTTGGATAACAATAAACATCTGTTATTCAGCGTCAAGATAACCCTTAGGGGGTGAACGTGAGCTTTACAAATACACACGTTATGTTACGTCAAATACTGTTTTCATGGTTACTTTGATGGTCTTTATCAGGGGCCTGTTTATTTAGCAACACTTTAGGGGCTGTTGGTATTTGGTACAAACTTTTCAATACGGAAAACCACAGTGACATTATTGCCCCACTATTATTTTTATCATAACCGGGCACACCACTATTGAATATGAAAAGTGAGTGGGATATTTGATTATTACATTGATGTATTGGATGGTCAGGATTAGTGTCCTGCGGAAAAAAAGGTTTTGCTTCCATGTACCCTTAGTAAAGGGAGTTAATATGTTTAAATACGTGCTGGTAGTGTGGAAATCTGGAATACTTTGTTTGCATAAGCCGAAGCCATCTTGATAGTGGCATCCATTTTGTTGGCTTTGTAATTCTCCCATCCTCTGCTGCTCGTCTTTTTCCCTGCCTGTGCCGTCTATTTTAGTTGACTTCCTGACTCAGCTAAAAGCAATATGCATGCTAAGTGTTTGTAGCTGCCAGAACACCTGGTCCCAGACTCAACTGTCAATCTCTTACTGCTGCCATAAGCACTCCTGCTCCCCCTGCAACTTTGCTGACTAAGTGATCTCCCATCTGCCCATGTTTGTCGGTAACTATTCCTGTGTAGGCCTGTGCCTTCTATTTGTATCCACATGCGTACCAGTGCAGAAAAATCTGTATACAAGGCCTGTGTTCTGTGACTTCAATGTACTACCTTAGGCAGCACTTGGGAGTGCTGTGTGAACGTAGTCCCACTCATGAGTGATTAATAAACTTGTTTTTTGAATTCCAGCTTCAGTGCCAATCTCTATTTTGTTGGTCTAAGGACCCGTGGACAGAGAAGGGTGACCCCCTGCACCGGTGTGCTCATTAAAAGGCACATTTCCACAGTAGTAGGATATCTGTTGGCTAACCGTTCGAAGATAAATTCAAAGAGGCATAGAGATAATTGGAAACAAGTTTGGCAAAGAAATCAATGTTATGATAGCTAGACAAATTCTTTAACGGACGACAAAACATAACAAATCGCTAGATGAGTCTGTTACAATACTCCAAAAACTATTGATGAAATGTCAGTTTAGTGCAATGCCCAACTTATCTGTGACCAACTTATTATTCTGTGCAAAGTAAAAAGATGCATAAGCTTCTCTGGTGTGCAAAGAATCCCGATCTTGAAGAGGTCACTGACATAGCTAAAGTAGTAGAACAATCAGAATTTTGTATGAAAGAAACGGATAGGAGAGACAAATAAACAACTAATTATACAAGCACAGCAGAAAGGGACTTCCGGTTCGGATGTAGGTGCCACTGTAAAAACTAGCAATAAGTTTGTCAAGGGTATACCGAGTTCCAGGTATTGCTACTGATGCGGCAGTAATACCATGGTACAGATTCCAATAAAGTAAGACTAGTTTCTGTGAGTGACGAAACTAGTAATGATGTACCTTTATAGAGTCTTGAGATTAAGGAATGATTCTCAAGCCAAGGGTAGAAAATGTCGCCTGAAAGCAGATTAAGTTTAATGGTCACGTGGTCGAGCAAATGGATGACAACAGCTCAAGAAGAAGGGCCAACTACAGTCCTGTCATCCAAAGATACCTTCCCAGGTAGTTATGAAGGTTCAACTATAATTCTACTCGGCTAATTGTTATAACATAAAATTCGAAAATTGGGAGGTCAAAAGTAAAGTGTACACTGCAGAGAGTGGACCGCCCATAGTTCGTTGTGTGCATTAATAGGATTTTCATATAGTAAGACAAGAGCACTCAATAAGATAACGGTTGTGGAGGACATTACTGTGGCATCATAAAGGAGGCACATAATGAGTTCAGGGAGGATTTGGTTTATTTGAAGCAGAATGTACACAATGTTTCCCTTAAATATTGATGATGGGCTGGTACAGGACAGAATGTTTCCCTTAAATATTGATGATGGGCTGGTACAGGACAGAATGAGGAGAACATCAATTGTTGCTAGGGCTGAGATAAAGAAAATGTTGACTGAAATGATTATCAGTGGAATCATTTAGACAGTGGAGACGGGCAGTTGGATTTCGCCAGTAGTTACTACAGAGAAGGCTGATGACCGTTTGAGATTCTGTGTGTATCTCTGGTCCTTAAACAAAGTGGTAGATACATTTCCTTAGAACAACATCAATGAATTGATATGGTTATAGAGGGCCGGAATGTATTTTCCAAAACTTGATTTAAAGAAAGCGAACAACCAGAGAAAATTACATGAAGATTCTAAACCCCCTTACAGCTTTTGTCACAATGGAAGGTACTATTCAGTTCACACGCATGCTGTTTGATCTTTCTTTGGTGGCCAGCGTGTTCCAGAGAATGATGTCAGAGATTTTCAAGGGAATGGGTCACATTCTGTACTTTCAGGATGACATTTTGGTTTTTGGGGAGACCACAGAGCATCACAATTTGTTAGTCAAACAAGCTCTGCACAGATTGTCAGACACGTCTTACCCTTAAGCAGGATAAGTGTAAGTTCTTAGTTAAACAAACAGAATATCTAAGAAAATCATGATTTCCATTCAATTAGTGCCACTGGTTGACAGAAACCAATTGAGATCCTTTATCGGTGTCATAGAATATTGCGCCAAACTTGTTGAAAGATGTACTGGCAAAACAGTCTCTTCAACTGTTGTTGAGGAAAAGTTGAAACTTTGTGTGGGGCACATATCAACAGACATGTTTTGAGTCCATGAAAATGAAAATCGGCAGTGCTGATATTTTGGCTTTGTAGGACACTTAGCTTAAATCAACATTAAATGTTGATGACAGTGCCACTGGTTTGGAAGCATTCTATCACAGATTCAAGGCAAGAAGGAAAGAAAAGTAGCTTTTGCTTCGCACACCCTACAGGGTTCTGAACTGTTCAGTCTTCGAAAACAAAGCCTTAGAGGCTGTGTGGGGGGCAGAGTACTTTAGCACTTACTTGTGGAGGACAGTTTCTTTTCTGCACTGATCAGAAACCTTTGGTTCGAATTTTGCTCTGGCAGCTACACTAGCCTTTGCCAGCACCAACCAAGTGGTGCTGTTAAAGGCTTGACTAGCTGCCACATTGCAAGAATATCAGTATGTTTTAGAACACATTTGTGGGTGGAAGAATCCCAAGCAGACTATCTCATTCATCAGTGGATTGGAGATCTGTTGATGTAGTCATTACAAGAGAGAGTGAATGCGCTCTGTCAGTAGAAGATGTGGTAGCCTTGGGTGTTGATTCCTTAATGGCTGAAGAGTGGAAGCATGAAATGGAGTTGGGTACTAAACTTAAGCAGGTTAACCACTTTATTTCTTTGGATGACAAAAGAGAGTGCTGTGTTGATTTGTGTAAAACCATATGGGAAAGTTTTGGATGAAATGACAATGTGTGGCATAATGTTGGTGACGAGGGTGAAAATTAGTGTCACTGGTAGCCCTACATTCCAGGTTGATTAGTTTAACATATGAAGGACACTTGAAACAGACACAAAGAAGAGGCTTAGGTAGGAGTGGGATCTGAGATGGATCATATTGAGGATCCCAGTAAACTGTAGCATGTAGACTTTGAACTTAAGATGTTAGATTTGCCATAGTTTTGATAGATGTTCTCTCCAAATAGCTGATCGTAAAGTACATGAAAGAGGTCAAAAATAAGGCGACTACACATAGTTTTTTTTCGGAAGAGGGCCTTCCTGCTGTTATTTCAGACAATGGGACCTAGCTCACTTCTAATGAAGTGCAAAGTTACCTTTCATCATGTGGTGTGAAACATAACAGAACAGTGCTATACAACCCACAGGCCAATGGGATCATAGCTTTGACCAACAGATTGGTTAAGGGAAGAGTTCAGATAGCTCATGCAGATAACGATATGGATAGGATGTTTCTGGAGATGGTTTAGGCAATTTTATTCTTTTACAGAGTTTTATATAGCGTGAACTTGACCCGGTATCGGGTATGAGAGCGCTTTACATAGCACCAGTTGCGTTCCATGAGGACACATTCATTTTTGTTAGGCACAGGGAGATGAACAACAGTTACTTACCTGTAAACTGTGGTTCTCTAGTACTGGTATCTTTCATAGATTCACATGCTTGAATTATTCCCCGTCGTCGGAGTGGGAGTCCCAAGGTACATAAAAATAGCAATAAATATGCATAAAATAGCCATATCATAGGTAAATTAGAACCAGGAAGTAAATTAGTTAGAAGTTAAAAGGATTTTTTTTTCCCACTTTCATGACTCCTCCAAGTCATTATATATAGTCCAAACTACAGTCAATCAGGTGACAGCACCCTCCAGAATGTTCTCCACAGAGGCTCAGGCTCTCAGATTTTCCAGCACAAGTGTGATAAAAGAGTAAAAGAGCACAGGAGAGCCTCCGAGGGGAGGTGGGTGGGTCACATGTGAATCTATGAAAGATACAAATACTGGAGAACCACAGTTTACAGGTAAGTAACTTTTGTTCTTCTCCAGTATTGGGGTCTCTTTCATAGATTCACATGCTTGAATCAGAGTAGAAAGCAGTAACTCCATAATAATGCTTCTGAGATCATGAAAGAAATATATATATATATATATACATACCACATAATATATACATATGTATATATGTAACAATATATAAATATATATAGATATGTACATAAGAATGCCATCAAAGAGGAGGAGGGAAGAACAGAGGCTCATCTTATTTAAAGAGATTACTGAGAACGCCTCGTCTCATGGACATGTCTGCATTGTTGGCATCTTCCAGACAGTAGTGCTTGGTGAAGGTGCGCCTGCTGGACCATGTTCAGCTCTGCATATTTGATGAGGAGGCACACCAGCAAAGAGAGCAGTAGAAGAAGAGATTGCTCTAGTAGAATGTGCTCTCGGAGTTGCCTGTAGAGGCCTACCCGCTTGCTGATAGAAAAAAAATCGCAGCAGAAATCCAACGAGCAATGGACTGTTTGGATATTGGGTGTCCCTTACGCATTTTTCCAAAGGCTATAAAAAGCTGATCAGAATTACGTATTGAGGATGTCCTTTGTAAATATAATTTTAGACATCTCTTGACATCAAGAGTATGTAAAGTCCTTTCCGCAGGCGATTGAGGATTAGGAAAGAAAGTCTTTAAAATGACAGGTTCATTGAGATGGAAATCAGAAGGTACTTTGGGCATAAAAATGGGGTTAGTGCGGAGCACTACCAAGTCACTCACTGGTGAATTGAAGGAAAGGCGGTTTAATAGTGAAGGCTTGAATGTCACGGACCCGCCTGGCTGATGTGAGAGCCAACAGCAGAGACATCTTCCACGAAACAAACTTCAAATCGGCCCTATGAATAGGTTCAAAAGGGTATCGCATGAGTTGTGACAGAACAATGTTAAGATGCCAAGGTGGAAGTGGGCGACAGATGGGAGGAAACATACGAAACAATCCTTTGAAGAATTGTTGAATGATCCTAGATGAGTAAAGAGTGTGAACCATCCTGTCGGAATATTGAGATAGCCGCTAAGAATACCTTAAGAGTAGAATGGGAAAGGCCTGACCGTGCCAGATGTAAAAAAAAAAAAAAAAAAAAAAGGGAAAAGTTGTTCTGGTTTTGCATGGATCGGGTGAATGTTGGCGGCTTGATACCACAGGCAAAATCACTTCCATTTGAGCATGTAGGTTTCTATTGTGGAGGGCGCTCTAGCGTTAGCCAAGACCTCCCTATATTCTGAAGGAATGTCTAAGTGAGCAAATTCAAGGTGTTCAGGCACCAGGTCGCTAAGTGTAGAGATGCAGGATCCAGATGGCAGATCTGTCCGTTGTGAATGGATAGAAGATTTGGTATTGGTTGCAACTGAATGGGGCCACCTGGGAGCAATGAGAAGTAGGCGACAAGGCTCTTTCCTCATTTTCCGGAGGACCCTGGGAACCAACGGTATAGGCGGAAAAGCGTAGGCATAGATCTGCAACAAGTTCATCAAAAACGCATTCCCGCACGAGTCCCGTTGGGGAAGCCAACTTGCGTAGAATGGGCATTTGCGGTTCAGACTGGTCGCGAACAAGTCCAAATCGGGTCGACCCAAACGTTGGTTGATGGATCTCCCACTCGTGGTTGGACGCTGTCGACCTGCTGAGGGAGTCCGCGAGGATGTTGGACACTCCCAGGACATGGACCGCTGCCAGAGTTATTTGGTGCCGGATCACCCCATCCCAAATTTGCTGTGCTTGCTGGGACAGCAAAGTGGATCTTGTCCCTCCTTGTTTGATTAGGTAGTGCATACTTGTTGTGGTGTCTGTGCGGCTCAACACTGATGCTCAGAGAATGATGGTGCGAAAAGATTTCACAGCTAGGAAGTTCGCTCGCAACTCCAAAAGGTTGATATGCCAAGTCCTTTGTTGAGCATCCCATTTGCCGTTGACCGAGTCCTTGAAGGTGCGCTCCCCACCCTTCGAGGGAGGCGTCTGTGTTGATGACAAAACTTGGAGTGAGAGGATTGCTGCAACGTTCCTTTTGCAAGTCCACCAAAGCACTGCTTTCCATATCGGAGGTGTGATGTGGACGAGATCGTTGAAGGACCCTGAAACCTGTAGCCATTGTTTGTTGAGCTCATTTTGCAAGGGTCTCATCTTGAGACGACAGTTGGGGACCAGGGGAATGCAGGATGAGAGCATCCCCAGAAGTGACTTGAACTGTCGGACAGAAATGCACCTTTTTGATCGTAGTAGTTGGGCAAGCTTGCAAAGCTTTTGTTGTCTTTCGTTTGAGACAAAGGCTTGTGTCTATTGTGGCTCCTAAGAATGTTCTTGTTTGAGAGGGGATGAGTTGAGACTTGTCTAGATTGATTGAGAGACCCAGAGACTGGAAAAGTGACAAACATTTCTGAGTATGGGCGTATGCAGCTCTGAAAGAATTCGCCTTGATAAGGCAATCATCTAAATAAGGAAATATTTGAATTCCCTCCTGTCGAAAGTGTGCAGCCACCGGTGCCAAGACCTTGGTGAAGACATGGGGCACGGAACACAGTCCGAAGGGAAGGACTTTGAACTGAAAGTCCCTACCAGCCACTCTGAACCTCAAGAACTTTCTCTGTCTGGGTAAAATCGGGACATGAAAGTAAGCGTCTTCGGAGTGAGGAGTTTAAGGACTTCTTGGAGAGTCAACATCCGGAAGGATTGCTTTTTGATATATTTGTTTAGGAAACAAAGATCGAGAATGGGGCGCCATTCTCCCGATTTCTTTTTTATTAGAAAAAATCTGGAATAGAAACCAGTGCCTCTTTGTAATTTTGGAACCACTTCGATCACTCCCTTCCTGAACATCAAATTTATTTGGGAGAAAAGCTCTGTGAGATGAGCTGGAGGCGGGCCTTTGGGAGGAGAATTCGGAGGAAGTTTGACAAACTCTAGAACATGGCCTCTGGCCACAATGCCCAAGACCCATTTGTCTGTGGTTATAGCAGACCAGGTTGAGTAAAAACAGGAGATCCTTCCTCCAACTTTTGTAGGAATGAGCGGTAGAGCAGGTGCCACTGCTTCTTAGACGTATCACGTCCACGGTAGGAGGACTTCCTTCTGTTTTGTGTATATGATGTAGTTGGTTGTTGCCTGAAGGATTGTTGTTGTTGAGAAGAGTAATGTTGGTTACCTTGATAGGACTCATATTGTCTCGACTGGTTATAGCCTCCTCGACCGGAGAAGGATCCACGGCCCCTAGCGCCACGAAAAGGCGGTTTCCGAAACTGAAGAGTACCGAGAGATCTTGCCGTCTCAGTAGCCTTTTTAGGTCTCGCCTGGCGAACGCAGCACCTGCGTTGCACTCGCCATAGAGAGGACCTTTTGGAATCAATTCTCCCCGTGGGCTTACGTGCATGCGTCTGCATGGACAAAGATGGCTGCTCTCACCATCTGTCCAAAGCAGACAGCATGCACGTGTCCGTGGGACTGTGGACCGTCCGCCGCCATCTTGTTTTTAATTATCGTGTCAGCGCGTTTGGTTCCACTTTCACGGCCGCTCGAGTCTGTTTCTGCCGTTCGGTTTCACTTTCACGGCCGCTCCAGTCTGTTTCTGCCGCCCCTATAGCACCGCAGCACAGTTAGGCACTGCATCGTACCTACTCCGCGCAACCACCTCCCTCTCACATAACATCCAGTTATGGCAGGGTGCCGTGGGTGAGGGGTTATGTGTGGAGGGTTCTGCACTGTGCTTGCCACCTCGCCAAGCATTGCCCAACCCCCCGACCGGAGCTCCCGAACACTGGCCTCCAGCACCGAAGTCGGCAGTCCATCCGCCAGACCCATTGCGCCCCACCCAAACCACCTCTTGTGCCACTCCAAAGACCCTACACCATCTGCCCAGGATCCCCGGACGCTGATACACAATGAATTTAAACGCTACTCCCCCAGTTCAAAAGTCGGCACTGCAGGTAGCCTCAAGCACAAGCCCCCCCCCCCCCGTAACCATGATCACACACTGCTGTCCACCACCACAACCCTGCGGTCCTAAGTCCCATTCACCAATCAGCAACTCCCAAACTGAGCATCCAGCACAACCGTCCCCCCCCACAAGTGCCCCCTCGCATCCCCCTGCCATATAAACCCCAAAACCACCCACCCATCCAAACTGCACCCAGCCACCGCCCCCTTCACCCTGTGTCCGCGCGCATCGAACCCCATGTAGCACTCCCAATTCCCAACACACTGCGACCCGCCAGTGGGCGGAACGCGGCAAACCAACCATCGCCTCCGACGGCACTCGTATCCCCGCTCTGACACATCCAAGCCTCCGCCCATACCTGCCCTGCATTGTCAACGTCACCCCATCACCCTTGAAGACCACCCGACTGTGCCCACCCTCCGCAATCCCACCCTCCCCATCACACATCTTAAGATTTTAAAATATATTTGGCTAACCCCAGGCCTCCACATGCACATGGCTGAGAATCTTAACTAGGAGCCTCAAGAGATGCCACTCGTCAACTACAAGGCCTTTCTTCCTTTAATATTTTTTTAAGTCGTCGTTAAATACCAAATAGTACATGTCTTTATTGCCGTGGACACCAAGGCTCACGTGCCCATCTCTGGGCCGACAAAATGACGCTGCGATATGCCCCTTGGTTCGCGCCACCCCTCCCCAAAAGGATCTGCACTGTTTTCTCTAGCCCCCGAGCCAGCCCCAGAGCAAACACTTCACCCTCCCATCCTCACAAATCATTCACCTAATCTCCCGCACATTGCTCCACTCCTGCTGCCATATGAACTTCGAGGGAAGGGGGCACCCTATCCCCATGGTATGGTCAAACACCCATTCCTTCCTCCCAAGGCTCCTAGTCATTCTGCCCTATTTCCTCCTCCCAGAACTACATTATCTTCCTTCATTTCAGTCATTCTGCCACATTCCCAGTACTACTGCCCAATTCCTCCCTCCCAGAGCTGCTTCCCATTTCCTCCTCTCACTCCTTATATCCCATCCCTTCCTCCCAGCCTTTCTTCCCTATTCCCTCCTCCCGGTGCTACTGCCCCATTCCTTCCTTCCAATCATTCTGCCCTATTCCCTCCATGGTGCATTCAGTCTGTGCACTGCTCTCTGTTAGTTGAGTGCGGTACACGCATATTCTGTGCACTGCTCTCGGTTAGTTCCTGCAGAGATGAATTACACTTTCACCTCTTGTTCTCTTCCTGGAAACAGAGCAGTGGAACAGGTGAAACGTTAGCCCTAACTCCTGATTTTAGAAGACCCTTTCATTATCACCATATTAACATTTGCTTACTTTGATCTTGAGCTCTGCAGACCTGAACTCTAATCCCAGTTTCCGCATGTGATTGGGAGCCAATCACTCTTCCTCCCTGTGATGTAAAAGATGGCTTCATATACCACACATTTTAAACGCATTTTGTGAAATGTAACTGCTGATTGTTCTTTCTTATAATGCCCCACTAGCTTGTTGCTATTCTCCACCTCTTCATGGAATTCTGGTTTTCCAACTGGTTTCTACTGTTTGTGTGTCCCCAAATTTAGGAAGCCACGTGCTGGCTCAAAAGTGTCCTCTGCACAGCCCTGGTGCTTGCGGGGTCTAGGTTCACACTATGTTAAACACCTAACATGAAATCAACAGAAATAACTTTAAAGTTACTCTGTTTCCTATTTTGCTCTTCTTTTTTCTCTTACTGTTTTGCAGCTTTTTGATTGGCCTTGAACCATGTGACCTTCTGCTTAGACACACAGTGCAACAGACACACAACATCCTAAGCAATGCTGTTGAGACTGGAACCTGGGGCCTGCAGGTGTCCCCATTACTATGGATGCAAGAATATTGAGTTTTTCATTGTGGTATTAGGTGCAGGGCGACATTTCTGCAGGGAGATAGTTATGTAAAATAGATATTTTGGTAACCTGTTTTGTTACCATTGTTTTTGAAAACGATGTGTACTTGACATGCCAGACAAGTAACTTTGCACAACGCGTAATTTTACATAATTTGAGAAAGTAGCATATATTTAATAAAAAAAAAAAAAAAAGCACTGAACAGAACTCTGTCCTTCGTTGCATTATCTCTTGTTCTGCTGTTGCATATGTCTGTTCCACCAAAGCTATGTGATGAATTCAAGTGTGATAAGATGTGTCTCGCCCTTCGTGGGCTTTGATGGCTCTCAAATGTTTCCCTGGTTTGCTGTGTGCCCTTGGTTTCACACTGCTTGAATTATGCTTTGCATAAAAGCCTGCTCTTGTAGAACAAGCATTAAAAATGCCATAGGTCTCGCCTTTCATTAAGTTAAAGCCATTTGCTTTGCTATACAATACCATTAGCAAAGCAAATGGCTTTAACTTGAGCAAAGGCGAAATCTATTGCATTTTCACTGCTTGTTAATGGCTTGGAGGGCGTCGTCAATATGCTGACCGTAAAGAGACTCGCCGTCAAGGGGCATGTCAATTATTTTCGTCTGAACTTCCTGACGAAATAAGATGGATTTCAACCAGCCCTGTCACCGTAGGACCTCAGCACCTGCCAGTTGCCGAAAACCTGTAGACGCAACATCCACAGCAGAATCGATCATCTCAGCCGAGATTCGTTCTCCCTCCTGGAGGATCTTGAGTGCTTATGACTTGGAGGGCTCGGGTACCATGTCGATGAAGGGAGAGATGTCGGACCACATCTGTCAATCATAATAGCCTAAGATGGCCAGCGAGTTGGCTGCACGGACAGTAGTGGCCGCCATGGTCGCAACTTTCTTCCCAATGGAGTCTAGACGTCTCCCATCCCGATCAGGGGGAGCCGACAATGGAGAGGAGGAAATCCGTGCTCGGCGTTGTGCTGCTTCGGAGATAACGGAATCTGCCTTAGGCTGACCTATCAGACATGCTGGTGAATTATCCGATGTCTTGTATTTCTTTTCGAGACGAGGTAGGACCGTAGGAATAGAGGCAGGAGTTTATGAGTTTTAATCCTTCCTGCCAAATAAAGTCGCTAATAGGGATTGTGCGAACTTATCTCCTTGGTTGGGCTTTAAAATTGTAAAGGAAACAATCATCTGTCTTGGTTTCCATAGGAAGGAGGAACCGTTGTGCTGCTCTCTCTCCCCATCAGAACATGAAAACCTTCTATGTCAACTGGAGGTGAGTTAACAGGAGCAGGAGTAGAAGGAGACGGAGTTTGTATTTGATAGTCATCCCATTCCGTAAGGAGTGATCTGTCATCCAATTCTCCTTCTTCCCTGTCATCGTCTGTGGTGTGAGCTTCCTGAGCGTGATGGGACACCGAAGCCACCAGAGAAACTGGTCTGGGCGACCTCAGCACTGATGAAGTTTGAGGAATGGGTATTGGTGGGACCGAAGAAGCCAATTCTGATGGAGGAAAACGGCGATAATAGTCATACAACATGTGCTGCAAGTTGTTTAGAAGAGTTAAAACTTGTGCCGTAGGGTTTGAATCTGGAGCTGAAGCAGCAGTCTCAGGGTAATAGTCACCTTCTTGATCTTCATCTTGGTATTTAATGAAGAGCTCAGAAAGTAGTGTATGTTTTACAGATAGGATCAGGTGGGAAATGCGACTGCCCGTCGTGGAGTGGGTAAAATTCTTCAGCAGGTTTCCCCAAGATAGAAAATTCTGGGAGTTTGTCCTGTGTCTGTCTTTAGACCCTGAAGATCCTCATCCTCATGTTTTCCAAAAAGAGGAAGGCCACCAAAGGCCATGCCTATATTCTTTGACAGCTCCTCAGGATGGAAGACTGTGGACTTTAGCCAAACATGCTTTCTTAACACCGTTTCTCCTGCAAGTGGACGAAAACCTTTATTGGAGACATCCACTGCTGCATCGATAATGAAAGAAAAAGTGAGTTATCCTTCCTTAAGGATAGTTCTCGTGGACTCCCTCTTATTCTCTGGGATCAGTTAAAACAATGGTGCAATGTCATGCAGCATCATGCAGCGCTAAAGCGTTGGCTGACTAGATGGAGGTTGCTGCCATGGAGGAGATTAATTTGCCCAAATTGCCTCTATGCCTACAATCTCTATCTGGAGGGCTGGCAGATGGTGTAAGTGGATTTTAGCTCTATGAGCCGCTGATGAGATAGCTCAGTCCGACGTAGTATGCCCGCTGATACAGGCTGGAGAGGACTCTGGAGCCTTACGTTTTTTCTCCAGGATAGGTATCACCACCAGAACCGTAGCCAGTCTTCTATACTTGAGACCTTCCGACTAAATAAAATCTGAAATTGGTAGAGCTCTTACAGGCTTCCTAAATTGCTTTTTAAAGTAGTAAAGGAAACAGTGTTGATCTGTGGACTTAATTGGAAGATTAAACATCTTTCCAGCTGTTTCCATAAAAGAATGAAATCTGGAAATATCGGTCTGATCTTGAGGAACAGCTGCATCAACTTCTTACCTCAGGAGGGTCACAAGATTACCTATCATATCATCTTGCACTCTATCACCTTGTGAAGTTCACCTTTTTCCCTCACCTACATCAGATCGTCGGCCAGATCTTCAGGCATTGGGGAGAAGAGCAATCTTTGAACAACTCTGGGTGATTCTCTTGGAGATGGTGGAGAATCTAGTAGCAACTGTTGCTGAGGATTGTTAGGTGGTTGTAGTGACAGTAACTTTTTTAAAGCTTCCATAATTTGAGCAAAGTACATAAAAAGGCCATAGGCTCCTGAACTAATTCAGGCCGTCGGTTTGTCTAGGCGGTAAGTACTATCTTGAAGCATAAGGAATACAATCGTGATCGAAACCGTAGTCTAAATATTAGTTGTTTTCCTCTATGTCCTCTCATACTTCACATTTGGTTGTATTGGACCATATGCAGTTGGCGCAACACAGTTGCTTGCTTTCTCTTCCGGACCAAATTGTAAAATCTGAACTGGTGGCAATGTTGATCCCTTCAACAATGTAGGTCCTCTCTTCGTCGGTATGGTCGTTGACTGCATAGTTAGTCTATATTGTCTTCATCGGTATCTCTCTTCGTCACTATTGTCGTTGACTGCATAGTTTCTACCGTCGATTGAGTAGACGTAAACTGATTTGTCACCGTCGACGCAGTTTGTGTCGTCATTGAAGTTAGGTAGATTTTTACTATTTATGAGGTCTCTCCCTCAGATCCCTAAGATACATATTTTCCTTGTTCAGTCACCGAAGGGGTGGCTGCAAATGCTGTTCAAAACAAATCCAATTTGGGAAACTGAATTTTTTGTGCTGCATTTGTGAAAGTGCTTAGAGGAGCACTTTTCACTGAATCTTCCCCTGAAGAAAAGGCACCTCCTTTCAAAAGGAGGAAAATTGACATCAACCATTAGCTAAATTGCCAACTTCCTTTATCTGCCCTTAACAGTCTTAAATGTAAAACTCCTACAAATGTCACATTTTCATTCCTTTTTATTAAGGCAATAAATACACTTAAGAGGAGGGTCATCAATGTAAATCTTTAAGACCACAGGATGAACAAGCCTTGAAAAGAGATTGATTGTCTATCAGCCATGGAGATAGTTTGGGACAGCTGTCTGTCAAGTAAGAAGATCTCCCTGGCCCAAAATTTCATAACATTTCCCCAAAATACAACTTGCAGTGCTTAAGTTAGGGTTTGTTCAAAACAAGGACAGATCAAGAAAGTAACTCATTTAAGGTTCACTGAAAGGTTACAGCAGAGCTTGGTCAGGGGATTCCCTCCCACATGTGGTTAGGAATCTGAGCTATAGTGGTCTCTAATGGGAGTAGGAGAGCTTACGCTTCCGCCTCATTGTTTGAAGTTTAGGTTTTTTACAAATGGGGTGGATGTGCTACTAAATATTCAATGTTTTAGGCATATAGCCATTTTACACTTTATTAGTGCTGTACATTTTACATTGTATTCTGTTATTTTAGTGTAGCAGGGATTCTCAGCCTGACAACAGAAAATGGTTCAACCATGTGAATATTTAAAAGATCTAATGTTTGAGAAGAACAAGTTACAAGCCTTTAGTAATTCTCTTTCCGGTGAATAATCTATAAAAAAACAGATTCCTCACCTCTTGAATATACCCTGTCAGGATCTGTATTCCTTCAAGCAATTGCTCCCACAAGTTATGTGGTGCCAACAGACTCTGTGACAATCTCGCACAGCCTTTAGAAGTGCTGGCTCTGAGCTACATACATGCACTACCCCTGTGTACTGACATCAGTTTATCTTGAACGATTCTGCATGCTAGGCACAGATTGACCAAGACACACTGCAGATGGCAGTGTGGCTAATCAACTTGGAACACTTAACAACTACAGACGTTCGCTCTACAGAATGGTGTGGAGGGAGAATGGTGAAGAAATTAGGTTAAATAGAATATCTACCAATAACCGTTTCCGAATGTAAGTATCTTGTTCTTCTGAAGGATACTTTTAACAAAAAATTCCACACCTCTTGATTGAAACTTTAAAGCATGGTGAAAGAGACACTGCACTTTCTCCGCATTGTGAAAAGATCCAGCTAAGGCACAACGACGGGCTAAGATGCCCTGTGCCACCTCTGAATAAAGATGCTATCCAGGGATCTAATGAGCTTGTCTGCCTCGTTGTTGAGCGATTCCGCCAAATGACTGGCTACTAGACAGATCCTCACCAAACCAACAATGTCCAAAGGAGCATTGACTCCCGTCACAAGTTCTAAGACCCCCTGCCATCTTACTTGCTGCAGTACAACATGGCATTTGCGTTGTCCAGAACGGCCTGAACTCACTTACCCTTGATTGGGTCTAAGGCCTTTGGAGCCAACCAAATGGCACAAGCTCTAAAATACTAATGCAGAGACTCTCCGATCTCCACTTCTCTCAGATGACCACCCCAACTTAGAGATGAAATATCCATCACTACTGTGAGCTCTGGTTAAAACAGGGAGTATGGCCTGCAATAGGCTGCTCTCCACTGACCAGCATCTGAGGTCTTCCTGAAGAAGAAAATAGTGTCTGACGGACAGTCCTGCTGTTATGACCACTGAAAAGTGAGGTTACACTGAATGGCATGAGACTAGGAGTGCAAGGAGCTTAGGAAACCTACCAGGGGAGAATCTAGAACGAATCCTGAAACACTGGGATCATACCTGAATTACAAACTTGGTGCATGGTTGGAAAGCCATGAACACCACAATAAACAGGAAGTCACCTATGAAGGAAATCTTCTGTGCAGCCATCAGATGGCACTTTGGATTGCAGATGGAAAATGGGAAGGACTAAATAAAGATGACCCTTCATCCAGGGAGGTCTGTGACTGAATGAGGCAAACCAGCATTCAGCAGCCAGTCATCGAGGTATAGGAATACAGGTAGCCCGTACTTGCGAAGGTGGGCCACAATCACCACCAACATGTTCAAAAACACCTGGAGGGCAGAAAGCAAAAGGTTAGAATGGTAAATTGAAAATGTTTCAACCCCACTTCGTACTGCAGCACAGGCATGAGTCCTTCAGGTCAAAGGCCACCATCCAATCTCCTGCATCCAGGGAATCCTAGGCCAGAGTTAGCATCTTGAATTTACCCCTCCGTAGGAAGGCGTTCAAAAGGACAAAGATCTAAAAATCAGCCAGAGCATTCCATCTTTCTTGAGCGTTAAAAACAAATTGTGGACATATCACCTCTTCTATTTTCCACCTCTGGAATTCTCTCCAAGACCCCTTAGGCCAAAAGCAATTTAACGTCTAGCAGAAGGGGGATGGACTGATCCACTGAAGTAAAACCAGGTGAGATGCAAATGGAATGATATAAAGGATAGAAAATTAAACAACTTGGAAACTGTTGTAGTGGGCGGGATGGAAGAGGAACTTTGTTGACATTGGTGGTTTCCACAAACTGCTACCACCATTCTCCTCAGATTCTAGCAACTAATACAGAAGCTATCAATCCAGCTCTAAATTCATTACAAAATGAATCACTACGACAACCTATTGTTCCAATGTGCTGGAAGAGGGCTATATTGATATCTTTGTTGAAGAAGCTGTCAGCGGATGAATCCATCTTGGCCAATTATATGCTAATCTCTTTGCTGGCAGCTTTTTCAAACAATTTTGAAAACTGGTTTAATTCTCAGCTATCCAGCTACCTGGTGGCCATTCAGCTGCTTCATCCTATGCAATCAGGGTTTTGCCCAGGTTTCAACACAAAATCGTGCATTAGCGCTGAAAAACCTTGTGTGTCCGGATCTAACTACAACCTTCAACCAAGAGAATGCACGAGAGCCTTTCATATTAACATCAATTGGCTGTATAGGAACCCCCATTGTCTTGTAATCTCATGGATCTGATTGTTGTTATAATGCTTTTGATTGGTAGCTATGTTTGAGTGTGTATGTATTTTTGGAATTTTGAATGAGTGCTGGTTATGAGTGCATAAGTAGGACCTGATTTATATTTATATGTCTGGTGTGTATTACATATATGTCTTTATCTTTGCAAATTTTGATAAATCATATGCATGTTAATAACGAAAATAAATATTTAGAAATGTTGTAAAAATGTATTTTTGGGATTTTTAGGGTGGGAAATATTTATATGTTAGCCAAGCGTTGTTGATTATTTAGTGACCCTAGTGGGCACAGTGTATTCTATATATATATGCAGGCCGATCCTTTTAGTATTAATTTGGCTTTTCAGCCCAAGCCTTAAAACAATGGAGTTCCCTGGGGCTTGATGTGGAGTCAGATATTGTTTAATATCCATCTTGCTCCACTAACAGCTCGGGTGGAGTCTTATGGGGTGCAGATTATTTTCTATGCCAATGACACGCAGTTAATATCAACATAGGATGGCGACTTTTCAAATGCCGAGGTTACATTCAAATCATGCCTCTCTGCAGAGTTTAATTGGATGTCTCAGAACAATCTCCAATGTAACACTAGTAAAACGGAGGTGTTGATTTTTATTCCCCCCCCCATTCCACGATTGGGAGATGAGATCTGGCCCAACTCATCCCCCTTCTCCTCCAACTCGTTCAACTGTAGATCGAAATCTAGGAGTAAAATTTTACCATAATCGGAACTTCAAATCTCAAGTTAAGAGCATGGTTGGGCCATGTTTTTGCCTCCTCAGGATGTTGAGGAAGTTTATGTATTAGTTCCCCACTTCCTGTCAAAGGTTGGTGATCCATTCTTTGATAACGTCGCGGCTGGATTATGCAAATGCTCTCTACTGGGGTCACCCGGTTTCCTTGTTAAAAAGATTGCAAGTGGCGCAGAACGTTGCTGCATGGCTTTTTACTCCAGATTCCTAGAAGGAGCATGGTGTATACAGATCTTAAAGAGTTATTGGTTGCTGGTCAAGGTATGAGTGAAATTCAAGGGACTGACCTTAGCCCACAAAGCTTTTTAAGAACTGGGCCCAAGCTCTTTGTTCAAGAAGCTACTGCACCACCAGCCTCCAAGAACATTGCGCTCCATGGAGGCTCTACTGACAGTAGTGCCAAAGAAAAGATGGGGTGGTTCTTCCTTTTCTGCTATGGATACCACATGCCTGAATTCCTTGCCTGTCTCTCAGAGCCATTAAGGATCCGGAGTCTTTTAGATGTCAGTTGAAGACTTGGCTTTTTAATTAAGTGTTTTAACTCTCACTTGTGATCCTCTCGCCTTATTATAATAATTCACATTTGTAAAGTGTGAACAATCACCCGTAAGGGTCTCTAGGCGCTGGGGGCAGTCGGTAAGCTTAAGCAAGCTACTGCCCAGAGTCACATGGTGCTGGGCTAATCTGCCGCCGGGGATCGAACCGTGATTCCCAGATTCCAGAGTCAGTCGCCCTGGCCGTGGCGCCACACCTCTTCCTGAGCCTTATTGGTCTGTTAGCGCTTGGACACTCTATTGAGTAGCCGTGCACTTTATAAATGTTTTTTTTATTTGACCATCATGTCCTCTGGAGCCACGAACGTTTGGGCTGGCTGCTGTAATGACTGCCTTTGACTACAAGTTAGATCTTGCACATAGCATACAAATTTTCTGCACTGCTGGTGGGACTTACGGGTAAGTAACAGTAAGCCTACGGAGCTGCCGTCTTTAAACCACTCCAGCCCAGAATCAGCCTCATCTCCAAATAGTCTGAAACCATCAAGAGGCACGTCCATAAGGAGTGCCTCTACGCCACTGGAGAAACCTGTTGCATGTATCCAGGCATCATGCCTGATCATGCTACTGGTGCCCATAGCAAGCAATCTGCCACATGCATTATATTTGTCCTGCCCCTCACAGCATTAATTTATTTAAATACACATTACTATATACAAGAGTGTGGTTTTAGTCATTTTTTTATGTGTATTCACACTATATTTATAGTAGGTATATGAATGCTTTGATATTCACTGATAGTTTCGGACAAACATGCAGTAGAATTTACACTTTTTTCTCATTTGTCAAACAAATCACAAGCCTGGTTTTTCTCATAATATTTTTAGGCAACAGTACACTATATAGCTGCACAGACATTTAGCAGAGAGTGGGGCTATAGTATCAGTGGGTCAAGCACTAGCGCTGCGGTTTGATGCTATCTGTTTTCTGAACAGACAGACTGGCCTTGCCTCACAAAAGCAAGGCTGCAGACTGATGAAACAATATTCAGCTGGGAGTGAAAGGAAGGTGTACTAATGGCTATCTAAGAAGACCATTTTAATGAGGTTTTGCCGGACTTCAACAGAATTCAGTTACATCACTGATTAGCGCCAATAATGGAAAGCAATTTCATTTTTATATATTTTATTGTATAAGTTTTATATTAAATAAATGTTGCCAATTTTTATCTGTTTTACATGCACTGCATTTCTGTTCTTCACCATAATTTTCATGTCTGCATTAACGCTCATGTATTTAATACGCACTTTAATTGGGCTTTAACATTTAATAAAGTCTTTTGAAAATATAATATGGATATCTTGTACCGGTCTATCTTTTGGGGAAAGGTGTTCCAGAACTTCCCAACAAGTAAATGTATTCCTGGCAGTCTGACAGGATTGAGAGATCTACATTAATTAGGGAAGCCATCCCCCTTGTACACTGTCTGTTTTCTCAACCCAGAATTCCAACAGAAATGCAACAAAGGTTGGAAGTGCAGGCCCGAATCTACACTAAATGGCATGGAAAGAAAAGAGCGGATGTAAGCATTCAGGGGCAGAACCACTACGTAGCTCTGGGTTATCACTTCTGGATGCGATGGGAGGCAGCCACAGAGTCTAACGGCACCCCTTATGGTGCGTGGCAGATGTTGCTTGAAAAAAATCTGGATGCAATCTGGCACCTCGGACTATTCAAAAAGTGAGAAATCTGTAGTTAGAAGTCTTAATCAAAACTACAGTAGGATGAGAAAAATGCAGTTGTTTGGTCAAGGAAAATTGCTTGGGGAATGTTAGAATGAAAAGTTTAAAATTATAGATTTGGGCCCACTAAAATCACAAGCTTAGAAAAAACCAGTTAAAATCAGTGACTGCTCCAATAAAAACTGGAGTGAAAAAAGGAAATTATTCAGTTGCCAAAGACTGAGGTTTATACTTTTTACGCCACCACTTGCATTGTAAAGGTTACATTTAAATATAATAAACACCAATAATCATTTACTCAGAGAATCCAGGCTACTAGTTGTAATGGAATTTCACCAGCACCTTAAATATTTAAATGGGACAGATTAGAAAGGCATGACCAGCAGTAACCACTAACTAGGGGGAAAAACTAAACCGGTAATACTTTGAGCCAAAGCTTGAGGCTCAATGCAAATCACTGGAAGGAGAATAATATTTAGAAATGGATAACTAGGAGCCTTCACTCTCATGCAAAAAAGTTAAATCAAACTAAATCCTCAGAAAAGGCAACTTTAGGAAAGCAGGTGCAACATAATGCTTGGAGCATGAATTGGGACGATACTGTCCCATTGATTTATTACTTCTAAAGAAACATATCTCAACTAAGGGGCCGATTACGATGTTGGTCAGAAAGGCTTCAAATTGCATTCGGTTTGTCCGAATCCGACTCGGAACCCGCGTTTTCCACCGACTCGGAAAAACGACCGACCGATTACGATTGTCTGAAACCATTCAGTCGTTCCAACTTGGTTCCAATCAGCATTTGGAGAAACAGAGTCAGTCGGAGTCAAATCGTACAGGTCTATTGACCGTGTTTAAGACCGACGCATTACGATGTCTGATTCGGTCAGCCTTTCCAAATCGGTTTGTCAGACATGGATCAACTGTTGGAATCCGATTTTGGGGACCCGGCGACCTCTGAATGGGGCACGTGCAGGTAACCATGGGTCCCCTCTTTCCAGCCACGCACAGTGTGGCAGGCACCAAGGGGTGTCCGCCAAGGGGTGCAAGGTTTTTCCGCAACATCCACATTTTTCAATGGGAGCCTGTGTTGTCGGTCGGAACACAGGCTCCCATTGAAGTAAATGGCAGTCCGACAGAACGGTGTTTGGAAACATCGTAATTGGTCGGTCGGACTGCCCGAATCCGATTCGGTCGGAAATTATTCCAAGACCGAGTCGTGGAAATGCTTTCCGACCAACATCGTACTGAGGCCCCAAGTGTTGTAGGGTGTGACTCTGCATATAAAAATCAGGTAACCCAGATTGAGATCATGACCAACCAGCGCGGTTTGGCACATGTTATCAAGGAGCAGAGTAGTTGGGTAATTGTGATTCCAAGATATGTAACTGTAACTATACAGCCCAACAATATCCAGAGTAAGGAAATAGCACTGTGGAGAAAAAAGAAACTTGTATGGGAGGAAACATAACACCCATTCTGAGGCAGAGAGCAATAGAATGATCTTTACAGGACTCATGCTTACCTGTGCAGTACTCTTTACCAGTGTGCTGTGGCACAATAATCGGGCGGTAGACAATGGGCTCTGACTCCAGAATGTTTTCATCATGCCGATAGCGGGATGGCCGATCATTTGGCGTGCCCCCAGAACGTGCACCACCACGCTTCTCATGTGTTTCAATCTCTTCGAACACTGCTGCCTTATCAAAAAGGGCGAGATTGCCCTCAAAGTCAAAGTCTGTGTCCAGGATTTCTTCCAACTCATCCCCAAAACACTCGTCATCTTTAGTTTTCCCCTGTCCATTTTTCATCCCAGTCTTCTTTGGGGTGACCTGGTTTGGGTGTCTACTGCTGGATGACCCTGGGTAATAACAACAAAAAACAAAGTTAAACATATTGATTTGCATCCGGTACAGTGAGATGTTTCACTTTTACTACTCACTTCATGTGTTTTGATCCTACTCACCTCTTCTACTTATTTCTACAAGTAGATATCAGACATGCAACAAAGTTTCATTCAAAGAATTAAAATGGAGTGCTTGGCCGTGCCTGCTATCATTAAACAATAAGCTATACTCTAGATTGCAGAACCCACACACCACTCATGTGGTTTTCATATACCGAGGAGGAGGAGTGATAGTTCTCCAGAAATATAGATAATGTTTCTTGGCACCAAAAAAGTTGTAGTGGCAACCAGTCCTCCTTCTTAACTGGCCAGCAGAATACTGATATGCTACAAGTTCAACCCTCGGTTCTTTACGGTCACTCAAGCCTTTCACAACTATTTTCCCAATACTTGGCTAGCTCTATGGGTCACATGATATGGTGAGGAAAGGTGCAGCTGGGCTTTGTGGTAAACATGGACCCAAAAATGTATTGGTATTCCTATCAGCCACTACTACATTGAGACTCTGGAGAGTTTCTCCTTTTTTTTTTTTTTACAAAGGCAGCAACTTAACCTCCTGCCATAAAGATGAAAACCACATCAGAGTATCTATATGACTGGAGAAGATGGGCAATTTAAGAAGGCTACAAATTGGCTCAGACTCTTAATCAAATTCTAATTTGTGAGCTCTTCCTTTTTAAACTCAGATCTTATTAACCATGATCTTAATTTCCCACACCTAGCTCCAAAACAATCTTGCTCAACTTCCCAACACATTTTAGCTTTTCACTTTGTCATCACTGGTCACCTAAGCTTAAATTGGCCCAGCTTCAACGCTGTGGGCCAAGTTCTAGTTGAAAACATGCTACAAAACAAAGGCAGCAAAGCCAACATGGGCAGAGTGGCACAGTGTTTTTGTGTATGCGCTGCAAAGGATGGCAGAAGGATAAGGCATCAAAACTGCTGACGTGCTAGAACATGGTGTTAATTCTCAATGGCGGAATAACAGCCTTTTCTGGCCATGGGCCGCATCGTCTCAGCCCCAGGCGTTGGCCAATACAATGACCCACCGTGTACAGACAGGCTAGGATAGAGGGGGCTTCTCTATAATGAAAAGTGAACGTGGGCCGATGCCAGCCGGGAGAGACTGCTGACTCGCCCTGCTGGCACTGTGCTCTAAAACGGCCCAACGGACCGCAAGAATTAAAGCAGGTTAGTCCTGACCCTGGATGACTGAACAAACTAGGACACTGGCACACAGTTGCTGCAATGACCATGGAAGATTGCCCCAAAGTTGTGAAAGCGCTAATGATACGTGATGGAAAGACGAGAAAAGAAAGAAATGCAACATTAAAACAATATTTATTAAAGAGGAAAATACAGGTCAAATAAAACATGGACAAGATGAAGACTAATCTAAATAGGATTCATTAAATAAGGCCTAGTAGGTAAACAAACAAAAAAACATGAAAAAAGGTTTAAAAACAAAACAAACAAAAAAACCTGACTTCAGACCTAAAACAAAACCTCAGCAACAACCCCTCCCTCATGAGTTATCGCGAAATCTCGACTCCACTGCCAAGGCTGCCGTTTGAGTGTGTTCAGCTTATTAAGCAGAACGGAACTTGGCCAAACTCCATCGGATACGGGGAGCCGCCTCCCCTTGAAAAGGTAAACAATACTTCCCTCAATGAGGCCGAGCCGCCAGCGGAGCCTCCTGGGAGCTGGCGGGCTTCCTGCGCTCGGCTCCTTCCAATCTTGTACAGCAAGCGCTAGCGTGAGGGCAGTGCACGGCACGGCACGCATTGTTGTGCAACTCGCCCCGCCATGTCTGCGCGGTTTATGGACTCCTGTCACACGAGTATTGTAAACGAACGCGGACTTTGTCCCACCTGACTTCGCACGCGAAGGGAGGTCCGGGGGTCAAATGCAATCTTAGAGGCAAGTGAACCTGCGCCATCCCCGGCACGAACACGAACATAAACATAAGGCTTGCCACACGAAGCAACCCGAGCACGCATGCCATGACAATTCTGTCACACGGATGCCATGCTGCACAGCCGACTGCCTAACCTTTCTGTAAGCCAAGATGAGGGCCAGATAGTGTCCGGAGCACCCCGCGTAGAATGGAAAACAGAGAGACCTACGTCTCTGCCCAGTAATATGCCCACGCCCAGGCGAGCACTTGTCATATTCGGGCTCAGTTTCAACGCAAAGCTATGCACAACTAAATGATTTCTGCTACGGGGGGGGGGGGGGGGGGCTTCAATTACGAAACGGTTACACACCATCTAAATGCACCCCAAAATCAAACACAACCTAGCTACTGGCCCTGCAGTGAGAGGTCGCCTTGCTCTATGCAACTTAATTCATACACTAAATAAATCAAAATGCGCCCCTTGGAGCAAGTGGGATCTGACTTAACCAAAAGCAATAGGATGTGGCCTAACGGCTAGGGCGATCGACCTTTAATCTGGGAAACCGGGTTCGAGTCTCGGCAACGACGCTCAACATCCTGTGAGCCTGGGCAAATCACCATCTCCCAATGCCTAACAAAAACAAGCATTTGCAATGCAATAGGTCGCGCAATTGCGAGATTTTGAGCTATTGACATTGTAAATGACAATGCCTTTTATTTGTGTTTTAAAAACCTGCATTGGGGCGTGGCCAAGATGGTGGCACAGTAGGACGTGGATTCTCGTCCCTCCGGCCCCACCGATTCTTAGCTTTGTTGGAGCCCCATTCCCCAGTCATCTGCTCGCGGATTCCTGACCGGAATCGACTTGTGCCTTCTCCGATGCCACTTTGAAAGTCTTTGACGGTGGCGTTCCACGTAGTATTCCTGCTGGGCCTGCAGGGGAGCTCCCGCGGACAAGATGGCGGCTGCGGCAACATCTGAGTAGCGGCCCCAGGCAGTGTTGCTGAGCGGGGGAGCGGTGTGGCGCCTATTTGGCTGGAGGTGCTGCCCGGACTGACTGCTGGAGGATCTTGAGGCCGGGCTGCCCTCCCGCTGCTGGGGTATGAGGGCGGCCCTGCTGCCAGCCCGCCAATATGCCTGCCATTTGCTGCCTCCTCTGACCTGCCTGTGAACGCGCATGGGCGGTATCGCTAGTCGGCGGGTGCTTCTTTCAGCATCGGAAGGCGCCCCCGGTGTTGTCCTCTGACTGGCCGGTACTTAATGCTGCATTTGGAGCGCTGATAGCGCATTAACATCGTCTGGTGGTGGGTGCGTCCCTGGCCCGCCATTTTGCCTTCTCCTGTGACCTGGCTGGGCTGGCTGATTCTAGATGGGCTGGCGGATTCTGGATGGCAGCACTGGGAGTTTAGGGGCTCGCTTCACAAGAGGCCTGAAAAGGTGGCTGCCCTGATAGCCCGCCCCACTAGACACTGGGGCAGATGCTCCAGCTATCAGTGGAACTTCAGGAGGACTTCGCATCACCCAGCAATTCACCGGCGAGTGTGGCCTTCCCCCTATCCGCCCCTCTGCTTACGCTCGACTGGCCCCGCTGAGCGCGGCGGTGGAGGAGACGTCTGGGGCTTGGAATCACGCAGAGGTTTGCCTAGATACCGCTGGAACAGTATTTTGCCCGCAATCACAGTCAGGCCTGCCATTTTGTGTACCCTGCACCCAGATGCCCTGGTGGACAATGTGGCACCAGATGGGAGTCACGCCAGAAGATCGGTGAGTCGACCCAGTGGCGCAAGAGGGGCCTTGCCCTGGGGCAATGCGAGGAGGTGGTCCTGGGAGTAACGAGGCGCCCAGAGTCTGCGCTGCCATCCACAGGGGGAGGATCAAGATAGCACTAACCAGGCCCTGAGGTCCTTTGAGAGCGAGGTGCCCAGGATCTCCGCTGGGGTGTGCCTGCATCGGAGAGGACATAGGGGGACAGCTCCCCTCCTGCCCTATCAGGGGCCAGATAATCGGTGGTCAAGCAAGAGCCTTTTTGGGGCGTGGGGGATCTCCCGGTGCTTGGTGTCCACCCCTGCAGAAATTGTGAGCCTAGGGTAGGAGGTGGTGGGGGCTCGGACCGAGGCGACGAGAGCGGACTGAACAGGCTGACAGCTGTGCTCCAAGAGCAAGGTGGGCTCCTAGAATTGAGATTGTGCGCCATGGCCTCAGCACGTGTTAAAAAAGATAAAACGCTGAAGGAGCTTCTCCAGAAGCAATCTGTATCAATGCAATCGACCGGTGAGAAGCTCGCCGGAGCGGCGGAAGACGATGAAGCCCCGGCCACCAAAGATTTTATGTTAGATGCTTTTTGCTGCCATCAAGGAGAACATTCAGGACCTTAAGGGCCAACTCGCGGCAGACCTACGTGAGGTCAGACGAGATGTGGATGAAATTGGGGAGCGAGTAGCTACACTTGAAGAGCACGACGTTAGCCGGGAAGAAGAACTCCACCAGCTCCAGCAAGATATGTTGCGCCTCCAGGAACAGCATATTGCTCTTCAGGCGCATGCTGAAGGCATAGAGAACCGCTCCCGGCGGAATAATGTCCGGATTAGAGGCGTGCCATGGTGTGAAGAGGAGGATGATCTCCGGGCCTATGTTGGGGCGCTGTTTCAACAGATCCTGGGTGAGGGGGGGGGGGGGCAGGGGGAGGGGGTCAGTAGACATCCGAATGGACCGGGCGCATAGAGTGGGCCTCCCCCGTGGAAACAAAGCTCCGTCACCGGACATTCTCGTGTGCGTCTACGATTTTCAATTAAAAGAGCGCATAATACGAAAGTCGTGAGAGGCTCAGCCGATAAAGTTCAGGGGTCAGACACCGGCCATCTTTCAGGACTTAGCGGCCTCCACTTTCCTCAAGAGACGTGAATTTAAGGTGGTCACCTCACACCTGCGTGATCAAGGCATCCCTTACTCTTGGGGACACCCCTTTCGAATCATTTTCAAGCTACGAAGGAAGTTGTACCAGATCCGCTTGCTGACGGAGGCGTTGGAGGTCGTCGGTCAAAAGGACGAGCACACGGCTGAGCACGCAAAAGGGCCTGGAGACCGGTGTTTCAACCGCCCGTCAAGATGGCAAGGCATTGGAAAGACCACTTCTATCCAGGAAACCTTATCAGGCCAAAATGGAGAGGGAGGCAGTGATCTCTTCACTTTCACAGCCGTCGGAGCGTTCGGCCTCCCCTTGAGGCCTTCAATGGAGAGCAAGGGGGACAGGGGAAGGGAGGTCCTGAAAAGACTCAACAACCTCTCCGCGGGCGGGTAGGCACGACCTGGGCCTGTAATGGGCCAGACGGCTGCTCGAGCCTGGCCTCCTTGGATCCTTTCATTTTATGTGACAAACTTTTGTCATGTTACAGTTGTCGTATTTGTTCTGAATAAGGTTTTTTCTTTACGGGTTGCATTTGATGGGGCTCTCTGTTGGGGACTACCGCACCAGTTTACACTTAGAGCTTATCTCCCTAGGATAAAGGGGGGAGGGGGGGTCACGTCTCCCAATGCAGACCTAGTAAGCGGTGGGTATCCACACCACTTAGCCCTTCACTACACTTATCCGATGGGAAGGTACCTTAAGGTAGTTAGCCTTAATGTGCAGGGTCTCAACAACCCGGTGAAGAGAGCGGCAGTGCTATCCCTACTTGAGAATGCGGAAGGGGATATCGGTCTCCTTCAAGAGACACACCTCCTTTCCAAAGATACCCTACATATGCGTACTAGGCGCTTCCCACAACAATTTTGGACGCAGCCCGTCTAAAAAGAATGGCGTAGCCCTCTTGATACGGGCGCACTTTCCAGGGAAGATTATAGCCACTGTGGAAGAGATAAAGGGGCGCCTATTGGCGATTAGAGTGCAGTGGGGAGACGCGCCAGACCCGCCAGCACATGCACCGAGTGATTATCTCGATACGAGCAAGCTCTGCCCTCTTCCTAAGGCAGTGGCAGAGGAGCTTGATGCCGCTATCCGTATAGGGGAGGTGATTACAGCCATCTCTAGATTGAAATTGGCTAAGTCGCCGGGCCCTGATGGGTTTTCTGTCTACTTCTACAAGGCCTTCTGCTGGGAGCTGGCTTCCTTTTTAACAAAACTGTTCAACTCCTTTTTAGAAGCCGGGGAGGTGACGCCCTTCATGTCTGAGGCGGCGATCTCTGTAATCCTGAAGCCCGGGAAGGATCCCCGAGAGTGTGGTTCCTACCGACCTATTTCTCGCCTTAATGTCGATGCAAAAATATTCGCGGGTATATTGGCGGCGCGATTGAATCCACTCATGGCCTATCTCATTGAACCTGATCAATCGGGTTTTATACCCACACAGCAGGGGTGCGGCTACACAAAGTGACTTTTTCATCTTGTCGATAGCATACAACGGCCGGGTAGACTAGCCTTCTTAGGGTGGGATGGACTTATTTATTTGAAACACTGCGGCGCTATGGGTTCGGGGAGAATATTTGTAAGTGGATTCACTGCATCTACAGTGCGCCCACCGCCTTTGTCAGGGTTAATGGTAGCAGATCACAATCCTTCCCCATCTCTCATGGGACACGACAGGGGTTTTATATGGAGCCTCTAGCCCAGCGTGTACGAACGGATGAGCGCATTGTAGGCTTGAAATTTGGGGCTGATGTGCATAAAATAAGTCTCTATGCGGGTGACGTGATTCACTCCCTTACGCAGCTGCTCTCATCCCTGACCGCCCTGCTTGCTGAACTAAATGCGTTTGGTGCCGTGTCTGGGTTCAGAGTTTATCTGAGTAAATCTAATATTCTAAATCTCTCCCTTCCCCCAGACCTGACCGATACCTTGAGACAACAATTCCCATTCCAGTGGTCCCAGAGCGATATACTGTACTTCGGCATTAGACTTGCCCCGTCCATCGCCTGGATGGTTACGCTTAATTATACAACCTTGTTAGAACAGACAACTAAGGCGCTGGACGCCTGGTCGCGGCTGCGCTTAGCTTGGTTTGGCCGGATCGCAGCGGTGTAAATGACAATTCTCCCACGCATTCTGTACATTTTCCAAATGCTTCCCATTGCTCCTCCACCGCGGGCGATTAAGCAACTGCAAACACTTATCAATACGTTTGAATGGGGGTGGGGGTGGGGGGGGGGGACAGGCGCGTCTCTCAATCACTCAAATGGCACGTCCGAAAGCTCGGAGGGGGGAGGGGGCTTGCCTCTGATCAGTGGCTTCTACCAGGCAGCCTGCCTCTGGTATCTAGTAGAATGGAACAGGCCGCTCTCCAGCAAACACTGGAAATTCATGGACCAGGCAGTGGGGGGAAAATCAATATTTGGAGGGAGTTGTGGTTACCCCGTAAGCACAGGGCCAGGGGGCTCTACTCCTCCCCCATTACCTCTCCAACGCTTAAGGTGTGGGATAAGGTGGCCCTTAAAAACAGGTGGACCTCCTTTCCTTCGCCCATGACTCCCATAGTAGACAATCCAGACTTTTCTCCAGGTCAAGACTTGGTGGTGTTCCAGCGCTGGCATGAGGAGGGATGTAAGAGAGTGGGGTCCCTCTTTGATATGGAAGGGACAATTCCGTTTGCTCAGCTTAAGCAGGACTATGGCCTCTTAGCGTCTGATGCTTATCCCTACCGCCAACTGTATAATTGGATCACGGCACCCTCCAATTACGCACACACGTCCAGGCCTCTTACCAAATTAAGCAATGGCTGCTTCGCAAAAACAAAGATCGTGGTCTCATATCTGAATTATATACCATGCTCACCGCGCATCCCACTGAACAGCGCACAAAGGGGCAGGTTCGCTGGGAAACAGAACTAGGCCGGCCGCTAACCCCTAAGGAATGAGAACATATACTTTACAGAACACATCACACTGCACACAACACTGCCGGAGCGGAGTCCGCTTTTAAAGTGTTTTCCTATTGGTACTACACTCCTGCATGAATCCACAGCTGGGACAAAAGTAAAACAGACCTTTGCTGGAGAGGATGTGGGGTGTCTGGCACGCTAGCACTTCTGCTATGGCATTGCCCAAAGCTCCAACGCTATTGGGCTGAAGTCCTAGACAACATTGACGAGGCTTTTGGTATTCACTTGCCTCGCTACCCGGGAGTACTCCCTCCTTGGCCTCTCGCACCCCAAGGCTTTTCCGTTACGATCCCTACGTGGTAGACAAATAGCATTCGCACTGCTTGCAGCTAGACATGTTATCTGTTTGGGTATTGTTTCTCTTTTGATACTATTTGTTGTTGGCTTCCTTTGCTCCTTGCTCGAAAATTAGGAAGTAGCAAATGTATTCTACTGCAATTTGACTTATCAAGCCCCCGGCCTCCGGGTTGTGGCATGATCGCTGTGTATGGCCGCTGATGACTTGCTCTGCTGGCCACTGGATGTAGGCACTACGCTGCGTACTTTTAACTTGACTTCCTCTCAAACACTATTTAATCATAAAAACCTGCATTAATAAAAGGCATTGTTATTTACAATACCAATAGGTCAAACATTCTAAAATGCGAGACCTATTGCATTGCAAATGCTTGTCCTGATTGAGCAGGTTTCTAGAGACCCGAGACCCACCCCGAGCAGCAGTGGAGCAATCCATTGCGCGCACTGGACACAGGTAGTCATGACAAACGCTTTTTAGAATCCCTCCTGAGTACAGGCGAGCCACCCACTGGCATGCACCGGATAGCGGTCAGCACAGAAAATGCAGCCACAATTAATGTGATTTAGCGACTACTATCTAGCGACAGAGCAGCAACATACAAAATTACACTGGTTACAGGCAACCAGACAGTCTGCAGCAACAACTGCTGTCTGTTTAATACACAGACCAGAGTGCGAGACCATGTTTGCCTTTGTTTGATGCAAAAATCTAATTTGTGGGACTCCAATGTGTTGCATTTTCAACCACACACCCAAACACCGCTCTTGATTTAGTTACTGCAATATCACATCCCCTAAAGTGCCCAGAGTATCATGCCTCACAACATGCGGTCCATATTTCCATTTAGATTACATAGATTGCAACAGCCAGAACCCTTTTGCAGTCACAACTCCGGATTCTCCATATTATCCGTAGCTCAATATCAAAACATGAATAGATGTCTTTTATTGTGCTACTTCCGACATCAGGCTAGAGAAGTACCAAGCTCACCAGGTAGACGAAGGTGTGACCAAAAGTGAGATATGCCCGGGAGAATGTATAGTGGACCATGGAATGAGTATTGACTCTGCACCCTGTCTTCCTGGGCTGGCACGCCTCAAGGGAAGGATGTGTTTACTGTAACGAGATGATGTGCCTTCAGGGGACGGAACAGTGACCAAGGGAAAAGAGCTGCATCAAAATAGAGAGGGTGAAGCTCTTCACCCCGAAATATTGGAGAAGCGAAGAGGCACACAAAATGACGCGGTTAACAAAAGCAGCATGGTAAAGGTGCCTACATTATTGCCCCCCGAGGGTTGCACGATGAGGCCAGCGGGTGGGGGTTTGGGATGCTTCACAGCGCTAACCTCGGAACGGGAGCAGAGTGAACAGTGCAGCGCGCACCACACAAACTTCTGACTTCCGTGATGAAGAAGGTGGAACCTTTCCTTTTAATGACTACCCCATTCGCGGGACACAGAGCCCGACCCTTCCTGGCATAGCTGCAGAGCTCAACCATTTAAAAACAACCTGCGGCGACAATCAAGAGAGCGCTGACTGAGTACCTGATGCCGCTGTCCCAGTCTTCATTCTGTCCTGGGCTGGGCATGTCCACAGGGGTGCTGTGCGCTGCGCGGAATAACGAGGAGAGGTCGCCGTCGCTCCACTCGGGCTCCTGCTTGATGGCGGCCCGGGCCTGCGCAGCTCTTCAGCAGAGTGGAGAGCGTGCCCGCGCCGCAGCTCGTCAGCAGAGTGGAGAGCGTGCTCATGTAGGAGTCCGGATGGGCGGGGCCTAAAGGAGACAGGGAGGGAAAATAAAAGCCTCACTTTCAATAGAAAGCGAGGCTTTAGCATAAAGTGTGACGCGTGCCTATGGAAAGCATGGGCGGTGCTTCCACCCCACTTCAGAAGTCGATTTGACGACAATAGATCTCGCCAGAGCGAGCAGCGCATGCACTGGGACGCTAGGCGAGACCTAGTGAATGTCGTCTGTAATACAACTAGTGACCATGTAACGCACTCGGGTACCCGATACCTTCGGGTCGAGTTAGCCCAATATAAAACTCGGAAAAACAAACAAACAAACAAACAATGGCAAGATGGACAAACAAAAAATATATTTTAAAGGCAACTGAGACCAGCTGGGTTTGATAATGCTTTTTGCGGATGCTTAGTTCTACACTCGGAAATTAAAACAAAATTGATAAACAGAATTTGCACCAACAAGAAAGCTTTCGTGATCATGTACATACATGCTTGATTTACCAAACACATTTTCACACGTCAGGTCTTCTGGACCCCTTTTTGCAGACGCCTATCTTGGAATGGTAGATTAAACACAGTAAATTGTGAAAAAAAGTGGCAGTTAAAAAAGAAGCATCAAGATAGTAAATTGCAGCAGTCAGGCACTGAGTGGAAAAAAGCCAGTTGCTCAACTCCCACGGAGTGCTAGATAGAGGAAAAAGAAAAAAACAAGAATTTGCAATGCAATAGGTCTCACATTACCAGAGCACAATTTTTTTTTAAAAGAAGCGGGGGACTAACCTAGTTAGGCAGTGTGCAAGTGACATCACGGCGCGCAACATCACAGGAATTGACATCATAGAAAGTGGCATCACAAGCCACAATTTTACAGGAAGTGCCATCACAAGAAGTGATATCAGATCTAACGCCCTCACACATATGTTTAGCAGGTCTATCATGTGTACGTTTGAGTGCATTGCGAGGATAATAGCACAGTGAGCTATAGAAGATATGTGACTTCTAAACCTTGTAATCCCCCAGTTTTATGTAACACATCCTGTACATTCATTTACAAACTTATATAACTTACTGTACATCTTATTTGCACATGTTGATGTAAAGCGCTCGGAGACCCTGCATTGGAATAAGTAGGGCCATACAAGAAAAAATACTTAAAATTATTTCAACACCTCTTCAGGGGAAGTAAGCTCTATAAATGCAATTTGCCTTGTGTAATTACTGGGAAAGACCAACATCTGATATTCTTACAGTGCATGCATATCGCCAAAACAGGGACTGAAAAAAGTGAAAAGCTGCCTGTCTTAAGTATGTGTGATGTGCTAACAAGGTGTGAGCCTTTATTTCCCCTCCGCTTCATTTGGATCAGGTGCGAGTGAGGCTCCTGGCTGCTCCCAGCCAAGAGACTCAAACAAAAGGAGGCCTGATGACCCCTCAAATTCGGCCTTTGTTATGGGACCAGCAGGAGTCTTGAATAATAAAGTGAAGTCTCCGCCTGCACATTGTTGCTTGTTGCAGAAAGAAAGCAGACAGCGTGCAGGTGCTGCTGAAAGTGTCCCGTATATTACACTGGGATGAGTTCAGCACATTATTCAGTGGGGGCCAAATTCTTTTCAGGGTGGACGGCGTTCACCATGTGAAAAACGTGGGTGGACAGCGTCCACCCGCATGTACCCCCGACTCATGTCCTGCACATTACTTAAAGTTTGAGATAATGGCGGTGCATTATTATTTGCAACGCCAATAGCTAAAACTATTAGTAATACGGGACCTATTGCATTGCAAATGTGCATTAGGTGAGAAAAGGAGAGAAGTTGGGTGGTGGTGCCGAAGAAAAGAAAGGCGTGGCCGCCATTGTTAAAGTTGAATGAAAAAATAGAGTATGCAGAGCGGCGCCCAAGAAAAAAAAGGTGCGGCTCGCTAAACTATGTTTTCAATATTGTACGTTTTTCATCATTAGCACAGCTCATCATCTGTGCCGCATTGATTACTAACAGCATATAATATTGAAAAAAATAGAGTATGGCAAGCCGTACCCAAGAAAAGAAAGGTACGGCTGCCATTGTTGAAATGATGAAGGCGTGCCTCGCTGCTTACAGAGCGGGAGAGCTTATCATGCCTGCAACCGCAGCTAGGAGAAAGGCATGAATAGTGCTCACAGACTGGAAATAAAACCTACCGAGTAACAAACATGTAATTGGTCCAGTCATCATGGATGGTTAGAAAAGGCATACTAAGGAGGGACACCACTAGGCCAATTCATGAATCAAAAGCAATTATTTAGAAAGGACACAAAAAGGAGCCAATTGAAAAGATGGGCGGAAAATGGGCAGAGCTTCAAGTCCATACCCAATACAGCTGGTCTTGAAGAGACAGTGCAAGCGCTGCCTAGACGATAGTTAAAAAAAGCTTCCTGAATACAAGCAGCAGCAGGACTGAAGCTATCCATTCAGACCACGGTTAACATGAAATGCTTCAGGGGCGGGACAAACAAAAAATAGGGAGGGAAGCTATTGAATAAGCAGTGAAAATTCGATCGACAAGAACGTCTTAAAATCAAGAGCGAGGCACTGATACAAAGCATAATATATGTATATATCTTAATTCTTTAATGTATTCGTGATGAAACCTTTTCAACAACTTCACAGCTCAAGCCGTCTGTACACCTAAAAACCTAAAAAAGATAGCACGCTGATGAATGCATGTCCAAACGTCATTACATTTGTGTACCTTTACATATGTGGCCCCACTGTGATGATGCAGTCACGCTAGTTACTGAGCATGAATATGCAGCATTTTGTTTTCATTATAAGTTATTATTTAATGACCGTGGATGTCCATCTTAGAGCAGTAAATCAAATACATTATATACACACACACGAATATAAAGTATACTAAATCACATTTATTATTAGAAATTAGCTACCCGCAAGCAAATTGCAGCTGCCTGAGCCTGGAATAAGGGAGGGGTTGGGCGCAGTTAGCTAAAAATATAAAGAAAATTCAATGGGGTGGAGCAGGATGAAACATACCCGCCCATGAGTAGAGAGAGAAAAAAATGTAGGTCTATGGGGAGTGGCAAGTTAAAATAAAAAAACACAACTCGTGAGTGGTGGGGGAATCAACAGATGAGCTTTGGTGACGCAGCAACATGTTGAGCTTGGGCGCTAGGATTTGGGGGGGGAGGCGGAGCACCGCAAAAGGAAAACAATAAGAAAAAACTGAGTTCTGGAAGCAAAACAAAAGTAGCAAAGGAAGGATACAAGGTATCTTATCAAAAGGATGGTAAATAAGCAAAGCACCAGGGGAGGAACAAACACAAGAAAGAGGAAAGTCTTTCAAAACGATGCAAGCAAATGAGACTGACTAGAAAGCCAACCAATGCTAACTAATGGGCTGACCCAAAGCCCACAAGACGCCCAGGTGTTCAACACCAGACATTTAACAGCTGACTGTAGGTAAGATCTAAAAACAGTTTACCATCATTGCCTTCACTGTGATCAACCACAAGAATGTTACTTCTACCTTTATTGGAGGGTCAATAGTTTTAGAGAAGCACCGATCAAGAATGATACTTTCATGCAAGTTCGCTGGGGACAGCAGGGCGAGTTTATGGACTGTACATGGATTAAAATGGGGGACTGTCAAGGATGTGTGTTAGCTCCTACTCTTGCTTCTCTTTACTTAAATGATGTAGTAGTCCAGCTGGAGGACCACACGAACGATGTGCCAAAGATTTCCGGCTGAAAGATTACTAGGCTTTTATTTGCGGGTGACACCTTGTTGGTGTCTAAAGCCTCCACACTTTGGTGGATCGCTTTGCAGCTTTCTGTATGGTGCTGGAAATAAATCAGGGAAAAACTAAATGTTTTAAAATGATTTGATATGTATTATGATGTAATAGAATGTTTGGCAATGGAAGGTGGCAGAGGAATAGAAATTCTACTATGCAGTTAGTGAGAGTGCTGGAGGGAAGAGAACTCGAGTCTGGTGTCCAAAATAAAGATATGAAGAAACACATCAATTCCCGAGCTACAGTAAATTAATTTTCAAATGCAACCAATTAATCCACGCAGGGGTCTTTTCAGTATGTTTTCTTCTTGGTTACATGGAGTATCTTCTATTCTTCAGCAACAGAACAGATAGCCACAGATTATATCCAGATCATGCCAACACGTGTTTCGTCCAGGATTAACCTACGACTTCCTCAGGGCGCAAATTCTGTTGCTGAAGAATAGAAGATACTCCATGTACCACGCATCGAATAAAGTAACACACACTACACACAACCAATCCTCACTCACCGATGACCCCAACATCAAAACCAAGTTCTGCGACACCATGACCAACATTGCCGACTGGATGAGAGACAACTGCCTTTAACTCAACTCCGACAAGAGAGAAGAACTGATGTCCGGGAAGAACATCTCAGTCTGGGACCACAGCAGGTGACCAGTGCAACTCAGACTAACACCAACTGATCATGCTCGAAACGTAGGCATCATCAACGGCAGCGAACTGACCATGAAACAAGTCAACGCAGTCACCTCCTGCTGCATCCACATCGCATAGTCTGCAGAATCTTCAGATGAGTCCCAGTCAACACCAGAAAGACCATCACTCAGGCCCTCATCACCAGCCACCTCGACTACAGCAATGCTCTGTAATCCGGAATCTTCACCCAGCTCATCAGAAGACTCTAGACCACACAGACTGCCGCAGTCTGACTTCTCCTGGACCTCCCCAAATGGGCCCACATTACCCCCACCTCAAACTTCCACTGACTCCCCATCCAGAAGAGATGCCAGTTCAAGATCCTCATAGAGGCCTACAAAGCTCTACACGATCAAGGACAGTCGCACATCAACCATCGACTGAACTTCCATAGACCCGCAAGACACCTGCGCACTCTTCCTCGCGTTCCCATGTTCATACCCCCCACATCAGTCACAGCGGAGGCCGTTCCATCTCCTACATCACCACCAAGACCTTGAACAGCTTGCCCCTCCACCTTTGAATAGCTCCCTCCCTGACGGACCTCAGAAAGAAACTCAAGAGCAGGCTTTTCGACTGAGACAGGGTACCCTCAGCACCCCGATAACCCTAGGGGTGACAGTGCTGCGCTATACAAATGCTGATTGATAGCTACGTCTGATCTCTTTGTTGTGTCACATTATGACACAGGCAGTAAGTGTGGCTTATTTATTGTGAAAAATATTTGTTAAAGTCTTTAGTCCTTTAACAGTGGACTGTTATCTTGTTGTATTGGAGGCTGTAGACAGGTATTTTGCAACAAGAAATCTCACAGATTACCATAGTAGGAAAACATTTTGGTGTGTTAGTCATCCCTAGTGACAAACCCTGGTGATAGAAGATTTTCATTGTAATAATCCTGGTTAGGCCCTTTTGAAAGTGGGTGTATATTGGTTTGCCAATTTTCTACATAGAACTGTATGCATGAGGATTGCTAGCATATGCACGCTTCAGTAGACCTCTAGCCTTTACAATTGGTTATGGTGTCAAGCCAATGGTAAAGGCTATAGGGCTTATTCATTCATTGGGAAAAGTTATACCCTATTTAAAAGGTTTTGAAGGAAGACCGCCTTTCTTAATGGCCACCTAGGATTTTTTGCCTTTTGCTGGACCCTGTATGTTTGTTGGTTTTAGAACTCTTTGCACTTTACCCTTGCTAACCAGTAGTAAAAAGAGACCGTTCTCCCACTTTTAACATGGACAAACTGGCATATTCCTAATTGTAGATTTAGTATAATGTAGTATATAGTGCAAGATGTACCCAGGGCTTGGGATTACATACCACCAGTGAACTGTGGCACCTATTGTGCCATACCATATAAGGCCAGTGCAAACATGGCTTCAGTCGAACAATTATAGCCTGACTGTACCAGTGTAAAAGCTACAATTTGACCTATCAAAATAAACCATTTTGACAGGTAAAAATCTCCCTTTTAAACGTTAATAAGTCCCCCTCCTGTAGACTTGTAGTTCACGAGGCAGGGTTTATGGTAATCAAAAGAAGAACATGTCAAAATTTAATGGTAACATGTCCTTACCATGGCTAGTACTTAAAAGCTATTTTCACTTCAGGAACACTGGCTGGCCCATAGACAAACACCGGGAAGCAATATTTAATACTAATACTGTATCCCAGGAATGGGTCAAGTTGGAAAATTAAACAACTATTTAATAGTTATTAAAAATCTTATTTAAGACAGATTTTAATAAATATTAAGCAAAAGTAGTTCAGAAAGTTGACTTTTTCCTGCTGAAGCTCATGGAGGCTTATGTGCATGGGCCTCTAGCTTCTCTCAGCCAGTAATTAGCTGTGAAGAGGTGTGAAATGCCTCCCAGGAGCAAAAAATAGGCTGACCTGAATGGACAGATGAGACTAATCTGAAGTCTGCAGAACATGCAGGGGCTGTGGACATCCCTTTTTGAAAACGATAATTCTTGTGGATCAACTGTCTGGCTGCTGAAGGACTTCACTTATGTCTAGCAAGACTTCTGTCCGTCAGTTTATTATGTGTACAGTGGCTACCTAACTAGGATTACCATACTACACTCTCCCCAGCCCTCGGAGCCCAATGCTAGTGTGGCTGAAGTCTTTTGCCACAGAAATTTTGCCCTTTTGGTTAGTGCGTGCCCAGGAGTCATTTGCACCCACTAGCTAGTACCCGGCATAGATATGGCACCACCAGTCACCCAGTTCAGAACACTATCTGGACCTGTGGAAGATCGGAAGAGGACCAGACCTGCTGTCTGTGACCTGCTCCCTCTTCTACCCACGTCAAGGAAAAGGACTCCAAAAGGTCAGTTGGCTGACCATGTGTGGATACAGAGAGACAATAAATTGCAAGAGGCCTTTTCATGGAAGTACTCAGCTGACCACTTGCAGCTGGGCCTGGATTGTACACTGCGGGCCTCTGCCTGACACCTTGGGAGTCTCCAAGTGTCTCCCCTGAGGTCCTGGAGGCTTCTGAAGTGTACTCCTGTAATGGATTGAGGCTTACAAGACTAAATCAGGGTAAAATCTTTGACCAGGAAAAACCTGGTTAGTGTACCTAATCCGCCCTCCTTCGAGTATTGACAATCACTGGCTCTTCGTATTTTTTGGAACCATTTCAACTTCAAACATTAGAAAAATCACATTTCTGTTCTCTTTAAAACAGTAATTTTAGTGCTATTTTGTTTCTTAAAACATACTCTAATAAAGTTACTCTATTTTTCAAATTCAGTTTGGGATTTTCATTGCTTTTCATTTTGCTGTCACCCCTGTTTTGGTACTGCATAAATACATTATACATTGCCTCAAGTTAAGCTTGTCTGCTCTGTGCCATAGCTACCATGGGCTTGAACTCAAGATATTTTTGTGACTTTGGGGGTTCACCTGAAATGGGTTGTGATTGTTCCTTGAGGCGAGTAGACATCCACCCTAAATAATATTCCAATTTCTTATTGGTTTGATTGATGTTGATTACAAAAAGTTAGGAGAAAGCGAGTAGGCCCGACTTACTTACTGTGTAAAGCATTATTGGGCGATAGTTATTATGCTAAAGTCAGAGCCTGCAAGAAGGTATTTTGTTAAATTGAATCTCACAATTACAATGGTAAGTAAGAGTTTTGATGTCCATGACCTACTTGAACAAACTGTGGGGATAGAAGATTTACACTGTGATAATCCTTACTTGGCCCCCCTTAGTAGGGATATTATATGGTTTTCAGAACTGTATTTTTATTGCTATGTACCAGACTGTTGCCTTGTGGGAAAACATATGCTCAAATACCGTAGGTCTGAGAAGATTAGGATTACAAGTCTATGGGAAAGCCTATAGCCTGGAGTGGTTCGCTGGGAAAAGTTAAGCCAGATGATAATGTTCTGCTCGGTTATAAAGATTACGACAAAGGGATTGTCGGTGGTGTCAGAAAAAAGATGAACCCACCTGCATGTTTCCACATCAATAATCCTTGCACTCCGTACAGATGAGGGATGCAATTCTCATTTTATTTTCTGAAGATGCATCATTGCATTTCGGCTGTATAGTTCAGCCTTGATCACGACAAAGACCCCATTTATATGGACTACATTTATATCATCGCTCTGTTCTCTAGGTCAGTAGTGGCCTGGTTCATTAAACAGGTTATACTTACCTTAACCTTGAGTGTTTGCGCTCTCTCTTTCATATAGAAGTTGGGGAGGTACAGCGATATATATATAATTATATATTCACTGAAAAAACCCAAGGTTGCAGGAGCGTTATAGTTAGGCTCACATCTCACTTGTACAAAGTCAGTGCAATTCAGCAGTTATCGATAGCGGGTCTGACAATAACTTACGCCCCCCCCCACAATGCACTGCTTATGACCTCACATATTACATCACTCATGACATGTCAGTGACATCACTTATGACATCTAAAATTCCATCACTATTTACATCATCCAGTGAGTGTTTTTTTTTATGTTAATGAGTGTTAAACATATATCCTACGCAAAAGCTGCGTAATGGAGCACGGGGAAGTGTCACCAGTGACATTGTGGGCACTTTGGCAATGTAAAAATAGAGTTACAAATGATCAAGCAATTCTTTATATGGTGACCTTAGCAGTGGAAGGATGAGGCAAAAGGATACTCTGCTCTCACCAGGTAAGGACAAGGAAGAAGCCTCTTGTCACAGTCACATACAGATTGCGCTCCAATAGATCAACGAAGCAGTCACCTCCACAAATGTTTTCAGATTGTTTTTTAAGTCGAGTCTAGCGCAGCGCGCATGCGCTGTACTATAGGAGACTTCTTGTGACCACTCCATGTGGGTCCACCTCCTCCCACACATTGGATTGGCCTTTGTGTGTGTCTTTCAATAATGAAAGCACGCAAATGGCCAAAGGTAGGTGCATGTCCTGCCTCTTCTCCAAAGGTTCTCTCAGGAGCGAGCAGCAGCGCGCAGGGTGGCAGCTGCATTCCTCGTTGTGGATCAGGTTACTAATTAAACACCGCGCGGTCGCTGTCACTTTAGTGGCTGCACTTGTTTTATCGTTTTTTAATCACATGAGCATACGCGTCCACCTGGAGTTAAGGGCAATTGCAAAACCTTCAGCATCTTTTTTGTTTTTCAAGTTGAAGCCAAAAACGTTATTATTTTGCTATGTGCGTCTATCCGTTTGAGATAGTGTTTGCAGAACACTTTTCTTTCTCCTCTCCTGCCAGAGCAACGTCTGTGTTGTGTCCACTTACCAGGTAATCAGGGCTCCACAACAAAGCGCAGTCTGCTTCTTCCTTCCACGGCCGCCAGCCGGCTGGAGCACACAGCGACCACCGCAGCGGGCACAGACCAGGATCATGCAAAATGGAAAAATACGGAATGGTGCAACTTTGGCCTGCACATCCTCAGCACACCGGAAAGTGGTGCTTTCTGGATACACAGCCCGCAGCCATCCCAGGGCTGGGAGCCATAAGCCCACTCTGGGGTCCTCTGTGCAGAGGCTGCCCGGCTGTCATGACCTCTGCTCCCATGCCAGTGCCCTGTCTGCGGGCAGGGGGCTCGTCAGTGCATGTGGGGCTGAGCTGGAAATTCAGGTGTTCCATGATTGTGGTGGTTTTGTATTGATTCTTTGTGGATGATGGCGATGCCTCCTCGGTGTTTGTTGGTGCGGTTCAGGTGTTTGATCTTGCAGCCGTTGGGCATCATGGTAGCGATGTAGGAGGCTGACGCAGGATGAGCCATGTCTCTGTGATGAAGGTCACATCGGGGTGAGGGTGGAGATGGGGTCCAAGACTTCAGTGGCATGTTTGCAGAGTGATCTGGCATTGATCAGGGGGCACTGGAGTGGTTCCGGGGTGGTTTTGGCCGGCGGTGTGGGAGAGGCGTGGGTTTCTGCAAGGGTGGGAGGTCCTAGTTTGAAAGTGAACTGACATCGGTGGCAGGTGAAAGGTCCTAGTGTGGAGCATGGAGATGCAAGGCAGCAGCTGTTTCGGCGTCCCGCGCTCCAAGGTTTGGACATCTGCTATGGAGTACCTGTGGGTGTCTAGAGGACCAGGGTTCCTGGCACTAAACGCTGTCCAGGCGCAGAAGGGATAGCCTTTGACGCGGTTGCACTGCGGCTTCCATTAAGTAGGTTCAGCAGAGCACTGGAGTTCTTGGTTGCTTTGTGGAAAGGGCTGCTGTCTTCTGGAGTTCTTGGTCTTTAGGGAAGGCAGGCAGCCCTGCAAGAATTATGGAGGTACAGGTCCAGCAGGACGAGTCGCTTTTTGGAGCAGGTTTCTTCAAGGGCTGCAGACAGGCCAGTAGGGCTGGGGCCAAGTCAGTTGTAGTGTGGAGTCTTCACTGCAGGTACGGCTCTTTGGTCCCTCTTCTTTAAGTCATCAGGAATCTGGAGGATTAAGGTTCAAGGGTGCCCCTAAATACTAAATGTAGGGGCATTACAGGGGTCAGAAGGTAGTAGTCAATGGGCTACTTACCTTTAGGGTGACTACAACCTTTGTAGGTCTACTCCAACTGGGGAGGGAAGATAACCCTATCCCTATTGGCTAAAGTCCTCAAAAGCAATATGGGGGAATGTCAAAGGAGGGGTCCCTTCAGTTCAAGACATCTTAAGGGTAGTCCTGGCTGAGAGGGGACTCTCCTCTCCTGCTTACTAATATTCCTGCCGAACTTGCCGCCAAAAGTGGGGCTTGGTCCAGGGGCAGGCATCTCCACAAGCTGGAGAGGCCCTGGCTAGCATAACAAAGGACAGGAAGCCTTTGAGGCTTACTGCCCTTCAATGCTGTCCCTGCTTGGGGGTAGGTGTGAAGCACCTCCACCCAGAGCAGGCTTCGGTTCTGACCCATGATAGCAAAAAGCTCTCACCTCAGGGGGGTCAGAAACATGCCTGAAAGTGGCAGGCAGGTGCAGACCAGTCAGGCACACACTAGTGGGTTGGTAGGTTTTCAGGGAGCACCTCTGAGGTGCCCTCTGAGTGCATGTATTTATTAATCCACAATGGCATCAGTGTGGGTTCATTAATCGGAGATGTTTGGTACCAAACATCTTGGGATTCATTGAAGTCATCATAGAGCTGTGGTACTCGTATTGACAAGGTCCCAGCTCATGTACTCAGTATGGCTTCACTATAAACTTATCATGTCTAAGAATGGACTTGGACACTATGGAGGCATATCTGCTCATGCAGTTATGTCCTCACAAGCGGTATAGTGCACCCTTCCTTAGAGCTGTAGGGCCTGCTGTAGGGGTGACTTACCTATGCCTCTTGCAGTGCTGGCAGGATTGGCACACTGGGATGTGGACCAAGTCGACTCTTCATTATTAGCTGCACTAAAATATGCAGGCTGCAATGGCATTATGCTTATGTTTAGTGAGGGGCCTCTTAGGGTGGCATGATACATGCTGCAGCCCTTAAACACCCTTTATGGTCACAATGCCCTTGGTACCACTGTTACGTTTTACAAGACATGCCTTGTGGAAACAAAGGTACAGTTTTGGGAAAGAACACAGGCACTGGGAACGGATTATCAGGAACCCAGTGCACATTCAGAGTCAGGCAAAAAGTGGGGGGTAACCATGACAAAAGGAGTTCTTTCCTACACCTGAGTAAACCAGAACAATGCAATGCTAATTACCTCACATATTACATCACCTATAACATGGTCAGTGACATCACTAATGACATCTCAAATGACATCACTGATGAAATCATCCAGTGACTGAGTAGTTTCTAAATGTTTATGCGTGTTTAACATTTATACTAAGGTAATATAAAAGTTATATTAGTATAATCTGTATACTACTGAGTGATTCCTTTTTTTAACTGTGTGTATTGTGTGTGAGTGGGTATCTGAGTGACTGTGCAGGTGTGTGAGTGGCTGTATGAGTAGGTGAGTGGGTGGCTGTATGAGTGAGTAGGTGTGTGAGTGGTTGTATGGGCGAGTAGTTTTTTAAAATATTTTTATTTATTTAATGCAATTTTATATAGCGCAAACTTTACCCAAAGGTGTCAGCTCTTTACAAAAGGACCAGTTACATTACATAAGGACTTCGGAGTACATGAGTTACATAAAAGATACAAACAGAAAAACTCTAAATTCACAAACGAACGGTAGTAAGTACACAGGTCTACTACAGAGACTGGTGGTTAGAGTTGCATATATACACAAGTTGAAAATTCACTCAAAGAAAAGATACAAACAGAAAAACTCTAAATTCACATAGTAGTAAGTACATAGGTCTACTTAAGATACTAGTGGTTAGAGTTACATATATACACGTTGCAAATCACTCAAGATTACATTTTAAAAAGCGATTAGGGTTCGACAATTATATATTACATATTTACAGAGCATGACATTCTAGACGTCGTTCAGCTAGGCGTTCAGGTGGTGTTGCACTTCGGGGCGGTGGTCTTGGGTCTGTAGGGATACCCGAGGTGGAGATGGCCGTAGGGGTAGAAGGCCGGGTGGTGGTGTGCGGAAGCAGTATGCTGGATCTCTGGGCTGATGCGAGGTCATGCTGGGCTCCATCTTGTGGAAGGAGGTGGATGCCCAGGGCAGGTGGATCTGTTGCATGAAATGAGGTGTCCCGCCTGGCTCAAGCACCCGCAGTGAGGCCCCGGCAGGCCCAGCGTGCCAACACCGCATTCAGGCACCAGGGCTGCCGGTCGCCCGCCAGGCTTGCTCTGACAAAATCAAGGCCCACTAAACTCTCTTCCCTCTAAGGCACGAGGGTGATCAGGCCAGAAAGCCCCGCCAAGCTCAGCACCTCGCAGGCAGATGATCCAGCGCCAGCATGGACGTAGGTACTCCGGGACTTTTGCGTGTGCTGCCACGGCCGGGAAAAACATCTCGGCTTTGGCCCGGCTGCTTCCCCTCCATGCCGTGGGTAAGATTCCCATACCAGTCAGCAGAATTAAGATGGGCCGATGGTGTCCAGGAATGCAGGGTAATGTCTGCAGGAGCACAGGATGGTGACAGATTTCACTAGGTGGAGGCCGGAGCTCAGGTCGACACGTCCGCTCCGGCCTCCATGCGTCGTTGTGTCCTGTGTAGATGTGTGGGTGGCGGTATGGGTGGGTGGGTGAGTGAGTGAGTCAGTGGGTGTGTAAGGGGCTGTATGGGTGAGTATCAGAGGTTTTGGTTAAACAAGATGGTGTGTGAGTGGCTGTATGGAAGAGTGTTTGTCTGTGGGATTGGCTGTATGGGTGAGTGAGTGGCTGTGGGATTGGCTGTATGGGTGAGTGAGTGGCTGTGTGCGTGGTTGTATAGATGTATGAATGGGTATGTAAGTGGTTGTGTGAGTGTTTTGTTGGGGGTAAGTGAATAGCTCTGTTGGAAGGCTGTATGGGTGAATGACTGGGTATGCGAGTAGCTGTATAGGTAAATAACTGGGTGTGGCAGTAGTATGGGTGAGTGTGGTTGTGTGAGTTGCTCTATGGGTGAGTGACTGGTTGTATGATCAGGCTCTATGTATGAGTGGGTGCGTGAGTGGCTCTATGGATAAACGAGTGGTGGTGTAAGTACTTCTATGGGTCTGTGAATAGGTATGCGAGTGCATGTTGGCTTATATGAGAGGTTGCATGGGTGTGTGTGAGGGTAGTAGTAGTGGTAGTAGTAATTTTATTAGCATAGTTACTTAAAAACATTGCCATACAAAATAAATTAAGAACAGGTATGGTAAAAATACAATTCTAAGTAAAATCAGAATAAAAACAATCGCATTTCCTTAGATAGACTGTACACACGACAGCTTCTTGAGTATAAAGTTCTTTTTTTTTTTTTTTTCTTTTTTTTTTTTAAATTGAGCACTTCGTGTTAATAGGGTTATATCTTCTTTCTCGGTTTCCTCATGAGTTTGTATGATCAGTAATGTCAATCGACAAGCAATGTTAAGTCGATGATGCAGGGACCGTTATAGATTAATTTTTGGCATCTTTTTTTCCACTGCCTTCATAAGTTTTACAAAGCTGCAATTCATGCGAGGATCGTGGGAAGAAAAGCAAGCGAGAACTGCCTTTCTTCGTGTGCAGATCCCTTGCTGATTAAAGTTGTGTTTCAACAAGTGTTTTCGTTCATCGCGTAGTTTCTCACAAGAGCAGATCAAGTGCAGCATATCCTCTTGCCCCAAACCACATAGCCGACAAAGAGGATCAGCTTTTATTTTAATCCAGATTGGAAAATTTTGAATGCAGGGGAGCAGGCCCAGCCTGTGCTTTAAGAAGCACATTTTGGCGGATTTAGAGTATCCCTCACCAAAATAGCTCTGTGGTGCCTTCGTTGAATACGAGTTTAAGATCATCCAGCCATGCGTTCTTTTAGAAAGGGCTGCCTTGTCTTGAACCCATGATAGTTGTTTGATCGATTTTTTGACCAATTTTTTGAATGTTGTGTGGTTTGCTGGGGTATCCCAGAGCTGCTCTAATCCAGTGTTCTTCAGGCTGTCCTGTAGGAACTTGGCTGCTGCTGAGGACGGGTGTTGGGCTAGCTCCATCCACAGATGTTCATTTAATGTTCCTTGTTTCGATTTCCTCACTTTGTCCCAGGCTATCATGTAGGCTCCCTGCCTTGCCAGGATCTGTTGATCAATGCCAAATTCAAGCCTGATTTGAGCTGGTGAAGTTTGCTTGGGCAGGCTGAAGATGATTCTGTAGGCAGCTGTTATTGTATTATCAAGGATCTTGGCGTCTCTTCCTCTAAGCACCTCACTCCCGTAGGTAATCGTTGGGAGAAGTTTAGCGCGGATTACTTGCGTCAAGGGCAGAAGAGACGGGCCAGAAAGTTTGTTGTTTAGAGACTTCAGCGAAATTGCCAAAGATATCCCTTTCCCTCGAATGCTCGTTCTTTGGGCGGAAAACTGCCCTCCGTTGTCAATTTTCACTCCTAGATATTTATATATTGGCGTGTCTCAGATTCTTATTTTTTCCCAGTACCATGGTGTTGATTTGTTTCTTTTCTTGCTGATGGTCATTGACTGGGTTTTCTCCAGATTTATTGTAAGCTCATTTTTACTTGAGTAGCATTGTGTTGCATTCAGGAGGTGCTGAAGTCCTACCTTGGTATAGCTTATAAGGACGGTATCGTCAGCATAAAGTAGGCAAGGTAGTTGCAGTCCTCCTAATTTGGGGGCATGGGAGTTGCAGCCCTTTAAAATGGGGACAAGGTCGCTTAGGAACAGATTAAATAGGGTGGGGGCCAGGACGCAGCCTTGTTTCAGGCCCTTGTTGGTCGGTATGCGCCTGGACAGGACGGATCCATCCCCCACCTTTATCTGTACCCAAGTCTCTGTGTGAAGGTTGATTAGCAGGTTCAAAAGGGGTCTAGGTATCCCCCAATCGTTTAATTTAGACCATAAAAGGTTCCGATTTATATGGTCAAAAGCAGCCTTGTAGTCAATGAAGCAGAAGTGTATGGGCATTTTGTTAGATTCTGCCTTATCTATTAGCATGCCCATGCTCAAGATGTTCGTCATTGTCCCTACTGCTTTGGCAAAGCCTGACTGGTTTGCCGGGATTAAGGATCTCTCTGTTGCCCAGGCCATCAGCTCTTCTAGTAGGATGCCTGCAAAATATTTTGCCTCATTGTCCATTAAAGCCACCAGTCGATAATTTTCAGGGGAAGCCTTGTCTCCGGCCTTGTGAATTGGGGAGATAATTGAGCCCTTCCAGGAGCTTGGCAGGATGTTGTAGTGTCTTATCTCCAGAAATAGCGGTTCCAGGGCTGCTGCCCAGCCTGCCACATCTTGTTTATAGAGAATTGGCGGGATTCCATTCGGCCCTGGTGCTCCCTCTCTTCTTCCCTTCTTGATTAAACGCTGAATGGTGTTTTGTAAGTTCAGCAGATTCTCTCTATCGTTTCCAATCTGCCCTTCTGTATAGCTTGTGTTATTACTCGTTAGAGATTTTTGAGTGTCAAACTCATGGTCTTGGTTATGTCCCGCAGCCTGATGAAAATGGCTGCCAAGATAGTTTGCCCATTTATCCTCTGAGATGTTAGATGAGACCCCATGGTGCATGGGTCTTATAAATGAGTTTATTGATTTCCAGAACCTTGCCCCGTCATTCTGTTTGATGTCAGAGTGTAGTCTCGCCCATAGGTTATCCTCAGCGGATTTGTTTGCTTCCCATTTTGATTTTTTCAGTGTTAATTTTAATTTCCGTAGTTGATCACGCTTTGCTAGGTTCATAGGATTCTGTTGAAGTTCTCTCATTGTGCGATAGATTGAGGTTTTGATGCCTCTGATTTTTCCTTTATGTTCTTGGGAGAATTTGCTCGATCGTTCGTTGCTTAATTGTGGCTGTATTTTAGGTCTTGTAGCGTACATGGAGATAGTATTTGTAAATTGTTCCCATTTTGTGATTTCGCTGTGTCCAGTGCAACTCCCAAAATGCTGTTTTGCTCTTTCCACTAAGGTTCCGTCTGTTGCTGCTGAATACTTAATTTTTTTGAAGTTGACGGTATGGGTTGACTCTTTTGGTTCTTTCGAGAGCTCAAAATTGGGTTTTGCAATCTTAAAGGTGGTTTCTTGAGGGCAGTGATCACTGTCTCCGCTACGACCTATCCGGTATGATTTTAAAAACTGAAATAATGGTAATGAGATGAAGGTATAGTCTAGAATACTGCTTTTTCTGGTTGAATGAAAAGTTGCGGCCGGGGGATTGTCTCCAGATGTCCTTCCATTTAAGGCCCTGATGTTGAAGTGTACTAGATCTTCCAGAATCTTATTACCTAACTTTGTTTGCTTGGGAATCTGTGAAATCGCTTGTGAAGGAATATCCCAGATTGCATTTTGAATTAGTGGCTCGTCTTCTTGCGTGGCACCCATGAGGTTGAGGTTGAAGTCCCCAGTGAGAATAACGTTTGTTGTAGGTCTTTCCCTTATGCAAGAATCCACGAAGCTGCAAAGGTTTTTACCTTCTTTTCTTTTCTTTCTCGGATGAATGTAGACGTTGAGGGGTTCTGTGGTTGATGTCATGAGTGAAGTCATCTGAGATGTCATCAGTGATGTAACTGACCATGTCTTAAGTGATGTAATATGTGAAGTCATAAGCAGTGCATTGCGGGGGTGTATGTTATAGTCAGCTCAGGGAACCATAACTGCTAAATTTCACTGGCTTCACGAAAGTGAAATCTGAGCCCAACTAGATCATGTAACCTTTGTTTTTTCAGTGACTTTCTAAGGTTTTTTTTATATTCCATTTCCTAACTAGAATGTCCATGTAACCTTTGATTTTTTAAGTGAATTTCTAAGGTTTTTAAAAAATTTCATTTACTAACTGTAACCACTAACCTTTGACACTGTGTGTGAGTGAATGCATGAGTGTCACAGTGGGTGTATGAGTTTCTGAGTTGGTTTGTAATTGGGTGTGAGAGAGTAGGAGTGATGCTGTAGGTGGGAATAGGAGTCTGTGGGTCTGTGAGTCTCTGATGGGGTGAATGGTAAACTACGCTCTGTCCACAGACTTTGTGGAGTTTTGGCACTCCTCGCTCTGTTTGGAATGTGGAGCGGAGTTTACCGGCACGTTCACCACCTTGACTTTATTCCCCAAGAGAAGTGTGCTAGGAGGCACGTTTGCAGAGTGGCTGAGAAAGGAGACGGGAACTCCAGCGAGGCCGAGCAATTCCGCTGGGAGGGACTTACTTGTGGCAACGAAAGAGGATCTTGGCCCACCAACGACCCTCAGCAGCCAAGGGGAATTCATCCCCTCAATCAGTATTGTGCCAGGAGACATGTTTGCAGAATGGTGGCAAAAGGGGGCGAAGCCTCAGAGGAAATCAGAGCAATTTTGCTGTGGGGGATTTGTGGCAACAATAGGGGTTCTTGGTCCCCCAGCGACTCTTAGCCGCCAAGGGGACTTCATTAACCAACCAGTAGTACGCCAGGAGGCGCGTTTGCAGTGTGGTTGAGAGGGGGGGCTCCAACGAGGGCTGAGCAATCTGGCTATGGGAAACTTACTTGTGGCAACAATAGGGGTTCTTGGCCTCCCAATGACCCTCAGCAGACTTCTGTAGGCAGTGCAAGTGCAAAGGTTTGGACATTGCACGTTCGAGGAGAGTTAAAAAGATCTCAGAGTTCTTCCCATCGTCAGACGACACCTTGTGCCACCTTCAGGTGTAGCCATCATTTGTGATCCATCAGGTACTGTCAGCTGAGCTAGTCTGCCCTAGAGTTCAAAGATCCTGTTGTGTGGCTCACAATAGGGGAAATTTCTAGAAATTCCAACCTCCCCCAGAGGTGTAGAGCCTCCTGCCACAGAACCCAATACCACGCTACCTCATGCTTGTTGCTGTACCAAATGGCGGTGGTGCTGTCTGACAACCTGTACCAGGCTCCCTTTGGATGGGAGGAAGGTCTTCAACTTTATGTAAATGGCTCTCAACTCCAAAAGACTCATAGGGAGGCAGTTTTCCGACTAAGACCAGTCCTCTGATCTCTTACTCTCCCAGATGGCCTCCTCAACCCAACAGTGAGGCATCAGTGACCCCTATCAGCACTGGGTGGGAAAGGAAGAGGGTCTCCTTCTGGTCAAGTCACAGTTGAACAGCCAACGCTGCAGATCTTGTGCAGTCTTCTCCGAAAAATGGATGACATCCCACAGGCTTCAATGGTCTTCAGTCCATTGAGACGTAAGATCTGACTGCAAAACAAACTAGCAGGATGATGGAGGCCAGCAGGCCAAGAAGCCTCAGAGCTGTTCTCACTTAGAACCAGGACAGACTATGAAAAATCAGGATCACGGCCCTAATGTCCTGGCTCGTTGCAACAGAGGAAAGCCCCCAAACTGCACCATGTCCAAGACAACTACTATAAAAGAAATTCTCTGCAAAGGAGTCAGGTGTGACTTCAGCTCTTAATACTGGAGTGAATGCAGCATGGAGCCTGGTGTTGCCTATACACCAAATATTTGGAGTAGCCTTGAAAGGACCGAAATTGATAAGGAAACTGTCTTTTAGGGTCAAAAGGCCCAAAGAATACGCATGGTCCAGTTTTCCTTGAAGCGTTCTAGGACAGAATAATCATTCTCGCCAAATGGGCGAGATCCATCAATGGGCATATCCATAAGGGATAATTGCACATCTCCAGAAAAACCTGGGGAAACATGCACGGCAATGGAGCATCACATTAGTGCCGACTGCTCACCCAAGCAATCAGTAGGGTCCAGACAAGCAAAAAATCACATTTTGCTGCATCTTGACAATCTTGAACGGTTTGAGCCAAGATGCCATATACTCTTTCAGGTCTGTCAGAAAGATCTCACTGGCCATGTTCGAAAGGGCATGCATGTAACAGTATAGTAGGCAAACTTTATTTACTGACATCATGGCTAGCCGGGCCAAAAAGACCACCAATTTACTAAATGCCTAAATCCACATAGACCCTCTGTATCCCTGTCTGGGGGGGAAATAGAGGGGAGGCATGGGTAATATTAGGATTCACCTTCCACTTGGAAGCATGTACCATCAAACTCTCAAGAGTAGGATACTGCACAAGAAAATTAGGGTCACCAGGTGCTGGCCTGTGGGATCTGGCCACCTGACTGCTTACTGGTGAGCAAGAGCATGGCTTAGATCAAGTACCCAGAACAGTTAGGTCTTTGTTGAACGGTAGTAAGGGCTCAGGGGAAGCAGGTCTAGGTTGTAGAACGCAGGTAAGAATGTTTGTTTTAAGTTCAACAGGAGATAGCTGCAGGTCCAGGACCTCAGCAGCATGTCTCATGACTATATCAAAGGAGGGGCTCTCATCTGTTGGAGGGCCAGTGCGGGGAAGGAAGGGGGGGGAATCAACACTGTATAAGGGGAAGTACCAAGGCCACTAGCCTCCTGCAAATTCAATTGTACATTATCATCCTAAGGTGGGGAAAAAAATCATCAATCACCATTGTCATCGCAGAGTGGTGGTAATCTGAATGGAAAAGCTGATAGAACCTCGGAAGACGGCGATGTGGTACAGGGAGAGTATTTTCAGTATTCAGGCTGTATGGGAACTGGGTGCATCGGAGAGGAGTCAGAGTGTGACCTCAGTCGGGACAGAGTGGATTCAGCTCAATGTCAGACACTTGAGTTGGCAGAGGAACAGCATTTATTAAAGAGGTACCAGCATAATCCTTAAATCCAGAATGGAAGTCGCCAACGGAGGTGGTGTGGAACCAGAGGCAGGTTCTAGGGGTTCAGACGGTGCAGAAGATAGATACACTTGTAGTAACCAGACTTTGGTTCCCTGGGGCCCGAAGGTGTGCCAGGGGAAGCCGGAAGAGTGCTGAAAATGCACATAATGTCCTCCTGAATGGCCTCAAACTGTTGCAGTACCACCGATGTCTGGGGAACACTGGGTGCATCGGAATCAACTAGGGGAACTGGCTCATTAATCAAAAATTGAGAGCGACAGAGTGGCACCTTGACACCCATGCGACTTCTCTTTAGATAGAGTGGGGAGATGGGGTCGGGTGTCGCTTCGCCTCCTTGTAGGACATTCACTAACAAGATTACTTCGATCGCAAAGACGACCTACCCCAGGACTGGCCTCGAAAGCAAAAAAATGGGTCCACACCCTTGAGTTAGTGTGGGACTAATGCAAGGCCTGTTACTTCTTTGATGTTCAACAACTTACTGCTTCGCTTTAAGTTCACGGATCATCTTAGGGAGCATGAAGGCATATTCCCTTAGAATCGTGCCCTGAGCCCAAACACCAAAGGCACACCTCATAGGGGTGCATCACCAACACACGTTATGGCAGTCACAGCATGGTTTGACCCCTGTAGTATTAGGTGGAGGCATCATTCACTTGCACGCTGGAATTCAATTTAAAATTAAAAAATAACATTCAAATAATCAAACAAAATAAAAGGGGGGCGGAGTTCAAGATCCATGTTTAAAGGCGTGGAAAGAAAGGAACTGGCGTTAACATGCATGAATGGCCCATATATGCAGCTCCACTGCGTCACTACTGGGGCAGAAGCAAGCCAATGTAAAGCTGCACAGCTTCACCTACTGGCCCGCTGGAGTACTGCTGTAAAATCTTCCATATCCAGTCTAGCGCCAGAGGAATAATTTAACAAGCATTTACAATGCAACAGGTCTCGCATTGACGAGAGTTTGAGCTATTGGCATTGCAAATAACAATGCCTTTTCTTTTTAAGAACATAAATAAAAGGCATTGTAAGTTACTATGCCAATAGCTTAAACTCACGTAACTGCGAGACCTATTGCACTGCAAATGTTTGTAAGACCTCGCGACACTGAAGAACCTGAAAAAGGGAGGTAGGCTAGGAGAAAGGGGAGACAAACGTAACATGCTGGCTGGAGAAAACAAAATTGCTTGGGGAAAGGACTGCAAGTGAGAGCATGTGAATGTATAAATGTTGCGTAGGAATGGGAGTGAGTAAAATTAATGAGCTAGCAAAATAAAAGCTTCACATGCTGATTTAAGTAATGCTGCGTGTTTGCTTGTGCGTGGGCAAGCTACTTAGAGTTTAGAGGGGGGAGGAATGTTCCCAGTTCCTTGTCCAGAAATGCTAATTAATTTAAGCAGCTGGCGAGAGAGGAAATGGGGGATGCACAGGCAAGGCTTGTGATTTTATGATGCTTGTCGTGGGCTCTGTATGGGTGTGGAGCACCAAATTATTCAAAACTGCTGCGCACTTTAGCACAGCAAAAAAACATGTGCGTGGGGTGAACACACTGCGTGATGTTGGGGAGCGTGGTATTGTGATGCAAATTATAACGTATTATTATTTACTTATTGTTCCTTGTGCTTTTCTTTAACTGTACCACGTTGTACTTGCAAAGTGTCATGTTAGAATGTGGACAGGTTACGGGTGTACGGAACTGGAAAGAGTTGCTTGTTTGCTGCTCTTCGTGTTCAGTCGGGACTTTTCATGTAATAAAAAGCTTAACTTATGAAGAGCATGTTAGCGGAAATTATTGCAATTATTGGCGACGAGCTGCTGAAAGCCTCAGCAATGTAACCTATGGTGTCGGATGAAAGGAAAAGGCAAGGTGCAGTTTTGAAGAGAATACTTGTGCAGAGCATACAGTTTAAAAACAACCATTGACCCAAACTCTCTTCCGGAGCAACACTGTCCATCCTGAGAAGCACAGTCCCATACTCGCTTGCCAAAAAAGAGTGCCCATCCTGAGAAGTTCTATCCAATACTGCCCGCCCCGGAGCAAGAACGTCCACCCAGAGAAGCACTGTCCCTTACTCTCCCAGTGTTGTCTTCGGAAGCACTGTCCATGCTCCCGTTTTGATCTGACAATGTCACACATCCGCATCCCAGCACTGTCTGTCCAAGCTCGGCTTCCAAGAACTACCGTTCCCCCTTGAGAAGCCCCATTACTCCTACTTCCCCGACAAATGGTGTCCCGCCCTCTCCCACAGAGAAACAATGATCCATCCTAAAAAGCACTGTCCCACACCCCCTCCCTCATACACAGAGATACTGATCCCTCTTGTGCAGCTATGCAACCCCACACAAAGAAACGCTGTCCATCCCAACACTGCTATGTCCTCTCGCTCGCGGACACAGGGCTCATCACTACTCTAGAGACACACTGCCGACCATCAGAAGCATTGACTATGCCCCACGAGGATGTGAATCAGCATTACTTTACCTCCCAGAACACTGCCCTAGTCTCTTCCCCCAACCACATTCCTCTCTCCCACAACACCCAACCCCCATCACCAGCTTACCTGGCCCGCACAGACGACTGTAGTGGTAGGGGTTGCAGCAGGCACGGTCCTCCGACCTCACGAAATTTTGACAGCCCAATAGCGCGTTGAGCTCGGCAGGGTGCTGAAGATCTGGCCTGCGGAAAAGCTTGCAGAGTAGCCACTGGGAGAATGCGGGCAAGCCGCCCATCCATAGTTTGGCCAAGCGAGGGGACAGTGGGACACAGCCCCCCACCATAGCACCTTTGGATTCCACTGCCTCCAGGAGCGCCTCGAGGGTCTGTAAGCGCTTGAGAAGTGAGTAGGTGACTGCTTTAAGTTTGGGGTCGGGCAGAACAGGGGATGTTGAGGATCCCATGGCGGGAGACTGGGGGGGATGCTGGGGTGCGAGGGCTCCAGGGAAAGTTGTCCTGGAAGAGGCAGCAGGTTACCGTCCTGTCCAAGTCCTCCAGGCTAGTTGCTGTGCCTTGGTCCAGCCCCCTCTGAGATCACAGATGTTTTCCATTGTCCGTTTCAGAGGTGTCCCAAGTCCAACCCCGAGGAGTCTCTGTGGGGCTTTCAGGATGGCCTCAAGAGATCCCAACAGTACCTGCATTGTGCCCCACGTCGGTCCCAGCAACGGAACTGTGCCTGGCCCCGGGGCTCGCAGAGCAGCCCCCATGACACCCCCTCCCCCGCCCCCCCCGGCCCAATGCTCCCCCAGCTTCAGCACTCGGCTTCTCCAAAGGCGCCGGACCAGAATGGATCGTCTGGACTGTAACATGTGACAAGGATCCGGAGTTGCTCCTTCCTTGCCCGACCCCGGGTTCTTGCCTGGCTCCCTAGTCCTCCTCGGGGCAAGAACCCGGAGATGCATGGGGCTCCGCGCACCACCCCTCTGGGGGCAGCACACGTTCAGCCGGCCCCTCTGAAAAGACAGTCCATTGAACTGCAAACAACAGATGCCAGTCCGGCGATCACAAACATCAAGAAATCATCCGATGTGGGGCTCTGTCTGTGAAATGGAGACGGCCCTCGGCTGCTTCCGAGCTCTGCCCCCTCGTACACCAGCTTAACCAAGAAGCATGCAAAGCAGAAGGAAAAACGCACTTGCACTGCAGCGCCGAGCAAGGAAGCCAAAATCCGTCCTGACAGCTGCGAAGAGAGAAGTAGCCACGAGTCTGTCGATTGCCTGTACCCCCCACATTCAATGTTTCTTAACTCGGTGATATGACGTCACTGGCTGCAGCACTCTCACTCGTCCTGGCCAAGCTACCAGCTCCGAAATAAGTATTTGCCGGCACCCATAAAATTATTCTGCCACACAGCGCAGGCGGGCCAGCCATGCAGCAGGTGCGATCAGCTTTGTTGCATGGCAGCCGAGCGCCATGCTTCCGGCGCCGCCCGCGGCGCTAACCATTGAGCAGTCGGCCTCCACCTCCAATTTAATTTCAAAATTTAACTCCCGGCACGCAGTGCCCACCCCAGCCAAGCTGAAAATAAGCAATAACCGTGCCCTCAGCACGCGAGTTAGACCTCATCCTTGTCCCAAGAAACCCAAGGAGGTGAGGCTAAGGTGCGGAGAAGAGGAGACAGCGTGCGGACAACAAAATCAAAAGTCGCTAACCAATGACAGAGCAGACTGGCGCCTGCTTTAGGCGTGAAGGCAGCGTGGTTGCAGGAAGCCTGGAGTGTGCAGTACATGTGATGCCCTGTAAAGATAAGAAAAGCATTTGCGACACACGGAAAGCAGGCGAGCCAGTCCGGGTGGGCCAGAACAAAAAAGCGAAAAGGAGGCACCCCAGAAAGCTTATTTCCAATGGCAGCCCACCGTTTAACATAAACGGTGACGTAAGCCAATGGAAATGAGGGGCGGGACTTCAAGCCATTTTCTCAAACTCCTCATTTACAATAAATCTCGCCGAGCGAGCTGCGCATGCGCGCAGCAACACTAGGCGAGACCTACAAAGGAGAAAAATCTGGAGTTAGGAGTATCCATCAAAACACTTGCATGCTATTCCACTGCCAGTACTGTAAGGACATGAAAGCTGAGCATTCACCATACAGGAGGCATGGCTAAATGCCAGAGCCAGAGAACAAAGGTTCAGGTCATGCACTGTGATTCCTACAGGTAATACTGATCCGAGTGTATGACTAAAGGTCAGACACTAACGCCTTCACCCTCAAACTCAGGTAAAAAAGAAATGGGAAAGAATGCCAACTTTTCCTAAATACTCACAAGAGTTGTGTCTTCGTCTGAAAGCTTTGGATGAATTCAAGGACTCGAGTTGTCGCTCCACGTAGCTGTGCGAGCCTTGCTGAGGGGAGTTAATCAAATCCTGGCTCCTTATGTCAACCATCCGGGGGATGCTCTGAGGGGCACTGCTTGAAGTGGTAGGCTTCTTTGGCAACTTGCTCACACCATTCTGGTTGGTGCCTGCTGGAAACGTGACAGCAGAGGTAATCTGATCTATCTGCTGAGGGTCAACAAACCTACGATTATCCTTGGCACTCGGGATCTCCAGAATTTTCAACTCCGTTATGTCTCCAGCCCTAAACAAGAAGAAAGAAGTTCATCAACTAATTAAATATACAGTGGGTATGAAAACACTTCACCTTAATATTTTTACAGTTGGACCATATATTTTATTTGATACAACCTGAATAAAACACTTAACTAGACGAGGGGACCAGGGTATCTAGCAGCTAGATTTATCTGGTAATGTACTACTCCTATGATCTCCTCAAAAAGCCCTGAAGTCCAGGAACCGCTACTATGGTTTGCTGTAGGTACATTAAAATAAATCAGCAATCCAACCTTTGTCATTACCAGCGCGACGCTTAGATTAATGTACAACTGTTCAGTTCTGGTGAGAATGCCTGCCTGGAATTCTCCAAATCTAAGTAGTAGTAAGACTTAATGGAGTAACAGAGTTTGTCTAGTGCGATTTACTGCCAGAAAGCTGAATTTAGAGGTCATGTTACATACACCAGGGGTGAGTATTTCCTAGTGCCTGATGATCAGGACACAGTTTGGGGTCAATGACAACAAGTTTTTATGTTTATTTTATCCACTGGACAGGTGGCCTAACCCCTGTCAAGCCATGTGGATCGTCGAAAGAAGGTTTTATGTTAGGACTGGAGGTATGTTTTATGCATTACTTTATTTCTGATAAGCAGCCTATAATAATAAACAAAATCAAAAGATAGTCAAGGTTTACATGTCCTCAATGAGCCTGAAAAAAGGCAAAATCAATTGTCCTGTCACAGTACAGCACTTCATATACAACAGTCCTCGACGAAAAAGCATTTCCTGTTTCTTCGCGGCTATAATTTTTCTTGAGAAGTGCTACATATGATTTGTCACTCTTTGTTCTGTAAGAATGCTATTCCTTTGAGGCTTGTGGTGTTTAGACATTTCAATTGTTGGTATCATGTGCGCATTTAACGCAGGGTGGTTTGCTGGCTCCCGCTCCACGCACTTTTCTTAATAGTGGTATTGGAGCCATGGAAGTTGACAGCATGGTTATTCTTCTGCCAGGCCAGGGGCACTGTATGTGCCTCATCGCTCTGTTGATACTCGCTCCCAGTGGTTTCAATGTTCAGGATCCCTGCAGGAAATAGAGAGAGAGTTGCATAACAGCCAGAGGTCACAGCACCAGTCTTAATGCATAACAATTCTGCTTTAGCTCTGAAAAATCTATAACACTTCCCCAATCATTTAAACAAACAGGTGAAGCGCAGCATTGCTATGCTTTAATCGACTGGTTGCATCTGAAATAGCCTAACATATCAAAGGGTGAGTTGGGTTTTTTACAGTCTTTCTAGGCCTAAGATGAGTAGCCCTAAGGAACATGAAGTTTCAATTGGTACTTGTGCCAATATAAATAAAGTTTTACACCCGACCAACATCATAGGTGCTAAATTATATTGTTCCTTGATGAGGTAAATGAGTAACAGTAATTCCAACCAATAGGTGGAAACCTAGTGGATGCTCTACATGCATCCGTACAGAGAGCAGTCTCATCAGTTCTAGAGTCTCTTGGTAAACAACTTTTTTCATAAGCCACCGAGAAAATTTGAACAACGCCCCTAACCCAATCGAGGAAGATATGGGTCCTTCCAAATTCTTTGAACCTAATGGTGTAAAATGACCCTTAATGCTCTGTCCAGCAATATAATTGTGCCCCGTCAAGTGAAAGACACAGTTCTTCCCTAATACAAATTACCCCCAAGCCGGGCAAATTTGCAATCTCAGAGGCAGGCCAGTGCAGAAGGAAGTCTCTTTGGGGGCCCCCTTCATAAAAATAATTCCGCAAGCTTATTACCACGTTTTCTTCTATGAATAAGGCCCAACAGTCCGTGAGAAGAGATTAAAGCTAGAGGATTTTTAGGGTGGCCAATAGAACAAGGAGGGAGCTCGACCAGCAATACACCTGGAGTCGTCTTGGGTAAGGATTTCCATTTTCCCCCAACTGTGAGTGGGTGGCTCAGCTTGTTGAAAAAGGAGTGGAAAAAGATTAAGGGATTGCTTGGGTCCTTCAGACAGCTTATGGCCATGGTTTCTTCTTTGCAGCCATTGGGTTTTATAAGCAATCTATTCTTTTTTTAAGTTTTATTTTTAATGACATTTTATTTATAGTTAAAGAGCATACACAAATAAGCAACTTAGAAAAACACCGCAGTGATACCCAGTCCTTCCACCCCCAACCCTCCCCCAACAACCCTGGAAGTTAGCACACAAGTTAATTTCTGTTGAAGGATAATGTCTCGCACTAGAGCATAATGCGGAGGGAGTCAGTACCAGGTTCTCGGTTACCATTTCACCTACACTCGGCCGGGAAAACCAGAGGCCAGATGCGAGTTGCCACGGCTCCCAGTCCCTGCTGTCCCACAGACCAGCCACCCCACACTTTCTTTGGCCAGCCCTGGTTATCGCACACTAATTTCTTACCAACACAGCATCCATCCTTCCATTTCCAGGTCCAAGTCCTGCAGCTGTGGGCTCACCGTACTCCCCAATTTCTTTTTGCCAGCAGAAATCCATGGTTCCCCAATATCTTCTGATAGGATGCATGGTCAGAAACCCCCCATATTCAGAACACCCTCTATGGGGTCTAACTTGTTATGGGCATCCCAATGGCCATTTCAATTTGAGTTCACACCCCCTCCCAAAACGTAAGTAACATGGGACAGTCCCACAGTGTGTGCAGAAGTGAACACCGCTGGCCAAAAGAACGGAGGAACGCATCATCTGTGGCTCTACCAATCTTATGCAAGAGTACCATAGTATAAAATATTCCGCAGAGAACTTCAAACTGAATCAGACAAAACTGCACCTTTATGGCTTCCTTACTAGGAAACTGCAGTACCTCCTGATATTCATCATCCTCTAGATCCCCTAAGTCCGACTGCCATTTTTCCCTTAAGTGAGTTAACTCCCCCGTGTATTATTTAGGAGAAGCCTTTAGGTAAGAGGAATTGTTTTTGCCACCATATGGCCATCCAGTAACCGTCTCTCAAGGAAAAGTGGGGGGCACTCTTCCATAGTTTCCTCGTCTGGGGCTATTCTCACTAACAGGGCATGTCTCAGCTGATAATATTTAAAGATTTTTGAGCATGCCAGGTCATATTTATCTCTAAGGTAGTAAGCAAACTGTGTCATACCATGTGTAGCGTCTCACACATCATCTAGTGCGGAAAGGCCAATAAGATCCTATTTTCTAAACCCCTGCAGGGACAATATTGCATCTAACACTCGTACTCAACCACAGGGGGGTTTTGGGCTTCAGTCTTCTTTATATAAATATAGATTATAAATATAGATTTGTCAAATTACGCCAAAGTCATCAGCAAATTAACACTTTTTTTTATCCTTCCTCCCCACAACAGATCTGCAAATAGGTAACATACTATGCATAGGCTAAACATAATAAATGTCTGAAACTGTGTGCAGAGAAAAAAAAATAACTGCCATGGTAGTGATATAATTTAATCCTTAAGATTCCAGCCAGCACATTTTTTTTATACCTCAAAAAATACTAAATAGATTTACACTAAAGCGCAAAAGGTACCTATTCTGAATAAAGTTCCAGTTTCATGCTAAGTCTTTTGTAATTTCATCTAGCAGTTTAAGCAATGGGGACGAGAACAAATTCTACCGAGAACAAAAATGGAACATTCTTAATTTTTTCCCCCTCCATGAATCTGCAGGAAAATTCACACATCAAATCTTGGTGAGATGCAATGAGTGGGTTCCAAATTTCATCAAATAATGCCAAAGTGATTAGCAAACCAAAACAAGCCTTTCCAATGGAAACCTACATCTACAGAGTCACTGTGATACAAATTAGGTAAGATGGAAAAAGGGTAAGAAACAGAGTACCGGCAAAACTGTTCAATTTGTTTCTTCCTATGATGCATCAAAAGTCACCGAGGTCTCTTAATTAGGACCTTTAGAAGTCAAGAAACACCCTCATCAATTCCTGAGCTATTACTTAATCTTTCACAGCACTTTCCCTGTCAAACTGCAAACATTCTTCAACTCTTTACAGATTGATTTGTTTTATACTTTATTAATTGGTGATTTTATACTTCACTGCACGAGTCTTCTGATGTGCCAAAAGGCTGTGGCCTTAGCATTTTAATTATAAAGTTGACTTTACCTAATCCATAGAGGTAACGCTAGGGAATATTCTCCTATTCCCACTCCTTTCTGCCCTACCCACAGAAACTTAGCCAAGAAACCAAAGACTTCTTTCCATCCTCTTCCAAAACATCTTGCAGATGTGAGATACCCAATCACAATTCAACTCACAGCTCCTTACCAACACGTACAGATACCTCAAATCAAATCTATTAACCACCAACACTATAAAGCAATATTCACTAACTTCTATAGCATGATGGCCGCATCCTTGGTCTTTCTCAGATAAATGAAATTTTTAAGTAGACACTGTCTAGGAACTCAAATTAACTTAATTTCCGATGGCCCGAGTAGGGAGCACGCAAGGACACATCAGTACCAGAACTTACTATGGTGCTGTAGTTGCACGAGCCATCAAAATAGAATTTTTGCACTAAACCCCAGGCCATGGTTCACAGAACTGCAGCCCTGGACCTTGATGGAATGCTAGTACTTCTAACTTTGACCATCTGTCCTTTCCCTATGCAAAAGAGCTGGTAAAGAGCTGGTAATGACCCAGCCACCTATAGATTTATGCATAACAGTGTGATTAAGCATTCATTTTAGTATAAAATGATAATACAACAATCAATAAATGTAGATTTGATGTTTAACACAGCACTGTGTTGTAGAGACTAAAATGATAAGGAACAGAAAAATTTGATAGTAATGTACCCCACCAGTCCAGATAAACATTTATTTCACAGTGCGACAGAACACGTTGGACATCTCACATTCACAACATGGCACCTAAACCATTAGATTTGCTATAAAACATTGCACCCCACCAACTCCTGCAATTATTCCCAACTGAGCCAAAATAACAAATTTGTCAAATTGTCTTGCACCCTCAGGAGCACAGCAGAAAGAGCCATCACTGGCAACTGAACGACTTAGAACTAAACAACTTAACTATTCTCTACTGTGGCAGTCAAAAAACACCCTCTTTTTCAAACTGCAAACGTTCTTCATATGTTTTTCCATTGGTTTGTTATATACGTTATTCTTCGGTAGTTTTACATTTCACCCCACCACTTAATCATGCAATCATGCCCCAATGAGCCAAAAGAGCCAATTTGTCAAACCATTCTGCACCCTCGGGAAGACAGAAATAAAAGCCATTATAAGTTGCAATGGAAGGCTTCTAAACAATACAATTTAACAGGCAAGCATTCACACTTCATGTGAGAAAGTGCCCTCTTTCTGCATGGTTGCCCCCACATTTTGCTGAATTGCTGATGTACTTTGACCGAGTGTGCGCTGGGCTCCTGCTAATCAGGTACCCAGGGCCTATGTTCTTTCCATAAAACTGCATTGAAGCCCTAACCCAATTGGCATCTGTGGCCACAGGTCAGCCCCTGGTAAATGGTAACATAGGTACCCAGGGACTGTGTTCTTTCCCTAAACTGTACTGATGCAATATCCAATTGGCACCTCTCTGGCCACATGTCAGTCCCTTGTAAAAGGTACCATAGGTACCCAGGGCACTGTGACCAGAAAAGGCCTCTTAAGGCTGCAGCACTTATTGTGCCACCCTTAGAGGCCCTGTACTCTGACACACACTGCCTTTGCAGGCTGCGTGTCTTGGGGCAGAACAAAGTGATGAGTGGACATGGCACACATCCCTGTGTGCCATTCCTACAACCCACTGCCCTGGCATATATCAGTCACCCCTCTAGCTGGGTGCACTATACCAGTGGTAAGGGTACAGGTGCATGAGCCCTGTACTCCTACAGTGTCTAAGTCAATTCTTAGACATTTAAGTGCAGTGCTGCCATTAAGAGTATATGGTGCTGGGAGTTAGTCATTACGAACTCCACGGCACCATAATGGCTACACTGAAAACTGAGAAGTTTGGTATCAAACTTCTCAGCACATTAAACCCACACTGATGCCAGTGTGGGATTTAATGAAAATGCACACAGAAGGCATCTTAGAGATGACCCCTGAAAACTAACCTACCACTAGTGTCCAGGCTGCCACCACCAGACATGTTTCTGGACCCCCTGGGTCGAGAGCCTGCAGCTCTTTGGGGCCTGAAACAATGCACATCCTGGGACAAGGTGCCAAGCCTCCTTCCCCAGGATGGGCAGGGTTCACGAAGGAGAAGCTGCAAAGGCTTGCCGCCTTTGTGAGCTTCCCTAGGCCACTTGCTACTCTCAGCAACTGGTCCCCACTGGTTCTGACCCCCAGTTTGGACGGGAGAACCGGTGGGAAAAAAAAGTGAAGGAGAGGTGTGCCTACATCTGCCAACTCCACCCCTCAGGTGGGGGAGGCGAGGTGAAGCACAACTCTCAGTCCATGCCATCTTGAAGATGGGGGGACTCAGCCAACCAGGGACAGGCCCATGCCCCCATCTCACTGGAGGGTGACATAATAGGGTTGGAGCCACCCCAGGGAAGAGCCCCATTGGTCCCTGCCTTTTACCTACCTGCAACGCCCCTAAATCTAGTATTTAGGGGCACCCCTGAACCTTGCTTCCAAAGACAAGAAGAAACTACTAGAAGAAGGACCGAACAGCTGTGCAGCAGCTAACAAGAGGAAGATGCCCACTGACTTGGCCCCAGCCCTACCGGCCTGTCTCCCCCTCGAAGCTGCTCCTGCGAAATCCCGGTGTGTCCTACAGCCAGCAACCTCAAAAGCCCCAGAGGACCTGCCTGCCTTCAACTCCAAAGACTTTGTCTCCCGTGAACACCTGATTTGTTCATCTGCAACCTCTGGGTCCGGCCATACACCGCGAATCCACCCCACTCTGCACTCGCAGTCCATGGCCCGAGCGGGCAAACACCACGAGGAGATCACCCCGGCGACCCTGACCCGAAATACGGTGACCCCCTCACCTGCCTCAAGCCTCCAGCCGATGCCTGCAGCCTATATCCAGAAGGTACCCCCAACCACGACCAGGAGCTGGGAAGAATATCCGACCCCAAAAGGCACCCCAGCACCCGACACCCCACGGCCTAGTGTGCCCAAACCAACTGTGCCTAACCAACCCATAACTTCCCAACTTACCTCTCGAAGTGGTGGTCACAGCCAGAAGGCCTTCGTCCCCGAGCCTGCAGTGCCTTTGCAAAGCGGAGGTTCCCCATTGAAACCAACAGGGCACCCGACGTCGAAACAGCACCATGCACCCGGCCGCTTTTGTGCCGATGAGGGTGCACCTTTGGTGCTACTTTGTTTCCCCATTTGCCCTGAGCTAAAGTCCAGGAGTTTTGCTCCCACAACCCAGTGGCCTGCTTGCCAGCAGCCACCAACCGGAGGCCACCTAACCCCCATTGGATAATATTGGGCCTCAGCACTCTGCACCTGGCCACCCTAGTGCCGCTGAGGGTGTAACTAGACTGTATCCTTGACCCTGGGGGAACCCTTGTTCTAACCCCAGAAGTTCAACTCCACAGACCGATTACTTACCTGGTAACCGTTAACTTAATTTCTCTCCATAGGAATCCATTGACTGTTTTTTTCTGAAAAATGTTGTAAGTGTGGAGTTGATTTGTATGGAAACCTGGAAAAACAATTGTGCAAAACTGACTTTACTTACCTCTTCTCTAGGAAATGTCCCAGTGTGATATCTAGGCATATTTCACAGAGTAGAAAGTAATCTAAAAAGTAACGTATAATTGCATTTCAAACTGTATATTTACTGAAAAGTATTTATCAACTTACCTATGCCAGGCTTGCTTGGTTCTAGGCAATAAAATAACTTAAAGAATATTTTTATACAAAAACCAATTGGTCTGAAGTTCAGTCTTTGAGTGTGTGAATTCATTTGCTGACTGAGTGTGTACAACAAATGCTTAACACTGTCCTCTGATACTGCCTTACTGCTCGACCACACTACCACAAATAGAGAGTGAGGTGCTATCTAACTTTACCTCTGCCTACCTTTGGGATCCACTGGACTCTGTGCACCATACCTCACTTTGGTATAGTCTAAACGGAGCCAGCTTCCTACACTTCATGAATGAAATAAACTGAAATTTGCTATGGCTCATGCAAGCCTACCCCAAGTCCACCACAAATGTTACAGGTAAGCTCTGGTTTATTCATTCCACTCAATCAATACTAACCTTCAGTTATCTAATACCGATCATGCTAACCAAACAGAAGGGGCGTGGCTAAGCGAGCCACGATGGTGGATCGGCTTTGCTGAGGCTCCGCGACTGGGCGCCTCTCGGCAGCTATATGGAGTGTCCTGCCGGGTGCTGATCGATGCGGGGGGCATCGGAGGGGGGCTGCATTACAGCGGGAAGACAGTGGACGCCTGGGCGCACTCCTAGCCCTCCGGACGGGCATCGGCCCGACAGCTGCCGCCGGCGCCGCATCTTCAGCCGTAAGATGGCGGCGGAGCTCTTTGCATGAAGCGGGGGATGCCGTGAGGGGAGACAGAGAAGCCAACAACGCGTCTCACCCTGATCGCGCCGACACTCGGGGAATGTGAACAGGGAGCGGACTCCCGGATAGCGATGTGGGGAGCACCGGAGGGCGGAGGGGCTTTGCTGGCCCGAGCACACCCGCCATCTTGAGTACACAGAGCCCACTGGGACCCGGAGTCGGACCCTGGGGCGGTCCCCGCGCACCTAAGGTACTCCATGTGACTGGCGCTGGAGGGAGCTGAGGGGGTGCTGGGCTTCGTTGCGGACGGCAGGACCTGGAGGCATTCAACCGACCAGATCAGCGATTGCCTGACCCTAAAATGGCCACCCACGGGACATCGCATCCCTTTCCATGCAGCCGGTGAGGCCTAGCTCCTTGTGCCTACTGAAGTGACGGCCTTCTGGGTGCCGCCTGCGGGAGCTGCTGTGCCCTCGCCGGACCTATTGACCGCCTATCCTGCCACGAGTCGCCGAGGGACATCGATGACCTCGCCTCGACAGTAGACCCCGAGAAGGACTGGGGCTTGCCCAGGGGCCACGAGGACGGTGCATACACTCCCCCCCTTGACCTTGAGGCGGCCGCGGAGGATTCCCCGTGGCGTCAGTCGCCGGTGGAGACCCCGCGAGGGGTGGATTGGTGCTGGGAGCGCCCTGAAAGTGGCACCTGGTGACTGGTGTGGACGATTCCTGGGCTTAGTCCACGGGGGGACCTTGGCGGGCCGGCCCGGACGGCGACTTCCCTGGGCGGCTCCACCCGTGAGACAGCGCGGCCGCGCCTTCCGCCCTTCCGTGGATCCCTTGCGTCGCTGGGGCTCCTGCGACCCGGCGGACACTACCGACTCGTCCGGACCGTGTGGACTCACGATGGGGAAGTCAAAACCCGCGCAGCACCAAGTGATCCCAGAGACGGCCCCGGAGAACATGCCCCGGACCTCGACGTGGTCCCCCAACACGGTGGCCTCCATGGACTTATCGATCTCGGACAAGCTGGATAAGGTCCTCGCCGCCATTGAACTATCCCATCTGTCTATGGAAGAACTCCTTGGTACCCTGGCGACGGATGTCAATCTCCTCCGCGATGACCACCGGAAATTGGCGGACCGGGTGCGTACGGAGGAGCGGACAATTGCGGACATACATCCCATACTAAAAGAGCAACAGCAGACGCTCCAGGGGGTCCTTACTCCTCTAGCTGCGGTGGAAGAACACGCGCAGGATTTGGAGGGCCGCTCAAGACGCTGCAACATCCGGGTGCTGGGTCTGCCAGAGGGAGTCGAAGGTGCCGACCCCATTGCATATATGGACACGTGGCTGAAGTCGTTTACCCCGCCCGCAGACCGCACACCATTCTTCTCCATAGAACAGGCTCACCGAGTGCCGGCCCGAAAGCCCCCGCCCGGCACGTCTCCTCGACCATTTCTCGCCAAGTTCCTGCACTTCCGGGATAGAGATGCGGTGCTTCGGGCGGCGCGACTGGCCGCACCGTTGCGAGTAGACAACAGCCACATCATGATCTTCCCGGACTATGCTCGAGCGGTGCAACAACAGAGATCTTCCTTCCTGGACGTAAAGCGGAGGCTGCGGGACAATAAGATCTAATATGCGTTGCTCTTCCCGGCCCGCCTCAAGATTATCTATAAAGGATCCTCCCTCTTCTTCACATCCGTGGAGGCCGCACAAGACTGGGCAGATCAGCACTGCTCGCGGGCGTCCGATCCTCGCCCCCAGAGGAGATCCCCTCTCAAAACTTTCCACGCCCGGGAGCGGCCCAAGAAGCTCCGTAATATCGAGTCCCGACCAACGCAGGGCGCCCACGATTCGCCGGATCTAGAACAGATTATGCGAGAAAGACGGGAGGCTCTACAAGCGGTGATCGACCTGCGCACCACACAACCTTCAGACTCTATCTATCGACCTCCGCACCTGTTCTCCTCCGAAGGCGAAAACGACAGCGACAGCACCGTCTCGGGGGTGGACCAGACGGCACCCCCCGACGCCACTCCGCAGACTGCAGATGGACTATTGGATGGGCCGCCCTCTCCTCCTCTCTCCTGAGGCAACGCAGACACACGGACTCTTGGTATCCTTACCTGTGATGCGCACCCGGCGCCCATGATATGGCGCCCGCAGGGACAGTCACTCTGCTCCAGATCCTACTACATGCCCACTCAGCGTGCGGCCCCGCACTAGCACATCGCCGCCCCCTCTCATATAAAGCAGTTCTCCCCCCTTTAGTGTTACGGGAGGTAGTTTGGACACATCGTTACCCGCACGATGAGTCCTGAGTATTGGGACAGTTTCCCGCATCCCCACACGTTGTTCACACCCCGGTTTGCATATGTCCCACTTCGCCATGGAGTTTCACACCACAGTACATCCGTTTTCCAGGCTTCCAGGCCGCCTGCCCCCTTCCAACGCAGCACGTCTCTGAGGGCCCACTGTTCGATTTCTCTAAGGGGCACCACACCCCGTCCCCACACAGAACCGACCATCTATGGCACAACTGACAACTAGCGCAGACATTAATGTACTCACACTCAACACACGTGGTCTACATACCCCACGTAAGCGCTACGCGATATACGCCTATGCGAAACGACAGAAGGCATCTATCCTCTGCTTACAAGAAACCCACCTTAATGCAACCGAAGTCGGCAAACTACGAGTAAAATGGCGCGGACTCGTCTGCGCCACGACCTACTCATCGTTTGCCAGAGGGGCACTGATATGGATTCGCCCGGGAACCCCTTTTCGGGAACTGAGACGGGTGGTGGAAGACGAGGGCAGGTACGTCCTACTAGAAGGTCTCTTAGACGGGAGGGCTGTCCTCTTAGGCAGTATATACGCCCCGAATGTTGACCAGGATAAATTCTGGGACCGACTCACAATCTCGTTGGCTCAATTCACACAGGTGCCCTGGCTATTAGGAGGGGACTACAACTGTATCCTGGACCCAGTGCTGGACCGCTCACACCCTCCACTCCCACACTCTCCCACCTATAGACAAATAGACCGCTTTAAAGCGTGAGCCGCACACTGGTCCCTCACGGACGCATGGAGGCTGCACCATCCCCAGACCCGCATTTACTTTCCACTCCATTCCTCATAATTTACAAGTCCGCCTTGACCGATTCTTATGCACTGCAGCGTTTTTCCCGCAAATATGCCACTCGGATTATCTGGGTAGAGTCGTCTCCGACCATGATGCGCATCTTCTCAGCCTCCAGTGGCGGCCCCCGCGCCCCCCTGTTCCTACGTGGCGACTGACACGGGAATGTCTCACGGACCAGACCTTTACACATGACCACCAACGTAGCATCCAGGACTACTTTACGCATAATGCGGGGACCGCGTCGTCAACCCTAGTCGAGTGGGATGGTTTCAAGGTAGTGGCCAGGGGAGAATGCATTCGGTACAGAACCGGGGTGCGACACACCCTGGAGCAAGCCCTAGAGAAGGCGGAGCAGCAACTGGCTACGGCCACTAAGGCCGCAGATCAATCAGTGGCGACGGTAGCTCAGGTCGCCCACGCCAAATCGGAGTACCAGGTGGCGTGCGTGGACTTGCGTTGTCACAATTTTCGGGCATACGCAAACCGAATGAATCGGGACCGCGATAAGTCGGGCACACTCCTGGCATGGCTTGCTAAGCAAGATACTGAAATCCGGCCTATTACTGCAATCATAAATCCCCAGGGTACCCTGGTGCAATCTCAGGATGAGATCCTCCAGGCGTTCTATCACCATTACTCGGCAGTCTACACTGTTCCCCAGTCTCTCGACCCCGGGGCCATCGACCACTTCCTCGACCCTCTTCCCCTTCCCCGAATTGTCGCTGTAGACCGTAAGGGGTTGGACGCAAAGATAACAACAACAGAGATTACAAGTGCGGTACGAGCACTGGCCCGCGGCAAGGCCCCTGGCCTAGACGGGCTCCCACTTGAATATTACGCCACTTTTGCCCCACAGTTGACCTCTTGTCTGTCAGCAGTATTGGACTCGGCGCTTAGACTCGGCGAACTGCCCGGCTCTATGAGAGCATCGGTGATCGTGACGTTTCCGAAACCCGACCGAGACCCTCAACTCCTCGCCTCCTACCGGCCCATCACGCTGCTCACAGCGGACTGTAAAATCCTGGGAAAAATTTTGGCGGACAGATACTCTCAAATCATATGCCAGTTAGTACACCCGGACCAGTGCGGTTTCGTTCCAGGGAGGACAACCTCTCATAATATTCGGCGCCTCTTTCACATTCAGGATCAGATTGGGGATCGCTTTCCGCACGCGGCGTGTCTGATCTTGGACATTGAAAAGGCGTTCGACACCCTAACGTGGCAATTCCTATTTGCAGTCCTGGGGCGGGCTGGTCTCGTCCCCAAGCTCATAGCCTATACTCGCCTACTCTACACCAATCTTACATCCCGGATCCGCCTCGGTCGCTATATCTCCCCGGAATTTGCGATACACAGGGGTACGCGACAGGGGTGCCCCCTCTCGCCCCTCTTATTCGCGCTAGCGGTAGAACCCTTGGCCATCCGGCTCCGTGGGGATGGGTGGGCCTGGGGTATCCCGCTGGCGGATGTCACACACTGTGTTTCTATGTATGCGGACGATCTTCTCATATATATACGGGATGTGACGGCGGATCTCACCGCCGTTGAGACCGCCCTGACGGAGTTCGCGGAGGCCTCGGGGCTGAGGGTGAACTGGGACAAATCGATGGTCTATCCCCTCCACCCGGACGCCCCACCTCGGGAGGTCTGGATCGGCGACCGGAAACTGCACTGGGCGACGGAGGGGCCCCGATACCTCGGGATCCGATTATATCATTCCCCACTCGACATTTTTGAAGGGAACCATCGGAGAGCACTAGCAGGGATACGATCCTCCATTGGGTTCTGGCGGAGTTTACCGTTGGCCCCGATCGGCCGGGTAGCCCTGGCAAAGATGATACTGGTCCCGCGACTTTTGTACTACTTCACCAATCTCCCAGTGATTCCCCCCGCTCCTTCTTCAAAGATTTAGATACGCTCCTCAGCTCTCTAATATGGGGGCAGGGACGACACAGAATCGCGCTGGCCAAGCTAAGACTGTCCACGACGCAGGGGGGGCAAAGGGGCGCCTTCATTCGAAGCCTACTTCCTGGCGTCGCAGCTCCAATGGCTCTCATATTGGACGGAGGAGCGATACCTGCTTGAGACATGCACTGTCACGGGACATGTGCCCCTGCCCGAGTTGCGTCGCCTGCTTCTGCCGGGTTCTCGTCCCATGCGAACCTACTCCCTGCAGGTGGACGTTGCCCGGAAGTGTGTGCAACGTATCCACCGCATGGCACCGCGCTGCCCTCCATACACGCCATTACTACAGCTGGTCGGCTGGCCCAGAAATGATGGTTTTTTCACACCCGTCATGCTTCGGGAGTGGACGGCGAGGGACATTGTCGAAGCGGAAATGCTATTTGACGAGGGACAACTCAAGCCATACCGACAGCTCATGGAGGAATACGATCTGCCCCCAGGCCAGTTCCTGCTTCACCGTCAACTCCTCAGCCACTTTCGACCATATTCTGACCTCACGCAAGGGGAGCCTCCCACACACCCAGTCCTTCACACACTCTTACAACTGGGACGGGGTCGACACCTTATTACATGGTTGACTAAATCAATTGGGGACCTAACACCCCCACTGCTGGTGCCTCTCCGAGCCCTATGGGAGGAGGAGACGGGACGACCATTTCACGACAGCGAATGGGACAGAGCGATAGAATTCCCCAAAAAAGTATCCAGGAATGCCCGTTTTAAAAATATACAATTTCACGTACTCCATAGGGCCTATTTGACGCCAGCGCGCCTGCAACGTTTTTATCCCGACACTACATTTCTATGCCCTCGCTGTCAGGCGCAGGATGCTGCCTTCCTTCACATGTTCTGGACCTGTCCGGGCATTCAGCACTATTGGACTTCGATCCACTCAACACTCAGGGATCTCACTGGGCTGACCCATTTGACTACCTGGGAGGGATGCGCACTGGGTATCCTGGGGCGGAGAAAACGACACAAGGTGTCGATGCGCTTCGTCTTCCTGGCCCACCTACTGGCCAAACACTGTATAGCAATGCACTGGCGATCCCCCACTGGTCCTCCACTTGCAGCTTGGGTGGGGGCTGTTCTTAAATGGGCTGCTGCGGAGGAAGATGCAATACGGGAGGAGGAAGCCAAAGGTACCCGTAAAACCCCTATCTCTTTAGAATGGGCGCTCCTACTACACCAATTCAGACAATCTCAGACCCCACCTGCACCGGTAGCCGGCAGGAATACCCCCGACGCTGCACCGCCTAACGCGGTCCGGGTCTCCACGGCGAGGGATCCCCCCCATGTCCCCCCGCACCACCCCCGGGCCAGCGGAGTTCCCCCCCCCCCCCTGCTCACCTGATGCACCCCATGGCTCCTCATCCCGGACTACGCACACGCCCACCCCCCCCTAGATGGGAGGCAGGAATATAGCTGAATAGGCAATGGCAGATTTGGGACATAGCCTAGACCTCGTCCCTCAGAACTCCATGGCATCCCCCAGTTTGGTTCTCCTCCCCAGTTTTTTATACAGGCAATGATCTGCTACCATACAGACCACTTCCACCCAGACCTAGACATATACGCACTCTCTATATGGATGTTGGTCTATTTGTTCACTCTTGTAGCGTACCCATTTTCACGAAAAATGATGTATGTATACTTCTATTCTTAAATGCCAATAAAAAGTATTTAAAAAAAAAAAAAAAAATGCTAACCAAACAGAATGACTCTAGACCGCACCAACATTGGGTCTGAGTGAAATCCCAGAAATGTGCAGAAAGAGTGAACAGTATTCTAAACACTATGAGGCCCAACAAGCTGCAAAAGTAAGCTATTCAAAATGAGGTAAAACAACATGTTAACTAAGGTTTCGTCATTTCTAGTGCAGGCTCTAGACCCTCAACACTGCCTGCTGAGCCGGAATCAAATAATGTAAGCAATTAACCGTAAGGTCTCAGGATTCTATGCTTAATATTAGCTAGATCGGCTTGCTACAATCTAATATCCGCCGCATAACATGACAATAAGCAGATATTACGATTACATTTAGATATAGCTATTGGCTATGCGTCTTTGAAGTAGTAAGCAGTTGTGTAAATGAGCTAAAAAAACAAGTCAATAGAGCCTAAAATAGTCAAATAAACTTGTTCTATTGAGACTTTAAAACCCAAAGTCTTTCAGCAGATGCATACACACAAAATATTTCTGCGAACCTTTATCCTCTCCTCCATAATGTAGTCATTATCAGGCCTGGCCGAAATTCAAGTTATCTGGCAAAATTTCTACAATTATATAATTACGCCACTTTGCATAATTATGTGCCGTTCATGGTAAACATTTACAGCAAATGCACACAAACAGATCGCAAGCAAGTTTGTGATGCTTTTTTTACACTTTTTTTTTTTAAAACTCAAAATAGGTTCTCGGCTCAAAGTGATGAGGGTACGCATTGCGCAGTTAAATATACCACTGAATGAAGGATTAACAGTCCGCATAATTTTATGGACAGTTCACAGAAATACAGGTAATTTTGCTGACATTTTGCATAACTACGTGAGAGCAGATTACTTGAATTTCAAACCACCCTAGTCATGAGTTTACTTCCACCCTGTAAAGCATGCTTGTGGGCCACTTCCTATCTCATGATACAAATCGTGCTTTCAATTCTAAATATACCATTTAACCCCGTTCACTTTTCAAGCGTTACTGAAAGATATAAAATAATTTTATAATTGAAAATAAAATGCTTATCATAAATATTTTTAGTTTGAATATATACAGCACAAACTATTAGGGTTACTGTGCTGTGAGACAACCATGTAGCTAACTAAATAAAGTGATGGATGACAAGTTCAATGTCATGATTTGGACAAGTGACAGAGTTGACCATTATGTAATAAGTGTGTGGAACCACAGTCTTGGAAAGGGAAGTTATGATTCTGCTTTCGAGCCAAGTTTTTGCAGTAGCCCACAAATGTGGGAAAGTCGAGTTCAAAGGTGAGTTACAGTCAAACATAAATTTACGTCTGAAGCAGTTTCTTTTGTGTCTGAGAATTGGTACTGCAGCATACATTTTTTGCCAGTTAAATTGTATTAAAGATAATTAAAATAACTATTTGTGATTCATAACGAGTACTTTTTTTTTTTACTGAATAAATGATTACTAGTGTACCAAAAATAAATCTACAGTTCTCAAACATTTTACAATGTGCACTATGCTGCAAATGCAACACTTGCATAATATTCTGACCATTAGCTGCGGCTTTCTTTGAGGAACTAACAACTGAATTATAGATCATATCGTCTGTGGCTCTAAAAAGAAATAACAAGCAGGGTGCTTGTAGGCCATTGTTGACAAAAGGAGAATCCGATTGTAAAATTAGGTGGATAATCCCCTTTTGTATGCACATTTCCAACCTAAGCAGTCTTCAATGTAATTCTTGCTTTCGCTAAACAACTGCACTCGATTCCAATTTACTTTTTATGCATTCCTTGTTTTGCTAGCAGAAAAATTTTAATCTGATATACAGGCAATTAGGTGACGCTATCGCAAGCAATGAAATCACCAAGTAGATGCACCATCTTGTTTGGGACTAAAAGATCCCATAAAGGCAGAATAGTGGAAATTAAGATCTAACCAGGTAAATATACCAAAAGTGTTCAATACTCTACGATAGTAAGCAGGGTGACTTCATCGCAGTTTTTTACTTATAAGATAATAAGATACGTGGCTTCTAGTCGTGGACAGCAGTGATATCAAGTACACTTAAACCTCACACATTCTGTGATATAAATTACCCTGTTCAATAGCAACGCTATGTTCAAGCAAGGAGATGAGGGAGGAGACAAGAGTCAGCACTCACCTAAACGTTACCTCTGGTATCAGGCACTTAACTCCATTGTGAAAGGGCTGAGTAAGGGAGATGGTCTGGTTTGGCTGGTCCACTGCAGACACCCTGCCTTGGTACACCCCCAAAGTGGCACCACAGTTGATGGACACAATGCTCCCAAGCCAATCTGCAGCCATGCCGAGGAATGCCCACTATGTAAAGAGCAAATTCTGCCTGAAAAAGGAAGGACAATTATGCAACATTCATTTAGCAGTTAATTTCCTCTCTTTTTTAATATAAGGTATTAACGACAAACAAAAGGATGTAGCCCGCAGCAACACTTATGTGACAGGTCCTTCTTTGGATTGGATTTATTTGTGCATTATATACCACATGTATAGCACAGTTATCAGGTAACACATGTCCCACTCATCTCAGAGGAACAAACACAATAAATCCAATCATACCAATTTTTAGTTGCTTTCATAAGGAAGGCATAAAATATATGTTTCTCACCCACGGAAAATAAAGTATTTAGCACTTGAAAAGAAAAGCATCTTTTGTAATGAGATGAACTTAAATAGTCATGAGATGCAGACAACCAGAGTATAATTGCTGATCTAAGAAGCACTTAAAGTTCTAATCACATATAGGCTTTGTAAAACCCAGGTGATGAATGACCTGGTTTTTTTTTTTTTTTAATCTGGTCCGATTCTACAATAGATCACATTTCTCACTGGCAGCCAATGAAATGATATACACACATGCCACTAGGACAACTGCTTTCTTTCAAATCTAGAATGTATCAATGCTCTCATTACTAAACCTCCATCTTCCAGCAACAAAATGGAAAACGTTCCTCAATACCTGCATATTCGAAAAACGTTTTAACGTTACAGGACTCTGGGATTCAAAGGTGATTGTGATATCTAGCAAGACTGACAATTTTCTCTTTTGATTGAAAACTAGTTAAACTGTCCTTTGAAGATGAAGCTGTAGTCCTGGGATTCCTACCAATATACCAGAGTGAGTTGCAGGAAGCCAAACCTATCTGGCTTGCATATTGTTCCAAATGAGACCATGAAAGATTTTCATATACGGATATAATTAAACCCAGGAGACCAAGCCACCCAAAATGTATATTGGAGTTGGTGGCGTGGAGAGACACATAAGTGTGTTCTTAAAGGTGGCAAATATGGGTATGCGTAACATCACTAAGGATTTTTTTTTTTTTTTTAACTCGAAAGGAGTACAAGGAAGTGAAAAGTCAAAATTTACTTTTGACTTCTGAAACTCAATTTTAAAATAATAAAAAAAATCACAGCCTCATTTGATGGAAGACTGTTGAACCAAGGCTCCAGTGTCTTGGAGAAGGGTACAATATTCTATTGAAGGAGGAGGAGGAAGGGTCCCGCACCAACCACTTACAGATTATCCCACACTGCGTTAGGCAGGCTTAGTTCTAGCAGTTAACTTTAATGAATACAGAACTAAATAATGACCAAGTCATCTTCTCTATGCACTTGGATGCAACTTTTAGTTTAAGAGTCAAGAAGCAGATCAGCAATAAGTCATTCATAGAATATTGTTCAGTAAAGGGATGAATATTCCTTATGAAAATTTAAAACATATTACCTGATTGGATAGAAGATGCCAAGGTGACAAAACATTAGTTTTTGAGAACAAATAGCTCTCTTCTTCAAAAAATGTTTCCCAAATGGTTTACAAGTACCTAAACATGAAAGCACTTCTTGCCATATAAGAAACAACATTTGCAGGAGACAATAAGTAGCAGGGGACATAAATTAAAACTAAACATGCGGTCATAGACAAGGCCTTCGATTCACTCAGTTGGACTTAGCATTTTGCATCGACTAAACTTCGGCCCTCGCTTTCTTTCATATACCCAACTGCTATATACCAACCTTACCGCCTCTTATCGAGTGGCTGATTCGGTCTCACAGACGTTTCCTATCAGGCGAGGTACCCGTCAGGGCTGCCCTCTTTCCCTTTACCTGTTCGCGCTCGCTATGGACCTGCTTGCGGCTTAGGTTAGGATGGACGACCTTATATGGAGATGTATTGTTTTTTCTTAGACCCCCAACCAGCCAGTATGGGGTGGGGGTGTCATCTAGGTGCAAGGTCAGGTGAGGTGACAGTGGTCCCAGATGGGTTTTAATATCATGGGGTGTTCTTGTCGGCTTCCCAAACCGGCTCATGGGAAAGAAATCTGTCTCCACTATGTGTGAAAATTAAAAAGTCACATCTACCCCAATCCCTATCTGGCAGATCAGCAATCTTCAAGATGGTCTCTTTACCCCGCCTTCTGTACCAACTCCAGAATCACACCTTCTCAAATCCACCCACCTGGTTCCGACAAATAAATGCAATCCTGGGCCAATTCCTTTGGGGTGGGGGCTCTGTCAGGGTGGCCCTAAGAACCTACTTTCAATCCACATACTGTGGGGGCATTGCGGCCCCAGATGTTCAGGCATATCCACCTCCTTGTTCTCTATGACTGGTGGTATGGGGATCGACGGGACCCAGCATACACAGCCAAACATTGGCTAATTGAGGATACATCCCTACATACGATTTTATACTCTGGTCCGGCACTTAGAGTGCTACTGCCAGCAACGAGGACGGTATTTACGGTGTGGAAGCAGTCACTGCGTCGGTTTGGGTCAACTGATGAAAGAGACTCTCCTGTGGCATAATGGTCTCCTACCCCAAATATCGATATTATCCGGCTTTTGGGGATGGGAGGCCATCGGTATATCCATGCTAGGAGAGGTCCTGCGGGGTCAGACTATCGTCCTTCCAGGAGCTCCACAAAGAATACGACATCTCCCACTCACAGTTTTACAAATACCTCCAATTACGGGACGCACCATCTCCCTACATTGCAAACCAAGAGAACATACCTGAATTTAACCCTATAGAGGCCAAATTCTTTATGGGGGAACTAGGAGACCATAAGATTACTAAAACATATTGAACACTCATTACTAATAGCCCCACCACACTAGACACAACTCAAGACGCCTAGCAAAGGGATCTAGGCCCGCTAGATTATGATGACTGGGCCGTAGCGCTTGAATCTCCACAAGGTGCTGCCATCGCAGCACGCCTACGTCTCCCACAATTTAAATACCTTCACTGGGTCTATTTCACAGGGTATAGATTATGGAGGGCCGGTTTAGTCGAATCCCCTTTTTGCCTGCGCTGTTGAAATGCTGAATGCACCCTCCTACACACAATATGACAGTGTACTGCGCTCTGGAGGTTCTTTCGGGGAGTGGGGGCATGCCTCTGTGAGGTGCTGGGGTGTGATATTCCACTCTCACCGCGACTCACTAATCTACATATCACAGAGAGGGATAGGGGACAATAGCTACAGACATCTACTACTCCTGGGTCTCACCCGGTGAAATGTGACATTGCCAGGACGTGGAAGGCCACGTCTCCTCCATTAGTAGAGGTCTGGAAGAGGGGATCGGACTTCTGCATGGGGCTGGAGATACCAATTCAAGGTGAGGGGGTGCCCCCAGAAACACCCCAAGATCTGGAAGAGATGGGCGGACCACCGTGGTCTGTACCTGGAGCCCATTCCCCATACAACAAATATGGATCTTGTGAGATGAAAGTATGGTGCAGAGCTATACTGCAGAATAAATATACAATCTTTTGCCAGGGAACAGCTTATATCAGAATGCGGACTTTGTACATAGCACTGTTTTTTACTTGGTTAATTGTCAGACTATTTTTTGATTCTCAATTATTCGATTTTGACATTTAAAGGGCCACATCAGTGATGTAACTTTCTTTTATACTGCCTCATCCAAAACCCTGGACACTCCTGGGCTTTTACGGCTGTTGACAAATAAAAATTGTTGGGAAGAAAAAAACTAAACATTTAACCCTTTAGGGATACCCGAAATGTCTAGAACGTAATGAATCCATAAACCTCTTCAACTGCCTTATAAGTATTTATAGGAGTAAAACTTAGTTCAGAGGCAAGCCACAAACACTGAAAGAGAAAGCGATGGAATTAACTTGAAAATTAATCACACAATATTTTTGTATTTACAGACTAATATGCACACAAAGCATTGTACTGTTCTTAGGAGTCTAGCTCACCAACCTGTCTTAAGATTGTGAAGTCAGTGCAGCATTGAAGAGGAATTCCATGTCAGATGGAGTTGAGGATTAGGTTTTTTCCACTTTCACTTTTATTCTCAACCAGCCACAAAAACAGCGATTACCATTACTACATCTTCTACTAAGCATAGGGAAAAACTGATCCATAAAGCATGACAATCAACAACATATGTAACACATCCTGCTCAGGTTCTGTAGCATTGTTAGCACATAGGATGGTAAACTCTGAACATTTTATGGATGACTGTTTTGCTTTGGTCTTTTTTTAAACATGGTACAGTCTTGCATACTGCTGCGGCTGACTAATGGGTGGCTGGGTGGGTTGTAGTCTGCTTACTGCTGGTGGAGCTGCAGTACTCTGTGAGTTACTATTCACCGTAGAGTCCCTTCTAAGCACTACATGGAGTTGAAAAGATGCGTGCGCACATCGCGAGTCTGTGACAACTTACACATTTGGTTACTTAAATGGAGCTTTTTTCCTATATTAACAGCTTGGGTGCTAGTGACATGAACTCCATGTCAAGAGCGCTCTTTGCCAGGTGCTGTTGACGTGGAGGCCACGTCAAAGCACCCACAACAGGAAATCCCTCTGGTGCTGAACGGTACAGAGCAGAAAGCCCACTAGACACCAGGTCATTTCTGGGGGTGGGGGGCCGTGGGGTGGGAGCAGCCTTGCTCAACAAGGCCTATGCTTATCCCCACTGTGGGGCACTTTCTGCCCCCTACCCAACCCATAGAGTTATTTAGCCCCAATCTGCACGTGGGGCTGGAGAAGGTTAATAGAAAGTTCACTAGACTAGACACCAGGAAAAACAAATTAGAAAATGGCATGATTGACACGTCCAGGCATCAGGCCGAGCCCCCAAACGGCTACACAGCGGGTGAATGGCGAGTTTACTTTTAGCCTCACCAGAAAGCCCACTAGACACGAGGGGGTAAAAATAGACCCCCTCTCCCCCCATAAAATGGTGGTGTCCATGCTCCCACCCAAGAACAGGTGCAAGACTTTCTGCCAACCCAGAGTTTACCACCACATCTGCAACCTGGTAGACAGAAAGCACACTACAACTGTGTTTGTTCCTGAAACCTGGGAAGATCTTTAGTTGATGCCATTTTTAGGAAAGGGGTGGGCTAAGCATACACTCTCTTTCACAGCACCTTTTTCTAACAAACAAAATTTGCTATATTTTGGCTATCTTCTCGATTCCTCCAGGAGAATTGGTTTAAGTACATTTCTGTGGCTCCGTTTACACTATTGGCTTTGTATTATCATGCTTTCCCATTTAAAGAAAATTGTTAAACTGTACTGCCATGCCCAAAACAGTTTTTTCCAAAGAGGCACTATTCTGATCAAAATTACAGATTCACTATTGCAGAACAGCATTGGAAAAACGGACCTTCCACCTCGGTGTACAGCAACTACTTGCAAGCCAATTGGCTGCTAAGTGCCTTCCATATCAATGCCGGTCTTTATTGTCCTGCTTCTTGTAGATCCACCAATCTTAGCCAACACATTCGATGTCATATTATGAATTTTGATTTGCGGAATTGATTGAGAATTGCATAAAAGTCCCAAGGGTGATGTAAATGCAAACCGAATAAGCAACAGTGCTATAGCATTTGTTGTTATACATGATTTCTTAGTCCTGAAGTCGCGGGATTTGGTGCCCGATAAGCAATGAGACATGTGTTGGCGGAGATTGGTGGATCTACAATAGGAAGAATAAAGAAGCAGACACAACTGTTAACACTATTTGACTTATAAGAGATATTGAGCGTGTGCTGGGGATTTTAGTGTTTGGATTGGGTGACCTAGGCCACATTACAGGGAAAGAAGCGTTCTCTCTACCTTGCAAGCACCGCGCCACAAATAGGTAGCACAAAGATATGGTGTATTTCCCCTAGGAGTGCCACTACCCTGTCAATAAACCACCATTTAATAGAAACCATACTAATGGAACACCACATGATGTCGAACTGCTCAGAGGTTGGAGCCAGAAAGCAGTGGTGTTATTAGGTAATGCTAACACGGGTTTGTTGGCAGAAATAAGAAAAGTGATTTAAATGAAAATAAGTCCTAAATTTGGAGACATGGCTCGGAAGGAACCGAGCGATGGTCCAAAAGGCTTGCTATTTGGTGAGGGGCGGGTAAAGAGTGTAGGAAAATATGTGGCAACCGTCACAGCACTTTAGAAGGCGCAGACTGATAAGCGGAAGGTGTTTGGTTGTGGAGTTTTTGGAAGGGCTAGTATAAGAGGACCCACTGCTAGCCGGGGCATGCTGCGGTCCTAATTTTTACAAACAATACAGAGGAAGAGGATTTCAAGGCACCACTATCTTCTATCCCAATCACAGAAGATCAGAAAGAGGAAGGTTTTTGTGTGACGAGGACAGAATTCAGGAAATCCAAGTACAGAGATTTTTTCAGGTTCTTTCCAAGGAAAAGTAGGGGGCCGTTTAAAAGAGTTCTTAAGAGTGTGGGAAACAATACCCTTGGATTCTGAAAATAATAAGAGATTACGAAAAAGTTCGTAATTATTCCACATCAGGTTAAAGAACCAAGAGAATTGGTAGTGGATGAGGAATTAAAGAAGGTGGTGGATGCAGAGATAGTCACTGATAAAAAAGGCGTGGTGATATACAGAAAGGAGAAAGAGAAATGTTTTGTAGGCACAAATGGATGGAGACCAGTGATCAATCTCAGGGAGTTAAACATTTGGTATACAGACACTTCAAGGTGGAGGAAATTCATTGTCTGAGAGACTTATTGATGGAGAACGATTAATTAGTAAAGCTAGATTAAACGGATGTGTATTTTACAATCCCTATGGACAAAGAGAGTCAGAAATATTTGCAATTCAGGTGGAAAGGTCAGTTGTACAAATTTCAGTGCCTTCCTTTTGGTCTTTCTTCAGCACCTTGGTGCTTTACAAAAGGTTATGAGAGTAGTGATGGCTTATTTTCGAGAGAGAGGAGTACGTTTGATTGTGTATTTGGACGACATCTTGTTAATGTCTCAGAATTTGGACGGATTGGTGAAAGACTTGAAAGATGTAATAGGCATATTTGAGTCGTTAGGTTTCATAATAAACATGGACAAATCCATTTTGGAACCTACACGAGAATTGGAGTTCGTAGGTTTCAAAGTAGATAACATGAAGTTGATTCGTCAGCTTCCAGAGAGGAAGGTAAGGACGATAAGGAAGAAAATTACTCAGGTTTTATAAAGGGAATGTTTATTTTTATGACATTTGGCTCGAGTGATAGGATTGTTTTCTTCTATCCAGGCAATTTTTCCTGGGTCTCTATATTATGGTGCTTTGCAGAGATTAAAAGGAGAGGCTCATGTTCTTATGTCACGGTGGCTTGCTCGGTGGCTTGCTCAACCAATAATCTGTCTGTATTCCACATTCCACATTACCTTCTGCGGTAACGACTTGTATCATTGGAAAATGTCATAAGATGTTAATTCATTTGTTCTTTAAATCAATAAAATTGATCCAAAAAAAAAAAAAAAAAGGAGAGGCTCGGAGGAAAGGTCTTTGGTATGGAGACAAAATGAGAATAGTTTCAGAAGCGAAGGAGGAATGGTTATGGTGGTTGCATAACATGGAAGCTTGGAATGGACAAGCAATTTTCGGTTGCATGCTTGGTTTTTGTTCTCGAGACAGATGCAAGCATGAGAGGATGGAGAGCACAATTGGGAGCTCTAGAGACAGGGGGAGTGTGGACAGAAAAAGATCTAGACATATAAATTGTCCATTTTCATCAATACTGTCTGACCCTTACAATCATTTTTGAAACCCTGCTGTTAATTCTAGGCACTGTGTCTGCAGTTGCGTACATCAACAGGTTAGGAGAAAGCAGATCTCGTGGTTTAGCAGAACTGGTAAAGGAATTTTAGAATTTTTGCTTGGAACGCAAGATTACTGTGAGAGCAGACTATTTGCCAGGAGAGATGAATATATCAGCAGACTGGAATTCACGTCATTTGAGAGATTACAGCGATTTGAAGTTGAACTAGTAGAATATTTTACAATATAAACAAGGAGTGGGGACCTCTAGAGGTGGATTTATTTGCAAGCAGGTTAACCAAGCAATTTATCACAGTTGGATGCCGGATCCAGAGGAGAGTGCAGTAGATGCATTTCTCCAGGTGTGAAAAGGGAAGAGAGCTTAAGCATTGCCCCCATTTGCGATGTTGCAGAGAGTGCTTCTGAAAGTGAGAGAGGAGAGATGCCAAATAGTGTTGGGGACTCTCTTTTGGGTTTCACATTTATCGTTTCCAGCAGTGCTGGAGATGGCGTGTGTGGTATCATTTTTGAATCCGGCAGAAGAAGGATGGAGACAGATTAGAGCATCCGTTGGTACAGGAGGGTGTGTTGAATCCACTTGTTTGGAAAGTATCAGGAGAAAGAGAAGTCTGCAAGGACTTTGGAGCAGGGCTTCAGAGTTACTGGACTAATCTTGGGCTCCAGGAACCAGACGTAGGTATAAAGGAATTTGGAGATTTTGGGTTAGTTGGAGCATGGGAAGGGGTGTGGAGGATCCTGTTGTAGAGGTGGTAAATTTTCGAGTAGAAAGGTTGGAGGAAGGATTAAGTTACAGGACTTTAAATTGTTACAGATTAGCAGTTTTTGCAGGTCATTCTCAGGTGGATGGAAGATCAGTTGGACGAAGTGTTTGTAGGATTATGAAAATTATGGGGTTACGAAGATCCCCCCGTAGGATGTAACTAAAGTCTTAAAATTGTTCCTAGACTAGCCTGTAAATAGGTATTTGAACACAAAAAGGATTTCAGAGAAGCTAGCAATTTTTTTTTTGCCAATTTCTTGCAGGCACTGTTCAGACGTAAAGGCTTTGGAGGCAAGTAATGGGATGTATGGTCCATAGGGAGTGCTTTTTGAGATATGGAAGAGGACTAAGACTATATCAGAGTCGGTTTTTTATCCCAGATTTCCAGAAAATCAGAAGTTGTGCATTGTAGATTGTCTGATACAACATGAGAAGAGGATGTTGGAACATAAAGGTCATGAAGTAGGACAACTGATAATTTCATATGTAAAACCGTATAAGGCAGTAAGTTCAACGCCTATTGCAAGATGGGTGATGGATATTAAGAAAGAAGCATTTAAGGCACATTCTTTGAGGGGTGCGATGGCAAATAAGTTGCATATGGCAGGTGGACAATTGGAAGAAATCCTGAAAGTGGCTGATTTGTCGAATGCGGGGACGTTTGCCAAGCATTATTTCTGGCCAATAACTCATGTATCAAATGTGGTGTTGAAGGGCTTTCAACATGCATAATGGTAGCCTCCAGTCTTGAAATGAAACGGCGATTCTCCAAATGTAATGCAAAGAGTATCAAGATTTCATTAATGACACGGAGGCTAACATTATCCAGCCCTCCTCGACCCAATGTTAAATATAAAACTTTTTTTTTTTGAAAGAGCGAGAGGAAATAAGTGAGAAAAATAACACGAGTTAAAAGTAAGGAAAGATAAGATGAAAGGAAAGTAACAGGGAGTATAATGAATAATGATATAAGGAACTAACAGGGAGTATGGATTTTAATGATTTTTAGTAGTTAATGTAATGTAAAGGAATAATTAAAGAAGAGGATTTCGATGTTAAATTAATTGAAATTGAAGTAAGTGACATTTTTGATATTCTCTGTAGAATCTTCATAGAGGATGAAAAGAAAACTGAAGTCAGTGGACAGAGAGGAAGTAGAAGGAACGTAGGATAGATATTTTCGTCTGCATTTAGAGAGAAAGAGTGTTCTGAACAATTATCATTTATGGTCTGTGGAGTTCTCGTTTAGATTGTTTATGTTGAACGTTCTTTAAAGGTGCTGCAGTTGAGTAGCACTGAAAGAGGTAAGCATAATGTTAGCCTCCGTGTCTTTAATGAAATCTTCATTCTCTTTGCATTACATTTAGAGAATACCCATTCCATTTTGTCTTGATTACTTACCAGTGATTATATTTCTCCAATGGAGTGTTCCTTTTTTACACAGGCCACCTCTGCCCACCTACGTTTTGGGCATTGTAGCATAGGCCAATCCGCCAAGCACTGGTTCCCTACGAAGGAGAACTTTGCTGGCAATCACTAGAATAAGTTGACTGGTAACATGTATTCATCAGATAATATCAAACCAGGTGGCTTATACAGGTGGCCATATTTTCCTTTTAAGCAGCTTTATATTGGCCCTCTAAGTTAAAGTGAGAAGCAATAATTTTATATCAATGAGTTCTGGACCAGATAGCTCCTTTATAGCATATGCCTCAATTGCCTGTTTGCTAAAACCAAACCTTTTGCCATTAACAGATGACCAGCACACATGTTTTTAAGTTTGTTATAGACCTCCAATCTCAATAACCTAACTATTAGATTTTTTGGTTTACTTCAAAACAAAAATGATTAGAGACACTAACTAACCTTTACTATAAATGTACCGACCACATTCACTTAGCGCTCTTGAATCCTTTGTCAAATAGCAAATTCTTACCAGTTCTAACAAAGTATCAATCCTGGGTGTTCTCAACGATACCAATGCCATGTGCAGCCCATTAAAAATCTTTTGTTTATACCAATGCTCCTATTCACATACCACTCATGCACCAGATGCTCATGTTTTTCCACCCTGCTGTCCTCATTACAATTGTAGAGAACACTCACATCTTGGGATTAACTATTTCCAGCAGCCAATTTGTATTTTAACATATCCATTTATTTCTATATTCTCATCACACTATATGTAGTAGTTTAATTTAATATGCAATAATCACAGTCTAATGTATTCATAAAGATAATTATTGTATTCTTAAAAGGTTTTTCCTCAATACTTGAACTCTATATTCATAAAAATAGGATCCTGTTTTCCATTTCATCAAAACCTATTGATGCCAAACTATCTGAGAGATCAATAAAAATGGTACTTAATGTGTAAAGCCTTTCCATCTTCTTTCCTGGATTGTAATTGAATGCGGGCAACAATTTGAAATTCTCATTGGAATATGGAATGTACAGACATTGAAATGTACTGCTATGAAGAATGTTCCATTCCAGTTCAGATCAGATTTATGCTCTTACGATCTTGTTTTACCTTTTTGTGTCACTTGTGTCACCCATTACAGGTAAAGAGTGCATGTAGATATTTAATTCTGTACATACCAAAGATGCGGTTGCACCTACTAAACCTTTTATTTTCATCTGCATGCATGGTGTTCGGAACAGATAGCTCAAAATTAGTACAGTGACATCATAGTCAGTCTTATGACATTCCAGGTATGGTGCCCTCAGACAAAAGTAATGCTTTGAGGTAAACAGGACCTCAATAGAACAGAACATGTAATGCCTGCAAACTACCCAGTTCAGGCTAGTAGAATACTTTCACGTCAGTATCATCCAGGTCAGGGATTTTTGAGCCAGTTACCCTATTTGGCTATGACTTATTACTGTACTGCTGCAATTTAATTAGCTAACTTGTGTGTGTTTTTTAAATTGCACTATAGTCTTCTCTGCAAGTGGAGGAACAGCGCTGAGCTCCTTTCTCCAATTTCAGTAGCATAGTCTTGCGTAATCTTCAGTTCTCGCAAGACTAACAATAGCGGCTACAATCTTGGAATCCGAGCTGTAAAGAACGTGCTTTCTTTTTCTCTATGCTTTGCATTTAGAAATATTAGGAGCAGGCAGCAGCAACAGTTCTGGTGAACTTTTGAAGACAAAGGGCACAGAAGAGAGAGAGAGTTGGGGGCAGATAGGATGCTTGTGTCATTTTCAACATCTGGTTAAATTTGTGGACTTCACTTCTCCTATGGTCCCTCAGAGGAGTTTAAGGACCTTACTTTTCAAAAACTGTTTAAGAATTGGATCCACACACTTGGCAATGGTAAAAATATCTAGGCAGACAAGTATTCATGGTTACAAAAGTTTGGAGTAAAATGAACATCGTTATTTGGGTCAAAGTATAGATCCAAATCAGCATCAGACTGTTGAGTTCTTGCTTTCATGTGTTGCATAGCAACACAGTAGCTTATATGTTAGAAGCTAGTGCACAAGTAGAGCCACTAGGAAGGTGACAGAGCGGAGTTGTAGGACGTTTCTACCAAGGCTCCAGACAATAAAGAAGTACACTACAACTTAATGCTGCATTGTGTTGTGTACATAGCAATTGGCGACGATTTGTCTGGAGCAGAACCCACGTATAGTCTTTGATACCAACACCTTAATTCCATCTATTTTTTAACCTTGGGTCATACTACTCTAAGAGCTCAACGGCTTTCGACGCATGGATTATTAGAAGGAAACGCGGCACTACTGTACTTCGCATTGGGCACCTGGATTAATTAAAGGAAGGCCCAAGACAAGGTTACTCTGCTCTATCTCCTGTCGCAGTTCCACTTCAATTGGATGAGGACAACGGAAGAGTCTTCCTTCTTTAAAGTTACGCCTACGACGGATCTTGGCCACTGTCAATACGCATTTCATTGCGTGTATTTTTTTTATTCCTCCTTCAATTTGATGTTGGATTTACTTGTTTCAACTTCCATCGAAGACGTTTTTACATTTAAAGCCCAACCGTCGTTGGAGCTCAAGGTTTGTCCGCAGGGGAACAGTTCTTTAGCGAACCTTCCTCTACTAAGACGCGGTGTTCCAGCCGGGTGCTGGAACCATTGCAGTCACGATCTTCTCCTGGAGTGAAGTTCAGGAAGCCTAACGCGTAAACAGGCAAGTGTGTGGGGTCAACAGGCGTGACCAGACGCAACGTCTACCTGACACCATTTTGTTTGCATATTATCGGAGCTCCTCATTACACCGCACTGCTCGTACTACCTCGAGTTATAGGCATATAATTGGAATTTTTCTTAAGTTGCTTACACCGTACTGTTCATCGGAACACAAGCAGCAAGGAGATGCGTCCTTAGTGACATTATCTACAACCTTGGAATGTCACCGGCGCACAGTATTTTGGATGTACATTTATATTAATTATGACAGCGCGCTGCATATTACTTTGAAAACATTTTTTAGTACTATTACCACACCTACAGCTTTTACTTAAATTGGAACAATGGCAACTCAGAATTTCTCCATTTCAACTCCTCATGCATTCTGGCCGTCTGGAGTGGAACCTACACTCAAATGGAGTGAATAAAAGGATTACTTTTTGAACTATATTGCAGCAATTGATGAGTCAGAAAAGATGCCTGATGCTCTAAAGAAAATAATTTTGCTACATTCATTAGGCCCATATGGTTTAAAAATCTAGAACCAAATGTCTAAGGCACCTGTTGTGGGGGATGCTAATGTTTTTCTTGCAGCTTTGAAAGACCTGGACAGTTACTTCGCCCCTAAAGTATGTATAGGTATAATTAGATATAAATTCTTCCAGCGTAAACAGTTGGAGGGAGAATCTGTCGACCAGTACGAGTCTGAATTGAGGAAACTCGCCTTGGATTGAAGTTTGGAAACCGGTTGGATGATCTCATCAGGGATTAGCTTGTTATGCATACAAATAATCAAGTTGTTCAGGAACAGTTGTGGGTGAATGGGGACTCTCCCTTAGTGGATAGAATTAGTATTGCACGTAAAGGTGAAAATTCCGGTAGGTGTGGAAAAAAGTTAACTGGGAATAGCAAAAGTTAACAGTAAAGTTATTCCTAAGCAGTAGAAGTCTCAAACAAGGGCTGATATGTACGAAGAAAACAGATATTACAGGTGTGATAGTAAGGATCATTTAGCCCATAGCAAATCCTGTCCTGCCATTAAACAGAAACACAGCAATTGTGGTATAATCGGACATTATGCCAAAGTGTGCAGGAAGTAAAGATTTGGCGTTAAGTGTGTGCTTGAAGAGGGAAGCGCCGATGAAGAGCAGAGAATGCTACTCCTGAAATCCATAAAGTTAGGAACATTCCCATCATGCTCAGGAAGGAAGTATCTAATGAACTTAAATTAGTTGCTGCTGAAGTCAGAGTCTATTGAGGGTTGAGAATGGATTTCTCATTTCGTGGTGGCACGACGCAGAAATGGTAAAATCAGTTTGTGTGTTGATCTACGCCATTTAAATAACATCATAATTGATCTTTTTCCACTCCCAAAAATCAATGAGATGTTTAGTAGTTTAAAGGGTGCCAAAGATTTCTCCACAATCGATTTATCAGCGGCCTATCACCAGATTTCTCGGTCATCCGATTCCAAGAAATGTACTGCTTTTATTACGCCCATTGGTTGTTTCCAATTTAAGCGAATGCCGTTTGGGTTGGCATCAGCCGCCGTGTTATTCCAAAGGCTGATATTGAATCTATTCAGTAAAATTGAGGGCACTAGATTCTTTCAGGAGGACATCTTTATTTTTAGGGATAGCATGGAAGTTCACGACTCTAGACTTAAGAAGGTCATGAGCGTCTTAAGGGAAAATGGCCTTACTGTTGAATTGTCTAAATGTAAATTCGCTGAAGAGAAAGTACCATACTTGGGACATGAAATTAGTACTGAGGGAGTGAAACCCAAAACTTCTTTAATGAATGCCATCAAAGAAGCGCCAGCCCCTAGTTGCAAAGATGAATTAAGGTCCTTCCTAGGACTAGTTGAATATTGTTCAAAACATACTCCTCGTTTTGCATCTAGAAGTTTTAATATGAGGCAATTGTTGAAAAATAGAGCAAAATTTGAATGGTCGAGTACATGTCAAGAAGAATTCCATTTACTCACCACAGCAATTGACAAAGTTCAGTCCTTGGAAGGGCTTGATCCAAATTTGGATAGCTACATTACCAATGATGCAAGTGGAAAGGGTATAGGAGCTGTACTTTCGCAGAAGGATGAAAATGGTAAAGAGTTAAAAGTGTCTTATGCCTCCAGGGCGTTAATACCCACGGAAGAAAAGTATCCTGCAATAAAAGAGGCACTCGCTTGTGTTTGGGCACTTCATCATTTTAGAGCTTTCGTAAGGGGTAAACCGGTTACAATTTTTTGTGACCACAAACCCTTAGTTAAATTGTTAACAACCGAGGGCACTGTGGGAGCTTCTGCAAGAATTGCCAGACTGTCTATGTGCATGCAAGATTTTATCCACAAAGTTGTATACTTACCTGGCAAGGATAATATACTTGCAGATTGTCTGTCTAGGTTACCACTCAAACTTGAAGAATGTGATGAAGATGCATGTAAGAATTTAAGTGGCATTTGTACATGGCACTGGTGATAGTGCAGTGAGCAAGGAGAAGTGATTGTTAGAATGCGTGAAGGACGAAATTCTCAAACATATTATTGAATGGATCCAGAACAATTGGGCTAATAAATCCAAGTGTGATGGAAAGCTAAGACCTTTCTGGGAGTTCAGGTCGCAATTGACTGTTAAAAATAATACAGTTTTGAGAGGCAAAAGAATTGTACCACCATCTGGATTACGCAAAATGATTATTCAGTTATGTAGTTATGTCATAATGGTCATTTCGGAAGAACTAAGAATGTGGTAAAAGAATTGTTCTGGTTGCCGGGGTGGATGCTGATGTGGAAAGGTATGCGAGGAACTGTAGGAATTTTAGTACAGCTGACAAAACCTTGCGCCCCTCCCCCCCCCGCCAAATGTTGGAAATGTGTCCTCCTGAGTGGCCTTGGGATTCTGTGGCATCGATTTGTTTGGACCTGTTGGTATTGATCGAAAATATGTCATTATCTTACTGGATCTTTTCTCTAGGTGGCCTGTTGTGGACGCTATCAATACTTCTACTGTTTTAGAGTTTTTGGATAAGACCTTTTTGTCTGAAGGATTACCCTGGACCATTTTAAGTGATAATAGTGTACAGTTTCTTTCAGTTGCAGCTAAGGAGTATTCTCAAGAAAGTAGGCATTATTCATAAAACCACAGCATTGTACAATCCAAGGGGGAACGGTGCTGTGGAGAGGTTCAAACAAGTCATAAAAGGGGTCATACAATCGGCATGTAACAGCAAACTCGATTGGGTGACTCAATTGCATAAGGCAGTTTGGGCGCACAGGGTTACTAACTGATTGCACTGGACTTTCTCCATTTGTAATGATGAGAGGGCGCAGGCCTAGGTCCAAGTACAACCCTGGATGGGTGTGCAATTCGAGCATCTGTCATTGGTCTTTAGCGTCTGTTCGCAGACGACTAATTGAGCGTCAGGCTAAAGTTAAAAAAAATACTGGGATGGTAAACAAGGAGTGAAACCTGCCACAATTGTTATTGGGAATTGGGTTCGCATAAGGAAGCCTGGCAAAGTCAGGAAAGGTGAAAGCCAGTTTTTTGAGCCTGAAGAAGTTGTGGAAGTTCTGAGGAATGCGGTCAGTCAGGAGTGGCAAAGTGTGGAATATGCATAGGATTGCCTTATCCTCTAATTTTCCTGGGGAAGAAGGTTCCATGTCTAATTTGGTTGGTGACTTTCATTGGATGGATGTTGATTTGGCCAGTGAGAAAGAAGATAAGGAAGGGAACGCTGCTACAAATAGAAGCAAGGAATGTGCTGGCTTTAGTGTGGACTCACAACCCAGTAACGTAGTGTGGGAAATGATGAGAGACGTTCTGTGGAAGAGAATGTTGTTTCTGAATGTAGTGAGGACACACAGCCCATAAATTTATCTGTGGAAAATGATGTGTCCTTCCATTGGAACAGAATGTTGTTCCTGAAGAAGATGGAGGGGATAAAATGGGTAGAACCAGGTAACCTCCTAAATGGTTGAAAGATTACGTATGTGATGGTGTGAACACTTGGGTATATAAATAACTGTTGTTTGACCTTATTATTTCTTTTTTTTATTTTTTATTATGCGCTACATTCATGTTTTATTGGTCCTTGCTTGTTTTATTGGGATTGTTTGTATTCTCCATTAGTTTAGTGCTGGTTTTTCTAAGAACGGGGATGTGTAGTGTTCTTGCTTTCATGTGTTGCATGGCAACACAGTAGATTCGGTTAGAACCTAGTGCACGAGTAGCATCACTAGAAGGAGACAGAGCGGAGTAGTAAGACGTTTCTACCGAGGCTCCAGACAATAAAGAAGTACATTACAACTTGATGCTGCATTGTGTTGTGTTCATAACACAGACAATGTATGCAGTGCAGTTAGCTGCTGACAACTCTTAAGACACCATTTAGAGCACTGCGATTTAAAATGGCAATGAGATTACATGAGATAAAAAGTGGGCAGGTATGACATTTTTATGAGTCCTATAAAAACAAGTACTTTTGAATGTATGTTTGTTTACAGAATTTTATCTGAGTGAGCAAACACAAGAGATCATGCTCTTTTATCAAGGTGGGTCCAGAGATAAATCTCCTCAACTGGATTAACTACTTAGGCATCCAGATACTAGAAGTAACAGAGATTATATAATTTCTCACTGTTAACTTTTAGCAGGCTATTAAATACCCTTGGAAAGTATTGCTCTCTCAGTCTCTCTCCTCAAAGACTGCAAAAATTCAGGGATAGTTTATACAATTAGAGAAGGATTATAATACTCAAGGAAGAACATTCAGTCCATTAAGCTTTTCTATTTGCTGCTGAACAAGATAACATGCAACATATTTTCTTGGTTATTTTGAATGGAAAGGTTTTGCTTTTTTCCTGGCCCCCTTTCCTTTGGGATCATTTGTTTACTCACCAATGCATTCTCTTCTTGGCTGGTGATGGGTTGTTCACGAGGGGTGTTGGATACATGATGCTATTGCAATCAAGTAGGGAGAAGACCGCATTCAGCAACACCATTTGGTCCTGACGGAATACAAAGCCAGGGTTACGGAGCACCCAGGTAGCATTGCACCAGGAACTTTATTTTTGCAACTTAGAGAGGTTTTTACAAGATTTACAGAGCCAGCTTAAACGTTCACGTGCAGACAATCAAACCGAGAGAAACCACAAGATTGGTCTCACATCATGTGGATTGCTTACAGGTTTTATTACCGCAGCAGAGCTCAACTATTTCTCAATCAATCAACAGGATTTATAGAGCGCTACTATTCACCCACGAGGGTATCTACGCGCCGAGAGTCAAGCTGCTCGGGAGAATCAATTGAACAAGCAGGTCTTGAGTCCCGTTCTGAATTCCAGCAGAGAGGATGAGGTCCAGAGGTGGAGAAGGAAGGCTGTTTCAGGCCTTCACGGTGAGGAAGGAGAGTCCTCCACTGTTGCTTCAGCATATGCAGGGTGTGAGAGAGGGAAAGGGATGAGGAGGGCAGGTGGAAGCTCAGGAGGTGATTGATGTTTGCTGGTACTGGATTGTGCAGGGTCAGCATCTTGAATTGCCATCTCTTGTGGCCAGGGAGCCAGTGGAGTTCCGTAAGGTGTGGGGTGATGTGTGTCCATTTGGGGAGGATGAGTCTGGCAGCTGCGTTCTGTATGGCCTGCAGTCTCTTCAGGAGGTGTATAGTAATTCCAACAGAGTGAGTTGCGGTAGTCCAAGTGGCCGGTGACTAGGGACGGTGCGTCTGGTGGTCACTAGGAGCCATTTGAAGATCTTTCTGAGCATCCGAAGTGTGAGGAAGAAGGCAGAGGAGACTGCGTTCATCTGGTTTTTCATGGTGGGTTTGCTGTCCAACATGATGCCAAGGTTCCAGGCGTAGTCTGTAGGACTTGGTGAAGGTCTCAGTTAAGAAGGCCACCAGAAGTTGTTATACAGGGATGTGCTGTTGCTGAAGATCAGTACTTCTGTTTGCCCGTGTTGGGTTTGAGGCAGTTGTTTTGCACCCAGTTGGCGATGTGGGTCAATCATAGGGGGAAGTTGGCCCTCGTAGTGGGCCGGCAGAAACTCAATGCGTTGCTCACTCAATGTAGGTTACATTTCATGTGCCAATTGGCAGCATTTCTGATACAAGGGCTGCCTTGATCCTATTGATTTATCAGGGGACACCACTCCCTACTCTAAATCTTTAAAGTCTGAGGATAATCTTGCCCATAAAATTCTTGTGGCTGATTTATGGTAAATTTTTTACCAACCGTGTTTCCTAGACAACTGATAATTAGTTGTTGGAGCTCCATCAAGGAAACCGAAATCCTTTGGCCTATATAGTACAATTTAAATTGCCTCTTCATTGAGGTATACTGACCAGAAGCAAAAAGGGCTTTCTTTTGTTTTTTACAGGGAACTCTGGATTTTAGAGAGACTGTAGTAATTGGGTCTATTCAAGTGCTGCTGTTGAAGCATGAGAACAAAAAAAGGAGACAAGCTAAACTTTGGTTGTATTGGGGCCCAAGTAGGTCAATTAAAAAAAATGATTATAGACCTAAAAAACGATGGAAAGAACAACCAAGGGTTTTAGGCTGGTTAAAGCAGCAGCAAACACTTTAAAAGCTTCAGTTACACGTTACCACGGGTGTACGCTTTATTTGTTTAACAATTCAATTAACACTACTCCGTAATGAAAGTTTGAGGCTAGAGGAAATTTATGTGATTGGGGGTTCTGTGAAGTGACCTAGTAGAAGGCAAAAAAAAAAAAGGGCAAAGCTAGAGCAAGTTAGAGCACTGGATAGTTCGTTCATCGTTCTCAGAGTAACCAAACCATCAAAGAAAACAAGCATTGGCATAGCCAATAGGTCTCGATTTTGGGACCTTATAAGTAATTAGTTATGCAGCAGAATATCCTTGGTGCAACACCACCAACTGTTGCATGGTTAAATACTTATGAACACTCCTCCCTGACAGTGACGCTCAGCAGGATGGCCCCGTCCTAACGGCTGGAATACAATGACAAGGGAGAACGGAGGAATGAAAAATAATTTGGAAGCGTGCGATACAGAGACAGAAGTGTAAGGTGGCGGTATAAAGAGGTATGAGCGTATTTGCCACCAATGAAGTAAAGGAAAGTGGAGATTTAGAAAAACAAACCGGGGGAACGCATTTTCCCCATTGACTTCTATTGAAACAGAAGCAATTTCAGGCAGGAGACCGCTAAAATGAAATCACATTTTGCTTTAAGGATCAGGAGTCTCCCGCCTGAAGCGGGTCAATTGGTATGTATGTAGGAGGTGAAATCAAGACCAGGCAGCTTTGGTATCCTTCACTCCAGCATTCGAAAAACTTTGGGCCCCTGAACTCATTGTTTCAATTTCAGCACTAGGCCCAACGGGCGTGGCTGGAGTTCATGATTTGGGCTCTACTTAATGTGAAAGGGTGGGTGGTTGGTTGAGTGAGTGAAATGACTGATGTGTAGGTGTGTGAGTGAAAGGAGGATTAGAAGGATGATGGATACACTTGTGGATGGACGGATATGTGAAAGAATGGATGAATGAAAGGGAAGGTAGGTGGATGAAAGGGTGAATGTGTGGATGAATGGATGGATGAAAGGGTGGATGGGTAAGTAAACATATGGATGAAAGGATGGATGAGTGAGAGGCAGGGTGGGCGGGAATGGATGAGTGAAAGGGAGGGTGGGCGGGAATGGATGAGTGAAAGGGAGGGTGGGCGGGAATGGATGAGTGAAAGGGAGGGTGGGCGGGAATGGATGAGTGAAAGGGAGGGTGGGCGGGAATGGATGAGTGAAAGGGAGGGTGGGCGGGAATGGATGAGTGAAAGGGAGGGTGGGCGAGAATGGATGAGTGAAAGGGAGGGTGGGCGGGAATGGATGAGTGAAAGGGAGGGTGGGCGGGAATGGATGAGTGAAAGGGAGGGTGGGCGAGAATGGATGAGTGAAAGGGAGGGTGGGCGAGAATGGATGAGTGAAAGGGAGGGTGGGCGAGAATGGATGAGTGAAAGGGAGGGTGGGCGAGAATGGATGAGTGAAAGGGAGGGTGGGTGGGAATGGATGAGTGAAAGGGAGGGTTGGTGGGAATGGATGAGTGAAAGGGAGGGTGGGTGGGAATGGGTGAGTGAAAGGATGGATGGCCGAGTAAAAGAGTCGATGGATGGGATGAGTGAAAGGATGGATGAGCAAAAGAATGGATGAATGAAAGTATGGCTAAATGAGTGAAAGGATAGATGAATTAAAGGGTAAATGGATGAGTGACAGCATGGATGAGTGAGTGGAGGGGTGAATGAAAGGGTAAATGGATGGATGAATGGTTGGGTGGAAGGACAGGCCTAGGCTTTGGAAGTAGTTGCGAGCACTCACAAGCATAACAGGTGCTGGCAAGAAATGGTCTTCTTACATGGTATACAATTAAGAGATGAAGAAAAATAGATTCAGACAAAACCGAATTAAAAGGCAGGACATAAAACTACGAAGAGAGCAAAAATGTAGTATTGTAAACGTATGGATTCCAATAATACAACAGAGTAGACAACCAGACTACAAAGAGTGGACATAACCACGGCCCCCTCTAATTGTTGATCTCCCTGGTGTCAGCTATCAACACAGCACTCCCTTTCTGGCCTCCAGAATAGCAAATAATGCTACCAGTCCCAAGATGGTTTGTCACAGCGGCCACAATGTGCCACCTTCAAGTCAGGACTAATACACCTTTGCTGCCTCTTACTTTGACATATTGAGGGTTGAAAATAAATGTGGAATTAAGGTAAACCAGAGTGTCCAGCAGTTTTAGTCGAACCACAGTGCTGGCTGATAAAATGTCAAAAGCTTGAATTTTTGCCTGTTAGGATCTTTGGATGTGGATACTTTAGAAATTTCTGTAAGGAGGAGAATGATGATCTTGGCATGTTCTTGGAAGGCAGTGAAGAGCGCTCTTAAGCATCTATGCACATTTACGACTGCTAGGTACTGCCACTAGGCCACGTTGCCAGCCAAGATAGTGTTTGATGGGTGTCATAAGACTTTCTGAATGCAGCCATAACGAGTCTGCATGCAACACAGAGACAAAGAGGCCCGCTTACAAAAATATCCTAGGAGACACACTACCAGCAGCAATTGAGGTGGAAGGAGACAACAGAAGAAAGCTGGGTCTAAAATAAAGAAAACAGCTTGGAAAGTCTTAAGAGAAGTGGTGAAATGATAAATAATGTACGACTGGGTACGAGATGGGTGTACGTTTCTCCAAGGTACTGCGAATTAAAGAAAATACAGCATCCTTTTCACACAACGTTATTGATGTAAATAATGAATGGAGTAGACTAAATATGTTCCATCATAATTAATGAAAATGTGCTGTACAGTGCTTTCCCATAAGGGAAGCCCGAAAAACTGACAGCACACAAACTGCAGTGGAACACCAAGAATATGCAGCCATTAGGAAGGATGAGTGACTGTAGCTACAACACATTGCGCTTCCCCTCACATCCATTAACGGAATACTGCAATTAATCTTACGGCAAATGAACCAGCAGTCCAAAGAAAGAAGCAGCAGAAGAAGACAGATTCATCTAAAGGCTCCGGGACATAAATTACACTGAGTAACCGAGACTTCTTGTGGGCAAAGTAGATTAAAAAAACAGTAGGGCAATGAAAACAAGCATCGCGGAACCGGTGCGTTACTTTGAACATTAAAAGTAAAGCGCGGGTGCCGCAATTATAGCAAAAGTAAAGAAATAGAGGTTTTTTTCTATATCTTTACTTTTGCAAAAGTGAAAGTCATCACGGTTCTAATGGCCCGTGATAAGACTGCTGGCGGCCGGCTGCTCGCGTGAACGCAAGCGCTAGGCCAGCCAGCAGCACTTTGAAAACTCATCTACTAAATGTCTCTCCGAGCAGCGCATGCGCGCTGACTCGGCGAGACCTAAAAAGGCAAGATTATCTGTTCAGATAGGGGCAGTGGTCATACCAAAGGATGTCATCTATACCTAATTGACGTGCCTCTCTATGGAATCATATTTTGAGTGTCTTGGCTTATGAAAGGCAATTTTACTATAAACTGCATGACTAAGTCAGTCTCTCTTATCCAGATACTGTTGGAGTCCTTGCTAGGATCAATTAGTTGTGGAATCAGCTAGACCGACTTTTGCATATATGCTCTAACACTACATCTGATATGCCAGATTTATATCAAGATTTAGTTGCTGTATTTAGTGAATAAAGGGCTGAGAACTTGCCTCTACATAGGTAATTTGTCAGTTATTTTAAACTAAAGGCCAAACTCCCTTGCAGTTGTTTCTAAGCTTTGTCTGAACAGTAAAGCATGCAGGTGTGAACGTACCTGGACAAATACCCTGAAAATAGATTTATTCACCCATCTAATATTCAGCCCCATTGCTTAGCATTATTTGTCCCTTAAGAAGGGTGTCCCAAACACTCACACTTTTCAAAACTAATTATTGCTCTAAAAAATATTTTAAAAGACATTGGTGTACAATGGGGCCACTTTTAACCAAATCGCTGTCCTACAAGATTACAGATGACACTTTCATTTAAATCTGAAAAATTAATAATACAAGATTAAGTGTAGTATTTGCACCAAAAATACTACATTCAAATACATTTCTTCCTGATCTATTAAAGTTTCTTTAACACTAGCTAGACTGTCTTTATGAGGCATGGTGGTCAAACAAAGAGTTAACATCAAGTGTTGAGAAGATTATGCTAACGTCAGAATTTTTTTAATCAAAATAAGCAATCTACTATATTCCCAAGTTATACATTGTCGGTAAGATCTTCCTCGGAACTTTTGGATATGAAAGAGAAACTGTTAGCTACCTGTTGCTTAAAGTTAAGAACACTATCAAAGTATCACTATCAGGTTCCTTAACGTCCTTGTGGGGATTGCAAACTGGTAAAGAGCTGTCCATCCACCAAACCGAGGGAAGTGCCAGATCAGTGTTTCCATTCAGCCTTAGAATAAACACAGAGGACATAACATAACATATTAAAAGACAATATGAGTCTGGCTAATTGGACAATGTAAAGGTTGAATAATGAGCACTACAAAGAGCCTTGCAACACCGTGCAGGCCATGGGTTTGGAATTTTACCCATTAGCAAATATGGTAACAGTGTGACTTTGGTAGGAAATCCAGTTTAATGCATTACTCGCAATCCCTGCCCTCCGCACTTTCTACACACGAGCCAAATGGGAGGCAGTATCAACGGCCATAGAGAGGTCATGGAATATCAAAGAAGCTATGATTTCCTGATTCAAAGTAATTTAAAGTTAATTTTGTACTACTGACAAGGAAAATTCTGTTCCATGGTAAGTCCAGAATCCTGCATGTTCAAGCCTCGAAAAAACACAAAAGTGTTATCAGACATGAAGGTCTAATGATTTGAATAATCTACTCTACATAGTGTAGTGCACTTGACCTATTAACTTGTCCCAGGAGAATAAAAATCCAGCCCAAATATAGGGTAAAACTGACCCCTAACTTGTCTCTTAGTTCATTCATAGCATTGTCATGAGGGCAGCGGCAGAAACGTTTCTCTGTTCATATTTAAAAACTCACTTTTAGTAATTATATTACAAAAGCATGATGTAGTAGCACACTCATTTACAAACATACATTTTCTATTGTAATTACCACAAGCATTCCCACTGACATGCAGTTTTACGGATAAAAAAAATAAAACGGACAAACGATAATGTGTGGAAATCAAGTTTCAGCAAATGTTTATTATTTGAACATCAAGATAAGTATTCAGATTTGTTCTAACCCTATTAAACTCTTTGTTTCCCTTTCACTTCAAAATTACAAAAAGTGCTTTCATCACTACTGACATATTTGTACACATTTACAAGCTATTCATATGTTGTGTACCCAGCACGATTGTCAAGACAGTTCGCTTTACAAAATCCTCCAACTTTGAGGTCTGAGAAAGAAAGAAAAGAAAACACCAATCTCCAGGATAACAAGCAGTAATATGCAAGGCGAAAAACAGACATTTAACCTGCATGTTCGAACGCACAGCAAATGAGACAAGATAAAACAAGATTTGAAGGCATTTTTATTACTCATTTACTTTCTAAAGTAACAGAACACCTGTTATTTGCCAGTTCGAACTCTCTTGCCAGACTGGGACAGTAGATACAAAAATAAAAGAGTTTGCCCTAATAAAATCTAACTCGCCATAGCTAGTAGATTTCTCGAGGCCTGCGCATGTGCAGTCAATTCGTGAATTTTCTACAATAAAAGGAGATAGCTGAGTGCTGGCCTATCTCTACGCTACCTTAGCATTAGTAGAGGAGTCCATTCTATGAAGCAGTCTGCAATTCCTTAATATAAAATAGTCTCATTTCCCGATAAAAGTTGAATTGTGAAATATTTAGTCGCCTGTATTAAAAAATTATGTGGCTGCTCATCTGTAATGATTTATTATTCTGACATCACAATGCCTGCTGCTAGAGCCAGAATTAAAAGCAAGTCACTAAGCAAAATTACTGCTGCCGTTTAAATAAAGAAAACTGGCCCTAACTTTTCCTTCTCATGAATCTTTTTCTAAACAATAAATCTGATAAGCAGAAAGGAGATATTTATGGGCAATTTTTTTTCCACGCTATAGGTCATTGCAGGAAAGACAAACATGCAGAGAGCCTACACAATCGGAGCCATAGCATTTTTAACCTAAGATTATACTATTTCGAACATAGTATTGAAAAAAGTACTAACTCATTTTGGTGTATTTAATTTTTAAGTGCGGATTCTGCATGTCTCCTAATTATCGCTTTCATTTGAAAGAGCAAGACACAAAGAACATAAGTGGTTATTGGAAAAGTGAAGGTGAAACCATGTATCAAAAGGAATAAAATATTATTTTACAGTTCAATAGAGAGCATGTCAAGTCACCTCGGAGTTCCATACCCTTATAAAGCAAATTGGCCATCATCCTCAATCCTCTATATGGTGATACTACTGCTTGGTGCCTTGCAATATCCTTATAATGTACGGAAGGGGGTACTTTATTATCCCACACATAACTGCTTAAAGTAGAGATGTCTGGACGGGGTTTCTTCAAAAAATGGATTACACAAGCCATTTTTCGATTCTATCTAAATATAGACTCAGAAATATCCTTTGAACATAATGCAGTGAAAATAAAAATATTAAAAGTACCGATTTGCAACAATAAGGATTAAAATATTGTTTACTCTTATATTGCGTTACTTTGTTTTATTATATTTGATTATGGTTTTCTTTCATTATTTATATTTTGTGAAATTAGGTGTTTTTTTTAATACATTAACATTTTTGGGTTATGTGGTTTATTGGGGATTGGTTGGATAGTGTTAAATTACATATTAATACAATTTAAATTATTAACAAGGTAATTATTTTAATGGTTGTTTACATGTTTTTAAATATGTGAAAGATGCTAATTTTGGGTTGGGCAGTTTATTGAGAATTGGTTGGATAGTGTTTAATTACATATTAATACAATTTAAATTATTATTAAGCTAATTATTTTAATAGTAATTTGTTTGCATGTTTAATATGTTTTTAAACATGCAAAAAAAGCACATTTTGGGTTGTGGGGTTTATTGGGTGGGTAGTGTTTTAAATAATACATGTATCAATGTATATATTTTAAATATGCAGATGTGTTAATTTAAAAATATTTGTTTTATTTTTTAAATAAATGTTGATATTTTATCCATTCATTTTTAGGTCTCGCTGGCGTTGCAGCGCGAAGCGCTGCCGCCAACGAGTACTATTGTTGCCTAGTTGCCTCCCAAGGGAGACAGACAGGGGCACGCGCAGCGATCGGGGTCTGTGGACGCGCAGACACACGCACGCGCACACACCCCGCCGCTGCCGACCCGGCTGCCTAACGCGTGCGCACACTTGCTCCACGGAGACGGCTTGTTCTCTCTATTTGCTTTTGTTTGATTCATTTTCTTTTTCACTGGTGCTCACTCGGCCTGGGCACCACTTTGCTACAGTTACTTCTACCCCCGGCAGCCCACTTGCTCTTGGCACTTTGCATTGCAGGCTGCCTGGGCTGGGATTGCATTTGCCGTGAACGGATCGGCCTTGGCAGCTTTCCCAACGCTGCGGTCCACACTTTCCTGCCCCCTTCATTTCGCGGCCGCTACTGCCGCTCTCCTGCGGTGTCTCCTTTTCCCTGGGCCGGGCAGGGACCTCTCAGCATGTGGGCACAGCCTAGTAGTCTCTTTGTACCTGCCGGCCACGTGCTCGTTCTGCATGCGGGCAGGGCACTGATGCCGAAGGCTGCTTCCAACACACACACCTTAAGTGGCCCTCTCGCCGGACAGCGGCACCTCCTCCCATCTCCCGGTAAGTTTTTCTTTCACAGTTCAGGCAAGCAGAGAGAGAGGGTGAACCACGCAGGCTTCGGCAGAGTCTCGGGGAAATTATGCAGCGGCACGCCACTCACAGTGTCTTTCACTGCTTCCGCTATTCCCAACAGGCAGCCTTGACGTGTAACTACACTGCGGGGCTTGAGGGACCAACTTCACTTTCTTTGTGGGCTTATGTGATGGCCCGATCTGGCACTACTTGCAGTCTAGGGCTCACCTTACGCCTGATAGCAGATCGGGCCTGCCTCCACCTCGAGGCGCTGTCTGTGGCGGCGGCCGGCGTCTCAGCAGACCGGCCCCATACACATCGTTCTTCTTCCGTTAATGGGGCTCGCCACATGCCCGACGACTGGGCATTCGCTCCCGATGCTCCTCCTTCAATGGGGCCTCAGTAGGCTGGTGGCAGGGCCATGCCACCGGCTCCTAGACTTGCCACATGATCCTTCTGTTGGGTGCCGCCATGCGCTTGCGGGTACGTCAGGTGCGGGGTGAGCTCTCAATCACCTCCTTCTCCCCCGTGGACTCTTTACACGCCTACGTGAGGTCAGGCGCTTCCTATGCCTGCAGGCAGGGGGTTTCCTAGACCCAGGCATTATTTCCCCTCACACAAATCTTCTGGGCTGCTGCACGCATAGACACAGCCCCCTTGTCGCCATTTTAATGTTGTAGGACCCGAGGTCCTCATGTACTCATAATGATTACACAGACACGGATGGTTGGTTGGTAGAACTGGCTCAGGGCACGTGCGCCTGGCCCCTTTTATTGGCAGGGTCACATGTCCAGTGACGCCTGTGCTGGATGGGTGTGGGGTGGGGTGTAAGCCAGCGCTCAGGGAGTGGCTAGCACATTGGACCACTAGATCAGTGATCAGCAGATCACTACAGGTAATAACACTAAAGGACGTTCCCGTCTGGTCTTTTATCATATATGACCACAAGGCGAATTAATCTCCTGGGCTGTGAAATATATATTTGCTTTCCTCAGTTTGCAGTGTCCGTGGTCTCCAGAGAATCCAAATTCAGGCAAGTACCATTACATCTTCGTCAGCCATCCTCCTCATCCGAGTCCTAACCAAACAAGGCTTTTTTTTCACACTGCTATCTCACTAGCCAAGTCAACTCTTTTCACCAATAAAAGAAATGTAAAGTAATAGCCTATTCTTACAACCCCCACATCCACCTTCCTAAAAAGCAAAGACACCCGTATCACTTCCTGTGTTTTTCTTCTGTTCAAGATGCCGTTTTGCATGTCAGGTAAACAGAGCACAAGTCCCAAAAAAACAAGCATTTGCAATGCAATAGGTCTCGCATTTATACGAGTTTGAGCTATTGGCATTGTAAATGACAATGCTTTTTATTTAAGTTTGGTTTTTTAAAACATAAATAAAAAGCACTGTCATTTACAATGCCAATAGCTCAAACTCGTATAACTGCGAGACCTATTGCATTGCAAATGCTTGTTTTTCAGGCTGTCCAGAGGGTTTCAGAATTCACACAACAGAGAAAGACCATCTAAAAAAGGGGTTATTCTGTTCACCAAACAGGGTTTGCCTGGGGGATGTTATTTTTAAAGTCTGGATTAATTATTGGCAATTGGTTAAATATGCAATGCTTTAGTGGTTATTCCTTTGTTTGCATGTTTTACAATTATTTACTTTTCTTTTTGGGGATGTGGTGTTTATTAGTGGATTGGTTGGTTAATCTTTGAAAAAAATATATAATAGGATTAATATAGAATAGTTGGGCACCTTCTTCTTTGAACCTCCCCCTCCCCTCGCAAATCACCCCAACACCAGGCATGCCCCGACCCCAGGCAGCGAAGATACAAAACCTAAGAGCTGTCAGACTTTCTCCAAGCCCTACAATGAATACAGACCAGCAAGCCAGAGAACTCTGCCTAAATTGTTGATGAAGAATACATAGATAGGGTACTAGGAGTGCCAAGGTAGGCAACGACTGAACATGAATAACAGCACACTACAAGAAACACAGCACCCCCAACCATAAATTAATTAATTTAAGGGAATTAGTTACAAAAGGTAGGAGCACAGCCATGAACTAGCATTTTACCAAACAGACTCAACGTTCAAGTTTTTTCAACAGATGATTAAAAATTAAGGGACCGCAGGGGTCGTGGTGGCGGTCCAACCGCCGTATTCTGAGTTTGGCGGATGGACCACTGAGTCTGCTGGGGATGCATGATCTCATGGTGGTGACGCAGCAGTCAGAGGCAGCAATATGCTGGTGGTGCCACTGCAGACCGCCAAGCATTTTACGAACTGCCTCACTGCAATCCTTTCCATGGCAGTGAGACCGCCATGAAAGGGTGGCATTGAGGCAACACAGCTGTCGCCTCTGTGCATGGGAGAGGGGAGGAGAAGGACATGGTGTGCCACCCTGTATTTCTGCACCCCCTGTTCCTGCATGGGAAGAAATTCACATCATAGTGCATTAATTTCCGTTCAGGGATGTGCTGAGGCGCTCCCACAGCGGTTCCTTTCTAAGGCTCTTCTTTGAAAGACCCCATCATAGCATCGCCCACCAGACCAGAATTAAACTTTTAATCTGACAGGCGGTCTGTGGACAGGTTAGATGGGCCTTCCGAAGAGTGCTGGTGTGGCGCTCCTTAGGAGGACCGCCAAACCCTTAAATCGGGCCCTAAAAGTCAGGGATGGGCCTTTTCCTATGTTGGTTTCCAAGTTGATCAGCGATATATGGCACATTTACATGTTTACTTACAGTACATACTCTACTACACTAATAATCATACTTCCGGAAAGAAATTTAGTCAAATAACACACAAGGAACATTCAGATGACTTACTTAGAATGTAAATTGTCTTTTAAGCAAAAGAGGGGTGCAGTTCTTAAACCAGCGAAACAATACAGCACCGATGTTTTCATGTTACAGAGGACACCTACTTAGAACTAAATGTAGATGCGAACGTAGATACGGTTACAACTTAACCTAACAGAAAAGTTTCCGAAAGGGGTCAAGAGTATAGCTATCCTAATAAACCAGTACGACCGATTATATGTAAACCTAACATGAAGAGTTAGCCTAGACTGATACATTACGTCATCTCACACATTATACAACATAAAGCAAGCTTACACTGCACATGGTAAATGCACACCACCTCTAACACCAGTCTGTTTCTGGCCACAAGCACCATCTCACGTGATGTGCCACCAGGCACTATAACTGTGGAAAGCGACTTTAATGGACTAGTGAATAGAGAGGTACATCAATATGGCACTCCATTGATGACCTCAATTGAATTTGTCCTTGTTAAGATTTTTCACATTCAATGGGCCTTAGTGACATCTTGCAGCATTACCACCGTAATATGGGGGTTGGGGTACCCTTTCCTCTCAGGCACACACAAACTGGACTATTTATTTGTGCCTGCCACTGAACTGGGGCGAATAGCTGATGCCTCTGCATGCTCAATGCTTTCCTGATCATGCTTCACTGGAAATTCAAGTGTACGGCAAAGCCTCTCGGTCATCCTCACTATGGAGATAAGCAAATACAATAGACTACCAAATAGAGGAGGCTGAAAATAAAAGTTGTGAAAATTATATGGAAGACAACCTAAAACATCTACAAAATGCAAAACTGAAATATCAACAAATTCAGGTGGATGTAGCCAGGAAAACTTAGCTTGCAAGACAAAGTAAACTGTACGATAAGGATATCAGGTCTGGTAAACTACCGTACTGGCTGAGACATACAGTAGAAGCCAGACTTATCACACAAGGTAACAATGGCAAACAAACCAGACCATAGCTGCAGCCTAAAAAGCTGACACCCTTCATGTAGATCTGCCCAAAATACCCTTCATCTTAGCCACTACAGAATCCTCCTGAGGCGGAAAGCCGGGAGAGTTGATAGCGATATTTTAACGATTTTAAAAATATTGTGATACCGGGTATTTTAGAATTACCTGCTTTTGGGCACATAACGCTGCTATTTCAAGCACCCTCGCACAGCCAAATTATCGCTGTAGCGGGTGAGTGTTTGTTGTGTTTTTTGCCGCCATTCCCCGACCCAGCAGACACGCCCACTCGCGCTGGCCACGCCCCCTGCGCTGACTACAAGCGCTACCAGTATAGAATCCTCCTGAGGCGGAAAGCCGGGAGAGTTGATAGCGATATTTTAACGATTTTAAAAATATTGTGATACCGGGTATTTTAGAATTACCTGCTCTTGGACACAACGCTGCTATTTCAAGCACCCTCGCACAGCCGAATTATCGCTGTAGCGGGTGAGTGTTTGTTGTGTTTTTTTGCCGCCATTCCCCGACCCAGCAGACACGCCCACTCGCGCTGGCCACGCCCCTCCCAACACCTCTTCCACTTCCATAAAAGATGTGCATCTATCGGAAGCGCAGCAGACGAGCGCAGCGGGCGCGACGATTGCACGCCAAAGGCGCGCTTAAGGCAAGCTAGTCTGTGCTCGTCCGTGCCCAGGGCTACCCCCCCTGGCTCCGCAGAGCCATCCATCGCTCAAACTCCAATAGTACGGAAATACACTTCCGACCAACTTCGAAACCTTAGGTCTTCGGCAACTTGGCCACATTCCATACCATGTTTACGGTATACTAACCCTATGATAGGTCCTCATAAGTGCCCTACCTGCACTACTCCTACCTCCCTAGCCAACCCCTCCCTCCAAGTCTTAGCTGCACTTATCAATGCACGCTCTGTGCCGAAACATAAAATGGAAATCTCAGATTTTATCGAGTCACACAACCTAGACCTCCTGTTCATCACATTACTTGGGGTGACGACTCTTCAGGCCCGGATTTTAGAACAGCCACCCCTGAAAATTACTGTGTTTACAGACTAGATAGAATGAGAAAAAAGGGGGGAGGGCTAGCCATTAATTACCGGGATCACCTCAAAGTTAAATTCACTGATCTTAAACATAATGACTGTGAGGCCTTGTCATTTTCCATCTGTCTCTCTGACAACCAATCATTTGTAGGCATTTTACTCTATCGCCCGCCGGGGTCCAGAGCTAAATTCCTCAACAATCTTAATAACCTAATCGAGGTCACAGCTGGAGCTCCTCACTTCACCATACTGGGAGATTTTAATTTCCATCTTGAGTCCAGCTGTGACCCGGATACCTCGACGCTAATTAACGATCTAACAGCAGCCGACTTCCAGCAAATTGTCAACCAGTCTACCCATAAAGCTGGACATACCCTGAATGGTATATTCACTACTAATCCACATATTGTGGTTGCAGACGTGATCCCTCTCATCTGGACGGATCACTCAGCAGTCTGCTTTTCCATCAAACTTAAATCCATTCCTCTTTCGACTGTTTCATCTTCTCCTATCTCCTTCAGAGATTGGAAAAATATCAACACTTCTCACCTTGCTTCTATGTTGTCTGACAGCCTCAGCACCACCGAACATGATCCATTTTTAGCCTCTACTATCTCAACAGTTTAAACACGGCATGTCACGCATTAGCACCAGTAAAAACCTCCCATCGTAGCAGACAGCTCCCTTCGGCCCCTTGGTTCACAGAATCCCTTCGCCTTCAGAGACAATATTGCAGAAATTTGGAAAGACTCTGGCGCCGTTACTACAATCCCACGGACAAAGTCCTTTATAAAAGCGCGCTTTCCAAATACAAGTATCTTATTGTCTCCGCAAAGAGCGACTACTACACCTCCCAAATCAATCAGGCAAAAAACTCTGCAAGCCAATTGTTCCAGGTAGTCACTCAACTGTCTAATCCCCCCACTCCGCGCCCTGCTGTTTCTCAAGCCCTCTGTAACTCTGTTGCCGAGTTCTTTGAAGACAAGTTTACTTCTATTTTCTCAGCATTTACCCACTCTGCTCCCACTACCACCACCAATCAACGTCACCCTATTAATACTCCTATTTTTTCGAATTTTGAAGCAACCACTGAGGAACAAATCAGACGTTTAATTTCCAGCACAAAATCAGAATCACCCCTAGATCCGTGACCCCCTGCCACTCTCAATCTCATCCCAGATGCCATCTCCCCCGCACTGACTAACATCTGCAATGCTATGTTCAGCACAGGCTCCTACCCCCCCAGTGTGGAAGGAGGCTATCATTAAGCCACTACTAAAAAAAAACACGCTCGATCCCCTCCTCCCAGCCAGCTATCGACCCATTGCATGTCTCCCTTTCCCTGCAAAGATATTCGAGAAAACCATGAATATACAACTCTCCAAATTTATAGAAAATAACAACTTACTGGATTAAACCCAATTTGGGTTTAGACAGGGTCATGGAACCGAAACTGCCTTACTAAAAGCGGCAGATGAAATAAGGAAGACATTGTTTAAAGGTGGAGCGGCAGTACTAATACTGCTGGTTCTCTCCGCAGCCTTTGAAACGGTCGATCATGTCACCTTGATCAACCGTGTCTCCGCATTAGGCATTCACGATAAGGCCAGAGAGCTTCTCGCCTCCTTCTTAACAGACCGTCCACCGACAGTAAGAATGGGCCATTTTTCCTCCCTTACCTTCACCCTTCCTTGCAGAGTGCCGCAGGGATCCTCGCTAAGTCCGACACTGTTTAATATTTATGTTGCGAACTTGGCGAGGGTGATAAAAAACCTACGGTATTGCCCTCACGACCTATGCTGACGACACACAACTGGTGCTATCGGTGCACAACGATGGCGCAGCAGTTGCTGCCAACTTTCAAGAAGGAATGCTGGCAATCAGTTCCTCGATGTCATCAAACTGTCTCAAACTTAACTCTGATAAAACAGAGGTGATGACATTCGGGAAACTGGAACCTACTTGGTCCCCCATATGGTGGCCAACGAAGATGGGAGCTCCACCAGTACCTGTCACTAAGGTCCGCAATCTTGGAGTCACGTTTGACAACAAAATGACCTTCCATCATCATGTCAACTCTGTGGTCTCCTCATCCTTTTTCATCCTGAAAAGGATCAAAAAGCTGTTACCCTACCTTCCCACTTCAGCTGGCAAAACCTTAATTAGCATGTTGGTTTTCTCAAAAACAGACTACTGCAATGCCCTTTTTCTGAACGCCCAGGAAAAAGTCCTTAACAGGCTGCAGTTAGTTCAGAACGCCTCAGCCAGAATCTTATTGGGCATCCCTAAGTTTTCTTCAATCTCCCCTTACATTCAACAACTGCACTGGCTCCCTGTCAAGAGCCGCACAAAGTTTAAGGCACTGTGCATCGCCTATAAATCTATCAATAACCTAGGCCCACAGTTTCTCAAAGACGCCCTCTGCCCACTTGAAAACCCAAGAACGCTTCGTTCCTCATCTGCTCAAGGTTCCGCGAACTAAAAGAGCCAACTGGGGTGACAGATGTTTTACGATTTCCACTGCTAAACTCTGGAACACTCTCCCCCTTTACATCAAAACGGCTCCCACACTCCTCAGCTTTAGGAAGAAATTAAAAACCTGGCTTTTCTCACGGTAAATTTCTGCCACAGCATCATTCTGTAGATTGAGCGCCGAGACACCTCCGGGTATTTGCGCGCTATAAAAAACGCAAGAAACAAACATAAACATCTGAAAATGTACTCCTCCGTGGAAATCATTAACAATGGATTTCCCTGCATTGATACTGCTCTGCGCTCTTTGGAGTCAAAGCAGTATACGTGGAAAACCTACAAGGTTGTATGTTTTCTGAAAACAGCGCAGCTCTGACACATAAAAATACAGCTACTGTTCTGTGTTTCCAACCTGTGGTCTCTGCAACTCCTATCCTAACGCCTACATTTACCAAGTTGATGTATGTGCTGCAGCCAGCACAATTCTGCACACAGGTGTATAGTATGTTCATTACTATGGCCTCGGTCACACTCCCAGTGTTTATGATTCAGCTAGTAGGACATGTATAAAGTCTGTCAGTGCTATTTGACTCAAAATCAGTAGTATGATCCGTAAGTGGACACCATTAAACGTATCTGATGCAATCAAACCTTAATGAGGTATAGAAATATCTCCAGCCATGCAGGTCCTTGCCGTGGGCTCTGACTGGCCAGCTAGGAAGGCGAGTCAGAGTGGCAGAAGCAAAACAAGGGAGGCGAGAGAATTTTTTTTTTTAAAAAAGATACAAAAAAAAATGAGAAAAAAAAAAAAAAAAAAAAAGAAGAAGAATAGAAGGAAGAGTGTGAGGAGAAAGAAAGGAGGAAAAAGTGAGAGGAGAAAGACTAAAAGCAAACGTCTTCCTATGTCCTTGAAAAATACCAGTGTTGTGATTGTGTGCAGGATAAAAAGTGCAAACACTAATAATTAGTGATTTTAACAAGTTCTACAAACACTGGAAAACACCAGCAAAAAACAGCGAAAATATAAACTCGAAACAGAAAGGTTTAAGCATGAATTAACAACAAATATGGTGGAAAATACCACAGGAATGGTAGCCACGAAACCAGGGAAGTCAGTTGACAAATGTGCTGTGCTTCTAGGATCGACACCAGAAAAAAAGATCTAAGGCTAACGCAGGAATTGCATCCTCACCTACGTACAGCAATCTGTGCCTCATTGCTGAAGGCCACGGCATCAATCAGGCCCAGATAAAAAAATAAAAAGGATAATTATCATGATAAAACAATGCTGGAGTTGAGAGGGGTCGTTATAAGGATCCTGTATCAATTAGTTACCAGCTAGGCTTCTACCTGGGAACTAGTCACACATCATGCGAAGGCCAGAGATAACGAGGAAGGAACGAGAAAGACCACACAACAGGTTTTTTGATCCAATGTATAATGAGTAATACACCACTGAGGAATATGGAACCCTAATACAATAAGCAAAATCCAAACGAAGTGAATGCAACAGTGGAGTTGCAACGAGTAAGGATGCCCAATAGAGGTATAGCACTGCAAACTACATGGTACCGATGTGTAAATAAAGAGATTCCAGTGAAAGGAGACAGACTAACAGCGTCCCACTGCACTTAAATTATCATGACAACGCCAAAGTGTTCAAAAGGAAAAAACGTGAGGGACCAAAACTGGATGAATCAATTAACACAAAATGACTGCAATTAATGCATATGTCAAAATAGGACTATTGTAACATGTCCTGTTGCAATTCTAGACCGACTAGTAGTAAGAAAGACCAGAAAGTAGGCCATTTAGGCACGTTTTGACTAGCTCTAAGAAAAGAAAAAAACCTTACTTCGAGTTATCCTACGTCACGCAAAAGTAGCGCATTCGGTGCGATTTTTAGATTTACGTCCTGGGACGTTTAATTCTGTATTAATGGTGAAATTAGACTTTGGGGCAACTAGAGCGCTCCAAGGTGCTAGTTTCAAATGGATAGTATACCGATGTGGTGCCGTGGATCCTGCACTTTTTAAATGTTCTTTTCCGACTGCTTCACAGTAGTGTTATTACAAATGAAAGCCATATAAAATGTGGGTGAAATGCCAATGTAAAATCTACTTAATGGGCAGCATTAGAAGCCGAGTTTATTTTTTCTTTGAGGCTATATGGCAATACATGGCTCCTTAATGCGAAATACACAAAGCCAAACAAACATTCAGAACCTCTGCTTCTGAGTCGCTGTAAATAATAATAAGGTAAACCTCTTTCAAAAGGTAGAAAACTAAAAAGAACACAGAGAAGGTTTCTGTAAATATAAAACCAGCCCCACCACCCGTTTTGCGATTCTGAATTACGACGACCACCTGTCCGTTACTTACACGGACCGTCCGTAAATTCAGCCTATGTCCGTCTTCCTTTAGTGATCTTTTAACGGACGTAATTTGTCCGTAATTCAAGCACTTCCGGGTCGCATACCAACCAATCCCTCGGCTGAACTTTTCTGAAGGGGGCGGCTCTCCTAATGTGTAAGGTGAGCTAGGATTGGAGCATTAGCGACAGCCTAGCCAATCTTAGTGCATTGTACGGAATTGCGGAGTACAGACTGGTGTGGGCGTGCATGTACTTTTGTACACAGTCCGAGCCGAGGACCGCTCTCTCTCTGCGTTATACTGTTACAGAAGGGTGATGAGGCTCAGCTTGAAACCTAGTAGTACTGACTGAGCTCCAGTGTTTCTCCTGACCCTGAGATAGTCATGGACCGGGAATGCCAGGTTTGGCTGCTATCCTTGTCATGTATAGAAACAATGGACAGGGAAGGCGAGAACAGCCTGGATTAGTGCAGTGCATTAGGTTGTAAGTGAGAACGATGGTTCATGGTCTATTTACGACTAACAACAACTGGGTGGGTCTTTCTCTTTCTATCCTATGTTTCGCGGGCTTTATGGCGCCCAAAAAGTTTTTTTCTCTCTAATGCAACGGTCTGCTTGAAACCAACTAGCCGCACTGCTTGGTATGGATGTACTGCTACGGCCAGAGCTGCTGGCTTTGGAACTGGGAAACCATGTTTGTTACTCGGCTCAACATCCTGTCATACTGGCTAAATCACCTAAATTCCCTGTCCCATAAAAAAGAAAATATATGAACCTGTGTAATTTACATGTGGACCAGTTACAACACTACCTTCAGGTTGAGTCTATGCTATAATAAACAAGCGTTGGCATAGCCAATAGATCTCGCCTTTGGGACCTTATAAGTATTTAGCCATGCAGCATATTATCCTGGGTGCTGCAACATTTACTGTTACCTAACGTGTCATTTGGCAATGGCCACACACGTCTCTTCAAAATGAAAAAAATGTATTTTTTTAACAGAAACACGCAAATTTAGTCACATACGTTAAAATACCCCTTCCACCAAATTAAATATACATTGCCTAGATTTCTGTGACAACAGAGCCAGCAAATGAGAAGCCAAAAAGAAGTATATGTAACAGTTCTCAAAAGCTTAACCTAAGAAGGGCTTGGGGAGGCCTTAGCAGTCAGTCGTGAAGCAGCAGAGAACTTGATTTATTTACCCAGGCTAAAATACAGAAGTAAGCTCTTTCACAGTTGGCACCATTTTGTTTAATGATGTATTGCAACATGGCGCCTCTTACAGATGCTTTTAGACAGCCCCATACTATTGCAATAGTAGCCGGGCCCCTATTATTGTCTATATACTCCTCTAGTATAGTTTTTTATAAAATCAAGATATTCCAAGTTATTGAGGAGATGCCTAGGAAAGGTAAATTCCCTAGTAGGTTCCTGGACATTAGACTGCAGCTGCATTGTTAATATGACCAGATTGTGGTCAGATGTAATTTTGAGACATACCGTAACAAATGCGTTCTCCAAAATAGCCCTACCAGCAAATATCATGTCTATCCTTGAATAGTGTTTATGCGGTGCAGAATAGAAAGTAAAGCCTGGTATGTTTGAAAATAGCCTTCTCCACGACTCCTCCAATTGGTGCAAATGGAGTAGTTCTAAAACTGCAGCCCTGGTTCTGCACATTTTAAAATGTGCAGTAGTATTAGTAGTATCAATCTTTCTATCCAAGATACAATTAAAATCTCCCATCACGATCTTTTCACCAGACCACTCGAGGAGCTCAGATTAAATGAAAAATAACATCCAGGCAATCGATGTTCGGGCCGTATACCATGCATATTGTAAACGTACGCCCAGAGATTAACATCTGTGAAATAGCCCATCTCCCCTTAGATTAGGTCACTGATCGGAGGACAACAGCCCCACATCTCCTAGATTTCAATAAAGCCACCCCCGAATAGAAATAGTTTGCGATGTGCACACAATAATGTCATACCCCAGCTGCTTTAACAAAGCTCTATTCTTGTATGCAATGTGCGTTTCCGTCAGCCCTAATATGTGGGGCTTCAATACGCGTAACTCTTCTGCTACTAGCCGTCGCTTGCCAGCTTGATTGAGTCCGGCTACATTCCAGTACATACTTTTAATTTCGGACATCGGATGATAAATGTAAACCCGATCCTGTTGTCCTCACCCCAAATACGTAACCTTTCCCCCAGCGCTCTGCCCATGTGAAGTCCAATAAACTGGCTTTTTAAATCCCCTCTCCCAAAACCCCCCTCCCCTTCCTCTTCCCTCCCTCCCACCACCCCAGTGCCTACGAAATGGAATCGCCTCCTTCCTTGCTGTTCCATGTTGACAGCATGCTGAAGACACCCTCTCGGTCCCCCTTACGCCTTCCCCCGTGACCACATCAACCCATGCAACCCAGCACATCCCAGCCCACCAATATTATTGTGTATCTCATATCTAATAAGACAGCTGCCAGTTTCAGAGTCATTTTAAAGTCATGAATCTTAGGTATTGTATCTGAAAAAAAAGAAAAAGAGAGGGGAAAGACCTATCTTATATTACTGTGAACCTTGAATGAAAAAAACCTAGAATCATTCCTTGACGGTTGCTTGCCATCTTGAAAGAGCTTGTTTTGCATCCTACTCGTTAAGGAAGAAATGTTGTTGTCCGTCTTTTATAATCTTGAGACGGGCTGGTTCTTGTAAGAACACTTGTGAACATACAGTTTTAAGAGGATCCATTACCTGGCGGAGCTTCCATCGTTTGTCCATAGTTACCTTACACAAATCGGACCGTACAAAAATGGACATTGTATCCACCCTAACTGGAGATGATGGGTGCGCCTTAAAGTATATAGCTTGGCGTAGCAAAAAGTTGCCCAGACAGACTAGAATAAGTCTAACAAAGTTGGGTTTGGCATGCCTTCCTTGGGAGATTGATAGTGGCAATCTATGTGCTTGTTGCACTGGGTGTGCATATCCCAGTCTCCAAGATCCGGGAAGGCCTCCTGTAAAAGTTTGACTATAAAAGTCCGCAGATCGCTGCCTTCCCTTCCTTCTGGAACACCGAAGATCCGTAAATTCTGGCACCTCTGCCTATTTACAAGATCTTTGACCTTAGACCGCATTAACAACATTTGGGAGTCCTGAGTCTTCTAAATACACAGCAAAAGACCTGGTAATGTATAGGCACTTCTTGTAAATAGATGGGATAAACAGAAGGGTAATGTAAACAACTATTACTCCTACAGCAGTAGTTCCCGTCATGAACTATCATTCCATCCCTCGTGCCAACAAACTTAGTATTTTTTTTAAAAAAATTCCAAAAAATGAACACCAAAAACAACCATTTGCAACGTGTTGAACCACAAAAAATGTGAGGAAGTTTTGAAAAGGTTGTGAAAAAATGAGAAAGTATCTCACGTGCGCAACACCAGGGGAGCTGCTGATAGGTTCTCACCAGTTTGCTCACGATTTTCTCATCATCGATATCTTTCTCATGTATAAACGATAACGTGTCCCAATTACAAAACAAGGAAAAAGAGGGAAGCAGGGAAGTTTTTTAAGGCAGCCCAAAACCAAAAGAAGGAAAAAGAAAGATCCGTGAAATCTTTATAGGTAAAATTAGGTCTGGCTCACGTCTATATTCCAATTAGTTTATTCCATTCCGTGAGTCATCCCAAGGTTAAAAACACGGTCATGTTATATAAACACATTAAGGAATGGCCAACATGTTTCATTGCCTACTTATCTTTGCGGCAAATTCATCAGGGCGTCAAGGGTCTGCACTCGCTTCCCTGGATTTTTCTATTTGAAAAAGAAGAAAAAACCTGCACACATGCAGAAGACACAATGAACACACATGGTTGATGAGTGTAACAAGGAAACCAAATACACCCCACTTTAATTTTCAAGGCATATATCCTGAGCGACAACTGTACAATCATCACTGCAAGTAACCTAATAGGAGCCACGGGCCCGCATACCGGCTCTCAATTAGCTTAGGGAATCAATGCAACTCGCACTTTGTTGTCCCAGGTAAAAACACCTTCATTGTTTACACCTTCATCTGAAGAAACAAATATAAAATCAAGTACTCAATGTAGCCTTTGTAGACAACAACCGTTCATACCCGTTAAAAAACGTTGTCCGTCATTCACTGACAACCCCCATCTACTTCACCATCTCGGTGGTATCAATTAGTTGGCGATATTAACACTCGGCGTCTATAATCATTAGCGTAAACAAAGGGGGCTCCGAAGAACGTAATGCACATACATTACTCGGTCCCATTTCACAATATTTCTTTGCCACTCGAACAAAAATGCCAAACAATCCCAAAAAGGTTTCGCTGTTGCCCAGTTACCAAGGGGAGTCGTCGTAGCCCAAGAAGACCCATCCTATAACTAACTGCATTCACAACAGTCTACCTCTTACCGTAAGGTTTCTAAAGAGTCCCGTTACTCATTCCAGGAACAACGGGACTGGATATGCGGCCGAAATTTAAACCAGAGTTGAAAGTGATATAGTTCCGGTCGAGTCTCGGAAATGAAAAACCGGTCACCAATGCAACGCTGGAAGCTGAACAAATAGCGCGGCCATTTTGGAGTTGCAAAAACATGAGGGTTTTAAGTGCAGACGCTCAGCATGTAGGAACCTCGGATGTCTTAGTGTTACCCCACAATCCACGTTAATCATCAGTAACAATGATTGTGGCACTATATGTAGTTATTACATCCCAGGTAACCGGGTCACTGGTGCAACACTGGAAACTGGACTAATGGGACGGCCATTTTGGAGTGGCAAAACCATGGGAGTTATTTAAGTGAAAAACGCTCAGCATGTGGGGTCCCAGGGTGTCTTAGCGTTACCCCACGCTCAACATTAGTCATCATTAACAATGTATTACCAAAAGACCCAAATCATTTCAGGAATAATTGTTAGTTTCAAGTGTCTTACACTACATTCAACGTTTATCAGTAGAGTGGTTCATTGAAATGATTATGGCAATATACATAGTGACTCCATCTCAGGTGCCAGAAGGTAATTCGAAAGTCAAAAGGTGTCAGAACTATAGTCTGCAGGTCAGGGAGTAGTAGAAGGGGATACTCAAAGATCACCCAACTATCATGATATATATATCAAGAAAGTCAAGAACAGCTTCATCAGATATTTTTGCTACCTAGAGATCTTATTCCATTTGATCTGATCGTTTAATCCGATCTGGTCTGCCCTCTCAGAATAAATCCAGCGCGCCTCTTTCAACGCGAGTATGCTCTCAATCTGACTCGCCTCGCCCAGAACTTTCTCTAATACCACCCATTTCACTGCTTTGCAATTATGTTGGCTATCCTTATAATGTTGAACCAACCTTGTAGTCAATTTACCATTCTTGAGGGTGCTGAGATGCTCTTGTATCCTCACTTTAATTTTTCTCGTGGTGAGGCCAATGTAGTGAAGCCCACAGGGGCAGGTCAATCTATAGATAATGTTAACTGAGTTGCAGTTGCTGAACTTGTTCAAATACCACGTACGTCCATTCTGCAGCTGCACACTTGTTGTCCTCTCAGTCAATTCACATACTGAGCATCCACCGCAAGGGTAATGCCCAGAAGGAATGTTGGTGTTTGTTACTTGTAACGGGGGCCTCGTGTGAACGAGTCTATCCTTGAAGTTCTGAGCTCTTTTAAAGGCAAAACGTGGTTCAGGCATTCTATATTCGCTGGTAGAAAGCAACACCCAGTGTTTTCTAATAGCCTGGCGGATCTTCGTAGCTAGAGGGTCAAAGGTCAGGACTATAGGTAGACAGTCAGCTACCTCTTTTGAGCTCTTCTCCAACAAAACCTCCCGAGGGGTGTTGTGAGCCCTCTTGCGGGCTCTGTTAACGATTTTTCTTGGATAGGCCCGTTGGATCAATTTCTCAGCAAGACCCTCAGATTATTCCAGAAAGTCAGCGGTCGCAGAACAATTTCTACGATAACGTAAAAATTGTCCTACCGGGAGGTTGTCCCTCAATGCTCTAGGATGAAATGATCGATAATGTAAGAGAGAGTTTTTATTTGTGGGTTTCAGATGAACGCAGGAGGTTAACTTGTTCCCGGTCACCATGATGTCCAAATCCAAGTAAGTTACCTTTTCGGTGCTCATATTCCACGTAAATTTCAAACATGCATCACAGTTGTTCAGCCAAGCCAAATATTCATAGAGATGGCTCCGCGTACCTGTCCATACACACAGTACATCATCAATGTACCGCTTCCAGAGGCTAATATGCCTCTGGAAGGGATTAGATGGATGATAAAGATGATGTTCTTCGAACTGGCCCACATAGATGCAGGCCAGACTCGGTGCAAAAGTTGCACCCATTGATGTACCGGATGTCTGTAGGAACAGATCTTTTTTGTAAGAAAAATAATTGCGGGTTAGCGCAATCTCAATGCATTGCATTACAAAGGATTGGGGTGTGTCATAAAACCAATCCTGTCCCCCAAGAGCGCGTGCTGCTGCCACCAGCGTAGCGTCTTGGGGGATACTTGTGTATAGAGATTCAATGTCGATCGTCACAAGTATCTGTTGTGACGCATAAAACTGTAAATCTTGGATGATATTAAGGTCATCAGTAGTGTCCTGGACCTAGGACAACTGTTTGAGTACAGATTCCCTCAAAAAGAAGTCTGCAAATTGGGACAAAGGTTCAAGCACCGAGGAAATCCCCGAGACACCCTGGGACCCCACATGCTGAGCGTTTTTCACTTAAATAACCCCCATGGTTTTGCCACTCCAAAATGGCCGTCCCATTAGTCCAGTTTCCAGTGTCGCACCAGTGACCCGGTTACCTGGGATGTAATAACTATATATAGTGCCACAATCATTGTTACTGATGATTAACGTGGATTGTGGGGTAACACTAAGACATCCGAGGTCCCTACATGCTGAGCGTCTGCACTTAAAACCCTCATGTTTTTGCCACTCCAAAATGGCCGCCCTATTTGCTCAGCTTCCAGCGTTGCATTGGTGACCGGTGTTTCATTTCCGAGACTCGACCGGAAATATATCACTTTCAACTCTGGTTTAAATTTCGGCCGCATATCCAGTCCCGTTGTTCCTGGAATGAGTAACGGGACACTTTAGAAACCTTACGGTAAGAGGTAGACTGTTGTGAATGCAGTTAGTTATAGGATGGGTCTTCTTGGGCTACGACGACTCCCCTTGGTAACTGGGCAACAGCGAAACCTTCTTGGGATTGTTTGGCATTTTTGTTCGAGTGGCGAAGAAATATTGTGAAATGGGACCGAGTAATGTATGTACATTACGTTCTTCTACGGAGCCCCCTTTGTTTACGCTAATGATTATAGACGCTGAGTGTTAATATCTAATTGATAACACCGAGATGGTGAAGTAGATGGGGGTTGTCAGTGAATGACGGGCAACGTTTTTTAACGGGTATGAACGGTTGTTGTCTACAAAGGCTACATTGAGTACTTGATTTTATATTTGTTTCTTCAGATGAAGGTGTAAACAACGAAGGTGTTTTTACCTGGGACAACAAAGTGCGAGTTGCATTGATTCCCTAAGCTAATTGAGAGCCGGTATGCGGGCCCGTGGCTCCTATTAGGTAACTTGCAGTGATGATTGTACAGTTGTCGCTCAGGATATATGCCTTGAAAATTAAAGTGGGGTGTATTTGGTTTCCTTGTTACACTCATCAACCATGTGTGTTCATTGTGTCTTCTGCATGTGTGCAGGTTTTTTCTTCTTTTTCAAATAGAAAAATCCAGGGAAGCGAGTGCAGACCCTTGACGCCCTGATGAATTTGCCGCTAAGATAAGTAGGCAATGAAACATGTTGGCCATTCCTTAATGTGTTTATATAACATGACCGTTTTATTAACCTTGGGATGACTCACGGAATGGAATAAACTAATTGGAATATAGACGTGAGCCAGACCTAATTTTACCTATAAAGATTTCACGGATCTTTCTTTTTCCTTCTTTTTGTTTTGGGCTGCCTTAAAAAACTTCCCTGCTTCCCTCTTTTTCCTTGTTTTGTAATTGGGACACGTTATCGTTTATACATGAGAAAGATATCGATGATGAGAAAATCGTGAGCAAACTGGTGAGAACCTACCAGCAGCTCCCCTGGTGTTGCGCACGTGAGATACTTTCTCATTTTTTCACAACCTTTTCAAAACTTCCTCACATTTTTTGTGGTTCAACACGTTGCACATGGTTGTTTTTGGTGTTCATTTTTTGGATTTAAAAAAAAAAAAATACTAAGTTTGTTGGCACGAGGGATGGAATGATAGTTCAAGACGGGAACTACTGCTGTAGGAGTAATAGTTGTTTACATTACCCTTCTGTTTATCCCATCTATTTACAAGAAGTGCCTATACATTACCAGGTCTTTTGCTGTGTATTTAGTGACTGAGTGGAGGGTGACCTGGTAGTTTTTCCCTCTTTGACTCCTTTTTGATTATAAAGTCCTGAGTCTTCACCAGATTAACTGTATACAAATTAAATTCTTCAGTAGGTCCGTCACTTCGGAGGAGAGCAGTCTGACCTTTGATGTTACCTCTGCCAAGGTTTGCTTGATTTCCCTGCTGTCGTCATTCGCCTGTTTAAAGTGTGCCTGAGCTTCTGCTCTCTGAGCACATAGTACTTGCATGATGCTAAACAATGACAGCTCCTCTCCTGTCTGCTCCAAACTGTTAACTATGGGACCTGGTCCTGGCATGGTTAGCGGTGTTAGTGGCGCTACAGAGTTTGTTGTTGGGGAGAAGACTGAAGATATCGGGAGACCGCTGCTAGTCGAAGATGCAATTTATTTATTTTTTTTTTTTTGACATTTCAAGGTTATACATTATGCAAACCATAACAAACAACACCCCAGACTGTAGCATTGTAACACACATTTCACAGTGTCTGTAAAGTCTTCAAATAACCAGTAATTTTACCTATAGTCCAATAAGGCACAGCCAGGCATTAATCCATAGTGTTCACTTGCAGATAGTCCGTGAAGTACGACCAGTAGTCTTTAGGCTTGGCCCTGGATGGCAGTTCCTCGGCATATGTTTGGAGCATGTCCCTACTGTATGCCAGGTCGATAAGCCACTGCCGGGCCATTGGACGGATCTTACTATGCCAACACAGGGAAACTCTACGTTTTGCCATCCGTAAAGCAACAGTACAAAATTTGCGCCTACTAGCCTGCATATTCAGATCAATACCCAACAGACATGTGCGAACTGTACAATTGATAATTCCGCCCACCATTTTACCTAGCATTGTGGTAACAGTAAGCCAGTAATCCTGCACCGCCACACAACCCCACGCCAGATGCAGGAAATCAGCACCCTCCGCCCCACACCGTCTACAGGTCGCATCTGTTCTGAGACCATACGCATACAACCTAGCCGGCGTATAGTATTTTTGGTGGAGGTATTTAAAGTGTACCATTTTCAGATTACCATTAGACGCAATCATGCCAGTGAGGGCGCACGCCGCATTCCAGTCTTCCTCAGCAAGAGGGACCTCTAAAGCCTCACTCCATTTCTCCATCGCCTTAGTTGTCTTACCACCTATATCCGCCTGTAGCTTACTATACAAGTTGGATACCATATGTTGATTATTAGGCGTAGTGAGTACCCATTGTAGAGTGGACATCTGAGACGGCTCCTCCGGGTACGAAGGGTACAGTGACTTGATCGCATTTTGCAATCTATAGTATGTGAAGCGAAATAGGGTTGTTTGGTTACTAATATATGTGAGATCAGTAAGCGTTTTAAACACACCATTACTATAAAGATCCCCCATTTTGTCAATACCTGCCTGTTGCAGCTGTTTCTGACCCACCCGCTCCTGCATGACGGTTAACTCAGGGTGATGTAACAGCGGAAGTGCTTGCGCATATAATAGATATTTGCCCGCTAATTTCCCCATTTTGCGCCATGCTGCAATGGTTGTATCTATTGTGTTGATGTCTCGGCTATGTAATGGAGGCCTTTGATGCGTGATAATGGCTTTTAGTGGAATTGGGAGTGCATCCCCTTCTTCTATGGCTACATGTGTAAGGTATGGGACCCTATGATACCAATAGTGCGCAAAGTGCACTTGCGCACACAGAAAATACAATAAAAAGTCCGGCACTGTGAACCCCCCGTGTACATAAGGTAGCGTGAGTGTATGCAATTTGATGCGGGCGTGCTTGCCAGCCCATACTAGTTTGGTCACCATCGCAGTGATTCGTTTAAAAACCTGTGCGGGAGGCGTGATCAGGATATTATTAAACAGATATAAAAATTTCAGCTGTATAACCATTTTTACAATGGCTAAGCGATCTGCTAATGTCATAGGCAGCAGGATCCATCGTCCAATTTTGTCATCCATGGCGTCCAGAGCTCTGCCGTAGTTGTAGCGAATCACCACCTCCGGATCCCGATGGAACCAGACCCCCAGATATTTGACCGGCTCGGACTGCCACTCCAACGGAAACTCAGTGGTGTGCTGGGCCGTGGAATCGGTCAGTGGTATTATTAGAGATTTGGACCAGTTAATACTCAATCCCGACTGTTGCCCAAATCTAATGTATTCCCTCAGCAAGGGCGCTAGGTTCGCCTCAGGGTCCCGCACATACAACATCATGTCATCCGCGTAAAGTGATATATGTAACGGCCTTTGCGGGAACTGCAGCGCCGAGTAGTGGTGTCCCTGTCGTATTTTACAGGCCAAAGGTTCAAGGGCTAGGGCGAATATTAAGGGAGACAGCGGGCAACCTTGCGTTGTCCCTCTATAGATTTGAAAGGCATCAGAAACATAACCATTTACCCTGATTCGTGCTGTAGGGTTAGCATATAGTGTCTGTACCCATCGTAGGAACCTTAGCGGAAACCCCATGCGACTTAGTACAGCATTTAAATACGGCCACTCTATGGAATCAAAGGCTTTTGCCGCATCCAGAAGCACAGCCACCGCCTTAGTTTCAGGGATCAGATAATGAGATAATGCGAACAACGTCCTTGTGTTATGTGATGTAGATCTGGTCGGGATGAACCCAGACTGATCTGGGAGTACCAGCCGCGTCATTAAGGGTGGTAGTCTCATAGCTAGTAGTTTGCCCAATATTTTAGTATCCACATTGATAAGTGAGAGCGGCCGATATGAGTCACAGCTCTCCGGGTCCTTGCCAGGTTTTAGCAGTGCAACCAGCATTGCCTCCCTCAATGTGGGCGGCAATGATTTCTGGTCATGTGCGTTGCCGTACATGGCGACCAGATGAGGCGCCAATTGGTCTGCAAAGGCCTTGTAGAATTCGACCGTATACCCGTCGGAGCCGGGGGCTTTTCCATTGGGGAGAGACTTGATAACCGCCGTGACCTCCTCCACAGTAATAGGCAAGGATAAATAACCACGCTGCGTATCCGACAGCCATGCAAGCGTGATGTCATCTAAGTATTCCAGTATGTCAGCCTCCCCGCCGTGTGTCTCGTGGCATATAACTCCCCATACGTTCTTGTAAATTCCCCCAAGATCCCCTGTGCATCTTGTTGTAGACCCCCTTGCTGATCCCTAATCGCCAGTACCGTGTGCTGCGGCCTACCTGTCCTTATTCTGTCTGCCAGTACCCTACCCGGCCTGCCACCCTCTCCATAAGTGCGCGCTACTTGACGCTTTGTGAGGTACTTCAATGCACCCTCCGCATATGACTGGTATTCGGATAGGATGGTCCTAATATCCCCCAGTATTTTAACATCTTGTGTTCTCTCATAGTCACGTTCTAGCGCCTTCAGTGTATTCTCTCGTTTACTTAGCTGTTCCCGGATATCCTTTAATATGCCGGCACTGGTACTAATGCACACTCCCCGAATCGTTACTTTAAATGCCTCCCAAAGCAGGCCAGTGTCATCAGTGCTAGGTGTGTTCAAATCAAAGTACTCAGTTATGGCCTTACTTATAGTGTCTGTGAACACGGTATCCAGCAGTGCTTTGGAGTTAAACCTCCAGATGTATGGCGGCAGCATATAGCATGGAATATTTATGGTCAGAAGCACCGGGTTATGATCGGATAGTGTTCTAGGGACTTGATTCACATCTCTCGTCCACATGAGTGCGTCAGTTGTCCCCAACCAATAGTCTATGCGAGACCAGCTACTATGAGCCGCTGTGACGTGTGTGGCTTCCCCTTTGCCAGGGTGGCGGGTGCGCCATATATCATGCGGCCCCTCCTCCTTCATAATGTCGTGTAGTACTGCCACCGCCCTCTGATGTGGCTCTCTAGAGGTACCTGATCTATCCAACGCGTCACACAGTGCAGCATTCAGATCGCCACCCCAGAATATGGTCATACCTTTTAGTTCATGTAATTTACGCCATACCGCTCTAAAGAAGTCGGGATCATCCACATTCGGGGCATAGGTGTTAACAAAAGCTATGCGCTGACCTCGGAGTTTACCTGTTATGATAATATACCGTCCTACCTCATCTCGCTGTCTACCTGGAATTGCATCCCTTTTTTTACTAATATGAGGACCCCCCTAGAATAGGAGGAGTATGACGACTTGTGTATTGCCTCCGCCCATTTACTTCCAATAGTACACCTAGCATCAGGGGCAATGTGAGTTTCCTGAAGAAGTGCTATATCAATATGTAGCCTATCTAAATAGGCAAACACTTGTCTAATTTTTTGGGGGTTGTCTAGCCCTCTCACATTCCATGTCAAAAGATTAAGATGGGCTGGACGTACCCTATCGGCGGGCATGTGCACACACCATAATATCTCCTAGTATCCGATCTTGAAGGTTTAGTGTCTGTGACTTTAGAGCATACTGGTAATCACATACGGAAAATTGTCTTGACACAACTGTACACTGTATCTCACTCACTACAGTCTGACTAACAATCCCCCACCCCATCTTCCCCCCACCCACTTCAGCAACCCCAACTTTGCCAAAGCCACATCCCTAACAAACAAAACAACATTCCAAAAATAAACATTTGAAGGGGAGCACCCGCATGAGGGTACCACCGAGGGCACACATCTTCATCCAATAACATGGATGCGGTCAGGGATGCAATATATATGCAGATCTAATAGCCCACGTTAGCGGTCAGGCCCCTTGAGCCCATCAACGGCCTGGCCAATAGTTTTTCCGATATATGTCAGAACACAAGGAAAACCAATCGTTCGGAGCTACCTGAAATTATGTAACACAAATGAGTCCTACCCTCCCATCACAACCGACAGAAGGCATCCAGTTCCCTGTCTCCCCACATCACACTCCAGCGATGACCACTTCCCTGCGCCTCAGTCTACATCATCTGTATAGCGCAACATACCTTCATTGCGCATATAATCTCAGTTCAGGTAGTGGGGGAAGGCAGCAGATAGACAGTTCCCATCCACTGTTGGGGTACGCTATTTCAGTTCCCGCTCCTCTGGCAGCTCCAAAGCAGTCTCCCGGAGAAGATCCAAGGCACAGCAATCCCGCATGAATCCCCCGCCGGAGGAAACATACACATCGTGTCTTACCTTTCCCGTTTGCGTGTTGGGCGCAGCCCCACAGCGCAACCAACACCGCCCCATCCTAGAAGAACATTCCGGTGCGCCTCACTCGGAGTCACAGTTCTGCGCTGCCTGTCTACGCTCCCTGCGCTGACCAGACAGTTTCTTGATTAAATCGTGCGCAGCCTTTGGAGATTGGAGAATCGTCAGCTTGCCATCAAGCGTCACCCTAAGACGAGCCGGGTAGAGCATTGCGTACTCCACCGCCAGCTCCCTCAGTTTTTGTTTCGCTGGGTTGAAGTCCTTTCGTGCCAACTGCACTGCCATGGTGAAATCCGGAAAGAATGCCAAATCGTTACCCTGATAGGTCACTCGCTGCTTTTCTCGTGCCATACGCAATATTGCGTCACGGTCTCGATAATTCAGGAGTCGAGCTACTATAGGTCTTGGCGTAGCACCCGGGGGGGGCCTCGGCGCCAGTGTTCTATGGGCACGTTCCACTATAAGAACCGACGATAATTGAGGAGCGTCGAAAAAATCCCGCAGCAGGCCCTCCACGAATGACTCCATTCGCCCTGTATTGGTGGATTCTGGAATTCCCGCAATTCTGATGTTGTTGCGTCGAGACCTCGCTTCCAAGTCCTCCACCGTTTTCTCCATATCTGCACATTTGCGCGCTGTACTTTGCGACTCGTCCTCCACGGTTGAGATATGTTTCTCCGCTTCATTCAGCCGCTCGCCTTGCTTATCCAACTTTGTTGAGATATTATCCACCCTATTCGTTAAAGAGTCGAGTTTGCCATTAATGTCTTGTAAACTGTGCTGTATAGCCTTGAGGATTTGCGCCATGGGTGGATCTTCCTCTGCTCCCTCCTCCAGTCCGGCATCTGAGGGCCCGATGCATTTTTCGTGGGGCGCTTTGTGTCAAAAGAGAGCTTTGTCTGCTGCTTGTCCGATTTGCCCATAGTGGAAGCGGAAGACGCGGTCCTCTACCAAGCCTGGTTGTCGCTGACCCCCCTCGTCGGGATGTTTCCGCACCCACAATAGGCAGTACCCCCTTGGTCGGTACCTCGTCACCATTCAGCACCCCACTGCAGTCGACGTTGGAAGCAACTCTTCCGATGATTCACCGGACCCACCATTCAGCAGCACCAGTCAGCACAATGTCCTCAGAAGCCCACCTCCACCAATTGTTGCCAAAGCACCAGCAGGGCCGTCAACCGCAAGGCCGTCCAACTCCGCCACTCTTCCCAGCGCTCGCCACGCTATCTCCAGTGTTACCTCACAACCTTCGTCAGTGACCCACGTTTAGTTGCTGCATCAGTTGGGTTCAGGGACGTTCTTTCTCACCCTCAGAGGCACCACACCGGGTGATAGCACAATCGCGCATATCTCGAAGCGCTCGTGCAGCAAAGTCGGCATCTGCTGCCTGCGCAACTCCTGGCTCCAATATCCAGCGCGATCTCCCCGTTCGCACCATCAGCCCACATTCACACTGTTCCGTACACCACCTACACTGTCGGCGCGTTCAAGAGCCCCCAGCCCGGAGTCCGTCGCCGTCGTTCCGCCGCCATTTTGGGGTCAGGCACCATGGTTCCCGTGTTGTGTTCACTTAGCTCTTCCGACCTGTGACCTGGCTCCTCAATTGGTAGTGGCCGCCGTACTCACACCGCTCACCATGTAGGAGCCAGTCTGTTCTGCCGTGGCCATCACTTAAGCCGCTTCAGCCGTTGTCGGGAGCAGAATCGCCGCGCTGCGGGGCGCCGCCATTTTGTGCCGCCGATCCGCCTACGAACGGAGTGAGTTGCAAAAACGCACAGAATATCGTCCTCCGTGAGTCCCCAGGCTTAGCACTCCAGCAAACTCTGCCCCAACACCTCCGATGTATCCGTGTTCATTTTAACGCCAATTTGCGATCCGCAAATGCATCTTTTTCGCCGCGGACTCGGCCTGAACGGCGGAGCTGCCTCAAGAGTCACCCATGCCGCTGTGCGCCCTCTAGCGCCCCCTTAAAAAAGATGCACATTTTTCAGTGGCATCCGCCTAATTGATGTCGACTCTGACTCCCTCCGATAGTTCTGTAGGAGTAGTTGCTGTACTGCTGGCATTGGCTAGCCTAGAGATGATGTTTTTAACTTCGCATTTAGAAGACACCCACTTCCGCAGCGGACTAGTCCCTGGGCCGGGCTTAGCAGTATTACTTGAAGCCTCCTTTAATCGCCCCATTATGTCGATCACTTGCTGCTTTACTCCCCCACCACGGCCTCCACCTCGGCTTTTCCCGCTTTGGCCACCTTTGCATGACTAAGTGGTTTTGGGGCTTTAACTCTTGCGTTTTTCACCGCACCTCTGCCAGGGGTGCTGTCTTGGCTGTCCTCCCAACTTTGAGCCATCCCATATCTGAAGCCTTTGCGGCACTGCTCGGACCGCCCGCCCCAGCATTAGAGATGGTGTCAGCGTAAGAATCTGCGAAATTATGAACACGTTGCCCTGTTTGCTCTGATTGCAGTTCCCCGCCAGTACTGATGACTCCAGAGCTGCTGCAGATATCACTGCTGTTCCCCTTCTGAGGTCCCCCCCCCCTATTGTCTGATCAGAGGTCTCCGTGGGGTCATTGCGTTCCTGCATAGTTAGATCACCATGTCCAGTAATTGTTGCAGGGCTATTCGTCGTTTTATCCGTTAGACTGTCTTTCTCCAACGCAGAGTCGCCAGCCCAGCTAGTTATTGAATTTGTTAAATTAGATGCTTTTCCAGCTTCCTGTAATGTAGAGATATGATGCGCAGCAGCAGGCATGACCCTAGCGCTGTCCGAGCAAGCCTCGCCACCTCTTACATCCAGTATTGCAGCATTCAGCCCTTCGGCCATCACAACACCTGGAATGGAGTTTTCAGACCCACATGACCTAAGCAGTTCAGTTGCTCTCCCCGACTGAAGTAATTTCAGAATTGGCTTGCCAAGCTGTAGCCCTATCCCAGACTCAGCCCTGGAGCTAGCAGCAATGACAGTGTCAGCATGGACCGCAGTGGTATCAGCAGTGGAATTGAAAAGGCTCTGCTCACCTGTTGGTGAAGTCTCTGCACCGTTTCCTTCCTTGTCCTTATCCTTGTTTGCGGGTTTGCAAACCGCACTTGTACTTGTATTTTCATTATGTCGTACTTTGGCCGTACGTGGCGGAGCCATGACAGCTCGCAGCTCCCCCTCTGTAATTGCACCTGTAAGGCAAACGCTCCCGGAGAGCTACACGAAACGCCTGAACGATGAGTGTGGCGTTCGCAGCATCAGGGGAGTCTGGAAAGCCTGGGATGGAACTGGCCGTGAAGTCCACCATGCGGCTCGGCAAGCAGAGACCCCCTTGCTGGCCAAAGAGATGCAGCACATTTGCTGGCTCGAGGCTTCCTCAGATTAGAGAAAGACGGGCACAACTTGCCGTATGTCCCACTAATCCAGGGTTGCGGGACACGCAGAACTAGCAGGTCAAGCGGGACAGGCGAGGTTAGCAGGCAGGGGTGTGCCGAATGCGAGATGACGGCTCACTGGAGGCTCGGCGGGGGAGGCATGGAGAGCGTCTTCAGACGCATGGCGCTAATCCGCCATCTTCCTTTTCAGGAGGGACACAGCAAAATTTAAAGACAGATGTTTTGTGTTTCCGTAACTCAATTTTAACCTTGTGGGAGTATCACAATTGGCTTCTGCTTTCAACAGGTGCCTTTAGGGATTGGATTATTTGGATTTCCACAAATATCACTTTAGCTGACGCATTGCTTTTCCTGATTCACATATATTTAGGAGTTGGTTTCCGTTTTTGTCGGGAAAGTGCCGATGATGACACAGTGAGCTATTTGGTGAGTGCCTGCCAATTGCTCCTCAGGTGTTGCTTACGTGAAGCACTTCCTAGACTCACCTCACTTTTTAGGTTTGAACACTTGTCAAGCATCATAAAAAAATATATAAGCACCAACAGTGTGGGCCTTGATTGTGCACTAGTGTACAATTATGGCTATCTACAGATCAGGTACGCTCTATTTTTCAGGACCCCACTGCTTAGAAGCCACAGTCCACAAACAACAATTTCAAAACATTATTATATTTAAATTTTTGCCTGATTAGTCAACATAGTATAAATATAGAACTGCCCACAACATATCCAATATCGATAATTGAATGTGCTTCATATCATTCAGGAGTCTTGTGTATGAGTTCTGATTCCAACTTCATTCGTTTCTCTTCTCCAAAAAAAGGGGTTATCCCATTCAGCCCAGCCAACGTGTTTCATCCCTTGGGACTTTATCAGGGTTGTGTTTTGTATCACTGTCAAATTTCTGACTGGTGTGTAGTCTTCTCCCACATCCAATAGCTTCATGAGGAACCAGTCATGGCCGTAGGTGGTTTAATACCTCCTATTGTTCTCTTGAAAGCTCCAATCTCACAATGCACGGGGAATGCGCCTTGCAAGCATCACTGCAGGATACCGGCCTGTTTTTAATTTATTCTCTAAAAAGACACACATGGGGGTGCATGATTAAATATTAAACCCTGTCTCACTATAATAAAAAGAAATGGTGAGACATTGCCCTGTAATTTATTTTGATATATATTTATGATATATAACCAGGGCTCTGTATGTTGATAATATAGAGTAGAGGGTACCCTGGTTTATTTCCCCTTCCAAGCTTCCCTTTTGAAATATCAAATTAAATGGAGACAAAATAGATAAATTGTTCTTCGGCAAAAGTACCATTATCTGGTCCCCATACTGGTGTCCAAAAGAACTTGGCCCCAGTCTGGTCACCTCAGGGCATGTTGAAAACTTTTCTTTCTGATAGACCAAACTCTCCTTTTCCCCAAACAGATCAGCCAAGTGCCTACCACTTCTTTTCCTCTTCTTAAAATGTGGAGGAAAAATTCTGATGAACTGCCTAATGCTTCCCTGTGGTAATCTGTTAATTTGTCATTCTATTGTATGTTTTGTTATAATTGAGGCTCTCTGCTTTTACGGACAGAAACAATGTGTTTTCTGTCTGCATTTATTTTAAAAAGTGGATAAATACAGAAAATGGTGCTTCTTTTAAGTGACTCTCCGTGCTGTCTTTCATGAATTGTAGCCCAACAGCTGAGCAGATGGACAGCATGCGAAATTAAAAAACAGGATGACATTTCTTTAAATAATGGCATATGTCAGCATATATTTGTGGTACAATGCTCATATTTAGTGCTTGTATTGTTACGTAATATTTGGCAGCTTAAATAGCTGAATCAGGACAGACATCAAAGAAAGAGTGCAACTCTATCAGTTAAATATGGAAAAGTACAGTTTTACAACTTTAGTTATAAACAAAACATTAAATAAATACGTATAAATACAGATAAAATGGCACAAAAATAAATATGGGAAATTCAGACGGAAATGTTAAAAAAAAAATACCTTAAACTGGGAGCCCTAGTTATAATGTAGTTTTCATGATGTCACTTTGAATTTTAGAATACTCCTGTGATTCTGTCAAAGTGGGTTCTAGATTCCAATCCAGTATTGGGCAGGACCTTTGCTGGGATGGGTGTCAGGCACTGCTCATCTATACTGGAATAAACAGTTTGGGATATTTATGATGTAAGACTCTCTTGGATGTATTGGTGACGACTGGAGATAGAACTTGGTGAACAGTGCGTCAGTGGCCAACTGTTTTCAATATCCTTTTACTGCTTGCTAAAACGGGATAAGTACTTTTAGTTTTTTTTCTTTAAGCGCTCCATTGCTGTGCCACGCTTCTGCACATTACTTTCCTTAGACTTTCTTTGCTCCTCAGTTTCTTTCATGCTTAATACTTTAATTGGCTTGTTCAGCCAGTCCTGCCATTGCTCGAGCCTCCTGGGATCATGCGTTGCCATTTGTTTGCACGCGCTCCACTGCGAGGATAGGGTCGCACGTAGGTGTCTACGCCAACCGCGTCACTACGCGTTGGGAGCTTCTGCTCGCACAGCGTTGGCACCAGAGGCGCAACTAGAGCCAAATTTCGGGGGGGGGGGGAGGGGGAATTGAGCAAAAATTTCGGGGGGGGGGGGGCTGAACTTTAAGCAATAGGCAGAGTGGAGCTGCAGGGGCTCTTAGATGGGGTGAAACAACAGTGAGGCCTCATTAACATGCAAATGGTCTTTTAAAGACCTGTGAAGTGCTCGGGTGCGGCTGCTTTTTTGCCCGGGAAGGTGTCTCAACTCTCATCCCGGGCTGCCACACACGGAGGGGGGGGGGGGGGGGCGGGGGGGCTGAAGCCCTGTGAGTCCAATGGGTGTTGCGCGCCTGGTTGGCACGCATCCCAGATTTATTGGCCAAAGTGTCACATTGCTGGGAGCCTCAGTCCGCACGCCATCTGCATGCTCTAGCTTAGGTGTCACCGCGCTGGGAGCCCTTGGCCTGGGCGGCATCGGCTCATTTGTTCTTGATTGTGACACTGCATTGTGATGAATACGTTGGTAGCTGTTTCGCTCATGTATTTCTCAAACTTGCTTTGGACAGAGACAACGTTGGGAGCATTAGGCTCACTTGTCTTGTCTGAGGTATATTGAAATCATAAGCAGCACTGGGAGCCCCCCATGGTTCATGTTTGCTTCAAGGTTTTGAAATAAGTGTAAAACTTAAAACTAGAATGTGTATAATGTTTACATTATATTACCTGACTTTTCATTTGTATGCCGATCCTGCAATTTATGCCTGAGGAGTATGGATTTCTTTCTTGCCTGCTGATTGAGCTCTCCTGCATGCTCACGGGTTTTGGCAGAGGTTCATGTATATTATTTAAAGAGGCACTAGCACATTATTTTCAATCTTTTCAAGTAGACATTTCTTAGAGGCACAGTACAATTGCTTTGTGGTTCTGTGCACAACCTTGTTTACTCATTCTTAGCTATTCATACTGCTCATTATTGAATGGCTGGCTTACTTTATTCAAATGCATCTGCACTTTTCCTTCGGGAACCAGGTCTTCAACGCTTCAAATGGAAGCAATGGCTTAAAGATTTTGACAGCTACCTTCTAGCTATTGATGCTGCTGCCTGTTATACTGTACGTAAATTAGCCATACTTTACGCTTCATTGGATTTGGAAGGTCAGAGAATTTTTGATCATTTACCCCAAGACACACCTCCTGCTGAAGCTAGATGGGTCTGTGTATGAGGAAGCAGTTAACAGATTGCATAATCATTTAAAATAAAGATTACACTGTTGCAGTAGTCGAAAGACAGATTTCTTTTAATTTTTATCGAACTTTTCATCAATAGCAGACATTCACAGTTCGTCAAGTGCATTAAACATATTAAACATACAGCAATAACATGAGTAGTAGCGGATTATCATAAATCAGATTACATATGTATCAGCAAGAGCAAACATAATCAAGCAGTGAGGACAGTTATACACCACCAAAAAATAATGAAGAGACAAGAGATAGTCGCCATATCGAATTACAGCCCATCTGGAGCGCCAGGGGGTGAGTGCAGAGCTACAAGATAGGTATGACCTTGCATGGTAATCACAAGAGGAAACCATAACATGTGCTGACTTGAGCCAACCAAGGGAAGTGTGATCAGGCCTCAGGACAGGTCTGTAGCGTTGACAGGGTGTTCTAGCAAATATGTCTGTAGTGGCCCCCAAATGTCTCACGGACGTGAGGAGCAAGGGAGTAGTTCAGCATAGGTGCAAAGTTGGTCCTGCCATACAATCATGTCTCCTAGACAGTCTTTAAATTTGGGCGCTCGTCCCCGACCCCATCTACAGGCTACGCGTCGCTTAGCCAGTACAAGACAAAAAGGACACAAATTTACGATGCTTGGCTGGGATATGTTCAGTGTACCCTAGGAGGGTTATGAGTGGTGATCAAGAAATAGGCATGGAAGTCATAGAGTCCAAGGCCGTGAGGACCTGACGCCAGTAGGCAAGTACCCCTGGACATTCCCAAGCAAGGTGCAGGAAGTCAACGTGCTCAGCTTTACATCTGTCACACCGGTCTGTGTCCTGCAAGCCAAAGTTATGGAATTGTACCGGAGTGTAGTAGCTGCGATGTAGAAATCTATATGGATAATTCGGAGTCTGCTGTTAGAGGAGACCTGCTCCGTCTGTTTGCAGCAGAAGATCCATTGTGTGTCAGTGAGGTCCTGTCTCAATTCCGCCGCCCATTTAGCCCGAGCAGCGCATGGAGGGTATTTGGCATCAACATAGAGAGTGTGGTAGAGCGTGGATACCAAGTGTGAGGCAGTGGATGTGCACAAGGCACAATGCAGAGGGGCCAGTGTTGCGGGCTCGGCAGGATATGTGGGGTTACAAGCTTGTATGCCATGACGGAGGCGAGCATATAAAAAAGATTCCATGGTAGATGGAGGGGGGTCCGGGCACAGTTGTTGGAGGGTGCGAAATTTACCATTAACATATAGATCACCCCAGCAATGAATCTGGCGTGCACATGCTATTTTGTGAAATAAACCGTCCTGTAATAGTGACATTTCAGGGTGATAGGTAAGTGGAAGGAGGGGTGAGTATAGACAGGGCGCTTGTGTGCGGTCCAAAATGCGGGACCAGGCTCATATCGTACAGTCTACGGAAGTTGGGCGGCGCCCCTGAGGCTCAATGTTAGAAAGGACACCATCCAGTGGGATAGGATCTGCAAGCCAATATTCAGTGGCGACATGTGGAGTATAGCGGGGTGGATGAAACCAAAAATGGGCATAGTGTGCCTGAGCGCATATATAGTATAATTCGAAGTTAGGGATGTTGAAGCCTCCATGTGAGTAAGGCCGCATCAGTGTGTCCCACTGTATGCGCGGTTGTTTACCGCCCCATACCAGTCGAATCAATTCCGAGCGCAGGGAAGTGAAGAAATGCCGTCCGGGGTCATAAGGAATATCAAGGAATAGATACAAAAATTTGGGGAGCATTCCCATTTTAATGAGGGATATACGACCAGCCATAGTTAAAGGAAGGGCAATCCATCGATTAATACAGCCTGTGACCTGTTCCATAGCACACCCATAATTGAGCCGCATAAGTTCATCACGGTCCGCAGTAATGCGGATCCCCAAATATTTAACATCATCATCACACAATATTATAGGAAAGTCCATTTCAAATGAAGTAGCAGAGTTGGTCAGAGGGAATATCTGTGATTTAGACCAGTTGATGTGAATACCGGATTGGCCTCCGAATTTAACAAACTCACGGAGTAGCGGGTTAAGGTTTTGGCATGGGTTTTGAATATACAGGGTGACATCATCAGCATAAAGTGAAATAAATATGAGACCTACATGATGATGGTGTTGTCTAATCTTGGCCGCCAAGGCTTCCATAACCAAGGCAAAAAGGATGGGAGAAAGTGGACACCCCTGACGGGTGCCCCGGGATAAAGAGATCGAGGGTGAAGTGTGTCCATTGATCAAAACCTTCGCCGTTGGTGAGGTGTAGAGAAGCCAAATCCATGAGAGAAAGTCTATGGGAGTCCCATACATTGTAAGACGGTGAAAAGATAGCCCCATTCCACCGAATCAAAGGCCTTAGAGGCGTCCAGAAACACAGCCACCAGCGCAAGGTTTGGGTCTACTGCCTGCAGGGTGGAAAATAGGGTCCTAAGATTGTGGGAAGTACCTCTGCTCGGGATAAACCCAGCCTGATCCGGGAGGACCAGCTTCTCCATCAGCAGGCTGAGACGGTTGGCCAGTAATTTAGCAAGTATTTTCGTATCTGTATTTATGAGAGAGTGGCCTGTAAGACTCGCAGCGGTCAGCAGGTTTGCCCAGTTTTAATAATGATGTAATGAGCGCCTCTCTCATCGAGGCAGGTAGGATTTGCATCTCATAGGCCTCCGAAAAAACCTCTTTTAATACTGGGAGCAGCTGATCGATGTAAGTTTTGTAAAAATCGATGGGAAGGCCATCGGATCCCGGCGCTTTCCCTGAATTCATTTGCATGATGGCTTCTCGCAGCTCATCATCTTCAAACAGCGCCACTAAGAAGTCGCGCTGAGAGTCACCTAGCCATCTAAGAGCTTTATCTTCTCAGTAGGGGGTGAAGTCAGGGGGGGAGGTGCGTTTCGAACAGTAAAGATCTGCATAGTATGCAGCAAACGTGTTTAATATTTCAAAATTGTCCCTTTGGCGTATCTCCTCACCATCTATCACATCTAGGACATAACTGGAGAAATAGGGTTTTCTAATAGCATTCGCCAATGCTCAACCAGGCCTCTTGCCCCACTCCGTAGAGACGGGTGACATAATATTTGCCTCTGAACTTCACCTCCCGGCCTGCAGTAGCGGTATAGTCGGTAAGTTTTGCACGGAGCGTAGCTCGTTGGGCACCCGAATCGGTCGCCCACATGTCAGCTTCAAGCTGTTTGATCTCAGTCTCTAGGCGATGCAAGTTCCTCCTAATATCACGGAGCACCCCAAAGCTTTTAGATATGCATATGCCTCTAACAGGGACTTTAAAAGCCTCCCAAAGCGTACCCACTCGTTCGACAGAACCCTTGTTTCAGCTTGAAAGACAGCATCCAGAAGCGCTTCCGGTACTAGCCTCCAGCAACGGGGTTTGGCAATTGAGTTAGGAGGAGTTAGTTCTAGGTACACCGGCGCATGATCTGAGTATGTGCGGGCCAGGTGTTTAGCAGAATGAATCCAGGGGGTTACTCCACGCGAGCAGATCCAGTAATCTAACCGGGACCAGGTGGCGTGCCCTGCCTTATAAAGGTACCTTCTCTATCAGTGGGGTGTACGTAAAGCCACGCATCTACCAGGCCATGCTCCGTAAACAGGCCAGACAAGGCTTCTCGAGCGTTGGTGTAGTGATGAGGAAGGGGGTTGGAGCGATCCATGGTCAGGCAAAAAGCTGTATTAAAATCCCCACCCAATATGACATGTGTGGAACCTATTTTAAGTATATGTTCTCTGAGGGTAGTGAAATAATCGGGGTTGTCTAGGTTAGGGCCATAGCTACAAGCTAGTGTGACCGATTGTGTGCCCAGTGTACCCCAGAGTATGCAGCTGCGGCCAGAGGGGTGGCTGTATATGCCACCCAATATGAATGGTGTATTTATTTTAACTAATATAAGCGTGCCACGTGAGTATGTCGAGTAGGAGGAAAACGCTCGGGCAGAGGCCCATTTACTACCGTAGCAGGAAGGGTGTCGAGGGTCCATGTGTGTTTCCTGGAGCATAGCGATTTGTATGTGATGCCTATCTAGATATGCTAGGATTTGTCGCCGACTACGAGGGTCACGAAAGCCCCTGACGTTCCATGTGAGCAATTTGATGCAAGTTTGGTCAGTCTGGGCTGTCATTATAGCTACAATGAAGCTGTATGGCGAGCATGTTGTTGTCGAAAGGTGATGCGTCCAGTCACTAAAGAATTGACATGTCGAGCTGCAGTTATCAAATGTGTAGCAGAACAATAAAGAACATTCCCATCCCATCCCCTCCCCCCACAACAAACAAAGAATAAAACCCACAGTGAGTTAGCATCAGAACAAGCTGCTAATATTAATACCACCTCCACCCACCACGACATCCCAAACATCTGCACGATCTTGATTATAGGCGTGAGTGGATGGTGTTGTATAAGATACAAAGTAAAAAAGCTTAATAGTCCCATCACAGTGTCTTTTTCTAACAGTATCTTCTGTACGTCCATATTGGCGCAGTCAATGAATCCCCAAACCACCCCCACCCACAACAGTACCCCAAACGTGCCAGTATTAGGTCACCCACCCAAACCCAGCAAACTTTGTTGACAGTCCGACAGGGCCAATGAGGCCCAGTGGAGTAATACGAATAAATGACCATAAGAAACTAAGAAATCAGAACAATTCAGGGGATCTCCCATAAGGGGGGGGGGGATGGCTGCCAGTGGGCCTTAAACCTTCCCGTTTCCAAGACCTCTACCTGCTGCGCAGTCCCCAATCGTCACAAAGTGATAGGTGGGGGAGAGCGTTGGGGGGGGGGGAAGGGTGCCTGGCGATGCATAGTACAAATCTACCTAAAGGCTAAAAGGAAAACAACATATATCGGATTAGAGGCCACTAGAATTATTCAAAGCCCAGCAGGGCACTTAGCTGTCCAGGATCATCTTGTGTAGTAGGAGTCCCAGCGGGGGGGTGGGGGGGGATAAGGGGCCCCAGCAACGCGGGAGCCAAGGCGACGTCTCCCGACCTCGCGGGGAACCACTCTAGTGAAATTTGTGGGATTGGGAAGGGATTCCCCGGGTCAGCGCAGTCCAGGTCCATGAAGCTGTTACTCAGTCAAAGGATGGAAAAGGGGACTGGGAAGCGCCCTCCCGACCCAGAGAACGTCTCTGGTTGGTCTTCAGAAAGTCCTCCGCCTGCCGTGGATTCGTGCAGAAGATGTATTTACCTTGACTCGAGATCCGTAGGCGAGTATGGTACATGAGGGCATATTCTATGTGAGCTTTGCGCAGTTTTTGTTTAACAGGGAGGAATTTAAGGTGGGCCTCCTGCACCGCTATAGTAAAGTCTGGATATATGCTGAACGTGGTGCCGTCATTTTGTAGCGGTTTCTGCTCTCCGGCCTTCTTCAATGCTGCATCACAGTCACAATAATTCACGAGCCGAGCTATGATAGGCCTAGGAGTCTAATCCGGCGGCGGTCGAGGGTCAAGGGAGCGATGGGTGCAATCCACCACCAGCTGCGGCGAAAAGGAGTCAGCACCAAAGGTAGTAGTTAAGAGGCGTTCAACATAGTCCTCGATACGCCCCGTTTTTGTGCTCTCAGGGATGCCTATGATGCGAATATTGTTCCGGCGGCTTCTCGCTTCGATGTCTTTATTCTTGGCCGCGATTATTTTAAGAAGTTTATCCATTTGCGACATCTGTTGTTGCATCTGCGAGGTGGCATCTTCAATCTCGGAGATACTGCACTCGGTTTCTTTCAACTGTCCATCATGCTTATCAACTTTCGGAACCAGGAAATCTAAACGAGTGTTCATAGTGTCCATTTTCCCGGAGAGGTCAGAGAGGCTAAGCTGAACGACCAGGAGTAATGTCTTTACGTCATCTCCAGAGGATGGCGAGGGTGCCGGCGTCTGATCCGCACTGCTTGACCCGGAGTCTGCAGAGGTGGATCTGGTAGAGGTCTTTTTATTTTCGAAGGTAAGTCTGGATCGGCGCCCAGCAGGTTTCCCCATCCTTCTACCAGTTGAGTAACTGCCGCAGCAATACAGGTGGGTAGGCGATCTTCGAGTAGTGTCTGCCCAGGCGGAGGAGCCGTGATGCGGATTAGGAGCGAATTGGTTCTTTGTGGACAGCGTCCCCAGGTAAGTGAGGCAAAGGGTGACAACACGTCCGGGCCCGCTTCCCCAGGGCCCAAGGTGGCAGCGTCGGTAAAGGCTGTGGCGATATGTGGCTCTCGGGTTTGTAGGCAGGCGGGCAGAGCTGTCAGATGCCAAAGAAGGTACGTGCCAGGACTGGAGTTCAGCAAGGCAGCAGAGGTCAGACCGCAGTGCAGCAACTGTTCATTCCGTCAAAAAATAGCGCCATCACCGCTGTAGTATGTAGGGCGCCAATTCTAGTGTGTACTGGTGCCTGCAGTGGTGCACAGTCAGTAGAGACCCTTCAGGATGCGGATTAGGAGCGAGTTGGTTCTTCGTGGACAGAGTCCCCAGGTAAGTGAGGCAAGCAGTAGCAACACATCCGGGCCCGCTTCCCCAGGGCCCCAGGTAGCAGCATCGGTAAAGGCTGTGGTGATATGTGGCTCTCGGGTGTGTAGACAGGCGGGCAGAGCCGTCAGATGCCAAAGAAGGTACGCGCCACGACTGTAGTACAGCAAGGCAGCAGTGGTCAGACCGCAATGCAGCAGCCGTTCATTCCGTCAAAATGGCGCCATCACCGCTGTAGTATGTTGGGTGATAATTCTAGTGCGTACTGGCGCCTGCAGTGATGCACAGTCAGTAGAGGCCCTTCAGGATGTCACAGCAAACGGCAGTCCCCACAAGTCTAGAGACCGGGCTTGCTCGGGTAGGAGCTTGTTGGCGAAGCAGCAGTCTGAGGGGGAGACTGTAATGGCGTACCCTCACTAGCCAAGCACAGCTCCCCGGGTTACGGCCAGCCCAACCGCACCTGCTCTCGCATGCAGTGGTAGAGGTCCCAGCCATCGCAACAGCCTCTGCGATGAAGGTGGGTGTAATCGGATGATGATCTGTGCATGCGAGATTGGAGAGATAGCGGACCCGGTACAAGCAGGGCCCGCAGCCTCGTGAAATCCCCGGGGTGTCAGTAGCAGAAGTAGCCGGGCGGATCCTTCGGTCCGCACCTCTCGCAGCTGTCTTGCAGTCTGGGTGGTTGTCTGAGATGGGTTCTGGGGCAGAAGAGCCGCGCCAGTTCACTGGGGTTCTAGGAAGGCACAGCAAGCAGCATCCGCCCCAGAGAGAGCGCCTAGGCCAGCGCAGGTTACAGCGCAGGAGACAGCGGGAGAAGATTAAGGAATAGCACGCTCTCACCGGTAACGAGTAGTCCTCCGGGTTCCGGGCAGGCCACCGCGCTTCCCCTCACATGCAGTGGTGAATTCCTGATTAGCACAGCGGCAGCCCCAATTTAGGTGAGAGCGATGGGGAGCCGATTCTTACGTGCGGTATTGTCCGGGGAGCGGGCTTGGTGAAATCTGGGCCTTCAGACACGTGGAATCCCCGAGACTCGAGTGGTGGTGGCAGCCGCTCAGGTCTTCCGGCCTATTATTCCCGCAAAGCGTCAGAGTTCGGGAGGTTGTTCCAGATGTTCTCCGAGGCTAGGAGAGCCGCGATTTTCCTCACAGGTGTTCTAAAGGTGAAAGGAGCATGTAGGCAGTGGCAACGCGTTATTTTGGCGGTAGAAGTAAGGATAATTTGCGGATAGGATCACCAAGCTTCCTGAGCCTCATAGATGTGCGGCCATATTGGATGTGCGCCACCTAGTGCCCCTTGAAAGACAGATTTTACACTAGACAGCAACTATAAAACGAATCTGGTGAATTTATTTTTAGCAGAATCAGGAATTCCTGTAGCATCATGTGGGTTTGACAGCAATTTAGGTAAATACCTTTGTGTCAATTAATAGAATACTGTTACGATAAAAGAACACAAGTAAGGTTACTTTGTTGTAAGATCCCTCTTTAGGAGAAACATTGGAAATTGCCAAGGATATTGAGTGATCTATTATAGCATTCAAAGAATTGTCTCAAAACTTTTCCTCTGAAAATGGTCCCATCAATACGGTCATTGCATCTTCGACTGTGCTTCAAGTTAAACACAACAAAAATAGTCAATGGTCTAATCGCCCATCCTCTACCTCTGTGTGTTTCAGATGTGGACCTAGGGCCCATTTAGTCAATTCAAAATGTTGTCAAGACGCGATGATATGAGAGCACTCCTCGGGATCAGTGTGACGTACAAAATGGATCCACCTCTAGATACCGCTAATTCTGCTTACCATTAAGGCACAGAATATTGGAGTTATCAAGCGAGGGAAAGGATATTGGAAGGGAACAGCAAGGAATGAGACCTGAAACAAAATTGGAAAGAATATTCTACCTGTTCTTTTGACAGTAACCAATTAATTAAATTAAATAAAGCATACACTTTACCTAATATACCTCAGTCAATCCCTATGTGAGTTTTTGGCAGTACTATTCCAGAAGTCCGTGTTTCAAAAGGTTTCCCCCACTGGAAAGTGATTCCATGAATGCGACGGCTAAAAAAAAAATCAAGAATACATGAAACACCAGTGCGTATACTTCAACAACATATATCCTTCTGGCATTTAAACAGGAGCTTTCATACATACCATAAAAAAACTCAACTTTGTATCTTTTGCTATTGAAAATCTATTTTTATAGGATCTGCATGTTCCCCAGTCTTGATTCACCTTGGTTAACTGCACTGTGAAAAGACTTTAACAGAATCCCTACTCACACAAAAAATGAGTTCAACAAAAGAAAAAAGGTGTGCAGCGCAGTACGCAATGTCTTTACGGATTTCCATCAATGTAGAGTAGTCTGAAGATTAGGCACTCACCATAAGCACGTTATATATGTGTTCCGCAAAGATTAGTCACCACATACGTCTATGGTAATTCCAACTTAATGTTTATGGTGAGCCCAACACCAAACGAATCTACAAGGTTTCTATAAATGCTTGAGTGCAAGGTATGCCTCTAAAAGCAGAGTACAAACAAGACTCCAAACTATCTATAACTGTTAGAGCGGAAGGTGCGCTTCTTAACACAAAGTACTGGACATTTTAATACAGATCCAAAGGAGACTCCCTACCTGGGATTCTGTCGCCATCTTAGCCCTGAGGAAAGGAATACCTTCATTACCCACAGGCACGAAGGCTTCAGAATGCAGTAGCCAGCAAACAATCACAAATACAAGTTGCTCCAGACTCATTCCGACACCAAATGGGTTTAAAATCGGATTGTCTGATCCATTTAGAGAACAAGCGATGGCTCACAGAGAGAGTCAAAAAAACTGTCATGGATAATCACCTGATGAGAATATGCCCAGGTATTCAACCCTATTTGGTACAGGTTCAGGGAAGTTTTGGTCGCATGCTTCTAACCCGTTTTCGTTTTGGGTTTTTTCACAGAATGATTACTCTCCCAGAAGTTAATGATTGGTCGAGAGACCTACTTTCATTCCAGTGTGACGACACTTCAGCTCAAAGCACGTTGCACTGTATTTTATTTTGTAAATTTTACATTCTTCCTATAGGAGCATGGGCCTAAGACAATGTAGAATAGCCTTCCTGATGTTACAATCCTTAGAACATCAACTGGTCATCATGGGTATCTCCTCATTTTTAAAGTCTGTTATTAGATACAGGAGCACTATGTGAAGATTTAAAGCCATGCTACTTTTGCTTTTCTGGGTATATACTGACTTTTTGCTTTTTTTTTACTGTGTAAATTAACTGAAATGTTTTTTTTAACTGTGCTTTTATGATTTTCATTGCATGAAAAATCAAATAAAGTTGACTTTGTTAATTCCGCATGTCAGCCGGCATGCAAGACCTCGTTATATATATGAGCCCCGCCCATGTCAGCTGCGTGGGAGTGATGCCGCTCTGATTCTTGGAACATGTGTAGAGTGTCTTCTTTTCCTAGATTTTTGGGCACTGGTGGCGCCATTAGAGCTCTCACGCTCTACATCAGACTACATTTCCTGACAGTATGCCCTCCTCCCGGGCGCCTCTTAGAGGCAAGTTTGAATGGATGAAAGAGATTAAAAGTTTGCACTACTTGAGGTGCATGAACATTGGATCTTGGCTCCCAAGTGTCATTTTCAGTGGAATATACTTTCCACAACCCCAATTCCACAATTGACTTATCTTGGGGTCGACGATGCTTTGTACTTCGCATTTCCTTCGACCATCTTGAAGGATACGAGTCGATGCTCGGTATATGGTAGATAGTGCCAGTTTGAACACGCTGCTATGAAAATTGAAACTAACGCATACGTTGCATATACATCCAGTGTATGCAAAGTGTGCAGTCGTTTCAATTTATAAGCCACAGGGTTCACCTGTCTTATAACCGTATATGGACCAATCAACTTTGGAAGGAGTACACTGCGTAGCTTAAACCATATGTTTCGAGTGGATAACCACACCTTGTCTCCCTGCTGATACTAAGGACCAACACATCGATGATGAGACAGTCCGCCCATTTTTTGTATTGATCTTTTGTTCTACTCAGTTGGAGCAGAATGTTTTTCCTTCATCGGTTGTATTTCTTGCAGATGTGTCAGAACGTTAGGATGGTCTGTAAGTTCTGACGGGATTGCAATTGGTATTACTTTGGGATGAAATCCATAAGTAACAAAGAAGGGGAAAGCTCTAACAGACTTATGCAGCGTATTGTTGTAGGCTAGTTCTGCAAGCCACAACAAGTTGACCCAAGAACCCGTGGCTTCAGATACGTAGCCCCACAAGTATTGTTTCAAAGTCTTGTTCAACTGCTCCATTTGACTATCAGTTTGCTGATGAAAACTGGTGGATAAGGCAGCAGTAACTTTGAATGATGTCCACTAAGTTTGCCAAAAGCGAGCCAAGAACTGAGGACCTCTGTCTGAAAAGAGAATTCCTGTTAATCCAAGTAATGTCACTACATGAGATAGAAGTAACTGAGCCATTTGACCAGCTGTGGGTAGTGTCTTAAAGTGGATTAAATGACCCATCTTCGTCAAACTGTCTATCACTACCAAAATGTCCTAATGTCCTTGATCATTTGGTAGTCCTGTGATGAAATCCAGGCTATTGGTTTTCCAAGGCTGACTTGGTGTTGGCAAAGGTTGCAAAAGTCCTTTGGGTTTGGAGTGATCCGCCTTTGCTCAGGCACATACATCACATTTTTGCACCCATCTTTTGCCATTGCTTGCCAGCACCTCCCACCAGAAGTATGTTTGGATCAAATCTATTGTTATAGCAATATCAGGATGTTCGGCAAATGCTGACTCATGATACCAAGTAAATGCTTTCAGATGTATTGGTTTTGTGTGTAAGAAGAGTTTATTTTCAACAAAAGCTAAGTTTTACTTCATCTGGGATTTTGTGCAGCCCAACGATCCCAAAGATTGGGAGAATGCATGTTTTTTACTGACTCCAAATAATTCTCTACATTTAAAACACAAAGCACCTTTGAGGGAGTGACAATGGATTACCTTGGCCTCTTTTTCTTGTTACAGTCAGATTCTTGTCTGGATAAGGCATCAGCCTTTTGATTATCACACTCTGGAGGATATGTGACTCTAAAATCAAACTTGACGAAGAACTGCATACATCGCATCTGTCGTGGGGACAGTTGTCACGCAAATTTCATAAATTGAAGGTTCCAATGATCATTGTATACAGTTACAGTGGGTTTTGCTCCCCATAGATGATGTATCTATTCCTGAAGTACCTCTACTTGTTTGATATAATTCTGCTGCAGGAAACATGGCTCGCTGACCCACTGCATCTACAAGGTTTCCTGTCCTTTGCAACACGTGCCATAAAGGGAGGGACATTTGGTAATTCCTCAGGAGGGTATGTATCTACAACCAAAATAATGTCAGTAGCAATGGTCGGCCCTGCCTCAGCAGTCACAACAGCTGTAAAGATCACCCTCTCTCTTTTAGGAGTACAAGGTGATGTAATGCTAATCAGTGCATACATCCATCCAAAACACTAAGCAAAAGACTTGGATAACTTAATTGGCCAACTAACAACTTACTTAAGCCAGATAGAAACTCCAAACCTTATACAGTCGTTGGACTTGAACCAATACCTCTTAGGCACGTCGGAGGGGAACGAAGCGAGCTCTCAATTCATGATTTGCAATATACCAACTCAATGTGGTTCCTCACATGGTAAGAAGAATAGCAAAAACAGATGCTTCCTAGAGGATCTAGAACATCTGAGCCTTAGGGCCTTAAATGGAAGATTCCAGGGGGACCCCACCCGTAGCCACCCACTACTCTCCTTCATCTTGCTCCATACTAGATTACACGTTTATCAGTCTTTCACTGTTTCCCTGTATACTCAGGTTTAGAATTGGAGACAAGAGGGACAGTGACCACCCCCCACAAGAAACCCTCCAATCAGCAACTGCCCCTCCCTGCATTCATTCAGCAGCAGCCTTGGGCTTCACTTACATGACAAATTTTAATAAAATCAAGTTTGTGGTGGCAAATATTGATTCCCTCTCAGCAATAGCAATTAAGCTTCTACACTCATAAGCAACAGTAACAAAGAGCTATATTACCAACTGGGAATGCTTTACTGCCACATTATCAGAACTTTACGCCTTGTCCCCCAAAAACATCTCTGCCAGGACTTCAGGCAGGGAAACAGGATCACAAAAGCACAAAGGGTGCAAATAAAGAACCTAAAACAATCAATAAACAGCTCCTTAAGATCTCTGCGACACCACCCAGGGAATATAAGTCTCCATTCTTTACTGCGACTACAAAGAACATAACTCAAAAAGCTGAAATGGGGAATCAATAAAAACCAGGAAGAGGAGACCTGGGCAAAGATCCTTATCTACATAAATCACAATGATAGCGCTCGCTTTGGAAAACGGTAAACACGCTAATGTAGCCGCAGCACGGAGGCATCTCTTCTCATATCTCAGAGCAAACATAGGCTAGGTTTTTAACCCCTTGCGTGCTCATGACGAGCTGGACTCGTCATAGCACACAGTGCTCGTGTGCTCATGACGAGTCCAGCTCGTCATGAAACATTGCATTGGGAATCCCTCTGGTGCGGGCACCAGAGGGGTTACCTTTTTGCTAAAAGAGCCTCGGGAGCTGGGGAAGAGCTTCCCCAGCTCCTGAGAACCCCCCCCCCCTGGTTTCCCTGAAATTACGATCGTCATTTTAGTGAAACCGAAACTGAAATGAGCCATGAACGGGTCAGTTAGTCCTAGTCAATGTTTTATTCATAAGGTAAACTGCCTGGTTAAAAGAGTGGAGAGTGGCTGTGTACTAGAGGCAAGGTGTCTAGTCGTGTGGCTCTACTCTCAAGATCAACATGTTTTGTGCCTCTGTAGTCAGGAGGATCGGGCCACTACTTCAGGATCAAAAAAACCTATCTACACTACGTGGTCAAGTGTACTCTACGTACCACGTTCACAGGTCCGTGACCTGGCCTGTCGCCTAGGATTGCTAGCAACAGTCCTGGCGGATAATAAAATATAGACACCGATTGGGTCCCACGTGTGGACACGCCAAGCTATTAGACCTACCCTGCCGCCAGGAACCAGGGTTTCCCTAGGTGCCTGCAGAGCTAGGGTTAAAAAACGACAGCTAGGCACTTTGCCAAAAAAGGGTCATTTTTTACTGCAAAATTGAGGTGTGACCACATTGTATTTTGCACCGTTTCCTGTCGAGGGCACTAGGCCAACCCATAGGTCCCATTTTTCTCGTAAAACTTTGGGAAACTCGGTTGGTGGAAATTTGTGGATCCACGCAGATTCCAGAACTTTCCACCACAGAAATGTGGGGAAAATGTGGTTTTTTGGACAATTGTTTAGGTTTGCAAGGAATTCTGGGTAACAGACCCTGGCGGGAGGCAGTCAAGTCACCCCATACTGGATTCCCCTGGGTGTCTAGTTTTAAAAAATGTATAGGTTTGCTAGGTTTCCCTAGGTGCCGGCAGAGCTAGGGTTCACAAACTACAGCTAGGCACTTTGCCAAAAAAAGGGTCATTTTTCACTGCGAAATTGTGGTGTGACCACATTGCGTTTTGCGCCGTTTCCTGTCTCGGGCAATAGGCCGACCCACACAAGTGAGGTACCATTTTCCTCGTAAGACTTTGGGGAACGCGGGGTGGGTGGAAAATTGTGGATCCACACAGATTCCAGAACTTTCCACCACAGAAATGTGGGGAAAATTTGTTTTTTTTGACAATTATTTAGGTTTGCAAGGGATTCTGGGTAACAGACCCTGGTGGGAGGCAGTCAAGTCACCCCATCCTGGATTCCCCTGGGTGTCTAGTTTTCAAAAATGTATAGGTTTGCTAGGTTTCCTTAGGTGCTGGCAGAGCTAGGGTTCACAAACTACAGCTAGGCACTTTGCCAAAAAAAGGTCATTTTACACTGCGACATTGAGGTGTGTCCACGTTGCGTTTTGCGCCGTTTCCTGTCGCGGGCACTAGGCCGACCCACTCAAGTGAGGTACCATTTTTCTCGGAAGACTTTGGGAAACGCGGGGTGGGTGGAAATTTGTGGATCCGCGCAGATTCCAGAACTTTCCACCACAGAAATGTGGGGAAAAGGTGTTTTTCTTTGACAATTGTTTAGGTTTGCAAGGGAGTCTGGGTAACAGAACCTGGTGGGAGGCAGTCAAGTCACCCCATCCTGGATTCCCCTGGGTGTCTAGTTTTCGAAAATGTATAGGTTTGCTAGGTTTCCCTAGGTGCCGGCAGAGCTAGTGTTCAAAAACTACAGCTACACACTTTGCAAAAAAAGGGTAAATTTTCCTTCTGAAAATGTGGTTTATTCACGTTGGGTTTTGAGCCATTTCCTGTCGTGGGCACTATGCCTACCCACACAAGTGAGGTAATATTTGTATCGGGAGACTGAGGGTAATTCAGATTTGTAAAACAACTGTTATTACCTATTGATTTTTGATGCATTTCTGCCTTCCAAATGAAAGACATTGTGTAAAAAAGAAGTCATTTTGAAAAATGACCGATAATTCTCATGCTAGTATGAGTATTCCCAATTTCGAAAATCTTCAAATATGTACTGTTTCTAAACTCTATAATTTGTTCCCATTTCAGAAATACATAGGTGTCTTTCATACCGATTTTTCCATGTATACATTTTCCCACAATAATTGCTATATAAAGCCATTGCAAATTGCTGCTCAGTTTTTGACTCTGGGTTTGTCGGGTTCTTGGTGAACCTACAAGTCCTATATATCCCCACAACCAGAAAGGTCCATCAGATGTAACTGTATATTGCTTTCAAAGAGTTGTCATAATTAGAAGAAGTTACAGGTGAAAAAGTTGACACAAAAGGCTGTTTTTTGCACCAAAATTTCAATTTTTCCTATATTTAACTGTTAGTTTCTATAAAGCAATCTTGAAGGATCTACACAAATGACCCCTTGCTGAATTCAGATTTTCGTCTACTTTTTTAAAATGTATAGCTTTCCATCATCCATTATTGCTTTCATACCCATTTCTACCATTAACTGGAAGGAGGTTGAAAGCAAAAAATAGCAGAAATTGGCTGTGTCCCAGAAAAATGCCAAAACTGTTTAAAAAATGTTGGTTTTCTGACAAAAGTCTGTCATTCCCCAAAAGCTGGGAAAATGGTGATTTCAGCCGCACAAACCCTTTTTTGATACCATTTGCAGGGAAAAACCCAGACGCTTTCATTTGCAGCCCTTTTTTCCCATTTTTCCCCCAAAAAACAAAATTTAGCTGTATTTTGGCTAATTTCTGGGACCCCTCCAGGGGAATCCACAAACCCTGGGTACCTTTACAATCCCAATGATTTTGGAAGAAAAGGATGCAAATTTGGCATGGATACCTTATGTGGTCAAAAAGTTACAGGGGCCTAAGCGCGCACTACCCCAAATAGCCAAAAAGAGGCTTAGCACAGGGGGGGAAAAGGCCTAGCAGCGAAGGGGTTAAATGAGCATTTCAACCACCAAACTACGAGCACTCTGCTTTATTGATTTCAGCTCTGCTTTTGATAACGTTGACAGGCAAGACTGTGGGGGAAATTGGCGCGTTGGGGCATTCCACAACCTTTCTTAAAAATGTTAACACTTCTGCACACTTGGGTACAGGTGAAACTAGGAGCAGGGACTTCCCTCTCCAGAAGAGTAACAACAACCAAAGGCCTGAAGCAGGGCTGTGTGCTCACGCCCACCCTATTCAATCTATTTATAGCAGACCTACCTCAAGAACTCAACAACTGTAACTCCCATGCGCCTAGTTTGGGAGGAAAAAGACTTTCCAATCTCCTGTATGCCGATGATGTAGTTCTGCTCAGCCACTCTCAGGTCAGCATGCAACATCGCCTTAACAAAATGCAGAATTACGCCACAGAGAAAAATATTACAAGCACTTTTAAGAAAACAAGGACAATGTCTATCAACAACAAGAGGAAACGGGAGAGGTCTTGGCACCTTGACTGCACACAAATAGAATTAGCAGCCTTCTACAAATACCTGGGTGTCAGCATAGATAAAGAAGTATCCTTCACATGACAAAAAGAAGAGATCAGAAGTAAAATGGGCTGGTGTTGGCAATAACTTTGAAAAAAACCTCACATCAAATCTGACAGGGCCGATAGATACTAAGTCCACGTCTGAAGGTAACACAGGCCAAAATTCTTCTCACAAAAACTTAAGGCAGAGACGCCAATCTACTAGACAACAATCTAGTTAAAACGTATAGAATAATGTTCAGCCTTCCAACCTATACCCCACCGGCGCAAATAAGGCTTGAGTTTGCCCTATTAAAGCAATCCTTGGCCAGTCATGATGTCTTCATTATCTGCTGGAATAAGATCAGATCTTCTACCCCAAATACTTTAAATCAGCTTTTATGGCAAGAAATTCAGCACAGGGACACATCACCTGCAAGAAGCTATCTACAGGAATCTCTGGCAACCATCGGGCTCTCTGACTTCTGGAACACCCAGATCCATCTTTCAGCCTTTAACAACCTGGTTTGGAAATCTCTAAAACAACTCTCTCTCTAGTGGAAGACAAAGCCCCCTTCTCAGCCTGATCTCATGCCTGGATGACTGAATAACTACAAAACGCTAACAGCTCAAAAATACTTCGAACAGGGCTACCCTAAATCAATAAAAACAAACATTTTAAGGCATCATTTTGGTCTAGTCCTGTGTGCCCAGAATCTACCACCCTGGCTACGAACACCGACCTTAACTTCTTGCAGCTTGTGTAACAATGGCCTAGGAGACATTCTGCACCTACTATGCACATGCAAGGAAATGCTGCAGTAAAGGAGTCAGCTGCTAAAGGTCCTCTTCATTCAGATGGGAATTCCCTCACGGAGGCAAGCAGTCCTGGCATGCTTTGACCTAGGGGCTCCACAACTAAACTGTAGACTTTTAAAATTCTTATGCTAGCTGGCAAAAAAATACCATCAGCCTCTGTCCCAATACGTAGGCAGGCTACAATTTGAAGACTCACTAAGAACCCTTAGTTGGGCCATCAGAAACTGTTTAACTCAAGCCCTGACTCCAAGGACCTCCAGCAGCTACAGACAATGGAAAAGCAAGCATTGACCACCTAACAAGCAAGTGAGGCCGCAACCACCAAGGCAGTGTTGGAAAGGTCTCTCGAATCTAGCACCCTAGAACTCCCCAGAAGTTATTTGTGAACTGTTTGCACTGGCAACGAACTTTGCACTAGCTCACAGGCAAATACACTGACATTTTAATTAAGTTGCTCCTTTCAATTGTTTTTAAGCAATCCACCAAACGCTTTTACACTATTTTCCGAATGTTATGTGCATTCATTTTTATATGTTAGTATGTGTTCTTATGGTTTTAATGACGGTTTTTGTATTGCAATGGTTTTTAATAACTATGCAACTGAAATAAACTTAAAAAGACCTCTTGCAGTATTGAACCTTGACTGGAATATCATGAGGAAACGTAAAGTATCATAATCTCTACCTAAGCCACCCTTACACTCCTCAACTGATGGGTTCATCCAAAGGGCACTGGGAGTGATTAACAAAAAGATAGAGTTGATTTAATGTCGTCTTTCACTCACATCTGAGCTGTTGCCAGAACACTCACAGTCCATTGGAAAGTCCCAATCCCCCCAAATATTGCCCTGGGTTCCCCCAACTTTAGCAATAAATTCAACAGAGTTGAATCTACCCGATACCATTCTCTTTCTAGACCAGGAGTTAAATGTTCTCACTGATGATGGCCCTCCAGTTAAACGGAAAAGGCACACCCCTGCCACCAATCCCCCAGCTACTAGTGCTTGCCCCTGTGCATCCGCACGACCCTACTTTATTGATCAGCTACCTCTGTAATCTGACCGGGAGGACTTGTTTTCCGAAAAATTGCTGAGCAAATTTACCGCCACTGTCAAAATGCTTCTGTCCCTGTTATTGGAATGGCTTGAGGCTATTGAATGGCGATTGAGTGCACAAGCTCGAGGCTTGTCGACAACACATTTTCCCCCTGGAACAGCACAAGGCGACTTAGTTCTAGTGCACAATGGCTTGGTGGGACATCAGTCTGCTACAATGGTACCATTAGTGTTAAGGGCTCTGTCTGAAGAAGCAAGGGCTGTTAATAGATCTCCTTTGGCCCCCATGCTTGTTCAACAGGATGCCCAGGGGGCAGCCAGCATTGGGAGGTCTCAGGTGTACAGAAATACAGATACAGCGTCAAGGGAACAAGATCTCCTATACCCGGATTTTACACTCACTATTCAAGCTGACCGCAGAAATTTCCTCCATGCAAAATTAATGCTGCTGAAGATGGGAGTGCCATATGTCTTGCTTTATCCGGCAAAACTGCAAGTATGAAGTATGTTTATTCTTTTAATGTTTTAAATAGGATGCCTTATTTTAAAAGCTGATCTTTTGTTCTCTTGCACATTACCTATTTGCACGTATCAGATGGCCCTTGCCATTTAGAGCGGGCTGCCATTTTTGATGCCGCACCAGTCTTAGATGTGGGAGGGTCCTATATATGAACAGGCTGACAATGTTGTGCAGCGGGTCCACCAAAGGCGCACCTAAGGCAAGCCCACGTGCACCCATCTGTGCTCTGGCCACGATCTGGGCCGGCCAAGCTGCTGGCTGCGCTTAGGAGGCTCAGAAGGATATTAGTCTCTGCTTAGAAACTAAGTTCAGCTGCACGAGAGACTAGATTTTGTCCCTAGGTTAGCAGTCTCATACTCCATCAGTCATAGCAGGAATTACAACTCCAACCAGTTATAACTCCAGTGGTATTACTCCAAAACCGGTCCCAGGATGCTTGTTTCTAATCCTGGGAAGACCTGGCTTGGCAGTTCGGGCTGGACTGTTCCCATGAGGAACAGGGTCAAGACTGATTTGCATATGGCCTGGTTCTGAACAGGGGTGGCAAAGTGAGCTTAAGTACGATGATGGATTCAACCAGATCTGTGACTGGGGGTGAGTGTCTGAAAAGTTTCAGGGCTCCGTCTATCATGTCCTTGTGTTTCCATGAGTGTTAGTACCTCGGCTTCTCTGAGATGTGGACTCCTCAGTGCTCGGTCCTTAGTGAAACATTCAGAGGAGATCTATTTGATTTTGGAATCAGGAAAGTGGAACGCTCTTTTAGTTACTGAAACCTGAACTACCACTGATTCATCGGTGGACCCATGTAAGGCTTGCCTGGTGGGATTCAAGACCTTTCATAAACCTCGGTTAAATAAGAGGAGTGGTGGAGTTGGCATAAACGTGGGACTATTCACCTTTGGTAATTGACGATTCTGAAACCATAGAAGTGCTAGGCTACTCAATGAAAAATAGTAGTGCTAATGGCGTCTCAGGGGCGCTGTGTTAAAGGACCCCTGACCCTCTGATCTTGCATTTGCACTCCTTTGTAGAAACTGTTGCAAATATGACTCTTGCCCATTCTAACTTTTTTATTCTTGGCGATTTCAATCTTTGGGCTAATGATGCCTATTCCTCATGGTGTAAAGAGTTGTGAGGTTCCTGTGAGTTTGCGGGACTCCAACATTGGTAACTGCTTCTACATATCTAGAAGGCCACACAATCGACCTATTTCTTTTCCCTGAGGGCCTAATATAGATAAGTGAGATTATTCCTGTCTGTTGGACTGATTATGGTCTAATTTCTTTTGACCTACATACTCAGAAACTGCACCCACGGATTACGGCTGCGAGCTCGGGACAGCAGGTCAGAGCCTGGCATTAAATTACCCGGCCTCCTAATGGCTCTGTCTTTGGTCTCTTTAATTCCTCTCACCTCTGGAATGCTATAGAATCCAAATGTACTATTTTCAATGACGAAATCACTGAAAGGTTAGATAAACTGATTCCCCTTACTAATCAAAAACCTCGACACCAGCCAACCGCCCAGTGGTATAATTAGTCACTAAAAGCTGCTAAGCGTGCTTGCAGACAATTGGAAAGGAGGTGGTGTCAGCATTATACAAAAGAAGACTTGAATAATTATAAAAAGGAGGTGCAAGAAGTAAAAGGCGAGTTATTTTCAAATTAAAATGTAGCTGCATTTAATAGTGCAAAAAAGATCTTTGATATTTTCAGTGATCTCTCTAACCCCCACTGTCTTAAAAATGAGATAGTTCCTTCACAGAAACAGTGAGAGGAGGTTGTGGTCTTTTTGATGAGAAGATTAAAAAGATTTTAGATGATATTGCTGTCGCTTCAGAGGGAGACAGACTGCCCGCTACTGATAGGTCCAATGTGGTTGGTGCCTCTCTATGGCACAGAGATGGTTGGTCAAATAAATGGCTCTAGACTGGATTTGATTAATTGACGGTTTGACTGTTTTGAACCTATTTCTGAGGAAAACATTTTCAGCATTGCCATGACCACCATGTCTGGATCCCCTTTAGATTCCCTTCCCTCTAAACCGTGGACGAAGTGGGCTGATGAGTTACTGCCGCCTCTGAGATCACTTTGCAATCAATCCCTGGATTTTGAGGTGGTTCCTTGTTGCTGGAAAAAAGGCCATAGTTACGCCTGTATTGAAAAAGCCCTCTGTGGACCCGGCAGTTCTAAGCAACTTTAGGCCAATTTCTCTTCTGAGTTTTCCAGTTAGGCTATGTTAGTAAGACTGCTTCCTTCTACTAAGAAACACACTCATTGAGAGAAGGGGAATTGTTTAGTTTTAAGCCTGGCCATGGCACGGAGACAACCCTACCGAGTACCTTGGATGGCATGTGCCTGAGGGCCAGTCTACTGTGCTGATTCTGCTTGATTTATCAGCAACTTTTGAGACGGTTCACCACCACACCCTGCTGCTTGTGTCTTTGGGTGCCGGTGGGACTGTGTTACAATGGATACCATCTTACCTGCAGGACTGCTGTCAGGCAGTTGCATTGCCATCCATCAATTGGACTTTAGATGTATTCAACACGGAGTGCCACAAGGTTCAGCACTCAATCCGAAATTGTTCAATGTGTATCTGAAGCCATTCATCTCTTTAATAAAACTACATCATATTACTGGTATTAACTATGCTAATGAAACACAGTTGATGCTGTCTTTCAACAGTAATCAGCAGGATGTGGTTAACACTTTTTGGTCCTACATGACAGATATTGTGAAGTGGATGAATGCAAATTCCCTGAAACTGAACGGGAGTAAGACAGAATTCCTCTGCTCTTCAGCAAACAGAGTTCCAATGTCCCTTCCTTTTAATTTCTGGCCACTACTTTCAGAGACAGAAATGCGTCCCTTTGAGGTGGTTCATAATCTGAGCGTCACATTCGACTATCATCTCTCTCTCTCTCTCTCTCGAATCACGTCAATAAAGTAGCGAGTGCCTGTTTTGCCCTGGTTCGTGGCCTCAGGAAAGTATTCCCGGTGCTATCTATGCGTGCCAGAATTTTAATTGCACGGAGCGTTATACTTACTCGACTATTGTAATGCGCTGCTTCTTGATTCCCCGAATTATCTGGTTAAGAGACTGCAAGGAGTCCAGACAGCGGCCACCGAGTTAACATTAAACAGAGCTAGAAGATCCTCAGCTTCTTCAGCTTTGAGAGACCTCCATTGGCTCCCCATTGAGCAGAGGATTTTCTTTAAGTCCATGGGTATTGCGGCCACCAAGTTAACATTAAACAGAGCTAGAAGATCCTCAGCTTCTTCAGCTTTGAGAGACCTCCATTGGCTCCCCGTTGAGCAGAGGATTTTCTTTAAGTCCATGGGTACTGCGGCCACCAAGTTAACATTAAACAGAGCTAGAATATCCTCAGCTTCTTCAGCTTTGAGAGACCTCCATTGGCTCCCCATTGAGCAGAGGATTTTCTTTAAGTCCATGGGTATTGCGGCCACCAAGTTAACATTAAACAGAGCTAGAAGATCCTCAGCTTCTTCAGCTTTGAGAGACCTCCATTGGCTCCCCGTTGAGCAGAGGATTTTCTTTAAGTCCATGGGTGTTGCGTTCAAGGCCCTTCAGAATAAGGGCCCTGTTATGCCGCAATGTAGATTAAAACGCTATGTTCCAGGGAGATCTTTGCGATCTACCAAGACTAAATTTATCATGGTACCTACGTTTCAAAAAGTTCGACAAGGTGAACAAAGTTTCTCAATCAAAGCTGCTCAAATGTGGAATAAGCTTCCGCCCAGCCCGAGAGCGCAGACAGACCTATTGAAATTTAGGAAAGCCTTTAAGACCTGGCTGTTTCCCAAGTAGGAGGTGCTCACAGCAATTTACCATTCCTGTTCTTTCCTTTGGTAGTGTATGCGCCAGGACACCAGTATGGTCCCAGTGCACTCTACAAACACTCTAAATAAAATAAAAAAAACACATTTTGCTCACCATAATGCTAATATCTACAATTATGGCATTTCAATTATTTTCTGCTCTAAACGTATTTCATAAAATTGTAATTATTTATTTTCATTTGTGTCTGTTAACCGTCACATATCTACATGACTAAATTAAGCTTTAGATGTGACACATGCCGCTTTATGTCAGTCCTGTGACATGTGCCATTTTACATATCTTAAAATGACAAATTGTAATTAATGATCATGAAACAGTTGCATGCAGCTAAAGTTTGATATGCTGCGGCATGTCACATGTCAGGTTCAATTGTTACTATGGCTCTCCAGTTAGGGAGAGTGCAGCAGCTGTGCAGGCAAAGAGATGCGGGTTTCCCACAATGCAATTAAACTTTCTGATAAGGGAAGGATGAGTGGAAGTGTGAGCATGTTAACTTTAGAGCTATTATTATCCTTAAGTTGATTGTGATTGGGCTGTTAATGACATTTACTATCCTGATCAGAGTTATGCAATCTCTGGGAACACAGTGAAACCGATTCCTTTCACCTAGAGATTTTGGCTACACTCTGGTGGGTGAAACCCAACTGCCAAAATGGGGGATTACTATGCAAAATGGACCTGCAATTACAAATTCTTCTGGTAATTCCTCATTTCCTATTGGACCTTTAGACTTCAACTACTAATAGCCCAGATTCTCCCAGTCCCTAACGTTTCTGGTACCCCCATTTTTGGTAACTCTGGCTACAAGGAAATACCAGTCCCATTTCCGCGCCACTTCTGAGGGCTTTAGTGATGTGTTGATGCTTATTTTAGTCTTATTCAAAACCAGGACATGGGTGATGTATTCAGTTTGATGAAAGCTATTGGGAAGCCATGACAGATGCCAAAAAACTGGGACGACGCAGCAGTTTCAGGCTGTATGGTCACCCTAGCTAGGAGGCGCCATAGTAATCACATTGAGGTTAACATGTCCGGCTTGGGACACGGGGCATAGCAGTGTCCAGCAGCAGCCTGTGACTTGAAAGACCACGGCACTGTAAGGATCAGGGCAGTCTCTGGTTGACGAGGGCCACCTTGTGGCACTGAGTGTACATATGTATATGTACACCGAATGTCTACAGCACAAACCTCGCCAAAAGAGAGTGGAGAGCTGCACATGGACAAAGACCGTTACAACAAACAAATGATGGGCGGAATGCTGACAATGCAGAAATTCTCCCCCAGTCAAGAGATCTGGGTTAAATCCATCGTTCTTTTGCCCACTACGCCACCCAGTTCAGACATGGCCATATGCAAATCAGTCTTGACCCTGTGCCTCATGGGAACAGTCCAGCCCGAACTGCCAAGCCATGTCTTCCCTGGACCGGAATCAAGCATCCTAGGACCGGTTTCTGGCTATCAGCCGTCATCAGCCAGGATAGCTTGACTCCAGTGGCGTAGTGAGCACGGGACCCATGTCTGGGCATACCCATCCCACTTAGGGCGAAAAGCGTTACAACAAACAAATGATGGACGGAATGCTGACAATGCAGACATTCTCCCCCAGTCAAGAGATCTGGGTTAAATCCATCGTTCTTTTGCCCACTACGCCACCCAGTTCAGACATGGCCATATGCAAATCAGTCTTGACCCTGTGCCTCATGGGAACAGTCCAGCCCGAACTGCCAAGCCATGTCTTCCCTGGACCAGAATCAAGCATCCTAGGACCGGTTTCTGGCTATCAGCCGTCATCAGCCAGGATAGCTTGACTCCAGTGGCGTAGTGAGCACGGGACCCACGTCTGGGCATACCCATCCCACTTAGGGCGAAAAGCGTTACAACAAACAAATGATGGACGGAATGCTGACAATGCAGACATTCTCCCCCAGTCAAGAGATCTGGGTTAAATCCATCGTTCTTTTGCCCACTACGCCACCCAGTTCAGACATGGCCATATGCAAATCAGTCTTGACCCTGTGCCTCATGGGAACAGTCCAGCCCGAACTGCCAAGCCATGTCTTCCCTGGACCAGAATCAAGCATCCTAGGACCGGTTTCTGGCTATCAGCCGTCATCAGCCAGGATAGCTTGACTCCAGTGGCGTAGTGAGCACGGGACCCACGTCTGGGCATACCCATCCCACTTAGGGCGAAAAGCGTTACAACAAACAAATGATGGACGGAATGCTGACAATGCAGACATTCTCCCCCAGTCAAGAGATCTGGGTTAAATCCATCGTTCTTTTGCCCACTACGCCACCCAGTTCAGACATGGCCATATGGACAAAGACCAGCAAAATGTCAATAAATAATAGGAGCGATGGCTGGGATGTGGATGAATAATGCATTGTGATGTGGTGTTCTTTAATTGGTGAATCTTCAACTCTTTTCTAAATGGGAGCAGCGTTGGAGCGGTCCTGATGGATACATGGACCCTTTGTAGTTGCCAGGAGGCAGCGCAGTGCCAGAGGCAGCACGCCAAACATAGGGCAACGGACAAAGCATGGGCGGCAGCGCCTTGAAAAGTGATAGACGGTTGTCTCCATCTCACCAACCTCAGTGCAATGCAACCAGCTCAAGTAGGTAGCCTTTAGTGCTGCCTAATAACTCATTTACCTAAGAAGTTTGGTTTGTATAAAGCAGACAAAAAGGTTGTACTTGCCTGTAAGATCACTGTTAATAAAATAAACCAGCACTATATCTTTATCACTTTTCCTTTTTCATGCACTGTCTAAATGATACTGTATTAGGTGGGCGTGGTGAGAGATTTTCTTTCAGTATGGGTACATTGTTGAGGTTGATGCTGATTGCTACAGGTCTACAGCAAAATTATTACATGAAGGTTCCCAGGAGCTTCAAAAGAATATCCCAACTAGATTATTTTAAAATAAATTATACAAATCTTCCTTTTCTGTTTTTGTTAAAAATTCCATTTTATACATTCATAAACCCATTGATCCAATATCAGGTCTTCTCACTGTAGCAGTGAAAGGTATATATGTGAACAGCAACACAACTGTATCATGTGTCTAAGGGTACCAGATCTAGGCCCGGACTGGGAAACCATAAACAGCATCTTTACCTTCTCTGTCCATACCTTTCTCTTGATGCTCCCCCGTGCCTGCTGTATTTAACCTGGGGAAAGTGACATCAGAGGCACCAGGAGCGGCCCTGGGCTTTCAAATCCGGTCTCCAAGGGCTCCAGCCTGCTGGGTAAATGCCCGTGGATTAAAAGGTCTGTCCAGCCCTGACCAGAACTAATCCATCTTCAGAGTGCATGATTGCTGTGAAAAGACTGTCTGGAAGAATGACTTGATGTACGTCTCTGTAGTAACCATGGACTCAGATAATCTGTGCAAATTCCTCTTTATTAAACAACCTCGCATGACAAAGGTGAACCAGTGCAATCACAATTACTACACAGCTCCTCTGCCCCCAACATTTCACACCACCCCTTAAGTACCTAGAACATACTAATAATTCTACGTTCTGTATGACACACATATTCTACATGCCGTAGCGTCATCACAATAATAATACCGATTACAACACATCCCTTCCCTTTGATGAAAATTAAACAAATAAAACTGAAGTGCCCTATCAAAACAATTGACAAGGATGATTACAATTTTACACAAGTACCCAAATCATCTAAAATATTCTATACTTTAGGGATACATCCTGCACTTAAAAAACTATTCTATAACATTCCATACTTAAAGGATACATGCTGTACTACACACATAATCCTTTAAATATCTAGGTTTCTTGATACTCATCATTCACATTCTCATTTTCATGAACTCTTTGATCACCATTAGGACTCACACTCATATTCTCACTCTAAGTCTTCTCTCGTATCACAAGAATGTCATTATCACCTTGTGCTTCTTCACTCACAACTTCTTCATGCGCCCTGGTTGAATCAGTATTCACCCACCAATATTTGTCACTCCAGTCACTTTCACTGTATCCACCTTCTTCCATACTGTCCTCATTACGCCTATTGCCAAGCGACTCATATGACAAATACTGTCATCGTCCAATTCTACAGTATTATTTATCAACTTCACAATTTGCTTGGGGTTTCTGAGCTTGCTTTATACCCTAGCAATTTTTATCAGATTTCACTTGCACCCATTGTCCTTCCAGCAATTTCACATCACGTCCTCCATGCTGCGCATCATATTAAGACTTATTCTTTTTCCGGGCCGCTAAAATGCACCTTTTCACTTCTTCTGCATCCCATGTAACTTTCTTCCCTCTTTTTATCCAATAAGGATTGGGTTTCAAATGTGGTACCTGTCCTCTCATTATTCCAAACGGATTGTCCCCTACAGAATCTTGGGAATTCACTCTATATGCCCAAGAACAACTTTCTTAATTCCATTTCCCAATCAATCCTTCTTCCTTGATTGGCTAGCTGCAAGATGCCCTTAATTATTCTGTTTACCCTCTCCACAACACCATTCACCGTGGGATGATAAACTGCTGTGAATTTATGTACAATACCAGCAAACTCAATAACATTTTTCATCTCCCCAGAATTGAACTGAACTCCATTGTCTGTTAGCAAGAATGTTGGAAAACCCTCTCTTAAAAATATCATCCAAAATCTTGATTACTGTCTAGTTGTCCACTTTTTCAACCACATCAACCTCCAGCCACTTAGATAACAAATCCATCAACACTAAAATATACCTATACGACCCATCACTACACATAACCAGTCCCATGATGTCCAGTGCCACATACTCCCACAGTAGATTAGGACGCCCTAGAGAACTTAAAGGTGGATTGAGCATTTTCTGGGATTTGTGAGCCTTCTCATACTCCATGCATTATTTCACAAATCTTGCAGTTTCAGTGTCTATTTTAGGCCACCAATATAATGCCTTAACATTTCGTTTGGTATTTGCTACGCAAGCATCCCCCTCCCTGAAGGGGCATATAATGGGATTTATATTTCGGAGGGTGGGATATCTGTCCCCGTTGTGACGAGGTAACCCGTCCGCCGAGATCTGAATCAGACCCAAAGTGACACAATTTTACTTCTCCTGTTGCACGTCGGTACCACTTTATCACCGCTCACCACAACCATATCTTCCAACCCCTTCTTATCTCTGACCTCCAATTATACCTTCATTTTACCTAGTAACAAACACTCTTCCCAACTTCTTTTTTTAACAGTTTTAAAATTATCATCCTCATCATACGCCTTCATCCACTCCTCCTTTTGTAAACTTTTGACCTCATTACTCATAAAGATCGCTGCAACACACACATCATTCCAGGGACTAGCATCAACCTCCATGAGAAGCAACAACAACGTACTCAAAGGTAATCTGCCATTACATTTTTCTTTACAGGCACATACTGGACCTCATAAAGAAAATCCTGTAAGCGCATGGATAATCTTGCAATCCTTGCTGAAGCTCTGGATAATCCTTCTGATGTTAAAAGCTTTGTTAAAGGCTTATGAACTGATCTGACAATAAATTTCCTTCCCCACAGGAATTTGCGAAAATGCTCCAGTTCCCAAACGCATGCCAGGGTTTCTCTTTCTATTACAGTGTATTTCTCCTCTGTGGGTGACAGTGATCGGGAAGCAAAAGCTAAAACAACTTCAGCACCTTGTTAATTTTTAACACTCCCCAAGCCTTTCTTACTGGCATCCGTGATAACAAATGTGTCAGCTGTGAGGTCGAAACCTTGCAGAGTGGGCGCTCTACTGAGTGCCTGTTTAATCTCTTTAAAGGTTTTTTGACAATGATCTGACCACTCAAATTTGCTTTTGTTCTTCAACAATGCACGTATCTCATGTGTCTTTTCAGGGAAGTTAGAAACAAACTTTGAAAAAAACTTCGCCAAGCCCAAAAAAGGAAAGGAGCTCTTCCTTGTTTGTTTTTAGGTGACAGCACCTTATTAATGGCCTTCACTAGTTTTTCCTCAGGCTTAATTCCATTGTCACTTATCTCATGTTCGAGATACATGACCTTTCTTTCTGCAGATTTGAACAGCATAGCATTTAAATCTTTTTTTCTAGGAATATCCAACACCTTTCTCAGGATTTCGTCATGGTGCTTCCTGGACTTTCCCATAATCAAAATGTCATCCTGAAAAAAATCCAAACCCATAAATATTCCCTAAAAGATGTGTCATGAGTCTTTGGAAAACTGTTGCAGCGGTCCAAGAAAAAATGGCATGCACTGGAACTGGTAGCAGCCAAATGGTGTACAAAAGGCAGTGAGATGTTTGCTCCCAGGATCCAAAACTACCTGGTGATACGCGGTGGTTAGATCCAATATTGAAAACTATTCACCGTTTCTGGTTAGTGACAACATTTCATCAATCTGCAGCAAGGGGAACTGGGCCACAATTATATTGTTATTGAGCCCCGCCAAATCAAAACACAATCGCACCTTGCCGTTTGCGCGTCTGGCTACTACCAATGGAGAAACCCATTCAGATGCCTTCACTGGATCAGTTAGATATAGTTTATCCAATTTCACCGCTTTCCTGACAATTAATGTGATATTGCATGCTTAGTGAAGTTTGGGATTAGCATTGTCTTTTAATCTATTTCGATGGACAAAATCCCTTCAATTTACCATTTTTCCCACAAAATACTGAAAGGAATTTATCCAAACCCCACTTTCTGGTGTCTTCTCCCTCGCAAGCGACTAGTACTTGTTCGGGACTGTTGGGATCTAAAATTATGTTTAGCTTTCTTTGATCCTTCCATCCAAGCATGGATGGTCCTTCCTTGGCAACGTACAATTTGCACAGTGCATGTCTATTCTTGAATCTGAAAACTAATTGCCTAAAACTCACCGCATACATTTTTTCTCCTGTATTGCTCTCGGGGTTAACGTCTGATTGTTCCCTTTGGTCTCCAAATATTGCAACAAAATGTTTCCACCAGCAACTTCCTGCAATAATCGTGTATGGTGAAACAGAGTCGGCTGCTACCTGTAGTTATATGCCGCCAAACAAAACCTAACAAAGCGGTTTGTGGTCACCATCACCTGAAATTTTCAAAACCACTGACTTTTTGTAATCATACTTAGAACAGACACCCTCCAGTCTCTAATTTGATGAAGACTCCTCTTCATCACTCGCCTTCAGACATGCCACTGTGCTATTATAGATATTTTTTCTTTACGTTTACATAACCCCGCAAGATAACCTACTAAACCACATTCCAAACATTTTGGCTGAATTAGCCGGGCACTTATCAAATCTAGCAGAGTTTGCGTTGCTGCCACACCCATTGCACATAAAATTAGGGTTCTTCGTAGTAACAGTACGATCGTTTTTCGCTTCTCCTTTTTCAAGTTGTGCTGCCCTGGATGCTGTAAATGCCATCCTTCGTGTCCTGCGGCAGGGTAACTTTTGTACATTGTTCGGATAGCTAAGCCTTTTTTACAATCGCCAAGATATCCTTGAGGCTAGACTCTCCTTTAACCCATAACCTTTCCTGTATGGATTAGTTCTTTGGGTACAAAACAATTTGGTCTCTCACAATCTCATTGTGCAAGTTCCCAAACCTACAAGTATTCGTTATTTTTTTTTTTTTTAAGTGGTGACATAATCCTCAATAGATTCATGCTTTTTTTGCTTTCTCTGAATAAAGCATGGCTCATGACAGCTACACACGCTGTGGGTGAAAAATGCTCATCGAAGTGCAGCAAGGCCAACTCAAACACATCCAAATTTCCAGAGCTCCTCTCCTGTTTTTGATGTTGTTTATTTATTTGCAAACCTTCTGGACCCAAACAATAAATTACAATTCTTTTCTTCCCTTTTGGTGAAAGAGTTCCATTGCAGTCTTCTAGATTGGCTATGTAGTTGAGAAATTACTCTTTCCAAACATTCCATTGTATGACAGGCTCCCCAGGGGTCACTAAAAATGTTTTATGTGAACTTGAGTGCAATGCTGAATCACCAACCAGAGGATCTTCAGTTGTAGACATATTATCAATTTACTTACATTATCAGTTACATTTTCGAGTACATACAGTGCAGATACAGGGAAAAGTTTAATTTAAAACCAAAAATAGTAAAATTAACAACAGTCTTTGGTAAATGTGTTGCACTTACTTGTTGTCTCCAAGGAAACCATAAAACCATCCCAAAATGTGCATTTACGCCACACAGCGAGTGCTGGTAAATTATCTTTGAGTGGTTAGACTCTGCTCCGTGCGATTTACTGAAGGTTGTAATCCAAAATCTTAGAGCGGTTCTTCTCCGCTCCGTACACTGTGACAAACAACTATCTCAGAGCGGTTCTTCTCCGCTCCACTCGCCGTGACAAACAAATATGGCAGCACTCTGGGGTTATGACCCTGCATGGAGACATGAAGGTCGGCGTTCCAAGCCTCACGTTCTCTCTGACATGCTTTATGCAGTTCCGTATAAGCGCTGTTCTGTCCTGAAAGGGTGCGTGCTTCTCTTCACGCAATGCTGTAGCGAGCTTAGCTGTTCTCCTGCACAGTGGTGTAGCAATGAGGGTGGGGGGGAGGTCTGCCCCGGGCAGCACAAGTTTTGGGTTTGGGGGGGCGGACCCCTCTCCCCCACTCTTACATGTGTTCGGGGGCAGCAAGCGCAGAATTCAAAATTTGCGAACATACGTGACAAGAATTTTCAGTTCTATTAAGGACACGGAGGCAAGGATTATGCTTCTCATTTCTTTACTAAGAAATTGCTCAGCAGCCAATCATATTACAATAAAATAAAACCAAGACTACAATACCCATGAACCCACTGGGTATGACGTAATAACCATAGAGTGTCTTCCTATAAAAGGTCCCCAAGAGAATACCACATCCTCTTTCTTTGGTAGTTAGAACAGGTAGTAGAAGAAAAGATAGTCCAACATCTGGGAAGAGCTTGGAAGAAACAACGTAGCTCGATCACTGCAACAAGAGACCAACAGGTCGGAACAGCGGACTTGATGCTTGAATCGAAATCCCAAAACCGGAACCAGCAGATATCCAAAAGATAGTCCAAGAAAAGTAGAAGAGCTCAACTCACTTCGGATCAGAACCTGAAAAAAAGATATAAAGTTGTAATATACCATCCTTATATGATAGAAAAAAGGTATAGATACATCATAAAATACACAAGAAATATAGAATGGAAAACAACCATATGAAAAGATATATATGAAAATACATGAAAGAAGAAATGGGTGGGATAATCCCAGCCTCCATGTCCTTAATAGAATTGAAAATTCTTGTCACGTATGTTCGCAAATTTTGAATTCTATGTCAGGACCGGAGACTCCGATTATGCTTGTTCAAAGCTGCGCCACCACAACAGAAGCAATATCCAAAATAGGTTCATAATAAAAAGTTTTAAACATAGAGTCAGTTGACCAATCAGCTGCTTTCATAATATCTATTAAAGTCACTCCCATAGAAAAAGCCTTGGAAGCCATTGCTCCACGAGTTGAATGCGCACCAAAAGCCGTAATATCAATACCTGCTTCACCCATGAGCCATCTGACCCATCTTGCTAAAGTAGCCGGGGTCACAGGGCAAAAAGGTTTTTGTAACGCAATCAACAATTGACCATGCACATTCTGTCGAAATTGAGCAGTACTTACCTCATAATCCTTAATACATTGCACTACACAAAGTTTAGGATTATTGGGAAAACTCGGGTAAGTAACCGAGGTAGTATTACACTTAGTACGTCTGGAAATAGAAAAAGTAACTCCTTCAGGTGAAAAGGTACGACCTGCAAGATCTAGAGTGCGAACATCAGAAACGCGTTTGCAAGAAACCAGACATAACAACATAGTCAATTTCGCAGATAACTGCTTGCGGGATAAAGAATTGTTGGAGGGCCAAGCCTCCAAGAAACGTAAGACAATAGAAACATCCCATAGAGCAACATATTTCAAATAAGGTGGTTTAACCAACCTGATACCCCTGAGTAATTTGGAAACCAAAGGATGTTCACCAGCAGGTTTGCCATTAATAGGAATATGTCCTGCAGAGATGGCAGAGCGGAAATTATTGACAGTCCTATATGCAAGCCCGGAGGCGGCAATAGATGGCAAAAAATTTACAATCAAAGAGACATCTGCTGAAGAGGGATCCACTTCCCGTTGAGCGCAGCAATCACACCAACGTTTCCATGCTGCGGCATAATGTTTGTGTGTGTTGGGAGACCAAGCTTCGTTGATAAATCTGGAAGCGTCTCGCGAAAGGCCTTGGATTTGCCAGCGATCCCCGAAACCCACCATGCCACCGGAAGGAGTTGACCCGACTCTATTAGAGGATGAGGATTGTTGAGAGGGTCCAATAACAGATTCCACAGCTGGGGAAGAAGGAGTGGCACTGCACAAGACATCTGCAGAAGAACTGGGAAACAAGCCTGAGCCCTCCAGAGAGGAGTGATCAGAATCAACTCTGACTGATAAAATTTCATGCGTGCCAGAACCCTGGATATCATAACAAATGGGGGAAAGGCATAACACAGAAGAGACAGCCATGTCTGTAGAAATGCATCCGTGGCCAGAGCCTCTGGATCCGGACGCCAACTGAAAAACCAAGGAAGTTGAGTGTTGAGCCGAGAGGCAAAAAGATCGATCTAGCAGGGACCCCACATTTGAGACAGGCACCTGAACACCCGAGGGTGAAGCCTCCAATCGCTGAAATCCCGAAGATGACGAGAATTCCAGTCCGCCACCAGATTGCTGTGACCCGGAAGGAACTCTGCAATCACCATGATTTTTCTCTGAAGACAGAAGTGCCAAAAATCCTTGGCGATCTCTGCCAGAATCTTGGAACGAGTCCCCCCTAACTTGTTGACATATCGAACCGCTGAGACATTGTCCATGCGGAGGAGAATGCAACAGTTCGTCATGCGTGGAGACAGACAACGGATTGCAAAAGACCCCGCCAGAAGCTCCAGACAATTGATATGGAGAGATAATTCCTCCGTAGACCACCAGCCTCCCATGGGCATTGGACCGCAACGGGCTCCCCATCCCCACCGACTGGCGTCGGATTCTATCACCACCTCCGGGGACACTCCGAATAGGGCTCGGCCATTCCAGGACTCCATGTGTTCCAACCACCACAACATCTCCCACCTCGCTTCCTCCGAAAGAGGAATCTGATCCGAATACCGGAGGCCTTTCTGGAGATGACGGATTTTGAGTCGCTGGAGCGCCCGATAATGGAGAGGACCCGGAAAGATGGCCTGAATTGATGAAGCAAACAGACCGACAATCCGAGCTATAGATCTCAACGACACAAGCTGTTTGTGTAAAATCAATCTCAACTCCCGTTTGATCGTTCTGAACTTCTGAAGGGGCAAGAGGAGTTGGCAAGGGAGGGAATCGATCAGAAAACCCAGAAACTCCATTGACTGCGAGGGGCGGAAAATAGACTTCTGAGGATTCACTAGAAATCCGAGTGACTGTAAGAGATTTATTGACCATTCCAAATGGAGCATTAACAGACGGGGACAGTGAGCCATGATGAGAATGTCGTCCAGATAGATTATCAGACGAACACCCCGAGCTCACAGTGACTCCACCACAGGCCTCAGAAGCTTCGTGAAGCACCAAGGTGCTGAGGAGAGGCCGAACGGGAGAACCTTGAACTCGAACCAGACACCTTGCCATTGGAATTGGAGAAACCGGTGATGAGGACCGTAAATGGGAATCGACAAATACGCATCCTTCAGATCAAGATGGACCATCCAGTCCCCTTCCTGAAGAAGATCTCTCAAAAGATGGATGCCCTCCATCTTGAAGTGGCGATAGACAACCCAGCCATTGAAATCCTTTAAGTTGAGCACCAGCCTGGAACCGCCTCCTTTTTTCTGAACTAGAAAGACGTTGCTGGAAAAACCCTGAGGATGACGGGAAGTCCGGACAATAGCCCCTTTTCTCAGGAGGGAGTCTATTTCCACGGAAATAATCATCTGATCGTGAAGGGAAAAAACTAGGGGAGAAGGAGGGAAGGGTTGACTTGGGCAACTGAAAAACTCTATTCTGAAACCTTTGACAGTCTCTAACACCCAAGCATCGCTGGAGATCAAATGCCAATTGGGAAGAAAAAACGGAATCCTGCCCCCCAACACGACTTCTGCAGCCGAGATCAAGCTCACCTGAAGCGGAGGAATCATGACGTCCTCCTTGATTACCGCCATAGCGTCCTTTCCGGAATTGGTGTCGACCTTTATGGGATGGGTAGAAGGAAGGCTTGTTGGCGGTGTAGTTGGGATCTTGACCTCCTCCACGGTGGGACTGATAACCACGCTGGGTGGACTGGTTAAAACCGCGGCCGAACGATCGTCCCCTATATCATCCGGCCCGTCCAAAAAACGGGCGAAAAGCCCGTCTAATGGAAGCTTGAGGCTTGTCAAGTCCACTGAAAGTGGCCACAAATTTTGTCAGTTCCTTAAGGAAAGGATGCCCGAACAATAAACCCTGCGCCAAAGGACCAGACTCAAAAGTGGAGAGTTCTGCCAACTTTGGGTCCAACTTCAACAGTATAGAACATCTACGCTCACAGGATATGGCACAATTGGCATTTCCTAATTGGCAAATAGCCCTCTGAGCCCAACCAATCAGGTCATCTGGGTCAATGGCGGCGGAAGACTCCTTGGCCCGAAAGCCTAAGTACAATATTTTTGTGAGAGGTCCCAGTAAATCCAGTAACTTGTCTTGACAAGAGCGCCATGCTCTATCAATACCTCTTTTTGGGTCCTTGGCATATTTTTTAAGATAGGTCACCATAGTGGGATCCACCTCAGGAGTGTCCACCAATTTGTCTGCCAAATCAGGCCGTGGACATTCAGATCGGAGACGGGTACGCACATCCTTGTCAAAAGGTTGACGATTGTGTGTCTGGACGTACTCCGCCACCTCCTGAGACGGGAGCCAAGAAGAAGAATTGGGATGCATAATGTCGGAAGGTTCAAAGGTAAGAAGTTGGGGATGCAACGGCGCATCAACAAAATGCTCCTTGCAAGCCCTCTTAGAAGGAGGAGGGGAAGCAACCTCATGGTCAGAGGAGGAAGAAGGAGAGGTACCATCATCGTCTGTCTGGCGAGCCGGAGGGGACGAAGGCTCCCTAGAAGGCTGACCATAGGAATGCTCAAAAGAGAGGGCCTTAGCAAGCTGCACAAAATCAGACTTATGTGGATTAGTAATTTTGGAAGATTTCGAAGACTTGGAGGACTGTGAAGATTTTGAAGACTTAGGCAGCCAACCCTGCTGCACCGCATAATTGGACAAATCATGTTTTAAGGGTGTAATAGCGCGAACCAGCGCTTTATTCACTGACTGTTGAACACCCACGTCAAGAGCCTCTACCAAATCCTGTTCCATAGAGCCAGAGGCTCCCTCATCATCATAATAATAATATTCATCTTCCTCAAAATATTCAGCCATGGCAGTACCTGGCGCTAATAAGCCCACAAGAGGAAGTAGTAATCACAGGAAAATCAATATGCCAAAGCACAATAAGGGGGGAGTGGCAGAACACCGTAGGCAAGACCAAACAACAGGTAAAATATAACCTGAAATATTTAAGTGTGGAGGGAGGGCTTGCCAATAAACATAAGCCACTCTAGGCAACGCCTATGCAGTATTATCCAGCCCCACTGTGTCAGAAATACAGCAGGACGTCAATAGGGGCAAGAAAACAGGCTGTGGGCAACGAGCAAAAGAAGCGCTGCTCTTGCGCTGATTTTTGAGGAGAAAAACGTTGTTGGTAAACAGACAAAATGTCCGCCGTGCATGCGCGGTATCGGCCGCCTGATTTCAGCAAAAGAAAGGACTACGCGAACACGCACGTAGCCTTTCAGCCCCTTTTCTCCCACTCCACTTAACAAATGAAGGTGCGGGCGCCCCGCGCCCGCACCAGGGAAGTGGAGACACGCTCCCTGCAACGCTGAAGCGTTAAAAACAAATTCGCACACGCGACCACAATGGCCAATGCGGAATGGGCACACCGCGAGTAAAGCAAACACAACGCTAGGCACAATAACAGTAATGCCACGCTGCAGCAATGCAATACAGAGAAAGTAACAGTAGAATAAAATAAGAATGCACTTAACTGGCTGCGGAGCAGCAAAGAAAGAGGATGTGGTATTCTCTTGGGGACCTTTTATAGGAAGACACTCTATGGTTATTACGTCATACCCAGTGGGTTCATGGGTATTGTAGTCTTGGTTTTATTTTATTGTAATATGATTGGCTGCTGAGCAATTTCTTAGTAAAGAAATGAGAAGCATAATCGGAGCCTCCGGTCCTGACATAGAATTTATCACCAGCTGACCGCCGCTCTTCAGTGCGGGCGGCAAAGGCAGGGACTGTCACTTTTCGTTCCAATGAGACAATTCCCTTCCTGTGAAATGAACAAGCGTGACGTGGCCCTCAAACCGCGACAAGTACCAACTGTTAAGTGGGTCCAAATTTAGAAGCAAAATAGCCTTCCTAAGATGTAGGCAGTCGAGTACGATGTGGGCTGTAGTGTAGACTTCCAGAAGGAATAAAATAAAGGTTCACCATCAGTGCTTAAGTTGACCCAGTCAGCCGCAAGTAAGAATCGCCTCTCCAGAACGATAAGTAGACATCAGTGGGTTCCTGAGGTTGCTTAGCTCATTGCCAATTTCTTTATAACCATGGACTCATGTAAGCTGTGCAAATTTCTCTTTATTGAACAACCTCGTATGACAAAGGTGAACCAATACAAACACAAGTACTGCACAGTTCATCTGCCCCCAACATTCCACACTACTCCTTAAGTACCTAAAACATACTAACAATTCTAATTCCTCATTCTGAATGTAACACACATATTCTACATGCCTTAGCTTCATCACAATAATCATACCCATTGCTACAGTCTATCTGCCAGATGCTGAGATACAAAGGGTCTGGCTTTTTGGGAAAATGTCTTGCAAATTCCTTATGAGGTCATCCGGTGAATCAAATTGCTGGCACAATCCTACACTCCTGATACGGTCAGAAATCCGAACCCAACGCTCACCTGTGGCACTTTTGTTTCTATTTTCCCCCCCTATCACATGTATAAAGAAAAATGCCTGAAGAAGCTAAAATTCCCTGGAAAAGAAGAAGGACATTTCTGTTACATATCTTCTGGTTAGTTGGTTACAAACTTCAAAAGGAAAGCAAATATCAAGATTCGTATCCTTACTTCCCGCAATACGTGACGGTGAGTTTATCAGCCAATAACTTAGTGATCTGTGACTTCATCAGAATGTAAGAGAGGGTGAGCTTTGATATTCTGCCTTGTCAATGACTTTACGATGGATCTGTATATCTATAATGTGCATCTGGTTTTTTAAGGTGATCCTAGAGGTTTTGGTTTAACCAGACAGTGGTTCTTCTTCCTCGGTTCATGGTATTATTGAATGTAGTAAAGGTTGCAGAATAACCGGTCATAGTGATTCTGCAAACCAGCGAGACAGATAATGTACAATCTTTGCATTGGCATCTAGTTGCAGCCTAGGCTACAGTCCAGCATGTAGGCCAGGTCAGGCCATTTTGTTGGCAGTGGTTGCACTGTTGTTTTTGGTTCTACCAGCATTGACAGGAAAAGGGATGAATAATGTTTTGAAACTGATCAGGGCAAGACTTGCATCAGATTGGCAGAGTTTGGGGGATCTGTGTAAGAGACACTGGCCAAATTCTTGGCACAGAGCATAAGGGATTATATGTCCTTCTCTTGTTGTTTCAGGCTGGGAAACTTTTGATACATGCCCAAAGCCTATGTCGCTCAATGATTTTTAAGCTGTTTTCTCATGTGTGCTCAGTGAATGGCTCTAGTGTTTGTCAACCTGGCACCAACCTATTTTATTTCCCTTATGTGTTTTTTAAATCATTTGTATGGTGCTAAGCCATCTATAGCGTGGAAAATAAGCTCAACAGGAACACACAATTCTTGCTTGAGAAAGAAGCACCCAGTAATATATATATACTGCACAGATTCAGAGCTCGACAGCGGTAATCTGACAAGGGCTCTCCTCTGGCAGGCAACCACAAAGCAGTGGCTTTCTGGAAGCAGCTTCCCATCCCTATATTGGAAAGAGTAGCCTTTGCAAAATTGGTGGTGTTGTCTTGCTACTTTTACCTCTTTGTCACCATGCCATGCAAATGTATAAATGGTTATATACTGAATTATATTGTATGTTAACCAATTTATTTTGGTGTGGGTGCAACTAAAGAATGTCCCTTAGCAAGCTTCAGTTACCACCATTAGAGGGCAGACTAGCAGCAGCAGAATTTGAGCCATACTACTTATCTGCACAAGTTCACTGGGTACCAAAATGACCCATGGGTCCCCCCCCCTACCCCGACCTAGAGATACAATGTACGTGCAACAGGTTGGAAGGAAAGTGTATGCTAACGCAAATATTCACAAATTAGTGCAAAGATCATTATCCCCAGAGTAACAGGCATGGCCAAACACCTGGAATTCAGTTTTGCGCTGAACAGCCACAAAAATTACATATGCTCCTGGTCTACCATAATGGAGATTACTAAGTTTCATAAAAGTAGTAGGAATGACTAACACAACAACATGGTCAGAGGCAGGTGGTTCAACATTTGGGGACTTATTGGATGGTGATAAACCGCACACTTTCAAAGCCTAAAGAAGCATATCTCATCACTTTCACTCTTCGGATATAGCCTTAAAGAAATTTGGGCCCTGCAAGACTGGGTCATCTTAGTCGTATGCTGTATCAGCAATGGTATTCAGTCTAGGTAATAATTGGAAAGCGGTGTCCCAATTGTACCTAGCCTTACTGGGCCTGACTAAAATAACCCTAGAGACACTACAAGAGGCCTAGATAAAGACTTAGCTGAAATAGACTGGCAAATCAGTAGTAGGGTACCCAAATTTGGTATCTAGGATGCTAGGTTCATACTTATCCAAAATAATGTCTTGCTCCACACCTACCTAATGCCCAGTTGTTTGCATGAAATGTTTCCAACACTTTCAAACGTGTCAGATGTGGCATGCCAAAGCCACTGTATTTTACTAGAAAAACGAGCCTTTTCCATTGCCAGAGATGTTTGAGAGGTGTGCTAAAATCACGGCTCATAAGGGAAAACCCATCTGCCCTAATACAGGTGTTGAACTGTTTCAATTTGTTTAATTGGAAGCTTCACTATAGAAAGACTGGCCTTTAAGCATTCTGAGCGGTGCTCTGTCACCAGACTGCCAGCCTGCCTATTGCACCTTCTTTGGCCCCTCAAGTCTACTAGCTGCAGGCTCACTGAAGTTGGAGGTTCAAGGTGTATCTGCCATGTGTAATCTCCATCTCATCTGCTCATTACAGGGGCCTCAAGCCCTGCTGCCCTCCACTCTTCAGGACCTCATCTCTGCTATGGTCTTGTCTCAGAGTCCTTCCAGTTAAAGGATCAATATTTGCATCCCCAAAAAAAAAACCTCTGTGTTGGTCCAGGATGGCACACGTATAGGGGGTCTGTTCCTGCTGAGCTCTGATGCCTGTTTCAATCAAGCGGCAGCCCCAGCAGTGCAACAACAGCTCCAGTCAGCTCCCTGTGGTCCAGGGGAGGAAGCCTCTCTCTTCCCTGAGGAGCGGCAGATGAACTTAGCATTGGCCCATAGCTGTTTAACAAGATGGCAGCCATGCCGGCACCAGCAGCCTAAAGAGACAGCCTACTGCCAGACCGGGTGGGGGCTTCTGGAAGAGGTGGGCGCGCACCATCACACCTTGGCCTCCCTGTTGACAAAGCACAGGCTGGCCCAGTGGAGCCTTGCAGCCCAGGGCCCTGCTTCAAATCCAGCGGCCTAGTGAGCCATTGCCAGCACGCACCCACGGAGTCCCATATAGCCTCTCCCCCCTTCAGAGGTGGCACAGAACGCTCCAGATTTTGAGGCCTGGAGGACCAGGCCGGGGCTGCTTTTGGGGGAGGCGACACGTCTGGAGGGACCCTGCACCTGGGGGCACTGTGGAAGGCCCACTTCATACCCCAGTAGAACATCCATGTGATCCATCGACACATAGGGGGACACCCACCAGCAGAGACCCTACCTAGCACGGACAGCACCACGCCCAGATTGCACGCTGAGACTCCTTACAACCCTGAGGAGGAGCCCAATAAGGACATTTTTAATGCTTCTGTGGCCTCCAGTCAGGGTGCGTGTGGGCACCTACATCCCATCAGTAACCACCTCCTGGTAGTGCTTTTGTTTGTTGGTGGGAACTGCCCCCATACCCTGTTGGAGCTACAGTACTGGAAGTGAAAATTTGGCCCAGAACTCCTCAGGGACGCTGAGGTAGGACTGCAGAGTACACCATGTAGCTCCATTGCAGAATCCATTGACCTATATTGCTGCCATAGCCACACAGGGGCACAGGAAAACCACCAGCGTTGTGACAGCACTCAGGTTGAAAAAAGACATCACGCTGAAAGATATGCTCACCAAAACACTTGCCAAACGAACTGCCCCACAAGGGACTCTTTGCCCACGCCACAGCCACCCCAGGAGTCACACCCTGTGGATGCGGAGCACACAGAAGTTGAAGCACCAGTCATTCACGCCTTCATGGAGGCCCTTTTTGGCTCAATTCAGAATCACATAGCAGCCCTGTGGGAAGTAGTCACCGCAGATGTCAAGACAATCAAAGAGGACATGGTCGGACATTGGTCAATAAGTGGCTAACATGGAACAAACCAGCCATGCTATGGTGGAGGAACTTGACGCATACAGAAACAACCTTCTCGAGGTACGTGACCAAACAGAGAACTGCAACTTCACCCTAGAGGACCTTGAAAACTTATTGCGCTGCTCCAAATATCAGAATTAAAGGTGTCCTACTGCAAACAGACTCTGGCAACCTGGAATGCTACATTATACGCCTCTTTTGGCACCTCCTCCCAGACTTGATTAAGATGAACATTGTCCTTGACTGTACATATAGAGCTAGCAGTCCTGCGAACGTGCCCGGCATGCTGCATGACATCCGGACATGAGTCTACCACTACCGGCAGAAGGAGTCTATAATAGCTGGAGTGTGGGATCAAAGCTCAATCGCATTTTAAGGCACTAGAGTGTGTGTCTACCTGGAGTTATCACCTATAATGCTATAATGGTGCTGCTCCCTCAGGGCAGCCACCAACTTCTTGGGGTAGAGTGGAGTTCAATACAAGTAGGGGCACCCCTTCTGGCTGATCTTTGTCTGGAACAATGACACGCATGCGGTTTGTATGCTGGAGGCGTCGCTGATCATTTCTGAAGTCCTTTCTCCTGTTTTCTTGCTGAGGCATATGATGATGGCGGTAATGGAGAGTGTTTCCAGCCAATTTCTGCCACTATTCAACCTCCTATGGAGTCTAGTTGGTTGATTGACTTAGGAGAAGCTAGTGGTTTGGAGACTTCACCAGGCTCGGGCCTTCTGTCACCTCCTGGTTTGGCGGCAGAGGTGGGCTCTTCTCTAGCGGATATGCTCAGACGAGTTTCTGCCATTCTGGAAGTAACCCTTACCTCTGTGGAACTGGCAACAGCTCCTTTACTTGGAGTACTGTATCAGGGCTAATCAGGGGTAGAGCTGGTGCTTTCTTATAGTGAGGCTCCTTTTGGTATTCTGTTGGGGCTGTGGCTAAGCCCAAAACAGGGACACCTTTGGATTGCTCTGTTCTCACACAGACACCGGCTGGACCCTGGAGATCCAACATGTCTCCTTAGGCATCCAACTCATCATAGTTTTGTAATCCAGGCTGCCAAAAATATTGATATGTTCCCTGCTGTTCCCCCAGAAAGAGAGGCCAGGAAATTAGATACCTTTGTTAGGCATATTTTCGCCTCCACTAGTTCTGCACTGTGGTCTCTCAATTCTTTTTGTGTCCTTTGATGCTTCTCCCATGCATTATAGGATCCGTTGGAGTGCAGCTGCCCTCCTTTCCAGAAGAGACACAGAACGTTCAGCTGTAAAAAACTGTTTCTCATCCACTGTAAATCCGTATTTGTAAAGCGCAAACTACTCACCCTTACGGGTCTCAAGGCGCTGGGGGCCGTCGTGGAAATTAAGTGAGCTATTGCCCAGAGTCACATGCTGCTGAGCTGCCGCCGGAGCCGGGAATCGAACCGTGAACCCTGTGCTCCGAAGTCAGCTGCCCTGGCCGCTGCACTACACCTCTCCACTCCACTGTGAGATGGCCAGCATGCCGAAAGAGAAGGAAGCTTGGGCTGTTTGACAGGCCTTATTGAAGAAGAAGGTAAGTTGGGTGTCATCTGCATAGGATATCGGGATGAACCCATAGTTCTTCAGTAGTGAAGCCAAGGGGGCAATGTAGATTTTAAACATGGTTGGGCTTAGGCATGAGCCTTGAGACACTCCCTTGGTCAGTTATTTCGTGTTGGAGCGGTATGGCCCCAGATTAATAGTTTGGGTGCGATTAGAGAGGAAACTAGTCATCCACTACAGTGCCACTCCACCAATCCCGGCTTCCTTCAATCACCTGAGCAAAGTCTGGTGGCCGACCATATCGAAAGCGGCAGAGAGATCTAATAGCACCAAGAGAGTAGGTTGACCGTTTTCTAGTGCTAGCCTGATGTTATCAGTGACGGCCACCAGGACTGTACCCGTGCTATGTTTTGGCCGGAAGCCCGATTGTGATGGATCAAGGTAGCCAGCCGATTCGATATGGTCCGATAGATGTTTATTAACATATTTTTCCAGTACTTTGCTCAGAAAAGGTAGGAGGGAGATGGGGCAAAGATTTGAGAGATCTTCCTTGGAAGCTTTGGTGTTTTTTCGGATTGGGATGATCTGTGCCGCCTTCCATGTCAAAGGTAGGTGGCCTTCCTTCAGCGATAGATTCAATAGAGAGCAGATTGGATCTGACAGCAGTTTGGCAAGTGAGGCTGAAATTCTTGCAGGGATGACGTCAAGTGGTGAGCAGGATTTTACCTTGCACATTAAGGTTTCTGTCTCTTCCTGGGATAGAGGGGGGAAGTTCAACAGTGATTTTGTCCTTGGACTTGGTGAGTGTACCATTGTGGTGTCTGCCGGCTGTGGGCAGCTTGCCGCGGTGATCTTATTATAGATGGTGTTGATTTTCTGTATAAAGAAATCGCTTATTTTATCACAGAGACTGAGAGACCTTTTCTTCCAGATCACAGGCTTTGGGGCTAGTAAAAGGTTTCAGGATCTGGTACAGGGCTTTGGGGGTGTTCTCTGCTTTGCTTAATTGTTGAGCTATAAGGGTTTTTCGTGTCTGCTTTATGTTTTTGTGGTAATGAGTGAGGGCTGACCTGTATTTCTCTTTATCATCTATGAGATGGGTCCGACGCCATCTTCTTTCCAGATTTTTCCATAGACTTTTTTCCTTATAAAGTTCAGGAGTAAACCAGGCTGCCTGGGTTTGCCTGGATTTATTTGATTGTGTTTTCAGAGGGGCGATCTGTTCAATAGCGGCTAAGGCTGTTTTGTTGAAGTGGGCTAAACTCTCTTCAATATTGCTAAGTGCGATGTCTCCAGGTGGTGTGAAGGCCGCTGAGAAGCTTTCTGGATTTATTTTATGCCATTGTCTGTACGAAAATTGATTATCTGGGATGAGCGGCTCTTGTTCTCTGGGTCCCTGCACTTGGAAGTCAATGAGTGCGTGGTAAAACCAACTTAGTGGCTTCGGGACTTCACATGTGAGGAGAGGTGAGTTAGAGGTGATACCTGGTGAGGTATTCCTGCTTGCTGCAAGTACTTTTGTTTCTATAATTCTGTCAGTGACAAGTTAGTTTTCAAGTGATCTGGGACGTAAAATAATTTGTAACTTTACCGACGCCTGTACTTAAAGGTTTCTTGCTGGACCTAGAGTTTCTACCTGAGTACTTATTCTATTGTGGGTATGTTATTTGTGTTGTGCGGATGCACTGTGGCCTTGTTCCCTGTTCTACAGAGACTATCATCGGTATGCCTTGTGGGTATTTAAAGTTTTCCCTCTATATACTTAATTTCCCTTGTAGGGGTTAAAGTACTGTATTTGAACACGAGGTGTTTGTGGATTCCGCAGCACACCAGTGAGATGTTAACTTCTCCACTACCCTGCAGCCAACATGTAGCTTTCTTTCCATATAGGGAGTATTGGAAAAGGGGGCAGGATCCGTGCCATGGGCAGGATTTTAGCCGGGACCTAAGACTTTTTATGGTGCATGGCACTTCTTGCTATTCATATTTTGCTCTGTATTGGCAGCAAGGTTTTCTGCAATGGCTCTCTTGAGCACCTTGTTAGGTTATGACTTGGTGAATGTCCGTCTAATGCATTGTTTCATGTCTCATCTCTACCTCGAGGTATCCTTGGTTGGTGCCACTGTCTTTGTCACCTCTTCTCTACTTCATCTCTGGGAGGATGTGATATCTTGTTTTATCTGGAATGTTTTATTTTTACTTGCTTCCTATATGCATTATTCATTTACCAATTCTGATTACAGCCACAGCATTTTCATACCGTCTTGTTGTTCTACAGTTATCACCTTCTCACTCCTCATTTTGGTTGGTGTTGTGGCTAATTTTCATCTAGGATTTGACTTCCAAAATGTGTGTCCCTTTAACGTTATAGTTCCGTTCTTTTGAGGATTAGTTTTTAAGAAGGCTGAGGTCTTGCGGGGGTGTCTTTCTTTCTTTCTCTCGTGGATGTGCTCTGACATTCCCTTTCCCCTGTGTCACTGGGTGGGGTTAGGTAACATTGTAGTTTCCAAGATAAAGAGCTGAAGCTGTATTTTAGTGTATGGGCTGATGTCCTTGGTAGTCTTGTCCAGTCATGGGTTGATTATCTTTGGCAGGGCTACATAGTAGTATTGTTTCTATGAAGTTTTTTCTTCCAGAACTTTCTTATCCCTCTGCTGTAGGTAATTTGTCCACTTGTTTCTCGTGCGGGCTTCCCACAGTCCTTCTAGTGGAGCATCTTCTTGGCTTCACCCATAATTCTTTAGACAGCCTGGTTACTTTATCTTATTGTGGACCGGCAAGTCCTTTTCAGGGATCTTTTCCTCAGTTTAGTTCGCAGACCTACCTCCAAGGATGTTGTTGATTGGGTATCTAATTCTATGTCAGGACCGGAGGCTCCGATTATGCTTTTGATTCTCCGCTTTATTCTTTACATAAATCTCGCAGCAGCTAGAAAAGCAACAAAATGTTTTTATCCCAACATAGCGAAAAAAGAGCATTTGAAAACAAAAAATTAAACCAAGACTGAAAATAGACTACAAATCCCATGAGTCCAATGGGAATGTCACAGCAGAAGTCCTTCCATAGTGTCCATGCAGGGTAGATAGTTCCTCCATCTTGTGTAATCCCCCTCTTTCATCGCTGCTTCGCAGTCAGATAAGTTGCTTTTTTCTTCTTTCTTGGCTAAATTGCTTATGGTGTGTATTTCTGTTCTTTTTGGTAGAGCGGGGCACAATTGCAAGCACTGCTGTGCCCATGTGGGTTTAAACGTTTTTTCATTGTTTTTCCCCACAGATTCCCTTGCGGCCGCAGGAGTGTTTCACCGCTTCTTACGCACCCGACTCCATTTTGCCGCGGTGCTTCTAAAGCCCGCTAGGGGGAGCTCACACGTCTTACTACTCCCGCGGCGCGGTTCCCTCAGATGAGGAGCCGCGCTGCATGATCTGCATCACCGGAGCCTTGTCCCCCTGCCGCCACACCACAAACGCCCTTCGTGGTCAGTATTAGTCCCGCATTTCAATTATTCACGCCCCGCTGGGGTCTGTATTGCGGCTTGACCGCGAGAATCGCCTGAGGGCAGGTTTTGCACCTTTTTCTCCCTGTAACAGTTACTGAGAGCGCTGGGTGGCGGTTGGACCCTGTCAGCGTGCTGTGGGTCGACATGCTTTGGGGCCAGTGCAACCACCTTAGCGGTTTCATTCCGCGCCAAAACTCCACAGTCCTTCGGTCTCCCCACATAAGGTTCTGGCTTTGCCAACCTGATAGAGACTTGAGGTTCCCACCTCTGCATCAGTCTGTGTAAACTTCTAACCAATCAGCTTGCAGCTTGTTTGGGGTATTTTTTCATTCTCTAGTCTATAACATAATGGAACAGGGTGATTTTTATGAGGAGGAAATCCAACAATACCTCCCCTATGATGATGATTTTTTTAATGGGGTGGATAACTCCATATACAGGTGCGTCAATGAGGTGGTAGGCCCCATGGAAACCCGCCTGTCAAACCGCATTGTTGTGGAGTGCTCAAAATTGGCGCAAGCCCACTTATGGGCCCCAGTTCCCACTCCTACTCCAATACCTGGGGAGGGTTCCGCGCCCCCTAAGAAGTGCTGCAGTGAAGGTGGCGCAGGGGATGGACAAGGATGCCTTCGAGCTCCTTAGAAGCACTTTCTTGGCTAAGGCAGTCGCCCCCACCTCTGCGCCGCTTCCCGCCCCGGAACCTTCTGTGTCTACGGCGCCAGATTCCCCAGCTAATAACGGGGATTCACCGGTAGACACATATGATGAAGAGGGATCTTTGCGTTCTTGGCGCCCGGTGAATTCTTCCACCACGTTACCGCAGGATAGTACGGGCATGCTGGACCCGGATGAAATCATCCATCCACGGTCCGCTGCCTGGACGCCGTGGGACAAGGTGGCTAAGTTTGTGGCGGGCCGCCTCCGCAAGCCCCTAAAGAAAGAGGCGAGAGGGTGTCTGCGAGCAGAGTGTCCACGGCCCACGTTAGAGGGGAAGGTAGCCCGTACCCCAGAAATGGATTTTAAGATGGCCACCTTCCTGGCCAAGTACATGACCCCCGCAAGGGGATTGACCATTCCTGGCGCTCTTGCCAGGATAAACTGCTGGATGCAATAGGGCCCATAACAAAAATTCTGGACATGGCAGAGGAGGCGAAGGTAACAGGTTCCACAATATCCCCCGATGTCCTGTTGAACTGGGCTCAAAGGGTGGTAATATTTTATGGTAACGCCAATTGCACCCTATCGACAGAACGCTGGCATTCTCTTCTCATCAAACTGGATCCCAAATTGGACAACTTGGCCTCTTCAGAGGCTGGAGCTGTGGCGCAAGGGGACCTTTTTGGGGACGCTTTTGTCAAAGAGCTGGGCAAGTTTGTGGCCACATTCACCGTGTTGGACAAGGCCAAGTCCAACATTAAGAGGGTCTACCAGCCCCATTTTCCCCAAGGGGCCGGTCGCAGTAGGGGCCGCACGACTGGCCGCGACGGACAGCAGAGTAACAATAGGGGACAAAGCTCTGGGCGTGGCCACTACAACTCCACCATCCACTACACTTACTTCTACCCCACCAGGGAGCAATGATTTCGAGGCCGGGGCGGCTTCAACAACAACGTCGGCGGCGGTGGCACCAATGGGAAGTGTCATGCCTGCAACGCAAGTTCGTATCGGGGGCCGGCTAGCGGCCTACCAAGATACTTGGGCGAAGATCACAACAGACTCTTGGGTCTTACAAACCATCTGCGGGTTTCACATAGATTTTTACGATCTTCCCCGCAAAAAAGGGTTTCCAAGCCCCATCGCCTTTTCTGTGGCCGATGCACAACTGATCAATCAGGAGGTGTCCGAACTGCTCCGCAAAGGGGCCATTTGTCGGTCAGCTCTGCATCCCAACGGCTCCCTCAGCAACATTTTTTTGGTAGACAAAACCGATGGAGGACGACGCCTGGTAATCAACCTCAAGGAATTCAATGGGTGGTTGCTTTACCGACATTTCAAGATGGAGGGGATTCACCTCCTCCGGGACGTGCTTCTCCCAAGCGATTGGATGGACAGGCTGGACCTCAAGAACGCTTACCTTTTGGTCCCAATCCATCCTCCGCATCGGCGGTTCCTACAATTTTGCTGGAGAAATCAGGTTTACGAGTTTACCGCCCTTCCGTTTGGGCTTTGATCAGCACCTTGGTGTTTCACAAAGGTGCTTTATCCAGCGGTGGAGTTTCTACGGAGCCATGGTGCTCGTATGATTGTGTACCTGGACGACATCTTGCTCATGGCACAGTGCCCCAGGAAGTTGGCTGTTCAACTGCAGCAGACGGTGTCCCTCTTGCAGGGATTGGGCTTTGTCATCAACGGAGACAAGTCAGTCCTCACCCCTACTCAGAGGGTTGTGTTTCTCTGGTTTGTCGAAGACTCACTCCGCTCCTCCATAAGTCTGCCGTAAAGAAAGATGGCCAAGATTCGGCATGAGTTGAGGCAGACCATCGCCAAAACTCATACCTCTCTCTGCCAGATTGCCCGAGTGGTGGGTCTGCTCTCCTCATCCATTCAGGCAATCTTCCCGGGACCCCTTCACTATCGTGCCCTGCAACGCCTAAAGGCGCATAATCTCAGGAGAGGTCTGTCGTTCGATCAGACAGTTCGCCTCTCGGCGGAAGTGAAAGAGAAAATGTCATGGTGGCTCACGCACATGGAAGTCTGGAATGGCCGGGCGATCTTCGGGTAGGTCCCGGACCTAGTTATAGAATCCGACGCCAGCAGGTCGGGGTGGGGCACCCGTTGCTGAGAATTCTCCACAGGCGGCGCCTGGTCATTAGACGAGCAGCAGTTGCACATCAATTGTTTAGAACTCCTGGCGGGGTCATTTGCAGTCCGATGCTGGACCTGAGACAAGGTGCGTTAATGTGTCCTGTTAAAGATGGACAACGTCTCAGCGGTCCGTTACGTCAATCACCTGGAAGGCCCTCGTTTCCGAGCACTGGCGAACCTAGCAAAGCATGAGCTGGTCCTGCGCTGCTCTCACCAAATACGTGACAGAGGTAGTGAAACGAATTGGGTGTAATTCTGGGGTGGGAGGTCCCACTTACTCCTTTGGTCCTCATCATAGGGGTTTTGGAGGGTTTGGGAGGCTCTCAAACTGACAAAGCATTTCTGGGTATGGCCACCATGGTGGCCTCACGTGATATAGCAGCCACATGGAAAGACCCTGCCCCCCCACCCCCCACTATCTCCCGCTAGCACAAGGGACATGATTGGTATGCCACGCAAGAAAAACCTGTATATGAGGCACAAGGGTGTCCAGCCAAGCATGATTGTGTGTGGGGCAAGTGGTTGGGCTTAGTGGGCTAACAGCAATACGTGATGGACACTGCTGTCTCTGTGACCCTGATCTCATCTCTGTCAAGCTGTAACGCGAATGCGGTTGTAAATGATTGTTGTATAATTGTGAATTATACTGAATGCCAAGGTGCAATGAACTATCGTGCCATTGTTTTAAAATCCAATAACGTTGATTATCAAAAAAAACATGTGGTACATCCTGTTGCATTATTAGCTACTTATTTTAGCTTTTATTACTGTTAGGCTGGCAACGTCCCCTGAAGGCCAAACAGGTATGTACCCCTGTGTTGAGTACCTGATTGCTTCTGAAACTAGTATCTTGACTTTTATTTTGTCCCAGGCATTTCTCTAATGTAGCATGTCATCAGAAGCCTAGGCCTGTCTATGGCAACATGAGGTGCAGGACTAGTGCCGTGCCATGGGTGCCTGACATAAAGTGCTGGTGGTAGTTTACTATGGGGTTTGAATCTTTAGTTTGACCAGATGTTTTTCTCTGTGTCGGAGAAAGGATGGTTTCCTGACCCTTCATGTGTACATTTCTGCTGTTATTTGCACCCTAGAAACCTGCACTGACGTTTGCTTGTTGAGTGCATGTAGGTGCAATGAGTGTGTGTCACATGTATGATAGTAAGACCCTGTGAGTGGTATGACTCTGGGTACTAAAAACAGCGGGATCAAATTTGGATGCCTTTGGTTAGCAGAAAGTACACAAAAAAGTGATGGATGGAATGCTTTAATTAATGTCAGCCACTGTTAATTACTTGGGACTGCATCCCAACCCATCACTTTTTTGTGTACTTTCTGCGTCACACTAAGTGGGGCAGGTATGCTCAGACATGGGTCCTGTGCACACTGTGTCACTGGAACCAAGCTTTAACCAGCAGATGAGCCCATAACTACGGTGAAACCTGTCCAAGGTTGCTTGGCAGTTCGAGCTGGGCTGCTCCTATTGGAGCAGGGTCAAGACTGATTTGTATATCGCTGGGTCCAAACTGACGTGACATGGTGACATGGTGTGCAAAATAATGATGTATTGGGATGCAGCCCCAAGTAATTACCAGTGACTGAGATTAATTTACGCATTTCCATCCATCACATTTGTGTGCACTTTCCTGGGTAGCATGGCACTTGAAGTAGGATGAGGACAGCTCCCTCATATAGAGCAAGTGTGCTGCCTGCATTCCTGTGGCTGGTTGTTGGAGACACAGACACTGAAGTGAAGAGGATGGAGACAGGGCTCTCCTTAGAAACTAACCAAGGACCGTAGCAAAGGGCTGTTGATTGCCTCTCAGGGGAAGGCAAGGGCTAGTAGCTCACCTCCTTCCAGTGTGTGCTGTGCATACTAGAAGTTAGTTTCATTTTCTTCAAACTGCCTTTCCAGTCCCCATGTGTAGATAGACCTTCTGACCCAAACACTGGCAAAGAACTGGACTTGTCCACAGCGCATTTTACATGGTGCTCCTGAGGTCCAAGCCTGACATGCAAACTATAGTTGTTTTATTGTTCATTTAAGTGGCCTGATCAGGTTAAAGACAATAGATAAATAACACTAATATTTATCTATTGTCTTTAACCTGATCTTATTTAAAAAGAGTCTTGGCACACACTATAATGTGAATTGTTCCCATTAGTAAAGAAAAATTAAAAAATGAGCTTGGAAAGGTATATTTGATCCTGCAAGAGAATTCAGAAACTGATATATTACAGCCGAGAGAGCGCCACTATCAGATAAAACGCATGCTTCTTAAAGTGCATAACCGAGCTGCACTTAATGCCACTCTGAAAGTTGCAGGTTAAGTGTAGCCGTATATATTTGGATTCGTTTCTGGAATGCTTATTAAAATGGTCTACATACATGCATAAACACACAGCCCCATGTCAAATGAAAAACCTCAAGCTAGTCCCAGCATTTTAGCAACATCGCGGTGCATTCTAGAACCCATGGTTTCATGTTTACCTTTTTAAACATGGGATTAGAAATCCCTGTTTGCACAGTGATCCTGGATAAAAAGCCAGGGCTGGCCGAATGTGTTACATTTGACATGTTGCCACTTGGCAGCCGAGTACAATCAATCGTTCGTGCTGCTCACCCATCAGCTTTTTGTGAGCTGGGCTTGCTCTGCTTCTGTAGTATTCTACATCTTTTAGTAAGAGCTAGTTGCACAGCACAGCTTAAACTGCCGACTTTGGTGCAGGAAACCAGGGTTCGAGCCTCGAGGTCGCATCCACATTCTGTGATTCTGGGCAAATCACTTAATCTCCCCGTGCCTGAATATGTAATGTAAATACGGTGCTCATGTACAGCGCTCCAATACCTGCGGGTTGAGTTTGCGCTATAGAAAAGATGCAAAAAAAATAATAATAACTCTATTAGTGCAGCTCTCGTTGTTTCTTGTTTTCATAGTAAAGTGCATTTGTGAGAGATGCATGCAGTGCTGCGTGCTGTGCTTCTTGTTTTATGAGGAAGACTTCTGGAGCTGCTGCTCATAGTTTTAATGTTTAGTTCGAGAGAAGCTTGCACAGCTTCTGTCCATGCTGGACCTGTTTTGCTCAGTAACCTTACACTGCTGCTCACTGTAATGTGCAATGTGTTTTAGAGTGGTTCAAATCTGTTGTCCATGCTGTGTGTGGAAAGTTTGCACTGCTGCTGCTCGAGGAATACCTGTTCTTTGTGTGAAGAAAGCTTGCACTTCTGGTGCCTCTGCCATGCCGGTTTTTTTGGTCTCGCATGGCATTGCAGCACAAAGCGCTGCCTGCTTGGCGAGAGATTTTGTGGATGAGGGATTTTCAGAAAGGGACTCGAAGCCCCGCCCCTCATTTCCATTGGCTTGCATCACCGGTGACTATTGGAAATGGGGTATTTTGGTTGCCGCCCTTTGGCTTTTTGGTCCGGCCCATCTGGACTTGCTCGTCTGCTTTGCGTCTGTCGCAAAGCACTTTCTTATCTTTATGGGGCCATGTGTTCCTAATTAGCGTGGAGGAGCGCACTGCCCCCGACCTCTGAAAGGAAAAAATCTTGGTTTTGTGAAGATGGTTTTGCTTTGAGAGGTTGGGGGCAGTGCGCGCCTCCACGCTAATTAAATACACATGGCCCCATAAAGATAAGAGATCGATCTCTCTACAGCACTGCGAAACCCAGTGTGTGGGGTTTGTGCTATGCAGGAAAAAAACACATACAAGAAAATGGATTTTTTAACTGATCCACAATTTAAAAGTATTGGTAACACCTGCTCATGTTGTCCATTCATGCTGCCCTCCATGTTTGCAAATGTTGGTTGCATACACTTCGTATCACTTGTTGTAAAGCACAACTTTATGTGTTGATGGGAGACTTAGCGCATATAAGTGGAGTAGCAAGCCTACGTACAGTGCTTTGAAACAACAGACCTAGGGTATAATAAGTAGAAGTACAATTTCCTTTTCCTTGGATTTAAATGAGATTTAGCAATGACGTGCATAATGGAGAAAGCAGTATATGTTGAATATTAACAACCCCTTTCGTAAGCTGCTCCATAATTTTGGCAGCAAAAAACGTGTGATCCTAGGCAAATCGATCCCCTTTTCTTAGAAGATAACAAATGTGGGCGCTTAGAAACAGCTTGGGCCCCAGTATTTCATCATGTATCTGGGGATGCAATTATATTTCACAGCAGTGAAATGGATGAGGTTGTTGTAAAATTAGCGCCTCTCCTCACACCAGCTAAGCAGTGGTGCGAGTCTCCGTTTCCTGCCCTGACACAATACCAGAATGGGATTCCTCTCTTGGGGGGAAGTTTACAGAAGATCTCTGAACGGAGAACGGAAGTCGGAGACGTTTGGGCATGAATGCCCCCACAGAAACATGCAGGTCGCAGAAATGAGTCCAGGCAGAGCTCACTCGGCCCTTCATCATTGCAAAGCCAATGAATGCAATGGAATTTACTTAACAATGGCACCCGTTTTTGAAGCGTCTGTAGGCACCACTTTCAGGTGTGCACTACATTTCCTTTTTTGCAGCTGTATGGCTAGCGGACTCGTTCTTTGACACACCCTAATGTTCACCACCGAGTGTGCGTCGTGCAGCGAGAGCTGGGTTCATCCAATGGAAAGTATCTGCGGCTGTGTTGCAAGGCTTAGAGGTGTGATTCATTCACGAAAGAACAATTTCGTTCCACTTTCTAAACTGAAAATTGATAGGAACGTAGAATTAAAATCTTAATATCCCCCACCCTTAGCTCAGGTATTCTGAAAGGCTTCCAGCCTAGCCCTTGTTTGTACAGGCTACTGCCAATATATATTTTACAAAGACCCCCTTAATAACATGTTTTAATCTGTGAAACATAACCTTGTTAAAATCAGCGCGACCATGATGGGGACCGAGTACAACATACATACCAGCAAAGGCAGGCTACCTAATGCAATACTCAGTAGGAGAAAATATATAATTCCAAGGCTATTTAAACACCACAAAACCCCTTGAAGTCTCTTCGGAAAGTACTGCAACACAAAGTTCACGCAAAAGCTGTAGGTATGAAATTCATTCCCTGGAAGACCGTTTTTTCTGAATTTCAGCCCAGACTAAACTCAATTTATAGTATTGAGTAACACTTTCTTCGGTATTCATTCAAATTTACAGTAAGTAGTATGACTATTTTGCTGAAATTTTTGTATGCGTTCATGTTATGTTACAAAACTCAATACAAATTTTTTTAACACTAGAATAAACGACATGTCTTAAATTATCTTTATAACCCAGACCTCTTTTATGGATCACTTCCATCTACGCAATAACGGGCACTACCAAATTTAGCAAAATGTGTCCGACTCCTGAACATCCTTGAGAGTTCTGCATTTGGCAGAATTAGTTTCCAGATTTCTGCAGTGTTTCGATTTTTAGTTCGCGCCTAGCGATGCAGCGCATGCGTTGCACGCCTTGGCGAGACCTATTGTCGGTTTTGTTGCCGAAGGGGGACAGGAGATGTGCACGCGCCGGGACAGGTGATGTGCACGTGTACGGCTCGGCTGTGGTATTCTCTCATCCCCAGTCTCGCGCCCCTTGCTTTCCACTATGCCCTTCCCCTCGCTCATGGAGCGCAGTCAGGCACGCGCACGGCGTCTCTGTAGTACTAGTACTATGTATGAGGTACAACGCGCGCTAGTTTACCATGCTTAAAAGAGAGGTTAGGTCGGTTGTGGTGGGGCCAAGCGTGACCTTCGACTTGCACCAATCTACAGCACGAGGTAAACCCAGTCTGCTACCTTGGCACCGGACGGAGAACAGAAGGCACAATCCGTTATTACAGGAATGCCAGTGAATCCTTGGTGAAGGCTAAGATTGTGAAAGTGTGCCGCATCTTCCCTACAGACAAAACAGCATCAGCTTGAATGGGTTAATGTGTCCTGGTCATGATGGACGCCCCTGGAGTAGTTGTAGAAAATCCCACGTGGCAAGCATTTGTTTGTCATCATATGTAATAAAGGATTTAGTGGCAATCGCAAGAGCGATAGCTCAGGAAAAAAATTGTTATTTTAGATGTTCTCTCTGTTTTTTATAGGTCGGCTTGCAACTTGACGTCTGTTTACACATCAGGCATGAAACAGGCGCTCAAACATACGGTTCACCTGAGCTTTCTTGAATGATACAATCTTCTAAGCAATTCCAGGTTACAGGAGTTGTATTTTCCCTGGGTGAACAAGCGAATAAACCTAGAAATTGAATATTTGAGCCTGGGGTCGAGTCTACCGCAGAGATCTGCGCATGCCATGCGTCCCGACTTAGTTTTTTAATCTTCCCAGGTTAATAAAGCAAGCGCCACCGGGCCAGGTATAATAACACATCATAAAGAGCCAGGTCACAATCCAGTTTACACCATAGGAAAGCACAGGCTTATCAGTAATCCTATTGTGAAAAAGTCAAATTTAAGCAAACTAGGATTAAAAAAGCAATGTAAAATAAACAAGAAAGTAATTTTAGTTTTTTTAAGGCGCTGCTTTACTCCTCAGAGATTTTGAGTGATATAAAACATTTAGTCTAGTCCTGAACTTTTATGGACATAGTTGCGAGGGCTTTATTGCTTGCCCGTTTCTGGGACACAGTACTATGTTAACAGGTCATTCAGTTAGTTCAAAGATTCAGCCAGTCCCACTTTTCCTGCAACCTCAAGACCGAGTCCAGGTTTGAAGTTTGCGTCAGCCAGAACTATATTCATACAAATAAAAGCGCTTTTTAGAGCGCTTACCGGTTTTAAGACTGGCCTATTAAAAATCTAAAGGGTTTTTCAAGTAGTTATTCTTAGTGGTGAGTGGCTATGCGGTCGCCAGGCGGGAAGTATAACACAGATAGAAAGTAATCATAATTCCTATCTATCTATACCCACACAGCAAGCTCCTGTGTGTATCCCTAGATGGTGCCGTAATTAGGGGTGGAACTGACGCAAACCACCACACACCGCCTTATGGATATCACCGGAACATGCCAACATTTTGACTTTGGTAACACAACACTGCAGTTAAAAGTTGTGAGGCAGCTGCTTGACTCTATACAAACTTAGGGCCATTATAAATGTAACAACTGGGCCACTGCAATAAAAATACGCTACAGAAGGGAAATTTAAACAGTGGTCTCTTAATACAATCAAATGCATCTTCTCTGGCATTGATATCACAGGGCACAGTGCATCTTAATGCTGAAGCGGTGACAAGGAACAGAAGAGGGTCTGTCAATACTGAAATTAACAAAAAATAATACAAAAAAAGAAAAAAAGAAAAGCGATAGAACTATAGAAACCACGAAAAACAAGCATTTGCAAGACTTTGAGCTATTGGTATTGTAATAACAATGCTTTTTATTTGTGTTTTGAAAAACTGAAAGTGGTGCGTAAACACCCACTTTGTACTTATGGTCCTTGCTTACGAGAAGCAGTTTTTCAAAACACATAATTAAAGGGCATCGTCATTTACAATGCCAATAGCACAAACTCTCGCAAATGCGAGACTTATTGCATTGCAAATGCTTGTTTGTCCAGAGTTTGTGAAAGTGAAGTGAGCACCTGCCAGTAAAAGTCTGCTGCTTGTGTTGGGGTCTTGATTTTGGGCATGTGTACCTGGCAAGGGCCTGTGTACCAGGCAATGGGCTGCGAGGCATGTACGGTCATAATTTACATTTCTATCCCACTGCACAAACGATTTGAGAATTTTGCGGATGTGGTCCTCCTCTTTAAGACTGCCCATTAGGACAGGCTTGTCTGCTTCACGGCTGTCGTGAAGCACTTTCTTATCTTTAGGGGGGGGGGCATCTGCTTCACGCACAAAAAACTGGGGCTCGTACAATTAACAGCTACTTTTACATATTAAACCGCTTACTTTTTGCTGTGCCGGCCAGTGCCCCGTCACCAGGCACCTTCATTCCACAGCAAAACACTCGGTGCCACGATATTATTTCACTGGGCACCTCTTAGCTTTCACAGCGCTTTGTTTTCAGGCAGTTTTCCTATACATGCGCACACACATGTTTCCAGTGGCCCGTCACCAGGCACCTTAATTCCACAGCAAAACACTCGGTGCCGCGATATTATTTCACTGGGCACGGCTTAGCTTTCACGGCGCTTTGTTTTCAGGCGGTTTTCCTTTAAATGTGCACACTCATGTTGCCAGTGGCCGGTCACCAGGCACCTTAATTCCACAGCAAAACACTCGGTGCTGCGATATTATTTCACTGGGCACTGCTTAGCTTTCACGGTGCTTTGTTTTCAGGCGGTTTTCCTTTAAATGCGCAAACACATGTTGCCAGTGGCCCATTACCAGGCACCTTAATTCCACAGCAAAACACTCGGTGCCGTGATATTATTTCACTGGGCACTGCTTAGCTTTCACGGCGCTTTGTTTTCAGGTGGTTTTCCTTTAAATGCGCGCACACATGTTGCCAGTGGCCCGTCACCAGGCACCTTAATTCCACAGCAAAACACTCGGTGCCGTGATATTATTTCACTGGGCACTGCTTAGCTTTCACGGTGCTTTGTTTTCAGGCGGTTTTCCTTTAAATGCGCGCACACATGTTGCCAGTGGCCCGTCACCAGGCATCTTAATTTCAGAGCAAAACACTCTGTGCCGCGATATTATTTCATTGGACACTGCTTAGCTTTCACGGCGCTTTGTTTTCAGGCGGTTTTCCTTTAAATGCGCACACACATGTTGCCAGTGGCCCGACACCAGGCACCTTAATTCCACAGCAAAACACTCGGTGCCGCGATATTATTTCACTGGGCACTGCTTAGCTTTCACAGTGCTTTGTTTTCAGGCAGTTTCCCTTTAAATGCGCACACACATTGTCATTTACAACGCCATTACTTGATTAGTGCTTCACTAAGGGAAGACAAAAACATTTACAATGCCAATAGCTCAAAACAATGTCATTGCGAGACCTATTGCATTTTAAATGCTTGTTCTGATTGGTGTGATGGGGTGAGATAGAGGAATGACCCAGGTAGAAAACATGGAATTTAAAACGGAGAGGTATGAGGAAAGTAACAGAGTTGAGTGAATGAAATAGAAAATTGGAAATTATAAAGGTAAGAGGACAACTGGAAGCTGAAAGATGTATCTGTGCAAATGATGAAATTAGAAGTGAAGGAAACCAGTGTGATAAAATTCTGAAAATAAGACAGAGGGGTATAGGTGGAGGTAGTTGGGGAACTAGGGTTGTAGAAGCGAGAAGAATACAGAGGATAGTAGCTAGACAGTAGTGGTGAAAGTACCATTGAGTGAGACAATGACAGGAATAAGGCTGGAAATAAGATTAACTTAAAAGATAGTGATGTTTTTTGGTCAAAGATAGGATTGAATGTGAGAGTGCTCTAAAATTAGAGATTGTGAAGTGTGCAGATTGAAGGCAAAGTTGAGGGGAGAATGAGATACAAAGCTGGGATAGATCCAGGTGAGTGTGGGATAAGTAGCAATACAGTTTAGAGAATGGGAGTTCTAGAGTTGGAGGTAAGCAGAGAATAGGAAGAGATAGAGTGAACTAATGAGAGATGTAGGTGCAAAAGTAACTCACGAGAAATACGAGGAGCAGGCAAAGCTGTCTTTAACAGATGTGAGAGAACAAGAAGTGAAAGTGTGAGGGAACATGGTAAAAATGTGAAAATGAGAGACACAAATGAGAAGAAATGGAACCTGCAAGAAATTAATATAATGAGGGACAAGGCGGAGTTAAGAGGAATATGGGAGGCAGATATGAACAGGGTGGGCAGGCAGGAAAACTGGGAAAGATAGAAATTAGAACAACAGAGGTACAGGACATGAGTGCAAGTGAGAAGGGGGACACTACGTTGGTGATTGGTAGAAGAAAGAGTTATTGTGTGATATGTTAGAAAGAAAATGGGGGTGAAGAACGATGAGAGGTAGACTTGAGAAATTTCATCGATATAAAGGAACAGTAACAAGGCCCATTGGCGTATTGCAAATTGATAATTTAATAGAACAAAGTCAGCAGATTTGTTCTTTCTTATCTTTGATAGGTTCATATCTCTATATCTGGTCCCCAGATCTATCCATGTCACCGAGAATTTCTTTTTTGCAACATTTGTTTTTTTCAACACACAACTATGTGGTACAGTGAGCCAACCGTATGCCTACAGTAGACCAAACAATCAAATTAAGTTGTAGGTATGCAGAACCCAGAGCAGTGGCGTAGCTGGATGGCGATGTGGGGGTGAGGTCTCCCCCAGGTGGCATGAGTTTTGTGGGCGGCGGCCTCCTCCACTCCTACTTGCCATCTCGGGCGTCAATAGTAAGACCCCCACCCCCCTCAATGTGTTTTCCGCGGGCGGCAAACTGAGAAAACTCTCTGGCACCCCCCTGTTCTTCACTGCAGCTGCTGCCGGGGGAGGGCAAACGTAGGGACCACCCCACAAGCGGCCAGAGAGCTAACTATGCCACTGACCCAGAGGTGATAAAAACGCCCACTCAAGACACCCAGAGAATAAGGTGACCAACGGGCATGGGTGCAAATTCAGGACAGTGAGTGTGAAAATTCAGGACGAAGGGTCAAAATTCAGGACAGAATTCAGGACAAAAATTCAGGACAAAAGGTACGTTTTACAGATACATCAGAGGAGGTTGTGCAATATTACATAAGTAAATAGACAACCAACACAAGTACAAGTCTAAATAAGTTTATATTAGGTTGAGACAACCTTGCACTGCATCTGTTGTGTGCGCGAGTGAAAGTTAAACAACTGCGTTTGCATATTAAAAAGAAAAAAAGTCCAAAGCTGAAGATCCCCTCTCCCCCAAGGGGACTGGGAGGGGGGTATGGGGGGGTCAGGGTAAACATGAAAATAATAACAGTGAGAGTTACAGAACTCTCAGGCTGCTTGCAGGGGACAGCTCGCTCCAATGTCTGAAATTATGGACAAAATGCACCCGTGAAAAATTTCCTCACGGACAAGACGCCCAAATAACAGACAGTCCATGAAATTTACGGACGGTTAGTCACCCTACCAGAAAAGGAAGAGTGACTGAGAGCCGAAGCCCAGGACCAGATTTTGGGGGCCTGCCCACCATAAAAGAGTGGGTCTGTAGCACAGAACGCCCAGCGGCAGGAGTCGAGGGCGACAACAGCGGGCCACTGGGCCACTGACCGGGGTACATAGGCACCACCGGGGTGGAGGGGATCTTTGAATCACTCAGGGGGCAGAACCCTTGGGAAAGAGAGGTAACGGACAAAAAGTGCCACTGCCACAGCACGGCAGAGCATCACCAAGGATTTCTACATGTTCAGCCCCATTAACCCCTATTTTATAAATCAGTAGATTAGAAAACAATTTTTGAAATGCCCTGCTTTCACCCTGACTGTAGAATAAGTTGATTTCTTAGAAGCTAATTCTATTACTGAAATTCCTGCTGATATCTTGGGAGTAGGTAGCCATGGTGAGGTGCTTGAAAAATAATTATTAGGAGAGTGATTATATATGGGCCCCGCCCCTCACGGTACTTGGCAGAGAGGCATCCTAAGGTTTCCTTATACTCCTATTTTAAAGGGAATCAACCCAAACCTGTCCTGAAACCTTAGACACTGGAGCCACATACCCTTTCTGGAAAATGTGTGTAGCAGTGGGATCCAAACCAACCCATTCCTTTTCAGGTCCACGTTTGGTATGACCAAGGATGGTAGTGCTCAGCTGAGTATTCAGATGCTGCTGTGTGACCAGGGCTGATGTGTGCATGACAGGCTGTCTCCAAAAGGTGAGGGAGCTTCACCTGATGTCTGCACAACTTGCTGGAGAAGCCGAAGGTTTTGTTGAGCCCTCAGAAGCCTTCCTGCCAGCCTGCTCATAGAGGGAATGCAAGTGCCCGATCCAGAAGGAGGCGAGCCTGTCCAGGAGGAGAAGCCACTTGTGTTACCAGCATGAGGAACACCCAGGGCTTTAAGTGGGCCGGGTCTCACCGGTGCTGAGCACCAGCATTTTTTTCAAGGGGTCCTCGAAACAGGTCTCTATCGGGCTCTGTTTTGTGCCCAGTTGCAGGTGGCCTGTTTTTTTTCGGACTACAGTGACAGCAGGCACATCGCTGTGCGCATGCTCACACTGCTCACTAGTGGAGAAGTTACGGCATGATGTCACGCCAGGCGTTCTAGGGGAAGTAAAATCATTTAAGGAGAGTCATTTTCTCTCTGGATTTCCCTTCTGTTTTTGCAACTCAGGAGCAGCAACGCTGTCGTGGAGTCACCATGGCTTTAAGTGGAAGCTTTTTCAATATTATATACAAGCTATAGTTGCTGCTTATTTATCTTATGCAACTAACAACCATTGACAAAGCCAATAGTCCTGGCTTGTTGTAGGTATGATGTAACTAGTTGTATCATATATTTGGATGCAATGACAGAAACAGCAAAATACAAGATGGGTGGCACACTACGCTAAGCACAGATTTTTAGCTTCTGTGTTTTAAGCCACGCCCTTAATTACATTGGCCACGCCCTTTTGAGAGACCCCTCAGTTTTTTCATCCCACTTAAAGCCCTGGGATCACCCACATGCTCCTGAATTCGCTAATGAGCAAAGCCGGAGCAGGCTGATGTCATGAGGGTTCTCCCGTCCTGCTGTGGAATGCACAGTGCAATCAAGTACAACCATTGAAAATGAAATAGGTCTCGCCTTTGATTAAGTTAAAGCCATTTGCTTTGCTAATGGTATTGTATAGCAAAGCAAACAGCTTTAGTTTAATGAAAGGCGACCTGGGCAACCCAGAAATGTTCCAGCTTCATGCAAACTCTTTCACGGCAGGTTATCAAAACAACCAGCGATGGCAAGATGTGTCAATTAAGTTTTAGGTCCCACAGACGTGGATTTGAAAAACCCCACTTGCCCTGTGCGGCGCTTATGATCTGTGGGTTTTAGCAGCTAGCGGATGTCCACTGTGTGCTGTATGCAAGCAGCAGCGTATCTGCGCTGCATTATGTGGTGTTTGTCCGTTGATTAAGTCAAAAGCTTTCATTTCACAGCACACTGTCACTTAGGTGGGCTTTTATCTGAGGTAATGAACAGGAATGGCTCAGTTAGGAGTCACGTGGTGTGTTGCGTACATTAACTGTTTCCATACTGAACAAACGTTTGAGATGGCTTACCGTATTACCTATATTTCAAAACACAAGAGCGACCCATATGTCCTTGTGAACTGGGTGTTTGCAGAAAGCAAGAAACAATGTCCACAAGGAACTTATTCAATATATCACATTGTCAATAAGGAGAAACAAATACTCACATCTGATTAAATCAAAAGAAACTTTTCCGATACGTTGAGATCTTAAATCAAAACGACTCACGGCAAAAATCAATTACCATATGTAATTATAAATTAATATTAGAGAAGCCCAGGCAAGGTTATTTACTTCAGCGGAAGCAAATATAGTTTATTTCATAATGATCTTATCACAGTAACATTTTAATGATTATACTACAGTCACAATATAGTAAAAAGTGAAACAGTGAGTCCCAGTGAAGTGATTGTAGACTAAGAAAGTGAAGTTCAACTTGAACTGAACCCGTATTGAGTACTGGATCATCCGACAATTAATTTGGATCTTGACGTATCCTTCATTCTTGAGTCACCTTACCTCTATGAAGTGAAGCGCTAAAACCGCTCCAACATATATGCTGCCTGATTGAATCTACGGGCAAACGCCATTTCGACTTAGCCCACATGAACACGGCCAAGCGCCATTCGTAGCCCTGCCTTGTCCAGTGGTTCCGGTACCTAGTAGTGTGGATATACAAGAATAATTGATAGTCCCTAGATAAGCTGTCCTGAAGAGACCCCATATCAAGAGCGAGTCGAAACATCGCCGACAATGACAAAGAGAGGGCAAGAAAGATTCATCGTATTACTGGAAGCCCCTCGTTGTTGTTTTAATGACCTTTTGTTTCAATTTCACCTAATTTTCACTTTCTTAGGCTACAATCACTTCACTGGGACTCACTGTTTCACTTTTTACTATATTGTGCCTGTAGTATAATCATTAAAATGTTATTGTGATAAGATCGTCTTTTTAAAAGAATATATGAAATAAACTATATTTGCTTCGGCTGAAGTAAATAACCTTGCCTGGGCTTCTCTAATATTAATTTATAATTATATATGGTAATTGATTTTTGCCGTGAGTCGTTTTGATTTAAGACCTCAACGTATCTGAAAAGTTTCTTTTGATTTAATCAGATGTGAGTATTTGTTTCTCCTTATTGACAATGTGATATATAGAATAAGTTCCTTGTGGACATTGTTTCTTGCTTTTTTCACCGTATTACCTAGCACTATTTTTTGACAAATAACTTGAGTTGCTTTCAAATAATGAATATTTTTACAAAACGTGAAGTTATTTACAAGTTAGAACTCATCCGCAGGTTGCCACAGCAATAACCCCTATTGTATGTACAGCAGTTGTAACAACAAATCATGCAAGCACTTTGAGACATGGCAACATTTGAGTAATTTTTTTTTTTAAGTCCAATATATGATAACAACAGGAATTTTATTAGACAGGAACGCCTCCTCAACGGTTAGAGTTTCTCAGTATAAGGTTGGTACATAATATTGACGGTTACAACTCTTCGGAATGTATTGTTCATGCGGTTATAAACGAACGTGTTATTGCACATCAGTAAGATGTAGCAATGTAATCAATTGACAGATGTTATTACATAAGCATATATCTGATGAAGAACATTGCATAATGAAAATAAACGCAATATAAAGAGATCACTGTATAAAGTATAAACCACAAAACAACTTGAAACCCCTTAGCTCGCAATCGTTGTCGTCAGTACATAACTCCATCACCCTTCCTCGTGTCTTTAACTCATTGATCACATGACCAACGATTTAAGCACTGTACAAAAATTACGAATAATCTGAGCTTCTGTTTCTTCCTCATTCACTTGTTACTTTCACTACGTACATACTCTTACTCACTGCATCTGTCTAGGATCGGATACATACCACATACTTTCACCGCTACAAAATGGTAAAAGCACGTCATCTGAGTTCACGTATCTGCATGTATAGCGCTGAAGAACATTCTTCAAGTGTTCGCAGCGAACAGCGCTTCCTTCAAGACCTCTTCAGTTCAAAGTTACTTATGTGGCAGTAGGGAACAGAGGGCTACAGTTCTACTAGCTCCTGTCAAAAAGCGCGCACAAGACACCAACTACTTCAAGATAACAATTGTGCGGTATTGCCATAGCTCATATGCCCAGAGACTGCAGCTCCTAAGCACAGGACAGGAAGGGGTGATGAAAAAATACATGGCAAGGAGAGGGGAACACAGGGGTGCAGGGGGCCGCGAGAGCAGCACAAGACACACACACAGGCTGAGAGCAGCACAGGACACAGGGTGAGAGCAGCACAGGACACACATGGGGTGAGAACAGCACAAGACACACTTGGAGTGAGGACAGCACAAGAAGCACACGTGTGAGAGCAGCACAAGACACACAGGGTGAGAGCAGCACAAGACACACACAGGGTGAGAGCAGCACAAGACACACACACAGGGTGAGAGCAGCAGAAGACACACAGGGCAAGGGCAGCAGAAGACACACAGGGCAAGGGCAGCAGAAGACACACAGGGCAAGGGCAGCAGAAGACACACAGGGCTAGGGCAGCAGAAGACACATAGGGCAAGGGCAGCAGAAGACACACAGGGCAAGGGCAGCAGAAGACACACAGGGCAAGGGCAGCAGAAGACACACAGGGCTAGGGCAGCAGAAGACACACAGGGCAAGGGCAGGAGAAGACACCAAGGGCAGCAGTAGACACACGGGGAAAGTGTAGCAGAAGACACAAAGGGCAAAGGCAGCAGAAGACACACAAGGTAAGTGCAGTAGAAGACACAGAAGGAAACGTTTGCCATACAGTAGTTAATATTGGAGATGAGCAGGTAGCCCATTCAGGTGGAAACCCAATCTTAATAAATAATCAGTGAGGAAACTGATCAACATACCCAGAAACACAGTGTGACCAAGCCGGTGGTGTTAATATAAAGCTAGCTTTCGGAGTAATTGGCCGTCGCGTTTGTGAATAAACGGGAACTTAAATGTCAGTTTACTTGCCTACGTGATTAATCGGTATCTTAAAACCACCGATTTAAAGCCCGCCAACGAGATAGCATTTTAGACAAGTGCAAGTTAGGGGGAGCACTGGGAGGGCCGCACCTCTGCTGCTGTGGCCGAGGGAGGTTTGTTGTCAGGATAGAGGAAACTGATTGGAGCTTGGGACGGAGGCGGAAGACCACCAAGTGGAGCGGGGTGGGCAGTAAGTTGGACAGCTGGGGAGGAGGTAGTGAGGGGTCTGGCTGCAGGGCAGATGGGGGGGCGAGGCCGTAGCCATAGGGTACCGTTGCGGCCGTGGCGAGGGGAGGGCCTGGATGCGGTTGGGAAGCGGCGGTGGCCTGGATGCGGTTGGGAAGCGGCGGTGTGTGGGAGCAACAGGGGGGAAGACTGGGGGGTCTTGCAGGAGGGGACGTTTGCATGAGTTGGGTAGTCTTCATTCCAAAGCCTTTCATCCTTCTGAGGCCGGTTGTGTTGGTTACAGTTTCTGCGCGCGCTCGGGAGACATGGCGGGGGGGCGGGCGCTGTCTGGGAGGGGTGAAGGGGTGTATTGCAATGGAGGATGCAGGGAGGGCCGAGGGTGATGGGTGCAGGTAGTACGGAGCAGACTGTCACCCTCAGAGGTGGCAGGGAATGGAGCATGGTGGGGGGGACCTGGGGTAGCGGGGCAGAGTGTGTGCGGTTCCACGGGGCAGATAGGTGCAGCTGCACCCAAGGCTGGGCCCAGGGCCACCTGACTGACCTTGCAGCGGCGCGCATGGAGGACGGCGGTACGGTTTGGTCGCCATTCAGTGAGGATGGAGGTTTTGCCGGGCTCGATCTGCTAGCGGGGGGCTAGTTGTGGAGAGTTGGGAGGGCAGCGGAGGTTTCAGTGAGCAAGGGGGGATTGGGGCGCAAATTTGGATGGGTGGGGGATGTGGGGAGGGTCGCATGGCTCGGGATGAGCCAAAAGGGGGATGGGTGCAGGGGGACGCCTGTAAGGGGGATTGTGTCCCGGACTGCGGGATGTTCAATAGAGGTGAAGGAATCCTGGTGGGTGGGTGTCAGGAGCATGATATGGTGGAAGCAGGTAACGGTGGTCGGGGTCTCAGGGGAGGGAACGAGCCTTGTGGGCAAGGCTGGGTAATCCTAAAACAAACACATACACGCTGACACTGCATATAGTTAGCAGATCATGGCCCTTCCGGCGTGCTAACACAAAGGATATGGCCATTTCGTTTCTTATAGTTGCAACTTTTCTAAAACAATGTTTTTTATGGGCAAATGTAACTTCCCATGTCTTAAAGTGAGACCACTGAATTGCATGGGACGATGTAGCATTCAGAATGAAGGGCCTGACTACTACTAGCAAGAAGGAAATAACGCACGCAAAAAAAAGCGCTCTCCAGGTCTGCCGCTGTTTATTTTTGCATCGCGCTTTCACTTTAAAGTGAAAGCGCGATGCAAAAATAAACACGCGGCCTGCTTCCCTTCTGTCGTAAGCGATTTCTTGTCTTTATGGGGCCATGTGTTTCAAACACATGGCCCCATAAAGATAAGAAATCGCTTACGACAGAAGGAAAGTAGGCGAGGCAGTCCAAGTGGGACGGCATAAAAAGCCAAAGGGAGGCAACACACACAGCTCTTTTTCAATGACTGGCCACCGGTTAGCATAAACAGTGACGCCAGCCAATGGAAAAGAGGGGCGGGGCTTAAAACCCTTTTGTAAAAGTACTCTTCTGCAATAAATCTCGCCAAGCGAGCTACGCATGTGCGCAGCAACGCTAGGCGAGACCTAAAAAAGTCACTCAGTGCTGTTCGGCTCACCTACGACATGCAAAGGCATGTTGTTGCCTCTGTCAACTCACCTCAAGTGATTCCAGAGCAGGAGCTGCAGCCCGAAAGTCACAACTACCCAAAGAAGCAACCCACCTAAGCCCCCCCTCAAGCGAACCCAGCCCAGGGAAGCCACAATACCCACAACAAGCACCTGTCAGATTTTGGCATGGAAGCCGCATCTGTCAAGAAGGGTATACTTGGAGCAGGCCTGGCATGCTTCTCCACCGCTGCCCGCAATCCCATGAGAGTGGTGTCGTACCTGAGAGTGCCAGCCAGAGGATCACCTGTCATCAGCCCTAGTTAACCACGACAGTGTGAGCAGGTAACAGGGCCTCTCATGGAAGTGTGCGCTAGATGTGCAGAGTGTGTCTTCAGTGTGAACAGTGACTGCTACCTAAGCAATCCCTCTAATTTGGGTACAAACCATTGAACTGTGGTGCCAGGTATTCCAAGGAGTAGAGAGCTGGTGAGCTGCATGCATGCCTAATCTATGTCTCACTACATTAGAACAGAAGATCTATAGACATTATAACCCCTTTTAGAAGAGCACTAGAGGGGACCCAGCTTGGTGTCCTGTGGGTCTAACAATTATACATTGATAAGAAATAATCCTAGCGCTATAGAAACTAAATTGGATTATTCAGAAGAAAAAGTGTATAAATTTAACAAATAAAGCAGACATTCAGCAGGACCTGTAGTTCAGCCTTCTACATTGTCTAGTTGTTATTGGTGATGTGGGTGGAAGGAAGAAGTAGGAGTGATGCAAGGGAGCCCTAAAAAATTGGACAGACATTCCATCATATTCTTCTGGCACATTCCCAAACATCTTGCTGTGGGCCTGTAAGCTCAGAAGCACTTGTGAGATGCAGGCTTCTGTTTTCCTGGTCTTGACCTGGGTTCCTTGTACATTCTGTGCCCCTTCCCCCTCAAACAAACCCAGAGTGTTTGATACTTCGCTGATAGTTACTTCATTTTTAGGTCTTGCGACCAGCGTTGCACTGCGCAGCAGTGCTTGCGCAGGCGAGAGTCCTTTTGTCCGGGGTTCAGAAATGAATCCTGGAATTGCACACGCTCGTGCGTGTTCATTTTCTTTTCAGATCTTTCATTGGCCCTTGCGTGCATCTTAGTCTTAAGGACTGCACGCAATTGGCCCGAGGCGCGCGCATAGCTCCTCCCATGGCCTATTGGTGTCTAATAAGCGCACCAAGCGCGTAATAGACAACTATAGGCCGTGGGAGGAGCTGTGATCGTGCCAAGAGTCAAGCATGACGCGCGCGCCACTTGCTTTTATTTACTTTTGGTATAATCGCGGCACCCGCGCTTTACTTGTAACATTGAAAGTAAAGCGTGGGTGCCGCGATTATACCAAAGGTAAAGAAATAGTTTTTGTTTTCTATTACTATACTTTTGGCATAATCGCGGCACCCGTGCTTTACTTTTGATGTTATAAGGAAAGCACGGGTGCCGTGATTATACCAAAAGTAAAGGGATAGAAAAAAACATCTATTTCTTTACTTTTGGTATAATCGCGGTACCCGCGCTTTACTTATAACATTAAAAGTAAAAAGCGGGTGCCGCGATTATACCAAAGGTAAAGAAAAAGATTTTGTTTTCTATTTCTTTACTTTTGGTATAATCTCTGCACCCGCGCTTTACTTATAACATTAAAAGTAAAGCGCGGGTGCCGCGATTATACCAAAGGTAAAGAAAAAGATTTTGTTTTCTATTTCTTTACTTTTGGTATAATCACGGCACCCACGCTTTACTTTTAATTTTATAAGGAAAGCGCGGGTGCCGCGATCATACCAAAGGTAAAGCATTTTTATTTTTACTGTGCCTCCTTCAATCGAAGCTGAAGCGACCCTTCCAGCAAAAGTTTGCGCACACAATAATTCCTCCCGATAGCTGCTCCGCTGAACTCTTTGACAACTAAATGAAAAGAAAATGGCGTACATTAATCCTCTTCGCTGTAGCTGTCCTGTACAAACTGCTGGAATACTGATGAATTTGTAATCACACTGCGTTTTTTTTTCAGATGAGACAATGAATATATGGAGACAAGACAATCTGTTGAAGGGAGGTGTACATGCAACCATACTGTAGAGAGCCGATATAATGGGGCCATGCGAAGAAAAATGTTTAGGTGAGAATTTAGAAGGTATGAAATGTTTAATGCTGAAGTTATTTCTCTATAACTAAAGCTCAAGAAAAGCATCGGCCCAGGCTGCACATCCCTCCTACTGTGCCCAACCATTCCTTTTAAATCACTCATTAAATGCAAGTTATGTCTAGTGTTACTAGCTTAACAAGCATTTGCAATGCAAAAGGTCTCGCATTTACGCGAGTTTCAGCTATTGTAATTGTAAATGACAACGCCTTTTATTTATGTTTTGGTTTTTGAAACATAAATAAGATAAATTGTCATTTACAATACCAATAGCTTAAACTAGTTTTTTGGGGAAATGCCGTAAATGTACAATCAAGATAACTGGAAGGCTATGCTGACTTTGTGAGACTTGCGTGTTGCAGATCGCTGCATAGCTCTTCAGTAAACCTTGTACAAACTGAGCCATCCTCGCCGTGAGGACTTATCTCTGACTGGTATTTGACGCTTTGTTTTTTATCTTTGCAACCGTGAAGTTGGCAGATGCTGAATGAAGTAGCTAATATTTACCCTGCGTGCTTTGAAGGTAAAATGGCGCTTTGTTGCGACTGCCTCCATCATCAATGCATGGAGTATTGACTGTCCTACGTTGTGTGACTGATAACCGCTGGAGCTGCAGAAGGTATCTATGGCTAGTCTGCAAGCGGACGGTTATACCTAAGAAACCAACACAAAAGAGCAGGGATTGTTCCGTCCCATGAGCGGGCGGTTTGCTGCTTTGCACTACCACAAGGCACGCTGTCCAGGGCATACTGTCGGCCTTTGTGGCTACTGTTTTGGTTGGTCTAGACTGCTTCTTGGTCGGTCCGGTGCCCTATTTGTATCCTCGTCTCTTCAGATGTTGGCACATCCAGCCTGCCCACTGTCGCACTCCCTTGACACCCATTTGCCTGGCTACGGGTGGGTATGGTCGAGTCTGTGCATAACTCACCTGGCCCTCAATCTACTCCATTAAAACATAAATATATGCCTTTGGGAAGTGCCACCAACTGGCACTGGGCATCCAGAATCCAGCAGTGCCTGCCCTTGGCCACGTTAACCTAAGATTATCTGTGATTGGGTATGGGAACTGATAATAGGTACCAGAAGCATGGGAGCTTCTAACAGGCATGTGAAGCTGTACAGACAAACAGGGATTGTGGTTGTGTGTGTGTGGTTGAGTGTGGGTGTGGTTGAGTGTGTGTGTGTATGTGTGAGGTTGAGTGTGTGTGGGTGGGTGTGGTTGAGTGTGTGTGTATGTGGTTGAGTGTGTGTGTGGTTGAGTGTGTGGTTGTGTGTGTGGTTGAGGTTGTGTGTGTGGTTGTGGTGGTTGTGTTTGTGTGTGTGTGTGTTGTGTTTGTGTGTGTGTGTTGTGTTTGTGTGTGTGTGGTTGTGTGTGTTGTGGTTGTGTGTGGTTGTGTGGTTAGGTGTGGTTGTGTGATTACACATCACATAATTACACTGTATTCAATACAACATAAATACACTCCACATACCACTCAGTACTACTTAATTGCGCGTCACATAATTACTCTCTACTTAATGCAAGATAAATACACTCCACACAATACCATTCTGTGCCATATAATAACACAACACAACACATAATTACACTGTACTCAATGCAACATAAATATGAAATATGAAAACATGGCTATTCTAAAATTCTGCAAGTCTCCTACCCAACATCTGAGCATCTGCTGGCGCTATGAGACCTTCGGGTGATATACGCGCCTTACAAATACCAATACATAGACATAGACATAGACAAATACACACCTTTCACTCAAGTTCGTGCTATATAAAAAAAACAAAAAAACAATTGCAATGCAATAGGTCTCACATTACTGAATCTTAGAGCTGCAATTGGTGTTGCATTATTATTAGCAATGCCAACAGCTCAAACTTTAATAATGCGAGACCTATTGCATTGAAAATGCTGGTTTTTTATGTTAGAGTACCAACCAAATCCCATGAAGGCCTCGTGGCTACCTAAGAGAAGAGGGAGCAGAGAATAGGCCTTCTGTAAAGTGCAGAATTGTACAGTATTAAATCACTGGTAATGTGACCTATTACACCGTCGCGTTGCTTGCCCTAGTGATTGCCATCAGTGCCACCCTGTAAGCCAGGAGCCTGCAGATAGGCCTTTATTTTATTTCTAAAAAATAAGTATTGTATTTCCTAATAGCAGAGGAAAATTGCAAACAATTACTAGTACCCCTACAGGATGCAAGTTTTGTATTTAGCCACAGATAGTTGAGTGGGAGCCATCATGGAAGGGGAAAAAGAGCAGTATTTGTTACCATGGTTCTATTGACCTAGGTTTTTTTCTCACATCATGTAATTCTTTCATCAGTCCTCATTGGCAACTATAGAATCCCCCTTATTTATCAAAAGCCCCACTACAGTCAGTCTCTTCCCATGATAGACACTACTTTCCACCGAGTAGGGATGGACTTCGTTTTCCCTGTAATGTTTTCTTCATAGGGTTATAAATTCAATCATGTTCTGCTTGAATTCTACCCTTGTGTCGCAAATCTGTAACCCGTTCGCAATCAACGAAATCCATATGTCGGCTTACCATCCTCAGCAGATGGCTTAGTTCAAATATACAATCAGACCCGTAAATCACTGCAGAAGAATAACAGACAGGCAGACAGAAAAAAACTAACAACAATATAACATTAATACCAGCCTACATGTCTTTCAACCAGAGATATGATTTTGAGCTTGTCACATGCATCCAAAATTAAAATGTTTGCCAATTGGCAAGGGCCTCACAAGAACATTTAACAAGTCACTCCATTCACTTTTCAAGAAACTCTGTCTGACACAGATAACCACCAGCAGATATATCCCCTTAGTGTTATGGTCCATATAGAATGTGTATTCTTGGTTGTGGAAACTGTGAGAGGCAATTACTATGGAGTAACCTGGATATGGCTGCAGGTGTCTCGTTCCCCGGAGTTGCCGCTAACCAACTCTACTGATTCAGTAGAGTTGGGCTTCACGACTTAAGCCAGTGAATGGTGAAACAGTGTTTTGCTAACACCAATCCCAGTATTTATTCTTTATTGTGGAAACTGAGGCAGTTACTGGGGTGGAACCTGGATATGGCTGGGGCTGGAGTTTCTGTCATCCCAGAATAAAACCTGTTGAAGCATCCTTTCTCTACCTCGTATTTCTTTTGGGCATTGGGAGACTACGAGCCTGTTACACATAGGGTCTTCAATTTCCCCTTTTTTACCTTTCGGCATCACTCTTAGCCTTTCACAGCAAAAGGACATAACTCATTTCCTGATGATCGCCCATCATATCATCACTGAGTCAAATAAAACCACTGGGCAACACCTGTACCGAAACCCTGCCACTAGAAAGGCAAAGCTAGTAAAAGAACCCTGTTGTCCCAAAAAAGAATAAATAGAAGATTTGCATTGACTTCAGGCACATCAATGAATTTCCCACTTTGATATGGACCCCTTACTCATATTGAATACATGATTGGCTGCCAAAGAAGGTCTGATAGGTTATTGTCAAATTCCCCAAGTGATTATTCCTGGTTACTGTTCTACCCATTGACTTACAGGGCGCACCCATCATTTTAAAAAAATCTTTAGAATAAATACTAACTCTCCATCGAGCCAATTCGGCAGCTAATTTGGATAATGTTATATAGTCCTGATTTACAAAATCAGAGGGACACCATTCACTCACTAATAAATTAGGTCTCCATGATCATCCTGCCTAGAGTTTGACAACTGCCTGACAAGATTGGTCCTTAATTTAGTCTTGGAGAGTGGTGTAATAAAGTCACAGGTAGTCAAACTGGTACCAATTATAGACATACCACTTCCCCAAACTAAGAAGCATATAAGTGCACGCTTAGGGATAGTAGCGATATGTTACAGGCTTGTCCTTAACTTTGAAACTATCTTCGCTCCCTTGACCAATCTCTAAAAGAACTCTGTTCCTAACAAACTGCCAACTCCTCCTTTCTCCTGCACTGAAACCTTTTCTAGCTTAAAACATACTTCAAGTGATTGACAAACCATTTGATCCCTAGACATTGGCCTCCAGGGTGAGGTTGGAGGCAGTGTTGTGACATGGCAACAAAAAGACCCATAGTTTACTTTAGTAGAAAACTCCAGTCCAGAGAAGCCAATCACTCCACCCTGGACAAGGAGTGTGGCACAATTAAATGGGTTGTTGATTGCCCGCAACACTACCTGCTACTCTACATTGACCAGGCTCCCCTCCCGTAGCTGGTCCATCATTGGTAACCAAACTACAGTTCTCAGATGATTCCCCTCCTTGCAGTCTCTTGCTTTGTGCATGGTCGTTTGCAACATAACCTGGATTTTTTCTCCTGGTATTCTTTGCATGAATTTCCTTTTCTGTTAAAATTATAGGTATGCGGCAACCCTTTACTCTATCTTACTGACCCAGCTCCTCCATTTGCTTGTTCCCTGGAAACATTACACCTTTCCTGAGACAGAAAGGCACGGGGAGTGAAGGAGGGCCCACTCAGCTCAGTGGTGCCATCACGATCTGGCAGCATGAGAGGTTGGGCCGGTCCTCTCTTCAGAAATTTATGGGCGATTTCTGTCTGCACAAGACTATTGCGCTCAAAGGGTGAAGACAAGTGAGGCTGTCAACCCTATTACATGAGGAATCAAGAAAGAACTGGCACTGGCTGGACCAGGGTGATGGGCCCGACATGAAGAGAAGGGAAGATGGAAACATCTTACCAAGACTCACCAGAACTGCTTATTCCGGTCCCTGGCGAAGCCACCCACAGGCCCAGTCAACGAGGGGAGCTGATGCCAAGTCCCCAAGACCCAGGGCCCGTGTTGTAGCCTATAGCAATAAATACTGCTTGTTGGCGTGGGTGTGGAGATGGATGGATTGAAGGAGGAGTGAAAATTGATAGGAGGAAGTGGGGGAAAAGGGGACAGACACTATCATATCATTCTGGCACATTCAGTAAGCCCAGACACTCGTGAGCCCCATGTTTCTGTTTTCACACTGATCTCGACCAGAGTCCATGTGCACTGCCCACCAAACAAACCCAAACTAGTAGATATGTTACTAACAGCTTCTGAGTTTTGTTTTCCAGAGTACCAACCAAAGCATGGAAGGCTTCGCTGTCAAAAAGAGGGGAAGCATGCTTGGACTACTGGTTGCTTGTTTTTATGAGGTCTACTATGAAGAACTGAACTCAAAACGAACAAGCATTGGCAAAGTAAATCAGTCAGACATTTGGTCTGCCTTATCACTTCAACAGTAATTGTTTTACTTTCTCGTGGTATTTATAAAACATTGTGGTAACAGCCTCTGCCTTGTCAATATTGGAAACACTGGAAAAGTGCACGAATATGTTTTGGTCTCAAAAAGCACACATTGCCATAGTTTTCTGTCCCTGGCACTGAGGGTACTTTTTAATGTGCGGATGTGCTCTTTATGAAAGAGCACATTTGTGTCACTCATAGTGAAGTTAGCCAATGGGTAAAGTAGGCTGGCACATTCCTCCATGATGTATGCTCTAGTGGGCACAGGAAAAATGTCAGCGACACAACAGACGAATGCATAAAGAGGGCTGGACAAAAAACCCTATAAATAAGAACATATAAAATGTTACTCAAATCAAGAGGTATTGGCTAAAACCAGACCTATTAATCATCTCCTAGAGTGGCCCATTGCACTGACCCGGGTACAATAGGCAGTCTGTTACCCAATACCAGTGACCTTGGTAATGGAATGCAGAAAAGGCAGGCAGCGGTACCATGCGTATGAGTAAAATCGTATGAGTAAAATGATCACTTAACGTGCGACAAACAGGACCTAATAAACCACTTTTTCTGTTTATAAATCTTTATTGTGTAATTATCTCACAGAGATTAAACAGCAGCTCAATTATCCTTCACATAAACATTTATTTGAACCTTCTTAAGTATGAAAATATAGATTGACTTTTCTCCTGAAAGCATACTAACAAAATAACGCCCCTGGTAAGACAATGTGGTATATAATTTACAGGATGTAGTTGCTTTGTAGGAATGTTCCTGCAGTGGTACAGAGCGCTGTTAAACAGTCACCTCCACCAGCATGTCTTGCCCTGTAATAAGAAAGCCACATGAATCCGTAGGAAGCTGTCCTTGTGACGACTCCATGGGAGATCACAGACTTTCTGTAGACTCTTCCTGTCACATGGGAGCTCTGCGACAACCCTAGCGCTGAGTTACATTCACAGTCTCCTAATACTAGTTTCCAGCCTAAAACATATATATGTAATGTAAAAAAAAAATACAAAACAATGTTCGGCTATTTTTATTGCACAAAGAGCAGGGGTTTCAAAACCCGGAATTAATGAGAATGTCATACCTGTAAAGTATGTCTCGTAATTTACATGAATAACCTCATTATTGTGAATTCGTAATTCCAACTAAGGGTAAGCCTAGAATTATTTTAATGTAATTTAAAGTGCAAGGCATGTCACTTGTATTATGGTCTAATAATAATATCTTTGGTTACTAGCGATATTTCAAACGATATCACTTTTAGCAGGACTTCTTGAAAACAGAGGGTTTGTAAGTGCCACAGGAAGCCGTCCATTGCATTATTATACCATAATACATTTTACCCCTGCCTTGTAAGTTACCAGTTGAACAATCTCTTTGATTTATTTATGTTTTTTTTTTATTATAAAAAAAGCTATTATATTTTCCTATGGTATAAGCAATGTAACTCTTTCTGAAAAAAACACTACTGACCCATAAGACGTTATCCAGTAACGCATGTATCCGAGGATACTGATTTTACCTACGACCATCTAACTTCAATTATCGATTGTGGGTGATAAAAAAGCTGGAAGTGAGCTCGCAAAAAATCCAATATGCTATGCTTATTTATTATATATATTGCATATCTATATGTACACACCTGTTCAATATGATCAGGTTGTCTGTCGATCGCAGCATTTTGAGAGGGTTGTTTTTTGTAGAATTACAGTCCAAGTAAGTCTTACTAACAAACAAGTTAGGTACCTCCGCAGTACAAGAGCACAGTGAGTCTGTCCCATTCAAACGGTATCAGTAAGCCAACAATTACAATTCCCATCTCTGTACTGCAAACCCCTCTACACAATGACAGCCATAATGTGATGACAGTAAAAGTTTGCATTTCATAGAAAAAGCTTAATAGGAAAAAAAAGTCACTGGTGGCCAACAGCAGGCAACCGCTGGAGGCATGAGGTGGCTTTGGCATTCTTTGCTATGTCAGTAGTGAAAATACTTCAAACTGCACTTTGGTCCTTTCTCCAAGGATGTCCTAAATTCCCATCTTCAGGATCTGTACATGTGATGGGTTGTTATGAAATTGGTTTCACATTTTCTTCACAAATAACAGGCTGCCTGTTGTGATATTAGCTTTCAACTGCTGGTGTCACCATAATCTGCTGGTTCAGAAGGCGCCATGCAGGGGAGACCGCTGTGATCTCCTGGAGGCTGCCTACTGTCGGTTGTCGCAATCTACCTTGTTCCTGGAATGATATCCTTCACTGGTGGCAGTGACCCTCTCACTCCCCACCCCGCCAACCAAGACGACTCAGGGGTAACAGTTCTATGTCAAAGTGCTATGAAGTCATGAGTGGTTTTCATTTAGCACTCTCAATCTGAAACCGTGGCCGTGCATACATCATGCACCGCTTGTGCTTCATGGTGAGGCCATAGTCGGCAGACATGTCAGGCTTCTCGCCATCGGCCATGCTAAACTCAAGCTGCTGAACTAAGGTGGTGAGGAAGAGGAAGACCTCCATGCGGCCGATGTGCTCCCCGATGCATCGCCTTCTTCCCAGGCCAAACACCATGACCTTTTCAGCCTCAGTCTTGTTCACACTGGTGCCCTCAGCAGAGAGGAAGCGATCCGGATTAAATGTGAACGGATCCTTCCAGATCTTCCTGTAAAGAAACAAGACAACAACTTAAAGTTCTGGTGGTATGGTCTCACTGAAAGCTTCAATCATATTTGGAGTTGGATACAGGTCCCTAATATAGCAAAAAGTCAACAGCCAAGAACTATTAGCTGCAACTCCAGTGCAAGATTATCTAATCCATGAGCAAAAAAAAATAATTGTCTTTCCCTAGCAACATGGACTTTCTTGAACACTCCATCTTGTGTCAACGCCCTAAAACAGATGCATAAAATTGTTGTAAAGCAGCACTAGCAAGAGGCTGAAGGATCTATCACAAGAACAAACTACCAAATGGTAGAAGAGACTACAATGCCCTTCACACCCAAGGAGCGGGCAAAGCAACCTTGCTCTTCTTGCCTGAGCTGCTCTTCCATCCTTCCATGGAAATTCGTCTCATTCAAGCACCCCGAATGAGTATGCAGCACAGCAGTGTGTTTGTGTCTGGATTGTACTGTGGAAACTGAGGCTAGGAATAGCATAATACACTACTATTGTGGACAGGTTATCAAGGGACACAATAAAGAAAAGAAAGCGCATGTGGTGGAAGTATAGATTTACTATTCTTAACTCAACATAAATGCTCCTTGAATATATATTGTCCAGGTACCTATATGTTAGTTAGGTATAGAAAATCTAACCTTCTCTTCATGTTTTGTCCTTTTATGGCCAAGATATTTGGTGCATTCGAGATTCCTCCCTCGGAATTCGGGACCATGCCTTTTTTTCTGTACACTACTCCTCTGAGCAAGAGCCACTGTAGAACAGCTCAGATACAGATTACAACAGCTCAGATACAGTTTACACGGCTCAGATACATATTACAACTGCTCAGATACAGATTAAACAGCTCAGCTACAGATTAAACAGCTCAGATACAGATTAAACAGCTCAGATACAGATTACAACAGCTCAGATACAGATTACAACAGCTCAGATACAGATTACAACAGCTCAGATACAGATTAGGGAGCGAGGACACATTGAGGGTGAGTAGAGGAAGAGGACAGAGCATTAGTATCATCTAGAAGGGCTAAAAAGGGGCATAGCAACTCAGACGGGGAGGCAGAAGGGGCACAAGGAGGGCACATGGAGTGCTGAAGCTGAAAAGGCTCTTCGGTAAATTACTGAGATGAGATTATAATAGTAACAAGCCTTCCGTTCATCATGAAGTTAGATGGAGGCAGCTCTGCCTTGGCTAGAAAACTGTCAGCTCCGAGCACTGGTCATATTTTACATTTATCTTCTAGCATCACTACCAGAACGGAGGGGAATCTCACTGCAGATAAACTAGAAAATGCAACTGGCCGGGCATGCACACAACATCAGTAGTAAGTCCTTGTTCAGTCCAGTGGAGGGTTAGAGGGGGCAAGCCAGAGGTGGCTGTGAGGGTAGAAGGTTATTTCTTTTGTATTTATTTATGATATGTTAGGCGTCATATGAGAACTTAAAGCCACAACAGATGGTAGAGTTTGTAGGGGATTAGGCAAGGGTAAGAGACATCAGTACAGGTCATGAATGGTCTCAACTACATCGGTCGTAAGTTGCTTACTATCAAAGGTGATGGTTTTCCGTTCCCAGCGGCACATATGGAGGTCCTATTTCTGGTTGCAAAAGTCATCTCAACCAGGCCTTTCTACTGCTGCATTAGCTATGTTCCAGTACTTTTGTATCACGCAGAGAGGGTTAGCTGAAGAGTACGGTATTCAGTCTCTTCCAGATCCTAAAATGACCCTGTTCTTCCAGTGATTGACACCTCTTGGTCCTGACTTTTAGGCCTTGCTAGCTTTTTGGATTAGAGCAGCTGCGGTTTGAAATTTTTCATGAAGGTAAGAGGAAGGTGATGAACAAATAATTTTCAGGTGTTATCCTGCAACACACATGATATAGTACCCACCTTCTTCAATGAGCCTTCATTACATTCTGTCAAGGTACTCAATTTACTTTCAATTCTTAAACTTCCTCAGGGTTTTACTCAGTATATTTCTTACGTTACAAGATGAGTTTTTTTTACAATTACAATTTATGGCATGTGTTTTCCCCCTAATAGAGCTCATTAGGATGAGGGTGGTTGCTAAAAGCTGACTTATTTGCGGCTCTCAATATTGAACAGCAAGTGTTCAAATATCTGTGAAAACCGCAGTATATGCTTCTAGGTTTTCAATAGGGTTTCGGTCACTTAAGCCAGCAGCCCAAAAAAATACAAGTATTTGGGCACTTCTACTAATGAGAACTACAGAGAAGTCAACGTTTAGCATTAGCTACTAATATATGGCTTGGACGAGACTCAAAACCTATAAAACATTTTTTCGAGAAGGTTAGCAAAATATACATGTTGGAAGCTAACGGCTAAAATAAAGTTCTTTGCTGTTGACTACGGGTGCACCCATCACCTTAGTTTGGAAATTTGAATTCTGGGTACCTTTCAAATTAAATATCAACACACATGGGAGATTGCACTTATAGAAGTTCAGCATTAGGGAATTACTGGGTGGTCACTTGAAGCCCAAAGGAGAGGTTGAGTTCAGGGGCAGGGTAATTCTTACTTTAGGATGCCAAGAGTAAATTATCCAAATCTGGAAGTGCTAATGGGACTGGCAGGTGGATATGTTGAGGCAGTAGAGGTGAGAACCACTGCTATGGGTTAGATCTTTCTTTGGCCAGAGTGTCCATGTAATGGCACCGCACTTGTTACCAGACTACATTTCTTATTAAAAGTTAAAGTTTTCTTCTCTTTCATATTAGTTTCTAAAGCCATTGCAAAATTGACACCTGTATTTCACAAAAACAATAGTGGAGCAACCATCAAAACTGTTTTAAAGAAACCATGGACAGAAACCCATTTTGCTCCTGCCAGAGTATGGGTAACAAATTCAGTAGAAACAAATTATTGGCTAATTTGCTTCATACTTTTTACGGGTTGTCTAGGTCCAATGTAAGGATGTGAACTGCCTCCTCGCTGGAAGACTTCAGGAAGAAGCTCAAGACATGGCTGTTCGACCAAGACTCACAGAAACCCAACGCCTGGAGAACCCCGAGGTGACAAGTTACACTACACAAGAACTGATTGATTGAAAGAGAGTTTGGAAAATGTTGTCTTACTAAGAAAGTGAGTATATATTTCAAACAAGGAGGTATTATATTTGAAACTATCTAAACATAATTGAATTGAGTTATGGAGACAGTATTGAGATAAGAGGGTTTGATCAACAACAGATGGAAGACTCCCTCAAGCAATGTGAGACTTCGACTTCCTGAAAAACCCTTCCAGATCAGAATACGGTTATGGTGTGGTTAAGCCAATTTGCCTTTTTGCAAGACTACTTACTCATCGTGGTTCACTTGCCACTGGTTCACAAACACACAGGTGTCCTTGGGAACATAGTAACCATTCAAGGAAGTGTTTCTTGTCGTGCTGAAAGACAAAACGTCAAAACAACTTACAAGACAATCCCCAAACACAGTCAGTCAGTTTAAAGAACATAAATTATGTAAACCAGGAAATCGAACACTTACATGAAGTTATACTATAGCTTACAAGTTTTGTGTCACAGAAATTCAGAGCAGTAAGTACAGTAAGAGTTTCAGAAGCAAATACCACCTTCTGTGAGTGAACATTGAGGTATGTGGCTTGATTTTTGCTGAATATTATCCTTGGCCTTAAAAACGAACAGTAGTTGTCAATAAAGAGGTAGTGTTTGGTGTTCACATAATCTGGAGGTGGACTGACCATAGGGAAATCAGGAGTTCTGAAAGTAGAATACCTCTGAAAGACCGGTAGGATATAACCAAGCCATCATATGAATGTAAATTTGAGATTTCCCAACAGACTATTGCTTATGTAAGGCTTAAAAGTGTGGTATAGAACTACCACTCACTCTATTCTTTCTGATTCCAGCACTGTGAACTAACCCTGAAACCGACAGGCATGGAAATGAAAAGTGAAATGAAACACTGAAACTACCGTGAAAAATGAATCAAAGGCTGGAAATGCCTTAAAATACAAATGAACTGATGAGGCACTGAAATCATCCCTTAACATTGCATGGAAAAATAAGACTGAGCTAACAGTTACCAAACACTTAAACTACGATTAAAATAAAATAATGAAATCACATACCAAACATTTTAATTTTACACTGAAACCAATGACTGAAAACATGGATTTAGATAATAAAGCGAAGGTTTAACTGTAACAAAACAGTAAAAGTATCATAGAAATACAATGAATGTAAAAATTACCCGAAGGATGAAAAAAACACATACTAAAATCAAACACCTAACCTAACAAGAAACTGCAATTAAACACTGCACCTAACATAAATTGTGGAAGTAACTCCTGGGGTCAGCTGTTGGTGCAGACAATGTGACCATATTGCTTCTTTTTTATTTTAAATACTAGTATGGTGGTTTAAATAAGCTGAAATCAAACACGAACTAAAATCAATCACTGAAAGCGGCACTGATCTCCATCCAGACAATGAAACTGTAACCAAACACTGCATTGAATCTGGAAATGAAATGAAACTGATTTTCAGCTCAAATTAAATTCTTAAACTAATACCAAACACTGAACATCCGTAGGATTATCAATCAGAGCACTCACAACAGAAACTTGAAGACCACTTACACAAGTGCAGGTCATGTGTCTTGGGGGAGGAATAACTGGATGTTTCATGGATCTGTACTTGACAGCGCAGCTGTCGCCAGAAAATTATGTGAACACCTCTAGAGAGAGGCGTTGCCTGCGCCTACATGCTGGGAGTCAGGAGTACATGTTTTGATTGGGCAGACGTTGTGTGCTTTCACAAAAAAGGTGCTTGCCCTCCACACAGCTGAGATCATTTTGTTTGTTTATCCAGTTGTATAAGCCTGAACTTTCAGGGGCACACACATGACACTGGAATGCTATTAAAAAAGGTCTTAGATAACTAGATAATGTATATTGTTTTTCTCTGGCAGCAGCACAGATGGCAGGCTGCTGCTATTAACCTACATGGATTTTAAAGTCTGGTTTGTAATACTTCCCATTACCATATAACATTCCTTTAAAGCCACACCTACTGGCATTGCCAATGCTAGTTTGTTGTATTTGTACTTTTGCCTTCGCTATGCAAAGAACTGGACTACGGGTGAGAACAAGGCAGCGTAGTGGCCATTGTGCAAACCATAACAAGCATTGGCATAGCCAATAGGTCTCGCCTTTGGGACCTTATAAGTGTTTAGCCATGCAACAGTTGCATAACTAAATACTTATAAGGTCCCACAAGCGAGACCTATTGGCAATGCCAAGCGAAAGAGATCGCGGTAAAGCGCGGCGCGCGCGCCCGCGCACATGCACTGTAGCTCTAGGCTCGCCTGGTAGCACTTTTTGGAGCCCTCTCAATAAGTCTCGCCAGACCAGCGCATGCGCTGGGTCAGGCGAGACCTAAAAACTGAAGCGCTCTGCTCTCGCTGCAGCTCCCCCGCCTCAGGGCTGAATCTGATTCGAATTATGCCTCGTTGCTCGGCAGGCTACATGTTTTCTTAGGATTTAAACAATTGCTTTTAAACATGCACCAGATTTATAGCAGTCGATCACCGCTTGCAGAACATGTCTGCGGTAGCGAGATATCTGTCCTGTGGCCTCAGCCGCGAGCCTTCGGAGTTAAAAGGCCAGAGGCCAAATCTGTGGTCCCTTAATGGGACATGTGGTTTTTACTCAGTATGTTTTAAGAGTTTGCACGCGCTTTTCTAGGCGGAATTCTTGATTAATTTCCTGCTTTCGCCTCTGCGGAAGAGGGGGCCTTCCCAGGCTCCCAGCCTCCCTGGGGTTTGGCCAACCATTGCGTTAGAGCCAACTGTGCCCGGCAGTGAGGGCAGCAGCATCTGAAGGCTTGCAGGCATCCATGGTTAAAGTGCCACGGTGGACTCGTTTGGGCAGTTTGAAAACATGTGGGGTTGTGGTTAAGTAAGTATTAATGTAAATCTGGGACTAATGGGCGTCTGTAATACATATATGCATAGGAAACAAACATGGGCAAAGCCAATAGGATTGCCTTTGGATGAGAGTATTCAGTTTAATTTTACTTACTTGTATTACAAAAAGCCACACAATTTTCCAATAACAGCAACTTTAACTCAAACAACCAGCCCTGGTACTAAACTCCGTGGAGATAAGAACATCCTTAATTAGGCAAAGGCGAACTAAGTGAGGAGGCAGAGTGCCGTCACTCCAAGTAAAGGGAGCAAATACTGATCCATTGCCCCATAATATATGCTGTGATGAGTGGAAGCAGACCGTGAATGATCATTTAACTGACCACTGAATGAAGTGCCCTGACCAAAAGCCCTGCTATATAATATATTGTAGCATAGGTATGAATTCTTGAGAAAAAACAATTCAGAGAAACAATTGCCTGTCCAAAGAGCTCAAGCTGTCTTGAAGGCCAGACCAAAAAATCATGTATAGCCATTTATGGAAAAGGACTATAAAAGTACAAATGAACTCCATCTGATGTGCGCTTCGCAAACACCCTATAACAATACATGTTTGTAGCGCAACAAGGCTCAGAGCTATGAAAGGGTGCGCCTTCCTGAGCAGTAAACACGTGTATGGCACTTGGGATATAACTGCAACAACTCACCATAGGTGTTATTATTCTAGGTGTGCTACTCATTTTATTGATCTTGGAAAGACTTCGTGGTTCCTCCGGGGATTCGAGAACGAAGGGATACCAAGATTTTTGCAGTAGGTCTATTGATGTTTTAAGCTAGCTAATCCACTATTTAATACAATTTAACAAGTTCAGCTAAAGGAGTAGGATAGGGAAATCACATATCCTCACAAGGGAATCCTGAGCTCTACTGATAGGACACTACCTCTAAAATATCTCATTGGCTCCGGCCTTTCCAAGAAGGCTGTGTTTGCTATGTGGAGCAGGATAATGCCTGAACCTCCTTGTGTTATGAAGTTGAAGAAAAGACTACATTAGTGTAACATAAATGGGCAGCAGTTCAGGGACTTACCTGTGTGGGATTGTGAAAGGCACAAAGGATGAATGGCGGAACATCTCCAAGATGAATGCTTCGGCGTATGGCAGCATGGCCTTGTCCGACAACCTGGGCCTTCTCTCTTTGCCAATGATGCGATCTGTGGAAAATACGAGATATAGGTCAGGGTCAGAATGTCTGGCCCAGGGCATCCAGGTGCTCTTCCAGCAGAGGGGAAACTGAAAGTGCATATACACCACTTACCCAGCTCTGCCTGCAGTTTCTTCTGTATTTCTGGATAAGCCACGAGGTACATGAGGCTCCAGGATAGGGCTGTTGTGACTGTGTCAAACCCTAGCAAAGACGCAAAAAGATGGAGGTTAGCAGAGGAAGACTTTAGGGGATGAGGCGGGTCTGGGATAATTATGATGCACATAGGATCACACTACAGATTTGGGGTAGATGAGAGCTGTGGTCACACATGTCCAGTTCACCTAGAATGCTTTGTCAAGTCACCCTCTCCAACACTACCCCATACATGTGTGACCACCTCCTATGACACCGGTTGCTTGTTATTCTAGGCAGCTCTAAGAAATGATAGTATGGAATGCTGGTTGGTTTTACATTTACACACAATACAAAGTGTGGTTTAGGCCAGCCCATGAAAAAGAGAAGCGATCTAGGCCCACTGAGCTGTTGTCCAGGTTTTATGTGCTACACTTATGGGAGTTCCCTAATCCACTGTCCCTATGTTAAGGTTAATTATTTTTGTTGGTGTCATTTTCTGAATTAGGGTAACAAAGAGCTTGAAGGCTTACCAGCCCCGAAAAGATCATTGACAATGTTGACGATCTTCTGGTCGGATATCTGGATGTTGGCGTTCTCGTCCACCTTCTTCTCCTGGCAGTGGTCGATCAGAGAGTCCGTTATGTCCCGGATATTATCCTGGAGGAGGACAGGCCAGCAAGTTAAAACAGTGTTGGGGATGGCCATGGAGCAGCAGAGAGTGGAGAATGATAATGTGAGAGATTCAAAAGAGGGAGAACCAAAAAGAGCAGACCTCGTCTGTTACCTCTATGCAACTATGTGGAATTCTGCCTCTTATTACATGCCCCTTCCCAGCCCATGCACACCTCCATTGCAACATTTCATTGCTACCTTGCTTAGGTTCGTGTCTCAAGTGTGCTGTACAGTGCCCCTTTTATAGGAGACCCCTAAAACCAGAGGCGTGGCCACTCACCTTGTCAAAGCTCTGGTAGTGCTGCTTGACCAGCCCCTGTATAAAGGCGAACACTTTAGCATTGACACGCTTGAAATTCTCCATGCTGCGGCTTGGCAAGTACTGGAATATAGGAATGAAGTCGGCCAGGTTCCCAGAGCCTGCAGCCCTCCCAAACTCATCAGTCAGATCCACCAGGCTAACCAGCTCCTGGTCTTCGTGGCTATAGCGGGTGCCAAAGCACATTGTACTAATGACATTGGCAACTGACACCACAACGTAGCGGCAAGGGTCGAAGCCACCCTCTGTCTCCATTAGTTCTGCAAACTTGCTGACCAGGTAGTCGGCCTCTTTGCAAATGTGCTCCTCTACCAGGCAGGAGCAGGAAGAACCAGTGCAGGGTGCAGAAGCAAAGGCCTTTAGAGCACTCTGGGCAAGTCTACGGCGGGCCTTCCATACCTCGCCACAGTCGCTGCTGAATGCCAGGCTCTGGCCATCACCAACGTGGCGGAAGGTGTAGAGGTCTGGCCGCCCAGCGAAGTCATCCCCTTGCTTGACCAGGGCCTGTTTGATAGTGTCGAGCCCGCTCAGCACCAGCACGGAGCGCATGCCGATCTGGATCTGCATCACCTCACCGTAGGTCCGGGACATCTCTGTAAGGCTATGGTGCGGGTTCTTGCCCAGCTCCAGCACATTGCCGATCAGCGGGTATGGTCTAGGGCCAGGCACCTTCTTCAGTCCCTTTGGGATCTTCTTGTAGTAGAAGGAACGGAGGAAGAGGAAGACCAAACATAAAAAGGCAGTGGCAAAAAGGAGCTGGTCAACTGAGGTGGTCCCTACCAGGGGCAGTAGAAAGCTGGCCATCTCTGCAGATCACAGAAGCTGTCAAGAAGACAAAATAAATTAGAGAAAATCCTCTTTGAGTTATAATGAAGGAAATACACTGTTTCAGATGGTTTACAAAAGGCACTTTTATGACTATTGACTTGTGTTACTATCTGCTTATAGCTATACAAGTACTACTAATAACATTCAAATCCAGTACATTCAAAACAAGATTTGCAAAGCCAGTTGGTCTGGGTTTAATGTGGTAATGAATGCAGCACTCGCACATTAGAGCTATACACGTGGGAGGGAGCCAGCAGGGGCAGAGAGGGGTCTATTGTTATAAAATAGTCCCTCTTGCAGTACAGTGCAAGCATTAAAGTGAAGGTGGAAGGAGACACTCAAATTGCCAATAGAATTAGGTAAACGATAAATACTCCACAGGCCTGAGCCAATACACAATTAGCAAAGTCTCAAACTGGTAGAAGAAATCCAGTGTTTGAAAGAGGCGGACCCTAAACATAGGTTGGGGTTGACAGCTGCCTTGTTAAAAAAAAAGTCCCACATTGCATCACAGACATACATGCCGACAGCATCAGCGACACCTTACTGAACAGCGAAACAATGATGCGAAAAATAGAGGCACGCATCACGGGTTATAGGAGCCGAGAGTCTATGCAAACAGTTGCAGCAGAAAACATGGACCACAAAAGAAACATAGTTGAGCCCACAGTGCATCTCAGGCAAGTGTGAAAAAATCCCCATAGCTAACTACTGACCACAGTTCATCCCCAATTCAGGAATTACAAAGTGAAAGAGTCCACGGGTTCCCACTATTCTGCGCTCCTCTTATCCCTTCCACTGCCCCTTTGATTTGAAAGATTCTTAAGTTTAACAATCTTACCAATGGTGGGTCTAATTGTGTATGCTCTGGCATATGCGCGAATAAACATAAATTGTGGTAATAGAAGAAAATTGTACCCCTGCCATCCGCACTCAAAGTAGTGTTGTATTGACCAATTTTTGCAAAACCGATTTAGAATTTTTTAAAAGGCTTCAAAATGGTATCTTTCCACAGTGGCAATAAACTTACATGGTAACAAAAGTTGGTAAAATAAACCAAGCAGAAAAATGCAATTGACTTAAAAAAAAGTGGGGACAAGCCACGTAAGGAAAAGCAATAAAGGGAAAACTAAAACAATAGGTTTTATACAAACAAAGAATTTTATAGAACTTAATGGTATGAAAATAAAAACGAGGACAGCCTCTCCCACAGTAAGAAAAGGATAGTGGGCAAAATGCTTTTACCGGAGCATGCTTGCACCGTTTCAATTCTGGAGGTAAAATTCATCCCCCCCCCCCCACCCCCGCCTCCAACCAGCCGGCTCCACCGCCCTCACCTGCAGATGGTACAATTTCTGGAAATATGGACGTGTGAGGGAGGAGCTGTCGTGAGCGCTGAATTGTGGGAAATTTGTGATCATGGTGATGAGAAAAATAGAGGAAACGTCCCAAAAATTAATGTGATGTAGACGAGGAAATCAATGAAGAAGCACAAATAAAAATGTCAATTATAAATGCACTTTTGCATTACATTTCCGCTGGTGATAAGGTTTTTTTAATGTGGAAATTTTCTGCACAGGAGAACTCTGAGGAGTTTGCTAGAGTGCAGATTCCAAGGAACTCCCACAGAATTATTTTGTGTAATCCTACTGAGTCTGGCGTGTGCTCCAAACTCAGGAGTAGCCCCCAAATATACACATAACGTTAACATGCATAGGGCAGTGTGTACACCATGATTTTCTTTTGGAGCTTCTAACTTGCTAAGTATTTCCTGCACACAAACTGACGCCATGTTGGCGTTCCTGAAGTGGCGCCAAAAGCCGAGGTGATCGAGGCGGCCACTGGCAGCGTGGCGCGAGAGGGCAGGGCCGCGTTCCAGCCGGCAATGCGTGGGTCAAACGCGCATTAAAACTTTAACAGTGGGGGGCAGTAGTGTTCCACCAAACGGAGAAAAACCCAGTGGGCTGCTTTGTGAGAGGCGGGCTACACTCGCTGCAGGGGACTCTGGAAGAACAGCGAGCTTTATTGGCAGTTTTATCTCAGCCAAGGCTCGTCTTTAAAGTATTTCTAAGCTACATTGATTTTAGAAGCTGATTGGAATAAACCACCGGCAGGAAACACGATTTACTCATACCACACGTATTTCTAAAAAACACCACATGGAAGCCATAAATCCCTAGCCGACACTATATTTTATTGCACTGGTACGTATATAGCGCTTGCGGGTTACAAACTCTGTTGCGGAGCTTATTACATCACCTCATATGACAAATTAAATGTGCATTTATTTATGTTATGAAATGCCACATAATTTTGCACACCACATTAATAAATGTTTTTTCCACCTCATTTCTCTTGGTCTACCTCACTCCTCATTTGCTGCATTTCGCCCAAACCGTCTGCTCTGCTTGCACCCTCATCTGCTGTACTTCAGCACCAAACTGAATGCGCCAGGCCATCCCTTTCTTTTATTGTACTTCCGACTTCGTTTCTCTTGCCCACCATTACCACTTCTCTACTTCACCCACCAACGCCTCCTTTACTTTATTCCCTCGTATTCTGATGCACGGTATCCCTCTTCGCCTCCGACGCACCAGCGCGCCTCATCTGCTGCACTCTGTTCTTTATCCTTCTCTCTTGCTCTGGTTCTGCGCTCCTCTCGTGCTGCCCGTGAGCCTCTCCTTCTGCTGCCCCTACTCTCCCGCTACACCTTTCCTGCAGCACCTCTCCCTCCCTTTCCTGGCCTCCTGCGTCTTTTTCAGTATTTCATCCTATGGCTTCTGTCCTGCTGCTCCTCCTCCCGCCACGTGTTGCACTTCTTCCCACGTTCTTTACTTCACCCCCTCTCTCTCCTGCTGCCCTCCACACATTCTCCCCTTTTGCTACACTTCTCCCTCCTTCCTTCTCTGGTGCACTTCGCTTCCTCTGCTTCCCTGCAACAGCGCCCATGGCGCCCTGGCTACGCTGCCGCTGGTGCACCTCATCACCGTCCCCTCCTGCTGCACCCTACGCCCCTCTCCTCTCTCCTATTGAACGCCCCCCCTCCTAACTGCACCTATCTCATACTCTCCTTCTTGATACCCCCACCCGACCCCAATTGTGTCTTCTTCACCAGGATATCTGCTTCCCTCTGTGATATTTCAGTTTGGGTGTTAGCAACATTTGGTAGAATATGGGGGTGGGAGAGTCTTCCTTACCTATCCAGGAGCTCTGTGCAGGTATATGCAGGGTCGGTACGGGTATATGAAGGGCGGAGCGGGTACTTCTCCTGGGGTGCTGCAGGTACCTTTCTGGGGATAGCTCAGGTACCTCTGCTGGATAGCTAAGATACCTCCTCTCTGCTGGATGGCGCAGGCACCTTTCCTGTGATGGCGCAGGTACCTCCTCTCTGCTGGAAGAGTGTGCGTGCTCTTCTTTCCCCGCTGTGGGAGTGCTGGGCACAGCTGGGCTGGTGTCTGCTCTGCAGGGATGCTGCAGCTCTGTGGTGCAGGTCCGCCTTAGCAGCGCGGTGCGGGTATATGCAGGGCTGGCGCAGGTACCTCCCCTCTGGTGCTCTTCTTTCCCCGCTGTGGGAGTGCAGGTCACAGCTGGGCTGGTGCCGGCCCTCTGCGGGGATGCTGCAGCTCTGTGGTGCGGGTCCGCCTCCGCAGCGCGGTGCAGGCTCCTGCTGGGATGGCGCAGGTATCTCTGCTGATCACTTCTCTCTGAGTAGGAGGCAGAGCACCCTGAGCTGCATGAAGACAGCCGCCCCTTATATCCACTTCTCCACGCGCGGATTGGCTCCCCGCCCTGGGTCATGTGGCCAAAGTACAATCACAAGCACTTGCGACACCCACGCCCCCCCCCTGCGAGGAGCCCGAGCATCGCACGCAACTCTGAGCGCACGAGCGGTCACTGTTGCGCACTTCATAATTGCAAGGGGGGGGGGGCGGGGGAGCATGGAGCCAGGTAGCATTTTAGGTGAGAGCCGGAGCCAGGAGTGGGAGAGAATGTACACAGCATTGTGCACACAGGGGCACTGGAAGTGGGGAGTACTCTGAAACGTGGTCTGTGGGATGAATGAAAGCGCAACAACATATGAACACAGGGATGGGGCTAGCGTCTTGGCGGGGGCGGTGTGTGAGAGTGCAGACCCTCAAGACACTACAGAGGTGGTAATAGGTAGTGGGACCCAGGAGTCGCGGGACCTCGAGTGTCCAGAGGCATGGGGAGGTCAGGATTCATATGTGTTGGGGGGGGGGGGGGGGGGGAGGTCAGTGGAGATGTCAGCGGACCCCAGAGGCTATGCAGGTCATAAATCACAGGGGTCAGGAGCGGTAACGGGTGATCAGAAGTGAAGGGGTCGGAGGGGCAACGAGAGATGGCTATGAACCCCAGAGGTGATATGAGTGCCCATCAGAGGTGAGAGGTGATCAGCGCCCCCAGGGGACATGTCAGGTCAGGCTAGCGGGGAGGCGGTGACGTTGGCAGGGGGGTCCCACGAGAGGTGCCAGTGGACTCAATAGGGGATGTGATTAAATTTTGGGGTGAAGACAGGTCATCCTGTGAGGGCAGATTAGGGGACCAGTAATGTCATGAGATCCTGGGTGTGAGCAGGAGTGAGGGGGGCACGGACACCCCGCTGCCAGCGGTGAGTCAAGGGGCCCTGTCGCGAGTAGATTCTAAGGAACCCCGCAGGATGTCTTGGGATCCCTAAAGGGAGGGGGCACTTGGAGCCGGGGGGTGAAATAGGACACTAGGGGTCCCATGGAGTGGGGGGTAAAAATCCCGGATGGGGGGTGGGTCCGTGGATCCCGATGGTGGTAGCAGGCGAGGGACTCTGGGTAAAGGGAGTAACGAGAACCCGCACTGAAGGAACGACCGCAGAGGGTGGGGGAAGTTAGGGGACCCCTGAGGCGATGAAAGGTTAAGAACCGCGGAGAGGATGCCATGCTGTCCTGTAGGTGTGAGAGGGGCTCATCCGTGAGGGACTTTGGCGCAGTTTTTTTATAGCGCGAACTTGACCCGAAGGTACTGGAGCGCTTTACATGAGCACCAGTTACATTACACAAGCACACATTAATTTAGGTAGGCACGGGGATGTTAAGTGATTTGCCCAGAATCACAGGATGTTTAGCCGACGCTGAGACTCGAACCTGGTCTGCAGCTCGGGCCCCTCCACGAGCCGCGCAGAATGAAGCGCTCGAGACATCCTCCTGCCACCCCATCATGAACGGCGGGGCTGGTAGCGCGTCCACGGACAACACATTCAACATCCGGCCGCGCTCTGCGTGGGGTTTCACCTGCAGGGGTGTGTGTCAAAGACAGAAGCAATATGGCCTCCCACCAGGCGCGCAACACCCATTGGACTGAAAGGGCTTCAGCCCCTATCCCCCCCCCACTCCCCCCCCCGTCGTGTGTGGCAGCCCGGGATGAGACAGCTTCCAGGGCACCCACACAGCCCCACCCGAGCACTTCACAGGTCTTTAAAAGACCATTTACTTGTTAATGAGGCCTCGCTGTTGTTTCACCCCTTCTAAGAGCCCCTGCAGCTCCACTCTGCCTATTGCTTAAAGATTCACCCCCCCCCCCCCCACGAAATTTGGCTCTAGTTGCGCCTCTGTTTCACACACACACACACACACTGACACATGCATAAAGGCACGACGCGCGCATACAGCAGGTCGTGCTCTCACGAGAATAACAAAAACACTTCTGCTTGAGTAACTATAAGGGTCACTGAAAAGCAACTCAATCCCAATATTGTTAATGTTGACAATAGTCACCTATTACTAACTACTGCTCATAATAATTATGGCGTTCTAAGGTGGCCACGATGACGAGTGGGGCTCTATAAAACTCGCAAATAAATAATAAACAGTAATCGTTGAAACCCACAATGCATATAGAATTAAAACAAGCCATTTTTAACTGACCATAAACAGACATGTAAATGGATTTACAACGACAGAATGTTAAGGCTCTTACATATAGTAATGCGTGTTATTACGCATTCCTTAGTAGTACATTTTCTGGTATACGACTTTTCGTGAGAATTCATTCGTCTTCGAACAGTTTTTCACCATTCGCGTTGAAAAATGTTTGGTATCGGAAGTTTTCGTTATTTATTTTTATAAAATTCGCAATAATTTGTGAAACTACAGTGGCGCACAAACGAAATACGCTGTAGTCCCCGTCGATGGTCCGAGAAAAGTACATTTTTTTTGTCCTGGGAATAATTCAGAAAGGCAACTTTGGTCCAGATATCGGTGGTGAGGAGTGTAATTGGAGAGGGGGTTTACAATACACAAAATACACGAACACTTCATTCATAATTTATCCCACAGCGAATAATATACATTTTTCCACATCTTGTAACTAATATTTCCGTTCATTCGTTTATTCGGTTTTCCTACAGACCTCACAGATTGCATTTTTCCAAATATATTTCCCCCTCCTAGAATATGTGAAATAAAAGGTTCGTAGCTTTTATTGTTCATACTCAATGGCGCCCCTCGCTCCTTCGGGGGTATTTCTATTTTGAGCTATGGGCCCAGGTGTGAGGGCAGGTTGCCCCCTCTCCGTGCATGGCCGGACAGCCCCAAGGTTCATTTCAAAAGTAAAATGCCAGAAAGTGTATACATTCCGGTAACACGCACGCGGTCTTTAAATTAAAATCGCCCACTGTGGGCTCACAAGGTCGATATTGCGCCAATGCCATGCCTGCCAGTTCCCCCTGCCGAGCCTACGGACAGTCTCCGCCCAAAACGAAAACTCAGTACAAAAATAAAAGGTTTGTCTCCTTTATATGTAATTTTTTGTTCGCACATTAATATATAAAGCGCTCTCTACTGCCGCACCAGCACCCCGGCATCGAATCAACTCACGCTTAAAAGAAAGACGGGGATTTGTAACCCGAAAACATATATTTTATATACAGCGAAGCGACAATGGTGACGTGGGAGTGATCTACTTAAATACACTACCCCCACTGCTTCCCCAAAAAAGCCCTTAGCTGATAGCTTAATAATGCAACCGTTTATTCATTCATTTTTTCCGCGGTCCCACGGAGCTCACTTCTACGAGATAGCAAATGCCATGTTGCACGCTGCGCGCGTCAGAAATAAAACGCGCGCGCCTTTTATTGGGCACCAATGACAGGTCTGCCCCCTTTGTTGGAGACAAGGGGATATAGGACGGTGAGAGAGAGCCCTGGCATGTCCTGCTCACTGAAGGAGCGGGGTCTTCCTTAGCGCTTTAAAAACATAGCTGACAAATACGCACGTACGCGTACACTTACACGCATACATATGTGTGTGTAGTCTGTCCGTGTATTCCGTGTGAAGATCAACATTTGGCGGAACCAGGGCCTGGCAGGCATGGGCGTGGGAGATGCGCCCGTACCCACAGGCACGGACAGGTGGTTCAAGTTTATCAGCAGGTGTTGTGCCATGCTGTGGCGCGCGCCAGGGAGGCTACCATTGGAGACAGAAGCATGGGGCGGTGAACGCCCACAAGCTGTCCCATGGCGAGATTAAACTGTGCCACGGCGGCTTTGGCATCAAGCTGATTGGCACGGGGTGTTCAGAAGGGGACACCTTCGGCTTGAGGGCACAGATGGGCGCATGATTTAGATATAAGTTGGAGCTGCCCGGGACAGAATGGTTCATACCACAGTGGCAGCTAACCCATATCATATTAAGTGGATGTTTCTCTCACTGCATCGCCCCCTGCGGTAGTAATTAATCTATATCACGTCCCATGTTCCTAGCTTGGGTTCCACCTACCTAGGGTGGTTTTCCTGCACCAGATGCCACTGACCAATCTCTTCCTGCTTCGCCCCTGGGGTGGTTAAAGTGTACTAGGTGCTGGAGATGAGGTTCACGCTTCATCTACTCCAGGGTGGTTAACCTGTACCCGGTTCTGTGAACAGATCTCTCCGCACCTGCCCTAGGGTGGTAAACATCTTTGACTAAGTGCTGTAGATGAAGTTTACACTGCATCTACTCTGGGATGTGTAGGAAAGTGCCCCTTTTTGCATGGTTGCCCCCACTTTTTGCCAAACTGTTGAAGTACTTTGACTGAGTGAGCCCTGGGATCTTGCCAACCAGGTACTCAGGGCCTATGTTCTTTGCCTAAACTGTACTGATGCAACATCCAATTGGCACCTCTCTGGCCACGTCAGTCCCTTGTAAAAGGTACCATAGGTACCAAGGGCTCTGTGACCAGGGAAGGCCTCTAAGGGCTGCAGCACTTCTTGTGCCACGCTTAGAGGCCCTGCACCTTTACACACACAAACTGGCATTGCATGCTGCGTGTTTTGGTGCAGAACAAAGTGAAGAGTCGACATGGCACACATGCAATGCCTACAATCCACTGTCCTGGCATAGGTCAGCCACCCCTCTAGCTGGGAGCACTATACCAGTTGTGAGGGTACATGTGCATGAACCATGTACCCCTACAGTGTCTAAGCCAATTCTTGGACACTGTAAGTGCAGTAATGCCATAAAGAGTATATGGTGCTGCAAGTTTGTCATTACGAACTCCACAGCATCATCATGGATTTACTGAAAACTGGTAAGTTTGATATCAAACTTCTCAGCAAATTAAACTCACGCTGATGCCAGTGTCAGATTTAATGTGAAATGCACTCAGAGGGCATCTCAGTGATGCCCCCTGAAAAACGACCTAACTCTAGTGTACTGGCTGAGTAGCTGCTCGCCAGCTACCACCACCAGACATGTTTCTGGACCCCTGGGTCGAGAGCCTGTTGCTCTCGGGGTCCTGAAACAATGTACATCCTGGGACGAGGTGACAATCCTCTTCTCTCAGGATGGGCAGAGTCCACGAAGGGGAAGTGTCTAAGGCTTGCTGCCTTTGTGAGCTACCTCAGCCATTTCGCTGCTCCCAGCAACTGGCCCCCACTGGTTCTGACCCCCACTTTGGGCAGGAAAATCGGCAGGACAACCAAGTTAGGAGGAGAGGTGTGCCCACCTTTGCCAACCCCACCCCTCAGGTGGGGGAGGTGAAGTGAAGCACAACTTTGTCCCCGTCATCTTGCAGATGGGGGGACCGAGCCAACCAGAGTCAGGCTTATGCCCCTTCCAACTGGAAGGTGGCATAATAGGTGGTGCACAAAGTTTCAAACAGAGGACTGTCTGAACATGTAGGCACACTTTTCACAAGCCCCAATATGGTGCTTCAAAATATTTCATCTGAATCTCAAAATATTTAAAACGACAATTTGAATCATTATACATGAGTGAAACAAGTTCCCTTCGCTTGGTTGTGAACAATATCAATCCTTGGAGATATGTACAGCCCAATGAAATTAATGATACACCTGAAAGACATGAACATGTAGTCCAAAACAGTGATGAAAGCAGGCTCAATCAACAAATTGTTCATATCATTACATCCTGTAGTGCTTTATTGGCGTTTTCATCTTTTCATATCTTGATAGCATAAATTGAAATCAAAACAATTTGTAGTTCCCAGTGCATTTCGGTGTCACTACACCTTCGTCAGGGGAATACTGTAAAAAAATATATATACAAAGCTAATGTTTACTCAATTCAAATTAACTCAAATACAGCAGCATAAATATTTCATTATGTGGATGATTTTACATTTGAAATTTTGCAATTCTACAATTGACGATTGACAGGCCAAGCCTGTATCCAAAATGAACTAAAAAGACCCAAAAAGGACACACCGGTGAAAGAAAAGAAACCAATGGAAAATCATGTGACCAATAGAAAAAGAAAAAGAGAAGAACCGAGGTATTAACCAAACGTGTGTTAAAAAGTGTGGAGAGGGTTGTAGGGTTTGGGGGAAATGGCTAGGAAATGTAGTGTGACTTTGCGGTGCGGGGTGGGGGCGGGGGGGGAGGTAGTTTGGGGGGGGACGGGGGAGGGGAATGATTCTCAGATGGGGCTAATGCGCACTGTTGGTCTGAAAGGCTCATTGTTTTTGTTGCATATAATACCAATAAACTTGTTTATCAAAAAAAAAAAAAGTGTGGAGAGGGTTAAAAGTACGTGTTAGAAATGCGCAAGATCCTCAAATAAGTCTGTTACCCATGCGAAAGGCAAACAAACATGTGTCATGCTGTTAAAGCATCTATATGTCACACGGCATCTCTGTGGAAAGCTCACCTAGATATATGCCATCGGAAAACTGCTCCGCAAGAGCATACGCAGATTCAGTGCTATAAAAGATATCCAACAAAAAGACTCCTTTAAGTACCTCAAGTCAGTTAGATGTGACCGAGCGTGAAAAACATACAGACAAATAAAAAGACCTACCTGGCAATTCGAAAAGAGGGTCATCAATAAACAAACGCGGTGATGGATCCTTTTAAAATGGGTAATGCTGTGAAGTACAAAACACCCGGTTACTCCGGTTCAAAAGCTGGTATTGGACAGTATGTCAAAGAGACCAACGTAACGTGTGCCTACCTTAATAGTTTAGCGTGCACTAGTGCAACATAATGCTCCTCTTATGTCTATGTGCGAAATAGCCCCGAAGTGCTTCTCGAGTGCGTTTATTCCAAACTCAGCGTGTGACGTCACCGTGTCACGACCATAAACAGAGATGAAAGACTCAAAACTCTTGTAATCCGTCTCCATATAGCGGAGTATAGTTTCTGCATTAATTTATATGTAAAACGCAAGTTTAACGTCCATGTATGCAATTTGAAGAATCAAGATGACCAAGAAGTGACAAAGAAAGTACAATAAAAGTGAATGGCTAATAGAAATATAGCCGAAAAATAAAATGATGTAAAAGACCCAAACCACAAGGATAAAGATTAGTAGGAGGTTTAGAATGCCACCAATGATGACCAAACATGAAGATGCGAATATGCATAAGAGCCTTCTAAGCATACTATTACAATACATGTGAACCTGCTGCGCTTTTCTAAAAATGAAATACAAAATACATAATTTGACTACATCAAGTAAATACGTGAAGCAAATAAACAACGAAAACAATAAACAAGGTGCAGGTAAAAATAGACAAATTTAAAAACTGATACAACCCCAAATGAATGAGAAACAATGTAATTATAGGAAACATGTAAATTCAATTTTATCATTCAGCCCACAAGGACTCATTGTATTTAATGAACGAATCCAAAATGTTTCTCTTTGTGCCAGACGTCTAGCAACATCAACATGTGGTACATTTGACACCTGCTCTAATATGGTAAAGTGTAACTGTGGGATGGTGTGCTTTTTGTCGGCCCAGTGTAGTGCTAAGCAGGATTTAAAATTTGCCATTCGAATCATGCTTTTATGTTCAGTTAGTCTTATTTTCACTTTTCTCGTTGTACGCCCAACGTACACAAGCCCGCATGGACATTTTATAGCATGGGTACTCACAAACTTTTTCTCGGGGGCCAAATTTACAGTGTGGTTTGTGGCCGAGGGCCGCACCGGTGGGGGCGGGGTCAGTAGGGGGCGGGGTCAGTGGGGGCGGAGCTAGAGGGGAAAAAATCACTACCGTTTCAAAACATTACTAAACAATGCTGTATTTCCAAAGCAGATGTAACAACAAGGAGCACATTTTTATATTTTTTTATTATCAGACAATAGCAATCTTAAGTGGGATTGCATGGCAATTTGCAGTAACCGGATATTCAGCACATGCCCATCAGTGCTGTGGATCAGTGATGTCATAACGTCCGACAGTCGATTTGCCAGAACCTTAGCCAGTACTTTAAGTTCCATGTTGAGCAGGGATATAGGGAGGTACAAACTACAGGCCGCTGCAGGCTTACCCTTTTTGGGGATTACCACAATTGTGGCCGTTCGAGGGTCCCTGCATCTCTTCCAGCCAGATACATATTGAGGATGTGAGGTGCGATTTTATTGCTTACACATTTAAACAAGTCAAGGGAGAGGCCATTAGGTCCCACCGCCTTGCGAGACTGTAGCCCCCTGAGTGCCCCCTCAATTTATTCTACCATCAGGTCACGAGCCAGATTCTCCCATTCTTCATAAGAGAGGACCTCCAATGTCAAGATCGCCAGGAGCTCTATGCAGTCCCCCCCGACCTACTGGATATGGATGTGTACATGTTTTCATAGAATGTTGCAACCATCTCAGCTATTTCCCCACTCCCAGTGTGTATTGATAAGCACTTTTATCACTTGTATCACACATGTAAATCACACTTCAAAGACCACCAAGCATGTTTGTCACTAGTACCCAATCAGTTGTGTGTTACGTTTTTGCTTTTTTGCATTTTATTTGTACATTAAATTACCATTCGGCTTTCAGTATAGTTCCCATTAGGGATCATTGTTTGTACACTAAACTAACATACCACAGGTCCCTAGAGACTCTGAGGTTTCCCTTGTATGCTTGTAACTACCATTGTAATCTATTGCATCCCAAAATGCCCCTTTGCAAAAGGACGCAAAGCCTCTTGACTCCTAGATCTTTATTAGGCAGGAGACATTTTTCACTCCCTGGTGAATCACTGCGAATGCAGTAATGGAGTTCTACGAGAGACAGCAAACCTCCACTTCTGTGTTTGTATTCCGTGAATATGTGTGTTTCATAAGTGACCCCCATACCTTAAGCACACAGTGTTTTTGTAATGTTCATATGCAGGTAACTGCATTAGTGGGATCATGCAGTGGTCTCCTGGACCCCTGTCCCCTATGTCCGAGGATGCCCGCCACCATTCTCTGGGATAGAGTCTACTTTGTGTATTAGACACCACTCATTAGTTTGCGATCTCACTTGAGTCTGCAAGCTGTGGATACATACCATTCCAAATTGCAAAGCGGAGGAGGACTGATGTCTCTTTCACACACTCTGTCTTTGCACTGTGCCAGTCAGATAAACTTTTCGGAATGCACGGTAACTTAAATGCATTATCATTCCCGAAAATTGTGGTCACAAAGCGTGTGATTTAGAAAAGACTGGAAATAACTAATGATAGTGCCCTAGGAAAGACAGTTTATTACTGGACTCAACGTTGCCTACATAGAAGGGAAAGCAACGGAAAACTGGACGTCAAAGTGCCCTATGAAAGTAAAGAAAATGATGGGGTGTCGAGAAGAAGATAATTGAAAACACTAGTGCAGAAATGATTTAGGCTGTCATTCCCATGTGCGTGCAATTTTTATTTCAGGTGCAAACACTAACAGGAGTTAACGCCCTAAATAGGATTCTAAACCTGGTGCTAATCAGTCATCAGATAAAAAAAGACACAAATCACGTGTGCAAACAGTACAAACTTTGGCTTTTGTGCCTCTAGGATGGGGGTTAATACATCCCTTTTTTTGCATCTTTTATATAGCGCGAACTCGACCCGAAGGTATTGGAGCGCTGTACATGAGCACCGTATTTACATTACATATTTAGGCACGGGGAGATTAGGTGATTTACCCAGAATCACAGGATGTGGACGCGACCTCGAGGCTCGAACCCTGGTTTCCTGCACCAAAGTCGGCAGCGCAGGCGACGGACCACATCCCCTCCCTCAGCCGTCCTGAGGCAGTGAAGGGGCGAGAAGAGGCTGCGGCCGAAGAGAAGAGGCTGCGGGACCGGAGAGGACGTCATCGGCCCCACGGACATAGGAATCTTCTCAAAAGGCCCTTTAAAAGTCAGCTGTAAAAGCGCTGCACTTACAGCTGACTTTTAAAGGGCCTGTGCTTCCCGCCGGTGCCGTGCGTGACGTCACAGAGGCGGGCACACAATCAGAGGCCAGCAGTAAACAGAGGATGGCCGCAGAAGCATACGTGATGACTACGTATTGAATACGTATTCACTACGTATACTCCGGCCATCTTCTCTGTTAACTCGTAGGCCCGGAAATGCAAAATGCGAGACACGGTCCGTGGGCCGCCAAAGAAGGCTTGCCGGGCCGCTTGCGGCCCGCGGGCCGTACTATGAGTACCCGTGTTTTATAGCATATACAACCATACTTGTGTTGCAATCAGAAGTGTGTCTGAGTTTAATGAGTTGCCCAGTGTGTGGATGTGCAAATTTGTCTCCCAAAATCACATTCCCGCAATGACCACAGTTGTGGCATTTGCGCATGCCTACTGTAGCCAAGTTGGTGAAAGATGACACTTGCTTTTTGAGAATTTCCTTGATATTTTTGGATCTAGAGAAAGCAATGATTGGACGACCACTAAAAACTTCCTTAAAGTCATCCTCCTGCTCAATAATCTCCCAACGTTTATAAATACAACGTTTGATCGCGGTAGCAGCTGTTGAGTACTTGAGGACACACACCTCTCTAGTAGACTGTGACTTAGTCGCTTTCGCCAAAAGGTGAGAACGATCTAGATTGATCGCCTTTTGTTTAGCTGTCTCCACAACTTCTAATGGGCAACCCCTTCTCAAATATTGTTTAGATGTATCCTCAATGTGTGCTCTCCCCTGTGAATCATCAGAACAAATCCGTCCGACTCTAATGAATTGTGATAGTGGCAGATGATTTTTGAGGGTGTGTGGATGAAAACTGTTATAATGTAAGGCATTGTTCCTATCCGTGGGCTTTTTATATACCCTTGTCATCAACTTGTTACCTTGTCTTTCGATCAAAATGTCTAAATAATTGATAATGTTGGAGTTGATAGAGTGTGTGAACTTAGTTTGGGGATGACACTGATTCAACATTACTAATGCATTTTCCAATTGTGTTCGAGTACCTTGCCAAAATACTAGTATGTCGTCTATGTACCACAAATAGGTCAACAAGTGATCCGACCACACCTCATTGTGTAAAATGTGTGTATCCTCGAACTTAGCCATAAAGATGTTTGCATATGTGGGTGCCCCCGTAAAACCCATAGAAGTGCCAGTCTTTTGCAGGTAGAACTAATTCTTGCAGGAATAAAGACTAAATTGAAGAAGTTCTAATAAAAGGATGTTTAAAGATTCTTCGTAGTCGTGTCTAAGTAATAGCCGCTTCTATGCCTTCACCGTGAGGAATTGATGTGTAGAATGCTGACACATCAATCGTACTTAACCATTTTTCTGTGTCCTCTGGAATGTTAACCAAGCGAAGGGAACTTGTTTCACTCATATATAATGATTCAAATTGTCGTTTTAAATATTTTGAGATTCAGATGAAATATTTTGAAGCACCATTTTGGGGCTTGTGAAAAGTGAGCCTACATGTTCAGACAGTCCTCTGTTTGAAACTTTGTACTCTTTGTTACCTGACCGGGGTGAGTCGGGCTGTTGTGGGCTGCACCGTCATTGACACATTGTTTAAAAGTATTATCTTTGTGAAAATTGGTTATAATTTTGTTTACAAATTGGTTGTGCAGGTTACCTAAATTATCATTGATAATAGGTGGTGTACTCACCCATTGGTCCCGACCTGTACCTACCTGTTACGCCCCTAAATCTAGTATTTGGGGGCAACCCCGAACCTCACTTCCTCAGACAAGAAGAAAGAAGAAGAAGAAGAAGAAGGACCAAAGAGCCGTGCTGAAGAAGAGGAGGACACCAACTGGCTTGGCCCCAGCCCTACCGGCTTGTCCCGACCTCGACTTGCTCCAGCGAAATCCCGGTGTGTCCTGCAGCCAGTAGCCCCCAAGAACCTGGAGGACCGACTCCAGCTGACTGCCCCGACCCGGACCCGCATTATGCCCGTGACTTTAAGAATCCTTAGGACTTTTTTCAAAGACGACGCTGATCGATTATCCAAGCAATTCACCCGCCCTGAGGAAGCCCCAGGCCGGATGGACATGTAAAGGGGTGAAATACGTGTGGGCTGTTCTTTCACTCACTCTTATGGATAGAGTGTCAGTACTATTATAAACACCTTACAAAAAAACCAGTGCGGGATTGGAATTTCTTCAAGAAAAAACAGATTAAACTAATCTTGCCCAGACAAACCTGGAGGACCTGCCCTGCTCTCCCAAACCAAGACTTTGTCTCCCGTGAGCTCTGGATTTGCTCATCCACAGACACTAGCTCCGGCCAAATCCGCAAGTCGGCACCACTCTGCACCGGACGTCCACGGCCCAAGTTCGAGTGGCCCAACACCATGAAGATGTCTCCCCAGCGATCCTGACCTGGGATCTGGTGATCTCTGACCTGCCTCATATCTCTAACTGATGCCTGCAGCCCCTTTCTGGAGGTTCCCCCGACTGTGACCAGAGCCAGTAAGAAAAACCAGACGCCTAAAGACACCCCTGCACCCGACATCTCACTTGGTTGGTTGGCCCAACTGATGGTGTCACAGCATCCCCAGGCTTCCCAACTTACCTCTCCAACCAGTGGCCGCCTCCAGAATATCTGCACCCCGAGCCTGCAGTGTTTGTTGCAACCAGAGAATCAGCATTGAAATCAACAGGGCACCCAACACCAAACCAGCCCCTGTGCTGCTGTGGGTGCACTTTGTGTGCTAAAACGGACCCCTCTACACCCTGAGCCTAACACCAGGAGCTTTGCTCCCTCAACCTTGTGGCCTGCTCGTGAGCAGCCACCAACAGAGGCTGCCTATCCCCCATTGGATAACATTGGGCCTCAGCACTCTGCAACCGGCCGCCCTATTGCTGCTGAGGGTGCTTTGAGAGTGCATCCTCGACCCTGGGGGAACCCTGGTTCTAACCCCAGAAACCCAATTCCCACAAACAAGTTCTTCCGTGTGGAGTCAGTTTGTATAACACCTTGAAAAACTACATATGTGTAAAAATTGAATTACTTACCTTTTTGTCTAGGAAATGTCCCAGTGTGATATCTAGGCATATCACACTGATTAGCAAAAGTAACTTAAAAAGTAATCCAAGAAGTAACATGCACAATAATCTACAAAGTAACTGAAAAATAATTTTGAACTGTTGACTTACCTATAAAGCAACCAACTGCATTTGAACCTGCATTCAACTGTAAATAGCATTCAACTATAATTTACTGCATAAATCTTGCAATGTATTATTTCACTTACCTGCACCAGGCCTGGCTTGGTTCTAGAAATAAAATAACAAAATATTATTTTTATACAAGCTAAAGTGGTCTGAGTTCAGTCTTTGAGTGTGTGACATCATTTCTTGCATGTGTACAATAAATGCATAACACTACCCTCTGATAAAGCCTTACTGCTCGTCCACACTACCACAAATAGAGAGTAAGGTATTATCTACTTTTGCCTCTGCCTACCTTTAGGGTTCTTCTGGACTCTGTGCAGTGTATTCCCTACTTTGTTATGGTATATACAGAGTCAGCTTCCTACAGGATGGTTAACCTGTACCAGGGCCCATGAATACATCCCTCTCTGCAGATGCCACATGGGTAGTTAACTTGTAACATGCCCTGCTATTGGCACGGCTCCCACTGTATTTGCCCATGTCACCATACTGGCACTGCATCTGCCCTGTGTGAAAATTCTATACCAGGTCCTGTAGATACAGCTATCACAGCTTCTGTCCTGAGGTGGTTAACATATATCAAGTACTGTAGCCACAGCTCCCACTGCATCCATCCACAGGGATTAGCCTATACCAAGTACTGTAGATACCTCTCTCACGGCATCCGACTTGAAGCGTCAACCTTTACCAGGTCCTGTAGATATGGCTTTCACTGCATCCGCCCTGAGGTGGTCAGCCTTTACCAGGTCCCATAGATACAGCTCGCAATCAATCGGTTCTGAGGTGGTTAACCTATATTAGGTACTATAGGTAGAGCTCTCACTGCATCTGCTCTGAGGTGGTTAACCTACAACAGGTCATATATATTCAGCCCTCATTGCATCTGCCTTGAGGTGGTTACATATAAGCCCTACAAAGAGTCTGGGTGTCTGGCTTAACACCCTCTCTATAGAATGACACGCCAAAATCTTGCAGCAAGCTGTACTGGAGGACTTAGAATGCAGAGGAAAGTGTGAGATATTCTTCCATTTCCTTCAAGAAGGCTAATTGTACAGGCCATGATAATTTCACATTTGGACCATGGGAACCCTTTATAGCTTGGATCTCCTCGCTGCAGGTCATTCAAAATACAGCAGCTTGTTTTCTTCTGAACCTCCCCAGACACCAGTCAGCTGGAAGGGCTTTGGCAGATCTTAACTGGCTTCCGGTGGAGCAATGGGCGCAGCGTTATGTAATACACATAGATCCTTTTACAAGAAGGGCCCCCACCTACTACAATCTTTAGTTACGCTCTATATTCCTGGCAGGACTCTGAGATCGGCCAGCGCCCATCAGCACCTACAATTCTCAGGGCAAGATAGGGAGGCTGTTCATTTGCTCATCTGGCCCCCAAGATGTGGAATTCCCTGCTGACTGCCTGCGTCAAATGAACCTAGAATCAACCTTCAGAAAGGCTCTAAAACCTGGCTGTTAGCGGACAAGCTGGTTCCTTGTTTGGGCTCAGCTTTGATGGTGGTGCATTGGTTTTTAGCACTGGGAAGCCTTTGGGCAGCCCAGAGCTCTATAAATCCGACAGAATGGAATACCTATACCAGGTACTGTAGATACTGCTCTCTCTACACCTGTCCTGAGGTGGTTAACCTACAACAGGTCCTATATATACAGCTCTCATTGCTTTGCTCTGAGGTGGTTAACCTACAACAAGTTCTGTAGATACAGCTCCTAATGCATATACCCTGAGGTAGTTACCCGTTAACTGGTACTGCAGCTAAAGCTGCCACTTCATCTGTGCTGAGGTGGTTAACCCATACCATGCTCTGTGAATACAGTTCCACTGTATCAGTCCTGAGAGGGTTAACCTATACCAGGTACTACAGATGCAGCTCTCACTGGTACTGTCTTGAGGTAGTAAACCCGAAATAGGTCCTTCAGATACAGCACCCACTGCTATTTTCCTGAGATGGTTAACCTATACAAGGGTCTGTAGATGTGGCTTTCACTTCATCTGTCCCGAGGTCGTTTACCAGAATGAAGTTCTGAAGATACAGCTTTCACTGCCTATGGCCAGGGGTGCTTAACCTGTGCCATGTCCTGTAGGTACAGCTCTTACTGCATCTGTCCTCAGATGGTTAATCTGAACCAGGTCATCTAGGCAGAGCTCTCACATCATCTGTCCAAGGGTGCTTAACCTATACCAGGTCCTGTAGATACAGCTGCCACTGAATCTAAACTGAACCAGTTTCCCCAGGTACAACTCTCACTACATCTGGCCAGGGGTGCTTAATCTACACCAGGTCCTTTAGATACAGCTGTCACTGCATCTGACCTCGGATGGTTAACCTAAAACAGGCCCGGTAGATACAGCTCACACTAAACCTGCCCAAAAGGGGAGTTAATGTTCCCCAGATGCCATGGACACAGCTCTCACTGAATCTGTCACGGAATGGCTAATATCTACCAGGTCTTGGCATTACAGCTCTCACTGTGTCTGCCATTTGGTAATTAACCTGTAAAGGTCCTTGAATACATACCTCGCTGCATCTGCTCCAGAGGTGGATACACTATACTAAGTCCTGTGAATACAACGCTCTCTGCGCCTGCACCATGGGTAGTTAATCCGTACTAGACCATGCTCTTGGCACAGCTCCCAGTGTAATTTCTCGCAATTAACCTACGCCAGATCCCATCGTAACAGCTCTCACTGCATCTGATCTCTGGTGCTGAACCTATACCAGGTCCTTTAGATAAAGCTCTCACTGCATCTGATCTCTGGTGCTGAACCTATACCAGGTCCTTTAGATACAGCTCTTACTGCATCTGATCTCTGGTGCTGAACCTATACCAGGTCCTTTAGATACAGCTCTCACTGCATCTGATCTCTGGTGCTGAACCTATACCAGGTCCTTTAGATACAGCTCTCACTGCATCTGATCTCTGGTGCTGAACCTATACCAGGTCCTTTAGATACAGCTCTCACTGCATCTGATCTCTGGTGCTGAACCTATACCAGGTCCTTTAGATACAGCTCTCACTGCATCTGATCTCTGGTGCTGAACCTATACCAGGTCCTTTAGATACAGCTGTCACTGCATCTGATCTCTGGTGCTGAACCTATACCAGGTCCTTTAGATACAGCTCTCACTGCATCTGGTCTCTGGTGCTGAACCTATACCAGGTCCTTTAGATACAGCTGTCACTGCATCTGGCCTCGGGTGGTCAACCCGAGCCAGCTCCTGTAGATACAACTCTCACTGCTACTGTGCCAAGGACCTGCTGGGGTAGTATTTCTGTGTGAGCATCCCAAATGCCACAGCACATCTCACCCGGAGCCTGAAGATATAGCATAATATCACCCACATCCTGATGGGACTCCACTGGCTTCCCTTTCAACGGTCACCATCTTCAGAAATCAGCTGCAAAATTTACAAAGCCCTCTCAACCAGCACAGCCTGCATTGGGGGACAATATCACCACCTCTAGTGGCTCTCAGCACACCTGCAATCAGGACAACATCAGAGTGGAGGCCAGCAAAAATGTCCGCTACCTTCTCTGCCTGAGAACAGCAATGTTGTTTCTGTTTACTTCTCACATGTTACTTACACTTGTATTCCCTACGGGTATTGACTTTTTCCAGAATGGTGTTTTTTTTGTAGTTTTTCATCTAACATATTATTTATGTTTAGTGCATAATGTGAAAAGAGTCGCTCCTATATAGCTGTGTGTGTCCAGATTATGAGTGGGCCACGATTGAGAGCCATGAAGTTCAAGCTGAGTGCAGTGCTAATTTCTCACATTGCCTGTCATTGGGTCCTAGAGGGTTTCGGAATGTTCATCCAATTCTTGGCCTCTCTGCAGAAAGCACAGAGTAATGATCAGGTGTGTCAACTGTAATTGTGATTATAGACAACAGTATGTGCAGAAAGGCACAGATATTAACACAGCAGGATTGGAGAATTGAAGAAGATGCATAGAAGTACTGCAGGAGAGCGTGAAAAGGGGGTGCTCAATAGGAAAAACATGAAATGTGAGATATGCAGATTGAGTGGTCATGCACTGCTTATGACCTCACATATGACATCATTCATGACATGTTCTAGGACATCATGTATGACATCATCCAAACTTCACTTTCACACATATTGCTCTAAAAAGTAGTGTCACATTAGAGGCCTGACAGTAAGTACAAAATATATTGCAGGCTGTGGCGAGAGAGAACCCCAGTCATTTAAATGGATACAATGTCCTGAGCATCCAACTTTACAATATATAATAAATGTGTCCAAATGTTTTTCTTGTTCCTCGTTTCTTTCTTTTCTTTTCTTCTTCCAGTTCACCCATTCACATGCTTATTCTTATTTACACTGCATAGTCACTTAACAGCTTCGTTGGCCATCAGTAGCCCACATGTGTTTCGTCATTATGGTAAATTATCACCTCTGACTTCATCAGGGCTGTCATCATCAGTATTAACTTAAATATGTAATTTTAGTGGTCCTTAGTTCCTTTCTTCGGAACAGTAGAGTTCAAACCACTCAAGTGGTGAGCAAACGCCCAGTATAATCCTGCCTCTATCTCGTGGTATCATTCGGAAGAGAGTACTCCAACCATGTATGTGCTCCAGCGAAGTACAAAATAGCTCAGTAGAAAATCATCCATTACTACTATCACCACAAAAACAACTCACTTAGAGGTTGAAAACAAGCATTATATACAACATTGAGCCTATGGCATACACTTTACAGGTAGTATAGATCAAATTAACAATTGACTACAGAAATACGAGAAACACTCATTTCCTGCAGTGTACAATATCTATATGATTGCTGACAGAAAGCCAAAATATTGATTTGCTAGTTCAAAACAAATGTCCTACTATGGACAGGTTTTATCTTTATAAGCCCTTGACACTCACCAAACATACATTAAGAAACTAAGTTGATGCGACCGAAAAAATACGCACTGTAAACAGTTTTTTCTCTATGGGGAGAGTTTACTGTGTATCACACTGTTTGCAGACAGTGAAAATCTCATGTGAAATGCACCACAGAGTATTAAAAAAAGCTGCTGGTATTAATGGTAATATTATCACTGAGAAATCCACCTAACTATAACGTTACTTTAACATTTGTTTTTTTCAGTGAATTTCTAAGGTTTTATAAATGAGAAGAGATATTTTTTATCACACGTAGCTTTATCGTTTCTTTAACTTTTGTTTTTCTAGTATTTTTTTAAATTAAATTATTTTTTTAAGTGCGTGCATGGTAGAATAACTGAATAATATATCCTTTGTGTGGACATTATTCTGAAAGGGAATTGCTTTTGCATTGTAACTTAATAGGAAAGGGTGCACACTTTGTAAAAGGTTTTTAAAAAATTATGTTTGAGTATAAAACAGAGAAATCCAACAATATTTGTGTTGAAATTGTCTATCTCCTCAGTTCCTCTGACTTTCATATTGAGACATTTTCCCAGTAAGTTTATTAATATTGTAATAGCATACTTTTCATAGCCTTTGTATATGTTATTACATTAAAGTCGTAATTATAATTCAGAAACATAGTAATCAGCTTTTTAAATATTTCTTAGTATTGTTCCACTATATAAATCTATTTTAGAGTTCTATATTTTGTTTTAATCTACTGTTTAAAGTTCTTTTTCATGTGTTTAGTTATTACTTAATGTTAATCTGTAAAAAGAAAGTAATTAAATTATGGTTGTAATATTCAGCTTCTTTTTTTAAATGGTGGTGACTCTCGTGAGGCACTTATGGGAGTCAAACACACAATCCCCTGTGTGGACCCCATGTGGGATGTACTTCCTGGTTAGCTCCCTTGACCCTCTCGTGAGATCGTACAACTGGGATTAAGTTAACCTCTTCAGTGCCCATGACGAGATAGTCTCGTCATGGAGCACGGTCACGCTGTGCCCATGACGAGACTATCTCGTCATGAACCCCACCCACTAATAAAACGCCCGGCACAGGAGGGGGAAAGGGCGTGGCACAGAAGGGGTTAAGAACAGTGTTTTTCTGTAATTCTGAACAAAGTAACAGATCACTGAAGTTGATTATATTTGTTCCATTGAATATATAAAGCCATTACATTTTTACGATCTTGCAAGATGCTCGTGGGAATCAAACACACATTCCCCTGCGTGGACTCCGAGTGGGCTGTATTTCATTTTCAGCTCTCACAATCTACCTGCGAGATCGTGCATTTGGAATTAGGTTAATAACAGTATTTTCTTGTAATTCTGAAAAAAAATTAGAGATGTTAATTACCTTGGAAAAATTGATTACAAAATATACAAAGCAATATTTTTATGAGCTCGTGAGACGGTCGGAGGTATCACGCAAGAGGTCCGGGAGAGGAACCACACCCTACGGAAGGATTGTTTTTGGTTCATATAGATGGCATTATTTAGAAGAAGACGATTCCATCCTTTTTGCTTTATTTCACTATTGGATTCTGGTGAGAGTAGATATATTTGGCTTGCTGGTTTGCCTTTCTTCACAACAATGTTTTCATTAGATTCTGATGAGCAGCCAGGGGCAGCTACACCAGCTCAGCCATCTTAGCCTCCTAACTAATCCTTGGTGTGGCAATTCCTTGAAATGAGGCCAGATAGCAAGAACGTTTTTACAAAGTATGTCATCTCTAAACTTTTCAAGGAGTTCAGCCCGGTGAGAAGAAATAAGCAACATAGTATGAGCACCACAGGCATTTGGAGACACCTCAGATCTATGCATCCGCAAAGGCTTGCACGGGCAGAGTAGGCTCGTGGTGCAGAGCTAGACAACTCTACAGGGGCTCCAACATAATTTGCTAAAGGAGATACTGTGTCTGCGCAGGTTCTCAGTACACAACAGACCTGCTTTTGTATTGTTTTTTAATAACAAACTATTTTGCTGCTTGTGTAAGCAGATACTTTTTTCATCAGAGGGCAAGCAGGTCTGCTCAGGAAAAACTTGTCCAAGAGCACAAGTGGCCCCTAGACAGTAGTTTAAAAAAACACCTTTTTTCATGAGTTTATCTTCTTGTTTTTAAGGAGATGTTGTTAGTGTTTGTTTCACATTTCAAGTTGTATGCTTTTGTCGTACCTTTTAAAAAAAAGGTTTACCATACAAAAAAATATAAAACATGTTATGAAACACAAGTCTTTTATACCGTTAACAAAAACAGCTATTTTCAGAGCCACCTTACAGTTTCATGATTCATGATCCATATTGTTTGTACGAGGGTTCCCTTTTTTCCCTTCTCCAAAGCTCTTGCGAGACTCTCATGCGAGCCAGGGAGGCAATCCCTCATGTGCCGGTTTCTTCTTGCGAGATCGTACTTTTTATCATGGACATTGCATTTACACTGAATATATCCTGATGTAGTATGTATAATTTAAATACACTAGAATAGTAACAGTGTGTTTAGTTTAATGAAATGCAAGCCATTTTTTAATTGTGGGGAAAAATAAATCACTTAGATTTATGAAAAAAACCCACATGTTTATCTGCATGAGACAAACATTGGTACATAGCACACATTGATACTCATTTTTTTGCCTTTAGTCTATTTATTATTACTAGAAAAAATTCAATCACTTCTTTTTACAGAGTTTCATGAGATCGTAACATTTTTTTAGAGAAAGAATTTACACTTTCCTTTATTAAAGTAGTTATGCCTTACGGTCCACATTAGTCAGACCTCCCAGGAAATTGCGGCATAGATTTGCAAATTTTGTGGCATAAAAATTAACATTTTGCTGCATTATTGCAGCCCTTTGTTTTACTTGTAATCATTCCTTTTCAGCCTAAAATGAATGGAAACAATTTTAGCAGACTATTCTACTTTGAAATAGGAATGTTTAAAGTGTACTAGAGTGTTTGTTTGCTACATTCTCCTTTGTGGTAACATTCTGGATCATAGGTTAAGCCAAACACAATACCACGGGGTTGCTGGTCATCCAGTTTTTTGTAGCATTGTGCTGACTTAGGGCTAGCAATTTCAGGCACCAGAGCCATCTGCTGTAGGATACAATGTTATGAAATGAAACCAGATTGGTTGAGGAAAATCGTAAATGCTTAGCGAAACAGTCATTGACAAAGCGAGTATGTATGGCTCTTGTATAAAGCATGCATGAAGAGGTACACAACAAACAGGTACAAAGGCATAGTTATATCATAACACAGGCCAATGCCATCCACTTTAATGAAGCCCAGCTAACATAAAAGCGCACTTGCACACAGAGCAACGAACACCAGTGATGCATTTCAGAGGAACATTTAGTGTAGGGGGCACTGAGAAATGTTTCTCGGGGTCTCTTGTGCGTGAGATGAGCACCAGTTTTCTTGCAAAGAAGAGGATATACAGTGTACAGTTCAGGGTCACAGGGTGATTACAATGGTTGCACATAATCATGTAGGATAGGGGGGCCTTGATGCTGTGACCCAAGTCAAGTGGGACATCTTCGGCTTTTCTGAGATTTGTTCGCCAGCTACATTTTGTATACTGGGATTTTTAAGCCTGTGGTTATTACTATAAAGACAGATACATAGGTCCTCAAAATGTGAATTTCCTTTGGCAAAAACCCCCAAAATGTCTGAAATTGTCACAAATGACGTGACAAATAAAAACATGTCCAAAAAGCATGTGCCACTTCGCAGCTACACACATGGATGAATAGATGAAAATAAAAAAGGTGTATTTTCTCATTATAATAATTTGAAATACATGTTTTTCAGAAAATATACATTCTCATCTGAACAAAAAAAAGTCTTTAAAATAACTCCCACAGCTTGCTCCTCCGTTCATAGTGCTTTTACCCACCTGTATTCTACGTCACATCATCGGTTCCTCCTTGTCATTACTGGTTGAACTTAGGCCTCTTTTTGGTTTTTGCACTCCATTTTACTTTTTGCAGGCCTTCTCACAAATTGTGGTTTCTTGCTCACAGATTTCTTTTATTGTGTCTACCAACACGCCAAAAGTGCTCGATAATTTACTGATGTCCTGCCAAGGGCGCTTTTAAATCACAGAACGAAGGCGGGATATTTCAATTTAAACTGACTTCTAGTCACTAGTCTCTCGTCCCTCCCATAACCTCCCCCCATTCGAGCTACTTTGTCAAAAAGATGGTGATCGGGTCTGGTACTTCGCAGTGCTGTGGTAATTGGGTCATTTCTTGGATCAGCGCAAGTAGGCGCAGTAGCCTCAGGTATCTGGGGCAGGATAGCTCGCAGAATTCAGAGCATAACAAGGCAATAAAGGGTCGCCACACTTCCGCGAAGGAAGGCCCATCTCCTTGAAGCAAAAAAGAGATGCGCCTCATGCCGAGCATGTACCACAATCGGTGGAGCCATCCCTGCATCATAGGTGTTCTGTCTGTGACCCAGTTTGATAATATATTCTGTAATGCCGCCCCTAGAGCTATACCTATTTGTTTGCCTTTATGGTACTTAAGGGGAAACGTAAGCCTATCTGACACTCCCACGACAACATATTCAGAGAAGCTTAGTAGTGTGGTATCAAAGTGACAGTCAATCTCATCTAGAACTTGCGTCCAGTAGGTTGTGAGGGTCGGGCATTCCCATAACAAGTGTAGTAGTGTACCATCTGCATTGCAACCCCTCCAACAAGTGGGGGAACGGTTGAGGTCGCTTTGTGTAGTCGGGAAGGTGTAAGATCCTTATCTTAGTGGCTGTCTCCACACTCCTTGGGAGTCAATGTCTGTCCAAGTTCAACCTCCCACCGTCTTTGGCCCACTGACTTAACCACCTCTTCTGGGGCCTTAAGATGTGATACAATTCTGTAATGAGTCGCTTAGTGGACTGCTTCGAGAGCAGCCATCGCTCGTACTGGGTAAGCCGCCTTTCGGCTCCCGGGTGTACTTGGGGCTGCATAGCCCAATGTCGTATTTGCAAATAATGGTATAGCTCGGTTTCGGGCATGTCGAAGTCAGATTTAAAATCCTCGAAGGACTGAGGGCCCTCTAAGTCAAAGAAATGCCCTCTAGACCTGCGCTCCGCTTTGTCCCAGTGTCTAAATGCTTCCCCGTCAAGGCCCGGTGAGAAATGTGGTTTTTCAGTAATAGGAGTGAGGGGCGATGGAAAAGTTGTCAAACTGTTGCGCGTGGCTGTGGCATCCCAGGCTTTCAGGGTGGCTCGCACCACAGGTGAGCCATATAACCCAGGGAGCTGGAGGCTTTGCAAAGGAAAGGGACTTTCCAAAGAGGCTGTCCTCCTAGCGCTCGCTCCATAAAGAGCCAGTTCTTCTCAGATTCCGTCTGGGCCCATTCCAGAAGAGATCGTAGCTGTGTCGCTTTATAATAGCGATCAAGGTCGGGGATCCCCAGGCCTCCCTCCTCATGGGGTCTGAAGCTCAGGTCCTTATTGATTTGCAGTCTCTTGTCTGCCCAAATGAAAGTAATACATTCAGACTGAAGCTGTTTCAATACCCCTGGGGGCGGCTACACTGGAAGAGTCTGATAAAGGTATAAGACCTTGGGAAGTATGCTCATCTTAAGAGCTGCAACTCGACCAAGCCATGAAAGACCAAATAGCCGCCATCTTTTCAACTCCTGCCGGGTCTGTCGCAGTAATCGAGTATAGTTCAGGGATACTGTCTCGGCGGTAGACAATCCAAGTGTAATGCCCACGTACGGGATGGTTTGCTGGTCCCAACGAATGAGACACCCCTGAGTCAAGGCAGCAGCAGTTGTCTGTTGTTAGGAGAAGCCCAGTGCTTGTGACTTGGCCACATTAACCTTAAATCCAGAGGCTGACGAAAATTCCTCTAACTTGGTCAAAATGGCTGGGACTGAGGTCAGGGGGGGACTCTAGCAAGGCGATAACATCGTCCGCGTAGAGGATAATGGTATGTCGCTCTCCCCCAAAGAGAATCCCCTTGATCTGCTGATTTTCCCGAACGCTCTGTGCTAGCGGCTCCCCGAAAAGAGCAAACAGAAGGGGGGAGAGCGGACAGCCTTGATTATATGGAAGGGGTCGGAGGTGAAGCCATTCACCTGAACCGTGGCTGAGGGGCAGCTATAGCCACTGAACACCCATTGGCGGAATCAGTGCCTGTTGGACTTGGCCCTTTTCCAGGGTCATCCCTGAACTTTTTGCCTTCCTCCTAGTCTTTTTTCTGACCTTGTGTTGGTGGTTTTAGGACTCTGGACACTTTAGCGCTGCTGTCCAGTGTAAAGTGAGTGTGCTCTCTGTGGTAAACATGGTAAGATTGGTCTACACCTGTTTGGCGTATTTTATTTACCTGTCAGTCCCTTGGAAAGTGGTATCTCAAATACCCAGGGCCAGTAAATTAAATGCTACTGGTGGGCTTGCAGAGCTGATTGCGTCACCCACCAAGGTAGCCTTTCAAACCTGTCTCAGGCCTCTGCCATTGCAGGGCCTGTGCGAGCAGTGTTACTGCCGCTGTGACGTGACACCTGAAGTGTGTGCCACGTCTGTGACCCCCCTTTTACTGCATATCAGTCACTCCTAAGGTAGGCCCTAGCTAGCCCTATGGGCAGGGTGCATTGTAGGTAAAAGGTAGGACATGTACCTTAAGTGTGTGACATGTCCTGGTAGTGACAAACAGCCATTTTGGTTTCTCACTGCTGTGAGGCTGCCCTCTCATAGGAATGCATTGGGGATTCCCTGATAAGTGTTTCAGTGGTAATTCCTGATATGAGAGGAGCAGCATGGTCAAGTTTGGTATGTTTGGAATAGTAATAATAAATGCTGTGCAATGGAGTGCGCAGATTTATTTTCACTTTTTCAGAAATGCCACTTTTAGAAGTTGGCATTTCTGTGTGCTATGTGTCTGCCTGCCTGATGCATGTCTGGCTCTGGAGTGACAGAGGCTGGTGAGGTGTGTGGCTGTAGGGAGGGCAGGTTGAGTCAGTGCTAGGCTGAGTAGGAGATCTGCATTTGGAGTAGTGGGAGGAGTAGTCCCCTGACCCTGAATAGGTCAGTGCCTGCCTAGGTGAATGCTGGCTCCGCCCCCCTGTGGTGTCTCTGAGGACCGAGCCCCATCTGACAAAGGAGAGTGAAAGCCTGGTAAACAGAGTGCTTCAATACCCCCCAGAACCAGTTGAGGCTGGTTCCCCAAGCCCTGTACCAGGTCAGAAAAAAGGGAAAATGTTCTATAAGTACTGGGACTGTGACCCCATGAAAGGGTGCTTCCTTGTGCTACTTGGGGATACTTGCTGCTGCTGGGCCCCAGGAGGAACCACCACGAGGGACTGCCTCCATGCTGGAGGGCCCTGTGAGCTGGCCTGCCTGGGCCCAGCCTGTTGCCCTTGAACTTTGGGATCCCAGCGCCTCGTGAGAGCTATATCTTTCTTCCAGGACAGGAGAAACTTTTGTGGCCTGCAGCGCTGGCGTGCGACGTGTTCAGAGGGAATACCGGCGTAGGGATTCCCCCGTGCTGCTGGAGTGAAGCGGGAGCCCACCCCGCATTTAAGCCCCGTTTGAGGAGGAAGCCTACCCCGCACTGTGGCTGAGCGGGAGGATACCCTGCATTTGTTTGCATACTGCCACATTTTGGGGCTTCCTAGGACGAAGCGGGAGCCCACCCCGCATTGTGGTAGTCCCGGAGTGAAGCCGCTGCCAAGAGCGGTGACCTGGAAGCCAGGCAAGCTGCCTGGTTGGAAGGGGTGCCAGGAAGGGAGCGGGAGCCCACCCCGCACTGCTCATGTTGCATAATGAAGCGGGAGCCTACCCTGCTGTTGGGTGCCAGAGCCCTGGGATCCGATCCGAGTGCCTGACGAGCACTCCAGCGTTCCCCTGCAGGGTCTGGCTGGGCCCGGGGAGAAGGGCTTCAGCTTTGTTTGGTCCGCGGACCGGAAGTCAGGCAGTGGAAGGCTTGGCGTTGGGCGGGGCTCTGCTCAGAATACAGAGAGCACCGTTCGGAAAAGAGGCCAGCGGTCACGGAGTGGAACCGGAGCCTCGCATGCTCCCAGCCGAAGTCCTGCGGATCCAGGAAGACTCCTGAGACGCCCCGGTGAGTGGGGGCTGAAGTGTGGAGCATTGTTGGGGCTCTCAGAGTATAGTAGTGCCAGTGCAAAGCGGATTTCGCACAGCTGACCCACCTGTTGGAGGGCAGCTGCCACGTGGGGGGCAATTTTGGTGTATTGGTGGGTGCCGCAAAGGCACCAGGAGAAGCCCCGGTGAGTGGGGCAAGCAAGGCACACAGTTGGTGCTGATTTCGCACAGCAGACCCACCTGTTGGAGGATAGCTGCAACGTGGGAGCAATTTTGGTTCCCTGAGTCCCAGAGTGGGACCTGAGAGGCACAGTAGTGCCAGGGCTTGCTTTCTCAGCTGCACCGCGAGAGCGTGGGCAGCTGCAACAACGGGGGCACATTTCTTTTAGGTGAAGAGGAAGGAGTGAGGTGCACCTCCCCACCCCCAGTGCTTCACACACGTTGTTCTTGCTGCCAAGGCAGCCAGAGGGCCCATGGAAGGTCCTGTAAGAGCCCTGACATTTGGGACAAATGGCATTTGGGCCCCAGAGAAAGGCCAGTTCACCTGGCGTCATTTTTATGGTGATGCCTAATGCGATTGCATAATGTTGTTATGCTGAAGGTGATGTATGCACCTGGGGAGTGTTACTACGGTGAACTCCTAAATGTGATGTATGAATAATGTGTTTTATGCCTAATGTGATGCAGACATAATGAGTTTATGTTGCTAGTGCTAATGCTGAGTTCATTATTGTACCAGCAGTTACTGGTTGTGTTTTATTACTTGTGCATTCTGGTGATTCTGACAGTGGCCCAATTGGCCTTGTCTTGTATATAATCCCTGTAAATTATTACTTGGTGCCAGTTGGCACAGTGTATATGTGTGATTATGGTTCTAATGTGTTTTGGATAATACAAAGGCTATTTTTTATATAACCTTGTGTGGAGTTTCTTTTTGTAGTGTGTCTAGTGTGTTGCTGCTGTGTGTGTGTTGCGCAAACGCTTTACACATTGCCTCTGGGATAAGCCTGACTGCCTGTGCCAAGCTACCAAGGGGGTGTGCAGCGGTTATCTTCAGCGTGTAACTCCCTTGCCTTGACTAGAGTGGTGGTTTCATGCCCTAGCCAACCAGTAATCCCATTTCTAACAATGCCCAACCCCAAAGCTCTCCAAGACAGTCTCCAGATAGGGTCATATTAAGACTTGCTCTTCAGTCTGAGTGTGTGCCTTATCCAGAAGATGCAGCAGCCTTCTGGTATTATCGCTGCACTGTCTGGTCGGGCGAATCTGGTCTGTTTCTATCAATCCCGGCATCATAGGTTCCAACCTAAATGCTAGAATCCCGGTAAAGATCTTAAAATCTATGTTCAGCAGGGTTATCGGCCTGTAAGAGGCGCAAAACTTGTTGTCCTTGCCAGGTATGGGCAGGAATGATACTGACGTCAACAGCATCGTGGGCGACACCTCCATAGTGCCGTCGACAGCGTTAAAAAGTCGGTTCAATTTTGGGGCCAGCATTGAGCAAAAGGTTTTGTAAAAGATGGCGGTATACCCATCTGGGCCAGGGGATCTGAGAAGTTTAAGTCGGGCTATGGCTGAGATGACCTCTTCGACCCTAATGGGGCTATCTAGAGTATCAGCCTGGTCAGGCGTCAACCGTGAGTGCGTTATGCCCTGACAGTATTTGGAGGGGTTCTCATCAGGCAGTGACTGAGCAGCATACAGATCAGAGTAGTAATCCCGGAATGAGTTTGCTATATCTTCCTCCCTTGTGAGCTCCGCATCCCCTTCAGTCAGGAGAAGCGGGACTGTTGCGGCCTGCCGCTGAGCACGCAATTTATGAGCCAACAAGCGGCCGGATTTGTCCCCCCAGTATAGAATGTGTGCCTCAAGCGAAGGGCGGCATGATCTGCTCTGTCGAGGTCTAGACTGGCTAGCTGAGCCTGTGCTGCTTTTAATTTCCTCCAAATTCGGGGGGCACCTGTCTGCTTGTGAATCCCTTCCAGTTCCAATTCTTGCTTACAAAGTTCCTCCCTTTTCTCTCTGCGTACCCTATTGCCTGCAGCTGATGTGGCTATAAAGTTGGCCCGGGCTACTAATTTGAGTTTCCCAAAGGGAGATGATTGAAGTGTCCTGAGTGTCGTTGGTAGCTAAAAAATCTTCTAGTGTTTTGGTCAGGCGCGCCACTACTTCAGGGTGGCGGAGGAGCGTGTCCCTAAGCCTCCAGGTATAGGGGTGTCGAGAGGTGGGGGGGGGGAATAGTAATTTCAAGGTTAAGGCTGCATAGTCTGAGAGTGCCTGAGGTTCAATTACTGAGCCCTGCTCAATCGGGAGGAGAGACCGGGTCACTAAGAAATAATCTAGCCTTGCATATGTCCCCCGGGCATGAGAGTAGATAGTGTAATCGGCTGTGTGGGGATGAAAGTGACGTCACATGTCCACCAACCCTAAGTCGTTAGTGTCAAAGAGAGCCCCGGTTTGTCCCTGCCTCTGAGCTGAGCGGTCTAGTTGGCCATCGAACACAATATTCAGGTCGCCCCCTATGAGAATTTGCAGGTCAGGCGTGGATGTCAAGTCCCCTTCTGCCTTATGCAAAAACGCCTCCTGACCCTATCTGGGCGCATAGATGGTGGCCAGTGTTAGTGTGTGCCCCTCAATGATCACGGAGAACGCCAGGAGCTTCCCTCTGATCTCCAACACCTTTACCCCCACCTCCCCAGGGAACATACGCGCTACAAGGATGGCGACCCCAGCATTCTTAGTGGGAAGGGAAGAGAAGTATTGCTGAGGGAAGGCCTTAGAAAACGTTCTATGCGCATCGCTGGACAGAAAGTGAGTCTCTTGCAGCAGACAAATATGGGCTCCAGAATTTTCCAGATAAGACAGGATAGCTCTACGTTTAATGGGATTGTTGAGCCCTTTCACATTCAAGGTCAGGATTGTGATATTCATCTACGCAGATGGTGTGGACATGCCGCGCTGCATGTGCGTGAGGGCTAGTCTAACCCATACCAGCCGGTTCCCGCAATATCCCAAGCAACCTGTAGTTTACAAGGGTCTCGCCCCTGTGTGCAGTTTGGGGGAGCCGCAGCAGGGGAAAGGAGACCCCATTGACAAAAATAACAAAAACCCAAGCAAACCAAAAACGTGAACATAATGCAAGAAAACCAAAGTCAATGTCCAGAGCGTGCTGCTCTTAGGAAAGAAAGAGAAGGGTATCTGTGGCTCGTGGTTCACCCCAGGCAAAACCCATGAATATATTGTCAATGCCGTCGGCGTTGGGCAAGGGTGCAGGCTGCAAAGCAATGCAGTTGGAGAGAGTTCTGTCTCACTCTGAGGATGCCCCTGTGAGGGTTGACAACACTGCCCAGACCTTGGCCATGGTGTCCAAGTCAGGGCGCGCCGATGGGCTTGGTGGCTTAATGGTGGTCCATCCATGGCCACTCTGCGTCTGCGGGGGCGAGAGTCCTCACAAGACTGCTCTGTTGCGGGTTCTTCAATGCCCAAGAGTTTATAGGCTGCTGGGAGTGAGCGGATTTGCCTCAGTTCCCCTTTGTAAGGAAAGATCAACCTAAACGGATGCCCCCAGGAGTATTTAATGCCAGATTCTCGGAGGTGGAGTGTAATTGGGCAAAAGGACTTGCATTTAAGTAGAGTGGAAGCTGCCAGGTCTTGGTATATTGTGGGCTTCTGCCCCTGATATGTAAAGTCCAGGCATCGCCTAGCCTCACGCAGAATCCTCTCTTTTAGTTGATTGTCATGTGCACAAGTCAGTATGTCTGCCGGGGGTGCAGGGGCAGCCCTCTGTGAGCCCTCCCTATGAGTGCGATCCAGCTTGATCTGGAAGTCTGGGGATTCTCCTAGAATAGACCGGAAAAGGCCCGCCACCAGCACCTCGATGTCGCCATCTCCCTTGCCATGTGCCATGCCACGGATGCAGATATTGTTCCACCTGGACCTGTTCTCTAAATCCTCTGTGTGGCCCTGTAAGTCCAGGTTTTGTTTTTGCAGCTTGATGACTTCTTGTTGGAGGCTCTCTATTTCCTCGTCGTGGCCAGTTTCGTGCTCTTCCAATGTATTAACTCGCTCCCCCAGGGAATCCATATCGCGACGCACTTCGCGCAGGTCGGGTTTCATTGTAGACAGATCTTCTCGGAGAGAGGACAAAAGCGACCGAAAAAATACGCACTGTAAACAGTTTTTTCTCTATGGGGAGAGTTTACTGTGTATCACACTGTTTGCAGACAGTGAAAATCTCATGTGAAATGCACCACAGAGTATTAAAAAAAGCTGCTGGTATTAATGGTAATATTATCACTGAGAAATCCACCTAACTATAACGTTACTTTAACATTTGTTTTTTTCAGTGAATTTCTAAGGTTTTATAAATGAGAAGAGATATTTTTTATCACACGTAGCTTTATCGTTTCTTTAACTTTTGTTTTTCTAGTATTTTTTTAAATTAAATTATTTTTTTAAGTGCGTGCATGGTAGAATAACTGAATAATATATCCTTTGTGTGGACATTATTCTGAAAGGGAATTGCTTTTGCATTGTAACTTAATAGGAAAGGGTGCACACTTTGTAAAAGGTTTTTAAAAAATTATGTTTGAGTATAAAACAGAGAAATCCAACAATATTTGTGTTGAAATTGTCTATCTCCTCAGTTCCTCTGACTTTCATATTGAGACATTTTCCCAGTAAGTTTATTAATATTGTAATAGCATACTTTTCATAGCCTTTGTATATGTTATTACATTAAAGTCGTAATTATAATTCAGAAACATAGTAATCAGCTTTTTAAATATTTCTTAGTATTGTTCCACTATATAAATCTATTTTAGAGTTCTATATTTTGTTTTAATCTACTGTTTAAAGTTCTTTTTCATGTGTTTAGTTATTACTTAATGTTAATCTGTAAAAAGAAAGTAATTAAATTATGGTTGTAATATTCAGCTTCTTTTTTTAAATGGTGGTGACTCTCGTGAGGCACTCATGGGAGTCAAACACACAATCCCCTGTGTGGACCCCATGTGAGATGTACTTCCTGGTTAGCTCCCTTGACCCTCTCGTGAGATCGTACAACTGGGATTAAGTTAACCTCTTCAGTGCCCATGACGAGATAGTCTCGTCATGGAGCACGGTCACGCTGTGCCCATGACGAGACTATCTCGTCATGAACCCCACCCACTAATAAAACGCCCGGCACAGGAGGGGGAAAGGGCGTGGCACAGAAGGGGTTAAGAACAGTGTTTTTCTGTAATTCTGAACAAAGTAACAGATCACTGAAGTTGATTATATTTGTTCCATTGAATATATAAAGCCATTACATTTTTACGATCTTGCAAGATGCTCGTGGGAATCAAACACACATTCCCCTGCGTGGACTCCGAGTGGGCTGTATTTCATTTTCAGCTCTCACAATCTACCTGCGAGATCGTGCATTTGGAATTAGGTTAATAACAGTATTTTCTTGTAATTCTGAAAAAACAAATTAGAGATGTTAATTACCTTGGAAAAATTGATTACAAAATATACAAAGCAATATTTTTATGAGCTCGTGAGACGGTCGGAGGTATCACGCAAGAGGTCCGGGAGAGGAACCACACCCTACGGAAGGATTGTTTTTGGTTCATATAGATGGCATTATTTAGAAGAAGACGATTCCATCCTTTTTGCTTTATTTCACTATTGGATTCTGGTGAGAGTAGATATATTTGGCTTGCTGGTTTGCCTTTCTTCACAACAATGTTTTCATTAGATTCTGATGAGCAGCCAGGGGCAGCTACACCAGCTCAGCCATCTTAGCCTCCTAACTAATCCTTGGTGTGGCAATTCCTTGAAATGAGGCCAGATAGCAAGAACGTTTTTACAAAGTATGTCATCTCTAAACTTTTCAAGGAGTTCAGCCCGGGGAGAAGAAATAAGCAACATAGTATGAGCACCACAGGCATTTGGAGACACCTCAGATCTATGCATCCGCAAAGGCTTGCACGGGCAGAGTAGGCTCGTGGTGCAGAGCTAGACAACTCTACAGGGGCTCCAACATAATTTGCTAAAGGAGATACTGTGTCTGCGCAGGTTCTCAGTACACAACAGACCTGCTTTTGTATTGTTTTTTAATAACAAACTATTTTGCTGCTTGTGTAAGCAGATACTTTTTTCATCAGAGGGCAAGCAGGTCTGCTCAGGAAAAACTTGTCCAAGAGCACAAGTGGCCCCTAGACAGTAGTTTAAAAAAACACCTTTTTTCATGAGTTTATCTTCTTGTTTTTAAGGAGATGTTGTTAGTGTTTGTTTCACATTTCAAGTTGTATGCTTTTGTCGTACCTTTTAAAAAAAAGGTTTACCATACAAAAAAATATAAAACATGTTATGAAACACAAGTCTTTTATACCGTTAACAAAAACAGCTATTTTCAGAGCCACCTTACAGTTTCATGATTCATGATCCATATTGTTTGTACGAGGGTTCCCTTTTTTCCCTTCTCCAAAGCTCTTGCGAGACTCTCATGCGAGCCAGGGAGGCAATCCCTCATGTGCCGGTTTCTTCTTGCGAGATCGTACTTTTTATCATGGACATTGCATTTACACTGAATATATCCTGATGTAGTATGTATAATTTAAATACACTAGAATAGTAACAGTGTGTTTAGTTTAATGAAATGCAAGCCATTTTTTAATTGTGGGGAAAAATAAATCACTTAGATTTATGAAAAAAACCCACATGTTTATCTGCATGAGACAAACATTGGTACATAGCACACATTGATACTCATTTTTTTGCCTTTAGTCTATTTATTATTACTAGAAAAAATTCAATCACTTCTTTTTACAGAGTTTCATGAGATCGTAACATTTTTTTAGAGAAAGAATTTACACTTTCCTTTATTAAAGTAGTTATGCCTTACGGTCCACATTAGTCAGACCTCCCAGGAAATTGCGGCATAGATTTGCAAATTTTGTGGCATAAAAATTAACATTTTGCTGCATTATTGCAGCCCTTTGTTTTACTTGTAATCATTCCTTTTCAGCCTAAAATGAATGGAAACAATTTTAGCAGACTATTCTACTTTGAAATAGGAATGTTTAAAGTGTACTAGAGTGTTTGTTTGCTACATTCTCCTTTGTGGTAACATTCTGGATCATAGGTTAAGCCAAACACAATACCACGGGGTTGCTGGTCATCCAGTTTTTTGTAGCATTGTGCTGACTTAGGGCTAGCAATTTCAGGCACCAGAGCCATCTGCTGTAGGATACAATGTTATGAAATGAAACCAGATTGGTTGAGGAAAATCGTAAATGCTTAGCGAAACAGTCATTGACAAAGCGAGTATGTATGGCTCTTGTATAAAGCATGCATGAAGAGGTACACAACAAACAGGTACAAAGCCATAGTTATATCATAACACAGGCCAATGCCATCCACTTTAATGAAGCCCAGCTAACATAAAAGCGCACTTGCACACAGAGCAACGAACACCAGTGATGCATTTCAGAGGAACATTTAGTGTAGGGGGCACTGAGAAATGTTTCTCGGGGTCTCTTGTGCGTGAGATGAGCACCAGTTTTCTTGCAAAGAAGAGGATATACAGTGTACAGTTCAGGGTCACAGGGTGATTACAATGGTTGCACATAATCATGTAGGATAGGGGGGCCTTGATGCTGTGACCCAAGTCAAGTGGGACATCTTCGGCTTTTCTGAGATTTGTTCGCCAGCTACATTTTGTATACTGGGATTTTTAAGCCTGTGGTTATTACTATAAAGACAGATACATAGGTCCTCAAAATGTGAATTTCCTTTGGCAAAAACCCCCAAAATGTCTGAAATTGTCACAAATGACGTGACAAATAAAAACATGTCCAAAAAGCATGTGCCACTTCGCAGCTACACACATGGATGAATAGATGAAAATAAAAAAGGTGTATTTTCTCATTATAATAATTTGAAATACATGTTTTTCAGAAAATATACATTCTCATCTGAACAAAAAAAAGTCTTTAAAATAACTCCCACAGCTTGCTCCTCCGTTCATAGTGCTTTTACCCACCTGTATTCTACGTCACATCATCGGTTCCTCCTTGTCATTACTGGTTGAACTTAGGCCTCTTTTTGGTTTTTGCACTCCATTTTACTTTTTGCAGGCCTTCTCACAAATTGTGGTTTCTTGCTCACAGATTTCTTTTATTGTGTCTACCAACACGCCAAAAGTGCTCGATAATTTACTGATGTCCTGCCAAGGGCGCTTTTAAATCACAGAACGAAGGCGGGATATTTCAATTTAAACTGACTTCTAGTCACTAGTCTCTCGTCCCTCCCATAACCTCCCCCCATTCGAGCTACTTTGTCAAAAAGATGGTGATCGGGTCTGGTACTTCGCAGTGCTGTGGTAATTGGGTCATTTCTTGGATCAGCGCAAGTAGGCGCAGTAGCCTCAGGTATCTGGGGCAGGATAGCTCGCAGAATTCAGAGCATAACAAGGCAATAAAGGGTCGCCACACTTCCGCGAAGGAAGGCCCATCTCCTTGAAGCAAAAAAGAGATGCGCCTCATGCCGAGCATGTACCACAATCGGTGGAGCCATCCCTGCATCATAGGTGTTCTGTCTGTGACCCAGTTTGATAATATATTCTGTAATGCCGCCCCTAGAGCTATACCTATTTGTTTGCCTTTATGGTACTTAAGGGGAAACGTAAGCCTATCTGACACTCCCACGACAACATATTCAGAGAAGCTTAGTAGTGTGGTATCAAAGTGACAGTCAATCTCATCTAGAACTTGCGTCCAGTAGGTTGTGAGGGTCGGGCATTCCCATAACAAGTGTAGTAGTGTACCATCTGCATTGCAACCCCTCCAACAAGTGGGGGAACGGTTGAGGTCGCTTTGTGTAGTCGGGAAGGTGTAAGATCCTTATCTTAGTGGCTGTCTCCACACTCCTTGGGAGTCAATGTCTGTCCAAGTTCAACCTCCCACCGTCTTTGGCCCACTGACTTAACCACCTCTTCTGGGGCCTTAAGATGTGATACAATTCTGTAATGAGTCGCTTAGTGGACTGCTTCGAGAGCAGCCATCGCTCGTACTGGGTAAGCCGCCTTTCGGCTCCCGGGTGTACTTGGGGCTGCATAGCCCAATGTCGTATTTGCAAATAATGGTATAGCTCGGTTTCGGGCATGTCGAAGTCAGATTTAAAATCCTCGAAGGACTGAGGGCCCTCTAAGTCAAAGAAATGCCCTCTAGACCTGCGCTCCGCTTTGTCCCAGTGTCTAAATGCTTCCCCGTCAAGGCCCGGTGAGAAATGTGGTTTTTCAGTAATAGGAGTGAGGGGCGATGGAAAAGTTGTCAAACTGTTGCGCGTGGCTGTGGCATCCCAGGCTTTCAGGGTGGCTCGCACCACAGGTGAGCCATATAACCCAGGGAGCTGGAGGCTTTGCAAAGGAAAGGGACTTTCCAAAGAGGCTGTCCTCCTAGCGCTCGCTCCATAAAGAGCCAGTTCTTCTCAGATTCCGTCTGGGCCCATTCCAGAAGAGATCGTAGCTGTGTCGCTTTATAATAGCGATCAAGGTCGGGGATCCCCAGGCCTCCCTCCTCATGGGGTCTGAAGCTCAGGTCCTTATTGATTTGCAGTCTCTTGTCTGCCCAAATGAAAGTAATACATTCAGACTGAAGCTGTTTCAATACCCCTGGGGGCGGCTACACTGGAAGAGTCTGATAAAGGTATAAGACCTTGGGAAGTATGCTCATCTTAAGAGCTGCAACTCGACCAAGCCATGAAAGACCAAATAGCCGCCATCTTTTCAACTCCTGCCGGGTCTGTCGCAGTAATCGAGTATAGTTCAGGGATACTGTCTCGGCGGTAGACAATCCAAGTGTAATGCCCACGTACGGGATGGTTTGCTGGTCCCAACGAATGAGACACCCCTGAGTCAAGGCAGCAGCAGTTGTCTGTTGTTAGGAGAAGCCCAGTGCTTGTGACTTGGCCACATTAACCTTAAATCCAGAGGCTGACGAAAATTCCTCTAACTTGGTCAAAATGGCTGGGACTGAGGTCAGGGGGGGACTCTAGCAAGGCGATAACATCGTCCGCGTAGAGGATAATGGTATGTCGCTCTCCCCCAAAGAGAATCCCCTTGATCTGCTGATTTTCCCGAACGCTCTGTGCTAGCGGCTCCCCGAAAAGAGCAAACAGAAGGGGGGAGAGCGGACAGCCTTGATTATATGGAAGGGGTCGGAGGTGAAGCCATTCACCTGAACCGTGGCTGAGGGGCAGCTATAGCCACTGAACACCCATTGGCGGAATCAGTGCCTGTTGGACTTGGCCCTTTTCCAGGGTCATCCCTGAACTTTTTGCCTTCCTCCTAGTCTTTTTTCTGACCTTGTGTTGGTGGTTTTAGGACTCTGGACACTTTAGCGCTGCTGTCCAGTGTAAAGTGAGTGTGCTCTCTGTGGTAAACATGGTAAGATTGGTCTACACCTGTTTGGCGTATTTTATTTACCTGTCAGTCCCTTGGAAAGTGGTATCTCAAATACCCAGGGCCAGTAAATTAAATGCTACTGGTGGGCTTGCAGAGCTGATTGCGTCACCCACCAAGGTAGCCTTTCAAACCTGTCTCAGGCCTCTGCCATTGCAGGGCCTGTGCGAGCAGTGTTACTGCCGCTGTGACGTGACACCTGAAGTGTGTGCCACGTCTGTGACCCCCCTTTTACTGCATATCAGTCACTCCTAAGGTAGGCCCTAGCTAGCCCTATGGGCAGGGTGCATTGTAGGTAAAAGGTAGGACATGTACCTTAAGTGTGTGACATGTCCTGGTAGTGACAAACAGCCATTTTGGTTTCTCACTGCTGTGAGGCTGCCCTCTCATAGGAATGCATTGGGGATTCCCTTATAAGTGTTTCAGTGGTAATTCCTGATATGAGAGGAGCAGCATGGTCAAGTTTGGTATGTTTGGAATAGTAATAATAAATGCTGTGCAATGGAGTGCGCAGATTTATTTTCACTTTTTCAGAAATGCCACTTTTAGAAGTTGGCATTTCTGTGTGCTATGTGTCTGCCTGCCTGATGCATGTCTGGCTCTGGAGTGACAGAGGCTGGTGAGGTGTGTGGCTGTAGGGAGGGCAGGTTGAGTCAGTGCTAGGCTGAGTAGGAGATCTGCATTTGGAGTAGTGGGAGGAGTAGTCCCCTGACCCTGAATAGGTCAGTGCCTGCCTAGGTGAATGCTGGCTCCGCCCCCCTGTGGTGTCTCTGAGGACCGAGCCCCATCTGACAAAGGAGAGTGAAAGCCTGGTAAACAGAGTGCTTCAATACCCCCCAGAACCAGTTGAGGCTGGTTCCCCAAGCCCTGTACCAGGTCAGAAAAAAGGGAAAATGTTCTATAAGTACTGGGACTGTGACCCCATGAAAGGGTGCTTCCTTGTGCTACTTGGGGATACTTGCTGCTGCTGGGCCCCAGGAGGAACCACCACGAGGGACTGCCTCCATGCTGGAGGGCCCTGTGAGCTGGCCTGCCTGGGCCCAGCCTGTTGCCCTTGAACTTTGGGATCCCAGCGCCTCGTGAGAGCTATATCTTTCTTCCAGGACAGGAGAAACTTTTGTGGCCTGCAGCGCTGGCGTGCGACGTGTTCAGAGGGAATACCGGCGTAGGGATTCCCCCGTGCTGCTGGAGTGAAGCGGGAGCCCACCCCGCATTTAAGCCCCGTTTGAGGAGGAAGCCTACCCCGCACTGTGGCTGAGCGGGAGGATACCCTGCATTTGTTTGCATACTGCCACATTTTGGGGCTTCCTAGGACGAAGCGGGAGCCCACCCCGCATTGTGGTAGTCCCGGAGTGAAGCCGCTGCCAAGAGCGGTGACCTGGAAGCCAGGCAAGCTGCCTGGTTGGAAGGGGTGCCAGGAAGGGAGCGGGAGCCCACCCCGCACTGCTCATGTTGCATAATGAAGCGGGAGCCTACCCTGCTGTTGGGTGCCAGAGCCCTGGGATCCGATCCGAGTGCCTGACGAGCACTCCAGCGTTCCCCTGCAGGGTCTGGCTGGGCCCGGGGAGAAGGGCTTCAGCTTTGTTTGGTCCGCGGACCGGAAGTCAGGCAGTGGAAGGCTTGGCGTTGGGCGGGGCTCTGCTCAGAATACAGAGAGCACCGTTCGGAAAAGAGGCCAGCGGTCACGGAGTGGAACCGGAGCCTCGCATGCTCCCAGCCGAAGTCCTGCGGATCCAGGAAGACTCCTGAGACGCCCCGGTGAGTGGGGGCTGAAGTGTGGAGCATTGTTGGGGCTCTCAGAGTATAGTAGTGCCAGTGCAAAGCGGATTTCGCACAGCTGACCCACCTGTTGGAGGGCAGCTGCCACGTGGGGGGCAATTTTGGTGTATTGGTGGGTGCCGCAAAGGCACCAGGAGAAGCCCCGGTGAGTGGGGCAAGCAAGGCACACAGTTGGTGCTGATTTCGCACAGCAGACCCACCTGTTGGAGGATAGCTGCAACGTGGGAGCAATTTTGGTTCCCTGAGTCCCAGAGTGGGACCTGAGAGGCACAGTAGTGCCAGGGCTTGCTTTCTCAGCTGCACCGCGAGAGCGTGGGCAGCTGCAACAACGGGGGCACATTTCTTTTAGGTGAAGAGGAAGGAGTGAGGTGCACCTCCCCACCCCCAGTGCTTCACACACGTTGTTCTTGCTGCCAAGGCAGCCAGAGGGCCCATGGAAGGTCCTGTAAGAGCCCTGACATTTGGGACAAATGGCATTTGGGCCCCAGAGAAAGGCCAGTTCACCTGGCGTCATTTTTATGGTGATGCCTAATGCGATTGCATAATGTTGTTATGCTGAAGGTGATGTATGCACCTGGGGAGTGTTACTACGGTGAACTCCTAAATGTGATGTATGAATAATGTGTTTTATGCCTAATGTGATGCAGACATAATGAGTTTATGTTGCTAGTGCTAATGCTGAGTTCATTATTGTACCAGCAGTTACTGGTTGTGTTTTATTACTTGTGCATTCTGGTGATTCTGACAGTGGCCCAATTGGCCTTGTCTTGTATATAATCCCTGTAAATTATTACTTGGTGCCAGTTGGCACAGTGTATATGTGTGATTATGGTTCTAATGTGTTTTGGATAATACAAAGGCTATTTTTTATATAACCTTGTGTGGAGTTTCTTTTTGTAGTGTGTCTAGTGTGTTGCTGCTGTGTGTGTGTTGCGCAAACGCTTTACACATTGCCTCTGGGATAAGCCTGACTGCCTGTGCCAAGCTACCAAGGGGGTGTGCAGCGGTTATCTTCAGCCTGTAACTCCCTTGCCTTGACTAGAGTGGTGGTTTCATGCCCTAGCCAACCAGTAATCCCATTTCTAACAATGCCCAACCCCAAAGCTCTCCAAGACAGTCTCCAGATAGGGTCATATTAAGACTTGCTCTTCAGTCTGAGTGTGTGCCTTATCCAGAAGATGCAGCAGCCTTCTGGTATTATCGCTGCACTGTCTGGTCGGGCGAATCTGGTCTGTTTCTATCAATCCCGGCATCATAGGTTCCAACCTAAATGCTAGAATCCCGGTAAAGATCTTAAAATCTATGTTCAGCAGGGTTATCGGCCTGTAAGAGGCGCAAAACTTGTTGTCCTTGCCAGGTATGGGCAGGAATGATACTGACGTCAACAGCATCGTGGGCGACACCTCCATAGTGCCGTCGACAGCGTTAAAAAGTCGGTTCAATTTTGGGGCCAGCATTGAGCAAAAGGTTTTGTAAAAGATGGCGGTATACCCATCTGGGCCAGGGGATCTGAGAAGTTTAAGTCGGGCTATGGCTGAGATGACCTCTTCGACCCTAATGGGGCTATCTAGAGTATCAGCCTGGTCAGGCGTCAACCGTGAGTGCGTTATGCCCTGACAGTATTTGGAGGGGTTCTCATCAGGCAGTGACTGAGCAGCATACAGATCAGAGTAGTAATCCCGGAATGAGTTTGCTATATCTTCCTCCCTTGTGAGCTCCGCATCCCCTTCAGTCAGGAGAAGCGGGACTGTTGCGGCCTGCCGCTGAGCACGCAATTTATGAGCCAACAAGCGGCCGGATTTGTCCCCCCAGTATAGAATGTGTGCCTCAAGCGAAGGGCGGCATGATCTGCTCTGTCGAGGTCTAGACTGGCTAGCTGAGCCTGTGCTGCTTTTAATTTCCTCCAAATTCGGGGGGCACCTGTCTGCTTGTGAATCCCTTCCAGTTCCAATTCTTGCTTACAAAGTTCCTCCCTTTTCTCTCTGCGTACCCTATTGCCTGCAGCTGATGTGGCTATAAAGTTGGCCCGGGCTACTAATTTGAGTTTCCCAAAGGGAGATGATTGAAGTGTCCTGAGTGTCGTTGGTAGCTAAAAAATCTTCTAGTGTTTTGGTCAGGCGCGCCACTACTTCAGGGTGGCGGAGGAGCGTGTCCCTAAGCCTCCAGGTATAGGGGTGTCGAGAGGTGGGGGGGGGGAATAGTAATTTCAAGGTTAAGGCTGCATAGTCTGAGAGTGCCTGAGGTTCAATTACTGAGCCCTGCTCAATCGGGAGGAGAGACCGGGTCACTAAGAAATAATCTAGCCTTGCATATGTCCCCCGGGCATGAGAGTAGATAGTGTAATCGGCTGTGTGGGGATGAAAGTGACGTCACATGTCCACCAACCCTAAGTCGTTAGTGTCAAAGAGAGCCCCGGTTTGTCCCTGCCTCTGAGCTGAGCGGTCTAGTTGGCCATCGAACACAATATTCAGGTCGCCCCCTATGAGAATTTGCAGGTCAGGCGTGGATGTCAAGTCCCCTTCTGCCTTATGCAAAAACGCCTCCTGACCCTATCTGGGCGCATAGATGGTGGCCAGTGTTAGTGTGTGCCCCTCAATGATCACGGAGAACGCCAGGAGCTTCCCTCTGATCTCCAACACCTTTACCCCCACCTCCCCAGGGAACATACGCGCTACAAGGATGGCGACCCCAGCATTCTTAGTGGGAAGGGAAGAGAAGTATTGCTGAGGGAAGGCCTTAGAAAACGTTCTATGCGCATCGCTGGACAGAAAGTGAGTCTCTTGCAGCAGACAAATATGGGCTCCAGAATTTTCCAGATAAGACAGGATAGCTCTACGTTTAATGGGATTGTTGAGCCCTTTCACATTCAAGGTCAGGATTGTGATATTCATCTACGCAGATGGTGTGGACATGCCGCGCTGCATGTGCGTGAGGGCTAGTCTAACCCATACCAGCCGGTTCCCGCAATATCCCAAGCAACCTGTAGTTTACAAGGGTCTCGCCCCTGTGTGCAGTTTGGGGGAGCCGCAGCAGGGGAAAGGAGACCCCATTGACAAAAATAACAAAAACCCAAGCAAACCAAAAACGTGAACATAATGCAAGAAAACCAAAGTCAATGTCCAGAGCGTGCTGCTCTTAGGAAAGAAAGAGAAGGGTATCTGTGGCTCGTGGTTCACCCCAGGCAAAACCCATGAATATATTGTCAATGCCGTCGGCGTTGGGCAAGGGTGCAGGCTGCAAAGCAATGCAGTTGGAGAGAGTTCTGTCTCACTCTGAGGATGCCCCTGTGAGGGTTGACAACACTGCCCAGACCTTGGCCATGGTGTCCAAGTCAGGGCGCGCCGATGGGCTTGGTGGCTTAATGGTGGTCCATCCATGGCCACTCTGCGTCTGCGGGGGCGAGAGTCCTCACAAGACTGCTCTGTTGCGGGTTCTTCAATGCCCAAGAGTTTATAGGCTGCTGGGAGTGAGCGGATTTGCCTCAGTTCCCCTTTGTAAGGAAAGATCAACCTAAACGGATGCCCCCAGGAGTATTTAATGCCAGATTCTCGGAGGTGGAGTGTAATTGGGCAAAAGGACTTGCATTTAAGTAGAGTGGAAGCTGCCAGGTCTTGGTATATTGTGGGCTTCTGCCCCTGATATGTAAAGTCCAGGCATCGCCTAGCCTCACGCAGAATCCTCTCTTTTAGTTGATTGTCATGTGCACAAGTCAGTATGTCTGCCGGGGGTGCAGGGGCAGCCCTCTGTGAGCCCTCCCTATGAGTGCGATCCAGCTTGATCTGGAAGTCTGGGGATTCTCCTAGAATAGACCGGAAAAGGCCCGCCACCAGCACCTCGATGTCGCCATCTCCCTTGCCATGTGCCATGCCACGGATGCAGATATTGTTCCACCTGGACCTGTTCTCTAAATCCTCTGTGTGGCCCTGTAAGTCCAGGTTTTGTTTTTGCAGCTTGATGACTTCTTGTTGGAGGCTCTCTATTTCCTCGTCGTGGCCAGTTTCGTGCTCTTCCAATGTATTAACTCGCTCCCCCAGGGAATCCATATCGCGACGCACTTCGCGCAGGTCGGGTTTCATTGTAGACAGATCTTCTCGGAGAGAGGACAAAAGCGACCGAAAAAATACGCACTGTAAACAGTTTTTTCTCTATGGGGAGAGTTTACTGTGTATCACACTGTTTGCAGACAGTGAAAATCTCATGTGAAATGCACCACAGAGTATTAAAAAAAGCTGCTGGTATTAATGGTAATATTATCACTGAGAAATCCACCTAACTATAACGTTACTTTAACATTTGTTTTTTTCAGTGAATTTCTAAGGTTTTATAAATGAGAAGAGATATTTTTTATCACACGTAGCTTTATCGTTTCTTTAACTTTTGTTTTTCTAGTATTTTTTTAAATTAAATTATTTTTTTAAGTGCGTGCATGGTAGAATAACTGAATAATATATCCTTTGTGTGGACATTATTCTGAAAGGGAATTGCTTTTGCATTGTAACTTAATAGGAAAGGGTGCACACTTTGTAAAAGGTTTTTAAAAAATTATGTTTGAGTATAAAACAGAGAAATCCAACAATATTTGTGTTGAAATTGTCTATCTCCTCAGTTCCTCTGACTTTCATATTGAGACATTTTCCCAGTAAGTTTATTAATATTGTAATAGCATACTTTTCATAGCCTTTGTATATGTTATTACATTAAAGTCGTAATTATAATTCAGAAACATAGTAATCAGCTTTTTAAATATTTCTTAGTATTGTTCCACTATATAAATCTATTTTAGAGTTCTATATTTTGTTTTAATCTACTGTTTAAAGTTCTTTTTCATGTGTTTAGTTATTACTTAATGTTAATCTGTAAAAAGAAAGTAATTAAATTATGGTTGTAATATTCAGCTTCTTTTTTTAAATGGTGGTGACTCTCGTGAGGCACTCATGGGAGTCAAACACACAATCCCCTGTGTGGACCCCATGTGAGATGTACTTCCTGGTTAGCTCCCTTGACCCTCTCGTGAGATCGTACAACTGGGATTAAGTTAACCTCTTCAGTGCCCATGACGAGATAGTCTCGTCATGGAGCACGGTCACGCTGTGCCCATGACGAGACTATCTCGTCATGAACCCCACCCACTAATAAAACGCCCGGCACAGGAGGGGGAAAGGGCGTGGCACAGAAGGGGTTAAGAACAGTGTTTTTCTGTAATTCTGAACAAAGTAACAGATCACTGAAGTTGATTATATTTGTTCCATTGAATATATAAAGCCATTACATTTTTACGATCTTGCAAGATGCTCGTGGGAATCAAACACACATTCCCCTGCGTGGACTCCGAGTGGGCTGTATTTCATTTTCAGCTCTCACAATCTACCTGCGAGATCGTGCATTTGGAATTAGGTTAATAACAGTATTTTCTTGTAATTCTGAAAAAACAAATTAGAGATGTTAATTACCTTGGAAAAATTGATTACAAAATATACAAAGCAATATTTTTATGAGCTCGTGAGACGGTCGGAGGTATCACGCAAGAGGTCCGGGAGAGGAACCACACCCTACGGAAGGATTGTTTTTGGTTCATATAGATGGCATTATTTAGAAGAAGACGATTCCATCCTTTTTGCTTTATTTCACTATTGGATTCTGGTGAGAGTAGATATATTTGGCTTGCTGGTTTGCCTTTCTTCACAACAATGTTTTCATTAGATTCTGATGAGCAGCCAGGGGCAGCTACACCAGCTCAGCCATCTTAGCCTCCTAACTAATCCTTGGTGTGGCAATTCCTTGAAATGAGGCCAGATAGCAAGAACGTTTTTACAAAGTATGTCATCTCTAAACTTTTCAAGGAGTTCAGCCCGGTGAGAAGAAATAAGCAACATAGTATGAGCACCACAGGCATTTGGAGACACCTCAGATCTATGCATCCGCAAAGGCTTGCACGGGCAGAGTAGGCTCGTGGTGCAGAGCTAGACAACTCTACAGGGGCTCCAACATAATTTGCTAAAGGAGATACTGTGTCTGCGCAGGTTCTCAGTACACAACAGACCTGCTTTTGTATTGTTTTTTAATAACAAACTATTTTGCTGCTTGTGTAAGCAGATACTTTTTTCATCAGAGGGCAAGCAGGTCTGCTCAGGAAAAACTTGTCCAAGAGCACAAGTGGCCCCTAGACAGTAGTTTAAAAAAACACCTTTTTTCATGAGTTTATCTTCTTGTTTTTAAGGAGATGTTGTTAGTGTTTGTTTCACATTTCAAGTTGTATGCTTTTGTCGTACCTTTTAAAAAAAAGGTTTACCATACAAAAAAATATAAAACATGTTATGAAACACAAGTCTTTTATACCGTTAACAAAAACAGCTATTTTCAGAGCCACCTTACAGTTTCATGATTCATGATCCATATTGTTTGTACGAGGGTTCCCTTTTTTCCCTTCTCCAAAGCTCTTGCGAGACTCTCATGCGAGCCAGGGAGGCAATCCCTCATGTGCCGGTTTCTTCTTGCGAGATCGTACTTTTTATCATGGACATTGCATTTACACTGAATATATCCTGATGTAGTATGTATAATTTAAATACACTAGAATAGTAACAGTGTGTTTAGTTTAATGAAATGCAAGCCATTTTTTAATTGTGGGGAAAAATAAATCACTTAGATTTATGAAAAAAACCCACATGTTTATCTGCATGAGACAAACATTGGTACATAGCACACATTGATACTCATTTTTTTGCCTTTAGTCTATTTATTATTACTAGAAAAAATTCAATCACTTCTTTTTACAGAGTTTCATGAGATCGTAACATTTTTTTAGAGAAAGAATTTACACTTTCCTTTATTAAAGTAGTTATGCCTTACGGTCCACATTAGTCAGACCTCCCAGGAAATTGCGGCATAGATTTGCAAATTTTGTGGCATAAAAATTAACATTTTGCTGCATTATTGCAGCCCTTTGTTTTACTTGTAATCATTCCTTTTCAGCCTAAAATGAATGGAAACAATTTTAGCAGACTATTCTACTTTGAAATAGGAATGTTTAAAGTGTACTAGAGTGTTTGTTTGCTACATTCTCCTTTGTGGTAACATTCTGGATCATAGGTTAAGCCAAACACAATACCACGGGGTTGCTGGTCATCCTGTTTTTTGTAGCATTGTGCTGACTTAGGGCTAGCAATTTCAGGCACCAGAGCCATCTGCTGTAGGATACAATGTTATGAAATGAAACCAGATTGGTTGAGGAAAATCGTAAATGCTTAGCGAAACAGTCATTGACAAAGCGAGTATGTATGGCTCTTGTATAAAGCATGCATGAAGAGGTACACAACAAACAGGTACAAAGCCATAGTTATATCATAACACAGGCCAATGCCATCCACTTTAATGAAGCCCAGCTAACATAAAAGCGCACTTGCACACAGAGCAACGAACACCAGTGATGCATTTCAGAGGAACATTTAGTGTAGGGGGCACTGAGAAATGTTTCTCGGGGTCTCTTGTGCGTGAGATGAGCACCAGTTTTCTTGCAAAGAAGAGGATATACAGTGTACAGTTCAGGGTCACAGGGTGATTACAATGGTTGCACATAATCATGTAGGATAGGGGGGCCTTGATGCTGTGACCCAAGTCAAGTGGGACATCTTCGGCTTTTCTGAGATTTGTTCGCCAGCTACATTTTGTATACTGGGATTTTTAAGCCTGTGGTTATTACTATAAAGACAGATACATAGGTCCTCAAAATGTGAATTTCCTTTGGCAAAAACCCCCAAAATGTCTGAAATTGTCACAAATGACGTGACAAATAAAAACATGTCCAAAAAGCATGTGCCACTTCGCAGCTACACACATGGATGAATAGATGAAAATAAAAAAGGTGTATTTTCTCATTATAATAATTTGAAATACATGTTTTTCAGAAAATATACATTCTCATCTGAACAAAAAAAAGTCTTTAAAATAACTCCCACAGCTTGCTCCTCCGTTCATAGTGCTTTTACCCACCTGTATTCTACGTCACATCATCGGTTCCTCCTTGTCATTACTGGTTGAACTTAGGCCTCTTTTTGGTTTTTGCACTCCATTTTACTTTTTGCAGGCCTTCTCACAAATTGTGGTTTCTTGCTCACAGATTTCTTTTATTGTGTCTACCAACACGCCAAAAGTGCTCGATAATTTACTGATGTCCTGCCAAGGGCGCTTTTAAATCACAGAACGAAGGCGGGATATTTCAATTTAAACTGACTTCTAGTCACTAGTCTCTCGTCCCTCCCATAACCTCCCCCCATTCGAGCTACTTTGTCAAAAAGATGGTGATCGGGTCTGGTACTTCGCAGTGCTGTGGTAATTGGGTCATTTCTTGGATCAGCGCAAGTAGGCGCAGTAGCCTCAGGTATCTGGGGCAGGATAGCTCGCAGAATTCAGAGCATAACAAGGCAATAAAGGGTCGCCACACTTCCGCGAAGGAAGGCCCATCTCCTTGAAGCAAAAAAGAGATGCGCCTCATGCCGAGCATGTACCACAATCGGTGGAGCCATCCCTGCATCATAGGTGTTCTGTCTGTGACCCAGTTTGATAATATATTCTGTAATGCCGCCCCTAGAGCTATACCTATTTGTTTGCCTTTATGGTACTTAAGGGGAAACGTAAGCCTATCTGACACTCCCACGACAACATATTCAGAGAAGCTTAGTAGTGTGGTATCAAAGTGACAGTCAATCTCATCTAGAACTTGCGTCCAGTAGGTTGTGAGGGTCGGGCATTCCCATAACAAGTGTAGTAGTGTACCATCTGCATTGCAACCCCTCCAACAAGTGGGGGAACGGTTGAGGTCGCTTTGTGTAGTCGGGAAGGTGTAAGATCCTTATCTTAGTGGCTGTCTCCACACTCCTTGGGAGTCAATGTCTGTCCAAGTTCAACCTCCCACCGTCTTTGGCCCACTGACTTAACCACCTCTTCTGGGGCCTTAAGATGTGATACAATTCTGTAATGAGTCGCTTAGTGGACTGCTTCGAGAGCAGCCATCGCTCGTACTGGGTAAGCCGCCTTTCGGCTCCCGGGTGTACTTGGGGCTGCATAGCCCAATGTCGTATTTGCAAATAATGGTATAGCTCGGTTTCGGGCATGTCGAAGTCAGATTTAAAATCCTCGAAGGACTGAGGGCCCTCTAAGTCAAAGAAATGCCCTCTAGACCTGCGCTCCGCTTTGTCCCAGTGTCTAAATGCTTCCCCGTCAAGGCCCGGTGAGAAATGTGGTTTTTCAGTAATAGGAGTGAGGGGCGATGGAAAAGTTGTCAAACTGTTGCGCGTGGCTGTGGCATCCCAGGCTTTCAGGGTGGCTCGCACCACAGGTGAGCCATATAACCCAGGGAGCTGGAGGCTTTGCAAAGGAAAGGGACTTTCCAAAGAGGCTGTCCTCCTAGCGCTTGCTCCATAAAGAGCCAGTTCTTCTCAGATTCCGTCTGGGCCCATTCCAGAAGAGATCGTAGCTGTGTCGCTTTATAATAGCGATCAAGGTCGGGGATCCCCAGGCCTCCCTCCTCATGGGGTCTGAAGCTCAGGTCCTTATTGATTTGCAGTCTCTTGTCTGCCCAAATGAAAGTAATACATTCAGACTGAAGCTGTTTCAATACCCCTGGGGGCGGCTACACTGGAAGAGTCTGATAAAGGTATAAGACCTTGGGAAGTATGCTCATCTTAAGAGCTGCAATTCGACCAAGCCATGAAAGACCAAATAGCCGCCATCTTTTCAACTCCTGCCGGGTCTGTCGCAGTAATCGAGTATAGTTCAGGGATACTGTCTCGGCGGTAGACAATCCAAGTGTAATGCCCACGTACGGGATGGTTTGCTGGTCCCAACGAATGAGACACCCCTGAGTCAAGGCAGCAGCAGTTGTCTGTTGTTAGGAGAAGCCCAGTGCTTGTGACTTGGCCACATTAACCTTAAATCCAGAGGCTGACGAAAATTCCTCTAACTTGGTCAAAATGGCTGGGACTGAGGTCAGGGGGGGACTCTAGCAAGGCGATAACATCGTCCGCGTAGAGGATAATGGTATGTCGCTCTCCCCCAAAGAGAATCCCCTTGATCTGCTGATTTTCCCGAACGCTCTGTGCTAGCGGCTCCCCGAAAAGAGCAAACAGAATGGGGGAGAGCGGACAGCCTTGATTATATGGAAGGGGTCGGAGGTGAAGCCATTCACCTGAACCGTGGCTGAGGGGCAGCTATAGCCACTGAACACCCATTGGCGGAATCAGTGCCTGTTGGACTTGGCCCTTTTGCAGGGTCATCCCTGAACTTTTTGCCTTCCTCCTAGTCTTTTTTCTGACCTTGTGTTGGTGGTTTTAGGACTCTGGACACTTTAGCGCTGCTGTCCAGTGTAAAGTGAGTGTGCTCTCTGTGGTAAACATGGTAAGATTGGTCTACACCTGTTTGGCGTATTTTATTTACCTGTCAGTCCCTTGGAAAGTGGTATCTCAAATACCCAGGGCCAGTAAATTAAATGCTACTGGTGGGCTTGCAGAGCTGATTGCGTCACCCACCAAGGTAGCCTTTCAAACCTGTCTCAGGCCTCTGCCATTGCAGGGCCTGTGCGAGCAGTGTTACTGCCGCTGTGACGTGACACCTGAAGTGTGTGCCACGTCTGTGACCCCCCTTTTACTGCATATCAGTCACTCCTAAGGTAGGCCCTAGCTAGCCCTATGGGCAGGGTGCATTGTAGGTAAAAGGTAGGACATGTACCTTAAGTGTGTGACATGTCCTGGTAGTGACAAACAGCCATTTTGGTTTCTCACTGCTGTGAGGCTGCCCTCTCATAGGAATGCATTGGGGATTCCCTGATAAGTGTTTCAGTGGTAATTCCTGATATGAGAGGAGCAGCATGGTCAAGTTTGGTATGTTTGGAATAGTAATAATAAATGCTGTGCAATGGAGTGCGCAGATTTATTTTCACTTTTTCAGAAATGCCACTTTTAGAAGTTGGCATTTCTGTGTGCTATGTGTCTGCCTGCCTGATGCATGTCTGGCTCTGGAGTGACAGAGGCTGGTGAGGTGTGTGGCTGTAGGGAGGGCAGGTTGAGTCAGTGCTAGGCTGAGTAGGAGATCTGCATTTGGAGTAGTGGGAGGAGTAGTCCCCTGACCCTGAATAGGTCAGTGCCTGCCTAGGTGAATGCTGGCTCCGCCCCCCTGTGGTGTCTCTGAGGACCGAGCCCCATCTGACAAAGGAGAGTGAAAGCCTGGTAAACAGAGTGCTTCAATACCCCCCAGAACCAGTTGAGGCTGGTTCCCCAAGCCCTGTACCAGGTCAGAAAAAAGGGAAAATGTTCTATAAGTACTGGGACTGTGACCCCATGAAAGGGTGCTTCCTTGTGCTACTTGGGGATACTTGCTGCTGCTGGGCCCCAGGAGGAACCACCACGAGGGACTGCCTCCATGCTGGAGGGCCCTGTGAGCTGGCCTGCCTGGGCCCAGCCTGTTGCCCTTGAACTTTGGGATCCCAGCGCCTCGTGAGAGCTATATCTTTCTTCCAGGACAGGAGAAACTTTTGTGGCCTGCAGCGCTGGCGTGCGACGTGTTCAGAGGGAATACCGGCGTAGGGATTCCCCCGTGCTGCTGGAGTGAAGCGGGAGCCCACCCCGCATTTAAGCCCCGTTTGAGGAGGAAGCCTACCCCGCACTGTGGCTGAGCGGGAGGATACCCTGCATTTGTTTGCATACTGCCACATTTTGGGGCTTCCTTGGACGAAGCGGGAGCCCACCCCGCATTGTGGTAGTCCCGGAGTGAAGCCGCTGCCAAGAGCGGTGACCTGGAAGCCAGGCAAGCTGCCTGGTTGGAAGGGGTGCCAGGAAGGGAGCGGGAGCCCACCCCGCACTGCTCATGTTGCATAATGAAGCGGGAGCCTACCCTGCTGTTGGGTGCCAGAGCCCTGGGATCCGATCCGAGTGCCTGACGAGCACTCCAGCGTTCCCCTGCAGGGTCTGGCTGGGCCCGGGGAGAAGGGCTTCAGCTTTGTTTGGTCCGCGGACCGGAAGTCAGGCAGTGGAAGGCTTGGCGTTGGGCGGGGCTCTGCTCAGAATACAGAGAGCACCGTTCGGAAAAGAGGCCAGCGGTCACGGAGTGGAACCGGAGCCTCGCATGCTCCCAGCCGAAGTCCTGCGGATCCAGGAAGACTCCTGAGACGCCCCGGTGAGTGGGGGCTGAAGTGTGGAGCATTGTTGGGGCTCTCAGAGTATAGTAGTGCCAGTGCAAAGCGGATTTCGCACAGCTGACCCACCTGTTGGAGGGCAGCTGCCACGTGGGGGGCAATTTTGGTGTATTGGTGGGTGCCGCAAAGGCACCAGGAGAAGCCCCGGTGAGTGGGGCAAGCAAGGCACACAGTTGGTGCTGATTTCGCACAGCAGACCCACCTGTTGGAGGATAGCTGCAACGTGGGAGCAATTTTGCGTGGGCAGCTGCAACAACGGGGGCACATTTCTTTTAGGTGAAGAGGAAGGAGTGAGGTGCACCTCCCCACCCCCAGTGCTTCACACACGTTGTTCTTGCTGCCAAGGCAGCCAGAGGGCCCATGGAAGGTCCTGTAAGAGCCCTGACATTTGGGACAAATGGCATTTGGGCCCCAGAGAAAGGCCAGTTCACCTGGCGTCATTTTTATGGTGATGCCTAATGCGATTGCATAATGTTGTTATGCTGAAGGTGATGTATGCACCTGGGGAGTGTTACTACGGTGAACTCCTAAATGTGATGTATGAATAATGTGTTTTATGCCTAATGTGATGCAGACATAATGAGTTTATGTTGCTAGTGCTAATGCTGAGTTCATTATTGTACCAGCAGTTACTGGTTGTGTTTTATTACTTGTGCATTCTGGTGATTCTGACAGTGGCCCAATTGGCCTTGTCTTGTATATAATCCCTGTAAATTATTACTTGGTGCCAGTTGGCACAGTGTATATGTGTGATTATGGTTCTAATGTGTTTTGGATAATACAAAGGCTATTTTTTATATAACCTTGTGTGGAGTTTCTTTTTGTAGTGTGTCTAGTGTGTTGCTGCTGTGTGTGTGTTGCGCAAACGCTTTACACATTGCCTCTGGGATAAGCCTGACTGCCTGTGCCAAGCTACCAAGGGGGTGTGCAGCGGTTATCTTCAGCGTGTAACTCCCTTGCCTTGACTAGAGTGGTGGTTTCATGCCCTAGCCAACCAGTAATCCCATTTCTAACAATGCCCAACCCCAAAGCTCTCCAAGACAGTCTCCAGATAGGGTCATATTAAGACTTGCTCTTCAGTCTGAGTGTGTGCCTTATCCAGAAGATGCAGCAGCCTTCTGGTATTATCGCTGCACTGTCTGGTCGGGCGAATCTGGTCTGTTTCTATCAATCCCGGCATCATAGGTTCCAACCTAAATGCTAGAATCCCGGTAAAGATCTTAAAATCTATGTTCAGCAGGGTTATCGGCCTGTAAGAGGCGCAAAACTTGTTGTCCTTGCCAGGTATGGGCAGGAATGATACTGACGTCAACAGCATCGTGGGCGACACCTCCATAGTGCCGTCGACAGCGTTAAAAAGTCGGTTCAATTTTGGGGCCAGCATTGAGCAAAAGGTTTTGTAAAAGATGGCGGTATACCCATCTGGGCCAGGGGATCTGAGAAGTTTAAGTCGGGCTATGGCTGAGATGACCTCTTCGACCCTAATGGGGCTATCTAGAGTATCAGCCTGGTCAGGCGTCAACCGTGAGTGCGTTATGCCCTGACAGTATTTGGAGGGGTTCTCATCAGGCAGTGACTGAGCAGCATACAGATCAGAGTAGTAATCCCGGAATGAGTTTGCTATATCTTCCTCCCTTGTGAGCTCCGCATCCCCTTCAGTCAGGAGAAGCGGGACTGTTGCGGCCTGCCGCTGAGCACGCAATTTATGAGCCAACAAGCGGCCGGATTTGTCCCCCCAGTATAGAATGTGTGCCTCAAGCGAAGGGCGGCATGATCTGCTCTGTCGAGGTCTAGACTGGCTAGCTGAGCCTGTGCTGCTTTTAATTTCCTCCAAATTCGGGGGGCACCTGTCTGCTTGTGAATCCCTTCCAGTTCCAATTCTTGCTTACAAAGTTCCTCCCTTTTCTCTCTGCGTACCCTATTGCCTGCAGCTGATGTGGCTATAAAGTTGGCCCGGGCTACTAATTTGAGTTTCCCAAAGGGAGATGATTGAAGTGTCCTGAGTGTCGTTGGTAGCTAAAAAATCTTCTAGTGTTTTGGTCAGGCGCGCCACTACTTCAGGGTGGCGGAGGAGCGTGTCCCTAAGCCTCCAGGTATAGGGGTGTCGAGAGGTGGGGGGGGGGAATAGTAATTTCAAGGTTAAGGCTGCATAGTCTGAGAGTGCCTGAGGTTCAATTACTGAGCCCTGCTCAATCGGGAGGAGAGACCGGGTCACTAAGAAATAATCTAGCCTTGCATATGTCCCCCGGGCATGAGAGTAGATAGTGTAATCGGCTGTGTGGGGATGAAAGTGACGTCACATGTCCACCAACCCTAAGTCGTTAGTGTCAAAGAGAGCCCCGGTTTGTCCCTGCCTCTGAGCTGAGCGGTCTAGTTGGCCATCGAACACAATATTCAGGTCGCCCCCTATGAGAATTTGCAGGTCAGGCGTGGATGTCAAGTCCCCTTCTGCCTTATGCAAAAACGCCTCCTGACCCTATCTGGGCGCATAGATGGTGGCCAGTGTTAGTGTGTGCCCCTCAATGATCACGGAGAACGCCAGGAGCTTCCCTCTGATCTCCAACACCTTTACCCCCACCTTCCCAGGGAACATACGCGCTACAAGGATGGCGACCCCAGCATTCTTAGTGGGAAGGGAAGAGAAGTATTGCTGAGGGAAGGCCTTAGAAAACGTTCTATGCGCATCGCTGGACAGAAAGTGAGTCTCTTGCAGCAGACAAATATGGGCTCCAGAATTTTCCAGATAAGACAGGATAGCTCTACGTTTAATGGGATTGTTGAGCCCTTTCACATTCAAGGTCAGGATTGTGATATTCATCTACGCAGATGGTGTGGACATGCCGCGCTGCATGTGCGTGAGGGCTAGTCTAACCCATACCAGCCGGTTCCCGCAATATCCCAAGCAACCTGTAGTTTACAAGGGTCTCGCCCCTGTGTGCAGTTTGGGGGAGCCGCAGCAGGGGAAAGGAGACCCCATTGACAAAAATAACAAAAACCCAAGCAAACCAAAAACGTGAACATAATGCAAGAAAACCAAAGTCAATGTCCAGAGCGTGCTGCTCTTAGGAAAGAAAGAGAAGGGTATCTGTGGCTCGTGGTTCACCCCAGGCAAAACCCATGAATATATTGTCAATGCCGTCGGCGTTGGGCAAGGGTGCAGGCTGCAAAGCAATGCAGTTGGAGAGAGTTCTGTCTCACTCTGAGGATGCCCCTGTGAGGGTTGACAACACTGCCCAGACCTTGGCCATGGTGTCCAAGTCAGGGCGCGCCGATGGGCTTGGTGGCTTAATGGTGGTCCATCCATGGCCACTCTGCGTCTGCGGGGGCGAGAGTCCTCACAAGACTGCTCTGTTGCGGGTTCTTCAATGCCCAAGAGTTTATAGGCTGCTGGGAGTGAGCGGATTTGCCTCAGTTCCCCTTTGTAAGGAAAGATCAACCTAAACGGATGCCCCCAGGAGTATTTAATGCCAGATTCTCGGAGGTGGAGTGTAATTGGGCAAAAGGACTTGCATTTAAGTAGAGTGGAAGCTGCCAGGTCTTGGTATATTGTGGGCTTCTGCCCCTGATATGTAAAGTCCAGGCATCGCCT